>NC_132934.1:68970500-70439250 GCF_034638445.1 Ciconia boyciana
AAAGATGTTGCAGTATGTGGTGTTTAGAGCATTGGAACTAAAGGAGGAGCAAGTCTGGTTGTTTTTCAAATTTATAATTCTGTTGAAACTAATAAAGACATGATAGAAGGCAGCACCCATGTTTTATCACTTGAATTGCTGCCTTCACAATAGTAAAAATAAAGAAAACAGTTATATGTGTTTGTCTTTTGCAGTAAATAGTCATATTTTTGTATTTGTATGTGCTTTTACTATTTTTACACTTGGAGGTAGGAGGGCTGATTAAAATGGGATTTCAGATTCTTGGGAACTTCTACTTTGTGGCCAAAAGTTCTTGGCAGCATTTGTATGTGAAATGTTAAACTGAATTTACTGTCTCAATTCATAGGTAAAAGTAGAAAGTGTTTGCTGTGAATTATTTGCTGTTTGATTTAGTTAATCTTTTACGAATATTGATTTGGAATCTTAGCCATAACGTTTGGAATTTTTATTTACATTTTAGAACTTTTAAATTAGATCTGTGCTATTGTTTTCTTCCCTGTCTCTGGCACACTTTAAGCCGTGTAAGATTACCTTTCCTCTTAGTAAAGAGTTTTTTGGCTTGAGAAATATCAACTTAGAAAATTCTTTTTAATGTGTTTTGTCGTCTTCTCTCCATCTGTAAATAGTGGTTATTTCTGTGAAACATTGGTCATCTTTGTTTCAGTTGTAGAAGTTGGCTTGGTCAGCTGATTTTCTGTGGAAGCAATAGAAGTTATAGTACATTTATTTGAGGAACAATCAATCTTTCTTTTATTCTTTACGTACATGAAGCACTCACCCCATCACTTACCACATTCTAGATGGGAAATGATGGCTGAGAGCAGAAAAGCAGAAAGCTGTTAAACCACCTCTTAGTTTATAGTTCCTCTTAAGCACTTTGAGAGCATATCCAGAGTAGTAAGCTTAAACTGAGTAGTAAGCTTAAACTATTCTAAGTCCTGAACCATTTAGAATTTGAAATTAAATTCACACTGGCAAAGATTAATACCGATCAGATGAGCTTTGCTAATAAAAACATAGCTTAAAGTGCTGCTTTCTAGCTGTGACTGTGTTTCTTATGCAGATCAATGCAGAAACAAACATGCAGGTTTGATTGTGCTCTTGAAAGTAGCTTCAATTCACCTCTTTGACTCCACACTGGAACAGACATGGAGAGCTAATAACAGGGTCAGAAGGAACAGTTAAGAGGTTTAAAATAGCCTGTAATCAGGTAAACTCAATGGCCTGTGTAGACATACCTTTTCTTATTTCTCATTTGTCAGAGGAGAAAGTGCAATGTTCCCTTCACCCTAAGCAAGTTGCTTTTTCAATTTAATTTTCTATCATACTTTTATACATTTGCATATTTGTTTGTAACTATACTAAGAGGTTGCAGATTTAGGAATGCTGTCTCAGGCAGAGCTGAAAGTTGAACCTATTGAAATGCAGTTCTTATACTCTCTTAAAACAGCAGAAACAGTCTTAGTGCATTTGTCATTTTATATGTCCATTCTGTTTTGAAAATGAAATTACTGCCTTATTTTGGAATTTTTGCACACCTTTGGTGGGCAGGGGAAGTTGTATGTGGGTTGTTTTTTTTTACTGAGAATATAGGAATTCATTATTTGTGTTTAACTTTCTTTTTGGTTAAAAAAAAAAATACTGCTGAATTATTTCGCACAATGTTGCATTGGGAAGGTAGCCAATTTCATCTGTTCCAGATCTTGATGTGAGTTTGTGGGAAACCTCTAAATGCATTGGTTTTCTCTCCTATACAATAAATGAATCCAGTAGGATTTTAGATATGGTCATGTAACACGTATTTTGTACATAACCCACAAAATGGACCAAAGTCACTCAGTCAGTAATTCACAACTCAGGAAGTGGTCTCCAGTTTACACCATATCACATAACGTTCTCTTTGTGTTAGGTGAAAGTATCCATACTTATGTGCATTATATACAAATAACATGTGTTACATGTCTTAACTAATAATTTATGTTGTGTAAATAGCCCTTTCGTTCTATAAGAACCAGACACACTGACTTGTTGGCTAATTTTCTAAAAAAGAAAATTGATTTCCTCTTCTCACTAGTGTCTCTTGGGTTGTTGTGGAGATGCTTTTATTAGCACAGAGTAATATAAATCAGGACCATCCTGACAGTAGATTGCATTAGGTCTTGTAACTTATTTTGAATTAGAGAGTTTAGTAATCCGGGCTAACAGCCTAGCTTTCCTTTTTTGTAAAGAAGTTTCCTGATTATCTGATTATGTGTTTTAGATGACTTTAAAGAGCCTGGTGGAGTATTTGTTAAAACAAACAATTTGAGATGTTGGAAATATACCTAAATCCAATACAGAAGAGGTCAGGCTCTGCCTCTGGTGAAAACCAGACTTAACTCTATACAAAGCGTCTCTTAGGAGAATATAGATGCCCCCCATAGATTTATAGATGCCCCCCCCAAAACAATATTCCCAGTTCCTGCAAAACAGTATTTGGAAGGGAAGGATGGAGTTTTGGTTTGAAATTTAAGCATAGTTGAAAAGGAAATGAAATGAAATCTTTCAGATTTCCCGCAGGCTGGAAATCCCAATAAGGCATTTCAGGAACACCCACCAACACTCTCCTTCCAAAGCCCAGTATGTTCCCTGATGCCTGCGGCTGTTCATGGAACCGACACGCTTATCAGTCTCATTGCTGCAATGTCCTCCTGGAGTCTGCAGCATCTTGGCAACACGTTATTTAGACTTCACTTGTTTTAGAGAGTCCTTTCCAAGGGTTTATAGTTCGAAGTGCCTATGGGGCAATAAGGAATCTGGAAGCAGAGACAGCCCTAACTCTGAAAGGCTTCTCAAAGCTTCCAGGGTCACCAGGGATGCACTTGGAGCTGGGTCTCAGTCAGAAGCTCAGAAGCAGGATTTTCAGACTTACAGCTCAGTGACAGAGGAGCAGCGGGGTTTGACTTGAAAGTCTCTCAGAAGTGGGGAGCCTTTTAAGTCTTCCTAAACACATTGCCTCAGGAAAGGGTCCTGTTCTTCCAGCATCTGTGGTTGTTGAGCACTCCTGCTGAGACCTGCCTGGGAGATGTGGGGATTGCCAGGCATTTTGTTCTAGGATAAAATGCTGTGCAGGTTACCCAGCTTTCTGGAATTCCTGCTTAAAAAAAGAAAAGAAAACCGAAACAGTTTATCGTTGACCCTCAGGCAGTCTGCTGCGGGGCCAAGGCCCTGGAATATGAAGCGTTCCAGTTTTGGGACAACCCAGGTCCATCCCAAGGTCATAGTCCCAGTAAAGAAAGGCATTAAGGCCTTCTTCAGGCCTAGAATATTCTGCTCTGAGATTCTCCTGGATTTCACTAGAACGTGGCCTTGGCTTTAACGGAGCTAATTAAAAACAAAAGACTTCAAGGCAAAAATGTTGGGGTCAATGAACGGATATTTTCCTCCAGTCTTATTTTACTGAATAACTAAACAGAGTTAGCCAAGTGTATTTTTGCTGTTATTTGGTTCTTTAGAAGCAGCAGCTTCTAATCCTGAGGTTTATGCTGCTGCAGTTCTGTCCAATTACCTTTAAAAGCAACAGAGTCCTATACTATTGGACTTAGACTTACTGTGCTTTGGAGCAGAACATTGGCAGCTTGTAAAACAACTTTCCACAGCTGCACGCAGAGGGGGAAGAAGTCTGTAGTCTTACTTTCTGTTGTAGGTTTGTTTCAGAGAAGAGAAGGGCCTTGAGTTTGAAGGCAATCTTGGTCAGCAGAATAGCTCCACCAAACCTGCTATTCACTGAAGCAAATATGAGCAATTCTGAAATAGCTTTAATTGATATCAAGTAGCAGTTCAAGATCCAAGAGCAGAGGGGCAGGGGAAGAATGAAAAGATAGTCCTTAGTCTGCTGGTTTAAACTCCAGCATAAACACTGCCTTTTCTTTGTCTCTAATATGCTTGGGAACTGTAGAATTAATTTTACTAATAAATTAGTGATTTTTATAACAAACCAAGCCATTGGGGGGAAAAAAAAAAGCTCTTTATTGGGGTCATTTTATCCTCAGTCCTCTGATGCTTTTTGTCCTCATAGCCTGATTTTAAAAAAACATATTTCCTGGATAACTAAGCGGAGATATTTTCAGTAGGTAGCCATACTCATATTAGTTCTAGTCTATATGGCTCAGATAACTAGCAAGGACTTCAGTACCTCGGCACCATCTGTGCAAATCTATCTGGAATCAATTCGCATACTGATGCAGTTATTGAAGGCTATTAACATATGATTTGCTTTTCTAGATTATCTAGGTTAATACCTCAGATAACTAATTCTACAGTCATATCACTTTTAGATGATATGACTTTAGAAGTATATTATAGAAGTTTTAGAAGTATATTTTAGGAATTTTTGTACCCACTCACACTTACTTTTCTTTATATTTCCTGTCAAAGAAACTTAACCTTTTTCATATTTTCACTTCTTTCTTATGTTGATTCTGTTTCAGATCAAAAAATCACTTAAAGTTTTTTTAGACTGAATTAAAAAAATTAAATTTGTTTCTGAATTTTTCTTTTCCTAGGAAGTATTTCCCCATACTTAAAAGTAGCATATGCACTGTATATTTATTTCTTGCCATTTTGAAACAGATATCTAGATAGCGTTTTGCAGTTGTTGTAGTATGTGTAAAATACATATGTGTGAATGAAGTTTTTTTTCTTGAACCTTTTTCTTCCAGGCTCATGAAGCAACATTGGAGGCTAGGGCCAGCCCAGAGCTGAGTGATCGTATGCAGCAGCTGGAAAGGGAGGTAACACGGTATCGGGAAGAATCCAGCAAGGCTCAAGCTGAAGTGGATCGTCTTCTGGAAATCTTGAAAGAGATGGAAAATGAGAAGAATGATAAGGATAAGAAGATAGCAGAACTGGAGAGGTGAGAATGGTATAAAGTTACTAGAGGAGCAAAAGAGCTGATTAAAGTTATCTCTAACTTAGTCCATTTTTCTTGTCTTAAAAACCTTAGAGTGCCTATTTTGGGAAAGTCTGTTCAGAGTTTTTCTGCCTTCAGTCCTTTATTTTGGTAGATTGTAAGCAAAAAGGTGTCTTACTGCGTGCTTTCATTACTTGACTGCTCAAAAATAGGGCTGATATAGATAGAACTAGAAGGGTAGATAGAGCTGTAGGGGAAGGGAGATGGTAGGAAAAGTTGCTGACACTGTGGTGTGTTTGGAGAACAATTTGTTCTTTTGATTTAATAAATTCCTCAGGCATCGTTCTCCAAAAAACAAATAAGAAAAATTACTGTTAAGAGCTTGTGTACTAGTTACTTGGGTTCTTCTGACAAGTGGCATTGAAACTCTTTGTACTGGTAGGGACATGGGTAAACTTTGGCTCATGTGAAGCCTAATGAACATATTTGCTTTTGTCCAAACAAAACATGATTCAGCACTTTTCAGCATTTTCCATCTTTCTGTTGGAGCCAGGATGCTCAGCTATTTTTTCTAGACTTTAATGTCCCAAACAGAAATTGTAATTTATTATGATTCCATGACATTTGTATCACAATTACAAATAGTAGATCTTGGGAAAGACCTGAAACAGATTCTGTTTTCTGTCATTTTCTCACCTTACAGTGGGCCAAGACGGAGTTTCTAGGCAGTAATACTTGTTTGGGATTTTTTTGTTTACTTTACCATTCACAATGAAGAATCACTAACTTGGAACAGCAAACTGGAAATTTGATTATTCCCATTTGCCTTGTGCCAGAATAGTCTTTCTAATTTCTGTCCTATCACTATTTAACTTCTCTACGTTTAGTGTCAGGAAGGCTGGGAGAACTGAGTAGAGGACATTTCAGGTTCTGGGTGATGGCAGTGGTTATTGTTCATTGGCTTGATGATGGTCAAATTATGGGCCCCTCTGAATGATTTGAAAACTCTTTTCTAAGAAGTCCATTCTTGTTTCCTTGGAAGTGACAGAGCTGTGAAACAGTTCAACTTGTCAGCTGGGTTTCTTCTCTCTTTGGGATTGCAAGCAGCATCCTGTTAGTTTTCTTTAAGTTGTTGTTTTATTTAACCAAAATTCTCTATACTTACGGTGTAAGCTGGAACACCCAAAAGTGAGGATATGTCCTTTTTAACTGTTTTCCCTTTTTTTCTAAGTGATATAACTTTCGGCCCATTGATATATGATGTATTCAGCAGAACATTCAGGCAATAGGTTGATAAAGGAGGTGCATTTAGTATAGACATGAGAAAGCTAAATAGCAGTTACAAGTCGTATTTGTCTGTGTGATTTTTTCAGTCCCTTAGAGGTACCCATCTTGGGTGTGAAGTTCACCATGTCATCATCTTAGGGCATGCAAGTTGACTAGGGATCAGGGTATGAGCAACAAACTTCTATTAGAAGTAAGGTATGGGGAAGAAATATGTTCATAGTGCCTTAAGTTTTTCTGTGTGCAGAAGTAATTACTGTTTAGGAAAAGCAAGTCAGAAATATTCATCATTCCTCAACCTGATTCCTAGAGGAGATTGGAATGGCAGGAAGAGAATTTTCTTATGCATGCTTTTAATGCAAGTCTGTTTTTTTTATTACATTAGCATTCTGAAACTCTCATCAAGATTGGGACTTGAAGTATCAAACACTGAATAAAGACATATAAGTGGCCTATAATCAAGAGAGTTTACAGTCTACAAAGCAAAAATAACAAGAGAAATTAAGATGGGCCTCCTCCTTTTTTACAGATAAAAGCATTGGCACCTAATCTTCAAAGAGTTAGAAAGGAACTTTTTCTTTGAAAAGATGCAGTTCCAGAGATCTGCAAAGCAGTTATTGTTTTTCATGTTACAGTGGTAGTTTCTTGCTGTTTCAGTCACAGACCAAACTTGTACTATATCAATGAAAGCATAAAACCCCCAAATGACTGGACATCGTTCCATAACAATTTGGTGAATACTTTGACTATTCAGTTATCCATTCCTTCTTACCACCTGATCTTCGCTCATATTAAAAAAAAGATAGAGTGGTCCTCTTATCTTTTTAACTTGTCGTCTTTTCTACCAGTACTGAGATAACAGAGAATATGTCTTCTTTTATTTCTGGTAATTAGAGTAGGTATTTCAACTATATCAAAGAAAAGAATACTTTTGTTATCATGTGATTGCCAGCAGCTGTGTAAATCAAGGGAAAAAAAAAATCTAAGAATATTCATGTTCTCTAACCACTGTAAGTGGAAATGGAAAAAGTCTTCAAGAACTAGAGACCTAAGGTGCATACTATTAGTGTGGTGCGTTAGCAAAGTACCAACACGTGAAATGATTTTTCAGGTGGAACTGTAATACAATCACACCACTAGAGAAAAACATACAAGGTTTCAGATACTTTGTTAGTGAGCTTTCAACTAGTAATTTCTTTTTTCTGAATAATTGTTGAAATTTCTATTTGGCCTTAGTTGTTTTCAACTGCTCCCCCAAACCCCTGTTCTCTGGAAGCTTGCTTTCTCCTTGTGAGTTTTTACACAGAGCAGAGATTTTAACACGCCTATTAAAAGTATAGGTTGGTCCTGGTTTTATCTGCCATGCTTGTTTATAAAGTATTCTTTCATGGCTGAACTGATCTATCCAGACATGTTACATGGATGTTTTAGAGCTAGAGTCTTGGTTTCCTGAAAAGAATAGATAATTTTGCCTTGTACAAGTCCTTCCTAAACTGAGGTCCATGCAGATTGAGCTGCATATTATCTTGACTTCTAATGCTTCTACAGCTGTTCAAACTCTGCTGTGTGAAGAAGAACCCTAGGGCTTGCAGAAGCATTTGTCAGCAAGCAAAAAAGTGCATATTGCTGTGCCTATCAGGAGCCATTATTATTCAGTGTAGAGCAAGATGAGAAGAAGTAAGTCGCATTCAGAGAATAACTGTACTAACAAAAATGGGATTTTTCAAAAGAGAGTGTCTTTCCCTGGAGTTTTTCCTTGTGCTAGTTATATGTGACAACTATACCATACAACATCAGGAGAAGAGAAATAGTAACATGGTTTCATCCATAGAAGAGAAGAAATGAGTTGCCTATTAGGGAGGTATGTATAGGGCAACAGAGAAGGAGAAAAGATAGGAGGAGAGGAAGATGAAATGAAAAGCAGAAAACTCTTCTCTTAAGCCTTTTCAATGATGGCAAAGCTGTCTTCAGTTCAAATTAAAATAAAGAGGGAAATGCTTCTGCTCTTCAGTAACTGTTGCAATTACTGGGTGGGGGATGTTGTTTTTCAGCTGTGAATGGGAGGAAAGATATCCAAAAATAATGTTTTACATGTGGTGCATGCTATGCAAAAGTTTAAAAAATACTCTAGAGTCAACATGAGATTGAAAGCACAAGCTCATTAATTTATATTCTGTGTGGGCAGGATTTTGCGTTTTCTTACGGGAAGGTGGGCCATAAGTCTGCATTTCTTCTGTGGGTGAACAGCCCTATAAGTTTTGTCTCTGTCCCCGGATTGTAGTGGTGTAGAGGGTTTTGTAGCTGTCTGGTTATTCACTCTCTTTATAACTAACTGTTTGCTTTTTGTATTGCCATTCCATAATCTCCTGTCTCTCTGTAACTTTTCATTTTGTGTTTTGTTTCCTTCCTCGCTTTTTCTTTCCGTTTATACTGTCACGTCCTGGTTCCACGAGTTGTTTTGTTTTGTACGTGCGGGGGTTTTTTTGACTATGCCTTTTCTCAGAAAGCACGCCTCCCGCAAATTGCACCCTCCCTACCAGGTGTCGGTCCCTGCACCGCAACACGTAGGGGGGTTTGTGTGGGACTTCCTGGGAAAGTGAGTGCTCTATAAGGCTTCTGTTTCCTACGGGATGGAATGTCACTGCTGGCTGCCCGGCTGCTGCTGCTGCTGCTGTTTGGGTCTGCTGCAATTACGCTTTTTTTCTTAGGTCAAACAGGAACTAGTTATGTCAAGTACAAGCTCTAACAGTCTCTGCGTTCAACTCATGTCACAGTGGTTAGGACCGCAGTCCAAAGGAGGTTTGCTGCTGTTCTCCCCGATTTGAACTCGACGGAAGCTGTTGCTTTTTATTCTAATTCTCTTGCTCTGTTTTACCTTTGGTTCTAATCTCTGCTATCAGTTCTGCCTGAACCAGCTAAAACTCAAGTGTTCTAAAATGTGTCATTGATAGAGGTCAGTATTGCCTTATTCTTGAGTTTAATTGCGATTATTATCCTGTAATTAAAAAAAAAAAAGAGAAAAGAAAGACAAATTATGCTAATCTTCTGGAACATGGCCATCACAGCCTTCAGATGGGTAGTTGACGCACAGAGATATTTGTATGCATATATTCTGCAAATAGGAACTGACTCTGTATGTACTTGAGAGGTGGCAGTAAATACATGTGTTTGTGTTGCTTCAGAAGTAAGCGCTGAGTGAATATATATGGAAGTCCTGGTTCCAGTCACAGACTTGAAATTGATTTTAAATTGGCATGCTCGCTATATATGATAGGTAGTCCTTGTAAGGGCATAGGGCACCACCACTTTTTTTCCTGAAGGAAATTTGACTTTGATTTGGGAACCAGTAAGACAGCACCCAGCTTTGGAATACCAGCAGCCCCATTAAGGACAGCTGGAAATGATGGCTATTTTGACAGAGAGATTTGGGGGAGGTTTTCTAAAAAGAATTTAAGGATGCCCTGTTCAAGAAGAAACCTTCAAACTTTTGATGTGTAGCAGCCAAAAGATACTTCTCATCTTAAATATTTCTTCTCAACAGTAAATAAAAATAAAAGGTTAAAAAACACAGGGTGATCTAGAAGGAGCATTGAAAAATGTGGACAGTAGAAGGAAGTATCTTACTCTGTATGTCTATAAGATGGTGATATGTTTGTGTAGTGGTCTTTGAAGAATAGATGGAGAGAGAAATTAACTGCATGTTCCATCAGCTTTATGGTTTCCTAGAATAGTGTAAAGAAAACTATACTAGTAAATTATGCCCTAAGCTTAAGTCAACAATTTGAAGTTGAAATATGTATTTTCAAACCACTACTCTTATCTTATAATAATTGTCTTTGGTTTTCAAGTTGGTTGTTTCTGTGAATTTTTTAATAATTTTTTTTAGAGAATTCCTAAACAAGAACCACATCAGGGCATATAAGTAATGTAAAGTAAAAGGGACGTTGTCAAATTGAAGAACAAAAGGTGTTTATAAAGTCATAATCAGCACCATTAAAGTTAACCTTGAGAAATGCTGTGACTATAATTCTGTATCATCATAGCTCATTAAAGTCCTCCTAAAATGAATTGAACTCTGATTCAGGCGTAGGAAAAACTGAAATAATTAAATATCACTTTAAAACACCTTAATCCATTTTGGTACCATAAATCATAAAAGCAAATCGGATATGTTTATCTCATGGTTGCATGGTATTATTACAAGGCAGAATTTGTTGTAGTTTCTCATCCACTTCCCTCAAAAATCCCTAGTTTAAATGAATATTAAGATTCTAAGGTTAATAACTCAAAACTTAGGACTTTCCAAAAGGAAGATTGCCATGTAATTTTAATTCACCTCTTATGTGAGCCTATGTACCACAGTAAAGTGATACAGTCTTTAACCATATGAACAAATTTTTTCCATAAGAATGCTGCCCTTGGTGTGTGAAGGACGTAGCTTAAATTGTCCCCCAAAAATCCCGAGCTAGGCTGACACCTCTCACGGAAAATTTCAGCACAATTTGTGAATATTTGGCAAGCAACTGAGAACAAGGTCTTGTAATGGAAAGAAGTGGTCAAACCTGTAGTTAGTCCAGCTCCACCTCTGAGCAAACAGATCTATTGAATATTAATATTTTCATCATTTCCAAGCTAGGAAATGAAGAAGTCATTTCTTTCTTCTCAGTCTTGCTTTATCTGCATACAAAATTAACATTAGGCCTGAAGTCCCACATTGATTTTCACAGAGGAAAAAAAAATACATTTTATATCAACTTAACTGCTCTAAACAGATAAGAAGATAAGATGCAGGCACCTTTACTTACAGGTATTTAACTTCAGACATTTGAAAGTGTGCCAATTTTCAGAAGGCCGGTGTCTGCCTTCTGAAAGTCAACCTTTGTTAAAGTGCCTTAAGATCAACACTCAAACTCACTAATTGCTTTTGAAACCTACATCTAAGAAAAGAAGAGAGAGAGCGGGAGACTGCCAGTAATTGCAAATCCATCTGTAGAGATCACCAGATAAAAAAAGCCTTCATAGTGATTTTACGGTGACTCCTCAATCCATCCTCACCTTTTTCATATAATGGGATATCCTTTTTCCATTTGTTCTTTATTTAGCTGTCCTTTATTTCCCATTCTCTCTCTTTCCCTGTGTTTTGGGAGAAACTGAAACTTTGTGATATTGCAGAAACAGCTGTTTAAAAAAAAATACAGGTCAAACAACCCCAGTTAGTCCAGCCCTTGACATGGTGAGAGGTCAGGGCTGGTGCAGGCTTTGGTGAATGAGCTTGCTGTGTTATCCCATCATTGAACCACCTAAGCCTGGGTCCTTGCCCTAGTATTATTTCCATGTTCACGGAGGCAGGACTGACGCTATGAAACAGAGTGATTCATCTCTATGGACCTGAGTACAGACTGTCTCCTTTGCTAAATTCAGCAATGAGCTGAAAGCATTGGTTTACCTACTTTTCCAAGACCAAGGATCTGATCTTGGATCCTCCAAGAAGGACTTTACACTAGAGAAATACTTATGAGTATTGAGAGGCACTGATTGTGAACTTTTTTGAAGGCTTCTTTTCCTGCCAAATTTCCTGTGGCGTTAAAGTCCTGTTTGTTTTTGTCATTAAGTCAAGGTGGTTATCAAGCATTCCTTCTCATGCCTAAGTCTATTATCTGTAATGAATATAGGCGTTGTCATCTGTTGATTTATACTCTGCCTGCATTGTAGCAGTGATGGGTTTTATTTAGCAAATATCTCCCAATTCAACTGCTAGATCGGTAGAGTGTAAGAGCTATGATAAAATTAAAGTAATTATAAAATCAGAGGAGAAAGAAAATTATGTAAATAATGAGCCTCGTCTGCATATCAAGGTTTCATTGCTACCTGCCTTGACTACATCTCTTCAAAAGCTGTCTTGTAGCTTTGTTTCAGTCACCACTAAAAAACCCCTTTTATACAACTGATACAGTAAAAATGAAAGTGGCAGATCCTTACCTTGTCTTGGAGTACAGTAAGAACAAAAGGAAAATCCAGTAACCACCAGTAAGCCAGTGAAATAGAAACTTTAGTGCTCCATGGCCATCTGTGGTCATGTTTGTGCTCTTGGATCAGTGCATGCACGTGTGCATGGATGCACACACAAACCTTCCCTCTCTCGGTCTCTCCATCTTTTTCCATCCCTCTAAACATCAACTAAAAAGAAAGGAAAAGACCAGCCATCATTCTTTTTACCAAGAAAAGGTGTCAAAAGTGGTAAACATAAATAGCCTTTCTGCTTCGACTGACAAAAGGAAGATCAAGTGCGTATTAATCCCTGTCAGACTACTTTGAAGGAGCAGCAAAGTAGTAAATATACACAATCACTCACTGTGGAACAAGTGGAATTCAAAGGTTGACTAGAAACATTACCTAAACTTCTCCCTAAGTACATCTGAGACTAATGTAGCAGACTCATTCCACTCCTTGTAATATACAAGCATGTGGAAAAAATTATAGCTGGAATAATCAACAGCTTTTTAAAGATATACATATTTCTTAATTAAAATACTAAAGTGTTTACATCTCACCAACGATCAGATTTAAGTCGGCTATATCTTTGAAATTAAGGACATGGCATTTGAAAAGCTAATGGCTTTCTCCAAGACTACCATTTGGTGTTACAGTTGTTTTGTCTCCCTGTGTGACTGTTGCATCAGAGTACGCAGTTAATGGGGCTGGGCAGAAGCGCTGCTGCTGGATCTTGTAAGGAATGCTGCAAGTGTGTGTTCTTGCTCGAAGGGAAATAGCACAAACTAAAAATGATTTGCTCTGTAATGAGCATGTCTCGGTATGTATCTGATCCTGCTTGCTTGGGGCTGCTTCCTGGGGCAGATGCTTGCTGCGCTCCTCTGCTCAATTTCACTGATGTAGCCCCGTGCATGGAGGCTTCACCTCCAGTCTCTGGCAGATCTCCACTGACTTCCTAGTAGCTGGCAATTTCAGGTGTCTGCCTCGGTTTTAGTTTGAGTAATAGCACAGTTCTAGATTCGTTCTAATTTTAATGTGCTTGCAGACATATTTCTCATTTTTGTTTGGATAAATATTATGATTATTCTAAAAATCCACATTTTTAAAAAATATTTTGAACCCCTGTAAAGAAACGTGGAAAAAGGGGCTAGCAATTACACCTTACACCTTACAATTAAAATGTATTTTTCTTTGGAAGAAGGAATTTATTCCATAACAAAATGAAGATGTAGCAATAATTATTCTCCATTCAAATCCTGTGCAGCTGGCTAAATAATACTTCTGTAGCGTACAGAAAAATGCGAGTGACCTCAGCATAGCGTCTCAGGTACTGTTTTGCCTTCATCTTGTGCCAGCAAAAGAGGCTACCTTTAACAGCAGTTGAAAGAACAGTGTGGTTCAGTCAAATTCTGCAGGGCTATCCTGAAGTCTAGCCTGTACTTTTTTTCACTGTTAAGTTGAAGAAACAATATCACAATATCATTATAATAGAACCAGGAACTACAAAGCGTCCCTAAAACACAAAATGAGAAGTCTTAAACTTTCATAATCTGTATTCAATAACAGTCATAAAAAAGACAGGCTTTTTTCCCCTTACCTTATTTATTCCCATATCTAATCAAGCGTTTATTTTCACTTTTTTGTTCCCTTTTGTTAAATATTTTTGACCAGTCATAGTTCTGCAGCTCAGCTTAGAGAGTGTACTCTTGGATTTCAGTCAGAATTGTTAGTTACACGCTTTTCTAGATGAATTAACTGAGGCTTTTAGAACGTTATAACTGACTTCAAGATCAAACACCAAGATGCGGTATTTGGCATTTTGCAAGTCTCATCTTTCCCGAAATCCCCAAATAACACAGCCTTTACAGCAGCTGTCCTTGAAGAACTTGATTTGAAGAATGTTAGTTTAAAAGCCAAAGAAAAGTATCTTTACACTAGTTTATCTGTTACAGACCAACAAGACACTTCTCAGTTGTACCTCGCTCTGAAACTGCTGCTTGTACAAATTCAATATCCTACACTGTTGTTTGTAAAATTTATGCCAGATATAAGGACTTCACATTTCATATACATGGTTCCATATACCAAGAGTAATAAAGCATATAGCAGTTAGCCTGTCCTATGGAAATATTTTTCTCCAGACCATATCCTGCCTTTTTAGAGTGAAATTTTGCCATGGGAGAAGTACAACATATGTTGTAGAAGCCAAATTGCCACTTTGGACAGCAAGACATTTACTTTTCCTCTCTTCTGTTGACTGAAAAAGAATAAAGTTTAAAATCAGATGAAAATGATCTGTATTTGTGGCTCCTTGTTGACTTACATTGCTGTTATCAGTGAAATTGACAGCAGATGCCTATGAAAAGATATTGGAGATACTTGAAAAAAAAGCAATAATGAACCTATGGGACCTCATGTTATACAGGGAACTCCAGCATTTTGTCTTGGTCAATCCTGCTGTTGAACAATGTTGGAGAGAACTGTCAAAGATATGCCTGTTTGGTCATTATTGGTTTTAGATTGCACCTTATATGGGAGAATTAAGACAACCACAGTGAAGGAAGAAGAGGCAGATGCTTTTTTGGTTTGTCTTTGGAAGGGTGACTTCAATGTCAGAATTAAGAAAGATGAACTTTTAGCTTTGACAAGTCTTCAGGTCTTGAAGACTACTCCATGGTTGGGGGTTTTCTCCCTTCTATTCCCTTTTGACGAGTTTGGGTCGTCTGCAGGAAAAATTTAAAAAAAAATGTGTCTTTTCTCTCCATGAGGAGAGAAAATAAGCCCCTAGAAGATGGCATAAATGAACACATTAGGGTGCATCTCAATAGTCAAACTCCACATTTTCAAAATGTTTGTTAGAATTCTGGAAGGAGGATGCTTGCTGGTGATGTGATGTAAATCCAGAGTTTTCTACAGTTGGCTTATTCCCCTTTCCCAAGAACTGTTATGTGTTAGAGACTATATTCTCTACAGAAAGTTGCCTCTAAGTGAAATGGTGTAATCTAATATAAATGTCCTTTTTTTCTTTTTTTTAAATTTTATTTATTTTATGTCTATAAAACATGCAGCTCTTTGTGTTTGTGAAGGATTGTGTGTCTGTGTGTCATCACCTGATTTAGATCTGCTTGTTTTGTCTGTATTCTTGAACTGCCTTATCTCTGGACACTTTTTTCACAAACTCTAACTCTTTTTCTTTCGCATCTCCTTCCTGGATTTGCTGCTTGCTTCAGCCTCACCTCAAGGTCAGTATTCACTTTTAATAAGGATGTTTATAAGACTATTGTCTATTCAGCTAAAATTGAGATCTCTCAGAAGATTGCACATCAGATTACATGATCTACAAAATAAAAGGTCAGAGATTTGGTTAAGTCTGTGTAGGAGGATGGGTTGGATAGGGGACACGTTTAGAAGAAACTTGTACTTGAAGGAAAGAATTTATATCAAACCACTGTAAATCAATGTTTAATGCACTGGGAAGAAGGGGGAAGACTTACCAATGAAGTCTTTCAAGGAAAAAAACTACAGGAACAGGAAGGTGAAGCAAGACAGTTTAAATATTATTGGTTTTATCTGTTACTTCAAGAAGAAAAAAGATAGAACATGAGCCATATGCTCTGATACATGCTGTTGAGTGCAAAACTAGTTCCTTTAAAATACTAGTCATCCATACTTTAACTGTTGGGTTTTTATCATTGCATCTGTGTTTGAAACCTTGCAGTGATGTTGCAGAACTAGTTTTGGTGCAGTTTGAGTGTATTGTGCTGTCAGAAAGAACCAAGGGACGAGGGTTAAAGATAAGTAAATTAGCAAGAGGATAAATTTGTTGAAGGCACAAAGTGATAAACTACTGAAAAAACCTTACCGAGACACAACATCTTCTGAAGTTGTTCAGCCATGGCTCAATATTTTATTTTTATATTTTAAAAGCAGTTGCTAAACATAGATTTGGGGATTTCAGTAGAGTAGCTAGGAGTAAACGTCTATGGCCTACGTAATACAAGTCAGAGTACATGATCTAATGACCCCCAGTTGCCTTCAAAAGGCTCTGGAACCATTTTGTATTCTAGTCTTTTCTGATAAAGTCTGTTTGGTAGAAAGCGTCCGTGACTCCTGACGAAGGAATGATTATAATTGTTTCAGGCAGTGTCTTTGCCCAGAAAGCCGCTATTTAATGGCTAAAGTTCTGAGTTATCAACCAACATCCGGCTTTTCTATTCCTGATTAACACTGTGAAAAATGTGGTGGTGAATGGAATCCCATGATGCTGCGATGCTGCTGACGCCTTTAAATTGTGTCGGCGTTCTGACCTTGGTTTGGCACAGACGTTGCACTTGTGGCCTTGGCTGCGTATTTTCCTTCCTCCCACAAACTGGAAAAAGATTGGAAGTTAATCATGTTGTTGTCCATCAATACCTTCCGTATTCAGTGCGTCGTACTGGCATACTTGTAATTGTTGGGGAGAGGAGGGCTGTCCTTGAATGACCCTCTTTTTTCAGATCCCAAAGAACAGAACTGCCAGGAAGCTTTTCTTCCCTGTGAGCGTTGTCCTCTGAAATATACACAGTGTCTTTTCTTGCATGAACAGGACTTCTGTTGGGTAGTCTGTTTGCCGGTTGCCACCCTGAGTGGAGTTTGATGTACTTTGTCTGGCCCATAAAGTCCTGAATGTTATAGAATCCATCTGTCAAAGATATTTCTGCTTCAATCCATATGGCTATAGGTTTTTATCAATACCTGCACCAATGCTAGAATTTGTGATGAACAAGAGGGGGAACTATTTTTAGGGTGTGGTTTGGGTGTGTTTTTTCAGAGACCTGCATGATTTCTCTTTCCCCAGACAATGTAACCGTAACTTTTATTTCTGTCATCTAGAGCATATTGTAAAATTTGGCTAGAGAAGATATGACTGTGGTTTGAGGTGGGCAAGTGTTAGGATCTTTGAAGAGTTTTCTGATAAGACATTAAAGAGATTGTCCATTCTGTTCTCATAGTTTCTTAGTGTGTTTATTGATTTCTTTTTAAATTTTTTGTCATTTTTTAATTGATTACTATGATGGCTAGTTGATAAGGTTTTCATATATTTGTTAAAATAAATCAAGAGTGTAAGGGAATAGGTGGAATGACTGCTCTTGGAACTACAAAATCCCTGCTGGCCAGAAACAATGAAAAGATTCTCCTAAGGACAAGCAGGAAAATTACAGGGGTCGCAGTACCACTCATTTTCTTTCCTATGCATTTCAGTGTTTGCCTAATTACCGTTAACTGCAACGTATAAAGAAATAGCTGTTCTCTGAAGTTACATTCTACATTAGAAGCTACTATGGGAGCCATAACTTTATTTTTCTCTTAATGGTGTAAAGCAGTTATTTTTTTCAGACATCAAAGCAAATGTGTCTTCCTGGAAAAGAACTGAATATGTGAAAAAATGTGTTAGCTATGTCTGTCTTGCAGAAACAGGAAGAAATACTCTGAGTTATATCTGTTCTCATCAAGAACAGCTTTGCTTACTGTAATCAGTGCAAAACCTCTGAATTTTCCGATCTGTCTGTTAAGCTTTCATCATCTCTCTCCTGTTGATAAACTCGGCGAACCAGAACGTAATAGCGTAAACTGAATCACTGTTGCTATTATGACATGTACTTACTGCTCAGAAGTCTAAGGGCCTAGCATGGATGTCATACTGATTCACAGTAAATAAAATAGACTTGGAAGGCATGGGGATTAAAGCAGTTTTCCATAAGGCATTTTGCTGAGCATCTCTGTTGATGACAGCTTTACATAAAGAACATTCCAATGCTGAGTTCAAGAGTAACAAGCCAAATAACACTGTTCTGGGGGTCGTTACCTGCAGCAGTGAAAAAAATAGAAAAATACCACAAAGTTATACGCTACAGTTCTTTTAAGTGGTTCTTATGTATACATGTGACAAAAGTCGAGATGGAAAAAGATAACAAGACTGACACAATCAGGTGCTATAGTGAGGAACTGCATACTTTTCAAGGAAAGAATGAGCTATATTGATAAAGCAAAAGCAAGATTTCTAGCTTCAAATTGGGTAACAAACAGCTTAACTGATTCAGTTTTTTTGTTTTTTGCATTTAGCTTTAATTTATCACCGTTATTTATATCTTGTCTGCTGAATAATGTTGAACATGCTATTTATCAACAATTTGTCTTTGTAGCATAGCACTGGCATGGAAAAGTAGCTGGAACTGTAGGACAGGAGGCCTCCTGCAGGAGGCTTGTCTTTTAGTGGCCTGCTTTCTACTGTCAGATTTTCTAATAGTTTACATCATGTTAATTGTACTGTCTGCCACCTTTTGAAGCAAGTAATCCAGATCTTAAGAGAAAGAAGTTTTCTGGATTTTCTTCCTATACCAAAGAGAATTTGATGCAGCAGGCAATAATAAAAAAATACTGTAAACCTTATTTCCGCACAGTGAAGTGGCTTGGTGATTAGATGAATGCAGGCTGGTGGCATGAATCCAGATACAAGTCTCTGCTATGAGTGTCCATGTAAAATTAAATGGCAGTGTAGCAACTCAAGTGTAGCCTTATAAAATCAAAGTAAAAACAAAATACTAAATCTGAGGGGATTATTTCAGTCCTTTTTCCAGAGTCCTAAATTTATGTTAAAAAGAACACATCTAACCACTAAAGAAATATTTAAAACATATCATCCTTCTATAAGAAAACGACAGATAATATTGCATAGAAAATTAAGCAAATACAGGAAACTCAGGATACTATTCAATAATTATTAAAAAAAAAAAGAAAAAAATTGGAGTACTTCGTTGCAGGCATATAGTCTGTGGTACCTGTGGGTTTTCCATTGTGATGGAAATATCTTTATACACTGCACCATATACTATATCTCCACGAAGCTGTGTATCTGAGTACTGAGAAAGTGCCTGGGCTGTCAGGAGAAATTTCACTGGAAGTGTGGCTGGCTCTTTAGTTCCATACCTTCAGGAGACTCTGGTCTTAATTCTGCCACTGTTCTGGTCATTAACCACATGAGGAAATGATAAAAATTTCAAGCATGTTGAGTCAGCAGTGGTTAGTTTTAGCTCAGCAGAGCCAGATACATTGAGTTCAAAGAAGTTTCCATTTAAATTTCCTTGGTCATCTCTAAAAAATAACAACCTCTAATAGTTGTTTTCTATTTAATATATTTTTCCTTTAATTCTACTTAGAGCAAAAATGGCTTTATGGAATTCTTTACGTTAAAAAGTACTCTGCTTGTAACAGTTGTCTATTCCTTGTGAGTGAGAAGTAAGGCATCCGCAAGATGATAGTGGGGAAAGGAAGAAATGAAGGCATCAGACTTGTTGGCTGTGAAGGTTGGGTGGTGATGAGTAGGGCACAAAATAGAACTGTGGTTTTCCTTAAAACAGGTCATTGGCATAGTCTTTCAAATTTGCTTTAGATATAGTGATTATCAGAGCTTTCTTCCTCGGTTTGAAGTGGAATCTGTAGCTTTTCTGTCAAAGGTCCTCTTTTCTTGCCTCATTTCACTGCATCTTAACAAAGCAAAATTATTCACAGCTGTCCATCATCTCAGAATTTTCACTTTTCTGCAGTCTTGCATGATCTCATTCCTTTCCTATTACCTGCTGAAATTAATGTAATTACGAGACACTGATGAGTTGTCTTTCTTTTTGTGTTATTGCTCTGTTTTCAGTACATGTATTCACAAAGCATGCAGCTTTCCTGTGGGAATTGGAACTGAGGTAGCGTTAGAAAGACATATGACTGGATATGGCACTGGGGGGGGATGTTTGTATGTCAGCAGTATGCTGGGAAATTTGAAGATCTCCATGTTGAATGCTCTGGGAGATTAGAGGAATCCCTCAAAATTTGCTTTTTTCAGATATAACAAAAAAGATGTCTTTTTACCATACTATTTCAAACATCAAAATACAACATTATTTAGAATACATTTTAAAAGTGTCTTTATGTTAATATATCCCAAAGTTAACAAATTATCTGGCAGGTCATCATCAGACGATTAACTGAAAGTATTATTTCAACTGCATGCAACACTAAACATTTTGACTAACCCATATGTGTCACATCACATTTAGTCAAAGGAATAAAATCTGAAGGTTATTTTTCTTCTTTAATGGCTAACTTCTGTGTAAAAATTTATCCCCCAAAATGGCTAGATTTTTATTTCTATTAAAACTCTAAAAGCCAGGTAGGTATAGGAACAGACAGTGAATTTATGTGTCTATGGTAAAATAGTCTTGGTGCAAACGTTTCCATAACTGACAGTACCAAAAGCTTTAACAGACCCTGGACTCAGCAATAGTATGATAGCTACAGAGAACTCATTTGGGCAGGAGACCTTTTTCAAAGATCACTGAAAAGGATGAGGAGCTCAGTAGCTTCTTTTCCTCCTTTTTTACTGATAAGGACTCCTTTCAGATCCCTGAGCATAGTGGCAGAGTCTGCAGGAGTGAAGCATTACCCACAGAGGTGGAAGACCAAGTTACAGACCATTTAAAGAAATTAGAAAAATGCAGATTGATGGAATCAGATCAGGTACATACAAGGTTCCTGAGGGGGAGCCAGCTGATGTCATAGCGAGGTCTCTTGCTATCATCTTCAAAAGCTCGTGGCTGTCAGGGAAAGATCCTCGTGACTGGCAAACATCACACTCATCTTCAAGAATGATGAGAAGGGGGATCCAGGGAGTTGCAGGCCAGTCAGTAGAACTCCAGCTGCTGGGAAGTTTTTGGAGCAGATCCTCTTGAAAGCCATCTCCAAGCACCTGAAGGATAAGAAGCTGATACAGAACAGCCAGTATGGATTTACAAGGGCAAATCATGCCTGACCAACCTGATTGCCTTCAGTGATGAGATGACTGGCTCAGAGGGGAATCAGCACTGTTTAATGTCTTTTTAATGATGTGGATGATGAGACACAATACACCTTCAAAAATTTCATGGATGATAGCAAACTGAGGGGAGTGGTTATGGGGAGTATATGCTGGAGGGCAGGGCTCCTATTTAGGGTGACCTTGACAGGCTGGAGAAATGAACTGGCAGAAGCCTCATGAAGTTCAATAAAGGCAAGTTGCAAAGCTCTGCACCTGGGTTGAATAACCCCCACATCTGTACCGGCTTGAGGGCCAACTGGTTAGAAGGCTGGTTCATAGAGGAGGACCAAGGGGTAGCTGAGGACAAGTTGAACTTGAGTCAACTGTGAAGAAAGCCAAATGCATACTGGGCTGTATTAGCAGAAGCACAGCTAGCAGGTCAAGAGAAGTGGTTGTTTCCCTCTGCTTGGCACTTGTGAGGCTGCATCTGTAATACTACGTCTTGTTTGGAGCTTCCAGGTACAAGAAAGACATTGGGATAACGGAGCGACTCCAGCAGGCAGGCTGGTGAGATGACTAGGTGCTTCAGCACATGACGTACAAGGAGGGGCAGAGAGAACTGGGTGTGTTCAAGCCTAGGAAGAGAAGCCTCATGGGAGATCGCACTGTGGTCTTTCAAGCTATCTAATAGGAAGGTCCAGAGGAGAAAGAGCCAGACTCTTCTCAGAGGTAAAAGGCTGAGAAGCAACAAACTGCAACACGTTCCAATCTAAGTTCCAATGAGATATTTGGTGGGAAAAATTCACAGTGATGGTAGTCAGATACGGAAAGAGGTGCCCAGAGAGGCTGAGGAGTCCATCACCGGAGATATTCAAAACTCATCTGAACAAAGCTATGAGCAACCTGCTCTAATTTGGCCTTGTTTTGAGCAGGGGATTGAACCAGATGACCTTCAGAGATCCCTCCAACCAAAATTACTCCATGGTTCTAATCAGTATTCTAGGACAAACTCTACAATTTTTGTGTGGGTTTGGTAAGAATTTGCTGCATAATATTGACCTTGAAAAACAGGATAAAAATAATTATTTAATGATTTAATGTTCTTTTATGGCACTACAGCTGTAAGAAAAGAAAAAAGTAAGAAAAATGGGGGGGGGGGGTCCACTGCACTTTTATTTCTTGCAAACTTCTACTTATATTCTCAGTTTTTAAACAATTTTAAAAAGCCCCAAAAATTGCTGCTTTCTGGGATAATGCATCACTATGATATGTGTCAGTGTGGTATTAATAGGCTTGTCCTTTCATAAATAATAATCTTACCTACGTTTTTCTTTCAAGATTTCTAATGTTGCCTTTATACACATGGAATGCCTGAGGACAATAGTAGCTCCTCCTACTGCTGTCCCCTTCCTCCCTGTCCCCAAACATAGATGCTCTCAAACCTCATTGCTGTTAATAGAATCAGAGGAGATAAAATTGAAAATTATCTCTGTTTCCTGTGGTTTTCTATATGCCCTCTGTAAGCTTCCCTTGCTGGCTGAGGGCTTAGACTGGGACAGGGGCCTTAGATTTGACAGCGTGGGGGTTTGCTACTCTGCATCTGCAGTTACCAGGTATGCTGTTATGCCTTGTCATTTGGGTTGAAAGAACCATTTTCCATTTGCAGTATTCACATCCCTTTTTGTCACATCCTTTCTCTTTCTCAGGTTGTGGGCAAATAAAGTAGAGCATCCTTGACTCTGCATCTTCTCAGCTGCCCTGTTGAGGCAGAACATTTTTCTGCTGTGAGATTTTCAGCTGGCTAGGAAATTACTCCTCGTGTGTTTAGCCTGCGCCTGTGACTGAATTGAAATGTTACCTTTTGTTCTTGTGTTTCTTGTGAAGATCAAGTTCCATTTTTGACCTGCACACGAGGTGACTTCACTGACTGAGATGAGGGCATTGGAACCCTTGTGTTTCAGATGTGCCTTTCAGTACTTTACTCATCAAATTGAGAGCATTTCTTATTACCACTGGCCGCTAGCTAATATTTTTCATCCTGATTCCTGTGAAACCAGCTTTCCTAAGTGTCCTGTGAATCTTCTCTGCAAATAATTTCTCATCTTTTGAATTAAAAAATATGCTAGATAAGCATAGAGATTTATTACAGTCATACAGTTTATACATTCAATGCACACTTCTATTGCTATCACTCAATTAATTTGAAATCGCTCTTAATCACATTACTCTAAAATGAAAATTAAATCGCTTATTCATAAAATCCCAAGTAGGCTATTACAGATATTGCAAGCTAAAAACATGCTTAACATTCTTATGCTAAGATTAAATTGGTAAGCTCTTTTTTTCCCCTTTTCCTTTCTATTCTATGGCTCTCTTCCATTTCATTGTCCTGACAGGGTGGTGTAGTCAAGTATTCCCTCCTTCTGCATAACATGTTCTTCATTTGCAAACAATGGAGGGCCCCTTTCATGCTGGAATATGTCAGCTTTTCTAGCCAGTCTTATTCTTGAAGTACCTCAGGTAGTTCAGACAGATTTAATCATGCTCTCAGAAACTTACTTCATTTCCTTCTTATCCAGCAGATAGGCCGTTATTCTTAATTAAAAGAAATGTTTTTTCACTTCCTTGGAGAAGAAAATATTTCCAGTTGTCACTTTCTGTTCATGACTGGCTAATTAACTCCTAGCTCTAAGGGGTTAAGTGCCACCTATCCCTTTAGTGACTCAGCATACCTAGTTCAAAGTAAAGTGTTTTTACATGGAACATTATTATGTATCTATTTACAACAGTGAACAGATTTGATAGAAATTGGGACCAAGCATCATGGTAGTTTTGGGGTGGCAGTCAGGTTGGAGTCATTCAGTTCCAGCATCCTTCTTTCAAGCATCCTGGAATGAACTTGATCATTACAAGTAACCTATCTCCTTTTTAAAAAAACAAGAGTGAGAAAGAATTAGAAATTTGAGTTGCAAAATACTGTCTGTAGATAGACCAGAAGAGCCTCATTTGGCCCTAGAAATTACAGCTGCCAACAACTGGCAGTTGCCAAGCCAGTGTGCTCAGTGGCAGCCTTGACAAAAGATCACAAAAGGTGCCAATCCAACAGAAAATTGAGGCTGCTTTCCTGCTAGTTCCTATTCCCCTGTGTTGCTCAGCTCCCTCCTAGCATGTAAACTTCTGACTTCTCAAAGCCGTGGATTTACAGTAGCTCACCAGATGGTAACTCTGAAAAGCATATGTTCTCTTCCTTAGCTTTCAGCATCAGTCCAACTTGTAGCTTTATCAGTCCCACTGGCACTAATAGCACTGACCAGATTGTTTCCGTTCTGAATGCCAGCAAAACTCAGATTGTCTGCAAACTGCCCCTTGCTTTTTTAATGTCTGGAGTTGTTCATGCCGTGTTTGATGAAGTCCTGCATGCTGGGAACTAAAAGAGAGGTGACATAATGCAACTTTACCCTACAAGTATATGTAAGGCTAAAGAATCTTAGCCACGCAGGCTTCAGTGCAGATGCTGTATCTTTGAAAATACATTCTTTTGGGGGCATCTCATGTCATACATTTTCTCTTTTACCAATATTGTGTTCAGTGTTGTTTGGTTCTTTCTCTAGGCCTGCCTTACTCTGTAATAATCTGCATTATATGCTCACTTAGCTCCTTTAGTCTGAAATGTTTAAAAAAAAGTGTATTCTGTTTAATTTTTGAATTTTCAGCTGGTAGGATTCTTAGGTTTGTTGGATGTGCCTGAATTCCTTAGGTAATTGTACCAAATAAATAACAGCATTAATGTTGTTAACTTATAGCCAACTACTAGATAGATATGCACATTCAATTCACTTTTCAGTGTGTAATTTTTTGCTTTGCATAGATAATACCAGCAGAATGTTAGCAATACCACAGAGACCTGAATAAAGAGTTTAGAAATAGATCTTTATTATTATTATTATTATTATTATTATTACTATTATTATTATTATTACTACTAACTCCTTCTAGCAATATATATAAAGGGTATAAGAGCAAACACTTTTTCAGTATTTGACATGTCAACATATTTTAAAGGATTGATACCTCATTAATAAACATAAGGTGTCTTTTAGCATTGCTTGCTTGCTCCCTGTTCTCTTGCACCTTGCACAGAAAATCTTATTTTCTTTCTCATCATTTACTTTTAGGCCATCCTGTGTGAAAAAACTGGGAGAGAGCATTAAATGAAGTTACTAGTAAAAACTTTATTAGGCTACTGCAAAATGATGCTTTATACTGCAAAAGTGGCCACTGACTCGGAATGTGGAAAAAAGTGGATTTTTCTGGTGCATTTGGAGTACAACACTTATGTAATAACTGCAACATTTTATGTAATTTCTTCTTAAAGAAATGTTTCATGATCATATCTCACAATCAAAGGGACTGTTCCCTACATTATAAGTTATAGGCATAGTTTTTGTAAAGACCATGCAGTGTCATTATATAAAGGTTATCAGTGAGATGCAAATAACTGTTGTTTTTTACTCCTTAGTTTATGACATGCCTCTTCCCTTTCTCATATCTCTTGCTTTCAGCACAGATTTCACATTTTAATATGGAATATGCAGATGTCTTTGCTCAAAGAAATGGGGCATGGCACACAATTTTTGACAGTTTGTTTCCTTTGACTGCTTATTTCCATGTTCTTTTTGAGTATGCTTGGATCACGTGAACAAATGACAGCTGAAATGTAGCTGAAGGAGTCTGCTTTGTATTTTTAAATAAGTAAAGCTTCAAACGTTATTGTAACTTGGGCAAAAACCTTATAGTGTGAACAACAGCCAAAAATTTGGGAGATCATTTTAAAGTATTCTTGTGTTGGTTGACATTAAATAGAAGGGGTAAGTACATGCTATTCCCAACTTATTCTATTTTTTCTCCTAAATTATGTTGTGAGGCTTTTGATAGCATCATCTGTTTTGGTTAAATTTCCCACACTTACTTGTACAGGTACATCAGACTCTTGTTGAATGCATTAAATTTTCCTAAAAGTTACTTCTTTTCTGTGTCTATAAAGAAACAGCAGATACCCAAACTCAGAACCATTCTCACTATCAAGTTTAAGTTTATTTTCCTCAGAATAAACACCTCGTGAGGCAAAAAAATTTTGCCTTGTGGTAGCTGCAGTTCAGATCCCATCCAAACCAGACTCCTGCCATCCCTCAGTCTCCTCATGCACCCTGGTCAGAACCAAAGATTTCCTCAGTACCTCTAAAACTGAAACTTAGCACCAGCAGTGAAGGTTTCTTGATGTTCTTGTGCCCTTGTTTTGGGAAGTCCAGAAAGGAGCCTTGGGTATCAGTGCTATAAGACTATCAGACCTGTAAAAAGCTATTGACCTATGAAACTAGAGCAATTCATGCCACTTGCTGGTCTCAGTGGCGTGTCTTGTGAAGACCTGGAAGGTCACCTCTGAGGAAAGCTGCAGTTTACCATGGAGGAGCGCATCAGGGGTAAATTCTTGGCAGATCAGCTTGCTGTCTTCTCTCCTTCAGAGGGACTGAAACAGTTTTGGGAACACATATGAATTGCTAGTACTTTTCCATTACAGATGCAATCTTCCCCAGATCCAATCTTCCCCAGATCCATTTTTATCTTTTTATCTTTTTTTTTTTTAAATGGACAGAAATACATCTTATTAGTTTGCAAATATCTGCAGGGAAAATCTAATCTTGAGCCAAGAGATACTGAGTTTGATTAAAGCAACATGGCTTTTTAATTTTTTTAATTAGTTTAAAGAGTCTGTACACTGCTACATTCTTCCTTACACCTGTCTGCACAAGCAGAAAGCAATCAACAGCAAAAAAACCCACCAAAACCTTTAAAGATATTTCAGTTGATTTCTTGAAAATTCCAAAGAGGAAGGAGTGTGTTTTCTTCTGCATCTTGGAATAGTGGAGGATGCTTTTTGAATTATAGGTAGAAAAATTTTATTTCAAAATAGAAGGGGACTGGAACTCTCCTCTTGTCTTTCTGTATCCTGTTTTGACCATAGCATCAGTAATTCTTGATAAGATTTTCAACACTTAATATCTCTCAACCTGCAATGTATGTCTTCATATAAAAAGACAGATAATTTATAGAAAAATAAATGAGATTCCTGTTAGGAATATTTTTCTTGATAGCAAAGGCTGTTGTTATCTTTCCTAATGATTAGGAGTGTTCCCCAATTACTTGGAAGATTAATTCATTGAAGGGAGGCAGAAAATATCTCAGTGACAGGCTACATCAAGGCAGTTGCCCTGGTAAGGGGATCAGCTCAATTAAAATCTTAATTTTGCCTCATTTGTCTCAAGGTCACCAAATAAAAACTAGTTCATTGGAGTAGTGCAGTTGTATACATAAAGAATTTATCTTCCTCAGTAGATACTCTGAACTGGAGATAATTTAATGAACTTTGTGATCACTGAGGATATCAGCGAGAGTACGTTTCAGATGTCTGAAACATGGGGAATCTTGTCACCGGATTTTTTTTTTTCTGTGCTCCTTCAGAATGTGTTAAAAAATAATATATTTATTCAAAATACTCATTAACATACTTACTAGTTCTGTAGCAGATCCACTTACTGTGAAATGGTAGAAATCCCTCCTCAAATGCGTAAGCCAGTAACCTTGTCCATGCACATTACCAAGGCTATTACAGAAACGTCCGATGAAGAGATACTCATAAATGTTGCTTGCAACACTCACTGAGTTCTTCAGAAAGCCAGTGGTGTTCGCTCAACTTGCAAAGTATTCCTAGCTGTATTCTGGAGTGCTACAGCTGACAGACGGAGAAGACAGCATTACAGCTATAACAGAGAAGGAGGAACTAAGCCATCTGCACTATTTAGATAGGCTGTTCAGCCCTCTATGTGGTATATTTATTACAAATAATGCTGCTGTCCCCCATTTTCCAGGCACTCAAAAGTCTGTAACAAATCATCTCAGTAGGCACTCTTCATATTAACCTGATGTGAGCTGTCAAACCCTGTGCTACAGAATGTATTTCATAAGAGGAGATACCTCTTAATAAATCTGTTTGCTAAGCACCCGAAAGAAATATGCCAAGCATGCCTTTCTGAGAGACATTGTGGCCTGCATTCGTTAACAGAAATTGGTCTCACCCAGTGGATACCAAAATAGAGCTGTATACTTCCCGTCTCAGATTCTCATGATAATGAAGATGCTGTAGCAAGGTACAGTTTGATGAGCGTGATAACATTGCTTTTCAGTCAACCCCATCCTTGTGCATACTTTTCCCAGTATAGTCCCTGGGAGTGGCCAGCTTTGGATCAGATTTGGTACAGCTTCTTTATAGCTAACAGGGTAAACACTTTTCCATTCATATCTATTGAGAGAATCTGTTTGAAAGATTCTTCTTGAAAACAATTTTGGTTTTAAGGAGATAAGCTAAATTATATAAGTTTTTTATTTGGGCGTCTCAGCAACATAAAATCATCAGGCTTTTAGCCCTGAAATGGACCGGTTTACATTTTTTCAGACTGATGCTGCTAGCATCACTGTCCTCACATCCTTTTCTTAGAGCAAGACTCTCAATGTTCTCATGCATGTTTTTCTTTTACATCAGAAATCCTCTTCCACTGAGTTGGTGCATTCCCTGTGCTTTCTTTTTTGTCCTTGGCAACTGCTCGGTTTAATACCTTTTGCTGAAGACTGGATTTTCAGTAGCTATCAGCTTGAAAGCGTAAGACGTATCTTGCTTCTTTAACATACGCTATTTCAAAATGACAGGATAATAACTGTTATCCCAAATTTTTGTAAATTTTTAGAAGAGGACTATTCTCTCTTGATAGCTTGTTCAGTATATGCTGTGAGGCAAACATAAGCTACTCTAGCATGATTCTTAAATGCTTTGCTTTTAAAATTTTGTTCTCCTTACATTATATTTAATTTTTGGTTTTGTTTCAATGGCTGATTTTTACATTCAATTTTTCTTTTAATTATTGGTTGTATCAGGTATTATTCTAGAAGGAATGAAAAGATCACATACCCGTATGAAAGAAAACAACTGCTGTATTGTGATTTGTTTTCTTTTCTGGCTAGTGGGACTGCAGTTGAGAGAGACATGTGTGATCTCAGATCACAAAAGTACCCTCTGAAACCTCAATAAAATGCCATTCATAAGGAAGATTTTATTGCTGTTTAGAAAATACTTTTTTCAGCCAAATGGTGCAGGTCTCTTGAGCAGAGAGTGACTGGCTGTGTGTGATCTGTTCACAAGGCAGTTGGCTTGTGCACTGGAGTTAAAGGTAGAAAGAACAGCACCCTTGGGACTTCTTCCCACACTGTTAGGGCCAAATTCAACTAACCCAGCGTGTTGCAGGGAGAAGGAATCCACATTGAGGCCTAATCAGCCATTTTATAAATGTCATTTTTGGCTTTGCATCTGTTTGCTCAATTAACAAAAGCAGAAGAAAAAATACAACAGAACAAACTTATTTGTTGAACTACTGAATGCTTTTATTAAGGTCCTTAAAGCATTAGTATTTTTCTTAAGAAAGGAACACCCATATCATTATCTAACAGATTTATTTCAGAGTTCACCTTGAGTTTGTATTTTTAATGCTTAATAAAAACTAAAGGTTGCAAGATTTAAGGTTAAAGGTTTCTTTTCTAGTTCAATTGCTGTCAGCTTTCAAAGCTAATTACAGAACTTGGCATATAATTAATTTTATATTTAATCTCTGAAGCCTGATTTCGAATTTGACATCAGTTATGAAATTATGGTAACCTATTCGTTATTTTCATCACAAAACTTGCTTCCTAGTAAATAGATGCGGAGAATTTAAATAGTTGGGAAGCTGCACATTCATTTTATTAGGGTTTTTTTAGCTGCACATTAGTGGGCTGAATAGGTGTAGTGGATTATATCTACAAAACTGGAATTATAGATTAGTGAAAACATGAGGTGCTATAGATGTTTACCTGACCTTTTAGAGTGTCTTGGTTTTAGTATGTTGTATCTGGCCCTGTCTGAAAGCAAGCCTTTGGTTTGCTTAATTTGATATGGACTTGTTGCACTAAAATGAAGACACTTCTGTTAATCTCTGTTGTTAATCCCTCAATTTTATCCAGTTGGTTAAGGCACCTTTTTTTTCTTCCAATTTTTTTGAGAATACTAAGACAACAGCGTTTGACTTCACCCCTGTGTGTGTGTAATTGGGCTACTGCTTCATGCCTGGAGAGTAGCCTCGTTTGTTCTGGTTTTGTTCAATCAAGGGATTGAAGGAAAAAATAAGTCTATTTTCCCTGAAATAGATTAGTTTGGTAGTGCTTAGAGCATGCATTTGAGACATGTGCTTCTCGTCCGTAGTTAGGTTTCTCTTTCTGTTAATGTATTTATTATGTACCTTTCTCTAAATTCACTGACTGTTGATGCCGCATCATTTCACTCTATCATGAGGAAAATTGTTTCTATAAATGTGTGTTCCTTACTGATCGCTGAGAAATAACATTTCACAGGGGAAGCACCTGTAGCATTCAGATTTAGCGTGTGTGGTTTTGATTATATTTCTTGGTCTTCTGCTAGACTGAATCAGAGATTAATACGAGAAGAGCAAAAACTTAAAAAACAATTGTATTAACCTAGAATTATGCATTGTATGGCCAAATGTGGGAGGTTGTTGTGCTTGACAGTTGACATATTTTACCTCAGAGAAGCTTGGACCCGAGTTTGAAGGCCTTTAGTTACTCCTAAAGAAATTATGTTTAAAGGTAGTCCGTTAGTGCAATTATCTGTAGTGCAGGCTGATAGCTGTTTCTAGTTAGGACTTGCTAATATCCTCTCATTAAACATGCCATGTAACGTTAATAACTTGTGCCAACTCACTACTTGAAATTAATTATCTATAAACTTTATGTATTGCTAATGGGTCATGTGATGGGGTTTCTTTGAGGTGTTTCTAAATGGTAGGATGGTTTGGGTTACATTTTTTTTTATTATATTGAGTTTCTAGATTCATATGCCATGTGCTCCCCTTTCCCTTATCTTCCCCTCAGCTGTTTCTGGAAGAAAATCTTAACGTTATTTTAGATAGAGTGAGGGATGTGCTGGCTAATGTGCTGCTGCATCGGGAAGTATGCATTGATATCATGCAGATAATTCTTAACACTGAGGAAAGACAATGACCAGTGTAGAGTTGAGATCTGCTTCTAGCCTTTGACTTCCACACCTCTTGAGTCAGACACCATTAGGCTCCTGTTCCTAAAATTTGGGGCAAGCTGGTTTCCCATAGCCTTTCTAGTCTTCACCCCTTGCCCCCTCCAGTGCTGATCTGAACACACACTTTGTTTTTAAAAATCAAAGTTTCCTAGCTTCAGGAAATGAAGTCCACCCTCCCCATCTCTTAAAGCCACTGTGGGACTTCTTGACTCATATAGCAGACCAGTTAAATTTTCAGGGTCTGTTAATATTTTCATTGGCATATGTTACCTTGTCATATACATGGCACAGAACAGCAAGGAACAGAGCAACAAAATGATGAGAGATTGTGGGAGGAGAGGCTCGCAAGCAGAAGAGGTAACTGAGTGCTGGAGTTTGCCAGCTGTGCATCCGAACAAGAGCAACTCATTGAAAGTATGTTGATTGGTCCTTTAGCTTGGATGCAAAGTGCAACAGAGGCAGTAATATTAAACCAAGATGTTTCAAAAGCATAATGAAATTATTGTTTCTTTTACTTAGTAATTTAATGCACCATTTTTTTACCTCAGTATAATGTTGAAGAATAGTGACAAGCTCTTAAGAAGCTGGCATTGCTAGGTAGAGCCCAACAAAGCAAAGGAAGAGGCCCGGATAATGCTTAATGTTCTGAAAGAAATAAATCCAGCCATACTGAATTCCATGTAGATCTTCAGCAGTGTGTAACTCCCCTGATCCTAATTTTTCAATGTGTAAGACAGGGAACTTTGTTCAACCTTTGGCAACTTTCCTTTGACTGTCAATCAGACACCCAGTTGTGGTGATGGGACTGTGTGATGTGGTCAGTCCTGTTTCCTTCCTCACTTATTTAGCTTCCTTTCATCACTTTCTTTTTCTTGAGGTTAAGCAATTAGGCTTTCCAGATGCTGCCATCATTCTCCATGGTTTGGTGATCAACCACTGGTAAGGTGAAGTGAGTTTTGAGCAACTAAAAGCTAAAGCAAAACCTTTCACAACAGGGGTTTTTCTTATTTTCAAAACAAAGTAACATTTTTAGGAAGGGTTTCTCCTTGGCTGCCTTCTGTTATACTTCCCAGAATGTAAATGTTTTTCTTTGTGTACCAAAACTACAAAAAAAAAAAAAAAAAGAACCCAACCCAAAACCCAACCCAGAAACTATGTCACTGTGTTTATGATCTTTTAACTTTGTAAGTTAAGGTTAAGGATATGGCCAGCTAAAATATTCGGTGGGGAAGACCTTAAAAACAAAGAAGTGATGACAGAAATGGTGGGGGTAATGTAGTAAGTTGGACACTTTCCTGTGAGTTTTAAATCAATCCAACTCAGACCACTAGCATCCCATTGTGTTGATGTTGCTGATTTTTTGGGGGTAAAAATTTCTTTTTTTTCTCACCCATCTAATCATTAGTGAACAAGACTGCTAATAAAGGTCTGGACAACTTAGCTGATTGTCTCCTGCCTTCCACCATCTTCTTCCGGATTTTTTTCCCATTATAGTGTGTTTTGGGTTCTGACCTAAATTGCTCTAGTATTACAGTCTTTCAGATGGCTTCTCCATTTCATTCCACAAGTGAATAAATGTACTCCTCTGTGCCTCTTCGGACTACAAAGTGCTTTGAGGTCTTAAGCAATGATATCAACTTCTTCAAGGGGGGCAGTGGAGGAGGAGGTGCTGATCTCCTCTCTCTGGTGACCAGTGACAGGACACGAGGAAATGGAATGAAGCTGCGTCAGGGGAAGTTCAGTCTGGACATTAGGAAAAGGTTCTTCACTGAGAGGGTGGTCGGTCACTGGAACAGGCTCCCCAGGGAAGTGGTCACGGCACTAAGCCTGTCAGAGTTCAAGGAGCATCTGGATGACGCTCTTAGTCATATGGTTTAGTTTTAGGTAGTCCTGCAAGAAGCAGGCAGTTGGACTCGATGATCCTTATGGGTCCCTTCCAACTTGAGATATTCTATGGTTCTGTATTATACATTCTAGAATCTAATATTTCATAATACAAGGCACATTGGCAGTTTTAAACTAGATAATATATTACTTCATTGCATATGGTTTTCTTTGCAGTTTTTTTCAGTAACATTGACTATTGCATCAGTTTAACTTATGTTGAGGAGCAAAGTGTGCTTTAAAGCAAATGAAGTTCATCTGCCCATCAGGATTAGTAGCTGCAGCAAGACTGTCCTGTGGGTGGTGGTAATGCTACGTCAATGAAGGATCGAGCTGAACAATCTTTCTGACATGGCTGACTGACACATAGAAATATTTTCTGAGTACCTAAGTCAGATGAATAAAACAGGCTGTTTCTATACCTGTGCACAAGATCTGTATATTTTTCCCTAGTGTGTGTATTCATTAGGAAATATACTATGTGTGTATACATTTTACCTTGCAGGTAAGCTTCTGTGGTGGTTCGAATGCATTGTAAATGTATACTTATAAAAACACTGTTGTGTGTTAGGCGTATAACTGTGAAGGAAAAATATATTAAAATATAATTATAAATTCAAATTAACTTATGCATATTTTCAGTTAACATTTTGTCACCTTTTATTTTACAAGAAGAACATCTGAAATTATGCCAGAGAAGATAATCAGATGACGATAATGACGTTACATTAACATGTAGCATGAAAATCCATATGAGGAAAGAATTAACAGTTATATATGCTGATGTTCATTACAGTAAAAGATAATGAGATTAGTATGAAAATGCAAAAAATATTCATGTTAGTACAAAAAAAATTAATTTTATAAAAGCCTTAATAAATAATAGGGCCTATAAAGCAATTAATCTTATTAGGGAGGAAAACTCTTACAAAGGACTCATAGGTAACAAAGTGACTTTTCAGGAATGCTTGATAGTCCACTGGTTTTCTATTGCCTATATTCGTCTTCCTTTTTTAAAATTATTTTAAAATGTGAAATCTTCTCATTTGAACATTTTTATTACTTATTGTAATTATTTTAATTCATTCCCCATGGTGTTTGGCTGTACCTCATCACTAGAAATTCAAGAATTTCGTAGAGAAGTGGAAAGGTGTGGCTTTTTTTAAGTGATGCAGCTTTGTTTCATTAAAAAAAGGAAAAAGTCATAGGAATTAATAGTTATTTTTAGTGTCCAGACTGAGAAATCTTACTTTTTTTTTTGTCAGGCATATGGCTTAAATTGGGCACCCAGAATCAAAGGATGTGAAATGATTAAGTCTGAAAGTCTTGGCCTGTCTTTAGCTGAAAGACTTTGGGTTTTATTCTTTTGAATCAGAAGCCTGATTTGGATTCTACTTCCTTTTCTCTAATATATTCCATTGTAACAGTACTTGGCATGACATACTGTGAAACGGAGAAAGATTCTAAGCAATGGAAAAGATTTTCCACATTTGAGTGCTACATTTTTTAGGAGCCGTACCTCAAAAAAAGTAATTATGTGAAAACTGCTATTAAAAAATGCAAAAGAAATTGATATCTCTAAAATGAGTGGGATTCTTTGCTGTAACTCGACATAATAAACATTCTCATTAGATTTTTCTTCTTTTATATGTGACTAGAACATTTTTTATTATTTGATTTGAGGGTGACTCTGAGAATAAACGTCTTCTGAGATGAGGTAGTTTTGCTTTTGTTAGTTTTGTTATTGTTTCTGTTGGTTACAGTGATATCCTGCTTTAAAGCTGTATGTCATTGATCATGAACTGGCTCTCCAATTTTTATTAGAATCAACAGCATTCTTTCTCTCTCTGTCGTCCCATTTAAAAAAGATGTTTCAGTAGGAAGACATATTTATAGTAATATTTAATGTTTTGTATCTCTCAGAAATTCATGTGCTCTTTATTTTATGATGAGAATTCCACGTGCACATTGCAGATTGGTGTTTACTCAGTTGCTGTACATGCTAACACTAATGCTTTCTAGAAAACACTCATAAATCTCTAAGCTGTTGCCATCATAATTAATCCATTCTCTTTTTGCTGTCTTTAATCTTGTGCAGTTTTTTCAGTTTTAATAAAAATACTCTTACAGATTAAGGATTTCTTTAAAACCTTACTATCCCTTTGACTGGGTTATGTGCTATATATATATGTAATTGCGTTCAAAAGAGTTAAAAGAACATTAAGTTTATAAAATGAAGCTCTCAAAGTAAGGGAATTCCAGAGCTGTGTTTCTTTCTGCAGTCCTAATTAGCTTCCTTGTGCACATACATTATGACAAATCTTTATTTTCCTCTTGGCTGTCTCCTCATAGAATGTACCAGTTGCAGTGTGCTTGCTTAAGACGCATACTTTCTGTATTTTATTTTATTCTTCCAGTTCAGTATGTGATCCAGTTCTGTACATTGTTCAGTGGTGGTGTGAAGATGAAATTGTTCTATAACAATCATCAGTAGTATTTCAGTGTTCAAAATAGCAACAGAACCGTCTTACTGAGCAGTGATTTGGGCGATTCCTATTAATCGAGCTGTTGAGGCCTGTTGATATTAAAAATGTGTGTGTATATTTTTAAATATTTTTAATATTGTTTTTATATATAAAAATGTGATTCTCTGGCTTTGAAGACTGAAAGTTATCTGACAGAAGAAAGAGGATTCTTTACAGAATCACAGTATGGATTCTTTACAGTTTCACAGAACTTTCACGGTGCCAAGTTCAAGGGCTCTGGGCTTGTATGTGCTAAACCTTTTACACGATTATCTGCATGAAGTATTGTAAAAGTGAGAATTATCATTTGGTACCATGGGCATTGAGATAAGATGAGATGTGTTTTCATGCATCAAATGACTGCAGGCCTTTTAGATTTACAGATTTCAAGTTTCACGTGACCTCAGTTTATATAGTTAAACAGTTGGGGAAATTTAGGTAATACTGTAGATACCTGTATCATTTGAAAGGTTTAGTGCCCAATTTTTGTAGCTTTTTGACATCAAAGGTACAGAGTGACAGTTTTATCCTGCACATGAATTCAAGTTTCCAAACAATATGACAGTTATGAGGATTGATCTGAGTATTACAAGTACTAGGTAATTTCAAGACTTCCATCTTTAAACTGCTTTAGGAAAGCTTGACTCTGTCTCAGAATATCTACCTAATATATTAGAAAGACATTAATTTTGGTTCAGACATGAGAAGGTGGATGTCAGTTGTATATGTTCTTATAATTACTCCTTTCTTTGAAATACATATTTTGTTTGAAGATATTTTGGACCATGCGGGACATGATCTACCTCAGACATACTCTGATGAGGGTTGTGGCTTTATTAATATTGTTGTCTCTTATCTAACCAGTAGATTACAGTAATACAGACCAGTTTCCCAACAGGTAAATCTAGGTTTGCAAGTTTATAAAAAATAATTAATTCCCTTAATTTTAATGTAGAAGTTGAATAAGAATTCTCATGTGGGATTGAATGTGTTGGGCTGACATATTTTAATTGTCTGCATTAACTCAGCTGTACTTTCTATGTTTGTTTTATTGGACAGATAGAACCGTGTATTGTACAAGCTGAATTGGTGCCAACATAATATTTCCAATAAGTTGTTTAATCACTGAACAAGTCTGCTTTCAAACTGGGCAATGCGCCCATTGCCAGTGTGCAGCACTGGGTTAGAACAACTTCACAATTATACTGGTTGTGTTTAAAAAGCATCCTGACTCAAATCAGCTGTAACTGTTGGACAAGGTAGTTAAGTATGCCAATAATTTTTTAACATCATCAGGAAAGGACTTTCCTTTTTTTCTTGGTCTCTGGAGGCCATCAGCACTTTTTCACACTAATAGAAGTTTGTTTAGCACCAAGGAAAAATTGCTGTCTTTGCAATTTTCCCAGCTCCATTTGGCTTACATGGCAAAAAGAAGAGCTCAGTGTTGAACCTACATTTTTTTTGAAGAACGCAAAGCACACATAAGTAGCCATATGCCACTTAATTTGAACATATATATTGCAAAGAGATACGTTCTTGATCATACTTTTGTTATGAGTTCTGAAGAAAATATTAAAGCAATCAGAGTTGTTTGTGATCTGTTCTAAAAGTATTTCTGAAATACAGAAGAAACATTCATCCCTCTCTGTGTGGATAACATACCAGATAGGAAGCTAGTATATCATTCTGCTTTCTAAACAGTAAATTAAAGAGCCGTCTCTACTACTTGCATGATGTTTTGGGGAAATCTTGCGACCGAAGAATCTGTCTTTTATTCCAAAATCCAAACTCCAGATATAATTATGGAGAAAAGGGCTGAGGAAGCAAAGCTAGCCTGTTTTGTTTTGATTGGACTAAAAGTTTAGACTTAAGTTCTCTGTGGTCAGGAGGTTGAGATTAAAGGGTCTGTAATTAGATTCAATACTCCATGTGTCTTAATGCCCAGAAAGGCCAAACCCTGTCTGTAGGCAATGGTAGTTGCCAGGATCATCAAAAATAATTCATAGATGCAAGTGAAAAGGAAATTATGCACGCTTTCTGAAATAGTTTGTTCTTACTTGCTCTGTCTTGTTTCTGTAAAAAGAAAGGATAGGAAATCCTTCAAAATATCTAGTAAACAAGTAGAACTTGAGGTTGAAAATAAATAGTTTTACTTCTGGAAACAGATTGCCTAGATCTTGTAGGTAGTCCTCTATATTCAGGTCATGTTTCATTAGTTTTTCCTTTTGATCCTCCTGTTTTCCTTACATTAGATTGAGTGGTACCCAAAGCAAAACAGGCTATTAAATGTCTGCATTTTTTATATGTACATATGTGGATGAACAGTGAAAAGATTTCTACATAGCACATACTGCATCATCACAAGAGGGCAGGTGCATCTTTTGATTAATAGTTTATACCAAATAATAATTAAGGTTTTTGTTTCAGAAATTTCTACATTTAGGTTAATGGTAATGAGCAAAATGAAACATTCTTTTGTCTGAATTAACAGCTGAGGGTAACAGTTGAGGATTAGTTTGGTGTTGGTGACCTTCTGCAAACGAAGTGATGGTACTTGAGGGTTCCACTCTTCCCCAGTCCAGCTGCCCAGCGCTGGAGCTGATGGGAAGCATGCTCTGGACCACGCTCTGAGTGCTCTTCTCTTTTACAGGCAAGTTAAAGATCAAAATAAGAAAGTAGCAAATCTGAAGCACAAAGAGCAAGTGGAGAAAAAGAAGAGTGCACAGATGCTGGAGGAGGCCAGGAGACGAGAGGATAATCTTAATGACAGCTCCCAACAGCTTCAGGTAACATGGGAATTGAACTAAAGCAATGTGGCCAGTCAGCCAGGCTTAGCTACCTCACTCTCCGCTGTACCTCCTGATCCATTTTCATAGCTGTTACCTAAGAAATTTGTTACTGATTGTTTGAAAGGGCACATCTATCCCAGAGCACTTCAAAGAAAGCAGCCGCTCTCAGTTGACTTCATAGCTTACCCCATTTTCATAAAAGGGAAAAATAGTTTTAACTGTCAACTCAGTTATGAAGTGCGTCATTGAAATAATTTTATCATTTCAGCATTGAGATTGGTCTGGCATTTCTTTCTTCGCTGCTCTTCTAACAGCATTTTTCTTTAGCTGTTTTGTGTATTTTCCCGGCTGGTTTTACCTTATACTGGTGCCTTTTCTTCAGTAAATGAAAGATAACGAAGTAAGTATTCTTATGGTAAATTGAAATTATTGTGAGGTAACTGGAGGACCATGTTTTCTGTGTTTACTCATCCTTGTTTGACAGTGAAATCCTACTCTACCTCATGAATTCTTGGTATGCTTACTAGTCAGTTTGCTTTATTTCTGAAATGATAATATGCTGCTGCCCTGCAGAATCATCTAGTTACCTCAAATCTACCTAGGCATATGAAAGTCACCAGTATGAAAGCAAGTCAAATATTTCTCAGTGTTACTGAGATTAGCTGTTGATAGGTTTATCAAATGGTAAGTTTTCAAGTGCTGTCATAAAAATGTTAAACTATTGCTATGAACTAAAGCAAAGATACCATGATGCTAAGTGAGGAGATAATACGTATTTTGCCTGTGATTTCTTTAATTTACAAAAAAACCTTTCCTTTTGGTGAGTGAAAATAAACATGGAAACAGTAATCTACCCTTGAGAGCTTTTAAAATTATTTTTTAAATCTTTAGAGATCAAGCCTTCTCATAGGTGTTTTCCTTTGTTATCCTAGGTTAAATCCTGTTTCTTGTAACCGGCTACATATCTTAATACATCTACAATGAAGACATAGAATAAATCCTAATAGTGCACTAGCAAAGATAAATCCCCTCCTTAATTTAAACAGATACTTCTTTACTCTGTTCTGTGGAATTCCAGGGGGATGGTTTCAACTCTTTAAGAACTTTTGAAAGAACCACAGAAACATGTGTCCATGTGGAATGCTCTCAGATGCACCATTTTGTGGTTTCCCCCCCCAGTTCCAGTCCTGTACGTGGAGGGCACTGAAATAGTTAAGTTCCAAGTGTATGAAAATGATTTCATAACTGCAGACTTTTATAAAAGGCCAGGATGTGACATTTCTACATCTGCTAATGGGTTTTGTGGCTGTAATGCTATGGCAATCCACAAGGCTCTCGTTATGTGGCAGCTTAAGTTCAAATAACACAATCCTCCTTGTATTAGTGAAATGTCTTTAAAAATTCCTAAAACTAATACAATATTTGGTTGGATTTGTAATCTGCATTTGAGTAAATCTATATTTTAAGTTTGAAAAGGTAAGTGGTACTTGACATTTGCCTTGCAATTATGTGCATAGTGTATTTATCAAATGATACCATTCCACAAGATCATCTTTTTTGTTTTGATGTAGCACTTTCAGATTTTAAAGGGTGAGGCTTTCTTTTCTGGCTTTTTTCCCCACAATTATTCTTTCCCTTTTCATTTTTCACAAATGGAATGCATTGGAAAAAGCCTGAAATTTGTTTTTTCTCAGCTCCTATTTGCCTACTGAAATTGCTCTTTTTTTTTTTTCCCCCCCAAACAGTAAATTATGTAATGTATTTGTGCAACTACACATAGCAATGGACAGACAGTGATATTCTGGTTACTGATAATTTAAGTCCTGTTAAAACTCTTTAACACCAGTTTCTGATACTTCAAAGAGATTGTACAGCTTTGGTGGCAGCAGTGAGGCAGCTTTTCCTCAGAAATTAGGTGGCAAAAAATGGTGCTGCTTTGTATCAGAGTTGTTTAAGAATGTATAGCTGTCCTTGCAACGTACTATCCAATTCTTTACTTAAAGTGTTTTAGCAGTAGAGGGATCATAAATATAAAACTACGAATAGCATAGTTAGCATAATTTTACTCTAAATATTTCCTCTTTTTTAATTTCAAAATAAGCAACTTATGTCTAGGAACAAGAAACAAATAACCAGTTGTCTCATTTGAGGAAGCCAAGTTGTTTGATATCTTCCTCTTTTTCTCCAGTGTTACTTTGTTGTAGGTTGGTGGTCCAATAGGGAAGCTAAACTTGGGAACAAAGGTGTTGAAGTGTATAATTTTATTATCTTTAGCTTTTTATAGTCAGGTTTTCCAATTAGAGATGTCTATACAGCAGTACATACTTTTTTCCACTTTGCTTATGTTGTGTTTTATTCTGCACTGGTGTCTGTTGCTTTCTGTAATAATTATATGCAAGTATTTCTGAGACTAAAAATAGACATTCTTAAATGCATATAAAAATTTAACATTGAAGTAGGATGTGATGGTCAACAATGAAGTGCGTAAGTTATGATAGTATTAATATTACTTGATTTTCCCTAGTGCCTTTCCTGCTTTTGTGAACCTAATTGTCCTGTTTGGGTGGGCTCGATTTTAGAGAGCCTTTCCCCATATTCAACACAAGGCTGAAGGGAATGCTTTCATTCACAGATGAAAAAGGTCTGTATGCTCTAATGAAAATATCAGGCTAAGGTAAAATATGGAGTGTTTAATGACAAGTGACAGGTTCAATAAAAACTCCTTCCTTTAGAAGAGCCCTCTGCTTATAGCCTCCCTCTCTCAAGGACTGCAACGTTTTCGTTTCCTGGAAGTAAAATTTACCCAGGACCACATTTCAATTTGTTAGTTATGGAGACCTGTCTTCTCCATAGACTCTAAAGGGCACGGCCTTCTAATCGATTAAAAAAAAAATTAAAACCTGAGAGGAATGTAGAAATTTTTTTTTGTTTTTTTTATGCAACCATTGTTGGCTTTGGGGTCAGGACACACAAGCACCAATTTCAGATAATTTTGGTCTTGGTGGTTTTGGCTGGAATTAATAATAAGACATTATGAAATGCTTAAAAATATATGATCTGCATGTTCTTCGGTTGACCGTCTGCAATCCAGTCAAATAAACACGCTCCCAAGCACATACTCCACTCCTCCTCTCTCTGTCCCTAACAGGCATGTGGTTTCTTTCTTCCTGAGTCCAGTAACAAAATGTTCGTTTATTCAGAGAGCTCTGATGATGGAAATTTGGTATTTTGGGGAGTGGGGGAAGAATGAAAACCATAATGTCTCAATTCTAGTGAGATGGATAAATGGCTTTCCAAATTTGTCTTTTCCTCCTGGGTTCCCTTAAACCACAACTCTCCGGAGATCTGAGAGGTTAACGAGTGTCTGGTCTATAAGCAGGATAAAAAAAACAAGCTGTTGGGCTGGAGTAGAAAATTTTTGCTTCAAGAAACTAAAGCTTGGCTATTGTGAAAAGGAATTGATATGCTGTCTTGTCCTAGAAAGGTAACATTTACTGAAATTTCATTGTATTTGAATGGGTACTTGGAACTGACGTCTGGAAGGTAGTATGCATATTTTCTTGTTCTATCACTCCAGCATCTTCCAGAGTTTTTAGGAGGAATTTTCAGAATATCTTGTGGCATGGAGTTGCGTACTATTGGATCTGTATTGCAGCAGCTATCCATCAGTCTCTAATTGCTGCTGACAAACTATATGTCCAGAAGCTGTGTAAAATATATTTGAATGCTTTAGTGAACAACTGTAGCACCGAGTAAATTTATTTTTTTTCTTCTTTTTCCACACCCAAATTTAGATAATTTAATGTGTAATTCCTAATCCATGAATTATATACTCAAGTATATGTTGTTTGTTCCTTGTGATTATATAATTCTTTTATCATATTGAGCATTAAATAGGAAAAATTTCCTTCTAGTGGAAAGAACTGAATTTTCAATCTAAACAAATGTGCAATTTTTTGTTCAATAATGCTTTTACTGGAATCCAGACAAAGCTCAATGAAATGGATAGGTAGCCAAATACCTCCTCATCAAATGAACCTTCTAAATTCATTAAATATCAGGAACTATTTGTTCTGAGGCACCATAGCAAGTACACACAGTTAATATCAACATCCAAAAATCTGAAAACCCAAGTGAAACCCAGTACCTCCAGTCTTAAATCACTGAAGAATTTCCTCTTGACATGCTATGATTGGATATTGAGGGGTGGGGTAGCTGAAGTTTTTTCATGTGATCTGTTGATGGTAATACCATGCCATGATGAAAATGATGGTTTGTCGTCTTTCAGCTGTTAGTAAAGAGAGATTGTGCTTCCCTAATTAAGTTCATAAACTTGGTTTTGGACAGTGTGTACAAAGCTTCTGAAGAAACAGTTAGATTTGAAGAAAAGCTTTCTGAACTTAAAGTTCAAGATTTCCTCCATAACTTTCTAGGCATCATCAGCTTTGAAGCAAATTGGTTATGCTAGTTAAATGGTGTTACATGTTTTCCTGGGTAAGTGAATTTCAAGTGCTGAGTTCCTGCCTAATTTCTCTTCCATATAGACCACTGCCATATCAGATTCCAGCCTTGCCTGCCAGCTGAGTGGAGCGCACTTTCTTTATCCCTTGGATAGCACAGCTCAACATGTTAAGGCACATGAAACTGTCAGCTACTTCATTTCAGCCTGGTAGAAATCTATTCTTTAATGCCGTCTTGCATCTGCAGGATTTATTCCAGAGAACAGTCTGATGTATCAGACCTGTATTTTCTCATTGAGCTCAGATCCATCTTTGGGCATTATTCAGATCAAAATGTTCTTTTTCTCTCCCTTCCTCTCCCAGTACTTTCTGGACATTAATTACATCGGGGAGAAGTTTTGGCCTCCCTGTCCCTGGATACTTTTCTGTGCTGCCCAGCCTTGTAGGTGTTAGTGTTCCTTGGGCCTGACTAGATGCCATTAACGCCTACGCAGGTGGCTATAATTTCACTAAATGGCATATTCAGTTCTAGGTCATCCTCCTTCTGTCCTCTAGGACAGAACTCATGACATAAAGTGCTGAGAGGATATGAGTTTGCTTTGCAATTCAGTTTTTTAAGAAATCTGTTAGCATTTTTAAAGAGGTAACTTGTTCTTGTCAGTCACCAGATCATTCCTAGCTCACCATAAAGGATGAGACTTAGCATTGTTACATGTTCTTCATAATTAAGCAAAAATATGATTCTGAGTTCACAGTTTATGTGAATCGAAGTTTTACTGTCTGTCTCTCAGTATTGTGTAGGACTTTTGTTAATGAAAATGCAGCGGGTATGAACAAATACAGGCTCTAAAAAACAATTATGCCTCATAAGAATCTAAATGGAATAAATATATGAAAATTATTCCTCCTTTTTCATTTGGGCTAGACGCAATGATAGCCAGTAGGTAGTTTGGGGATCAACTGACCCTCCAACCCTTTCTGTGAGAGATTCTGTGACAAGCTGGCTATGCATTAGAAAACAGGATATATATATGCAGTAGAGACTTTAATACGCATCATGATTTGTTAGTAATGTAACTTTCCAGTAACAATTTAAATTTCCATCAGCTTTTACAGCATGTTACAGAAAATACAACAAAAGTTGCATTCTGTACTTACTTGGAGGGTTGTGATTTTCAGCACAGCGTGTGCAGTTACTGTAGACATGAGCAAGTATTTAACCCTGGCAGATGCCTGGAGAAAAACTAGCTCTTACTCTTATCATGTCATAACTCTCCCTGTCAAGAGAGCTTTTCCTAACTTTCCTGGATGTCTGGGAGAAGTTCCAAAAATGATGACCTAGCTAAAAGCTAGGGGGTTTGTGACTTATAGTGAGGGGAAGTTTCTCGGGGGGGAGTGGGGGGAGGGAGATTACTTTGCATTTTAGCCTTTTGGAGGGAAATTAAAAACTCATAATTAAGTATTCCTGGATACATCTACTTACATTAAGTAGATAGCATATGGATGATGAATAGACAGCCTCTCTTCATATTTCATTATATCTGTGTGAAGTAATATAGTTATGGACAATACTCAGGTATGGTATTCTTCATTTGCAATAGTCTCTAATGGAAAAAAGACTTAGGAATTTTCACACTGTCGATACCATAATAATTTTTATCATTTAACATCACAGAAACAGGACTAGAAAAAAGTGCTAGTTCATTGAATAGTGCAGAAATACTGCACGGTACCAAAAATTAGTGCATAATATGAAATAGTGATATCATGAAATTACATGTTCATGTAAAAATTACATTATTGCATTCCTGTCTCAGCAAGACAGTAGTACACATAAAAATTAGCTTCTAGCTAAAAGAGAAGGTTTCTTCCATTTTCTGTATTGAAGTCATAAAGTGCAACTTTATTTCAAGAAAGATCATGAAGACTTGCTAACAGATTGCCAGAAAATAAACAGGAGAAGACAGGAAAATTATCTTGAAAACAAGAAGGAATGAAGTTAAGTCTTGCAGCATCTGCTCAGATGAGGTCCTCCTCTTAGGAATATTAGTCCTTTTCATCTCTTATCCTTTTGGTTCTGATGGACTTTGCGAGACAGTAAAATCTCCATTTACTAAAAGGAAGCTCATCAAGGCAGACTTTTGTACATGGTAAGCCTTAAGAGTATTTACCTGGGTCTGTTTATAATACCAATTTTCCATATAGAAATCTGATATCTGTATTTCTCCAATGTCTGTATGCATACAGACAGAGTATATAGTAATATGGGTGACCATTTAAAAAGTATAAGTTTACCTCTCCCATTTCTTAATTTTCTTGAATTTGTGAGATTTTGGTGTGTTACTATTCTTACAATGTAAGCTGTGAGCCATGAGCAAATTGTGGGGACAGCCCTGTCTCCAGTTTTAGTAAAGGCATTTTTTCTGATGAGTGTTTACGAGGTCTGAGTAACTTCATTGTTTCTCATGTGTGCAGTGTTGCATGTTGAAGCAACAACAAAAATAATATACTTTTGACCGTGAAAATTATATGTCTCAGAAACGGATTTCTCTGTTGCTTTATGAATTGTTCAGTTGTGTTATTAGAGAAGGGAGATGCATGTTTTTCCTCCATCTAAAATATAATATAAATTTCTGAATATCAGAATACATGACCTTGTTGTTAGGTTTGATATGGCAGTTCATATAGAGACAGAATCTGTCATTTCTACATAATGATATTAAATATATTGTTAAGGAATTACCTTCTTCTGTGTTTGACCAGAAGAGAGCACTCCTTACAGAATACACGTTACCGTAACATTTACAGAAACTAAGCTTGAAAAGACTTGACATTTGGAATGGATAAGCATATCCCTGGATAGACACTTAGCCATCTGCTCTATTTGTTTTCACTTTATGGTTTAGTTTACCATACATTTATTATGTTCAGGTTAGACGTATTCACTGCCTTGACATCTTTAAAAAAGATGAACCATTTGACTCTGTCGTCTTATATAATGTAAAAATGTTCTGCAGTTTTGAACAGACAGCTGGAAAAATGTCATGAAAGTTGCTATTTACAACTAGCATTAGGCAGTCTCCCAATTATCCCAGTATTTCCTTAACTGCAAATTGAGATTTGTAGTGAGAGAAAGCCATTATATGGCTTGAGAGTTTTTAATAGAGGAAAGAGGACTCCTTACATCCTAACGTTTCTCTGTGATCCATCAGGAATATTATTCTCCAGACGCGCTTTCACCCAGTCTTTTCTGCAGAAACATTAGGTGTCAGTGGAAGATGAAACCTGCTATTTGTACTCTCTTGCCTGTTTGGCAAAGAGCAGGGTTGGTACCCTTTATGACATGCCAGAAACTAAGTACAGTGAGGACTGGACAGCTGAATGTGTGCCAACAACCTTAACCACTAGATGTTTTTTGCATGCATTTTTTTTTCCAAGATTAGTATCTGAGTTCAAACTCCTTTCCTAAAAACTGTCAGAGAGATTAATGTAACTGTTGACAACATGGTGTGGTTCCTGTGAGGAGGTCTCTCCTGAGAGTAGAAAACATTGAGGGCCAGATTTAAGCAAAACAATAGGAGTACATTCAAGGGGAAGAACAGCTCTCTTTTCATTTTGGTGTCTTGTTTCATGAGCCTGAGAAATGGCAATAAATTTGCATTTTTTCCTTCTGATTTTTTTTCCTCCTTCTCTCTCTCTCTCTCTCGCTTTTTTTTTTTCACTTGCTGTGTTGAAAATGGTTTCTAACTCATCTCTCCCCAAGAATAAAAATGCCCAGTTGCTGTGGCTCATTTCATAGTCTCATTGTTTAATAAAATTGCTATTCTGCCCTATTCTTGTTTTGCCCAATAGGAAAGGAAAGGGGATGGGGTGATGGTGGGGACCTAAAGACAGACAGAATTCAGAATTTAAAAAAAAAAAAGACCCACACATGGATTTATTTTTTTTTAGTTCTGTACTTGTGGCAACAAATGCTTCAGCATTTCCCTTAAAAAATTTCTTCTCATTCATTTAAAGCAGTAATAAACCTAATTCACTTCATTCTAATTCAGTATTATTCCTTAATCTTGTTTACTAAGCTGCCCACATTGCTGTCACCCTTAAACTACTCTTTTTTTCTTTTTTTTTATTTCTATAGAAACAAGCCTATTCTGTCTTTAATTATCATTTTTCCTATCAAATTTTCCTCTTTGGCTAAAATTTACACACTCTTAGGATAGGATATATCAGAACAACTACTCTTACTGTGATATGCAAATATTAGCTGGGATTGAGGCTTAGTCTGCAAATCGTGTATTCATAACTGACAGAAGGTTGTAAAATGCTAAAAGCCAGTGCCAGTCCTTTCAGCTGTTGAATTTTGTTTGAGGTATGCTCAGATCTGAATGCAGGTCGTGGGAAAAACTATATTGGTATCACTTAGTCTTTTACTGAGGATTAAAGGAGGACGATCTCTTTAACATTCTAGAAAATGTCTGTAGGCAGTTAGAATTCATCAACAAATTCAGTTTAGGACATTGTGTTGGGTTTTTTTGCTAGTGTTTGAATTCTACCTAAGTCTTGATATCTTTGAGGTCAGATGGTTTTCCAATGCAGGGCGTGAAAAGCAAGGCAATAAAAGCTAAGGGAATTCAGTGTCCCAACAACAGTTATCCATGCCCTTCTAGGGCACAGCTTTCTTCTCCATGCCAGTCACCACCCAGGTACTTTTCTCTTCCTCCTTTTGAAGAACCATTGAGTATTCTTAAACTGTAAACATCTTTTGCATTATAAATGCATATGTCTTTATGTCTCAGTGCTATGGAACAATTATTGTTTTATGCTGAGGTAATGTATCTGGTTAAAAATGGCAAATGTAGTATTTTCTGTAAATGAGACTAAATTTCTCTAAATTTCTGAATTATATTTATTGATTTATTCAGGATATTTAAATTAAAGATAACCTGTATAGCTCCACAAGTATCTCATGACTCTTAACTCATGGATAAAATAACAAATTAAACTCAGTATGAGTACATAAGTACATATTAATATATGTCAGGAGAAACAGTCTTAAATATATGTACACAATGATGGGTTCTGATCTAGCTATATTACCATATGACAACAATCTTGGAATTAAAATAAGTATTTTCATTCATTGGTTAGTAGAACTATTAAAAAAAACAATGTTGAGAAATATTAAATGACAAAACAGAAAATATGACTATGCCACTGGATATATCAGCAGTGCATTCACCTCTTGAATAATGTGCAACGATATGAGCCATCCACCACAGAAAGGATATGACAAAAGTAGGAAAAGTAAAGAAAAGGAAGAAAATAGTAAATATGAGGACGAGCTTCTGTTCGAACAGATATTAAATTTAAATGCTTGAACATGAAAAAGAAATGAGTGAAGACAAGAGCCAGGGAGTAGTCTTTCCAACTTTGCAGGCTGAGAACAATAGATTATCGTTTTGGAATATTTAGGGCTAAAGAAAAACAATAACTATTTTTCTCTTTCCTCTGAACTAGTTCAGGCTTTTATAGAAACAATTGGAATTTCATATAAAGAAGTGAGAATCTCTCAGAATGTGAAGAGTTTCCACTTCTCATCCTTTTGGTTTTTATGCCAGTGAATTTAAATGGTAATTTTTATAACTGTTGTGATGCTATGTTGCCTGTTTAAATGCTACTATCAGTGTAACACTGAAGACAGTAACAAGAAGCCTTTATTTTCAAATACTTTATTTCCGTATTTTTAAACTCATTATTTTCTGATGATGTTGGTATCTAAATGTCCAATTTTTACTTATTCTTTTCAGTATTCTGTTCTTATTAATTGTATCTAATAGGTTTCATGTTCCATACGTGCATATGAATAGACTGCTGCTGCACACCTAAGTCATTCTGTTCTTCGTGATCCTTTCTGGCTGAAATTTTTTCAAGTTTCTGTTATTGTATATGTATATGTATCCAAGTCATAAGTATGTTTATTTCCTGTCTTCAAATGTATCGTTAGACTTTCAGATACAGTGGTAAAGCTGATCTGTGCACTTACTGGCCAAGGTATTGAGAACAGAAACCAGTTTTTAATATTTTAAGCAAAACATTTCCCTAAATTAATATGTGTATATTTGGTTAGTAGCTGAATCCAGGTTGTGCCAAGACAGATCTTTTCCTTGAAATTAACTTCACTTGATGCATCTGGCTTCCAGGGGGATGGCGGGTGGGTTGGGGTGTTCCCAGATGGTGTGAGAAATATTGATAATTTCATTCTGATGTGAAATCATTTTGATGATCTCTAGTTTGAAGTTGGAGGGATAGGAGGACGTCTGCATGGAGTGAAAGTAATAATGTTGGGGATTTTTTACGTTAAGTAAAATGAATAGTGGCTAGCAATAGCGTGTCGCTAGACTGTTAGTCCTATCCTGGAACTGACGGCTGCTTTAAAGGAAGCAGTTCCTAGCACAAATACAATAGCTACTCTACTATGATGAAAATCAAGAAAGAGGCATCAGAGACTAAAATGAATGTATGAGACCGGAGGTGATTGCGGGAATTCCCTTCGAAATGGAGAGACTGGGAGAGATTCAATGGCATCAACTGCTGAGTAAACATTTCCTCAGTGGTGTTGTATCACTAGCAATTTTTGTCATATGTTCAGCTATGAAAAAGAGGGAAGACAAGAGAAGTGAACTTTTATAGCTGGCTGTCCATGTGTTCTGCTTCCGCTGCTCTTTTTTACTGAATGATTGAAAATGAGCAAAGAGAGGTAGGTCTTACAACTACTGTGATATATTAGTACAATGATGATGACAGGACTGACATTGGCAAGGAGAGTTCAGAGGAATAGGGCTGTGTCAAGGGAATAATGAACGGGTTTGAGCTTCGTATTAATAGTGCAGTTAGTTAAAACTGCCACTGTTTTTTGCCTTAATCCTGTATCGATTTAGGAGTCTTGAGTTATAGTATTGATTTATGTGTGAAGAAGAAATCTTTTTACAGTAGCATTTCCCCAATTAGCCTCTCAAAAAAACAAACAAAAAAAAACAAACTAAAAACCCGGAACAAACAACAAAAAGAAAACACAAAACCCCATAATGATTACAGATATCTATTGCTTTTGCTTACTTCAGAACATTTTCACAGCTGTATTGTCAGCCTTGGGTCTCATTCCAATAGTCCATGCAGTGACCCACTGTGGTTAGATAGAAGCATGGTCTCTGTAGGTTTTAAAAAATACAAATCTGGTAATTTGCAACAGCTGAAGCAAAATGTTAAAGCAGTTGGCACCCTGCGTGAGCTGCTAAATGGTAAACCTGGTTGTTAGTATTGGCAAGGTATTTTAGTCTGTCTAGGTTGTTGCTAATGAAAAGTGCCTATACAAAACCAACATACCTAACTGATTGCCGTGTTGGGAGTGCCAAGCTTAAAGTAACAAGAAAGAAGTGTCAAAAGCATGGTAGCTATAAAGAAGAGACACTGCCAGTTTCTCATAGGAATAATCAGTTCTGCCTTTCCCTTTTAGGCCTTCATAATAGTGTCTCTAACTGTTTGCCCTTTTCTTTTCTCCTCCTTCCTCTTCATTCTCCTTCAAGAAATGTATAAATAATCTAGATTGCAATGGAATTCCTCTTCAGTAGCCGAGAAGGATATTGGAATTACAGAGCTTTATGATGGGTATAATGCAACTAGTATTGATTAGCATCCTTTCTTATTGTTACCACAAGTTCTGTGTATTTCAGATTGCGCCTGATGTTGAACAAAACTGCTATATATTTTGGAAACACTTTTTGAAATTAACACACCTAAGTGGTAACACATAGAATATCTTGGAAGAAAAAAACTATGAATTGCTGGAGTTGTTCACACATTTTTGTAGACATAGTGTATAATGTTCAGAAACATTATACAATGGATACAATGTATACAAATGTATACAATACAATTGTAGCAATTTTCAGGCAATAATAGAAATATGCACAAGTTTTATTAAACACTTTATATGTGTACAAGAAATAGACAATGTGAAAAATTAAGCATTTCTCTTCACTAAGTTTTAATTAAGATTTTTTTTTTCTCCCCTGTCACTTCCCTGTCATTTAAATTAGAGCCATTAAGAGTAATATATATGTATCTGAGCATTATCTGTTACAGTCTGTCTTTAGAATTGATACATTTCTTTTCCAGTTTTCATGGATTTGTGGTTTGGTTTTTTCCATGTAAATACATTTTGGGGACAAATGCGTGCATGTTTTGCCCTTAGTATTATACATGTCACATATGGAACATTATTTATATCTTGATATACCTCAGAATTATTTCTTTTAGTGATAGCTATTATTCAGTGCTAAAGTCATTGTATAGCATTGCCATTTTATCTGTATTTTTTTTGCTGCTTCTTTGTGACCTATATGTTTAAGTACAGAAATGAGTTCACAGAACTTCTGGTGGATGAATTAGTTCTATATTTATTTTCTTAGCATGTAGAGAAGAGCATTTTTTTTACAGATGCTTACCACTTCAGTTAGCTTCTATATAAGTAATCTTGATACCAATATGTTTCCCATCATAAATTTGTCATGTTATTTTCCAGACATATTTTACTATTTGGGGGTTTACTATCTGGGGTTTTCTTCTTTCTTCCTTAATGAGGTAGGTAGCCACGAGGACTTTGTGCAGGGTAGAGCAGCTGCCTGCCTGTTTGTATTCTCTGTATTTTATTAACTTCTGTAGTTGAGCACGTTTTATGATTTTCTTTCAAGTGATTTTCCATACATATAACTTTTAAAGTGTGCGCCCTTCCCGTGTACACAAGAGCAGATATTTTTGTCAGCAGCATCATTTGTAGTCCTGCATCACTCTTGAGTGTTCACCTGTGCTTCAGCAATGATACTCAAGGGACAATGCTGTCCAAACACCACTCCATTTTCTACCTATTTCAAAAGAAAAGTTCACTGGCCATTTCTCATAAACTGTTGGCGTGCTTAGGGGTTTTTTTTCACCATGCTAATTTTAATGCACTGGTTCAATTACATGTATCATGTCTGGAAATAATTTTTATCCGTTTTTTCTTTTTACTATAAATATATTTTTGTTCTTTCTGCAACTGATGATCCACAAGTGCACGCATATTCTGATGTACACGTCTTCTCTTTTTCTATTGTGGTACTCAGGAGAATGTACTCATCGCCTTCTGCTGTACCTCGTTGTTTTCAATGTGGCATATGCAGTGCTGTGGCCAGCTTTGTTGCACTTCCCTCTCAACCCCTACTGGAATGATTTTCTTCTACCGCAGTTTTTCTCCTTTTATCTCGTGTAGTTCTCTTTCTGCATTTATGCAACTTGTCAGGCTTGAATTCCAATCCATGTGTCTTACTTGGCAGATACAATTTTCCAGATACTGACATATGTTGTCCTAATGAGATAGTCATAGTGCATCTCAGGTCCGATCTCTCCAAAGATAAGGAAACATAGGTCGAGGAAATCCTGCTTGGCAGTTTCTGTCTCTTCAGCTCTCGAGACTGTTCCTTTCATTCAGGAACTCATGATAATTATACATGTTGCTGTACCTACTTTGGCTCACTCTGTGAGAAACAGGGACTTCATATACACCTAATACTTGGATATATTCAGCTTCTGCCTAGACAGACAGAGGTTTCCCCATCACAGGTAAACTCCAATACTTCAGTTCTTTTACCAATTGAGGGCATCAAGGCAGCTGTGTGCAACATTGATGATACTAGCATTAGCATTTGTAGTTATTCTATAAACTCCACCTTTTGTTCATGCCCAGCAATATATTTAGTAGCAGCTGTTTACATGGTAGTTTGCCTCTCTGTTACTTTGTTTTTATTTTCAGAATCTTTAGTATTGGATCTATGTTTATTTGTGGTTCATGCTACATCTTGGTACCAAGCTATACACTATCCTAAAGGTATTTCCTTCTTCAGGAATTTATAAAGTCTTCTTTTATTCCACTCTTCAAGACAGCATGCTTTTTTTTTTTTATTGCCATCTTCTTCAGCAAATGGTAATGAATACAGAGAGAGAAACAATTCACCTGCTTTAGATGAGTGGCACAGGGACCCCAAACACTCTTTTTGAGCTAGATTCTATTGTAACTACCATTGGGTTATGTACCTTGGTGTTCTGGCCTTCAGCATTTACCCAATGTGTATTCTTGAAAACCCATTAAGTCAAAGTATTGTCTCATCAGTGTAAGAGGTATTTCTCCATTTATGAGTGACAATTTTGCATGCTTTTCTTGTTCAGAGACTGCTTCAAGTAGTTGATCAGCATGTGGAACCAAATGAAGGAGAATCCATCATGTTCACCTGAGCTTTAAGGCCCTATGATTGCTTCTGAAATCAGGTGAAACTGTAATACCACCTTTTGGTACCATGACATTGTATATTCCCTTAAAGTTTCAGGACCTTATTAAAAAGGTCTGCATGTTTTTACAAGTATTTTTCAGAGAAAAGCAGAGATTAATTAACAAATCAATTTATTTTCATCAGTTGTCCTCTTCTGAGGAGTAGCCTTCTGATTTTGGCATAGCATCTTTCCTTCTGGGTTCAGCAGTGCAGTAGTTCAACCAACACTGCAGAAACCCACCTTCCATAATTTAGTGAGAGTCTTTTGGCATCTTTTGGTAGACTCCGGAGATGGCAAACCAGAAGTCCTCAGCAATAGGCTGACTACAGTAGAACCAATTTTTCCTCTTCATATTTGGTACTGGTTATGGCCGAATACAGGAAGCAAGGAAACTTTATGGAAGAAACTTAGTAAGATTTCAATTTTTCATATTAATCAACCAGCGTGCACTTCAGAGTTGCAGTTAATCAGGCCCTCATATTTTTTAACTGTGAAAAATTCCTAGGATTTGTAGATGGGCTGCCTCCAAATGTTGGTGAAGAATTTGTTGTATCAATAGCTAAATTACAGTTTGTATCCAGGAAGAAGCTTTAAGTAGTACTTGAGGCAGCTGACAGTCCTGAGTTCCCAGGTTCCACTTATCTAGTGGAAGGTCAGTTCACAAAGGAGGATTTTTCTTTCTGGGGAGAGTTTTACTCACTCTAGAATGGACTGAGATCATTATCATTAGGTTCTTTATCTAGGTTATGGCTTCTTGAGGAAATACATGATAAGAAAGAGCAATAGTTCACAGGAATAAGTGCTTGTAATGATGTAATGATTTCACTGTTTAAGAAACAAGTGATTCCCAGTTCAAAACACTTCCAGTACTGTGTTCTTCCCTTCTGGTCTATGAAAGCACACAGGCAAAATGTGCTATTGCATTAATTACGGGGTTATATGAAAATGATCTTTCCCTACCTAGGTGATTGGCTAGTCCTAGAAATATTCTTAACAGTTAAAAGAAGCTTTTCATTGCTTTCTCAGACTGTTAACTAATCTTTCCCAAGAGTTAACTAGCGAAATCCACCTTAATTCCAATTCAAAGAGTTAAATTAGGCCATAAAGACCTTTGAGAGTCTAGTTCAAGACACAGTTATGAAGAAGTTTGCCAGGATACCTCAGATTTAATTGAACCTAAATGCTTCAGTGAAAACTTATATCCTATTTCATGCACTTTCATAAAACTTCATGGCAGATCAGATGAATGCAGGATAGATTAAACTGATACATCCTTTTAAAGTGCATCACTTGGACACCCTACCACTTCCTTCCTGAAGTGAAAGAAAAAGCCCAGAAATGTACATCAGTCACACCTCCTTTTCCTGTCAGGCTTTCAGACAGACATGTATTGGAATGAGTTTTGCATATGAATCAGCTACAGGATCATAATATGGGTAGCAAGAATTTTTATTGTGCCTGAACTCTTGGCACTCCCGCAGTGTCGAATAGGTTTTTCACTTTCTTTGTGCTGCCACCAGTGAGCATAAAGGCAGGGCTATCTCCTCTATCCCAGTTTAATTCCATCTCTGCCGTGGAACCTCGTGCATATGGGACTCAGGAGGAGAGGGAGGGAGGGTCATGGGGATACTTGGTGAGCTAATACATCTTGAAGAATCCAGTTACTGTACAGGTAAGTAATTTTTTTTCTTTCTTTCTGAATAGTCATCTGTATAAGCTTCATGAAAGGAGATGGCCACTGTTTATCATTCTGTACTTTTATCGAAATACAGGAAGATAAATTTGCCCTCAGTGTCACGTTCTAATGTGTATATGAAGCAACTCAAGTTGCACTCTAGTCCACTGCTGCAGAGGATCAGCCACTGCAGGAAAAAAGTTATAACTGTAGTTATAATTAACAGAAGTTTTTCTCCAGAGTTTAATGCTTATCACAATAAAGATAGAATACTTCATGTAACTAAAAAGAGGAAAGCAGCAGCAGCCCAGGTTGAAGGTCAGCATGAGCCTGTCATGTTTCAGAGTTTAGAGCCAAACAATTGGAAAAACATGCTGGTATGTTACAAGGCAAATGCTGGTTTGCTTTTATTTACTTTTTCTCTATTAGTATGTTTTGTTTGAAACAGCAGCTTGTTTTTTAAAAAATAATAATTAAAATGCTGATCAATTAGTCATGTATCAAAGAGCTAGAAACAAAATAATCATTTAAAAGTGTCTTGAGACTATTCTGCACTAGTGGAGGTGCTATCTGGCTAAGCAACAATCTGCTACTCCTGCCAGGCATCGGTGTGGTTTTGTAAGGGGGTTACACACACTGTGACCGCTACAAGAGTAAACTTGCACATCTTTTAACTAGGTTTGTCTGAGACAGAAAGTGAAAACTTGTAACTAATCTGTCCTTACTGGATGGGTTATTAGTATCAGACTAAAGCTAAAAGATCATCATTTCTAGGCAGTTGTTTCTAAGTCAACAATGGATTTTTTTTTTAACTTGCAGCAGTTAACTAACTAACAAGTTAACTTTTTTTAACTTGTGTATTATTTTAGGAAAAGTAATTATATGTGAATGCAGACTTTTCAAGTGCAGGTAATGTGGCACCATCTTGATCAATTTTGGTACCATCAATTGCTCTTCCCCCTGTCCTTCAAGAGTTCACCTGTCTGAATAGAGCACTATACGGTGTCAAGGTTAATACAGTGTCGAATTCACCTCTTAAATGTTTGCCTGGGATGAAGAGTAGACACACCTAATGTGTTAGAATCTTTTATTCTGCATTATTATTTTAAAGCAGTTTCCATTTTACATGCAGCTGTTCATATGAACCATTCCCACTTCTGTTGTTTGAAATGGAGAGCTACACTTCCACACTTCCTTGGCTATCCATGAACAATATATCAAGAAGTACAGTCGATATTTATTGTGTAATGCAGATAGGCAAGTAAATATATTTCATGTCTGGCACAGTTAATATTCTGTGCTGAGTTTTTTGTAAACTTGTTATTCATCTTTTTGATGAGTCTTCGGTTAGGCTAATCGTAACCATGAAGTAGTTTTGGAAGATATTATTAGTGTTTCAGAAAGATTCAAAAAGTATGAAAACATGTTCTGCAACTCCTGTTTTTGGAATAAAGATCTCTCCATTTGTTTCTTTAGAAACCAGCAATTACTTGCCCTGTGAATCCACTTTGGAAAGTAACCATCAGCAGAAAGCTCCTCTGCCTGCAAAGCCTAACAAACACTGTTGCCTGTGCTAGTGGTTGAATACTAGCCTTTGTCTACAAGACCGCTTGCCAGAGGTCTTGCACTGGTCTGATATAAAGCTTTGCATCTCTGCTGGAACACCCTCATTGAAAGTGGCAGTTTGAGACTGCCAGAAATGGTGTTCATACAACAAGTATCCTCGGTGATGTATCCCAAGTCCTAGAAAGCAGGAATTAAGGAATAAGTCAGGTTCATTCTTTAAACTCCAATGACTAATTTTTGCATTATGAAGGTTGCAAGGTCAAATTTTTTCCAAGTCCGTCATCTTTTCCTTATTCTGTATATGGTGTGAAACACTTCCAGAGAAACAGTGGAAAATTTCAGTCCTAAATACAAAAGGACAGAAGACAAAGGGGTAAATCTGACAAAAAGCAAAATGCAAAAAAAAAAAAAGGGAAACGTTTTTGATTCTTCCACTGCTGCTGAGATGGCTAAAAAGCCCATGTGGTAACTTAAATGTGCATTAATTTCTCATCTGAACCCTATGATCTAAAACAATCTGCAAGACAAGAAATGCAGAAATCTTCCATCAAGCTGCTCATTTCTGATGGATTTGTTAAGCAGCCATGTATGTATCCAAGACATACATATATACCCGTCAGGGCAGCCTACTTTGCAGTCTTTTGTCCAAGCTGCTACAGCAGAAGGAGGAGATACATTTATTTTCCTAGCAATAGTAAATTAAGGAGGGTCTCCTTTACAAATAACAATACCATTAATTTTGAATATCATTTTTCTAAGTTATACTGTTTGTATAAGCCAATAAAACAGTATATTTTCTGAGGACCAACACAGTTTTCTTCAATGGTCTTTGAATATATGTGGGACATCTGAACTGGCAACTGTGAAGATGCTCTTAATCGAAGAATAAATTTTAAGGGAATCTTGATACTTGAATGTCTGAGTTTCAGACAGCCCAGATGAACCCTTCATAATTCCTAGAGAGTTTTTTATGAAAAACTTCCTTAAAGACTTAATCTGAACCATGGAAAACTCTGTCGGGTTAATGTTTGCTTTTCTTCCCCTTAACCTGGAAATGGCAAATTCCAAACTGCAGCACTATGTTTCCCTTCTTACCACGCCTGCTGGTGAATGCGTGAGCAAATGGGCAATGCTGAATGCCTGCTACCTTCCCACCAATTCTGGCTTCTATGCTTCTTTGGAACTGCTTACTAATCTTTATTTACCAACAACCTTTGCTTATCAGTGCTGTATAATCTGACAAGACTGTGGTATGTCCAACGTGGAGGGCAAGCACTCTTGCTTTGAGGTCTTGCTTTGCTAGCTTTCTCCTTCTCTTTACTGTAATCTTCCTCCTACTCTTGCATCACTTCATCTTTCTTTCCTTTGCGTGAAGATAATTTGCCTGCAGTTGCGCCTTGGGAGGGAGAAACACATTTTGGTTGGCGTAAAACTTGGTTGATTAAAAGGCTGTCGTTCCAAACAAGTCATCTTCACCTAGTCTCCCATCATTTTCCAGGACAATCTACGTAAAAAGGATGATCGGATTGAAGAATTGGAAGAGGCACTCAGAGAAAGTGTTCAGATAACTGCAGAGCGGGAAATGGTGCTAGCACAAGAGGAGTCAGCCAGGATCAATGCTGAGAAACAGGTCTGCAATCTTATAAAGTCACTGGTAGTCCTCTTAGGAAAGTAACCAGACAGTAAAGTACAATTTTCCCTGCTTTACTGTGAAACACAGCTGGTTTTGTTTGATGATCCTGTATCTCTGTTCCAACATTAGGTAACAGAACTCATAAAGTCTGCAAAGCCTTCATGATAAGTTGTATTTCATAAGTAAGATTTTCTTGAAATTAAAAAGAAATAGAAGGTATCCTGAGCTTTAAAATACTATTTTAAGTAGTCACTCTTCTGATCTGTCTTGCCTGTCAAAGCTATCGTCCTATGTGTAAGTGTACTTCGGTTCACTGTGTTGTTCATTGAATGTATTTAAAGACGATGATTTTTATTAGCGTAGTTGTGTTTATGGACCACAGTCTCGTTGCACTTGCAAAACAACTGGATAGAGAGACAAATCCCTTGGCTTGAGCCAAAAATACACACTTGTGTGTTGAAGCCACAAGTGTAAACTTTCATGCATGAATTGATTCTGTGCCACTGACGAGATACTCTGAAGAATCATGTATGTGCCTGATTTTAACTCACGTAAGTAATAATCAAGAAAACATACCATAACATAAGTAAGTAGTGAATAAAATTCCATGAGATTTTGATAAAGCTTTTGAAGCAGAAGCTGAACCTGGCATTCTTACTGTGCTTTTTGTGAGCCTCTTCAGTGTTTTTCACTGTTCCTTACTTGACTGTAATCAGCAAACAGGAGCATTTGGTCAGTTGCATTGCAATGGCATGATCTCTTTCTCTTTGTTATTTAAATAAAAAAAGTTCTGACTAACTGCACTTTAAAACGCTTTAAGAGGTTTCTTATATCACATACTTTAACTCAAAAGAAGATACAAATATCTCAGTAATGATCCAAGTTTTCAGGAAGAAAGTAACTGTTTCTCTTTAGGCTAGAGTCAAGCTCAGCTGTTTGCTGATAGGCGTATTGAGGATAATTCTGGTTGCTGTGCCCTAAGATCCTAGGCAATGTTATGGAGCTCACTTTCAAGAATGCCTTCTTTCCAAACTTCTTGTAGCCTTTAAAAAATTACATGAAATAGAAATGTTAACTAGGTAGTGAATACCACATCAAAGATTAGATCTCCTTGAAAGGAAAATCTATATCTCACAAAGGAGCAGGTTCTATGCTGAGATGCAAAAGTAAACACAATAGTGTGTGATTTGATGCCTAGGATGTCACAATGTTTTAATTTCTTTGTTACAAGACAAAGTGACCATTTTTATATTCTTTGAGCACCTAGAAGCTCGTAGAACTCACCCTTTTGTGATGTCTGTGCTTGAAACGCAGAACAAGATGCATAAGGCTTAGGGAATTTTTTGAGGGAAGGTTTTGAAGAAGGTAGAATGTGTTAATTTTCTAGGGGTTAGAAGTATCTGAAGTTAGGGAAGTAAGCACAAAGATGAACATTTACACATTTTATGCGCACATAATGTAGGCTTATATCAGAGGATGATCACAGGTCACCTCAGTATTGAAAGTGAAAGGTGGGTAGAGCACAGTTTGCAAAGGGTGAGTAGCTTACATGTGATTCACTAGCAAAGAGGCGTGCTAGTAGCATTGACATGATCAAAGCTCCAGGCAAGGAGATTACTGCACAAATGGGCACAACCTGCACAAGACAGATTTTTTGCATAGATCCAGGCACAGAAGAAATCCTGCCAAAGAACTTTAGTTATATAGATGCAGTCAGAAAAGTCCTATATTATATTCCATAAAATAAATTCTGCAAGTTTTTAAAAATAACCTTTTAAAGGAGGTTTGAGTCAAAGATACTTTCAAAATTCACAAAAATATGAAAGTTCTGTTCTAGATGAAAAGAAGTGAAGTAATGAGGAAGATTTCAGTCACAGGATGGAAAAGAAGACTCCCTTTTAGCCTGTTGAGCATGAGCACCTCATAGATGTCTGTGCACTGTGAGCTGTTAGCAGCAGGTTTATTATGGAGAGGAGAAGAGATAAGTCTGGGTTAGTGAAATAGGGAACTGTTGTCATAGAAGTGAAGATTTATTTATACACAAGGCATCCTAAAACAAGAATACGGAAGGAGAATTGTGCTTTGGGAATATGCACAAATTTCAGGTTTGGCAGTAAGGAGGCTTTTCAAAAGAACTCACCAGCGAAGCCTGATGAGAGGCACACAATGAGATCAGAGCTTGGTGAAAAAGGGAAATAGCTGGTGAATAGAGAGCGAATAGAGAGTTGGAATTGGGTGTACAATCTGAAAGATGAGGCAAGGCCAGGAAATGTGGAGCCTGAGGGCCAATAGGCCATAAGGATCAGTGAGAGAGATTGAGAGGAGAGGAAGAGAGCCAAGAAGAGTAAGATTTGTGGGAAAAGATTGGTGGAATATGGTGGGCAACAGCATCATGAAAAAGAAATTAATTTGGATGTAGTATCGTGCACAGAAGTAAGGAGGAGAAAGAAGGATGGATTGAAAGCAGCAGGGTCGGAAGAGGGAAAAGTCAACGTCTATACCGTCACTGACAGCAGTGTCTTACTCCAACAGAAGACCTAAACTGCCAGCTCTGACCAATTATAGTTTTTAAAATATGACCAACAAGATGGCATGAAAGAAAAGCAACTGGAGTGTCTTGTTCCAGTCAGCACTGGGGTTGCTGCTGTGCCCCATTTTGTCCAATAGGATTTTGTTTTGGTATCAATTAAACACAGTCAAGTAATAGAGTGATGGCAAGTACCTGTTTTTCCAAGGTGAGGAGGAGACTTTCCTTCAGATGTTTTTCTTTTCATATTCCTTCAATTACTTTAAAAGAATGCCCTCTTTATTTTATTATGTTCTGTGGAGGTTCTTTGTAGAATTGTGAAAGACACCCTTAGATAGCCTTAGAGTTTATAAATGCAAAGCTCTGTTTTCTATATGATACTAATGGCAAATCCTTTGATTTTTACAAACAATAATAGGTCAGGATCATTCTTAGACCAAATATGAATGATATATGTGATTTTAAAATGTTAATGTTATCCAAACTAATTATAATTTGCTTTTAATTGCATGCTTTTTCTTTCCTCCCTTCTGTTTATCTTGTTTTCTACCATTCTGCCACTTCACTGCCTGTCTGAAGCTGTTTAATGAATCAGTGCATGAGGTCAACCATTTTGGCTTTAAGTGGTTCAAGGTATGAGGACATCTCATTCGTGTATACCTCTGCCCCAATATTTAATGTTGGGTTTGTAGCCCTGTGTTGTGTAATCCTACCCTCCATCATCTCGTGATGTATGGTTTCCTGCTATTTTACAGGCTTCAGATTTGAATTACAGTGTCCATGAAGTACTCAGGATTTCATGGTTCTCAGATAACTGTTTCAGGTTAAAATCTTGCTCTCTCTGATCCAGTGTTTGAAAACATCCTGGCAGTGTGTACTAACTGAGGCAGGGGGTTAACTGTGTTAATACACAATCTATATAAGGCAAGATGTCTCCATCTGACTAAAGCTTTCTATTTATTTCAGGATCTTAGACCTGTTCTTTCTTTCATCTATCACAAAAATAAAATCAGGCATTTCCTGCTGGGAACAGTGCACCCATTGGATTGGACATAGTTTTATTAACCTTATTGTTCTGTATAACAGAAACCCTACCATACAGAAAGCAGATGAGGGGGTCTTGCATAAAGACTTCCAAGTTCTTCAAGTTCTTTCTTTCTAACATTCACTTGGTTTTGTTGGTGCACCTGCTGAATCCTGTATGTCAATATTACCATAAATTCCTTACAGCTGTGGGGTTATGTACAGCTATGGCTGATCCCATGAGTTCAGCCCTCTAGGTTGAAGGTCAGAAGGCGTATGGAGACTTCTTTTTAAGTACTCTCCATAAGGCTGAAGGTAGAATTTCTCAGATAAACACTTCTATTATAAAGTTCTTTCCAGTAGAGATGGCAAAACCAAATGTGGGTCCAGGCACTTTTTCTAAATTAACCAAATCTGAGTTTACTTTAGTAAAGCTATCGTTATTCCTCAGGAAAAAAAAAAGAATTAAATATAAGTTTTTTCCTTCTCAGAAATACAGTGGTAGTTTTACTTCCCTAGGAAAAACTGCTGGAGGTTGTCTTTGACAAAAGGCCCTGTCTTGCTCACAAACTTTCTTTCACTGTCCTGGTGCATGTTACCATCCCTTCTCCTGCAGCAGGAGGCAGGAGGTTATCTTATCTTATATATCAGCTTAGTCATAATCAGCACCATTCCCAGAACAATGCTGGAAACGTGTTTCCATCTTCATGAAAGAATAAGGCCGTTTTTGTGGAACAAAGTGAAACAGAAGTTCAGATTCTGTCATTCAGTGTCAATCAATGTTAAGCAGTGTCAGGTCCTTGGCTCAAGGAGCACAATATAAGAATTACTTGCATTTTGAGCCTTGATTATTGGAGGGCACAGTTCACAAATGTGTACTGACCTAAGATGCTTATGCCTTTCCTCTCTTTGCTCACTTTCATCCCCTTACTTAACTGCACATCCCTTCAGTTTTCCCAGCCTGGGTCTTTCTGGGGCCGTGCTGTGAAATGGAGCAGTGACCTAATTCCTAAGAATTATCTGGGTTTTTTGAAGGAATTTTTTCATGTGGACGAGTTTGCTGATCTGGTTCATGGATTCCCACAAAGAACTTGAGGCACATCTGAGGAAGCATTAAACTGTGGGGGCGGGCAGGACTGAGAACTAGAGGCAGGAATTGCTTAGTATTATTACTAAAAATATTTTTACCAGAAGCTGTTATTGTGGCCTTTACAATAGGCTACTATTTCTATGAGTGAGATGGTGCACTGCCTGACCGCAACATATGTTTCTCTATCTTATTTGATTTCCTTCAAATTTGAAAAGTGGTAGGTTTTAGAATTTAAAATAGTATTTCTGCTGATAGTAGTGCAGCTCTGTTCTGTCACAAATATCAACTCCTGCTTAAATGCACTCTCTTTATAGTATCAGCTAACTTCTAACTCCTTACCCTAAAATGTGATGGCAAATAAACACATTAAATACTGGCCATTACCTGTTCTTTCCTTCCTTCCTTAAGTAGTTACTTAACTGAACTGAAATTTCTAAATTTACTAAATTTACTAAACTGAAATATCTGAGTTGGCAGTCTGATCTTGACACCTTCCATCAACTTTTTTGAAGTTACGATTCTCAGTGGGAAATTTTAAATGAGGTTAAGTACGTAGACCTGTAAATAGGTATATCTATGTTCATACACTATAGCTTTTTATCCTACACAGGGCAGGTTTCTCTGCTTTGCCTTTTGAGAAAAAATAAAATACTGAATATCGTAATAGTAATGTATTGTTTAAATGTATTTTCTTATGCTAATTCCTTTCTCCCACTATCTTTATAAGTTATTTCAGCAGGATTTAATATTCTTTCAGGCACATATTACATGTAAAATATGTTGATAACAAGAGTCCTGAAATTCTCTATCACATATGCCTACTTCAAAATTCATATCTGTTTATTAGGCAAAAATAAATATGAAATAGGTTAATAAATTAACTAGAACCTCCTTCACAGTTCTCTCCTTTTTCCCCATATCCTGTTCACCAGGATTTCCCTATTGTAAGTACAAGGTCTGCAGAGGTTCGAATACAAAGTACAGCCTCCAAGAGCCTTGTCTCTCTTACCCGTAAGTTACGGTACAGAAATTCTAGCCAAGTTTTGAATGATACGTCTCATTTGCACTTCCATCAGACCACCATTCTGGTCCTGTTTTAACCTTCTAGCATATATTAGACTACCTTTTCTTGCAAGAATAGAAACTACATTTACAACAGAATTATTATATATTGGACCCTATCCTATCAAGTATCTTCTAAAAATGCAAAATAAATTAGAACACATACCCTTTTGGCTGAGCATTCTGTTACTGAAATAGATCTAAAATATTTCTAAAATATGTTGAGTGTTGGAATTATTTCACAGCACAACTTCTGACACATTAAGTTACTTCCTACAGGTCCCTGTAAATGGAAAATATAAAGTGGAAGTTCTCATGAACCACTTACCTATAGGTGCTTTCTGAGCCCCATAGAAACGTCAGAATTCTGACTGCTCTGTAACAGATGCTGAACAGTTTGCTTTCAATGAATGTTTTTGTCTCTTCTTCTGTATCTCCTAATGAGAAGTTTGATAAACCAAGTGATTGGAGACCAAGGCAGTAATCCAAGGTATGGTTTAGGGGTGAAGGTGCTGGAGCCTCATTGCTTCCCACTGATTTTTCTAAGCAGTTTACATTCTCTTTGGCTGAACTTCTCTTGAATATTTTCTGCAAAGCTCCTTTCTATAAAAGTCTGACAAAGTCATTTTGGTTTTTGAGTGTATGTATATACATACATGTACAAATTCATTTGTGTATTGTGTATTTAATTTATATTAAGAAAAAAATCTGTGCTAAAAACTTACATTTTAATTTCTTTTACTGATATAAATTTTTTTAAGAGCTTTTTAAGTTGTCAGCCTGAAGTATAGTCTTGCCATTGTTTTTCAAGAGATTTTTTTTTTTTTCATTCTTTTGTCTGGTTATTTTCCTTTGGTTAGAAAAAGCATTTTGGCTAGGTGAAGTTGACTGTGCAGCCTGTCCTTGTCAATGAATATGTATGCAGTCTTTTTTAGAAGCATTGCTTCTCCCTGAAGTTACTTCTTCTCCCCAGGTATTTAAATGGATTACGTAGCCTCTTCCTTTAAAAATACCCAGATTTGTATTGAGTCACACTCCTCACATGGGAAGGGTGATTCAGTATGTAGTTCCTTCTGTATTCAGTAACATACCTTTTAAGAGGTGTAACAGAGTGGAATTTTTATTCTTTTCTGTCTTAGATGTGTTCAGCTGTGCCTAGTTGGGGCTTGGGGGATTTCTTTTTTGCCTCCAGTGGAGAAGAATTAATAGGGAAAAAATGGATGAACAGAAAATCATGCCCAAAGACTTTGGGACAGAGATCTTTTTCTAACATTGTAGGGGGAAAAACTTCTAAATCTTTTGGTTTTATTTAATTTGTTGCACTCGTTTGAGGTTTAAAGTGGGCAAAATTTGATCAGTTTTAGGAGAATTGGGGACACTGAAAGGATAATTAACCTCTGTTCAAAATATACATTGAGCATTTCTCCATATAGGTCACCTTTTCATTTAATGAAATGAGAAATACTGATGGAAACTATTACATAGAAATTTGGTGCAAATGCTGATTTTAAAATCATTTTGTCTGGATTTTTATCCCTTTTTATTGTTTAACAGATAAATACTCATTACACATTATGCCTTTTATTATAGTCAAGCATTCTAGACAAAGCTCTATCTTGGCATCTCTCTACCTGTTATATTATTTTCTCAAGTACCTACCTCTAGATAGGATTCTATTTGTTGTGGCTCAAGAAAATCAAAGTCTTGAGTTGCTTTCAAGTCTGGTTTGAAGGAGGAAGTCATGCAGATTTGGTTACATTAATGCTTGCTTGGCATTGTGAGGACCCAAGCAAATACTTGTGTTAATTTTTGTTTAAAGCTAGTCTTGTGCTTTTTTCATTTGGAATTTGTTTTTCATTTTCCTGTTGCATTCTTTAACTGTGATCTTAGGTGCAAGTGTGATACAATAATATGTAGATTAGAGCATTAGAAAAGTTCATTAGACTTGTACATTAGATTCATAAATTTAAAAACAGATACTCTTTTTCTGACATAATCAGTTTTTCCCCAAAATCCATGAAGTGCAAGAAGAGAAATTGTATTCCTTTCCAGACCATTCTCCTATGTAGAAAAACACAGAGGGTGGCAGACTTGACGTTCATTTAATTGAGGATGCCTCTTCTTTTTGAAACATTTCCTACTCACACAAAAGCTTCCAGGCTTTGCTGTACTGCCCTTTACCATCAGATTCCTTCAAACCCTTCACTGAATTTCTGCCTGAGTTCAGTTGGCTCAGTACAGTGGGATTACTTTTTAGTTATCATATCTAGGTTCTGCTATTTGCTTTCCATTAATGACAATGCTAAAGATTCCCTTCCACAAGTTAGTAGAGGTGGAAACTTTCCTGAGCTTGCCAATGGGACTGTACTTTTTCGATTAGCCACATGTTCAACCTTCATGTGGCAATGCATGTGCTTTCACATAATAACTATGCTTTCACGTATTTATGTTCATGATCCTTAATGTCTTTTGGGAAAAGAGTGTTAAAGATGTTTGTGGAATTAGCATACCATTTTTTCACTACTTGCAGTGAGTTAATACATCATCCCAGAATTCTTCTCTTTGGAGAATCAATCAATGCTATATAAAGTGACAATCTATGCTATGCTGTGTAGAACAGCATTAAATATTTACTTTGAATATTATTCAGTTATATCTAAACTGTCTGCCATGGTGACATATCCTAGTTAACCTGAAACTGTCTAAAATGCAGCAAAATGCAAATCAGCATGGTCTACGGAAAGCTTGTGAAAAACTGCTGAAATCTGTGGGCAATTAGTCTGAGCTGAAAGGCTTCCTTTGGCCCGATTGCTACTGCTGCCTTAGCAGCAATCACCGAGTAGATGTACCCTAAGAAAGGTCAAGTTATTTTGAAGGTGGCCATGTTTAGCATTGTGGCTGGAGTATCATGACTTAACCATAGTTCTAGAGATTTTGTTTGGAGGTAACAAATTGTACTAAATGAGTGTGTGCAAAACTGTGCAGAATGTGCTAAATGTGCTAAATTCTAGTTTGTCTGCCTCTGTAGAAATTTTTAAATGGTGATCAAAATCCAGGTTTTTTGCAAGATTGTTAGCCCTTGAATTGTTTGTTGTCCCTTGAAGTAGTGATTGCTGCTGTGTTCCCAAGGGGCTGGAGAGATTCATTGCTAGCCACAGAAGATAAACACAAGACAGTTTCCTAAGACTGTAGAGCCATGTAAAATAGAACAGGACAGCTTCCTTTGGTATAGTTGCAAGGGTTAAAAAGCATAATTAGAATACCTCATCGGATAATGGTTCCAGCTGAGGGAAATGCAGAAATAAAATTGTAACTTGTTATAGTTTTTAGATACCAGAGACTACAACAGGCTTCTGTCCTCAATAGAAATCAGAATTCAGTTTTTCACTTATTTTTTCCAGACGTGACTCAAATATTTTGTATGTGTTAAGCAGAAACAATTATTGCTTCCTTCTCAAGAGCTCTTGTCCCAGCGGTAGGCCGTTGGTTATTTATATAGCTTATGGCCCTCATTTAGGAGATACAACTGTCAAAGCTACCTCCAAACATCCTAACAGGACACAGCTGTGACTTATTCAGTCCTGAAGTCTGATGGCTCAAGAGTTTTTTCTTTTCCAAACATCTGTGAATTTTGATTCCTCTTCCTTCATACAAGTGCTCAGTGCTCTCAGAGCATGAGCAAAGAGCACTCTTGATTGATACTCAAGCAACATACCCCTTGACAAAGACTCCTGTATTTCTATTTCTGTGGGTTCTGCAGGAGTAACGTTGTAATGTCAGATATCATCTGGTCAGTCTGGTATTAGTGCTCTTCATTGCCTACAGCCATCAGTGGAGACAGTAAGGAGCGACACAGAACATTGACTCCATTATCAGATGCTTTTTTTATAATGAAAGTTTTTGTTGAGACACCAACTCATGGAAACAAGAGACATCAGCTGTCTAAGTATCTCACTTTCACAGTGATAAGAAAATTTGCATTCAACTACAGTATCCTGCAGCTTTTCAGACCATAGTCTTATCTTTCTCCTCTCCTTTTTCCCAGTTAATAATGTAAGAATGGGACGGTGGCACCAGTTCTGTTAAGCCACCAAAACACTGTATTTTATCAGGGATGCTGAATGTACAAAATCCTAACAACCTAAAAATCAAAGGCACAAAGACTTAAGGAAGTCGCACGCTAATGTAAAGAAACACAAAGTTCATCCCTAAAATTACAGCTGTATATGACAGATGATTAGAAGATCCTGCCTTTTCTCTGGAGAGCTGATAATCCACCAGCCATTTTCACAGCTTTGACACTAACTCCCCTCTTTATTGTGAATAAAACAGAGCTCCTCTCTCCGTGTGCGGTCTGCCACAGTCCTCTAATACTATACACAGTTGACCTTGGCAAAAGGGGTGCTGTAAATCTGGCATCCTCTTTGAGATGGAGGTAAATGTGATGTACAGAAACATCTTAGTTGTTGGACAATATTCTACTATGTTTATTTCTGAGTGTCTTTAGATAGGATCTTCAACTAAGGAATTTCAACTAGTGAAGAAAAAAAAAAGTTTTTCACTTGTCTGCATAGGTTCTTATGGCAATGTTCATTAACAGTGACCACACAGAACAAGTGAAGCAGTTATATAGGGTGATATGTATAGCGTAGGGAAGAACGCTCTCTTTAGGTGAACTTCTGTTCAACTTAGGGTATCTTTATAGTGCCTACAATTACAGAGTAATAATGAAGGTAAAGGATCTTAACCCTGTATGTATCTACTTCAGAAGGATTAGTGGTTGTCACATTGTCACAGTAGAGAAGCCAGTAGCCATGGTGCATTCCTCTGTCCACCTACAGGCGCATGCGTACTCATGCGCTGGTGGTGAACAAGAGAGGCTTGAATTGGAGCCAGAGCTCCAGCCTGTGTGGTGGGGCAGAGCCGTTCTGCTTTATACCCTTCTGCTGGCAGCGTGGCAGAGCTTTCAGCTGTTCTCCCAGTTGAGGGCTGTCCTTACCTTACAAAGCAGAAATTACATTTTCATTTGGGGGGGGGGGGGGGGGAGATTTTTCTTGTTACTGCTTACTTATTTCTCTCATTTTCCTCTGATATTTTTAGCTTTCAAAAAGCTAAGCTATGCCTAACAGCTTTCCCAATATCTATAAGAATTTGAAAGTTTTTCCCTTAATTCAGAATAGCCAAGAATTTAGTTAAGTGTCTTGGATATAATCTTTAAGAGTACCTAAAGCCACCCTACTGCTTTAACGAAAATGGGGCTATGATGAAACCATAATTCATTTCCCTCTTATTTTGTGTAAAGGTTTATTAGCTTGTGATTTAAGCAAACCATCTGGTCCTGCTGGCAATCCAAGTTATGTCAGACTCAATGCCTTCTCCCTGTAATATGTTACTTGAGGCAGTTAAATTACATACTTAAGTCCTAAGTCTGGCCTGTGCTTTTTCCATGTCTTAACATCTGGGATTTTTCTGGGATCCAAACAAGTTTGCATGGAGCCAGAACTCTTGTCTTTGTCTTTCTTTTCATATCTATTTCTTTCCCTTCTCTCTGTCCTGCAGTCTAATCAGTTCAACTAAGTAAAAGATAATGCAGAAATTTGCAGTCCCTTTATCATTTCAGTAATGTACATAGTGAAATGAAAAATAGTTTAAAAACTCTAGAGCTGTAGAAAAGTAGGAGGCTGTCCTCTGAGAGAGTGAGTGACACTTTGAGAAATGTTAATTATTTTTTTTCAGTCCTTGTAGTGTTCTTACTAGTTCTTACTTGTAATTGTAAGACTTTTTGTTTTGCTGGCCTAATTCATTTTGGGCAAAAGTACAGATTTCTAGTACATTTTGTCTTGTAATGCTAATTTCTTGTTTATACAAGAAAGGTCTGTGTTCAGAAAGCCAATAATTTTAAATATACAAGTTAGCCTGCTGAGATGGTTTTGAGAATAAGATCTCTAGTGATTGATTTAAACAATGCTCATGGAAAATGAATTGTTCATGTAGATATTTGTATCTGTATTCTCTAAAATTTCATCATTTTGTATTCTGCCTGGAACTTTTGAGACACAATAATGAATATAAACAGCTATTCCATAGCTCACTTTGTCTGTATGTATACTGAAAGAAATAGAATTTCTTTCCTTCAGTCAGAAACATAAAAATGTGTCTGTTTTCAGGCGTGTAATTAAACATTAAACTGTAAGTTTCCAATATATCGCTGCACATAAAGTACTGTATCTCCAGTTTAGGAGTAGGGTTCTTAGTGTAATAGTCAAGTCCCTTTGTCATGCCCTTTGAGACTTTTAGTTATGGACTGATATGCAGCCTTTTTTGCTCAATCAAAAGAAAAAAAAAAGAATGAGGAAGGAAAAATAACAAGACTAACAGATACCTTGGACCATCTGGATGGTTGAAACTTTAGCTGAATCAGTGAAAAACCTCATGAGGTTCAACAAGGCCAAGTGCAAGGTCCTGCACCTGGGTCGGGGCAACCCCTGGTATCAATACAGGCTGGGGGATGAAGGGATTGAGAGCAGCCCTGGGGAGAAGAACTTAGGGGTACTGGTAGACAAAAAGCTGGACGTGAGCCGGCAATGTGCACTCGCAGCCCAGAAGGCCAACCGTATCCTGGGCTGCATCAAAAGAAGCGTGGCCAGCAGGTCGAGGGAGGTGATTCTGCCCCTCTACTCTGCTCTGGTGAGACTTCACCTGGAGTACTGCCTCCAGCTCTGGAGCCCTCAGTACAGGAAAGACATGGAGCTGTTGGAGCGGGTCCAGAGGAGGGCCCTGAAAATGATCCGAGGGCTGGAACACCTCTCCTATGAAGAAAGGCTGAGAGAGTTGGGGTTGTTCAGCCTGGAGAAGAGAAGGCTGCAGGGAGACCTTAATGCAGCTTTTCAATGTATAAAGGGGGCTTAAAAGAACGATGGAGAGAGGCTTTTTACCAAGGTCTACAGTGACAGGACAAGGGGCAGTGTTTTTAAACTGAAAGAGGTTAGATTTAGACTGCACATAAGGAAGAAATTTTTTACTATGAGGGTGGCGAGACACTGGGACAGGTTGCCCAGAGAAGTTGTGGCTACCCCACCATTGGAAGTCTTCAAGGTAGGTTGGATGGGGATTTGAACAACCTGATCTAGTGAAAGATGTCCCTGCCCACGGCAGGGGGGGTGGACTAGATGATCTTTAAAGGTCCCTTCCAATCCAAACCATTCCTTGGTTCTATGAAAAAATTAATAGCAGAGAGAAATACAGTCCCTTCTTCAAAGAGAGAATTGTTAATATACAGACAGGGAAGAGCCTTATCTAACATTAACATAAAGCTTTTTTTATGTAGTGTACCAGTGATTTGCTATCCTTAACAAATATTATTTAAGCCAGTCATATATTTGAACTATGTATCCATTCATGTCCTGTTCCTTAAGACTGGAAAATTTTCCTTTGCAGTGTCTGTGCAGGGCGTTCTTTAGCTTTTTCTTCTCTCTTTATGTGCACATAGCATATAAAAGTGGATTGCATGGGTCACCATTTCAGAATAGATCCTCTGCCACTGCAAATGTTTTTCAAGTGCATAGAATTTTGCTTCTTTCTTTGCCATATTGATGACTTTGTCCATTGCCTCTTTATATTTGCACAGTACCACTGTAGTGAATTACATCTTGTTACTAGCATTCAAGATGCATTTCTTGCTTGGATGATGGCCCAAAATTGCTCTGCTTCTCTGACAAGGTATAAGCAGAAAATTAAGCTCCAGAGCTATCTTCCTGAGAGGGCTACGAAGGCCTTTTTCAATTTTCTGTGCAGTAGAAAAGTTCTCTTCAGGTGATCCTTCATTACTGAGGACAAAGTTCACAATGGGAAGAAAAAGGTAGCTGCCCCTACATTGCAATTGAAACACACTGATGCGTTTGGGGATCCTGAGGCTGCTTTAGTTAGCCTATCTGTCTGGATTGACCTTAGGTATTGGAGTCTTTGGGCTCTGCTTTTAAGTGGCAACCACTACTAACCACATCAGTTGATGTAGCCTTCTTCCTGGCCCAAAATATCCCCTATGTCTCAGAAGTTTTTGGTAGCGCATTAGTTCTCCTCACGTAACAGGTGGGAATCTGAGCTTGCCTATCCTGATCATTAGTAATCTTTCCAGGAGCTAGTATGGAGGTTGGTAGGATCCCCAGCCTCATTAATATTTTGCACATCCAGTTCCTTTCTCAATTTTACTGGCTTTTTACTGACTTTTGGGGAACTGGACCAAGCTCTTCAGAAGTCCCTGGCTTCACATTACCCAATGGCCAGAAAAGCTTACCAGAAACACCACATACTTGGAGATAATGTGGTAACTGTATGTCTATGCAACAGCCTGTTTTCTGATTGACAGTTGCACCAGAGGAACCTGAAATTAGATTTTGTAGGCGCAGGGAGATTAAGATGATAGATAATCTCCTGAAAAGACCTTGATTTTTTTTTTTTTAATTACGTCATGTCTTCTATTGCTTTACGGGCTGCCATTGACATGGTAGATAAAATTCTGCTGTTTTACTGCCTTTTCTCTCCACCTTGCTTTCATGCTTTCTAAGGAGATATAATACTATGTAAAAAATTTGTCCTATGTTGACATTTCCCTTTTCTGTTACTGTGAATCCCATATTGATCTAATTGACATAGTTCACCCTCTTTCACATAGTTTGTTCAGTCTCTCAGGAGCTCTCTCCTCTAATGGAAACTTCGTTCAGCTTCATGTTCTTCCGTAAAGGTAAGCTGTCACCTGGTCAGGCCACTTAGGGCTTAAAAACAATGAAAAAATAGTCTCCATTTAAGTTCTTTGCAGATCCATCCTGCTCAGAATACATGAATACCTTTCAGGCCTGTCTACAGAAAATTGAATCACGGGTAAGTCATAGATAGTCAAAGATACTACTCTGCTTTATATACTGTCATTTGAGCAGAGAGAAGAGAGGAGCAAGAGTGCACTCTTAACACCTTCTGAAGTGGAAACTTTCTAGTTGTAACTGACAGGGCACAAGCTTACCTACAGTTAAATTGAAAATGTCAACAGCATGTCTCTGAAAACGTCTCTGCGTGCCAAGAACTCTGGTTCTTGGCAAATGTTTTTCTTTATTATATAATTAGCTGCTCTCAGGGTAAAAAAAAAATCAAGGGTAGATTTAAGGTTTTTGTATAGGCTAAATTAGATGTGCTTTGCAAGCAGTTTGCTTCCAGTGAATATTCCTGTATCATTTCTCACAGGACTGCTTACTGGGGCATATACAGACATGTCTGCACTAAGATTCATAAGCTGCCAAATAAAATGTTTTGTTTTGTAGAAGTTTAATTGAAATGCTCCCATGGAATATCTATAACTTGATGAATCTGAACAATGAAGTCTTTATTGTGAACACAGTCATTGCTGTTTTGGTGAATTTTATCTTTAGTAAATCGCATGACAAATGGTGCTGGCTGGAGAGGATGGAAGGTAATGGCAGTTCGATGAACTAAGTTGTTGGCACAGTTTAAAAGCCACTTGCGTTCCAGCCATTCCTAATACATGATTAGATCGATTTTCTGTTAACCTGCAAAAATACAGAATATAACCTTAGAATTAAAAGAATTACCAAACGGAGCAATGAGGAAAAGATTAAGTACCTGCAATAACCACTACTGCAAAGTACTCCTGCAGAGTTAGGTCTTGCCACCTACCACTAGGAGCCTTGGCCAAGACATCTGCCTCTTGCCTCGTTGTGTCTTCTTAACAGCACAGAGTTGTTATGCTGCAGATCTGCATCAAGCAAACCAGCCTTTGTTAGCATCGCAAATCTTGATGGCTGGGAATGGAATGAAGGATGTCAGAAATCTTTCAAACCTGATTATGGAAAAGATGTTGCTTCAAAGATTGTTTTATCTTGGCAACTGACAGATTGACACAAGCTGTTTTGATTGTTGCAGTTGGCTGGGGGCTTGTTTGTTTGAGGTTGTCTTCTGTTATAAGCAGAGGGTTTTGTAGCTGGTGTGCCTCTTTTCTTCTCAGTTTAAAGGAAGATGTTTGTGTAGGTAATTCTGACCCACCCAAAGGAAGTAGAAGCTGGTGTACTAGAAGGTGATACACTAGCACATCTTCACTTCCCCAGCATGTTGCTGTTTTTCTCTTTCTAGGCATCAGTTTCCATCCTAGTAGTATTTTTGCTGTTCATTGTTTCTGCAGTTTTTCTTTGCATTCTTTTCTGACATATTTCTCTATTTCTAGTTTTATGGAGTTTTCTCTTTGTTTTAAAAATTGACAGAGTTTCTGATCTTGTTTCGCACACTAAACACTGATAAAACAGGAAAAGTTTGGTTATTATGCATGCTAGCCAGTTTGAACTATGTGTCACTGAAATTCTCCTTTGGTCTGTTGATTACTGGATGAATTATTGGCTGTACATTTTGAATAGTTTTTGATAATTTAATTATTTAAAATTTTTCTTAATTTGCTGGGCATAAGAAGAACAGTAGTTGTCAGCTGCATTTGAGTGGAAGTAGATAGGCTTTCTGCAGTAAGCACTGTACAATGCCTGTGCTAGATTTTTAAAAATCTGCTAATTCTGAATTGCAATTTTTTTTGCTTTATCACTGATTGAGGATGAAAGCCAATCTTGTTATCCGTGTTTGCCCTGAGTCATTAGCTCTGCCTTTAGGAGTAGAGGATTTATTGAAGCAAGGAGTGGTATGTTCCATACCTTCCATCCTCCAGCACCTGCCTAGCAAGTGATGTGCCCAACTCTCTTTGTAAAAACTTGTAAGTAGAAATTGAGCTTAATATAATTTCAGTGATTCACTCCCAGGGTGGAGCACAAGTTGATTGTTATGCAGGGATATAAATGCAGTGCAGTGCTGTATTGTCATACTAAATTTATACAAATGTTTGATTATGTGCAACAGTAGCATCTGAGTTGCTCCCATTTGAAGCACATTATAAAATTGTTCGTGAGCACTTGGTTGTGATAGAAAGAGAAAATCTATATGGAAGAAGTCAGTGAAAGTAATGTGTGCCCTCGAGCATTATTATAAAATTATTAAAAGAATATCCAGAGGTTTTTGTATGTTACATGTAGCTATACTTGAGCATTTATTGTGGTTTTGCATGTGGGTTTGCATTAGCGGTAAATTCTAGCTGAGACAGAACCTGCTCCAAGTGCAAAATAAAATATGACTATGTTCATTTGTGTAATATCTATGCTAGAATTTACAGTAATGTTAATTCTGAACCTTTCCCATTTGCCGAAGATATGAGCATTGTTCTGCTGTACCTGTCTGCCACCAGCAACTCTTCGAACGTCTTTTATGTTGCTAACTCACAAAACGTGCCTATGAGCATTGTTCAACAGATATTTTGAGGGAAGTAGCCTGCCTTACATCTTCATGGGAACCCAGTCCTCTCCCTGTTTCGGAACCGTTACCTTTGTACTTAAAGTGGATATGTAGTTTTTCTTTCAGCATCATTTACAGAGAAAGTTTTTTATACTTTTGGTATATTAACGATGTATTCCATTTAATACCTAGCATTTTTGTGGGCTAATTTTAATATATATAGGCCATCCTTTTATCCTTGTGGTACATTTTCTAAAATAGAAATGCTGAAGAGTTGAAGATTTGTAATTTGCTATTGTAATGATAACGCTCCAGTGACCAGACTCTGTTAATGGTCAGACTGTAATGTTGCTTCAGTCAAGTGCAGACATACTGTCCACAGCACTAGATGATGCTTCCAGTCTACAGAAGTGTTATGCAGTGTACATGCACTGGTAACCTTTGTGCTCCAATTTAGTTATGACATTTAGTAAGTTCCAGTTGATCACATTATACTATTTTTCTCTCCTCCTGTCTTCCCTGAAAACGTTTTAGGTAGAAGAGCTGATGATGGCCATGGAGAAGGTTAAGCAGGAGCTGGAGTCAATGAAAGCAAAATTGTCCTCTACACAACAGTCTTTGGCTGAGAAGGAAACCCATTTGACCAACCTACGAGCTGAAAGAAGGAAACATTTGGAGGAAGTCCTGGAGATGAAGTAAGTGTTTCTTTCCGTTATTTGTAGGCATGTTTTATTGATATCTCTGACTTCCCCTCTGATCCCTGCTGTTCTAAAGATAACCACTGTATGAATATGTCTCTATAGATAGCAGCTATCTATGTAATCACTCGAGCCTTCCGAAGTGACTTCTGACCAGGGATTACCTACATTATTACTTTCACACTTTCTTTAGAGCTCAAAAATGTTTCTTCCTTCTAATCATTTGCAGTAGACTACTATTATTTGTACAGTAGCATCTTCAAAGATCCTAAACACTTATTGGGATTCAATTATTTTGTGTCTTATGAATGTGTCATCTTGCTCTGGGTAGCCTATAATCTACTTTAAGGTAAGACACAAGTCAGTGTAGCAAATGACAAAAAGGAAAGAGGGAAGAGATAAATATAAAGTCAGGTAGCTGTAATGCTAAAATCAGACTGCAGATGTCTGGTCTGCTAAAGTATTTTTCAAATTCATGCGGATGATTCATTAGCACTGGAACAGAGTTTGAAATTCTCTATCAGTCAGACTTCTCTTGTCATCTTTCCATAAGGAGGCCTGAATAAAACCAAGCTTTGAGGAGGTGGGGAGAAGTGAGGAATTAGACTTCTAAGGCTTAAATACTTCCTAATTTCTGACCGTGCATTATAGATAAATAGTTATCCTTAGTTTAGGGAGACATGAATCCATTTAGTGCAATGATGGATAGTGCTGCCAGCAGTTCATTAGAAACACTTTCAGTTGTTTAGCCAGCCCTGAAGAGAAGGAACATTTTTATTGGCAGGACCAGCAGTGGTTCCTCCACTGTGGTTTTGTGAGCCATTATTTATTTATTTAACTTTTCTACGCTAGCCTCTTTCCTTTTCTTTTTTTTTTTTTTAATGAAAGGATAGAAAAACAGCTGTTACAAAATGGAAAGAGAGGTGGCTTAGATCTTGAAACTTTAACTTAGGAGTGCTGTATAAAGTGGGCCAAGCCTCCCCAGCTTCATATTCAGCTACAAAAGTCTGATCTAGACCTGGCATAAGGACGTTGGAAGACTGCAGTACTTAAACGCCGCACTTTTTATTTTTAATAAAAAATTTTATTGAGCTATAAATTTGACTGCCTTGAGGGTTGGTGTATTGGGGGATGGGAAGAATAGCTCTTAAGGTGATGTGGGAATCCAAAGCAACTGGAGATATATCCCATATGCAATCACTTGGCAGTACTTTCTTCTGCCAAACTGCTCTGCCAAACCTTCTCACTAAAATATACACGTAGTGTACAGTATATCCTGAAATGTATTTGGAACTGCGTAGCTCTAGAGCCTTTAATATAACTACTCCCTTCTTTTAAATGATGACCTCTCTTAGCTGAGTAAATTATTGTTGGAAAGTTGTTGTACTGAAATATAGTATTAGGAACTGCATAAACTGGTAGATCCATTGTACCTCAGAAGGAAGAAGAACACTGGAGAGAATGGTAATGCTGTCAGCACATGGAGAGAAAGATGGAAAAAACATTACGTTTGTATAGTTAACTAGCTGAGCATGTTTTAGTCATAGCTGGTCTGTCTTAAAGTTCTATAAAGCTGCCAAAGCTGCTCCAAACTTCAAAAACTCACCCTCACCATGAGGCTCTGTTGCAAAGAAGTCTCTACTGAGGACTCCCAGTCAATTAAATATCTTGTATTTATAAACAGAAACTCCAGTATATTCTTTGTTGTCCTACTTTCCCAGCCTATGCCTTTTATGAAAAGCACTCTTCTCATCTGTTTTCTAGTTTTGCAAAAAGTTTCTAATGTTATTAAAATGTTTCCTACTGTTTCAACTCAAAAATAACAGTAATTGAATGAGTGGTCAATTTTGTGAAGTGGTTAGCTGGGTTTGTATCCTTAACAGAAAACAATAGCTGTTGTACAGATACTGTTTCAAGATACAGTAAAGCACAATATTGTTTCCCAAGTTTTAGGGCATACTTCACTGGGAAAAGTTTGAGGTCCTCAAAAGCAGCACTGATTAAATTTAAGATTTGGTAGAGGTGTAAGTTTAACTGCAGTTAAACTACAGTCCTGCAGTCCCTGTAGTTAAACTACAGGGCCCTGCAGTCAGCTAATGGGGCAGGGGAGCATACAAGAAAAATAGCTTAGGAAATGCTGCTTTAGGAGATTCTAGATATGGACTGAAAGAAAGTGTTAAAGCAACAAGAGGACTCCAGAAAGTTACCTCTGGGTTTTAATAGGAAGTTGTTAGATATTATGTTAATGAAAATATATAGTTAAAATACTGTTTCTTAGAGTAGAACTTGTGTTTACTACTGACTCTGTAACCCTGAGAAGATCATTTCACACTCCTTAGGGAATACTGTGGCCCTAGAATAGCACAAGTGTGAATTATTCCAGGGAAGAAATTTCACTCCTTAAAGAAATGCTATGTATTTTGAAGCCCTCTTCCTTTAAGTCTAATACTTTCATTAAAAAAAAAAAAAACCAAACTTTTTTTGTAAATAATTATGAGAGAGGTAGATAATGGTCTCTCTATTTATATCACCAAACATGATCTACTGTAAAAAATACTAGTGAACTGCTAGGATTTTTGTTTTGTTATGTTTTCTTTAAGAAGTTCTAATGTTTCCATCATTCACAGCAAATCTTTTAAATTAGGCAGGAATAAAGTGCTGTCTACAGAGAAATCTCTGTTCTTTGTCCCATAAAAACCTGCTTAGGCTGAGCTGAGTTATAAACTGTTGAAATTCACCAGTTTTCCTTTCCCTTTTTTTCTCCTGGTGTTGTCAGCAAATTTTGGCAGTGTGTGAAAATAACCGAGCACAAAGAGTCTAATCTGGGGCCGAGCTCATGCAATTGCCAAAACTGTAGCAGTGGACACTGCACTTACAGGGAAGGGGAACAGACACTGTGTCTGCATGTAGAAAAAAGATTTTCTTTATTTTTGTTTTTTTTTGACTAGGCAGGCCTTTTGTTATGGTCAGAAGGACCAGCAGATTCTTCCTAGTCATCTGCTTCAGGGTTGAAAAGTCCCAGTTGGAGCATTTCTCAATCTGTTCTTTCAGACCTGGAAAAGTGTCCAACAGCCCTTTCCTGAATTATGCCTTCTCTTGCTAATTGCAATTGCTGCGAGCCCTATAATTCAAAGGGTGCAGACTTACATAATGTAGTTGGCGCTTCAGAGTTGAATCCTTCATCCTGGTGGCACGTAACAGAAAGATTATTACTTGTCCAAGGATAATTTACTATCCTCTTTTTTCTTTAAAAACAATCAAGGATATTACAGACGAATGAATTGTTATAATAGAACATCATTTATGTTTCAAAATCAAGCTGTCAGAAATGTCTTTTGATTTCTTACATGACTTTATACGAGTGGTCTTTTGGATATTTATCACAGTAGTCTCTAATTACATGGATACATCCCACGGGTAGTGTTTCGTTTGATAAAGAGTATAGGTGGTGATCAGAGATGAACCAGGCCTGTGTAGCTTAATGAAGCTGTTTATTGTATTCCTTGGGTATTTCATCTTGGAGTTGGAAGGCCTGCTGAGAGCTACATGAGGGCTACTATTAAAAATAAGATGCCAACCTAGGCAGTGCTATGCAGGAAGACTGTTCATCCTTATCTCTGCTCCAGTTTTCCTGCATGATATGCAAGTCACTTAAAAATATGTGATAGATGGTTGATAAGTCCACGTGTTCATTTTCTGGCTATCAGATAAGAAAAAGACAAACACACACACACAAACAGTCACAACTGAAAATGAAGTCAGTGGAAGCTGAGGTTTACCTTCTGAAAACTTCATCGTCTCAGCAATAAAGCAGTATTGTCTGGAGGTATGAGTATGAGGTTGAAATTGAAAGTAGTCCAAAAGAAACTGATTAATTGGCACATAGTTTATTTGCCAGAAAAGTAATTTCAGTTGATCCAAAATGAGGTGTGAAGTAATTTCAAACGCAGCAAACAGTTTAACCAAACAAAAATATTTCAGGTTATCTGCACCCATGGTGAACAGAACCAGAAAAAAAAAAAAAAAGTGTCAGTGTCCATCCAGTGATAACTTGTTAGCTCATGTGAAATTGTCTTCTTGGAAATTAAAGAAATTTTCTTTTTGTCATTAGAGAAATTATGGTTTATGCCTATGGTTTAACAACAGTTCTCCAGAGGAGAAGTGATTCCTAGTTGCAGAATTACGTGTATGTTTTATGTGTATAAACAGTTGTCTCTGTAGTTCGAAGTCACTTTGCATTTGTTGTCAGTGCTACAAAACGGTAATATGTTAACCTTGCATCTGCAAGGTATGGCTTTCTAGGCCCAGTGCAAACTCTTCATCATACTGAACTGGACTGTAAGGTCTATGGGCCACTTGGTATATCAGGCCACCATGTGATTGCCGCAATGGTACCAAAGCACCTCCTATAATTAGTGTGAAATTAAAGAAGCTAAAATCCCACAGGGGGCACTCCATGTCCGTAGGATTTACTGTCTGGGGCAAAGCTGAACAAGTGCCTCTGTGTCAGTCCCTTTTTTTTCATCTATAAGCTTAGACTTTTTTTCTTTAAAGTGTCTTTTTCAGGGCACACAGTGAAAACGAAAGCAACAACATCCTATTAACATTGTTTTGTTCTTTTTAATTTTCAAGCATAAAATATATAATTATATATGTCTATTTTAATCATATATGGTCACCCAGTTAGATTTTGACATTTAAGTTGTAAAAAGTTCAGTTGCAGTAGTCTGAAATGTAAGAATTACCCATTTCTAATTACTGAACAATACAGACATTACGGTTAAATAATTGAAAATAAACTGACCTTGGAACTGCTGTTAATCTCCAAGTGAATCACACGGAATCCAATAGGAAAGCTGAAATACAGTGTGTAGATATATTGTGTGTCTTCTAAGACTACAGTTTATTGAAAGGCCAGAAAATGTCTTTTTTTTTTTTTTTTTAACTCCACAGTTCTCCTCACTGTAATGAAACATTAGGCTTTTCATAAATGTAATTGTAGAGCTTGGTTACCTTCAGATTTAGTGGCTTCTGCTATTATTTTTTTATTCAGGTGAAAGCTTGAGAGAAACCATGATCTCTTTTGCACTTTTTTTCTCTTGGCAATTAAGGAATGAAGCCTGTGATCCTTTCTGTCCTGCATTGTCACTGAGCCTTCGAGCGCTCTGAGATGCTCAGTGTCGTGGCAGCATTAGAGACAGCCTGCTGCTTCCTTTTCAGTGCGGCTGACACTAGGTGTCCTGAATCATGGAAATAAGCAGAAAAGCTTAACCTCTTTATGGACAGCAGTACAAAACTGGTCGGTCAAATGATTCAGGTAGGTGAGAGAGCCATTGGACTTGAATCTCAAAGTTTCACAGAAAGAATAAACTGCAAAGCAAAGAAGCAGGACCTTTAGCAAAGCCTGTGTAAATAAGGTGCCCCATACGAGCACACACAGAATTAGATTGTTGTGATTTACGCTGTTCCTTTAAGTATTGGGAAGTTATGTTTATCTTTTGTAACTGGTTTGTTTTTACTCTTCACCTTCCTTGAAAAACTTTTTCTTCTGTGGCTTTTTCAGATACTAAAATCTTGGCATGATGTGTCACAGTCCCTTTCTGTCTTGTGATAAAGCCTCCATATCTCATTTTATCTTGAATTCTATGGTCCCCGAGAACAGTCTTGTAGAGAGAAAGTACTGTACTATCTTAATGAGCCATGACAGGCCTGGAAGCAAGACCAACTGCTGAAAAGTACACCAGGTGGTGTTAAAGGGGTTTGTTCCACTTGGTAATTGCTAAGACTATTAATGTTGTAAGGAGGAGTTGGGAAAAGGAGGTCCAGTCATTAACTTCCTGAGAATTTAGCTACAGTGGGCTCTTGTTTCCATGCCTTTCCATGGGAGATATTTTTTTCATTCTGGATATGTTTTCCGGGGACTGCGTTTAGTGTAAGTGATCCCTTCGGTAATTCTTGGAACATAGTTTTCTAGATGGTGAAAGGAAATTAGACCTCTTTCAAGTGAGAATGTGCAAAACATAGCGTATAGCCTCAGTGTAAAGAATGCACAGGTTTTGTTATGTTTTTCTTTTCTATTCATAGATTACAGCATTCTTACAGAAATTGCCATGAAAGATCTCATCAGTAGAGATCTTGGCATACACACACAGAGTACTAAAATGTATAATTTTTTTAGGCTTACACAGTCCTAGCACTAGTGGTGAATACCCTTCTTGTCTTTTCTCAGTTTGCTAGTTCATTATTGCAAACACCCTTGGAGAGCAGGTGCAGCACAAGATAATTTCTTGGAAGTCATTAGTGCCCTGTGTTCTTTACTGCCCAAGGGGCGTTGCTTTGGGAAAAGTTTGGTTTTACCATAACCTGCATGCAGATCATCTTATCTAAAAGAATAACAAGAATTATGCTTTTTTCTAGAAATAATTACTCAGCTAACCCAGTGTTAAACTGGTAGAGGAATGGAGAGAGTGATGGTTTTATTTTGACTAACAAATAAAACAGATTGCTTGTAAGATAGCTCTAAGGGCACCAATGTATTGCCTTCTGCTAGCTAATTCTGTATGCCTTTTCCAGTACAAAACTGTTTTTCTATATTCTAGCGTACGCTTTGTGTAATTAAATACATTCAGAAGTTCTGTCAGAAGTAAAGGTTTATCTGTTCAAGAGAATCTGTGTAATTTTCCCTTGGGTGTATGAATCCTCCACTCCACTTATTTCTAGAACAACACTGACAAAAATAGATTTCCAGGTCTTCAGCATGCCTTTTTTATTGTTTCTATATACTTATATACACAACAAACATAAATATGATGGTGATTTTTGTTTTAAAATATGCAGCAGTGTTTTGGCTCAGGATTGGTGGCAACAGTACGTTTCCTATGCTAGCTGTTTCAGCTGCATCAGTGATTTCTGTCGCCATCCCTAATCCAGCTATAAGATTCTGGGGCTTCCAGGGGTGTTACTGAGCTAAACCAAATCAGGCACTTTTTACTTTCTGTTAAAGTCAAAAGAACTGTGAGTTCCTTAGGGTGCTTTTTGCTCTTTTATAAACGTGCACTGTAAATAGTGATGCATATAAATCAACTCTGTGAGCACTACATATTTCATTAAATACAGTCAAGTTGTGGGTTAATAGAAGTTCCAAGTGAAAATATTATGGTATCTCATTGCATATATTGTAGATTTAATGTAGTGTGAACAATAGTAGCTTTGAGCCATTGTAAATCCCATCCGGACATCGTCAACATAGTTCAAAATACAAGGAGGGAAATCTCAAAGGTTAGATGTGCTCATATGGCCACTGTGCATATGCAAGTCATTCTTTTATTGTTTTTAAAATAACAGTGTAGCTTTGCAGGGTGTAGGTAGGGCAATGTCTAACTTCAGACTATTTTCTGGAGTTCAACAGAAATTCCTTTTTTGAAAGTCAGGTCAGTTTGCTTTAATTACAGAAATAACCTCTGAAGCAAGTAATTGCTTCCCTACAATCCTGGAGGACAAGAAGTGGGAGTTGTGTAAGAAAAACTGGAGAAGTGAGTCAAGTTGTTGGCAGTCCCTACAATCATTGTCTTTATACTGTATGGGAATATTCAGTATATCTTTTTGTTTTCCTCCCTTCCCAAACAATACTTTTAGGCAAAATAAAAAACACCATCTGCAAGTCTATGGAATTTCTGAGAAAACTCCCTAGTGAGAGGATTTGGGAGTTGTTGGTTTGTCTGGTGGTATCTTGTGTGCAGCGCAAGTGACTACATGTAACAGGAGTTAAAAACATGAAAATTGACCGGACACTTAATTTAGAAATCCTAAAAGATGACGCTAAGCACCCTAAAAGTGTCTTTCTCTAAGGTGTAATCCTGTCATTGCTATTGAGTCACTTTTCCCCTGTCCAGTATCTAGTGTTATAGTTTATGCAGATTACAGGATAAAGAGAACTATCTTTCCTGGTACTAGGAGCTACTATGTAAAGGATTGTAGGGAAGACTGAAAAAGTATTTGACACAATGCCATATTTTGTGTTCCTTAAATCCCCTTTTATAACCCTTCCTCAAGCACTAAATAGATATGGCTGTAGCTTTCTGTAAACCTATAGTTCTTTTTCAGTCTGCTAGCATTTTACAGCTTTAAAATTCACGTCAAGAAACCATTGAAAACTAAAGGATCACACTAGTTTATTTCCACTATGTACCAGGAATCGAGCTTTGCATATGAGGTTAAACTAAATGGTGTAACTGATATTTGCTATACAATCTAAGAATCAACTAGTTTGATCATTTAGTTTAATTTCATGAATAAAGATTTAAGGCCACCAGTACCATTGTGAAAAGATGGTTACTGCAAGTAGCTTTGAGCAGCCAAGGATTTCATCAGCCTACCTTCAGTTCTTAGGAAGTTATTGGAGTAAATGACAAAAATATTATTTGTAAATGCTTAGAAAATAGTAAAGTGTTAAGTAACAGATAACCTAAATTTGTTGAGACTAAATCATGACAAATCAACCAGGTGTCCCCATATGCCAAGTCGTAGTTTTAGTAATACAGAAGATGTGATATGTTTTGATCTCAGGGGGATTTCTGTCATTGTCTCACAGAACTGTCTCATCAGCAAAGTAGGGTTTATATTTCTGATTACTATAAAGTGAATAAGCAGTAGATGGAAAATAATTAATAGTTCATTGTCAGAATGGAAACCTGTATTACATGGTTTCCTTAGAGGTCTCTCCCAAGTCTGCTACTGTTCAAAATATCCATTAACGAAGTGGCTGACAAGCCAAAGGGTGTGTATTGCCAAAATGCCACAGTGAGTGTTCAGGCATTTTGGAGAACAAGATGAGAATTCAAAATTATCTCAGTAAAGTGAAGAGGGGTTCTAGGGAGGCTGTAGAATACTGTTCCTTGGAGGTTTCTACAGACAAATTACACCAACATATCACAAATAGCTTAAATATAGTTGAACATGCTTTGGGGGTAGTTTAGGTGAAATTGAGGATAGCGAGGGTGTTATCTTGCAGTTTTTGTGATTTTTCAGCACAGATCATATGCGTCCCTTAATGAATGTCTGTAAGAACCAAAAATATATCTTGTAAAAATATATATAATATGCATGAGCTTGTTCTACATGTTATGTGGGCTTAGTTCTCTCTGTTAATACTGACTTTGGCTTGCAGATTCAATTTCTAAAGAGAAATTTTGCTCTTGTAGGTAATCCATTTTGAGTATTCTTCATGCAAAGGAAACTTTTTTTTTTTTAAATTGAAAGAAGTAAATATCATTCAATTTGTTGATTCAAGGTAGCTGCAAAATTTTTGCTGCCTTTCAAGCCCTCAGTAGGCAGGAAATCTGAAAGGGTTAGGTCTGGTTAGGTTATAAATAATGCCAAGGATATCTTCTGATATTTGGAGAAAGCCTTCATGACCTCAGCTAGCCACATTTTCTTCAAAAATATTAATAATGCAACTATTAATAATAGTACTTTGCAATTTAGTTCTTTTCATTGAAGGATCCTACATGTCCAAGTCTTCCTTTTTATAAAAATGGAGAAATACTATCGTTGTTCGTCAAAGGAGTAAGCTGAAAACAAAAACATGAAGTGACTCATTCAGTCGTGGCCACAGAACTTCAGTGATGTCAGGAATTAAAATCTGAAGATACTAGGCTTGTAGGTTTTTAAATATCTTAATGTTTGAGACACAAATGTTTAATAGGAAATGTTGTGTATATAAGATACATACTTCTTCATTTATTTCTCTCTTCTAGCATGTTCTCATACAGATCCTTTCTACATCCTCATTTTTTCTTTATTATATGTCTATACATAAAATTGACTATGCTTATCTTACCACTTTAGTGCTGTAATTGGAGAGAAGCAATCTGTTCTCTTCTGCTAAGTTGATCTTCGGATTTGCCTTGCTTGCTAGATTCCCATTGTTAGTGAGGGCTTTGGTTTGGAGTTTGAAAAACTAGATTAATTTAGCCAGGAGATGTTAATTTAAAACAAAAACAAATTCATTTTTGCCTTGCCTTGAAAAATATGAAGCTGGCTTTGGACTACAATTTCATAGATTTTGTGACAAATGAGGCATGAAACAAATTGGCAAACCCACAATGTCCAAAGTACAGTGGTACAGTGTGCTCTCTACTTCCCAGCCCTAAAGATCTCAGGAAAGGTCGCAAATTAAGCAAAGTCAAAATTAATCAACTCTACAATCAAAATACAATCATTAAGGCTTTCTTTTACTACAAAGAAGCAGTTGTGAAAGAGGCACTGGAGCAAGTTCTTTTGTGCAGTCAGGGAAAATCGACAGCAAGGTGTCGAACAGAAAAATGAAACCCTGCAGGTGAAGCTGTCTTTGGAGCCAAAAGAAACCAGCACTTATGCAGAAATGCAAGTAAACTGTTGGAGAATGGAAAAGGTGTTTGGTGCTGAGCTGCAGAGGGTGTCAACGTTGCATTTGGCCCAAACAGAAGCAGCTTGTGGACTTGAGTCATGCGCTGTAGTCATGCACAGCCCCTTCAAGCAACCTCTCCCCAAGGCTTCATTCCAGTGGTCTCAACTGCTGTAGCGTTTGCCTCCTTTACAACATGGAGCATGGGTGTAGCACTGCCTCTGTGTGGGAAGTTGAAAACTACAGTCAGGGATGCCTAGAGACACCGTAACTGACAAGACCTTTCTTTATACATTTTGTGCCCTCATGTTGGGGAGCCTTTTTGATGTGTATGGATACATCTCCATTGTCTCAAGTACATTATTTATACAAATGCTGAATTTCTTGCTCCATTTTATGGACTAATATGCTCTCAATGCAACTTAAATACAACTAAGTGTAAGAAATTCTTCTTTTGTTACCTGTTTCTGAAACAGAACTTGTAGACCTTTAATGAAAATAGTTTTAGAGGGACAGAAATTACACTGGGCAACTATCTGGTTTTCATCTCAGTGATATGAATAACATAAAAGCTTTATTCCCATACACGGGAGATGCATTATCTTTTAATAGATCTCTGTTCTGGGTTCATTTTCTGTTTAACTAGCTGATAAAATAGCAATGTGGAATTAATATGTAAATAGTGTAGTAAGTTATGCTTTATTCACAGTGAGTCCTAATAATGAAATACATGCTTTTTTAGTGTACGCCTACCTTAGCCCAATTGCTGTTACACTTTTTCCTGGTGCAGAAACTCACGTGTGTGCAATGTGCATGCATGACTTGTGTTTTGTTTGACCTGCCTAGAGTATGGGTCATTTTTATTTTATAAATAAGTATAGTTAATTTTCTGTAGATTCTGATAAGCTCTGTAAGTTTCTTAGCGGATGAGTGATTTAATGGTAATTTAATGTATTTGCAAGGTAGGAATACTTGTTTAAGAACTGTCAGGTTATAGTATGAGGCATGGAATAAAACCCTCAACTCTTCTTTCAGAGTTGCTCTACCCCCTGTGCCCACTGACAAGTCATTTTTGAAGCCGTTGTACATAAATCAGCAGACCATCATCAGGAAATGCCTGCTTGGAAAAGACGGAAAATTTGACTCCTCATGACCAACAGTCACAGATTTTCAGTTAAACTTTCATTGCTATTCTGTACACTAATATGGCTGGTCTGGAACATGCATTGTGAAAGACAAAATCGACCTTTTTCAGTTGCTCTATTCCCAAGGAAATCCTACAAGTCTTAGAAAAAGTATTTTAAAAATATTAACTGAAGGAACACAAAGAAAAAAAAAGATCACATTCCTCTTTGCAATTCATGCACTGCGTTTGCACATTTTTCTAGTTTATGTCTTAATTATGTGTTTTGATTTGAGGTAAGAGTTAGGATAGTCTAGTGGAAGTATTTCATTACCTAACTTCTCAGCTCTTCCAGCTGAACTTGGTGGCAGTCTGCTAGGACTTGGAAATACACACCTACACCTTTAATGAACAAGAGGAGTTTGCTGATCAAAATGGGATACAATAACTTGTCTCCACATGACTTTAAATACTTCTAAGTATAGATTATTTTTTTAATTATGCAGCCTTCTATAATTTCAGTTTGTGCTGTGGCATTTAGTTCTCATTATGATACCTCACACTATATAGCACTTTCCATCTGTGAACATTAGCAGTTACAAATGCCATGTTAATTCTCAAAATACTCCTCTGAAAAAAATAACTATTTATCTTATTTAGGGATAAGGAAAATTCAGCACAGAAAAAAGTAAATGGCATGGAAAATTGCCTGGGTTGCTTGTTAGCAGAGTGACCTCCAGACCACACTCAAGTCATTTAACTGTATATTGCACTCCAATATAAGATTTCATTTGCTAGGAAATAAGAAAATTTTTTTTGCCATAAATACAGCTTATATTCCATGGCAAATGACTAAAGGACAGTTATTAAAATATTGTTTAAAGGGCAATATTCAAATTAGTTTTCTTGTTCATGATAGAAAATTATTTTGAATAGGACAGAGACCAAGAGATACACAGCTAGGTTCTTTCCCATCTTCTCTGTTCCTCAAGTCTTCACTTTCTCCTCTTTATTTGGTTGGCCTTCAGAACATTGTTCTCTGCTTACCAGTGACCATCTCTGATTTATGTTTGACTCCAAGAAACATTTTTCAAGACTTCCACCATTCTACACACAACTTATACATTGGATAAGACAGGAGCTCATTTCTAGCTCTGAGACACCTCTTGATCGCTTAATTGTTGGTTGTAAGGAGAACAGCACTGCTTTGTCTGAACCTAGGAGCCTATTGCCATTTCAGGTGCACTAGATTATCCCACTGGACCTCCAAGTGCCTGTCCAGAAAGGCATGGATCTTCCATATATTCTGTGTCACATTGCTGGCTTCTTGTCTCGTATCCTAGGACAGCTAATGTGGCATTAGATACCATTATTTGGGCAATGGAATCCCAGAGCAGGCACCAAGAACAACTGAATCATCACAATTCCCGTCAGCATCGGTTAGAGAGACAAGACCGCAGTCTGGTCAGACAGCTTCTCAAAGCTGACAGAGGTCATCTTGAAGTGATGCCAAATGTAGTAATCTCCCCAAATTTGACATCATAAGCATGCTGCAAGACCTCATAGTTTCAGTTGAACTTCTATCATCTCTTTTGTCCCTCTAAAGAGTCACATTCTCAGTCAAGGTCCTCTGCTTCCTCTTCAGGAATGAAGTGTTTCCCAGGCCCATTGAGGTTAGGAGTCATTGTTCTCATGACATTTCAGATCACATACTTTCCTAAAAGCTTTGGAATGATTAGTTCCAAAACACTTGCAGTCAAGCCACTTCCACACCATAGGTTAGTCATAATCACTGAGGCTGAAAGGGTCTTTTAATAGAGTTGGGTTTTTTTCATATTGTGGAAGAATAATTTATTCCTAAAACATTGCTAGTAGCTGACTCTTAACTTTCACCTTTTACTTTGAGGATGCTACAGTGTATTTGATAGCTTGTTCCATGGCTGAACTATGTTACTTTTTAAAAAAAAAATATTTTGTTCTTATGTAATTTAAGTACATTATTATTTAACAAAGAACAGTAGATTCTCAATGTCATTCCAACATTTCTTTCTGGTTTTGCTAGATAATTTTGCTGTCCTTTATTGTCTTTTCACTGAAAATTCACAGAATTATAACAGGCACATGCACAAATATTTTCCCACTCTATTTCACAGTTACAATAAACTCATCTATGTTTTTTGTCTTTTTGACCATTACTGTAGTCATACTTAACAAAAAGCTAGCTTTGAATGAGTTTTTCTATAGTTACTAAGCTTTGTAGTTGTCCTTAAAGGTGTTTGGGAGTGAGTGCTGGTTTCATTGGCCAATTGCTGAAACAGTCTTTCTCCTGCTCACACAAGGCTGGCTGTTCCATTATTCCAGAATCGCCTTCTAATCCTGCAAATTTTGGTCAGTGTTAGCTAAGGAGCAAAGTTGTGAATTTTAACAAATGATATGTGGAAAGCTAGTTTTGTGAATGAAGATGTGCACTAAATGCATTGCGTTAGTGAACAACTGGGCTGTTATTATATATATTCCTCATTTATAACTTTTCAAGTTGTAAATTATAAAAGTAAATGCAAAAACTTACAGAGATTTAGCTTAAAATTTGAGTGCATGGCTTATAATTGAAAAATAAAAATGCTAAGAGAAGGGCACAATTTTCTTATCAAAGAGGCAGGGACAGGATGGTCTTTATACTGTTTAATCAATAATATTTGTAGAAGTGGTGAAATTAATTTTATTTTTTATTTTTTTAACTTTGTTTTCCATATCATGCTTATCAACTTCTCCTGGGTTCAGGAAACTGGTTTCAGTTAGGCCCTTAGGTAAACAGGAGGTATAGTTTACATGATACAGGGCAAGATGCTAACTGACTCTTCAGTTTCTCTTCTTATTATCTTGCTCCTTACAACAGGATTTCATATGCATGTAGAAAAGGTACAAAAGAGAGAAGCTGCGATCACACAAGTAAGACTTCTGAGGTTAAAAAGCAGCCTGACTGAGAAAAGGATGATTAAGCTGTGTTGATGCTCCTAATAATTCATGCCACGTGCTGATCTGTATTCAGAGCCACCAGGTAGAGCTGACCTAGCATTTCTCTGTGCTGTGCACGTGTGAGCCGTAAGGGTATGGCCTGGTCCATGGCCAAACTTACTTTGGAATTTTTCCCAGGCTTAGATTTTGGTTTTACAAATACACTATCATTTTGTTACTACCCTTTGAATTTGTTCATGTCTGTCTTTTCTTTTTTATAAATAAGATGCTCCAGAATGGCAAGACTGAAATGTAGTTGTTCTAAATGGCATTCATAAATTTTTCTAGGTGTGCAATTTGACCTTAGCCGAGTCACTTTATAAAGTTTCCGAGCTCTAAAATGAATATACAACTACTTTTTCTCATATATTTTTCTCATAACTCAGTGAAGGTTTTCTTTAAGCCTTTAAGTATGTAAAACTATTTGAGATGCCAGAGCACTATAATACTGTTTCTTTATTCGTTTCTTCTGCGGCAGGTCAAGAAAGGCAAAATCATACAGAGAATCTTAAAAAAAATTCTTTCTCTAAATATTATAATTAGCTATGTTCTTCACACAGTTGTTTAGGCCTTGTTGAAATATATGAATATGAAAATAAACAGAAGAGTTCCTCTTGATGTTGTGATTCAGTAAAATTCCCTTTAAGAATCATTTTAAACTTCATATGCAATTTCTGATGCTACCTTATTGTATGAATGAAGCTGTGCTCTGCAGCGTACAGGGAAAGACTGAAAATACGTTCTTGGGAACATGAGGTGTTGTGTTCCGACTGCACAGCAGCCTGAGGTACTGACCCATCTGGTCTTGTTCTCTCCTCCCAATTCCTCCTTTACACTGTATCTGGCACTCACGAAACTCCACTGAACTAATTCAGCACACTAACCCAGCAAAAATGCGTTCACATTTTTCTGAAGTTAGTTTTCTGCTGGCTTAGTGCACGGAAGTGGCAATCGGTGGTTAGATAAGTCTCAGACAACACAAGGCAAGGTTTGAAACGTATGTCTTGCATCCTGGGAAAGAAAAGACTGTGACAGCAAGCTGTTAGATTGGCTTGAACTGCAACTTCAGTTGCAAAACCAAAAGCCACCTTTGCATGGAGTAAATGCCTTCTGGGCTTCATCAATAGCTTGTGTAGCGTGATGGGATCCTTGTGATGAGATCTTAATGTTTAATAATCTTCTCCTGCTTCATAATCTCTTCCTCTACTGCCTTCTCCTCTTCACCAAAAGGTCTGTCCTACTCTTGACCCGATAGGCCTGCTGCCTTTGGCTAGCTGCCTCCCTTATCAGCAGAATATTGGAGATGAAGTGGTGTTTTCTGTTACGGATCTGAGCTGCAACAGTTCAGTCCCTCCGTCAGTCTGCATCTGTCAGTCATTCCTTGTTCTGAGTTGAGTGGGTTGATTAGACTGATTAAAGTAGGTGTCTGGATTGAGAGGGTTAAAGAGCATCCATCTGTTCTGGATTTACTGCTGCTTCAGTGGAGGCAGGAAGGCCAGGAATTAGTGAGTGGCTTAGTCCTTTCTCACTGCTGGCAGCTGACAGCAGCACTGATGAGGTGATAATGAACTAAAAAGTCTGCCCTGTTGGCTGGGTGGGAAAGGGACCCAGACAGCGGGCAAGCCTCACCCCCGTTCTTGCCAAAGTTTTTCAAGTTTTAATAGAATCCATCTAAAGCAAAATTAACAGGTATATTTCCTGGATGAATTTCAGTAATGTAACTTATCACCAGCGGATACGAAAGAAATACGTATCACGTTACTTGCAGCATGGCAGCTCTGTAGGGTTCAGGCACCAGACAGCCCAATCAAATAGGAGCAATGGCAGAAACAGGAATGTTTATCAAATGCAAAATAAAATGTACGTTCTTTTAAAATAACTTCTGAAGCTCTGCAGAAGATGACTCTTCCATTTTAGTTCTGACTTTTGGTGGCACTTGCTAACATTTCATGACCCTAACAATTAATCCTTAAAGTATTCAAATTGGGATTTGCGGATACATCCTGAAGGCGTTGTTAGTCAAGCTACAACCACAACGTTGTTTTGTGTTTTCCCTCATTGCTTTAGGTCCTACAAAGCATTATTTTTCTTACTTCTTCTTTAAACCTCTGTCTTTCAACAGAACATGTTCCAGATTCCCTGTAACCTCACAATATTTTACTTTTGACACAAGTCCAGCTGATGCCAAGCATGAGTGTTCATTATGTGTATATGCCAACACAGTATGAATATACTAGCATATCAAGGTGTAAGAGGCACTTTAAGCCAGTCGGATAGTTGAGGAATACAATGTAGGCACTCAGTGGGCTTCTTAAATTAACATATGGTGTTCTTCTCAACTTACTTGTTGCTGACAGACTTAAAGGTTCAAGATTTTACAGGCCTTTAATTTGTGAAGAGTCTACAGAGAGTATGAATATGAAATCTCTTAGTAAGAGTTTGTCTTTTTCTTAGAAAACAATGCTAAGAGTTTTGCAAGCTGGGTTAGAAACTGTTTATTCTGTAGTCGAAGTGTTTGGAAGGCAACTTCATTCATAGAGGGTAAACCTCTCTGACCTTTATGCAGAACATGCAGGGGGTTGCGTACAGGGAAGATCATGACCCTAGAGTCTGCAGTGGCTGTTGATTGAAACCTTGTGTTTCAAGAAATAAATGTTTAAGAACACTTCCTTATAAGACCTGGACTGCATACACAGACTTTTTTTATAGCATTTTAACTATTTTGGTAAAAGGTGTTTCTTCCCCTACCCCCCTTCTGGTCCTAACAGAAAGGGCTAACTCAGCACAATCGTTAGTACCACCCTTAGACTGAATGCAATTTTGTCATTATAAATATGACTTAAATTGATATAGCTTCTTTTCCTAAGCCCATAGGCCCAAACTATCTCTACGTAAGTATGTCTATATGGCTATAACAATGTCTGCATTCATGGGGTTGCATATGTCAATTGCAGTGATATGTTTTGTAGGTACAAACCAGTCCAAAAAGGAAAAATTAGTAACTTCAACCTTGAGAAAAGACAACAACTCTAGTGGGTGGGATTGGATGTGAGGAATGCTGGGAAACATGTGAAGACCTTATAAAAACTTCATTTGCTTGTTTAATTGTTAGCAGTCAGACAGATTGAAGCAAATATTTTCATACAAGTTATTTGATGTCTCTATATGCCCCTCTATTCACAGGAAGAAATTCAGGAATTTCAGAAATTCTTACTTCATCAGCCTTGTTCATATGGACCTTTGGCAATGTTAGGAAAACATGGGGATGCAAATAGTCCTGCTTATACAGTCAAAGCAACTAACCACGTTCAGATTAGATCCGTCCTTTCTTAATTGGTGAGCTATTCTGCTTTGGTAGCTGTGCCAGTGCACATCATATGGTATACAGTCAGGGCTCTAACAACTTTCATCACTACTGAATGAATGCCTCTTTCCACGATGCCTCATTTGTAACATGAATGTGATTCAGAAGAGAAAGGAATTATTTCTAACCTGATATATTTGCAAGAGGTAGCAAGGAGTTAGCATTACGGACTGTTATTTATGACTAGCCAAAACCAGTCCCTTTTATGCACATTATGGTTGTAGTTCATAGCTTTCAAATGAAGTAAGATTAATATATCTGTTTTCTCATTCCTTTGTTTTGGAGGGCAGGGTATTTGTTCAAAAGCTATGCCATTCAGGATAAAATGAGATGTGGTTGATAACTGCCTGCTAATGAATATCAAAAAGTAGTCTGTCCACTTGCAACCCTTTCTCAAGAGTCTCCCTCAAATAAAGCCAGCAGTGGTGTTGAGTAGAGTTGCTGATAATCTTCCAGCTATACTATCTTTAAATGTGCCTTTTCTTCTAATAGAATGGATGGAAGGTTATCAAATGGCATTCTTGAATCTGTCACAGGAAAGGGCTTTTTTTTGTTGTTTTGATCAGATCACAGAATCACAGAATCGTATAGGTTGGAAAAGACCTTTAAGATCATCGAGTCCAACCGTAAACCTAACACTACCAAGACCACCACTAGACCATGTCCCTACGCACCTCATCCAAATGTCTTTTAAATACCTCCAGGGATGGTGAATCAACCACTTCCCTGGGCAGCCTGTTCCAATGCTCAATAACCCTTTCAGTGAAGTAAGATTTCCTAATAACCAGTCTAAACCTCCCCTGGTGCAACTTGAGGCCATTTCCTCTTGTCCTATCGCTTGTTACCTGGGAGAAGAGACCGACCCCCACCTCTCCACAGCCTCCTTTCAGGTAGTTGTAGAGAGCCATAAGGTCTCCCCTCAGCCTCCTTTTCTCCAGACTAAACAACCCCAGTTCCCTCAGCCGCTCCTCATAAGACTTCTGCTCTAGACCCTTCACCAGCTTCATTGTCCTTCTCTGGACACGCTCCAGCACCTCAATGTCTCTCTTGTAGTGATGGGTCCAAAACTGAACACAGTATTCGAGGTGCGGCCTCACCAGTGCTGAGTACAGGGGCACGATCACCTCCCTAGTCCTTTTGGACACGCTATTTTTGATACAAAATCAGATCAGTTTTGTCAAAATTCCTCCCCAAATAATTTAGAGCAACAGGTTCAAACGTTCTTGTCTGAACAGAATTAAAATTTTCTCATCTGTTCTGTAATTACATAGCAAGGACAGATTACTGCTGTTTTGTTTTGTATTATGACCATTCACTCATTTGTGATACATGCCTATTATTCATGTCTAAAATATAAGCCATTTTGATATGGAGAACACAAAAGAAATTTTTGCCATAGAAAAATAGCTATTCATGTACACTTCAGAATGACACTGATGTCCTCTTGATCACATTATCTGTATAAGTCTTGTCTTCTCCTTCCCCTGTCTTTGTACAAGGTCTGTGGGAAGCAGACTCTGGAAACGGGAGCCACTGCATAAAAAGTCAAAATTCATCTCCAGATTTCTTCTATGCAAGACTTGGGCATAAAGGCAATCAGCGTTGTCTTCTATCTAATGTCTCTTTCTGTTTTCAATATTTTGTGGGTTTATAGCCTCCAGGTAAGGTCTTCTAACTCGGGAGAATTAGGAGAGCTATATATTATAACAAAAAATTAAGTAGAAAAATAGATGTATCTTGGTTAAAAGTATTTCTTAGTGCTCTAGGTAGCAACTTATATTGATGAATATCGCCGAACTTTCACAGCCCATTCATATTTAGCTTCCCATATTTTTTCTCTCAAGGAAACCAGAGTGCACTGTTTTTAAACTTGATTATGGGTTAGAAAATACCAAGTAATTATCTGCCCAGATATACTACACTCACGAGTCAGGGTGTGTGTCAGACTTGCTGCTCCTGCCCAGTAGCCATTCTAATCTGCTCTAGTGTCTTACTACTGTTTAATGAATGTTTCTCTCCTCCTGGAAGATCATCCACAGAAACCAAGGTGGCTGCTTGTCCATAGGAAGTACGTGAATAGTGTGAGGGCATGTTTCATGGCTTTGTGTAGAGCTAAAGAGAAGCACTTTAGCCTAGGAAACATTTCCTTTTGAATAAGGCTCTATAGAAACTTCTCTGGCTTCTTCCAGGGCTTTATTGACATTGCTGCCATTGTGATTAAGTTTCTTGGTATTGCTGATTATAGAGATGGCGCAGAGCCAAAATCACTGTTGCTTTTGGCTGAGTAGAAAAAAAGACAGCATGAAAATGTTGTTGGCAAAAAAAGAAAGCAGTACTTGTTAAGACTGAGAAGTTGATGTTGTATCTTTTGTATCATATTAGAAATGAAGCTAATTTTTTAACACTGTAATTTTTAGTATATTTCATGGCAGGGGTGCTGGGCGAGGCAGCATTTAAAGAATAACATTTCCTTGCTGAATACATAGAGTGGGTAAAAAGTAAACTGACTGAGTGCACTTGCGTGCTGTGGTTCATTGGTTCTTGGGAGTTTCATTTTGGAGAGCAGGTGCCCCCATTCTTTCCTACTGGCTCAGCTGCATCTTGCTTGATGCAACGCAGTTTTCTTTCTGTGGCAGGGTGCATGGTGACAGTTCTTTCATTTCTTCACATTCCATGATACCCATGACTGCAATCGGCCTCTTTTTATGAAAAGCTAATCGTTTTCTCCTCCAACCTGAAAAGTTAAGCAAGTCCACATCTGAGCCTCGATTCATAGCTAGAACTTTACCTACAGCTTTAAAAGCCACCTCTGGAATGTGAATGTGCAGGCTTACTTCCAATGAGACTTTACCTTCTTGTGTTAAAAGTATGTTTCTAAGCTAGTGTTTGAACATAAAGATATGTCTGTGGTGGGTTAACTTTGGCTAAGGGCCAAACTCCCACCCAGCCACTCGCTCACTCCCCCTCCTCAAGACAACAGGGGGAGAAAATAGGATGAGAAGGCTCGTGTGTCATGATAGGGAGATTGCTTACTGGCTACTGTCACGGGCAAAACAAACTCGACTTAGGGAAAATTAATTTGTTGCCAATTAGAATATATTTGGGTAGTGAGAAACAAAGACAAACAATAAAACAACACCTTTTCTCCCCCATTTCCCATGCTCAACTTTACTCCATCGCTCCAGACTCCTCCTGTCCACCTCTCTGAGTGGTGCAGGGAGGGATGGGATGGGTATGGTCAGTGCATAGTTTCTCTCTGCTGCTCCTTCCCTCTCACACTTTCCCCCTTCTTCAGTGTGGGCTCTCATCATGGGGCTGCAATCCTTCAGGAAAAAAACTGCTCCAGCGTGGGCTCTGCGAGGACTGCAGTGGATATCTGCTCCAGCATGGGCTGTCCACAGGCTGCAGCAGACCTGTTCTTTGGCACCTGGAGCACCCCTTCCCCCTCCTCCTTCTCTGACCTTGGTGTTCCCACTGCTGTTTCTCACTCTCTCCCCCACCACCACCCCCTTCCTCTGCCTGTGTGATGGGTTTTGCCCTTTCTAAAATATGTTTTCCCAGAGGTGCCACCAGTTTGGCTGAGGGGCTCAGCTGTGGCCTGCAGTGGGTCCACTGAAGCGGTCAGGCACCAGCTGTGTCCAGCACAGGGCAGCCCCCGTCTCTTCTCGCAGAGGCTCCTGCAATCCCCCGGCTGCCAACACCTCGCCATGGACAGCCAACAGAGTGTCAAATGATTTTTAAACTTTTATTTATAGGGGAAGTTATGACAGTATAACAATGCTTACTAAAGGAGTACTGTGCCACTTGCTGGGTGAAAAAGAATGTTTTCTTCCTGGGAGGAAGGAATTTATTTATCATGTTGGGCTTTAACTCTCGCATGGATGTAGACAAGGCTGCTTGAACAGGAGGACAGGGCTACCATGGGGAGGCTGTACTCCTCTGCTAAGTGGAGGACTGAGGTGAAGGTGAGCATTGTCTGTTTTCAGCTCAGATGATCTTTCTTGTGGGCTGACGCTGCATTTCATTGCAATAGAATTGGGCTTTACTCAGTGAAACTAGAGATCAGTTTAAAACACGTAAAAGCACCTCTTTATGCAGCAGGTGCTGAGGGCACAGAGCTCTTTGTGGGCACAGAGCACTGTAGAGACAGTGTCAGCAGGATCAAACGTGGCTTAGACAGATTCATGGACAATAGGTCCGTAAGTGGGTATTAGAATGAGATCAGACAGGGATGTGCTCTGTAATATCCTTAATACTATAATTCTCCATGTTGGCAGAATATGAGATTAATAGACCAGTAGGCTACGTTATAGATTATATTAGAACTGAAAAAGTGCAACCAAGAGAAAAGCATGACGGTGAGGTCTGAAAGGCTGCAATTACAAAAAGTATTCTGGAGAACACTGAGGGATTTTAAAAGATTGTGTAAAAAAAAAAATCATCGCATATGTTTCTCTTTTTGGTACGTAGATTAACTAATGCCAATATAAAGAATGCCAAAAAGATCTAAAGAGGAATATAGCAAATGGGAAGAGAAACAGAGATACAGGCAATGAGGGAAGATTAGTGTGTTTAAGGAGCAGAAACTGAATATTAGTCAGAACAGTAGTTTTAGATTGTGAACGAAAAGTTCATGTTACCTAATGTGAAGTTAACAAATAGAAAGAGATCAAATTCATGGCAGAGCTGGAGTAGATCCCTGTAGGTACAGAAATTAAGGAGACAACATTGAGTCCAAATGAATTTGGAATCAGTGGCATGGTTCAAGGAAGATGCTGAGGAAATCGTGGTTTTTTGCCTGAGAAGACAAGCGGTAGAATTGTGTTTCTCCCATAGGTGGGTGTGGTATAACACTAAAAATCTGCAGACCTATTTGTCACATGGCTTTAATCCTGTTTCTCTTAAGAATGCCTCTTTCTACAATGCTTCTGTATATTATCAAGTGTTGAAGTGGATCAGATCTAAGTGGTTAGTTGGAGTTGAGATCGCTTCAATTACCCTGATCGTTAGTAAAAACAGCAAGACTTGATTGGAGGAAGTAGATTTGGAGTTTCTTCAGAAGTGCCTACAAATAGTTTTTAGGCAGTTTGATCACACAGTGATTCTTTTTGACCTAAAAATTATGTTTGCTTTAAGTTTCCCTATAATGGAAATATCTATCTGATTCGCTTTTGCTACAATTGCAATCACTGTTTTCATTCCTCCTTATTGTAACTTTATCTTGCTTTACCTCAGATTTTTCCATTAATTTCAGGAAATAAGAGCCTGACATGGTAATGCTTGTGAGTGAAGCCTGGTCCTTGGCATCCTGACGTTTGAACTTTATGGATTAGAATTGTTGACTCATAGCAATCAGGTTCACTCTTGTTGTGTCTGACAGGGAACAGAGGGGACTAAGCCAAAACCAGAGCCCCCAGAGTAAGGGCATTAGTTCTGTCTTTTCCAAAGTGAATGGTTTCCCTTCTGAACAGACTCTGGAAAGAAGCTTAGTAATTCCTTAGGGAGGCAAGTTATAAAACTTGAGATGCAGATATTTAAATCCTATGAGCCAGCCAGCAGTAGTGGAATTGGCCGTCAGAACTTGTAAAAATCTCAACCAATCTCTTTTATTGTCTTGTGGCTGCAGCAATGAGGTATCTCAGCTTTGCAGGGTGAACTTTCCCCACCATATCCCGTTTGCTACTGTTCATGTGTATTCAAAAAGCGATGCGAGTTGTATCTAAAAGAAGCATCTAGGATGAGAAGGGTTATCACAGAGGTCGCTTCATCTGCCAAAGTGTGAGAATGAGAATTTATATCCATTATTTTATTTTACATGAGAATTTATATCCATTATACTAGAGGGGCTACAGAATTGACTGGAGCCCAATCCTGGATTTATTTGATTTTAGTACTTAAAATTAGTGGTGCTGCAGGCAGTATTTCAGATTCTTGTATACAATATTTTGAGCTGTGTAATTTTCACTGGAAGTTGTCAAACATATGGAGGAATTGCCATTTGCACATCAGTGAAGAGTTCTGGAGTGTTTTGGAAGTATTTCCTCTCTGCTGGCATATGAATCTAGATTATTCAGGGGACTTCATAAGAAAAATTCTCCTACCTGCTGTTCCCTTTGTTATGTATGATGCCACCACAACTTGCAGCGTAGTCTGACTCTGGCCAGAAATATCCTTCCTAATCATAAACTGAAACTCAGAGAGAGTAGTTCTGAATGGTAAACCTCTCCATCTTGTGCATCAAGCCTCAGAAAATCCTTTCCCATTCAAGCTATGGGCCCCAGTCTGGTTCTAGTTAGAATTCTGTTGTCTTAGACAGCAGACCAATGTCATTTCTGGAAGTCTTCTGATAGCCGTAGTGGGTTGAAGAGGAAATTGTACTGCACTTAAAAGTGATTATATGGTATGGTTGTCTGTGATGGCAGGGGATTGAACTTGGTGAACTTACTAAAATAGGAATAAACAGAAAAATCAATGTGGGTGGCAGCCATTTAGATGATAAGACATTAATTCAATCATTCATGTGGTCCTCCTTTTTATGCACTAACCTGTGATTTAGACAAAGGATATTCATAGAGAGCCACGTGGCATTTCTGTTATTTGTTTCTTTTGAGATACACAAAAATCATGAATACTGTAGCTTCTTAGCATGTAAGACAAGGTCTTGATCGATTAACATTTTGTCTGCATTATATAAATGTATTTGATGCTGGAACATTGCTGTGTTAAAGCTGTAGTCCTCAGGTCCTGTGCCAGTTCAGGAATCAGTTGTAGACTTCCAATTTCAGACATATTGGTATTATCATCGATTATGCAACTGCAAATTATGCTGCCCTGGTAACTTTGGTTGATTTTGGAACTTCATATAAAAGGAGGCAGAATAATACATTTTCATTGGTGTGGTTGCCCCTTGATTCAAAGAGAGAAATGTTTGCATGCAAGTTAACTGGAAGAAAAACAAATTCTAGAATGGAAATCAGCATGTTAGACTATTGCTCTTCAAAACTTGCTAGAATCTATCTAATACAATTCTGTATTTATAACTGGGTCCATTTTTTCTATTGAGTTGCATTTGCAGTACAGAATCTCCTATCCTGTTGCAAAAATATTCTTTGGCATTTATAAAGTCCACTACACTGGCTGAGAACTTGGCTACTCTTCAGGTCTTCCATCTTTTTTAGTGGCATTGGCTCGAACTTTTGTCAGTGCTTGGTTTGCTACATCACAGCAGTCCAGACTCACCTATGTGGTATTTCAGAAGCCATTCATGATCCTTCTGGAGCTGGGTGGAACAGCTTTTGTTATGCAATTGTGGTCACTATGGTTTGAAGCAAAGTGGGGAAGTTGAAGGCTTAATCCGTAAGAATTAGTCAATAAAACAATGTTTAATCTGGAAAATAACCCTGAGGAACAGAATATATCCAGTGGCAATTCCTTATATCTGATGCATTTGTTTTCAGAGTGCAGAGGACTAACTTTCAAACTTCACCTTTGGTTGGATGTGCAAAGGAGACTTTGCAGAGTCCACCTGTGCTTTTACCGTTCTTAAATGCAAAACTGTCTTCTACACTTTCTTAAAGAGGACATTCTGTTTACCTCGTATGAGCTTGTTTAACAACATAAACATCATAAATGCACCATCAAAAGAATAAAAATAAAATACCATTTAAAATAGCTTAATATGAAGTGAGGAACCTTGTTGAGTATTGCCAGTAAAGATCCCCAGTTTTGTGTTTCCTTCTGCATAGGAAATGAAAAATCATCCTAGAATACATTATATAGCCTGGTTACTCCAGTAGCTGTCCTACAGTGTGGGTTTGAACTTTCTGAGACTGAAAATTTCACAGTTCTTGGGCAGTGTGATAAAAAACAGATTGCTGTAGATAAGGTGGTCACTACCGCGTCCTTCCTCTGTCATCATTCAGTTCTCATTTATATGCTGTAAAAGAAGTTGATGCAGTCAGTTGTATGCAAATGCCTGTTTTAGACATGTATCCTCAGGAGCACTTGTGGGCTGTGGATCCCCCTTTTACAGATAGATCCTCCCATGGCAATAGTTTTAATTCCTAAAACTAGGAATGAAACAAGTTCTGTCTCTCTCTCTTGTTGATTAAAGCGTTCCTCTGTTCTTTTGCCCGACATTAATTCCACTATGAGGTGCGTGACTTTCCTCATTAGCTGTGAAGGAAACCTCTGCATGTAATTCTGGGTGGTGAATTCTACTTGTGGAGCAAGTCCCTGGTTTGAGGCAATGTGGAGAGTGATAACATAAATATATGCCTTAATAAAGTGGGCCAGAGAGCTTGCCGAAGGCCTTGGGCATGATGTCTGCTTCATAGGTGCATTCCCAGAGTGCTGTATAATGACCATTAGGTGGCAAAAAATCTAGTAATAATATTAACTTAGTATTTCTCAGGGTGTTGTTAAAAATCATTAAATTAGTTAATCAGTCTTAAATCTCAGAAATTGTTAAATCAGTCCATTGCATTATTAGATTTTTTATTAAAATTACTACAATGCCTAAGCATTGTTACCTATTCAATTTTTTTTCTAAATAATCATAAAATGTTATTACTTATTGCCTGTACTATTTGAGCGACCCTTGTAGTTACCCATTGTCATGCCCTCTGTAGTCTTTAGATGTGTCAACTATTGCTAAAATAAGGAGGTGCACTCTAGTAGGAACATATGCTGCACTGGATTTAACAAGGTGTTTGTTTTTAATTAAAACTTTTAATGTACATTTTGAGACTTCACCATTAACCTTTGTCAAATATAATAATAGTAATAAGTGAAGACATTTCTAATTTGAGAAAAACAAAAAGATCTTAAATGCTTGCAGAGGGCTTTTTGTAAAAATCCTTATACGAAACTGCCTGGGAAATGAGGAGGGGCAGAGCCCCGCTTTGCCACGTTTCAGCCTGGAGTGAATTTTGATGGCAAAATTCCAAACCCCGAAAACCCTGGGACTTCAAGTAAGCGTTGACATTGATGTAACCTGAGCAGTACAAATGAAGTTGCTCTAATACCGTGGATGTTCAGGAGCAATGATTACTGACGGAAAATACAGAAGTGCAGATAGTGTACAGGAAGAGCCATTATGAATTTGCTTCGCCAAGTCCTTACTAAAGGGGTTTGTAAGGAGCTGCTGTGGTTGTGGATGACTTATATCTGCGTTGCCTTTCTTAACCATGCTGTAGAGGTAGGAAGTTGTAAGTCACAGCCTAAACACACAACTAATGCCTTCTGCCACTTTAAGGGTCTGTGAAGAGTTTCTTTAATTGCAAAAGATGCCTGAAGCCTCGCTCTGTTACATGCTCCTAATTTCCTTCCTTTTTCCCTCATGCCAACTCCGCCTGCTATCCCCCTCTCCCAGCCCTGACATTTCTGTGTGCGGCTTCGTGCAAGAAGTGGTTTTTTTTTTTTATAGCGTTCACATACTCAGGTGTCTGGGACCTGCACAGGCTCAGCCTGTGTACAAATCCGGTAGATGATCTCATGGTGTGGTTTGAATAGGCTCTGTGTGGTCAGCGCTGCTGCCAGCACCTGAGGGAACCCGGTCTGTCTTTCCACATTACCAACACAGAGCAGGCTGGATTCAAAATAGGCTTGCTGTGAAGATGGAGGTTCTCAAAGCTCTTGTGCACAGGAGAAGCCTCGGAAACTCGCCGAGAGAGAGACCTCTCGGTGCAGGGTGTGCTGAAAGGGCGTCATCTCTGCGACACGGGAATCATTCCGCTGTATGAACAACTATGCTCAAGGGCCAGCTGAGCCAGTTTCTGTGCTGATAACACCTCTCTGTTTGGTTCTTGACCTGATCCATGTTTCTTACACTGGGAACGGGACGTTATTGGTAATAACTCCTTCCTACTCCCCATTTCCCTTCCCTTCCAAGGACAGGAATTCTCTTCTAACTGAGAAATTAAATGCTCTCTGGAGTGTTTTAATGAAATCAAAGTTTTGTCGCCGAGTCATCATTTTTACCCTGTCTTTCAGCCATCATCCTTATACTCCTCCCCAGAAAACCCCAAACTAATCAACTTAGCATTGGGCATTCTGAAATGTTTGCTGAGAAAACAGCTCTGTTTTGACAGACAGCAATTATAGCACCTGGGCTATAGGCAGACTTTACAGCTCTTCTGGGGATCTCTTATGAATAGTCACCATGAGGCCAGCACAGCCCTGTGCAAACAAGCTTTGTAACCAAATTGCACTGAAAAACCCCCTTCTTCTCTACCCGCACCCTCCCCTCCCAAAATTACTGAGTAGCATGGACAGTCCTCCTTTACCTATTCTGACTCTGAAAAAGTTCTCAGACTTTGTAAGAAAATGCTGTTTAGACTTAGGGAGAGTTATTGTCTTATTCAGATATGCTTGTTTGAAGTCCCATATATGTGTGGGTGGGTGTCATACACACTCATTTTACGTTGTTGGCTTTGAATTTGGTTTTGTGCGATTGTGAGAACTCCGCAGAATGTATGAGGGCTTGGAGTGATTCAACTGCATGGAAAATTAAGGAGAGGATGTCAGTTAGTATAAACACAGCTTTTGTCTGTGTCCTTTGGGGAGGCAAATTGTCTGATCTTGTTTCTCATGGTTAAATTGCTCATTGGTCATAAATTGCATTTTTTTTGAGAGGAAGCAATGCACTGTCGGAGGTCACGCAGTCCTCTGCTACCCATTCGAGTCTATCCTGGAGAACCTGAGATCTCTTCTCAGCTGTCAGTTTTTTCTTCCACTGCTTTGGTTTATGCCTACATCACTCCTTGCTCTGAAAGGGTTTAATAGAAACTAAAAGTTCTCCTGTAGGTAGCATTCTTTCACTCTTTTCAGTAGTCTCTACTAGAGGAAAAGGAAGAGAAAATGTTGGCAATGAGGTAGCTAACTCGAGACATCAAAAAATGGTAAAATGCTAGTTTAAACAAAATAATATTGACTAGCCATATTAATGAAAAACTGCCATTAACTTTAATGTTGTAAGGCTGTTACAGTGTGATAGCCCTCTTGTTCTACAACATTCTTTTTCCCAGAGAGGCTTTTGGGCCATTACTCTCAGCAGTTTTTTCTATAGGCTGGAACAGGTTATATTTAGTGTGTGTACTTTATTTCTGCTTCGAGAGCAGACTCCCTGCTCTATTTTTAAATGAACTACTTCAAAATCTTTCGCAGTGAGGTGGACAAGACCGAAAACGTAAATGCTTGACTTTTCTGTGAAGAAGGTGTCTGTTCCAGTCAGGTTGTTATTGCTTTCCTCCCCTCAGAGTGACCTCTGCTATGAACATGCGCTGGCCTCTGTCAAGCGTCTTGATGGGGAAGAGGGGCTTTCATACATCTCTGAACACACTGTTCCCTTTGCAGCCAGACGAAAAGGCACTGATCTCTCTGAGGAGTGCAGCGACGGCTCTGGAGCCACATGAAAGTTAGCCGTGTTAATCCCCGCGCTATGGCTTGTGGTAGGCTTTGGTTACCACGCTACGCCACGGGTAACGCTTTCATAGGACACGCTCGTCTGGAGGGAAGGGAAAAAAAAGTTCCCTTGGTATTTTCTCTAACCTAAAAAAATCACCTGGCAAAGCTAGAGAGCTTGGCACGTTACTGAGCTTTTCATGGCGCCCCTGACGTGTTTGCTATTGTTGCACAAATGAGCTCTCAGGTCTGAACACCACGAACGGATGTCTTGATTGACACAGATGTGATACCGTTACATTTGAATAGAAGATTATATAAAGTACCACCATCAAGTGGAGAGGGCAGAGGAGATCATTCTCATTTCCACCATTTTAGTTACCAATATCTTCCCTTTGTCCCTGTCACACCAGTAAGTAAAAAAGCAAGACGTGTGAAAGAAAAAAAAATATAGCTTATATTTCCTTTTGCTTCTCTACTTCGTTTTGCATTGAAATCATGTTAATAATAAAACATTACCTGTCAGAGTTTTTGAAAATAGGATTGGGGATTATACATTCTAGATAAAACCTAAAAACCAAAACTTGCTTTTTTCACTCCACCCTTGAAGCCATTCTGTATGTCACAGTTAAGCACTTTGCTGCAAATGATTAGCTGGAAAATTCTTATCGATCTGCCGGTGCTAATTTCTATTTTATCTGAAGATGATTTTGCTAAGCAACTTAAGGTGCTCTCCTGCCATAGTCCCTGAATATATTACTATCATGGGTAAATAAGCTTTTCAAGATGAAATGATGGGTAGGTTCTTTGGTCAAACATGTATATGTTCATTTAATAAAAGACTAAAACGGCATAAAGCATCCCCACAAGTAGATAGTGTTATGATTACATTTCTCAGTCTCTGCAGATCTCACTTTGCAACCTTAAAATGTTTTTTTAATTAAGTATGACTTTATGTGTATTTTTAAATATATAGATGGAATACTGAAAGTTTTTCAGGAATATTTAACGAATATTTAAAGCTATTTAGAAGGCAGAAGGAATCCAGTCTGTTAATACAGCTCTTACTATATGAAGTCAATGGGAATTTTGTCTTTGGTTTCAAAGAGAACACCATTCATATTTGCTGTGGTGATGAAATGACCACTGTTTTTCCTGAATGCCAGCATTCAAATTATTAAAAACCTGCTCAATTATAAAGATGTGCTGTTCTCTGTTGGTAGTAAAATAGCCAGCATAATTAGAATTTCTGGAAAAACAAAGTCAAGAAAGATCTATTCCATGTTTTTCTTCAGTTCATTAAGCCATTTGAGTATTTGCAGTATGCCTAAAATATTATTTTACTGGTTTGTGACATCCTTTATTATTAATTTGGATCACACAGGAACTGAACAGAAATGTTTTTGCCTCTCTTCTTAGAAGGCACTGTGGCATTCCATATCTCTTTCTTTTCAATATAAGAAAATGCTCAAGATGTTATACATGTGTTGGGGGTGGCACGCCAAGATTTCTGTTATCTAAGAACACTAAGAGAAGTTGGCTGAAGGGAATTTTGGCTCCTCGAAAGTTTAATAAATATTGGAATTCTGGTGAAATTCTAGAAGTTATGGAAATGCTAGAGTTCTGGAAGTGTTGCAGAATAGCAGGCAGGATGACTAACTTGCTATGAATTGATTAACTGTTACAATTTGTGAGCAAAGTAATGAATAAGCTGATAAAAGATTCTGATAATGTAAAGAATTAAAGAACAGGCTTTTAATTAATACCAGTCTACTTGATTTGTGTAAGATGTGTAATGTCAAAAAAATGTGATATGATTCCTTGATTATCTCCAAAGTTTGGTTTAAAAAAAAAATTAGCTTGTTTAATAGAAATAACTTTTTTGCATTAAATATAATTAGACTTCTGTAAATTACCAATTCCCAACATTATGCATTAACGCTGTATAGACAATACGCTTAAAGTGAGCATTGTCTGTCAGCATTTACCAGCAACTAAAACGGAAGAGTGATATTTATATTTGAGCTTCATAGATTTTGGTACTAGGCTTGATGCTAATAATCATTTTATCAGTGAGCTGGAAGTAAGTATAAAATGACAGTCAATGGAACCTGCAGGTGATAAAGAAAATGGCATAGCGTTACCTAATGGTGAGAACAGACATGTAGGGCAATTTAAATTGCTTCTTAATGTGAACTCGTTTACCCAAAGTGCGTCTGAACATTAGCCATATAAATTAGAACAATATGGAGATGATTGTACACTACTTTGAAAGGAATGACTTGGAAAAGATGTAGCAATGTTATGGAAAAGAGCAGTGTGACGTTGGCGGCAGAAGGACTTTGGCTACATAAAAGTGGGATTAATGAGTACAAATAGAATGCGGATTTTACTTCTATTTTATAGGGTAGTTGATACAGTTGTCACAATACTCTGTATAGTTCAAATATCTAGAAAATTAAATAACAGTGATATTAAAACACTGTTTATTCCAGTAGAGGCAGTCAAAACAAGGATCATTATCTAGAAACTGAGGACAGAAAAATTAGGATTAGAAAGACATATGACTTTCTGTCAGTGAAAATTATTAACCACTGGGACAAACTCACAAAAGGATGGCAGCCAGTCCCTCATGGCTTTCAGTCACAAGTGGATGTTCTTTTCCTACCCCCCCAGAATAAGTTATTGGCTTCAATGGGAGCAACTGGATACGATGTAAGTATTTGTTCTGTACAGAAAATCAGACTGGATAAAATCAATGAATAAGCCTTGATTCTGCCTATTGTAAGCTCTGAAACAATCCACAAAAGTTGTGGAGATCCTTTAAGTAGGATAAAACAAAATAAAATAAGCAGGTGGAAGAAGCAGTTTTCCACACAACTGTTTTCACTTGTAGGAAACGTAATCATGAAACAAATAGTTTCACGAGGGTTCAGTCTTGGACAAATCTGATGGGTTTAGCGTTACTTATATCTGTTTTATCAATCCTTCTCTTTTCCTCTTTCCTTATCTAGATTTTTTTTTTATTTTCACCAGTTAGATAGCATTCTTAACTTTCAGTGTTTGATGAATTCTTCTCTAAATTTCCCCAAAACTTCCCCTCCTCTATCACTTTCTCTTATGTTCTTGTCCTCTGAAGGTCTTTCAGGTGTGTCTCAGAATATGTATGCTTCTTATTCCTAGCTATGTTTTCCATGAAGCAGCTTCCCAGGGACATGTTATCTTGTTATGTCTACAGTTTTAAGATTTGAAAGAACTTCGAAGAGTGAAAATAATCAGGAGTGATTGTACAGAAGGACTTTCTGTCAGCAAAGCCATAGCAAAGTCTTGCCTTTTGCCAATAAATGCTCGAAGGGAAGCTTCCGTCCCTTTTCTTATTCATGCTCCTCATTGTTGAATGATGCATACTGAAAAAATATACCTGAGTGAAACTCTCATTCCGGTGATCCATTATGGATCTGAAGGAGGCAAAGCAAGTTTTTCTTCTGTCCCATTTTGTGTGAACATGGGAAGTTTCCATTTGAAGAGTGTCCTGTTGCTTCCAAGGAGAACAGCAGAAGTACAGACAGCACATGCCTCACCTTTATCCAAGGGACAAGTAGAATACGAGGCAGTCACAGCAGGTTGCTTCTCTACAGCCCAGAAGGCCTATGTGATTTAAGTGTTTAGAGATAAGGCTCCCCAGAATATTTAGAGCACAAAATGCCCACTGCTTTGTTTCATGGCTTAAAATGAGTTCTCTGTTGTTCTTTCTCCTGAAAACGTAACCTGTGGCCTACGAGCAAGATTACTCCTAGCTGAGAGAGAGTTTTTAGGAGTCCAACAATACCATCATCTCTGTCACCACCTCAATTTCTTTCCGGGTGCCAAACCCAAAATTCAGGTCACAGTCCTTGATCACAGTGAGAACATCCATATTACAACCTAAATTGCATGGCAGGCTTGCAAAAAAAAAAACCCTTTTGGTGAAGGATCTGCTTGCTAACAGAGAAACCAATGAGTTACCTGTCAATTCCTTTGTTGCCTTAACATTTTGGGTCAAATTCTTACAGTGCAGAAGAGACCTAAAAACTAAAATGGAAAGAAAAACAACAGATGGAGAATATTTATTTCTTGGGTGGGGAGCTATGGCTGAAGAATAGGATTATATCAGTACGTTGACTCCATGGTCTTGTCACCACAGTAATCTGTTGCAGAAGGTAAAGGTGGTATTTAGCGTTAAACGCAGCAAGCCTCGGGCAAGCGCGGGCCAGCAAGGAGAGGCGGCGGTGGGGCTGAGACCTATTGTTTCTGTAAGTGGTTGCAGGGCTGTCCAGGTGTCCTGATTTAAAGGCTGCTCCTTGAGACAGGAAATTGTATCTTGTTCTGAGGTTTACTGTAATAAAGTACATAGTCCTGGGGGAATGTGCTGCTGGGCCCATGAATCACTTTATGGGCTGGCTGTTCTGACCTCAGCCCTGTGATTTATTCACGCCATACCGCAGCAGGAATGGCAAAAATGTAACCGGCGCATGGTCTTCCCAGCCTCCCCCCCCTCCAACCCAGATGGGCCTGTAACTGGGAGGCTGCCATAAATCCATAAAGGCAGGTTTGCTTCAAGCTGGCAGTTTCACTTGTCTTGCCCAAGAGCTCTCTGCTGTGTGTCTGCTAGGGATTGGGTGGGAGGGGAATCCTCTTGCTTCTCAGGTGTTTCCTTCCTAGTTTTGTGGCCTTGTAACTCCTCAAGTTTCATGTGTGAAGAAGTGGAAATCTTGGTGCAGTCGTGGTACTTTTAGCAAAAATAAGGCAGCTTGAAGTCTGCAAGCTTTTGGTAATCCCCTTTTTCCTTTAAGCTAACAATAAATAAAAAAAAAAGAGACCTGACTCTTTTCAGCTCAGGATGTCACTGTTTTACAGACCTTACCAGATGTACTCGTACAATTCTTCTCTTAAGTAAATAAGTATTTGCATTTACAGAGGCAGTTAAATGATGTGCTCTTGGTCAAACCACAAGTGACAAGCATGAAGAATAGATCCTGTCTCAGCTCTGCTAAGCCATGTTTCTATTTCAATTGACTATGTTTGTTTACATGTTTTGCAGTTAGCAGTTGTTAGTTTTAAAAATCTAACACTTTTCTTTGTTGGTGGTCTTTCCATCTCAGTTTTTAAAAGATTTATCCTTCATGAAACATCCTTATATTTTCCTGTAAATTCATTGGTCCATACACTTCAGAAAATGCTCAGGATTTTTCCTCATATTGTGCAAAATACCCATTTCTTAAGGATAGTTTCAGGATTAAAAGGTGCCCAATTCACTCATGTTCACCCTGCCTCTGTTATTTTCTGCCCCTGTCCCCTGTGAATCTCCGTACAACTAAGTGTAAATCTCCACTGTATATTCCTGCCATGAATTTGTCTGTTTTAATCTAATAATTTTAAATAGTTTAAACATTATAGGGAACTGACAGAAAGAGCCATTTTTCCTCTAATAGTTTGTAAATAATACTGTTAGAATGGAGAAGAGGTGGTAACCTGTAAAGCATTCCTCTTCCTTGCAACACGCTCAAATTTCTGCCTTTAACCTTCTCATCCTGAAATCAGCCTTCGAAAATATGCACAATTTTTCCATAAAGTAGATAAATTTTAAACATCCTGAAATTTAGCAAGAAATTTTGTTTCAAGAAATTAACTTAGTCGCAAGTCTCAGTACCTAAGCAGATGCCAAATTATACTTCTTAGCAATGGTGCAACCAATTAAAGGGCAACTATATCAAAACAAGCAAGAGGTTACTTACAAGAAGGTATGGGAACTTCCATTTAGCTGTAGTGTAGACAGATTTTCATGAGAGCCAGTCTCTCTGTGTGATACAAGCTGGTTTAAGTTTGTCTCCTCTGTTTCATATCCTTGACATTGGAGGTTTTTACTTTTTCTAAGATACTAGAGTTATATCTGTATATTTACATGTGGTAATGTTTCCTCAATAAGGCAATTTTCATGGGAGTCTCATTTAAACTACAGGATAAACACAGCTTCAAATTTGTTCAGTTGAAAAGGTGTTGGAGGCTGAAATGTGCTAAAATGAGGTTTTTCTAATTCCCTCACATATGAATGACTTGCTCTCTCACTTTCAACATGTTGCTTAAGTTTCATGTACTTGTGTCTCATTACAAAACATAGACAATAACAGCTTACTTTGAGATTGTTGAGCTTCATTAGTTTGTTTATAAAAACTCTTTAAATGTGTACATGAAAAAAGGCTTTGTATAACAGAGTGTATCATTATGTCTAGCAGGGATCTGATAATAAAGGGTTGTCAAGGGTCTCTTTCCATGGTTTAGATCAGGCTTAACAGTGCTTGTTCTGGAGCAGAGTACGCATGCTCAGTCTCCTAAACTGTTTTTACAGCATGCAGCTCCAGTTTCTTCTCGTTCTTCCCATGAAGAACAGGGACTGGATAGAGATAAAAACAAAAAAAACCATAGGATGCTCCCTACTTACTGTAGAATGCCAGTTGCTTTAAGCATCTGGAAAGTTGTTTATCTTCAGAGCTCATCAGAATATACTGCAGTGCCAATTCAAAAAAATCTTCTGCACTAAGAGACTGCGAGTAGCTACACCTAATTTCAGATCCAGATCTGCAAAAGGAAATGAAATTAAACCTCTCAGGCCCCTTCTGCAATTATGGAACTAAATATATCCAAATTTTATCCATAGCCCGACACCTGCTCCATTCCTGTCCTCAACCCTTTCAAGAACTTCTGTTTGCTCAGAAACACTTTTTTGGCACTACTTAAGCAGCGGTCATTGAACCTACCAGGAGCAGGAGGCAAAGTGATGCCTCCGTGCTGAATGAAACTGCTTCTATCCACTTTTTCCCCTGATGCTGCTATTCCTGGCCTTATCCAGACACTTGGCGTTTCTTGTGCTCCCTTTTCAGTGCATCTCCTGGGCAGCAGCAGCAACCAGAAAAGACTGAAATCCGGGTAGTAAGCATTAAGGTTAGGATGGAACGGATGTCAGCATTAGTGCTGCTGTTGTTACTTCCGCCAAACCCTAAGACATCCTTTGCAGAGTTAATGTAAGCAGTCCCATATACTGTGTCTGACCTTACAGGAAATATATCTTTCTAGAAATCAGACAAGGTGGTTCTGGAAGAGAGGCTTGGACTATCATAGAAAAGAACCCTCAGAGAAGAGGGAGGAGGAAGTTAGGTGAGACACATCCAGGTTGGTAGCCAGATAGACAGTAAATAATGAAAGCAATCTGTAACTCTAGCAAGAAAATTTGTTGAAACGCAGAGGAAAATTGAGATGTTTGTAAAAGAACAGCAAAATGAAGTAGCTCTACACATCTGGTATGTAACACGAAACCAAATGTCACAGGGATAATGGCAATTAATGGGAAATAGGATAATATTCACAGCTGGAATGTGGGTACAAGTTGTTCAGGAAGACTTGAAATGAAAGTACAGGTGGCGTATATTAATGATACTGGAGATTCTGAGGAAATAAAAAAGTGATAGCATGAAAGAAATAGCATTACTTTGAGTCAAAATAGTGTAAGGACCATAAAAGGAGTTATACAAAGAGAGTGGATGGTAGCCTGCTGTGGATTTTAGGTGTAGAGTTGTGGTAGATGTAAATAACAATGGAGAAATGTGTTTTTATGGGAGACATCTATTTATTGGATACGAATCAGAGAAACTGCTGGACTTCTTAATTCAATATTTAGTAGCTCACCAAGAAGTAATGTTGGTTTAATACTTCAGGATTGTATTAAGTGTTGATGATACTAGAGAAGAAATCATGACCAAAACCAACTTCAGCTGTAGTGACCATGAATTGAGTACACTTATATTTAAATTTAAAAAATTATGCTAAACAAGTAAAATTTTCAATTTCAAAGTAGTAAACTGAAAAATTAAGAATATTAGGTAGCAAGTAAATTAGACAGAAGGACTCAGAGATTCGTGTGTAGAGGAAGCAGGGAATTTATTTAAATCAAAAGTCCAAGACTATGAGGTCTTTGCATCCCAAACAAAGGGGGAAAAGTGTAAGGAAGAGTTACAAACCTAACTGGCTGTGTATCTGCATCCAGAAGGAAATTAACAACAGCCTTAAAAATTGGTCAAGAGAGAAAGATGTTTCTGGGAGGCAGAAATTACAGGAATAAAGGAGAGTCATGAAAACTCATGCTGAATTAGACCTTCCAAAGGAAATCAAAACAAATAGTAAAACGTTCTATAGCCACAGATATAAAAAGATCAGGAAAAGAAGTGGAACCACAATGCACTGAGGACGGGGCTAGGATTAGTGATAGTATACATATGGTCCCAAAATTAAATTAATGCCTTTGCTTTGGTTTCCAATGAGCAGACAGATAAAATATAAAGAAAGGAAGGTATGATGACCTACCAGAATGGGTATGTCAAGCATGGAAACAAGACAGATGCAGAAAAAAAGTGAGGTGAATTATACTAACCAGAAATAACAGTCATGATAGTCATTTAGCAAGGAGGTGGATTCTCTATCAGTTTGTATCTTTGATTCGAGTGTAAAGGTTGGATAGTTTTCTTAAAACAACTATGTTATAAATCATGACTTGGGTTTTTCACATGATCAGAAACCACACTAAGACTGCAGTATTGCTGTCATCGTTTGACTGATATAGCTGAAATTTCTTGCTACCATCTTGCACCTGGAGTCTGATTCATGAAGACATAATTGAAGAATAATTGTTTTCACTCTAGTAATTCTGGTGGTTTGATATGTTATAATCAATGTGAATTCCATTATTCGCTTTCCATTCTTATGTTTTGGCAGTGCTGGCTTTGGCAACTAACGGTTTGACGCTGTCACAGCATCTTGAAGAACTGCAGTTCCTCCAGGGATAAGGAACCTGTGGTCAGATTTGGGTTCCTCCTGTTTATTCAGGGCTGGGTTTTAACTGGATCGCCAGGCTGCAGGGATACACAGTCAGTGGTGCTGACACCAGGGAGGGGGCAGGAACCTGAAAATGGGAGGGCAGAACCATCTCTTTCAGCAAGAGCCCTGTCTTCTGTCAGCTTAAGCCGACTGTGAAACCACACGCTCAGCTAAAGCTCAGCCTGTACTTGACCATGTCACAGGAAAAGAAACAAAACCTGCTTTTCTTAAATGGTCATTTTTCAAAATCTGGTGGATGTATTCTGGTGGCCTGTATTGCCTGGATGAAAATTATACCTTAAGTTTGTGCTCTCTTTGCACTGCTGTTAAACTGCAGATTAAGACAGACAGCGCAAGTTTCAGGACTTCCTTCTCAGAAAAGCCAGCTCTGTAGAACTCAAGAGCCTTGTGAGTACTTCTGTGAGTACTTCTGTCTCTCATCCAGCTTCTGCACCGAAGGCTGGTGAAACAAGGAAAGTTGTCTTAAAAAAAAAACCTACCCTTTGTAGGGACAAATCTCCTATAACATCAGGTGCTAGGATTGAAGGTTCCTTCTAAAATGTGCCATCTTCAAGAACTCCCACTCTTCACAGGCAAGTAGGTAAGGCTCATGTACTATCAGTTTAGCAGCTGTGATATGCAGCAGCCTCTTTTTCACTGGAGGAATTAATCAATAAAAATAGTTCAGGAAATTAGTAGTGGGTTGGAAAGTCCCTCTGTGAAAGCTTTAGATTTTTTCCTGGACATGCTGGCAGACACAGTCTAGAGCTGTACTGCAATTCTGAGCGCTCAGCGCAATTCTGAGCGCTCAGACATAAGCAGGACTAGGAATTGCAAATCTTTGCCTCAGGTGCCAAAGTGGTAAAATTAAGATGGAAAAGAAGTAAGTAAAAGAAGGGCTAAACATTGATGACTGATAGGAAAGGTAATACAAAATATTTATAGGATTACTTGTGATTATATCAAATATGTTGAGGGAAAGGACTTTGAAAAGCATTGCTTATCAATCCTAGTAAGAAATGATGCTTCTGTGGTTCTAGACACTTAAGATGTTAGAGAAAATCTATAGGAAAGTCTGAATATGTTATCAGTATCTTTTTTTTTTTTTTTTTTAAACAAGGACAGCACAAGTGGTAATGCTTCCTGTGTCTAAAATTAGCATGGATTATTATCACAGCATTCATACAATGGAAAATTAAAGGGGCATCTCTTTTATGACCACACAACTCTATTCACAAAGAATTTATATTTTTATCTCTTGTTTTCCAGTTGTGGTCACTTGTATGTAATGACATTTAAAAGAACAGGAAAAGGTGTAAAATGAAGAGGCTTCAATTTGCTGATGACAAACAACTTTTTATTTTCTTCTCACTTGGTTTGCTTAAATTTGCAATTCCTTTTTTGGTAGCTGTGAGTGTGTAGATCAGGGGTGAGAAAGACTGCTGACGTGCCATCTAGACAAGGCAAAGGTAACTTGCTGGTTCAGGAAACAAGTACAGGAATGGAAGGAGTGGTATTATCTGGTGTAAGGCTGTGTTTGGGAAATTAATTTGCAGCCTGAGGTTTGATTATTCCCAGCTGTAATTAAAAGAGCAGGTAGTACATATTGCCAAGTTACATTTTTTTCCCACCTTCTTGCAGCAAGAGGTTGCTACCCTTTCTTTTGGGGAAATGTTTTGCTCACTTTGGGATACTTTGTGCTTTTCATATAGCTGCGCCCTAAATACTGCAGAAATTGTAGCTGGTGCAGAATTTGGCAACTTGTGTATCAGGTAAGGTACTGGTCTATTAGCATCTTGAAATGGTGTTCTCCAGTATGACAGCCAGTATTTTTCAAGGTTACTTTTAAGAACCAGATTCTGATAGCCAGAGCTCTGACAGGACTGCCTCCTCCCTGCGAGGTACTGCAGGTTCAGTAACCACGCTGACAGGACAGTGGCTGTTAATTGCGGGGGTCTCAGGGTGTTAGAAACTGGAATTTACTCTCCACGTGGTTCAGAGCAGTTGGAGTTTCTTAATTTTCTGAAGATGTTCTATAACCAGCAAAAAAAGTAGAAAAAAAAATGTTGAGTTTGGAACTACCACTGTAGACGTGTTGACTCAGTTTATGATGAAAAGGGTGAGGTGATGCTAGCGCCAGGAGAACTGTCCCATTGCATCAGCTGTTTGGTGTGTTGTATTACTAGTTACTTTTTAAGAGTTTATCAGGTGTGACGGACCCAAACAGTGTCATTCTACCAAACTCATGAAATTACTACGTACTGTGCCCTAACACCTTTATGTTCTAAGCTGTCACCTAAATGTCTGTCTAGCTCTCATAATACTGCAGTACTTTATCCAAATCTCTTTGCCTGCTAGTTCTTTATGTTGTTGTCACTTCATGGGAGGTTTTTTTTAATTCATATGCAAATTTCATTATCGTAATGATGATTCGCCATGGTAAGTCTTACAAATGCCTGTGATAGAAAAGCATTAAAAGCTTGATCAGCATTTTCTGTAGTCTTTGAGTAAATGCAGTGGACAAAAATCAGACAACTGAAGCAAGCACTGCGCAAGTAGCAGCTCTTTCCTTCGGTGGCGACTGATGCCCTTACTGCCAGAGTGAGTAAACAGTTTAGGAAACAGCAGAACCTTTCCAGTTTGAAGCCTTGTGTATTAAAGGGATAACAGCCATTATTACAGCTTATCTTAATATGCCAGGTTGAAAACTCTGGCAGGTCAGTCATCCCTCACAGAAGAGCAACAGTCTCTGTTGAAGGATCTGACTGGATTGCTATGAGCTTGTAGCTACCTGAGCTCTCCAAATTTGTGTTAGACCCTTAAATGTTGTAGTTTAATGCCAGTCGGAAGGAAAACAGATTTGATCCCTATAATGAAGCTAGGCCTGATGGAATTATCCCAGTTCCTCGGTGACATTAAAATCAAAGCTGCTGCTGATCTCAATATAGCTTTTATATTATCTCATCCACACTTTCAGAAATACTTCACATGGGAAGAAATCTCATAATTTGAAATAAAATCATATAGAACAATGTATTTATAACATTTCTGTATGGAATTTGTGTTCTCTCTGATATATGTAAACATATTCTTTTAATGAATATGTATAGTTTTTGTGTTTTGAAGCATCATTAATTCAGCACTGTTTGCAGCCTGTTATTCTTTCTAAATTATACAGCTGATAAATATTCCATCGCTATGACCCTGAGAACTGTGCTGCAAAGTACAAAACTGCTTTTTAAAATTCACTTTCTGTTATGTTTTACCAGAAGGATTCCTCTCCTTTGCTAGGAAGGAGCTGTGAAAGAATTACATAGTCTCCTGAAACCAAGTGCTGTAGAGAACCATTTAAAGACATCTTGATTCTATTAGTAATTGTAAGCCAGAGGACAAACTTGGCTACCCTGGTAGTTAAAACATTTTTAGTGCTGTGGATGAACCTTTTTTATTACTCCTTATTGGACTTATCCTGCTACAGCTTATTATCCGGGAATACAGCATATTAGTCCTGCAGTGCTGAGGGTTACTGAGTAGTTAGAGAGTCTCATGTCCCCATTTGCAAAAATATGCTGTGGTTCACCAAAGAGGAAAATAGGAATGAAACAAGACTGGTGTCTGCTGTACTCCAGGGAGATGTGTTACAGTTTTGACTACACTGCACACTGGGGTGTTTTGGTGCTAATGGGACTTGGTAACTAAATCTGTATGAGCTGTAGTTCCTTATTTTCTAGGTTCATTCAAATACTTGGTTGCTCGAACTACCAAATCACTTATTTATCCTCACCCAAGCCCATACAAGAAATCTCATCTGTGCTGTGCCACCTGAATATGAGCCAGCAGTGTGCCCAGGCAGCCAAGATAGCCAATGGCATCCTGGCTTGTATCAAAAATAGTGTGGCCAGCAGGACCAGGGAAGTGATCGTGCCCCTGTACTCAGCACTGGTGAGGCTGCACCTCGAGTACTGTGTTCAGTTTTGGGCCCCCCACTACAAGAGGGACATTGAGGTGCTGGAGAGCATCCAAAGAAGGGCAACAAAGCTGGTGAAGGGTCTAGAGCAGAAGTCTTATGAGGAGCAGCTCAGGGAACCGGGGTTGTTTAGTCTGGAGAAAAGGAGGCTGAGGGGAGACCTTCTGGCTCTCTACAACTACCTGAAAGGAGGTTGTAGAGAGGTGGGGGTCGATCTCTTCTCCCAAGTAATGAGTGATAGGACGAGAGGAAATGGCCTCAAGTTGCGCCAGGGGAGGTTTAGATTGGATATTAGGAAATTTTACTTCACTGAAAGGGTTATCAAGCATTGGAACAGGCTGCCCAGGGAAGTGGTTGAGTCGCCATCCCTGGAAGTATTTAAAAGACGTTTGGATGAGGTGCTTATGGACATGGTGTAGTGGTGGTCTTGGTAGTGTTAGGTTAATGGTTGGACTTGATGATCTTAAAGGTCTTTTCCAACCTATACGATTCTGTGATTCTGTGTATGTCTTTTTCTAGGGCCCCTGTAAGCATGTGTATGAGATGCTAGCACCTGCCATTTTTACTAAAGTCACTGCAGCTGAAGCATTCTCTAAGAAAAATATTGTTCAGCATCTGAAGTTAAATGCTGTACAATTCTTTAAGCCCTTTTTTCTCTGCTACAGAAAGATTTAGAAAATACTGCTTTGCTGGATGCCTTCTCTTCCTACAGTTTGTAGTGTTAGTCATATGTAGTAGTATAATAGTACATTGTTCTGATTTTTAAACTTTCATTGAAAAGAAGACTGTTTCTGTGGTTCAGGGACATTTTTAAAGCTTTGCCTTGGTTCAAGGCCTGTTCTGAAAACCAAGCTGCAATTTAAACTGTTGCCATCTTGCCCAGTTATCTACCCAAAATCAGACATTTCCATTCACGATCTGAAGGAGATGCACTATTTGCACGCTATTGTTTGTTGTGTGTTGACAAAAGTATTAGGATGGCCAGTAAATGCAACAGGACAACCTCATCAGGAATGCTTCAAAGGCTCATGATATTTGGCATCAGAAGAATTCAGTCATGGCAATTTTCAGTGGCTTCTCAACTCTGCAGTCATCACCGCCTTCCATAAGACAATTTAGTCCTCTGGATCCGTCAGTATCTCGGAGTTGGAGTCATTCATTATCACTATGTCCTTCGCATCAGCTATAAGAACTCTCTGTCCCAGCTGAACTGCAAACAGAATGGAGACTGTGGATGAATCAGAAGCACTCCAGAGGCAGCTCTGCTGCCATATAGCTATTCTGTAGCCATCTATTTAAAAAAAGGCAAACCCACCTTTCTTTGCATTATTTTTTTTAAGACTGGGAACAGAACAAATAATGTCAATACTGATCTTCAGATTATACCCACCATTATCTCTTAAGAATTGAACCTACTGGTCTTGGTACCACTCCAGTCTGTGATGATCATGATCCACATTCAGTGAAAGGCTTCAGCATAAATAGAAGAAAAAAAAATCCTCCTCTTTTTGTCCAATTCAGACTTAATCCTAAACCTAAACTTTTCACTAGATTTTCTACACTATTGCCATTTCAGGTTTCCCTTGGTAATATTCAGTCTCTTTTAAAGTCCACTTACCTCTTGTGAGCTGCTGTACAGCTCAGTTCAGGCTACAGAACCTGCCCAAATGGAGAGAGAAATAGGCAGTTTCCCCCCTGCTGAGTTGCTGTTGGCACAGCTGCGCTACTACCACTACCTGAAATACCTGAACTAACTTAAGTGATCTGTGTTTAGGTAGTGACTCTGGCATTAGCTAGCATTTTAAAAGATCAACCGTCTTGGGTTGTGCAGCAAGTGCATGCTTTGCCTGCCTATTAGAACATTTCAGGACCTCTGAAGTTGTGAACTGTAGACACGCAGTTTGCTGAAGAAGCTAAGCCTGTGCCACTGACTGTTACCTAAACTGAAGCTGAGCCTCTACAGCTGACTGCCGCACTCCTGACAGACACGTTAGTTCATGTGCTACTAGCACCATTCACACAGCAGCCCATTTTCTCCTTCTTGCCATCTCACCTGCCTTACAGCATGTTCTTCTGGTCTTCCTGGGGATAACAGCTCTCAAGAAGGGAAACAAGTCAGTTTTGTAGTGCTCTTCAATCACAAACCTTGTCTTTTGCTTGGTGATACTTGCTTTTTGTGGTCTTTTAGAATCATCTTAGCAATTCCAAGCTCTGTTGGGAATAGTAGTGCGCCATTACAGGCATGTGTCCTTTCAGCAGAGCTGACAGTGGCACCTGCACTTCTCCCATATGAAACAGTATACGTTTAGCTTGCAGAATTCAAAAATGCAGCTACAATGCATGTATCACGTCACCGGATATTTTTCTTACTTTGCTTCAAACTTCATCTTGTTTCAGTTCCAGAAAACAGTCAGAAAGCCACAATGCCTTTCACCCCACTTCTTGACCAGCAGCCCTGTCTCACACATGATATAGCACGGAAGTTTTGGCCAGTAGCATGTTTTCTTCTAAGGCATGGTGGCAAAGATTATTCAGCAAAAAATAAGTAATGGACTGCTATTCATATCTCGTTGTCCTGGTCCTGGAGTTTTCACTTAAGAAGCAGGGATGGGCAACAAAGGATTTGATTGCAGAAGGTATGCTTTACGTGCTATTTGAGGCACCTCCAATTTGCATACCAGAGTAATGGCTGTATAGATACTGTTACAGAGATATTCTTGGCTCTGGTCCTGAATCATCAGCAAGGATTGTGGGTTTACTATTAAAAGAATAAGTGTTTCTTTCGAATCAAACCAGATTACTCTGAAGAAAGTGAAAATGACCAGAGCTCCAAGCCAGCATGTCTTTCCCAGGATACCGATAGCGAGAAAAAAGCAGAGGTCATGGATCATTTTCTGTCACTTCACTCTATTGATATTTTTCATGTTTCAGGCAGTCATCCAAAATTAGATACTTTTCCATAAAGCAAAAGCAACAGAAACAAAGTGGCAATAATAATACGCCTATGATTGGTCGTTCCCACACCTACATTTTTGGAGCTACAACTGGGAATCTGATGTGCACCTTTTCCTTTCTTCTACTCTTTGTCTCCATTAAGTCATCAGAATATTTGTATTTCTTCATAGAATAAATGTATTCAGAGTATCTTTCTATTATCCTAAAGTGTCTAAAAAAAATTGCCTAACCTTGTGGTATCATGTCTTGAAAGACAAGGAATAATTTAAGGTGCTAGTTTTTCTAGATATGATCTAGGCAGGATCCAAGTACTCTCTAAACTGGATCTGTCAGATTTTTGATATGCTGGTAGTCCACTTAAAGCAAGCTTACTCTCTTAGCGTGTAAAAGAAACACCTGTATAAATCCAGAGATAAATTCCACCCACAGAAAGTCCATTGTGTAAGTCCATTCTGCTGTCAGATGGTGAACCATTTTGCCTGTTGAAACACACCTTTTCCTCTCGAAATACATGGTTCTTTCACATTTTTTGTTACAGGTTATATGGCTTCAGTTGAGATCCTGATAATAGCAAACTTCTGTGTATGGGTAGCTTCAGCAAAACTCTAGCAATCCTTGGAGTGACTGAGGGGATGAACAGAGATCACATCTTAGCAGTGTCTTTTTTATGCTCTAGTTTCTTCTGCTGTGCAGTGATAGAGGTCTTAAGCTTTCACTGGCATAAATATTTCTAAGAGCTCGGTCACTGACTGGGATCAGAAAGAAGCCAGGTCATACATCAGTCACCCTCTTCTCACCTAAATCTGTAATGTGCAAGAAAAAGTTGTTCTTCCATCCCAACTATCACTCATCTGAAAGCAGTCATGGACCTTCTCATCACTAAGTCACTTTTCACCCATTGTCTTAGCAAAACTTCACGCCTTTCAAGTGAGAGCAGTGTATTTTTTTTCCACCTGTCAAAAATAACAAGAGCTTTTTAAATGTGGTGCCTCACCCATGCAACTCTCAAAGAGAAACAACTTCAGAACCTGGCGGTGTCTGTTCCAGGGCTGTGGAGACGGCGTGCCTTTCACATAACTCTGTGGGCAAAAGTGCTGCACTGGCTTCTGCCAAGCTGGGTTAAAAGGCTGTAGCCCCGAGCTGCTTCTCAGAGGCTACCGTCATCTCAGATCTGTCAGCAGGACTGCACGTGTAGTCGCTTCCTGGTCCCGTTCTATTAAAATAAGGTTTTGAGGGTTTTTTTTAAGAGGCAAAACAGTATTGTTCAGACTTTTTAGAACAAGGTCAAGAAGCAAATATATATGCAGTTATTCTTACAGATTGGAGAAGGGATTATTACGTTTGTATCCAGGACAGTAAGTTCTTTGTCCAGCTGAGCTGCAGCCAATGCAAGCTATCTGACTACATCCTACATATTTAGGTATGCATCTCCCTCCACCCTTGATCTAAGCACTGAAGTACCTGATGAAGCTATTTCACTCTCCATCCTCAGAAACATTACAATATTAAATACATCTTTTGCTGCTCGTCAGGGTCATAAAATTTGTAAAGTTTTCAGCATTTTAACAGGTAAAAATGTCTGTACTCCAGTAGTACCAGTCCTTTCCCTTTTCAAGCGTTCAGTTTAAAAGTCCAGTATGTTAGATGCATATGTTCAAAACATTAATATGAAATAAAAGCATTGTCCTTTTGTCCTGTTCTTCTCAAATTTTCTCAGTCGTGTATTCTTTCACATGGAGCTCAATGAGTACTTTTTGGAGCAAGTGTTTTTGTTTCAGCCACAATTACAAATTCCTAACTAAGATTAAGTTGAGTTGTTTAGAAAGAAGGTACAGGAAGAAAACGAGAAAGCTATTTTACTACAAATAAAGTCTGCTCAAGGAGTGGTAACAGGTTCATTAGAAAAAGTAGATTTAGTGTCACTGCTACCCTCAACAGTTTGCCAGTGGCACCAGGTTGTGATGGGTCTTTATTAAAAACGATCTGGACAACAAACAGAAAGATATATTGGTATAATTAAAAGCGATCTTAATAATTTACATTAAGCTTCTATAACTTTTATTGCATCTTTAATAAAAGACTAAGAGTTACGGCAATGTTATTAGCATAATAATTGCTATTGACATGATTAGCAGAATAGTTTTAACACATTTGATTACTTTTTAAAATCATTCTCTGAAATAAACAATATTCATATGCTTTTGTTTATAAACTAGAGGAGGTAGAAATTTGGATTATTTGGGCATTTGGAATTTTTACTGTATTTGCATCTGAATTTTTAGATGAAAGGTAGGTAGGAAATCTGTAGTATTCAGAGTTTCTTTTTCATCATCACTCCTGCATGATGCCATCTTTCACACCACCGCAAATGGTTACGACCTCATTTTATTCCTTCTTTGCAAGGTGATGAGAGGTAGGACAAGCCACCCCTATTGGGCAATAAGACCAAAGTTTTCTTTTATGACCTGTTGCACATCCTGATTTGGCCACACCAGCTAAAGGTGAGAATTAAGGTCAAAGGACAGAAATAGTTTTTTTCCCTAACATAGAGCAATCCTTTGAGTTCATTTGAGAGCTGCTGTTTTATGATCAGGGCTATTGTCTTTGGTTCTGAATTCTATTTGTAAGAGTTTTTTGCTGTTGGGAAAGAGTATGGCAAGGTTGTGTTTCTATATCTAGTTATTATAGAGCTTGAGCCTCAAGATCTTGCTACAGCATGTTCTTGCTTACAGCATTGCTGCGAGGCTACAAAAGGTTTGTGATGAGGGCAGGCCTACTTTGTCCTGATTACTCAGGACATGCATCCAACAAGCTCATTATATTGGTTACTCACAAGAAAAGTCAAAGAATAGCTCAAGCTTCCTTGAAGGCATCTATTTCAACATGGGTCATGTAGCACAAAAGTGTCTGTGTCATCATTTCCTTCTGGGAATACACTGTATTGTTCAAGTGATTTCAATAAACTTGTCACATGCCACCTTCTTTCTAAAATAGCTGCATGAATAGGCAGTATAACCTAATATAATTTAACAGAAGTCTTATGATTAGTCCAGTATTTGTGCACATATTCTCAAAATCTGTTCTGGAAATGTTTAGAACATTATAAAGAATGAAAATGTTCAGCCAAAGTAGTAATAAATGGTAGTTATTAAACACGGAGAAGCTGAGTGCAGAATAATAACATATTATTATATGTTTTTCTTATCCTATAAGCAATAATTTGGTATCAGCACAGTCATTTAGGGGGAGGTGGGTGGGTCTTGACTTCCTGCTCCACCAATGGACGTATAACCATGACAAACATATTTATTACTGCTCTGCAGAGTTGCATGCTGCTACAGCATTTATGGTATGTTCAACTCTTTGTAGAGCCTTCCTCTAAGTTTTGCAGGATCATAATGTATTTATATTTTTTTTTCAGACAAGAAGCCCTTCTTGCTGCCATTAGTGAAAAAGATGCCAATATTGCTCTGCTAGAACTTTCATCCTCTAAGAAGAAGACCCAAGATGAAGTGGCTGCACTGAAACGAGAGAAAGACCGTCTCGTGCAACAGCTCAAGCAGCAGGTGGGTAGAGGAGGGCTAGGAAAGAAACCAGTTAATAATGTGGTGTGAGATTATTATCTTGATTTATGGAACTAATAATGTATAATCCTGTCGTATGTTAGGATAGAAAGTACATAAATAATTATTTCAAACTAGCTACCAGACATGAAGCCTGTAAAACATGGTGGGGAAAGAAGAAGTCTCAATGTTGAGGGAAGTTTCTTTGTGTCACTGCCTGAGCAGTAAATGTGTGATAGAACGTATAGGAAATTGTGAATGAAGAGGACATTGGTTATTATCTTCTACAGGCATAAAACCCCACAGATTCAGGGAAATGTAGTGATACTTCTTTTACTGGTGTGTATTTGCCTTGTTGGGGAAGAAGCATACATGGAAGAAAATTCTCCTTGCTGTAAAGCTCAAATATGAATGTGTTACACCACACAGTCTCTACTGTGATTTCTAATCTGTGACAGGAGCACCATATGGGAATGCCAGCTACTAGAGTGGAATTTGGGAGGTCTCATGCTTGTGAGGAGATTGGTCCTTTCCTATTTCTGGCCTCTGCCATTTCTAACATCTTTTTGTGTTGGCATAACAATCAGAAAAAGTGTGTTTCTAGTCAAGCATTTAATATTGTGTTTCAGTATTGAATGCAATGTGAAAAATACATTGCCAATAAAACACAGAGGAAGCAAAAGGTGTCCCTGGCAATAAGAGATTTAGGATCTGAAAAATCTGTGTAGATTTTTCACTTCAGCACTTCTGGTGGGTTTTTCTGAGTTATTCCCTTGCCACATTCCCTGTAGTAGCACATATGCTGCTGCCAATCCAGTATCTACTTTTTCAGTGCCACCAATTCCATTTTCATAAAGTTTTATGTGCAACATTTCATCTGTCAACCAGATGATTTCTGTTGCTGTCAAAGACAGTAAGACAAAACCAGCTCTGCTTTCTGATAAGGGATTTCTCTCCTTCTTCCTTAGGAAACACAAGTAGGTTACTGGCCATGTATTTTTAAGATAACAATTATTTAAGGTTTAATTTAAGAACAGTAATTTTGATTGTTATACCAGCTTCAAAATGAGTAAGAAGTATAGTTGACAGTCTTGTATTATTTACTTTTGAGCAACAGTTGTAATTACTTTACTTGTCAACCAGATGACCTCCTACTAGAACAGGATTCAGAAGTGGTCACAGCAATGTAAAGTACTTATTTTCTTCATGTAATTGCCTGTGTGTGTAGCAGCCTTAATATATGTTACCGCTCATTCCAAGAGAAATTGGAACTTTGTCAGTTTTTGTTGTCCTAAGTTTAAATTCTAGCACTTTCATGCCCCTTGCCCTTCCCAGTTTCCTTCTGATTATCCTTTGTGGGAGATGGAACAATCTTTAGTGTTTTGGGGTGTGTTTTTTTCTACTGGAAATTTGTGTATATTTAATTTATGTATTAAGGTTGTGATTATCTGTAATGACTTAGGTTTCAGTTAGGTGATTTTTTTTAACATTGTAGTTCATATCATTAGTTTTCAGTGCTGGTAAGTCTTACAATATCATATGCTGTTCCTAAAAAGACATGGCCATTTCCCTTAAGGTTGCCCATTCTAAGTGCTTTTCTGTATAGGTGTGGGATACTTAATTTCCCAAATAAACTAAAACTGCAAAGGATATTAATTTGAAATTGTTCTTGCTATGAAGTGAGACCAGTTCTGAGTTGATGTTGGAGCAATAGTCCTTTTTCAAAAAATTCATTGGAATATCCAAATGCCTTTGAAGTTTCTGGTTCCAAAACTGCCATCAGCTATAAAGACTCATCATTGTTTAAGATTGTCATCTTAAAAAAAAAGTGAAGAAAGCAGAAAGTAATGTCCTCAACACATCCGTGCTATGAGTAGTATATAAATACAAGCTATATTATAAGTAGTATATATATATATAAATACAAGCTATATATAAATAGTATAAGTATGAATATAAAATCACAGATAATGGGGCTGCAAGGTATTCTCCAATGGATCCTCAATCCCCAAGGCAGAATATATATTTATATATAAACAATCTAAACTATATTTAAACCATACTGGAGAAATATTTATTTAACCTAATAGACATTTGACACATTGTCCCTAAAATCTGTCCTAAATCTTAAGGATGTATCATCTTTTATCCTTTTTTGTGTGCAGCTTTCAACACGTTGAAAGAAAAGCTCCTCAAAGTTACTTATCATGGGACAGTAATACTCACCACCTCTCTAAGTTGCAGGGGATCTGACATCGCATTTCTTTTTTTCAGTACCAGTAGTTTTGGTATGTACTTTTTCTGTATCAATTCAAATCCTACCAACTTTGACAGCTCCAGAAATAGGAGACGGGTCAGAAGAGGAGGCTGTGAGATTTTACAGGATCCTCATTACTGATATAGTCAAAGGGAATCTCATTTTTCCACATGCTTTGCAAATAATCTGTGTACTTGGCCCTTGTGGTCCTCTTCCGTTATTACAGGTCATCAGCCTCATATTTTCCAACAAAACAACTGTGCTGCTTCATCAATTTGAGCTTTCTCTACATGGACCCGTTTCTACATCATAAGAACAAAGGTCCGTCTGTGTTTGCCAGCTCCACAGGACTATATAACATTTCAGGAACCTCCTAAAAGTTTAGCTGTACTTCCTAAATTTACAGCAGAAATTGTGAATGAAAAATCTTTCAGATTTGGAGATGTATTGAACACAGCTGTTCAAGAAAGGCAAGTGATGCTGGTTAATCAAGATCTTCTGGAAGACTTTGAAAAGCAATTCTGGAGCCTAAAAAGTTTATTCAACCCTTCAGATTCAGAGCTGGTAACCTCAGTAATTCCTTGCTTCTGCCTTTAACATTGTTTCAGAGCTGTTGAGCTCCCTGATAAGTATTTGGTATTTCAGTCCATCCCATTCCTAGGAAACGCTTAGACTTTGTGGTGGGAAAGCAGCTCTTTCAGTTGGCTGGCAGGCACAGTTGACTAGAAGATTCCCATTTCCATGTACACAGGATGCAAATAGAAATGCTGAGCAATATCGGAAGGGGGTGGTTTGTGTGAAGAGTTATGCGTGCTGTGGTAGGTACCATAGGCCTGATTTCTGAATCTCACTGCAAACTGGAAAGAGCCTCTGACAGAGGTAATGCTTTAGGAAAGCAGTTTTCTGCTACACTGCAACAGTGAGCGTGAATGGATCCAAGTGTGTACGATAGGATTCAGATTATGCCTTTTCATTGCTTGTGCTGGTTATCATTGAGTTGCTACAATGGCTACCACTGTTAGCAGACTGACTTACTGTTAATTGACCTTTCTTAGAGTGTAGGAAGATACAACTCTCTCCCAAAACAAAAGCTCGTTCTACTGATGAGCCTCAGTTTACATCTTGAAAAAAAAATTTCCAACTTCTTCAGCCCCACAATTTCAGGTGATTTTTATTTATTTAAAAATATTGGGGAAGACACATAGATTCATCAAGGAAAGGTGGTGCAGATTCTGGAGGACTCTGCGGTTATTTCTTGCTTGAAGTCTGCTTTGTCCCATCCCAACACTGTGTCACGTTCCTGGTTGCTCACACGGGAAGGGTATTACTGCGAAAGAGAGGGAAGGAGCCCTGCCAAAGACATTTTAGTTCTTTAATTTCTTTAAGTATGTGTATTAAAGTTTGGATGAAGAGAGGCATTTTGGAAAGAGGATATGGCATCAATGTTGTTTTAATTTAGAGTTTCTAGGCTCTGAATTGCAGGAATGTGCCTCAATATAGAGACCATTTCCTAATGAGGCACTCGGCATTGACCAGGCTTTCCAGTAAATGGAGCTGCCTGTTTCATATTGGTTGTCAGTTTGTATGAGGGATTTCCTCTATCATCGGAAAGGCAGGCCAATTGCAGGGCGAGGGTCACCAGCTTAATGTGGTCCCAATTTACTTCCTCCCAGAGTACTTTGTGTCCATGAGTCGTTCCTGGGGAAGCAGTGGTTGGGAGGCCGCTTCGCCAGAGGGGACCGGGGCTGATGCAAGAAAACAGAGCTGAAGGTTGTTTAACAAAGTCCAGATGTAGCGTGGCGAGCGCCAGCCAGCGTGCTCAGATTATACGCCATACAGAAGCCCCCACGACGTGTGTCATGCTGGAATTGACGGAGGCTCAAGGAGCTTTGGCCTGCTTTGTGGCAGCACATCCACCGCTCATCTGTTAGAAAGTAGCCTGTTTGCCATTTATTCCTTTCTTTGTCAAGTAAAGTTTTAATGATCAGGATATATTTATTGTAAGAGGGTGAAGCGCTACTGTGCAGCTTTGAGTTGTAAAGGGAAGGCATATCTGAGTGGGCTGAGGTTTTCCTGTCTGTGGGCTTTGAGTCTTAAACGCTCTGGGTTTTCTACTAGGAGCTGTTTGGAGCAAAGATTGTCATTTTCTGTGTTTGTACAGTGTCTAGCACAGTGGGAGTCCGACTTGACCAACATCTAGGCACTGCTATGCCATAAATGTTAAGTAATAGTGGTGAAATTTTTAGGAGGCTCTGAATTGTATCAGTGTCTGTTTTCTGAGAGCTTGAAGTATTATTCAATTGAATTACTTGTAAATCACTGTATTCACTCGTATTATTATATAAAGTTTCACAATTATTCCCAATTCTTTTATAATACACTGTAGCAGAAGTTACCAGGAACTAGCTCGATTCAGTGTTATTGATGATGGGATCTCAAAATTTGCATTTTAAGTGGTGTGACTCCAGGTTAGGTTAATACTGGGTGCATTTTTATTATGCTGCCTTTTCCTAAATAAAAGTAATTTTCAGATCAGTTCCTCAGTCTTTTAAGAACATGTTGAGTTTCGATCCTACACTTTAGCATGCTCGCAGAACCACCCAGCTAAGCTTTCTCCACATATTTCATAACCATATATTTTCTTCTGTCACACAGATTTTTAGTGAAAAATACTGAATAGTACTGGGCTCAGGACAGAGCTCGGTGTAACCCACTTGATTTATTCAGTTATACCTGTAATCTGTTCTTAAAGACTATTAGTGAAGGAGACCTTCAGTCTTGGGAAGTCTTTTCTATGGCTCATCTGTCTTTAACATTATAATGGCATTGCACATCTGTAATGTCCCTTACTGCAATTCAAGCTCATTGCTACTTTTTCTATCTGTTATGGGCATAGAAAAAAAATATTATTTCTTTGCACTTTTTAGCAGCCCTTTTGTTTTACACAGAAGTATCTCCTCTGTGTTATTCTCTAAACTGGGCAGTCTCAGTTCTTGCAGTTTTCATGTGTCTTGTTTTCTAGATATTTGATCATTCCAGTTGTTCTTTCTTAGATTTTATTTGATTTGTCGTTTTCTTTCTCCAAGCGTGATATCCAAAACTGGACAAAGCTCAAAAGGAGGCCTTTCCTTAGCTGAACTTGTTCATGAGCATGTCATGTGAGACAGTGTCAGAAACCTTAATGGAGTCTTCCAAAACCTCACCAGTTCCCACAGGTTCCCAAAAATAACCATTAATAGCTTTCATTATAGTAGATAAACTCTTTTCTAGTATAGTGTAGTCAGAGCTAGAAAATTTGAAGACATCAGATTTTTTTTGAGTATCATCTCATTTGTTTTTTTCCTTTTTCTGACCTAAAATTGTATTCTCTGAGTACTGAAATAAATTTCGTTAGTCACCCGAGTACAGTTTTTAGTGAAGACTGACACAGAAAAGGCATGAGCACTTTGATCTTCTTGGCTTTATTTTTTGATGGCTTTCACTTTTGACTCAGTAGAAGATCAGCCTTTGTCTTCAGCTTTCTTTTCATTCTAATGTACGTCTCTAATGTCTACTTCTTCTCCCTTAGTACTTCCCCTCGCCTTTCCTGTTCTTGCCATGTACACTCTTGCTGTTGGCTTATACTGAACTTAGTGAAAAGAGCTTCCTTTCTATTTTAGTGAAGGGAAATAAGAAACCTCATGTTATTAAAAGTATGGGCTATATAGTCAGCTTGCTTGCCATTCAGAGCAATCTTTAATACCTGTTGTTCCCTTCTACTTCTATCTCCTTATCGTGATCATTCCTTCCTCTGTGGGCCAGCATGAATTGAGGGGCTGTTATTTACCTTTCCCATAAATTGAGAGGAATTATTTGGCGATGACTAGTAGTATTAATAGTTAGCATTTATGAAATATTTAATGTATATTTCATCTAGCCATACAAGTCCCAAAGCTGTTTTCTCTGTGCTGCTTTGTGCTTCTTCCCTGCAAAGATTTTGGCTGACTTTCCTTATGAGGCCAAGGTACTGCAAAGATTTGTTTCCCAAGTAAATGTGGTTCACGGGATCATGAGGAAAAGGAAAGAATTTTAGATTCCAGAATAGCTTCTCCCCCCGAAAATGCTAGTTTTCCACTGTTACTTGTTTCCCTGGAAACCCCGCACACCGACACCTGACACTCCTCTGCTATGAACTTTTCCAAAGTGAAGTTCCACTGGTTGGAGTCATTTCTCTTTGTAACAGGAGAATGTAAAAGAGGTCAAAGGAGACTGACAGGCAGGCGTTTTCCTCTTACTGCCATGGAGCTCTATCAGCATGACCACACTTCTGGCAGTTTTTATTACCACCCTGCCTGATGAAATAATACAGATTCTGTGCGGCATGCAGTTAGTCTTTGCTTTGCCTTAGCTGCCCTGATTTGAAACCATGTCTGATGAGAGTGATTACCCTATTAGCAAACAAATTTATTCTTCAGGTGACACGGATACAATCACCACAGGTAATTGCTAAATGTAGTGCTGTTTCTGGGACAGAACTACCATTGTTCTCCAAGAGCATCTGAGAGGTCCCGGCGGTGCGATGGTGCCCACTGAAGTTTAATGAGTGGAGGTACCTCTCAAACCATTGTCAGAAGGGGACTTAGGAAGTCTAGGAAGATGTATTTAAGTTGTCTGAGTGTGGTGGTGGTGGCTTCTTTATAGCTGAGAAAACACAGTAAAAGTTAACATTTGAAATGAGTGATGAGATTCAGGGCACTTGGATCCATCTTTGTTTATTGATCTCTTCACCACAGTACCCACATACTTGCACTAGCAAGAGTGGAAATAGATGCAAAAGTGGGGAAAGAAAACCTACGTGATAAGAAAGTTAAGAACAGACAGATGAGTTTGAAGAGGACTTGCACGTCAGAGGTTCCTGCATGTGTTGGGCAGAATAGAAGGTAGTCTGTGAATTCTGGTATTCTCTGAATGCCAGGTTAACCTATTTGAAACAGCAACAGACAGATTAATGTACTTTGCCAGGAAATTTTCCAGGAATAGTGAAGCATTTTGAGAACTGTTGTCACCTGTAGTGGACTTGGTACCTAAATAGTGCAGTCGCAGCCTCGTTTCCACACTGCGTGGTATGTAGAGTCAGTGTAAAGTCATCTTTTTTCAGGTTCTTGTACCACCGCTATCTGTAGGGTCAAATGCAGCTTTACAAAATTTGAATCTACTGGCTTTAATATACAAAGATGCCAAAATATGTAGGTTTTATAGTATATTCTTAGCTGTACTAACAGTGTAGCTGGCATACGTGTGAGCAGGCAGAAGTGGGGGGAAGCACTCTGTACACTTCCTATTCAGGAAGCTATTGGACTAGAAACAGAAGAAATTTCTGGCTTGAAGTGAATATATATCCACTAATTGGCTCTCATCAAGCATTGCCAGCTGTCAAATTTAAGCATCGTGGCTTTTGTCGAAGGCCTGTAATCCACCCAGATTATCAATCACAGCGCTGCTTGCTTTGCCAGGCTTTGCTCCTCAGTAATTGTTTCTGTCAAGGGGGGGATCTCCGCCAGGAGCAGACCCCAGCACCCTGACAGCAGCCGAGCAGGCACAGAAAGCAAGGCTTTGTCATGCCCTTGAACACCGCTTCCTGAAGCACAATGCAAGAAGCCCTCGCAGATTAAAAGAAAGCACCTTCTCTTTGCCATGTTCTCCAGACTTTTTTCCCATCATTTTTAATCATCGGTTACCACAGTAACAGCACTCAGAGCAGTGTCAGCAGTCTTTTCTGGGGCAGCATTTCATCTTCCCGTGGTATTACTTATACTCGCGTTCCCCTCTCCCTCCTCCTTTTACCTTTACCCTCTGCCTCTTGTATTACTACATAATAACGTACGTTCAAGTGAGCTCCTTGCTGTCACTGGGCTCATGATGCCGGAGAAGGGAACTGCCTGTTGGCCCTGCTGTGAACAGCCACGTCTGCTTTCTGTTTGTGCCTCCACTCACGTCTCAGTTGGTAGTTTTTAGGGCATTGCAGTGGCAGCTCTGTAGGTTTGCTTGAAGGGGAAGGTTCTTAGCCTCACTGAGAGATTGAGCTTTAAGATTCATAAAAGTACTTTGGAACTCAGATGACAATACAGTACTTGCTACCCTTTCTTTCTAGACATACGTAACATTTTAAAAAATATGCTGTGGACTAATATTTCCCAAGTTCGATCTCAGTTTTCAAAAACCTGTTTCATTCTATTAGAAATATTCCTCCATTTATTGGTTATATTAAGATTTTCATATTATAGTTTTACAGATTTTTAATTCACTAAACCTTTGCACAAATAAATGTATATTAATTGGATAGTTGCTGACAGCATCTACTGCCACATTTACAGTCTCTCTCATTCAAGGATTATGAACTCCTATACTAAGTCCCTGTATTGAAGTCCTTGTCCCTGACTAGAAAATCAGGATTGCTGGACAAGTCTAGGTAAGCACTTGGGAGACCCTGTATCCCATTTCTGTAAGTGACAACCAATCTGCTGGTGTTTGATATCAGTTAAAATTGTTAAGCCTACACTGGGAGGACCAGGCTTGTTAGTGGTATTAAAGAGTTAAGAACACTGGGTGAGCTTGGGTTTTTCCAGAAGACTGCACTAGGAAATCTAATTTTGGGCCCAAAAAATAATAAATCCTTTGTCTATCAATAGTATTTCTGGACATTAGTGCAATGTAAATGTAGTCGCTGTCATTTCACGTCGCAGTTGTACCGTATGGTGGTTTTCTGTAGTTATCGTGGCACAAACCACTGATCTGATAGGCACTTTTTCAGTTTAAAAAAAAGAATATATTAGAACAGATCTTTTTAATACATACATCCAACAGAGCATTTATGTATTTATGAGACTTCTGTGCTCCAAATTTTATGTTGAGAATAGTTACCCTCCTTCAGTTTCTGACAGTCTTTGTGTTAGCTGGTGAGTTCATGAGATAGATGAAGAAGCTCAGAAAGAGTGGTTTAGAAGAGCTCAAGATTGCCGATAGTTGTTCATTGAAGGAATAAAATTACGGGTGCATCTTCTTTTGCTTAACTTCTACGGTTTGTGGGGTAGTTGGGAAGGACCCATACACGACTAGTCCCTGTTTGTTGTCCAGCGGAAGGACGTGCCTCAGGGGTAAAATATTTGAGACTTTCCGACAATCGGTTCTTGTGGCTGGGTTGGTTTGGCATCATTCTTCCGGTATCTGAATTGATGACGTTTGAAGGCTGACCGGAAAATACAGTGAGTTCCTGATTACATTTAAATCTTGTCATTTAGACAAGAGTTTAGGGAACTCTGAAGTTTTGGTGACAGAGTTCCACTTAAATATGTAAATAATCTTGATGAGATAAACCCATGAATATATTTTTTTATGAAGAAACAGGAATTTCTCGCTGAAATTTCAGCTACAGGAAGATTTTGAATGACTTGTTTGAACTCACTTAAAATACTGTGATTTTCCAAGATGAGTCTGTAACTATCCTTACTGATATTTCATTGATTGGATGCAGATTTTTCTATACTAAGTTATTCCTGTTCATTTGGGCTGTTTTACCTGGCACTGGCAATTGTCTAGAAGACACACGTGTCCCTTTATCTCATCTCCATTCAAAATGTGCTAACTTGGTACATCACGCTTATCTGTTCCTACATTTATTGGCATTATTCCCCAGGGAACACACAACACACTGAACAGTTTCACAGTAAAGCTATAAAATAAGACTTTATTTGTGGTTCCTTCTCTTTGGATGAAAAGCCTAACGAACCTGTGACTTTAACAACTATTTGATATAAAAAGCAATTAACATGTTGATAGTTGGTAGAAAGGTAGTGGCAGAAAGCTGAAAAGCATTTTACCAGCTTTAGTATGGGTTTTAATTTGTGTAAGATCTGTAACTGGTGAGGTGATAGACGCTGCAAGGTGTGTTCCAAAAACGTGTAAGGAGAAGGTGAAGTCACAGATATGAGGTGACTGACTGGTTTCATAAACTAAATATATAGACGGTTTCAAGTAGATTACAGATTAACGGTTGTATGTCTTAGTATGAATGATGTGTTCTTTACTTGAAGGAGGAATGATGGAAAGCATTGTGCACTTAGAAATATGAATGAAAATTAATGCTCTATAACATAGACTATATTGCATGTTTGGGATTTTACTGTGTTATTTTGGAGGTAACATAATAAATCAGTGCTTTTTTTGCTTGAGAAGAGAAAAATACATAGTCTGCAATAGAGAATTTTAATCCCCACCATCTTAAAAAATTATAATGGAAAAATTAAGTCTTAACTGTACAGAATGAACTTCAGCTTCAGTAAATAGTGAGCTGTTGATGAACAGTGGTCTCAGGTATTTTTGAGCTTATGCACTGAAATACCTCTTAGTGTACGGATTTTTTGTCTCATCCACTGTATTAAGGTCCTTAGAATTCTGAAAATAATTTCCCTTTTTGAAACAGTCTGAGCCTACTCCAGTACACGATATCTCAGGCTAATGAATAGGTAACGCAGGGGAAAATAGGAGTTTCATGTTGCAGCTGCAAATCTAAGATATATGCTGTCAATTAGGACTAGTTCCTTGATACTAACCCTTCACTAATTTACATACCAAATTCTGGAAATTGATAGGATAGTATATCAGGTTTGTCAAAAGGAGACAAAGATTTATGAAATTAGGCATCAGTTACTTATGATAGCTTCTGCAAATGGACAGGTGCTGATGGCTGCAGATTCCCTTCAGTTCTGTTAAATTCATGATGTTCTGTTCTAAAGAATCCAAGTCTTAAAAAAATTACTATTCATGTTTTGGTGCTGAATAAATTCTGCATTTTACTCCTTAATAAGTACATGCTGCTTTCTACACCCCTTTTCTGAGATGAAAAAATATTAATGACCAAAGAAAAGGTGTGTAGTTTTTCCCTAGAGGTAATGTTTTTGCCACTTGACATTTGTGAATGTGTGTGGGGAGGGGAAGGAGATTTTGCTGCTGGCTGCTAACTTGGGAAGCTGTGAGCAGTCTGGTAACAGCTGCCAGCTCCGAAAGATAAAGATGAGAAAGTTGATACTGATGGAGATCCTGCTTCCAGTCCCTCCCTTGAATGGGGGTCCGCAGACGATGCTGTCAAATACGAGGTAGTGATTTTGGCAGATCATCTTTAGGGCAGTTGTGTTCTGCTGTCTCTGAGGGGACCTGTATTGAACACAAAATAAAGGAGCGGTTTCTGTCTGCCCTTCTTTGCCTTAAATGTGGTACGAAAGGTTTGAGTCTTTTCAGTACCAAGAAATGCTTTTAGGGATTAGTCCAAGATTGTGCGTAAAGACAAAATAAGTCTCAAACTCAGTTATCAAAAGATTGCTGTCTGATTTTACTTGGCATAATCAAACGCTTATCATGTGGACATAAGATCAATTTGCTGGTCAAGCACCCTCAGTTTCAAATATGAGTAAATTTACCTTTGCAATAACATGTTACACAATTTTAGGTTGTCATTAGTATAGGTGAATATTAGCCTCTCAACTTCCATAAAGCTTAAGTCCCCAAATATATATTAAACTCTGATCACAGTACTGGTGCCTGGGGGAAGTAATGGTCTTTTATCCTGAATACAGCCCTGGTTAAGGGGTAGCCATTTTATGAGGGGTTTTGTTCTCTTTCTTTGAGCACAACTTTACAGTCACAGAACTTAGTCTTTTGTTCTCTTTCTTTCTGTTTACTACCAATTCCTGTCTTAGTGTGAATACAAATATTTCCTGTAATTGAGTAAACAAAAAAATAAATGGAGCTCTCACAGCTGACTCCAGCCAAGTTCCTTAGGATGTGAAGAACCTAGGTATCTCTTGGTTTTACAGTGGATTTTTATTTGGGGGGGGGGGGAACTTAGCTTTTTTAAACATTCAGTTTCACCGTTGTAGCACACTTAATGCTTTTATTAGTTTAAGAAATTACTCTTCTCACTTTTTTCACTTTAACCTGAAATGTAACTATAATTTCTGATATCAAGCCAGTGTGCCCTCCATCTCCAAAACACTAGTAGATATAACCTTGGCTTCACTTCCTTTATTACAGCTAGCAACCCAAACTTCTGCCAACTGCTGACATTAATGGTGTTGAAAAAATAATAAAAGCAATATAGTGATCCTTAAGAACACACACATACATAAGTTGTTTAAAACTTGGAAGACTGCATGGGTTTATTTGCTCTGTGGAAGTAATAAGTACTGTACCTTCTCATTCTAGGGTTTTTTCTTCTTTTTTTTTTTAAGGAGTAATATATTAATTTATACACACAGATCTTCCTTTTGTGCGCCTTTCAAGTGTCTTCCATATCTCATAGAGAGACAGGCAAGATATCAGTATGTTCTTCTGGACTGGAAAAAGACGGATTCACAGATTTGGTGGGAAGCATCCACAAATTGGGAGGTGCAGACTAAGACTATTTCCTGATGTCTCTTCCTCCTCTCTTTCCTGATTACCAAAACTAGCTAGTCCTTCTCCATTGTCAGCCAGCAATCTGTTTTATGATACAAAGAGGGCTTAAAAAATATGAAGGCATCCTTGTTTCCTCCTTGGTCTTCTAGTTACAGATAAATCAGTTGAGGTTGTCCCTGTCCTTCTGTTCATTCATCTCTACTTCTTCCTCTGCTTTGTCAGGGTTCTTTAACATGTGGCATCACCTTTCTTAAGTTTCCTGACTTTGCAGTAAAAGGATTGTTAAGGAAAAAACACTGGAGGTATGACTGGCTGTTTTTTCATCTTGTTCCCCAAGCCTTTTTCTTTTGGTGGTTCTATAGCAGAGACGGAATTTTCTAAGATTTTTTTCTAAGCTTTACAGTGTGCCATATGGTGCCCATCTACTCATATGTAATGGCATAATATAATGTAAATCACAGAAAGACAACAGATTAGGAATAGAGCAGGCAATGACAGGAATACTGTCTGAAATGCAGACACCTTAGAGAAGTTCATCTGACCAAACTGGCACATCTCTACACATTGTGTGCCATGAATTTTGTAGAAAGGAAGAGAACTTCTTTCCTTGGTAAGAATAATTTTGGCACAAATACAGTAGAAAACCTGAATGTTTCTTCAGTCTTTCCAGCTAGTACTGCTATCTAAGCTTTGATGCAGACTTAATAGGAAAAATGAACCTCTGCAGGAAGAAAAAGAAAAGAAGAAGTGTTGGTTTATTGTGATTGTCCTTGCTTGTGTACTGTGTGCAAGAGCGGGGCAAATGGACAGGAATCATCTGTCCAACTCTGTACTGCACATGTGCTGCTGTGTGCACGGGCAGGAATCCTGCCTCTGTGGACCAAACACAGGGACAGTGTGGATGGACAGGAATCCTGTGTCTGCAGACCACACGCACAGATGGTGTGGACAGACAGGAATGTAATGTCTGTGTGTTTGTATGGATCTTATGAGGCAGGGCTCTTCTACGTGGATGTCAACCCTAATAATTGGCCATACAGAGAAAATTCTTAGTTTTAATTTAGTTTGGGGTAGCAAAGTTCTGTTGGTTGTCAAAGGAAATGCCCTTTCAACTCTTCCCTCCAGCAGTTACCGTGGAGGATTTTGCCTAGATTCGAAGATAAAAGTGAGGCAGAAAAAGAATAATATTGGTTTTCTTTTTCTTTTATATGCAACAGCTTTTAAAATTAATTTCAGAACAAGCATAAATAATCTTGAGGTTTCATTGTGATTTTTTTTAAAAAGTTGCTATCAACACTGTTTATATCATGTAGACACAGACACATTCGTGTATACACCCAGAGCTGGGTTCTGGGCAGTTACAGACAGTCTGTGTTGAGATGATACTGAGCAGCTCACATCACTTTAGCATCTAGGAATTTGTTTCTGTACATAACTACTTTTTTTGCCAAGAACAGCATGTATAGAGGGGGGTTACTATTAACCACTCTTTGAAGCTGCAGGCGAATGCAATTGAAGTGGTGAGTCATATAACAATAAAAATACGTAAGGCTAAAAGAGCTGTGGTAAAAACCACAGTGGCATATACCTTCCAAAAATAAAAATACCTGGATAAAGGAATGTTTTTACTATATTTATTGTAAAGACACAGTCACAATAGACAAAGATTTGAAAACTTGCAAATCGCATCGACTAGGAAAGGTGTACGTAGATATACGTGAACAGGTGGCCTACAAATGATTTTATTGAAGCAGGGGATCATGACCAGGTTTTAAGATTTTACAGTAGGGTGCATCTTGTGTATAAATTCCTACATGGGATTTTGCCAGGTATCACTGGACTGAGAAACTTCCTGATTTCAGACTAGGAGAAAGACTAAGAGACAAAAGCAGAGTGACTAAGGCAGTTGTGTTATACAGGCAGCTTTGTGAAGTTGAGCATATGCAAGTGGATTTATTTGGAAAGGAGAACCAAAGAGAATAACAAGGGCAAGAGGGACAGAGTAAGATAGACAAGAGTAAGATGAGCAGGGTGTGGAGTAAAGCTGAAGTGACAAGGGAAGGAGAAATTTCAAGTAAATAGTCATAACAAAACAGGAGGAGTCCCGTCAACTATGTCAAACAAAGCTTGTTCTGTTTTTGATAGAAATACTTGCTTGTTCTGTGGGAAACAATGTAGGTAATTTAGGAGTTTTGCCTTCAGATATTTATAGATTTTGTAAGACTTCTCTCTGGTGCTTAATGTTGGTGCTTAAATTGCACAAGTTTCAAGTAATCACAGGATCGTTATAATGTTGGAATGCATTTCCAACCTTAGCATAACCTGAGATATGTTTTACATTTTGCTTTGTAAAGCATATGTATCACCAACCTATCAAAGTTTTTAGGGAGTGTTTATGCTCCAAAGTACATTTCAGCTTATTTTTCTCGCTGCTTTTTTGTCTTTGTTTTTCTCTCAACTGATAAAATATAAGATGAAATTTTTAGCTTGGAGCCACAAACACACCATGAGAGGGGAAAAATGAGCAAGGGGAGAAGAACAATCAGGAGTTTTCAACAGTTTGAGCAATAAGGACCATGACAAAGACTGGTATTGCCTTTCAATTTATTATAGAAGTAGCATTTCACTTTCTTGTTCAAGTGAGTTGTCCTTGGTGGTATGTATCAAAGTAGGTTAAAGAGACTGAATAAACTGTATATATTAAATGTTCAGCAGACACATGAACTAAACATGAAAGGCTTGCTGCTGTTCACTTGAGAATTTATAGCAATTCGGCCTCCCAGAATCTTAAAGGAAGGCATGGAGCACGGTATCAGAAAACTCCACTTCTATGCAACATTGAATGCAAGGATATATTGAGAGACTACATCCAAACTCTTACAACTTGAACAAAACATGCCAGTTTGGACCAGCTTTTATCCTGAAGTCCTCCAAAGAAGAGTTTAAATGACAGTGCTATCCATCTGCTTAGCTGAGCTATAGTTCCCACCAAGTAACTTTTCAAGTTATTGACCATTTTCAACTAAATTTGACAGAGGGAAAGAAGTCTCAAAGATTGTGTAATTTATAGGAGCTTAATTAACATCCACAGCTGGGTAGAGGTGAAAAAAGCCCGAAGCAGTGCTCCCACACAGGGAAAGGCAAGAAGAATTGAGCCGTGATATATTTTGTTTGGCTATAGCATACACATATGGCTGGCCATTCAGAACATACATACTTTCACACTGGTCCCAGCTGACTCTTGCCTGGAGACACCATGGGGGAGGCACGATGGAGAAAGAGATTATTGTAGGGTTGAAGGCCATGCTTAGAAGATGTAGAATACAAATCCAAAGCACGCAGATTTCATTAGCCAGCATAAAATGGATAATAAAGTGGACTCCCATGCTCTTCAAGGGTAGCCATGCTGTCTGCAAAAGAAATCAGTTCTTAACTGATGAAAGAAGTAATGAAGAAGGCACAATAGATGGAGAGTGGATGTAGCAGTGTGATTTAGCAAAAAACAGTTGCTGTTAAGCTAATTTAAATAAATGAGTCTTTTCTGCTTTCAGGGCATGTGGCAGCAAAGGATACTGATCTTGTATTCTCTGGCAGGAAATTCTGCATTAAGGCCCTTCATCTCTGCCGTGGCGTGAAACTGAGATCAGACTTGCCCTAACAAACCGCACCATAGGGCAGGCTCATAACACAAAAACTACTTACCTGCTTACTTTAAACCTGGAGTATAGAGGTTTTATATGCTCACTTCTATTTTATAGAAGGTGAATATAACCAGTTCTCTTATTTTGTCTTAAGAATTAAAGCAGCAGTTCATTTTGCTTGCTGTTGCTGTCTTCAGATCAATTTCAGTAAATAATTTTTTTGGTTTTGTGTAGTGTGAGGGATCCAGGATTCTTTGAGGCTGTTGTCACAGGATACCATTTGTCCTTTTGATCTTGCCTGAAAGGGTTTTTTGATGCATAGGCCACCCAGTCAGTATAAATTAGGTTTACAATACGGTGGTAAACGTTCTCGGAGTCCAGCCCTTGCTCAGACATCTTTGAGATACAGGAAAACACACCTTACTGAGCTTTCTGCCGAAGACCCTTACATGCGGTGGGAAAGATGCCAAAGAACTAACATACTTGGTTACTTGGTTTGCTTCCAAGTAGTTAGCCATGAGAGAAGGAAGGATTTTTTAATTTTTATTTTATTTTATTTTCCTTTTAAATCTGGGCCTGGGGAAATTCTAGCTCCTGTGAAAGAAGGAAGAGAAAGGCTGTTCTATTACCACTGACCAGTCAGGCTTAAACATAGCTTGACGTATCTCTAAAGAGAGTACAAGAGAGCTAAGGGAACACATACCACATGTGGTAGAACACAATAAGGAATCCCAAACACAAGATCTGATTTGAGTTGTCTTTTGTGTCACTAGTTTTCTCTATACAGCATTCAGAGCAATAGATTTCAATAAACTTTGTCATCAGGCAAACCCGTAGTTAGTTATTTCTTCATCTCCTAAGGAACTAATAAAGCTCCAAGAGACGCATTCCTGTACAGGGAAAATTTCAGTTCAAAGTTAGTTTTTTAAATCTGTCCACGTATATCTACATATGTCAAGCCTCAGAGAGAACTCCATATCTAAATGATCTGCCTCCTTTAGTTTAGTTCAAAGGTTTTTGAATATGAGTTCTCCAGAATGAAGTTTCTCTGTAATTATCCCATGTGGGGAGATGAACAGAAAAATGAAATCGTTAAACACAGAAATTGAGTGAGCTGATAAGGTCTTTCACTTTATAATGTAACATTGTTGTAACGTTGCCAACGGTCGATGCAGAAGCCAGTATCTCAGGTGGAATCTGTGTTAAATCCTGCAGGCTTTGACAAACCCCAGCAGCTGCACGCTGCCCGTGCTCTTTGTTGGGCTCACAAAAACACAGGCTCCAGGACGTACAGAACTGCAGTAACAGGAATGGTTTATCATATGTATGCAGCTGAACATTGTGTGTGTTTGCTGCTAATAGAGGAATCTCAGTTGCTAATCTTAAACATAGCCAAAAGGACAGCCAACCCTAACTAATGATGTGCCTTTTAAACCTTACAAACAAAAACGACAACTCAGCATGTACCATCTCTACAATTTTGAAAAATGTCTCCCGGATCATTAAATATCATGAATGGGAAGGGGGCATAGAGTAAAATACTTGAAACAATCTTTCAGAGACCCTGTCCTCAAGGTAGGTATACGCTCAAGGTAGGTGTATATTCAAGGTAGGTATAGATACACTCAAGGTAGTTACGCAGGGCGTCACGTTCTAATAACAGGCGAGGAAGGATTGTTCTCTCTGTGGTTTCTGACAGCCAGATTCCAGCAGGGAGCTGGTTGGATATTTACAGGGAGTATGGCTCACTGCATGTTTTCAGCAAATAGAAAAGGACTATCTGAAAGTCTTTGCAAGAACATAATTTTCAGAGATACTGAGTTTAGCTCATGACTTCGAAAAAAACATCGCCTGAGTTTCTCCTTTATATTTCTGTGTTATTAGTGGTGAAAAGGTTTCTAAACTGTTCCATTTGCATGTGTGTGCTTCCAGTGAAGCATTCAACTCAGATTGAAATGGGATGACTCCTTTAACTCGCTGACACACCGTCTCCACCACGTATCCATTTGTCACAAGCATAGTCATTATATTAATGTTGACTTACCGTGGGGCTTTTTAAACTCTACATTAAAGGATTAATAAAGCTTGTTTAGACTGGTTAGCAAAGCCAGAAATTACCCTACTCAAATATTTTACAAAAAATGAGAAAGTAGTCACTGATGTCATGGTTTCTGCTGTGTTGCATGGCGGAGAAACAGATTTGATGCAAACTCTTTGAGTAAGTTACTGCAATGTGAGTATGAAGCAGACTAGATTAATATAGTGAACACGCACCTTATGAGCTAGTATCTGCTGTTTATTAGAGGTCTTGTCTAGAGATACAGAAATGTGCTATTCCTCCAAAGAAAATTTGGTTTCAAAAACTTGCCAGGGTAATGGTTACCAGAAGACTAGCTATCCTGCAGAAATGCTTAAGAAAGGTATGTATTCTCATGTTAACATACAACTTAGTGCAAGCCTTCAAATAAAAACATTCTCTAAAATATATTATAAACAATGTCTGTAGTTAAATCTGTGGGTTTCAAATTTATATGTGAAATTCCACTATAAAGAGCTTGTCAGACCTGAGGAGCTCCTTGAGCTTTTACCAGCTATGTTCCAGAATGTCTCTGACTTTCCCCTACACTGTGGATCAGCATCAGTTCTGTTTTTTCTCATGTAATAATTTAACTGTGATAAAATCTATTAATTTGGTCTTTAGGGTGGAGGTGCACAAACAAGCTACCAGTGTAGTCTGCAGTGAATGTAAAACAACTTACTCTTAGGGACCTCCAGGTGAGAGTGTGCTTTGAAGCAGTATATCCATGAAGGAGGAACACAGTGATTCTTAAACAAAATTCACCATGGCTAGTTTTGGTAGCTAAAATATTATACAAGTGCTGTTTGGAATGAAAGTTTTCAGGTGTTGGCTGCGTTAGAAATAGTCTACTCCATGGTAATTTCCTTGTTTAGCCAAACATTTAGTGATTATAGAATACAGGCAGAAGTAAACTACATGATAACCAGAAAAAGCATGGTGAAAATATAGTGAAATCCCTGCAGGACCACAAAACAACAAAAGAAAAGAGAGCATGTTTCAAAGAAGTGCTGATGCTGAGCATTCACATTTACGATTAAAACAAGTTTATCTCATATTTTCTGCTGGTGCTTTTTTCTTTTAATATAACTGCCTGCTGCAGCAAGGGATAGGGCAGAGGCCAGGGTTAAATAATGACGAGAAGCAAGAAGGGCATTAAGAATACGGGTGTCAGAGAGGCAAGAGGACAACTGCAGAAGTTCTGGGGGGAAAAAAGGGAGAGTGGGCAAGATCTGATAGTACTAGAGTATAGCCTAATACATAACTGGAGGAAGTTGGGGTTTTTTTAGATACAATGCCCTTGCAAATGTTATGCTTTAGACCTGCGGTTGACAGACTCTGGTCTGCAGACCTCTTGTGGCAAGTTCTCCACAGTCATTCCTCGCTTTCAGTTAGGAGCCTGAGAGTGTGCGATGGCTCTTTAGTAATTTTGAGGATTGACACTAGTCTAAAGGGTTTGGGACTGTTCTTTTGCATGGTGATTATTGGGAGACTAAAGAGCGTGGTTAAGGGCTTTGACAAGGTGTGGGGTTTTGGGGGGGCTGTGTGATTGGAGGGCAAGGAATAAGGTTACAAAATTTGTTCTGTCAGAAAAAAATAAGAAACCTTCTGGGAAAAAATCAAGAAACCTATTGAGTTGTGGAGTTTTGTCCTGTTTTTTTCATTCTAGCATTTTTTCTGCACTCACATAAAGAAGGTACCTGTAATGGCACATGGTATTTTTTAAGCAAAATTTGGATCTGACATCCGGTTCTTATCATCACTAGTTCTGCTTACAAGCTTGGGAGGTTTTGGACAAAAGCACTCCTGACACAACCGATTTGTCTGCACTGCTCATTTATTTTCTCACAGGACACAGTGGTTAAACCACTTTGTTGTTCATACTTTTTACAGTGATGTAGAAATGTTTACCCTAGGATCTGAGCCATAACCTCATAAGGTGGGAGCAGATTGTATAATAGCACCATGACAAAGCAGTTCAGGACTGCAGGATGTTGGAGTGGTTCCCCACAGTAACGTAAACGGTTTGTTTTTAAATCATTGCAACAGCCATATGCTCTAGAAATTTCCATCCTTTTGAACATTTTTTCCTGGAGAGGAGCAATAGGAGAGAAACTGAGTTCATGTATTTCCAGTTATTTTTAAAATTTGCAATTAGAAGTTCATCAGTTAGTATTCTAGTCCTAAGCAGAAGCTTTTTATTTCCATGTTTGACATAGAGAATTAGAAAAATATTATTGTATTATATTATATTATGTATTTGCAACACTGCTTGGAATTTTAATGTTGGAAAATAATTTCTAGTGGTATCCATCAGGAAATAAACTGCTTTTCTTCCTTCTCTTGACTTTTGCCTAATTCCAACAATATATGTGTAAATTAGTTCCTGTAGTGAAATCACCATAATGATTTTGGTGTTTTCTTGCCAAGACTTGTATATCACGTACGAGATTAACAGCAGAAGCAGTGGAAGGTCAGGTTGGATTAAAAGGGGAACATAGAAAATGTCTTTCTAGGTTAAGTGATCCTGTATGATCGTCATCATCGGGATGCTGCAGAGATTGTTCTGGGTTAAAATGTCCAAAGGGTCGTAATGGAGCTAAGCAGCTAAATCATATTTAGCAACTAGGAGGAATTTTGGAACTTAGCTCCCTCTTCTTTTGAAAACTCCAGCCTTGATAGCTATAAAATTATCTGAAGATGAAAAGCCCAAATAATAATTGCAGCATATTTTAGATTGGAGTGGACCTCTGTGTCCAACCACCTGCTGAGACCATCTCTAACTAGAGCAGCTTGCTTAAGGCCTTGTCCAGTCGCATTTTCAGTATCTGCAAGGATGAAGATGCCGCAGCCTCTTGGCAGCCTGTTCTGGTGTTTGATCAGCCTTGTTATGAAATGAATTTTCCTGATCTCTAACAAGAATTTTCTGTGTTCCGATTTACATCCATCGTCTCTTGTCCTGTCCCCTCCAGGAAGAGTGTGGCTTAATCTTCTCTATTTCCTCCTATCAAGTAATTACAGAAGCTTCCTTTTCTCCAGGCTAAACCAGCCCAATTCTCTCAGCCTCTTCTCATGCCTCCTGCCAAGTATTAATAGTAGGTTATTCTACTTGAAGTTAAGTGACAGAAGTACGCAACCTCTTCAGTTCCACTTCAGAATTTTCTTTGAGGGATGCTGTGCTTTAAATGTTTAGATCTTTATATTCTTCTCTTCCTGTATTAGCGCTAACATAGTTTTTTTCATGCAATATCATAAAACATGCTGCCTCTCTCTGGGAAGAGCTACTTTTTCTCTCAGAGAAGTTAATGTGCTGTACTAACATTCTGCTGAACTTCTGCTTTTTGATAGATTTTTTTCCCACATACATGCTGAAAGTCATGTAAGAAGTTATTATTTATTATCAAAACCAAAAATTTCCAAAGAAATGTGAAATCATTTAAAATCAGTAGCTCTCATTGCAAAGAAGAAATTGTTAAAGAGCCAACCTTAAATATAACAAAATAATAAATATGGAGAAAGCGCCTTTACAATGAACTGGTTGTTTAAGTATTAACATAGCATGTTTCAATTAGTGATTTATGAACGATGCGTCAGACTTGGAATTCAAAACTTGTTTGACAAAACAGAGCAAACAATATAAAGATTTTGTATGATTAAATTGCTTATTGCTTAAGCTCAATTTACTATTAGCTTTTGTTAAATTAATCCAAAGTAAAATCAAACCCAGATTCAAAGCCTGGACATTCTCTATAATGATCCGAGTACAGTCAAGTAGAATCTGCATTCTCTAGCCTCGAGATGCTAATTAAAATTAGAGTTTTCAGTGAGAAACCATGCAGTTATGAAGGGATTGAATCAACAGGCTGGCATTTTTACAGTGAGCTTTGAGCTTTCATTTAAGGCATTTAATTTTAGTGCATCTCTGATGATTTAATATGTCTAGCGGTACGTAATTTACTGTGTATCGTATCTAACACAGGTCTGGCTAGCCTTTTTATTTTTTTGGAATACAAGGATTTCACAAAGCTCAAAATGGGGCTTTCTCTACCTCATGAGCTGGGAGGAGAAATGCCATCACTCCATTTTGGCTCTGCTCCAGGTGTGAGTGCCCGATGACAGCGGCACCCAGATAACTTGGAAGTGAAGCGGCTGACGCAGGGACGGCAGTTCACTTTGCAAGACCCTAGACCCAGCTCTTTCGTAGTCCCCTCTAGGCTACTCCTAGAGTGTCTTTGCTGCCTGAATGGTCTTTGTAAACCCTGCTGGGAGGTGGGACGTTTTGCCCAGCTGGATTTCTTTCCTTGTTTGTGTGTGTGTGTTTGTAGGTGCTCGGGGACCTCATTTCAGGACAGTACGTTAAAAGGGCTTTATCTCGCTAACACTGCCCTTTGCAGACACAGTCATGTAGTATATTTTAATGTTCATTGCAATCACTTACCTAGAAAGCTTACACAGTTCATTTTATATTTTGTGTTTTTAAAAATTATATATCCTCTGGAACTTGACATTTCCTGAGAAGTTGAAGAAAAGCTAAGAAACTTGTTTCATATTTTGTTAATTCTTTGCCTGAGTGTATGCAGTTTTTAATTTTAGGAATCTTTATTATGCCACCTTTTCTTCCCAAAGACTTATGTATTAACTTTTTAATTTCCTCACAGGAAGGCTTTTCTATAATTCACATTTTTCTGACCAGTCTCTGAATTTTCCTACTCTTTGGTATATCAATTGAAAACTGATTTGCATATTGAAACTGGATGGACTTCTTAAGCAATAACCTATTTTCAGCTTGTTTACTCTGTTTTTAAAAACTGATTTCTTTTTGTTGTTTTTTTTTTTAACTGACTTAGGGACACCTAACTGATGTTTTCATTGAATTGTTCTCCAAATTGGTGTTTGACCCTTAATCCCAAGGGTGTGTAAGAAGAAATTAGTTTCTTTGTACACACATGTACTGCACAAGTTTTAGTAGGTACAAGTCAGATGAGCCACTTAATTGCAAAACTAATTTAGCCTCAGAGTGAAGTGGTTGGAATGTGTCTCCCAGTTTTTACCAATTCTCTACAGTAATACCTGCTAATGTTTTATGCATGTGTCTTATTTTTTTCCATGTATGGATTTTGGATATACAGGATAGCATAAATACCCTATTCCCTTTAGTCCCTATGATCACATTAGAAGGTAGACTGAGATTCTTCTTTTTTTTTTTTTTTAACAGACTCAGAACCGTATGAAGCTGATGGCTGACAACTATGAGGATGACCACCTCAAATCCTCATCCCATTCCAACCAAACCAACCACAAGCCCTCCCCTGACCAGGTAATGTGTCTCTCTTTTTTGCTTTTAAAGTAATTCTGCTATGGGGGCTGATTATTTTGAGTCGTATGTAATTTTCCCTGACATGCTTGCAGTACCTTAGAACAAAAATAGCATTCCAGAGTGCAGTTATAAACCAGAAATGGATGTTGCTGTTGTGTCGGCTTTGTTGAAAACTCCTGAAATGTGAACAAACAGTTCCCGGTACCAAGCTGTTATTAAGTGGGTGGAGAAGAGGGAGCAGACAATGAAAGGGAAGAAAGAAACGTTACTCTCTTAAAATGCAAGACTGGAGTCCTGTCTGGCATATTCAGATTTTAGTAACTCAGGTTTACTGCTTGAGTGTGTGGAGTGTCCAGGACTGTTTCTTGTCTTCAGTAGCAGGAAATCATGCTCCAGGATCAGCTTTCTGATCTATGGATTGCATACAAGCAGTTCCCTTCATTCCCCATGAGGAAATCCCGGCCTCTGTGCCAAATGAGCACAGACTGCTCCCTCACAAACTCAATGGGCCGTGAACTGAAGGAAAATCAATTTACCATCTCCAAGGCAGTGAGGAGCCTCCTGTCTCATTTACAAAGCACAGCCGTGTGCTTGATAACTATCTGAGAGATTACCTATCCCTTGGGTAGCACAGAAAATGCCAACATAATTGCATATCCCATGTAGTAATCTCATCCATTCCAGTTTAATTAAAATATTAGCGATCATTAATCACTGCCTTGACAAAGTGAAGGAATGTTTGGCACTCCTCTTTGCCCTCTGGCTCATCTAGAAATTGTTGAGATTTGAAGGAAGCCATCTCAATGTAGACCTTTAAGCACCAACCTAGTGATATGCAGAAATTGAGTAAGGTACAAGAGGAAAATGGCAAAAAAGAATTACATATTCACCTTGCAAAAACAGATCTTTAAAAATCTCTTTTAATGTCTGTATCAGAAGACAGTAAGGGGTATATACAAAGCAGAAAATTTCTTATTTTCAGAGCAACTTCCTTTTGCATCTTGTTTTAATACCCTCCTCCAGTTGATAAATAAAGAACTGTAAATTGACTAGCTTGAATTTTATGCAGTGTTTTTGGAAAATGTTGGTCTTACCTTCTTTAGGAGAGTGCAATTATTAATATTGCAAATTAAATGGCTTTCCTAATCTTAATTTGGAAGAAATGTTAGAATATCTGTTGTTTCTACACTGCGAGCCTATAGTGAAATGAAGCCATTTCCAGAATGTAGCTGTAGTACGTGCTTGCAAATGAATGCAGCATAGCATTTCACAGATGAAAAGATAAAATGTAAAGAAAAGATAAAATTTGAACATTTAAGGAAGTTCTTGCAAAGACCTTACAGGGGAGGGCAATAGGGAGGAGAGGGCAGGAGAAGGGTCTGATTGCACTTTCCCTTTGCGTAGGGGCATTTTAAAAGCTGACAAAGCCTACAAGAGAGCAAAGCAAGCTGTACCTGAAAGTGGCCCAGAATGTTATATGAGGAATTAAAAACACTTTTTACTACTCTTTGTACTTACGTATGTGTTTTAAATACTAACCAACTCTTTATTTCATTCTCATGCTGCTCTGGGGCTTTTCTCCCATGGCCACCTCTGCACCGCTAGGATGAGGAGGAGGGTATTTGGGCATAACCAGTCAGATGCTCTTAGTTCAGCCATTTTGTTCAGAACGGTGAGACTCAACTTTTCTTGCCAATAGAAAAGTTTCCGACAGTCACTCTCACATCTCGCTCCCGTGTGCTTTGTGAAACCTGGGTGTGCTCCTTCCCCCTTGCTTGCGTAGTCTCTGCATGAGGGTGTTTCTCGTGTGTTAATGTGTAGTTTGCGATTTTCTTCTTCTAATCATCGTGTCATTGTTTCATGGTGTTGTGGGGAGAACTTTCCAGGGCATGTAATTGAGTTTCTATGCAAAGCAAACTCTTAATGCGTACGAGAGAACAGGAAATGTCTCTCATATCATTTATCATTGACTTCATGGAGGAAATGTTTTCAGTCGGATTCTTTTTCAAAGCAGTTTGCACTGTAGCCAAATCTATGTATGCTTTTTCGCTTCTAGTTAGTAAAGAATTTGCTCAGAGATAATGTTCCTCCTGAAGATAATGTTCCTCCTGAAGGTTTTAAGCGTGTTGAGATCTGCTGCCGAGATTGCTGCCACGCATGCTGACCTAACTAGTCACAGATATTTATCAGCTCAGAATAGGTGATTCCTGATATGGGCTAGGAATATACATTTTCTGTCAATTTGAAGGCAAAGAGGAATATCCCCTTAACCTTCCCGTCTCCCTTCTATCTCCCTCGTTCTCTCAAAACAGTGGGGGAGAAATTTGTAGCTATTTGTCATCTAAAGTACATTTTGTTTCTGTGTGTCTGCATCCACAATTTTCTCTTTTCTGCCGTCAAATTGTCTCCACAACAACCCCCATTTCCAGAAGAGAAGGCAATACACAGGACAGAGCCCTTCTCCTCATGCCTGTTCTCTAGCAAAGAAGAAAACATCCTTTACTCACCAGGAGCCTTGATATAGAGCTACAAAGGTCAAATATCGATTATTTGGCTAGAGTACATAGGATTAATTTATGCCATGTAGTATCAGTCTTAAAGCAGAATAAATTTATTTTAAGTACTTAAAGTATTGAGATGCAATGACAATATTTTAAAAATTTACATGAATGAAAGAAAACTTCTGAAAATTTGTGTGAAAATTTTGGACCCTTGCATTTCTGGAAATTATCACTTTATATTAGATTTGTAAAACTTTCATGAAAGAATAAACTACTCTCTCATCTCTTCACACTTGCTCAATTAACTGCAGACTTATATGTCTGTCCGACTGTATAGATCAGATCGCTCTTTTCAAGTCAACCATCTGAAAAATTTAATCCAACCATGGCAGTATCAAACTTGAATTTCATGCCTTGGGGTTTGAACTGAGAAAATCTCTTTAGTGGAAAAATTGATAAAGACTTCATTAATTTACACTCACTGTTGATTTCACATTCTTTTTGAATCACTGCTCTTGCAATGGTTGTGTGTTAGTGTATGAAGTTTTAGAGACAATTCTTGTAAAGATCTGCTGATGCATGGCAATTAAATAGGAGAGATCGGGTAAGTAAGTGATGAAAAGGAAGAAGACGCTTACCATGAAGGTAGGAATAATTCTGATTTTCATTCTAGAGCGAACATGGAGGTTGTGTAGAAAACACTGATGGAAAGATCTTTCTCTTTTCCTCTCCCATCTGCTGATACATTTATGAATGCAACTGTGCTAAGAATATGGTTTCTGTTAGTTTATTGAATTAGTGGGTGGTTCACATTAAATACAGCATCTCTCTCCACTTTGTACTTGAGGCATTTTCCTCAGGAAAGCATGTTGCAGAATATCCTAGTCAAAATAATGAGGCAGCTGGCATCCTTGCCTTACATGCATCTCAGCTGAGAAACATGTCAGCCTCAAGATTGTCTTGCATACATCAACAGGGAAAGTATAAAGGTGATTGATGCCTCCCAAGCCAGTTATTCTCAACAAAGTACATGTTTTTACCATGATATTCCATGTACATTCAAAAAAAGAGTCCTTATTCTCTTTGTAAGAGCAAAGAGGATGTAAGTCACAGAGTCCCTAGCCTGAATGTGTTAAATTAAATGTATGTATCACAATGATAAAAAAGCAACTAATAGCATAGGACTGGCAATAACTTTGTTTTTAAAAGTTCCTTTAGGTCTGAGGATGTAATCACTTCTGGTCAATACTGAAGATAAAATGGAGACCATCAAAAGATGTACAATAGCAGACTACATTATTTTATTTTTATGTTTTAGGGTTTAAGGCTTTTCCCCTAAAGCATTCTGGAATTGACTGAATTTAATATTTAATTATGCCAGTTCTGTACATGACAGCGTTATCAGATACAGCTCCCCTGAAATGGAGCACGGTTTCTAAACATATGCGCCCTTCCTGTAGTTTCAGAGAATGGTAGTTTACTTTTCAGTTTACAGTTCAATATAAATACCATCTTTTATCCTGAAATAGTCTTTCCTAGCCTTTTTCTCTAGCCTCATTTCCTTGCTCTCTGAATTTCTTATGACTCCTTTTATTCCCCAGATGGAGCTCTATCCTCCTCTATATCCAAGCGTATTCCAGTATGCTTTCTCAGAGGATGCCCCTTTGTCTTTCTCAAATGCTAAAATGGTCTGGCCAATGGCTTAATTAGTTATTATTCACTTCTGTGAAAAGTAATATGCATTTACACTTTATGATATCTAATACATACAAAAGGATCTGTGTGTATGTGTGCGTATACTCTTGTAAATATGTACCGCGTATATGCTGTATGGGGGAAAGAAGGAGCAAAGCTTCCATACATAAACTTCCCAAGCTGCTCAGTTCATCTAGTTTTCTTGCGAAGCACAGCCATGCTACCTACAATGTGAGAAAGTGTGGGTGTGGTCCAGAAAGCTGCTTGTGTGACCTCTGCCCGTCAGAAATGAGGAGGACTGCTTTTGTTGAATGGGTGTAGTGGGCATAGGATCACAAAAAACTGTTGAAAGAGTGAAAGAAAACCAAATTAAAGGATACAGGGAAAAGCAGGGACAGAATAAAAGTGCTAAGGGCAAGAACAGAGGAAGAGCAAAACTGAAACTCTGAGAACTGAGGGATTTATCCTGGTATGTCATTTATACATACTGTATGCATTTTTAAGTATGCATGCTGTTGTAGAGCATTTTTCTTCCCATCTTCCATGGCTCTGGCTTGCAGTAGGAGTTGGAGCCTAGTAGATGCTGTCAGTAGACAAGCTTTTTGAACTCATTCTGTGGAAGGATTTTCTATTAACGATTGCCAACAAATCCTGAACTCACGGATATGCCTGCTAAGGAGCAAAATATTTGGTTTTGCTGTGCTTGAATTCCAGCAACAAAATCTGAAAATGAATTTTATGCTTATTAGTGTAACAGTGGAATAGTCAAAGAGCTAGCATTGAACTGGAATGCATAAAAATGGGGATTTTTCAAGATGATTAAAATATTGACAAATTCCTATTACCGTAAAAATATTGCAAGACAAAAAGCCTCTTATTGGTGACATTTTTCTTTAATACTTGAGTTTGACAAATTTTAACACAGAAGCAGTAAGTATTGCGAGTTGACTGCTGAAGACACTAGCATAACTTAACACATCTCTTAAGATTTCAGAGGTGATGTCTGTGGGGGTAAGTCATAACAAGAGAATATTTGAATCATTTTTAAGAACTGAGAAACAGTCAATTCAAGTAAATTTCATAGACTCCTTGTCAAAAACAGTATAAATTATAATTTGCAGCATCGCCAGATTACACGTATGCATTGTGTACCAAAGGCTACATTTTTCATGTTGTAATTTGACTTTGCCAAGAGTTTTCTGTAGAGAAGAGACATCTAAACCTAAGAACTGGAATAGAGGGAAAGTCACCAATATGAAGAATGTTCAATGAATTCAGTTGAATTTTTAAACTATTTTAATCAAAAGCTCATAATATTCTAAAGGATATCTTTAATGAATATATTGTTTCTGAAAGCAGACTTATTCTAAACAACCATTTGTGGTTATTAAAGGGGAATGGAGCTTGAATGACATTTCTGTATTCTGTTTATTAGGACAAAGGTATTAAAAGGATTAAAGTAAGAATGATAGAAACAGCTAAATCTCACAGAAGTTGATACTAGTAGACATATACAAAAACCAGCTCAGTGCCTAAGGTTGTAAACCATGTGTTTCTAACTTGTGTCTGCAGAGCAATTTTGTCTCACCCCTAGGAATGCCCAGGATAAGGATTCACAATTTCCTTTTTGCTTGTTTTAGAGGGAGCTTTAATTTAGTTCCATCTTACAGCTAAAAGGAAATGCACGAGTGGACACCAAGAGGAAAGTAGGTGGAGGCAAGTAGGAAGTAGGTGGCAGGCAACAGGTCGTAGTCTGAAGAACTGTGACTGCTATGATGGTAGAGTAAGAGGGATAGAAATAATGACATTGAGGGAGATAGGGCAGGACATCTTGGGACTTAATTTAACCTTTGCTACAGCTGTCAAACCCCATGAACTTTTCATTGAGATCACTACAGAACTAAAAGTGGCTACACTTTGGGAAGGTTGAGAAGAATATTGATTTTTTTCTACATTATTTGGTGCTTGGCTTAATATACTGATTTATTTTAGCAAAGTAAATATCTTATTTATGATGAGTTCCATTTTCAAATGATTACACAAGCATTCATTCACTGCATAAATGTGATCTTTCTCTCCGCATGAGACACATTTTATGCTTGCAGCATGTAGAGAGCTGCTCATCCTACTGTCACACTTATTTTAGGTTCTCAGTATTGTCACTTACTACACTGTGACCTCATAAGCCTTTTAAATAAATTTATTTTCAATATGGTCTTTTTAATTGTTAGATCATGCAGAATGGTCAAAAACACCGAGCTTTCGTGCCTGACTCGTATTACAATGTAATTTACTGGACACAGCACTAGACCATGATTCAGAAGATAAATTCTTTCCTGGCATCGTCTGCTACTACTCACTTGTTCTCTTTCTCCCTGTCTCAAATTCTCTAATTGTAAAATGAGCTGAAGTTTTTGTAAAGTGGAAGTTCTGCTTGGGAAAACTGCTATATAAGTGCTAGGTAATATTATTACACAATATTCAAAAATAGTGTTGTTACAGTGATATGATGGTGATTCTAATACCTCATTTTGAATTTGTTCCCAAAATTATGTTAGATTTGTATTTGACTCAATTTATTAATCCTTCTTATTTTTCCTTCCAAGATCCTATTCCTTCCCAAAAAAGGGAAAATAACCCATATGTTAAACATTTCAAGGAGCTGCTGTTCCAGCATGCTGAACAAAGCTCTTCAGACCACTGCCTCTTCTTCTTCATTGCCATCTTTTGTCCTCTGAAGGGTCATTTCTTCCCCTCTCTAAAAATCTACAAACTAATTGTGTAGCGTATAATAGTATTTTATAATATCTCTTTTACAGTTCTTCATTCATATGTGTAAAACCACTGTGAAAGAATATGTCTTAGGCTTGCCTCAGAGACATACCCTGTGCAAAATTTGAAGGCAGCTACATGAAATAATCTTGCTTTACTTAAACGTTATCACTTGCCCTGACTGAGAGATACGATGCCAGATTTGTTTTGTCATACTGGTGGCAGCCAGGGCTCCTCACTCCCACTCTCCAGATGGGCAACCCTTTAGTAAGAACCCTAATGTGCTGCACTCAAATAAGGTGATGTAACTAATTAATCGTTACGAGGGCAGCACTTTGAATACAGTTGTCCCGGTTAATCACAGGACCTGCCTTCCATCCCTGCTTTTCTGGAGCCCTGCTTATGTGGGCGTCATCATTAATTATGAAACTGAAAGACTCCTGTGCCGTCAAGCTCAGGCAGGGAGACACAAAGAGTTCATGGACTGACAATTACTGCTCTGAGAAAGCACAATTCAAAATCCTGATTTAGCTATCATACAAGTATCTGTTCTTTTCAAGCCTTTTCAAGCTTTGCCTTTCTTCAGAGAATAACCTTTTCTCCTTTGGCTGTAATAAGTCTGAATAATGGAAAGCCTTTTGTAGTGACCTTCTCACTTTAGTGTAACAATCCTGTTATAGTGGAGTGAACAACTTCAGTAATGCTGATATCAAACTTAATGTTTTGTTTTATGATTAATCTTCTATCATTCCAATTTGGAAACCGCGCCTTTCCACCTTCTCTCTTATTCTATACCCATACTGGCATGTAATCTTTTACCCAGTAAGTAAAGCGTACTGTTAGACTGGGATGGGCCAACCTAGAGAAAAATGCTGTCCTTAAAATGATGTTAACTTCTGCTCCTGGTCCTTCCCCTGTTTCTGGGAAGAGTTCTTCTGCGAGCTTGTTCTTTTTTAAAAACTCTACTATTTTGCTATCTTAATAACTATTTTACGTTTGAAGCATATATTCGCTGTCCAAGAATGTTATATCTACCAGCACAAAAGAACTGATCTTGATACACTGTTCATCTTCCTTCTGATCCCAGAATGATAAGACTAAGATTTCCAGATGGAATTTTGTGATCTGCAGCTCTGGGATGAATTAGGCACTCACAATGGAGGTGTAACTGGATTCTATCACTGTCTTCCTATTATTCTTACAGATCAAAGAAGTACACAAGTAGATACTTACATTCTAAAACATTCAAAACAGATGGCTGGTTTCTTTTTGTAGAGATTTGTGCTTTTCAGCAAAACAATTGCAAAAAGGCCATCGTTCATTTCTACCAAATGAGATTATTCCAGGCCTGTGTTCTTTTTTGATTTGCAGCTGAATATGGTCTTTACTAGTGGCTTGGTCTTTGTAGCAAGTAGGAATTCTGTATAAACATTTTTGTTTCTGGCCACTTCCAGGAGAGTTGTTGCTTACAGCTTGTGTGATAGTCCATACTATCTCCCAGTTACTCTGCCATTTAGATTTCTTATAGCACTCATCCACCCCCCAGAATGCAACAATGCAAGGCCAGCAGCTTCTGCAAACTGTGAATACACTGTTGGTGACCTAAAGAAGAGTGGAGCTGAGCTCTGGCAGTCACAGGCAGGATAGAGACAGAAGTGGAATAGCTGGAGGCAGGCTGGGAGTGTCGCTGCCAGCACCTTTTAGTTGTAAGTTAGGAGGAAAGAAACTGGGGGCCGGGGGAGGGGGGGATAAACAGTATTAGAGTAGAGAAAGAATCAAGCCCAAACCTGCTTTCCAACATACTAACTATGAAAATAAGCTCGAGAGAAATATGACTAAAATAAAAACTGATAAGGGCATGTAGCCAATCTAGACGCTATATTTTCCTGGCTGGTAAAGCTCATAATTACTGATGGAGATGTCAGGATTTACAGTTCCAACTCATAGTAGGCTCACCACAGGCAATCCAACTACATCTGTTTGTTTAATGCAACGTATAGATAAGAACTACGATATATGTCTGTGTAAATAAGTATATTTATTAATGGGATTTTGCGTTTGAATGTAGAGCAAACAACTCTCAAAAGAATTCCTAAAGACGGATAAACCAGGTGTTTCTTGGCTTCATGTGGCTTTGCTTTGAAAGCGTCATGTCGCAGGTAGAGAGCTAGAAGAGCAGAATGAAGAGCCAGCGTTAGAGAGGGATGAGACAAAGATTGCTATCACCTGCGGACAGGGAGGTTATAGTTCATCTGAACAGGAAAAGCACTGATTGTGTTCTCTGGTAGACTACTTAAGAAATACCTTCTGTTTTCCATTAGCAATGTAACAGACAGCAGGGAGGCCGAAGAATGCAGTCACTGATACATCAGCATTCCCACGGACACACTCTCCCAGTGTCTGTGCTGCAATGTTCTGCTTTCAAACAAAAGCATATTAGCCACTGTTTCCTTTTATCCCTTGTAAGAGGAGGAAGCAATAGACAAAATACAGTACAGCAAGGAATGTGTGTGCTTTCTTGTTCACTGTTATATAGATAACAAGTGCTAGAAAGCTTGAATGCATTAAAAATATAAGCAGGTTGTTTTTACTTATTCTCAAGCTGCTATGTGCTTGTAGAGAAGGAATCCGCATAAAATATAATGGATTCTGTGAAATCAAAACTTGCTTAATTACACCTACAAAAATTTAATCAGGAGGATGCTATTTAAATCCATAGTGTCATGTACAAGGTGCAAATAGTTGTTAAACTATTTTCACTTGCTGTGGGAATACTTTTTTTTTCTTGATGATATTCCAGTTGTCAACATCATAAGTCTGACTACTCAGTTTCACAGCTTTCTGTAATTTAATTTATTATTCAAAATTTTAACCTGAGTACTAACACAACTTACAGGAACGAAATTCTCAAATGAAGGAGATACATTAATATTTTGAAGTGGAAGATTTTAGGTTCTCTGTAGATCTCACCCTACTGTTGCCCATCCTGTTTTGCTCCAGAACTAAGCTGTTGGGTTGTTGGACTCCCAAGAAATCCTGAAGACAAAAGAAAACTTAGACAAATTAAAACAGCATTTGAATTTATATGTTCTGATCTCATCTAGCAATTAAGCCACAAATTTATTTCCCCTGCCTCAGCTCGGAGAGAGGCATGCGGACTGTTACAGAGGAAAGAGATGCGATGGGTGCACAGTGCAAATTAGTTATATTTAGGGGTGAGGGTTTGGGCAAACACTCTTGCTTTTGAAAGTAAGGGGTTGATGAAACAGGTAAAATTCAAGCTGTATGTAGACACCTCCTTCAGCTGTGTCGAGGTACCTTGTTCCTGAACATTCGTATTCCCCAGTGGTTGAGTTACAAGCTTCTCACAGTCCCTCCAGTGTATTTCAGTTCTGATCTACAGTAGTCCCTGCTATTCCACACATGGTTCCCCACAAGCTTTTGCTCCACAGCCCATGTAAGCAAAAGTTGCCAGTGTCATGAAAAAGTACTTTTGGATTTGTTATGTAGAAAAATATTTTTTAACTACTTGCTCATTTTCAGTGCTTTAGGAATCCTACCAACCCACTGCAATTCTTTGCTTTACCTACATTATGGGAAAAATATTTTATTTAAACAGAGGGAACTAATGACAAAACTACTTTCCCTGTTTTGTGTTTTCTCTGTTCTTTTCTTCTGGTCTGGATTTTTCCCAAGGTGAAGAGGGTGAACTCTGGAAATCATTAATCCATGGGATTTGTTCATGGTGTATAAAAATTTCAAAAATAATTTGCTATATAAAAACAATTTCCTAATTGATTCTGTCAGAAATGAACTGAGTAAGACAGCTCTGTCAAAATAGCCAGGATCTCTTTCAGCTCTTCACGCATCTTGTTTTGTTTTGGTTTATGAGGAGAAAATGATGAAGGTTAGATTTAAATCCATTTTTTTGTCTTCAAAACAAATCTAAAGAAAACCAAGCCTGCCCCTGAGCTTTTGTGTTGTGGTCTTCTGAAGAAATCAAGTATCTCTGTGCAGCAGTGAACCGAGCTGAACTGAACTGAGGTCAGGCTGTGTCTTTTTGAGAACTTTCTTCTGTTTCCATTTAAAATAATGAAGGGAAGACATCAGTGATAAATTGTTCTGAATTTGGGAAAGCTTTGCACTTTCTGAGCCAAATGCACGCCTCATAAAGCTCCATTGCATTCAATGGTTACAAGATGATTGTAGTTGAACCCTTGCGTTTGTTGCCAAACAAACACAAATGGTCTGAGCAAGAAGGCGTAATTCAATTTGCCATGCAAATACTTCCAGACTATATCATTCGGTATCTTAGTTTATTTCCATATCTCCCAATATAAGATATTTTGCTATATAGGCAAAATTTTCTTGTCTGAAATATCTTTTCTTGTCAAAAATATCTATAATAAAACCCAGATACAGGGAGGCATCTGAGGACCCACTATGATCCATTCCATCTTTTGTTAGATTTGTCAGGTCCTCCTTGGAATAATTTATTTTTAACAAACATAGGTATTTACCCAGACTTTGAGCCCATCTTCTCCTGTGTGATGGTAGTTCAGGAAGTAGGTTTTGTTGGGTAACATAGTTGCATCTGTATGTAAGAAAGTTTGAAAATCGTTTCCCACACTCACATGAAAAATGCAATTGATAGGAGATAAAGGGTTACCTCCATTTAATTTGTTTTCCAAGTGTATTTGTTATGTCCAGTCTGAAGTTTTGAGGGGGTTTTTTGTGGTCTTTTGGGTTTTTGGTTGGTTTTTTTTCCAGAATTCTGTAGTGGTTTTGCCTTTGCAGGATCTACAAAGAACACTCAAGGTCCATAGACCAGGCTAGCAAGCCGGAGCATTGCTCAAATTGGGTAATTCCTTGCAAACTTTCAGATTCATTCCGCCTACACTTCTTTGTAACACTTCTGATACAAAAACAGTGAAATTTTGACCTCATGTTATTTACTTTGACCCCAAGATTACTTCTCAATTCTATTTATTTTCTTCTTGATATAGCTGTTTTTCTAGGGATTTTTCTCAAATATTTAAAAATTTATGGATCAGTTGAGAAAAATCTACTGAATTATTTGATTGCAAAATGAAGACCACTTGTCTGCATTACTCTGCCTTTTAGCATTCTGTAGTGAATATATACATGCAGCATATATGCAAGCAAGTAGTCAAGCTAATAGGGCAGTATGCCAGTAGTCATGCCAGTGCCAAGTGTACGTATGGTGCTTTGTATTGGCATTGCTGTGTCAAGAAGACGGTATTTTCTCCTTTTTTTGCTTGCTCAGAGAAATCACCGGCATGTATCTGGAAGAAAAATATTGCTGCTGTTGATCCACGATCAGCATGCATGTTGATGGATGATTCTGATGAGTGAGACAAGTTGTGTAAGGAGATAACTTTTACAAGATCAACTGATGTAGCTGGAAAAACAGACAAGGTTTTAGGGGTGCATATAAGACTCTCTTCAAAATGGGAGCTGCAGATTTATTGCTAAATAGAAATTTAGAAGGTATTCTCTGAAATTAACTAGGTTAATTACTTGGTTCTGCAGAAGGAAAGTGGTTGCTTCCTTCAGGGAAGAAGGAAATGTTAGCAGGGAGAAAGGTGACCAGGTCATTAGTCCTTCTGCCTGGAGAACCTATAATTTAAAGCTGGTCATTGTGGTGAATGAGTCCTATTACACATTGATTAAAACCATACTTTATTCCGCAGACGTCTATGGATAGTCAATATCACATTTGTCTCGGATCGACACTGCTGCACTTATACCACCCATTCCCTGGTTTTCTTTTTCATATAACCACCTATGTGGTTTTGCATATTTACATTAGACACTGCTCAGACAAACTGTTAGACACCACAGTCTCCATATGGGAGGTGTATTCTTCTTTCACAGTAAAAGTGCCCAAACATTTAGATAGGTCTCTCCAACCACATTCAGTTACAAGTATCTTTTCTTATCTATGCAGCGTATATATACGTATTTAAATGCAGACTCTTATCATAAAAAACTATTAAATACAGTTACTCATATTTCAGCTGACCATTGTACAGCAACAGCAGGGCTACCACTGAAGAAGCAGTATTAATTTCATTCCAAAGCATTTTTTTGCCTCAATGACTTGCAAAATTACAATTCAATTCACATGTCATGCTCAAAGATTAAAAAAAACCTGCAAAATCTCAAAAAACCTGAACATGTTGTTTCTGAGTTGAATTTGTTCTGGAATACGTTCCCAAATGTCTTTATCAGTTGGTAGAGATGGTTTGGGTTTGTATCAGAGATTTGTCAGGCATTTCACGTTTCTACTTCAGCGTTGTAGTGATTGCCTTTTTTAGTGAAACACGTTGTCAAACGTAGCTGGCCATTAACAATATTCTGAACTTGAGGGTACATTAAGCAGACTTCATTCCACGGATTGATGAGGATGACCTAAACCTATCAGGGCAATTAATAAAGATTGGCTGCTTTAGAAGATATTCCAGGGTTTGGTCTGTTTACCCATTGTTTTCCTAGAAAGCTCTACAGCTCTGGGCTGATCATGAGAACACGATGTGTTTTATGAATCCAGCACTGCCCTGCCTTTCCACTTAGCAAATGCTCTTACACCCTCTTGAGATAAGGCAGTGGCAGCTCTGCTGTGTGGGAAGCACAGTGCCTCTTGCTAAGTGGCTAGTTCAAATTAGATATGGCAGGAACGCAGATATAAGGGCATTTCCGAGTTGACTGGCAGGGTTTAATGGATCCCAAGTGAGAGGAATGATTGCTCTGCAAACAGCTTTGGGAGGGCTGCTGGTTAAGAACTTTCACACGCCTCATTTGGCCTGTTTCCAGCTCGAGGTAAGGGGGGAAGGGTACAGGAGGAATGTGCTTCAAAAGGGGACTTGTCCCCGAGCAGTCAAATTCGACTGTCGTATGAAAATCTTCCATCGTTACTTGCTAGATAGCTCTGCTTTCTCTTTGTTGGAGAGGGTTTCCGTTCACAAAGAACAGCCAGGAAGGTTGGCAAGTCGGATTCTTTTCAGACTGAAATCTGCACACCTGATGGACATTCAATAGACTGCGGTATCTGAAAAGAATACAAGGCAGCTACTGCATTGATTGGACAGCTAGTTATTAGACACTGACTACTTAATTTTCACATTTTTATAAAACAGTATTTTTTTAAGATGTGATATTCCATCACTCCATCCTCTGTGGGCAAACCGAATAGTAAGAAAGATAGGAAATACATCAGTTAAATTAGAAGCATCACTTTTTTTCACCTGCACAGGCAAGTACACTTTCAGTTCATGATCTAGGTAACCCAACTTACAAGAAATTGGGGTAAATAGTGCAAATTCAGCAAACAACCATGGATATAATTGGCTAAATACAGTTGTGCTTGGTGATGGAAGTGAAATGTAACTGTGTTGATGCTACTAAAATATCCCTTCCTATTGCCCTGTATACAAGAGAGCAGAGTATTCCGCCCTGCTGCAGTTTGCAGTCTTGATATCACAGAATCACAGAATCGTATAGGTTGGAAAAGACCTTTAAGATCATCGAGTCCAACCGTAAACCTAACACTACCAAGACCACCACTACACCATGTCCCTAAGCACCTCATCCAAACATCTTTTAAATACCTCCAGGGATGGTGACTCAACCACTTCCCTGGACAGCCTGTTCCAATGCTCAATAACCCTTTCAGTGAAGTAAAATTTCCTAATATCCAGTCTAAACCTCCCCTGGTGCAACTTGAGGCCATTTCCTCTTGTCCTATCACTTGTTACCTGGGAGAAGAGACCGACCCCCACCTCTCTACAACCTCCTTTCAGGTAGTTGTAGAGAGCCAGAAGGTCTCCCCTCAGCCTCCTTTTCTCCAGGCTAAACAACCCCAGTTCCCTGAGCTGCTCCTCATAAGACTTCTGCTCTAGACCCTTCACCAGCTTTGTTGCCCTTCTCTGGACACGCTCCAGCACCTCAATGTCTCTCTTGTAGTGAGGGGCCCAAAACTGAACACAGTATTCGAGGTGCAGCCTCACCAGTGCTGAGTACAGGGGCACGATCACTTCCCTGGTCCTGCTGGCCACACTATTTTTGATACAAGCCAGGATGCCATTGGCTATCTTGGCTGCCTGGGCACACTGCTGGCTCATATTCAGCCAGCTGTCAACCAAATATCAAAGCATATATGCTTCAATATATCAAATGTATATCAAATATAGATCAAATATAGATCAAAATATGCTCCAATATATCAAAGCATATTTTTATATGTGTACATATCTGTAAACAGATGTTGCCCTGAGGCTGCACATAGCAGTAGGGTTTTCAATAAAGCATGTGAGCTCACTCTCTCTGCAGGTTTCTTGTCTGTCTCCTCTACCACGGCTGCCGTGTCGCTGTGGCTTTTCGTAGCTGCTGCCACCCCGATGTGCTGGTGTAGGCTGCTGAGTGCAGCTACGCTCTGCAGGACAAGGAGCCTGACATTAGTTAGCTGCTTAGCCATGGCTCTCAGATCCTCTCACTCTACAGAAATTAATCCATGTAGAACAGTGTTAGAAGCAAAATAAGTGAGCCCTGACAGCCTTATTAAAAGGGGTCAAAGCCAGAGCCTTTGTTGAAAGTAGTGCCAGCACCCTGTTCCTGTTGACTCGGAGATTATCTCACTCCTTATTCATTAGCAGGGTCAGAGGTGTCCTACTGAAAAGATATCCCCGGCCCGCTAACAAACAGCAGGTGCAGCCCCTGCCTGGGAACACAAAGCCAAGTGGCCAGTATCGTGCCTGGGAACACAAGGACAAGTTGCCAGTATCGTGACAAGGCTTTCCAGCTCTCCTAGCTGGTGCACATCAGTGCCTGTAGCTTCAGCAGCTCATTCTATGGTGTGGAGGTACAGAGCCCGATTCTTCCTTGATTTTTCATCAGCTGTAAACCTTAGAGTTTTGTATTACTGCAGTTTTGAATACATGCCCGCAAACACCTAGGACAATATGAAACAGCATTCTTGTGGGAGGGCATAGTGAGGGATTCCCGGTATGTATTTATGCACTTGAGCTCTATATTTTTGTAAAACAAATGCAAAATGGCTCTTCAAATACTTTTTATGAAAACTGGATGACTCCAGTTTGGATTGTAATGAGGAACAAGGATTAGATTCAGACTGGGTAAAGTATAATGAAATAAAATAGTACTTATTAAAGTCCTTTAATTTTAGTATTTTAGTCTATTGTATAGAATCTGGCTTGCATAATAAATGAAAGTCATTGCCTTTTCAAAACTATAAAAAAATGTATCTTAATTTTCTGGTTAAGATATGTCTCTTTCCAGTCTCTACAGTAGAGATATGTTCATCTTAGAAACAAACATCTTGGCATCATTTGAAACTATTCTCTTTAGAACATGTATATTGCATGCTTAAGTTACAATGTTTGTTGGCAAAACAAGTTAAAATCTACATTGCTATTGCCTTAGTTGTGGACAGACACCTTTTATCAGGAAAATTACTTTTCCTTAAAGCAGGGAGTTGAAATAGTTGACTGAAGCACTGCTGGATAATCAGTACATTTAATGCATTCAAGTTAATATTGTTTCATTTTTCACCCATCTCATCATTATTTCCTATATTCATCAGACAGCTATCATCACCACATCCCCTTCCCCTGGTGTACTTGGTTTCTTTCTGCTTCAGCTGGATGGTTGCTGGGTTATGGGATAGGAGTACTGTGGGGGGAAGGAGGGTGTTCAGGTTTCTTCCAGTATGAAGCTGAATAAGATTGTAACTTAGAGGTTGATCTTTGCCTTCACCACTGCTTGGGTCTCAGGAACACTCACTGTCTCTATTCTCTTATTTCAGATAATTCAGCCCCTCTTAGAACTTGATCAGAATCGCAGCAAGTTGAAGTTGTACATTGGACATCTGACAGCCCTCTGCCATGACCGTGACCCCCTGATTCTGCGTGGACTCACCCCACCTGCTTCCTACCACCTGGATGATGACCGGGCAGCTTGGGAGAAAGAGCTGCAGAAGATGACCCAGGAGCAGGTGAGTTCGTCGTCTGAAGCTCTGAACAAGGGCCTGAACTGTTGATGTAGGTCTTTCTGATGTGCCACACCAAAATGCTGGGAAACCATTCTGTAAGTGGTGAAAACAGGTAGCAAAGGTCCACTCTTCAGCTGACAGGAGGAGTCAATAATTTTTTGAATCATTGCCGTTTAATACTTATTATGGAATTTCATCAGTTCTTTTATCTGTACTTGAGGCCATGCATCTACACACTCATGGGAAATTAAACAGCAAGATATCACTTTTGCCATGTTTTACCTGTTAACAAATTTTAGCTGCTCTTTATAACTTAACGTAGTCATAGGGATCTTAAATCTTTTTTTAATTACATTGACCATTTATATTTTAATTGGCACATTTTTATGAGTCACTTTATGTAAATGAATACAATGTCCTTACCTTCTGTTACAGGATGTTCTGCCAGTAATTTTTTCTGCTTACCACCTTACCTGGATACCTAAATCAAGATTTGGACCCAGTGTGCTAGATGCAATACACCCATGCTTATGCACACACAAACACAGTGATTTCAGAAGTCCAACAGTGTATTTCCAGGAGTTTTGGAATACAGAACTGAAAGGGTTTAATAACAGCTTGTCTGATGAAGTCTCTACAGAGACTGTCAATCTGGCCATAATTCAGCTACTGAAATAATCTTCCTTTCTCCCAGCTCTGGTGATGTCTTGCCTTCCTTAATCCCTTCACTGGCAGTTTTTATCTCTTGTTTTCATACTATAATTCATCATTCCCCACAACCCTGTTTTCTCATTCCTTCCTTTTTCTCTTTTCAACTTTTTAATTTTACTCCGATATTACAGAATGCCCTTTTTTTTTTTTTTTAAGTGAAACTAATATAAGGAACTTGTACCAGAAATAAATGTGACTAATTTTGCCTTTTTGACCCTGACTTTGGATTATAAGGCCAATTCTTTCACTAAATTATTCACTTTCATATGTCTATACCGAACTCTATCCAGTATGCACACAAACTAGCGTAAGGCCTACATAGTTACAAGTGGTTTTGCAGGTCAGTGAACACTCTCTTGAGCCTACCCTGGACACTTCAGCTCTGGGTTTCTTCTTTTGTGATGTTTAAGCTCATTTCCTTGCACTTTCAACTCAAGGCTGAACTTTGATCCAAAAAATTGGAGAGAGCAGCTTAGCAGCCAAATTACAGGAAGCCAGCAGAAGCATGTCTAACAAAATTCAGAAAGAAGAGCAGACCTCTGGAGATAAATATGCCTGTAACAGGGCCTAGATGGTACAGGACAGTTAATCCCTGTCTTTGTACCTGTCTTCATACATTTATTTGATTCAGTGTGTGCTGTGTGCCTCACTCGATATCTACGTTTGCCTCTGTAGGTCTGACACATTCCTTTTCCCTGCAGAGCCTGCTAGCCCCTACACACCCAGAGTCAACGTTTTATTTACTTCTTGGGTTCTGTAATCACTGATGCAGGATTAAAAGTTTTTCAGTATAATGCATGCCATTGTCATATATTAAAGAAGTACGGCTCCTACGTTATAGGTCAAAACACAAGGCATGCCATTTTGAACCACCTTGTCTGTCAGATTGGGATGAAGCATTGGGTGACAAAACCTGTAGCACCTATGGGAGGCACCTCTGAAAACAAAAGTAAAGGCTGGATGTGGGCAAAGTTTCGATATCCCTGAAATAAATTGACTAATCTGTTGTAGCTGTGATGGTCTTTGAATATAATCAGGATCTGTGGGGATAGGTGATATCTTCTATTTGATCAAGAGAACGTAGGTAAAGAAAATAGAAAGGGCTTTCTTTGCCAAGTTCTTCTGAACAGACTGTCAGCCCAAAACAGCATCTGCTTTTTCCAGTTCTGTGTACTGGTCTAATAAAAGATAATATTTTCATTCAAACTTCGCTAGTCCAGTAGCAACATTTATGGGTTACACAGTAAAGAAAGCATTTAAGTAAAAATTGTGAGAAAAAGAATTATCTAAGTTGTCCCGGAGAAGAGAAAAAATGTATTTTTCTATCCTCTCCCATTATTGTCTTAATTCTGCATTGCTACCACCACAGTTGTTTAAAGTTACCACTCCATTTGTGATTCCCATGAGTAACTAACATCTGCTAAAATAAAATGTAGCAGTCTCTTCTGCTTTCCCAAACTCACTTAGATTGTATTTAACAAGCTTCAGTTGAAAAATACAAACTAATGATATATTTCAATTTACAAAGCACATTTTTCATTTAAGTCATGGAGCTTTTCTGTTTCTAACTGCAGAATTTCCTTTGTGTTTAAAGTATTCCCATGGGGGGTGGGAATCAGTTCTCCAGATTCGCAGAAGCCCATCACAGAATACCCATTTTGCATCTTTGGAATTTTAATGAGTTTTGTAAATTACTTCAAATCCAGTGCATTAAATTCACTCCTGTCCCTTCTAATATGATCTTCTGTAGATAATGCTTCACAAGCCTCAGTGGGAAAAAATTAATCCTCTTGAATGTTAAGAAGTGCTAACATGATTAGGGAGGATCCATTTAACTGAACACCAGTAATATTTAAGAATGATACCAATGTATCCACTTCTCACCAATGAGATTATTTAGTTTGTTGGGGTTGGGGGTATAAATAGTTGAGAATTCATTTTCATACTGCTGCTTTTGGAGCTGATTTCCCACTGCAGCAACTATTATTGGCGAAGGTTGGTCCTGAAATGTTTCATCGTAGCCAATACACCCTGTAGGTCTTTCATACCTGCCGGGGAGGCTCAGATACAAATAATAGGAGTTTTCTGTGGCTTCTTCTGGTAGGTAAAACTAGTATATGGAGTAGATGTAAGCTTTTCACTCTTCCAGCACATCCACAGTGACCCACAGAAACTAATGTACAAGTCATTGTCGGAAAAGCGTCTGCAAGCATCAGCACCATGGTTCTAAGGGGAATTTGTTGCCACATAAATAATTTTGTGGACTCTCAAAGTTTGATTGATAATTGGTACCTCTCATGTATAATAGTTTCTTTATGCTACCAGTTCAGCTATATTCCTTAGTGACTTCAGTTGATTTTAATCAAAATATGGAGCCAAGATACTATATCATTCTTTGTTGGCATTTTATCAAAGACATTTTGTAAAGCTGACTTACTGTAGTAAAATTTTGGTCTATTTGTAATGAAGGCCTGAAGCCAGTACTTTATCAGTATATGGTACCTCAAAACGTAATCTAAACTAGTATACTAGACTAAGTTGTGGACAATAAAGAATCTACGGTGCTTGGAACCATGTCATTAAGTTATTCATGTGGTGGAAAATATTCCTTTGAGTCAGTTCTGACCCAATGTCCCCAAAGAAGTTAACCAGCACTGTTTCTGGAACTGTCCTCCTTCAATCCGTTCATGTCCTGTTCAACTTTTCTTATTAAAAAATTGAAGTTACCAGAAGGAAGGAGGAATGTTCCAAGTCTCAACACTGAGAAATAAAAATTCCATTCATTCATTATAAATAATTGCATTATCCTAGCAATTTCTATTAAAAACAATATTTTCTTTCACGTTGTCCTAAACGTATCATTATGTTAATATTCTTGGGCTGTGTAGAACTACTGCTACGTTTCACATTTCAGGTGGTTGCCTTTAAGTGAGGGATGTTATTCCTATATGAAAGGAAATGACATTAAGAACATAATGATATGGTCCACATTTTTATTTATAGTTCGGTTTCTGTTTTTCTCTTATCTTTACAAAAGGAAAGAATGGAGTAGAAGCAGGAACTTGCTGAAAATCATCATTTAAATATGTTGCTAGTGGCATGCTGTGCTGTGGTTGGAAGGCAGCAGTGTGAAAAAGTAAAAAGAGACAACCAAAGAGAGCAACCAGATCTTAGTAGTAGGCAACAGTGTTTGTTCTGTTAATAGCTTAAGCAGTATTATAACTGTTTCTTATTTCTTTAAATCCACTCTAAAATGTGCGGAACCTCATATTATGGAGAGCTTCTTATTTTCAATAGGTCCTACAGTCGTACTGAAAAAATATTTCTTCCAACAGAAGAGGACCTATCCAATTAAAATGATTTTCTGAACCCTAGGAGTAGGGGGAGGAGGCATTTTGCTCCCTGCCATTGTTGGCTCTTTCCAGCCATGTCCCACACATCCTGGCTTCATCCAGGCTGCTGGGGGTCCTGCCTATTTCTGCTGGCCCCCAGGCACCATTTTTTTCCCTGCACAATCAACCTGTTCCTCTTTCCCCAGAGGTGTTTCCGGCAGCATTTGCGTTGTGACCTAGGCATCAATAGCAGCCTGTAGGACCTGGGCAGATGTATTTCCATGAGATACTCTCTCAGAGGACACCTGCTACGGGAGCTTGTCTCACCCCACTCCTAACACGGTGTTGCACCTATGACTGCTTCGGCTGTGAGTTAGAGAGAGAGGTGCTTTTGAAAAATCTTTATGGTCATAAAAGAGCCTTTGTAGTGAAGAAAGGTTGTCTTCCTTCTCCCTGTGTGCCAGCTTCAGCCGAAGCACAGACCATCTAGGGATTGCTACTTACTAATCCTCTCCCAAGAAATCAGGAATGTCTTTTCTGCTCAGCTGCTCGAAGCAGAGGAAGGAAGAAGGTGATAATGTCGCTTCACTGTATCGGTCACAACCTGCTGTATCAGCTAAATAGTCATGGCTTGGTTCCAAGGAGCATAATTTACATTGCACATAATTCACGTTTCACTCTCAGCAAAGTTAATGTTAAGCTTTTCATACAAAAGGACACCAGACTGCATGTACGTAGCTTTCAAGTTCCATTTTAAAACTGCATATATGCTTGCTGAATTTTGAAAGTATTAAACACACATTTTGATTTGTTATACAGACAATATTATAAGTGTTGTAAAGTAATTTTAGTTCAGTAAAGTTAGTTTAGTAAACTTTAGTTTAGTTTAGTAAACTAAAGTTTAAAGTGAACTTTACTCTAAATTACAAATAGCCATTTTATAAACATCCTGTGTACTACTTTGTTCAGATTCACTTGCGTTCTTACTTCTGTATCATCTATGAGAAATTACTCAGCTTATTTAGTTTCTGTAAAGAAATTAGCCTGCCATGTTTCGCATTTAGTCATTCTAAATTACTGTATTGCTTCAGAGTTTACCCTGTCTTTCTTCTCTGACTGCTCTTCCATTAGCTTGTTATCTTCTCCACCTGATTTATGTCATTTATTTTTAATTTGTAATCTTATGGGAATGCATAATGTATTTTAAAGATAAACAGCCCACTTCTGGTCTCTGTTAGAAATTAGAAGTAATAATTGCAACAATTTATATCCTTCTTTGTGTGCAAATGTATTTCCTGAGTTTAGTTGAGAAAGTAATGGATATAGGAACTCTCCAAAATTATTACATTTTGTAGCATTTAAAACTTTTGTATTAAATTAATGTTTTGGGTGAGGATGAGAACTTGGCATCAGTGTCATAGTTCTTAAATACTGGTTGAAGTCATAAGCATTATCCATAAGTTGACTATATCCATAATACCAAAACATTATCCATTTTTATTTGTGCATGGAATTGCTAATTTTAGTTAAAATACATACTATCAATCAGTAACATTAACTATTCCTAACTTGAAAAGAGATATAAAGGGAAAAACATTGCATTCAGGACATGGTCAAGTGTTTCGTGCGTGTGTAGTCTGTCTATAATTTACTGTGGTCTCATTTCAAGCAGTTCCTACAAGCAGATGGTGTACCAACCTGAGCTATTACCTTATTTTTTCGAGGGCAGCTCACCTCTCCATATGTTTTGCTATTAGTAACAAGTTCTGTTACTCTGTGCCTTGCTCAGGCACTGTAGTCCTTGTGGAAGCTTTTTGCAGCATCTCCTGGTATGAGCTACTGCTATGGATTTGGCTTGGCCGTGCCGGGATCGCTGGGGTGGTCTCTGTGGGCATCCTTCCTGGGTAAAAAGAACCACATGCAGGAGCAGCTGGCTCCTCTGTTGGCGTGTCGGGCTCACTGGATTGTATGAACCAAAATATTCCACGGACATTTCTTTCTTGGAATATGTGTCAGAAATTTCAGAACTAACAGGATTCTCCATCGCTTTGTAATAAAACAAAACTTTCGTAATAAACAAAACAAAACTTCCTCTTAAAGAGAAGTAAGTAACGCGGAAAGAGTAGAAAGGGCTCCAGCTCTCCCGAAATAACTGGATGCATATAACTTCATCATTTCATTCAAGTACTTCTGGCTTTGTCCTTTCTCCTCTGTTTTGCGCTGTGCAGGTACAAAACCGTAACTGCCCGCCAACCCTCTGTCCTAACAGTTAAAAAGTTTTTCCAAAACTCATCAGCTAGGACACATAAGAGAGGTATTTAAGATTTCCCTTGTAGACAGGTGAATCTTCCCTGTGTTTATGACTATCAGGTACTGCCTCGACTAAACGGGCAGAGTCCCTGTGGGGACACGGAGGCCTGATTCATCAGCAGAGAAAGAAAGGGGCAAGGTACAAGCCCAGCAGGAAGGGTGCATCACAGAGTAGTGATGGCAGTGTCTAGCAATCCCGCTTCGAGAGAGCAGACTGACACCTAAGGGAATGCATTGCAACTGAAACTAGGAGAAGTAGCTGCCTAATTCTTTTTCACACTCCCTTTAACGTGCAGAATTGCGAGCTGTTAGGGATTAGGGTTGTGGGCTTTGCCTGCATTATGCTTGCTTATGTCAGCGGGGCCTGGCCCTAGCAGATAGCCCTGCAGTACAGGCAATAATTATTTGTTCTGCTTAGCCACAGAATAACAACTTTCTGTACACTATAGCAGCATTAATTTTCAGGGTATAACGTACACTAGAATTTACATGAACAGAAAATTGGCCTCTGACTGTGAAATGATTGCTGCTGTTGCTGGAAGATGGACATATTACCTGCAAGTGCAGGATTTGCAGGAAATCTTCTCCAGTCAAATGCAAAATATAACTTACAGGCATTTATTTTATTCCTTCTTCCCATTTATATAGTTTTGAAATTCATTCATTACCAAGGAAATAATAATATTTCTGCTATTCACAAAGCTTAGAGATGCTTAGGAATGCAGGATAAATCCCATGTGCAAAGTTATTTCAAATATATGGTGCAAGAGCCCTCAACAAATTTTTTCAGGGTTTTTTGTCAAAATTGGTTGTAAAATCTATTCAAACGTATTTAAATATATTTAAAGCATATTTGTAAAGTTTACGTGATTTTAGAAGACAAGACAGAATGTTTAATTTGAAATCTTACTTTAATTTTTAAATGCATGTGTTTTAAATATTTTGAAAAAGCTAACATAAAAACAAAATTTCCAGATAGAGCAAAAATATTTAAGGGTCTACATAAAAAGTTTCTTTTTTCTTTTTTTCTTTTTTAAAGTTTGGCAGACTGGGATTTCCATATTCCTAACCTTTTCTTTTGGCCCTTTTATAGGTCTATAGTTGAGAAATAAAGGTTTGTCTGTAATTGGCTCTCACTACTTCAAATATACATATTCACACTGGTTGGTTTGGGAAGATGCAAAAGCTCTTGACCATTTGCCTGAGATACAGTGTAGTTTAACTTATTTTGAGACAAAACAAAGGTTAAGATTAAATTAGTTGACTTTCTTTTTAATGCTTATTTTGTTACTTTAAGCTCTAAACATATTTTTCAGACTAACCATAGCCTAATCCAGAAACACCTAAATTTTGCAGAAACGTAATTCCAGATCCCGGTATTGTAGCCTTATAGAAGTCTTGCAGTTAACTTTCTTTTTGTGCTGCTCTACAAGCACCTCATAGTCTGTATTCAGTTTTACTGTCCATAGCCTGAGATGAGCCTGTCCATAGCTTCATCACTGTTTCTGTGGAATTGTTTACAAGAGGAAAATAACATTTTGGGGAGTAAGCCTCCTCCATATAAATAATTTTAAAGGATCTTAGCATAATGTTGCCTTGTTTACGTTATGGGATAAGCAAAGGCCACAAAGGCTCTGCGGAGCAGCACCACAATTCACCTAGTGTGCATATAAAACCATAGCATCCTATTTCTTAACTATGAAGTTATCTTTCCTCTGAATGTCAATTAAACTTTAAATAACTTCTGGAATATCTTGGACCAGAGAAGCACAATGCAACCTAAATTCATGGTGAATTGTTTGCGATTTTTTTTCACTGATGGAGTTTAACTATAAATGGAAAAGGATTCCTATCATGACTTGCTCTAAACCCAGGAAGGAAGGCAGCAGTGGTGAAAAGTGTCTGAATCTATTGCAGATTATCTGCAAGCTTCCATTCCCGTGAGACGCTGAAGGTCCTTTCTGTTCTTCTATCCAAAGATAAAGTATAAATACTATTAAGCACTTCTGGGGTCCTTGCTATCCTTTTCTTTCTGAGCTGTCTATTTTTACTTGTCATCAACTAGGCAAACATATCTGGCTTTGTCTTCTCTTTTTTGGTCATTTCTATGAGGCAAGAGTATGAATCTTCTTATATCCTCAGCTGCAAATGCCAACAAAAAAGGACTGTTAATACTCCTTTATTTTCATAGAAAAATGGCATGGGGAAGATAACACCAGTTCAGTTTGCATTCCCAAGAAGAAAATGTAGGAAACCAGGAGCAGAATAGATAGTAATACCTTTAGAGAAACTTCCCTAAAATTTGGACTGCCAAACATCTAGGTGAATCAAGTTACACCATGGCGAACTGGATGTTCCCCATTCAAGCGCTTGTCTGAATGAGGGGTGATGTATGCTGCTCACAGCTGTTTCTGAAAGGAATGACGTAAACGGAGATGACATACACGATATAGAAATGCTGCAGCCAGCCACATAGTCAATTAAGATGTCTTTGTTTAAGTAGAAATCACATTATTAAACCTAGATGTTCTGAAGCTTGCAAACTCAACGCACAGCTATCATTGCTACTCTTTTCAAAGATGTTTCATCACAGACATCTGCCAGCCAGCTGTGTAGACTTTCTGTCTGCGCTAATTTGCAAAGTATTATTGCTGGCCTTCAGCATTCAGAGCTGTCTCTTTTTGGGCTCTTGATGGTCAAAAACTTATTTCTTGGAAGTATTTTCTTCATCTGGTTAAGTTGGTTACTTTTGTTTGATTGCATTTGATTTAGTTTTGGCACACGCTTATTTTGTTGGGCTTGCTTTGATTTTATAAGGAATCTTATAAATACATAAATGCTGACTAGTACAGCAAGAAACTGAGGTATCACGGACTTTGCAGTACTGCCCCGCTGAAGACAGCATCCTGCAGGATTCTCCCTTGTCCACCACCCTCCTTTCAGTTTTGAAGGTTAATCTCTCTGAGGTGCTTTTATATATGATTATTTAATGGCTTTGTCCTTTCCTGGAGCTTAACTGGCAGGATTTGGCTGAAAGGCCTGGAGGAGGGATGCTGGCTGGGCAGGTGGTGGGACAGGACCCGCAGGGAGCCGATCCCTGCTTTCCCTGCTAGCACTGCCCTCTCCTGGCTCCCCTCCTGCGGACCAACAGCCGAGGCCCCTTGCAGGAGCCAGATGAAGAAAAGGAGAATTACATCGTTGGCTTCTTCTCCCATTACTTGCTGTCTCTCCCGACCTCCACGACCTCCCACCCTTCTGATGAACGGCACTGTGAAAGCTTTGCCCTGGCCCGAGAAGCCGGGGCAGCCCTGGCTCAGAGTTCGGCGTTGAAACCAGTCCTGTGAGCTGACCAGCAGTTAGGTGGTTTGCAGGCTGCTGTAACTGGGGCCGCCTGAATCGCTGGGGTTTCACTAGGCTGAGCAACCTGAGACTCAGAGGTAGTCCCTGAAACCCACTCTCCTGGCTTGTCATATCCAGCACTGCTCCTAGCTGGCTGTGCTGACTTTTTCAGTCCTGCTTGCTGGCTGGACCCCTCCAAGGCTTATCCATCCATTGCAAGTTTCCGACTAATAACTCTGCCAGGCTGTTGGAACCAGGCTATTTGCCTATCCACAGCGTGCCGTTTCTGAGCCATTTTGGGTTACTGCTGAATTCCCCCCCTCTTCCCCTTCTCCCTTGAGAGCCCTTACAGAGCCTGGAGTGCTCCCCTCCCTCTCGTTTTCCCCACTTCCCCGGCTCATGTCACTCCACGGAGCGGGATCAGGTTGCTTTTGCATTGTGATTCTTGGCATGAGCCCCTCTCGGAATCGTATAGCTGTTCTGTGAGTACAGCAGCCAGTAGGAACAAAGCACGTGAGAACACATTAAACTAACATTCAGCACGCAAAGCCCAAGTAATTTACTATATGCTACCCTGCCTAGTAAAGGGAATAGTGTAGCAGGCTTACCCTTTTAATTTCCTTTCTCTCACTTTTGTCTATAGAAGTCTATACCATAACTTCCTTAAAAAGCGTTTGTATTTATTCTGTAGCCATTCTTAGGCTGTTTGTTTTTATGCAGTATTTCTGGCAGTAACAATCTCCTGTGCTTTGCTTGATACCATCACTAAACAGAGATGTACTGTTGTATCTGCTTAGAATTTTAATTGTAGAAATATAACCTTTCCCACTGCATTGTGCTTTTACGGTGGTAAAATGATCCCTGTTGTCCTGCTGCCTGACGGTTCTCTCTTTTTAAAACCTATAATGAGCAGTGTTACGGAAGTATGAACTATAGATCAAGAAATGTTCATACTGATGACCAGTTATCCCTTCAGAGATGAAAAATTCCAATTTGACATCCTTTCCAGGTCACATACGAACACAGTAGAGTTCCAAAAAAAATATTAATAACTTAGGAATACGAAATGTTACAGGACTGCTAAATAATATTAGAAAAAAAAACAAATTTAAAAGATGGTTCAAAAATAGATAAGCTAGCTGCTACATCTGCTCAAAATGACAAAGAAATTTGGATGCAGAAGCTTGCAGTAAACTTAAGAATCCATCTAAGTGTATGTACCTGCTACAAATATGCTTGTCTTATATTAGTAGGGAATATACTTTATTGGAAGAAATCTTATCACTGAAAAAACAGAAGAGTTTTTTGGATATATAGTATGTGAAAGAGCTATATGCTTGAAAGCTTATCCAATCTATCTATATCATCCAGTCTAGTAAGAGAGGCTGCTTCTCCGTGTTCTGTTAGATCCTTAGACCATTGTGAGTACAGTAATCCCTAAAATGCTTGCACAAAATACAGCCTTACTTGGGATTCTGCACAGTTCACAGGCTAGCATGGACTTTATCAATTGCTGGTCAGATAAACAGATTACTCAGGGCAGATGTTTTCTGCTCTTCATTAAGACTGTGTGGGCCCCTAATTCTGGCAATGGCATTAGACTTGGAGCGAAAAATTGTGTTCACATATAGTCCAAGATGTTGTGTGGCGTGGTTTGTAACACAGCTTGTTGGAAAAACAGATGTAGAGTGTAGACAGAGTGAATAAGGTAAAGTTTTGAAGTTCCATGTCATTCTGAGCAAAGAATGATCCAACAGGAAATGCAGCGTTAGTAAACAAAAACCCATGTATGCATCACCACAACTGTGTATAGTCATCTTATGACTAAGTTAGGAAGCACAGTCTCTGAAAATTAATTCCACAGAAAAATTAGAATTCTGGTTAACTTGGAGTGTATTATGTATAATCACGTAACATTTTTATTGATTTCTTATAGGAAGTAATTCTGAAGTAATGTCCTATGACACATCCTGTTTTTCATGAATAAAAGTCAAACTATTTAAAATAATGTACTAGAAAAATGCTGTATTGGTTCTGGAACACAGTTGCTTTCAGAAAAACATCCTACAGAGGAAGCTTTTCTAATATTTATTGTAAAACAATTTATTCAGGGATAGTTAAGCCTTATTAATTATAACTAATAATTAATAAGTTAATAGTTTCCCATGTTGACATGGCCTTAACTGGGAAGGTCACAAGCCTGGTCCTGTAGTGAAAAAGTGAAATAAAGAGGGGGGAGAGCATCCAGTTTCTGGTGAGTGAGTCACCAAGGGAGGATGCCAAGCCTGGAAGTGCCCAGCATGTTACGCCTCTGCTAGCTCCCTTTCTAAAAGTGGTGGTTTAGCTTAGAGCTGAGACTGCTGGGCAGGTCTTGTTATACAGTGAATGCCTTTAATAGCAGAGAATGACCATGCCTCTGTGTGTTTCTTGCAGCTTCATGACGAGTTAGAAAAGGGCGAGAAGGAAAATGCAGAGCTGCAGGAGTTTGCCAATGCCATCTTACAGCAGATAGCGGATCACTGCCCTGACATCCTGGAGCAAGTCGTCAATGCACTTGAGGAGTCATCATGACCTCGGCCACTAGCCCCGCTGGAGCAGCACACCAGTGGCCAAGCCCAGTCAGTCCAAGGAGCCATGAGAGTGGATAGGAATGTGAAAGAAAGAAAATGGAATAGAAACTTCTGGTGCACCTTTTACAAAGAAAACAAAAGCAAAAAAAACCTCTAAAAACTACATGCTGTGTAGGTTCTTCCAGTCTATGATAAATCAGTCATGTTTGCATTCATCTTCTCACTGCCTTTCTACTTTAGAATCCGATTCCCCATTGACTTTGTCATTGGTAACTTTTGGATACAGCTAACCAGAGCTCTTCCAAGTCTACTGAGCAAAGAAGAGGGGATCCACTGAATACAAGCAGCTCTAGTTCTCCATGAGGTTGCAGAAGGGTAGCCCTGGCCTTTCATTCATTTATTGTTTCTTTTTTCTTTCCTTTTTTTTTTTCTTCCATAAGAGCTGAAAGCCTGAATTTCGTAGTGCTAAAACAAAACCTGAGTGTGCTCTGATTATGGCTCATGACTGGCCCTCATCAGCTAGCTAGCTCAGGTCTCTCTGCCTGTCTCAATGTCTCTTATGTTCTTAAATAACAGAGAGAGGAAAGGAAAGTTTCCCATTTTGTTCCTGTTAGTCACTTCATCTATCAGCTGGGAAACAAGGTAGGCATACTGGTACTTTCTGTTTACTTAACTTCGATTTTCATTGTTCACTGATCTGACTCTGAAGTGCTGAGTAGGGCATTTTTTCAGGTAACTGTATTCATCTGTTGATTTCTTGGGTTTTTTAGCTGAGGTTTCTCATCATAGGTCTGTATCTCCTAAGTTCTTATTTTATAGAGAGCTCTCTCCCTTCAAGCAGGTGTGGTCAACAGGTCAGCTCCCAGCTTTCACTTGTATAGTTTGTCCATTGCCAATTTTTCAGGCCATAGCTTTGTGAACACTAGCTGCCATCAGAATAGTCTTAGGCATTTTGTAAATGAGAAAATTGCATCATTTAGCTTAAAAGTATAATTTTAAAGCTAAGTTAGGTAAATCGGTAACATAGTTCTTACTGTAATTATAATTTAATTTATTTTGGTTCAGCTTAGGTTGACAAGGAATGAGTTTGAGTTCAGAGCAATAACCTGGTCTTATAAAGAGGAGCATCTCTGCTGGAGTTGGCACCCAGCTGAGTAGATAGGTATAAAATCACAGCTTTAGTTAAACCAGTGCAATTCTTATATGTATATGAGAGGCCTTAGTCTTGTTCCATCCATCTTTGACACTTGTTAAAGCCCCTGCTGATAGGTAATACGACCTGAAATAGCAGGTCCGTTTGTCATTGTGGTAGCAAGTCAGAATCCTATTTTATGAGCAGGACTTGGGTGTTCATTCTTGGACTATGCATTAATGGGGAGACACATTTTTTCCTGGCTACCAGTGGTTATGTGTGTCTGGGGGCATCTGCAGGACAGAACCCTTTAACACGTCCCCATGTGCTCCTTAAAGGAGTTGTTCCCCTTTAGCTTTCTCATATTACTTAAGAGGACGAGGGGAGGGGGAAAGGCAACTAAATATCAACACAGCAGTGGAAGAAATCTTGGTTTTCTAGTCACTAGCTAATTATGAATCCTCTCAGTAAACCTCCCATTCAGAGCCTGCAGTTTAATTCCATATGACTTACTATATTTTGAGCTTAATCTCTAAACTGTTGTGCTAAGGAAAATGTTCCAAGCCCTTTCAGGAAAACTGCATTTCTTACGTCTTTCAGATCCACAGCACAGCTCCCCTGTGGGTCTTTCACACCTTATTTTTATCTTTAGAAGTGACCAATTGCTTCCAATAGAAAGGAGAACAGCAAAAGTTTGAGTAAGGGAAGATGTACCCTGTCTTTTTTTCAAACAAGCACTGAACGTTGGGCAAAACTGAAACCTTATATACCTGTAGACTCTATTGAAAACTAACTGATTTAAAATAAATCACATCCCAATTCATTCTACTGTAATGATTCAGCAGAAGGAACTGGATCCATAACCATGGTGTCCACTAGGAAGAAATATGTAAGTCTCCAAAGAAGAGGTGATTCACAGCTTTTCCACGTTTTGAACTGCCAGTGCTTTGCAAATCAGGAAATGTAGCTTTAGTTCTCACTGTAGTAGCAGCCTGTGTCTGAAGCTTTTTTCGTCAGGGATGAGGAGAGTAATGGGAACCTGAATGTGTGCAAGGGGGGAACACTGGAAGGCATATAGACAGTGACTATACATACCACTGAGCCGTGCCTCATCCCAGAACCACCCCTTTGGTCCCATTATTTGAGTCAGCACGTTTCGATAGGAGCTGTTGTTTTGAAATCTTTCTGCTTGCTTTTTCTTCATCACCCCTAATTACTCACTCAAGGAATTTAATGCCGCCTGTAAAAGCATCAGAGCCATCAGCCTAACATCATCGCACCACCACCACCACTCCTGACTATCTCATTAACTTATATGGTCAAATCTCCAGCTGCCCTGGTTCCCTGCTGTAAAACAATCCCTCCTCTGTGAGAAGCTGTGGAATTTCCCTTATCGATGGTTCAAATGACTCCTGCTTGTAAACCTCTTACTGAGATGTTCCTTGATAGCGTTTCTGCTGCAGGCAGGGCAGGGGGAGGGGATGGGAACGAGGGGTGATCACTTCGGGCTGTTATTTCAATTCCCTTGGTTTACTGCGTTGCCCCTTCATTGCAGGAAAGCTGTGAGTTTCAGTGCTGGTTCTTCTGCATCTTTAACTCAGCTGCCAGCCTGTGGCTGCGTTTCTGTTCACGACAGCGTGTGCAGGATCCATGCGTTGGCAGCCAGGTGAATCTCGCTGTTTACACATCTCCCGGCCTCTTCCCTGAAAGGATTTGTCAAGCCTGGCTAGTTTTCACGCTGGCCATTTGGTCTTTTATCTCTCGGCCACACACCTGCTGTTCCTCCCATCTGGATTGTTGGGCCTTTGCATATTTTCTCGTTAACCACCGTTATCTTCTAGGTCTTCTAGGCTTCCCATCTTAAACATTGATCTTAGACCTCAGTAAAGTGCTTTCAGGGAGAGAGCAGATCTCATCTGGGAACAGACTTGATCCGACTTGATCTCCATTGAACTATTTCAGGTAATCTCTCTGATCCTGTGTCGACAGAGATCTTGTTATGGTGAATAGCTTGAGGAACTATGTGATTTGGGAGGTGCTGCTGGCCACGATTTAACGCTGAACGTGACCAGTGAAAGCTTGTTCTTTTCGCTCATATGGAGTGCCGCACCATTGGCCTTAGGGCAATGAAGGGATTTTGTTATCGTAATCCATCACAAAATTGCATATCAGGCACGTGGCAGAAGGGCCATATGTGTGCACATACTGCGATGCTCATCCAGTTGCCTAACCCACCACTGCTCTTTTGAAATCTTATACCCAGGTGTCAGCAGCCAGGCCGATGCAGGCAGTTTCCTAGCACAGCAGTCCTGCAACGCAGCAGCTCTGGGATATTCAGGGGCCCTTCCCAGGGAGCCTGGGGAAACTTGCTTTTTCTTCTCCTGGTGAATGAAGTTCCATTTGCTACGGGAGCTGTGAAAGTTTTAATTGCTCTAATATTTTTTTTTCCTTTCAAGCTGTCATTTGTAGAGAAACTGAGAGATGTAAGGACTTGAGGAGCTGTCTGTAGAAAATTAAATAGGCCATTTTAGCTGGGTTTGGGCTAAAAAATAACTCAAGCTTGAAGCCCACATACAGTGTAAAAGCTGACACCCCAACTACGCTTGTTCATGATATCCACAAGTCCAAGTACATATTTTCCTCTGAATCCAGCCTCATGTAAAACACTAAAAGGACATTACAACACTAGAATTACAGGGTGAGGACATGAGCACTGTTTGCGATTGGAAGAAGAATTGCCTGGCATGCTCCCAAACGAAGCTCTAAGCTTCTAGTATTCTCTCTCATTTTGACTGCCTTTAACCAGCTTTCCCTCTAGAAAATGCCAAACCTTCTTTGGAGTATCCGATTTTTGCCAAGTCCAGGGGACGGAACGTGAAGGTCTGCACGAAACCGTGTGTGCTGTTTCTGGTTGCGCAGCTGGAATATCCCTTCTCTAGCAAATTTTCTGGTACTTCGGGGTGCTCGGTATTTTGCACAAGGGAGCATTAGTGTCATAAATCTCGTAGACATAACCCTGTTTTTTGAACCAAAGGGGCACCTCTTCTCATTTGCCCTGTAATTCCCACCCATTCTGCTGCTAACACTCAATTTGTTGGGAAATTTCTACAACTGGTTGAAGGTTGACAGGGTTGAGTCCCCACTCCTGTACTAATTGCCAATCATTGCCACTGAAAGGGTCTTCACAAAGGACAGAGAGAGTCACGCACTGATACCATTTTAAAGCAAAAATTTCACTACGTAAGTAATGCATATATTCCTCAAATGACTCCGATGAAATGCAAAAGGGAAATAGTACAATCAAGGCATCTGATATTAAAGGAAGCCTCTACTCAGCTCAACGCCCGCACTGAAAGAGGGAACGGGAGAGGATGCAGAAGGCTGTGGATAACTAACACTGCCCCAGCGAAGCCGGCGGGGTGGGAGGGTCGGGCACGGGGCATCGCGGGGCATCGCACCTGGCAAGGCCAACTCTGCCAACGCGTCTTGTCAGTGTGGCGAGGAAAAGGAGTGTCAGGGGGGTTTTTTAAACAAAATAATGTTTTTAATTGTTTTTTCCACATAAATGGAAGGAACCTTACACAACAGCAAATCCTTCTGAACAAAATGGCTGTGTCCGCTGACTATTTTTAAAAAAAAAAAAAAAACTGTTTCAAAACTTTTTAGTGTCAAAAGCATAAACACAGAAATCCTGACTTTTTCCAGTGTGTGTGGTGAGTGCTGTAACCCTGTCATCAGTATCTCTCCTGACTTTTTCAGGGGTGTTTTTTCCTGTTTTGTTTTCTGCTTGTCGATATTGTCTGTGTGGTCCTAAGGCTGGGGCAGTTACCAACAATGTGTGTCTGTTGTCGGATTAAAAAAAGATAGTAGTAGAACTGAAAAAGATGTGTTTTAAAAAAATATATAAAAATAAATTTCATCAAAAGGAATTCAAGTAAAGAAGCAACAAAGCCGTGACTCCTCCTCTCGGGATTGTACGGAAAAGGATTTGTGGGCTTATAATCATAGCCAGTTGCCTTTCACAGGCTTTTGAGGTCCAAGGCAGCTTGGCCTCTTAGGAGGTGTTACAGACCCTGTATAAATTCCTGCTTTCCCAGGTTTATACTGTACACGTGTAATACAGAAATGGGCAGAATGAAACAGTATTTTGGAAATCAATCTCTTCTGGTAACGGTTATCAACACCAGGTGTCCCTTAAGATAGGAACCGCTGACGTAAACAGGCCTAATGCTTTGGCCAAATTTTCCGTCTTCTCAATTGCACCCGTCGATGCCAGGGACACGTGCAGGCACAGATCGGCTGGTGCAGGTAGTCGTGTGTAGGTCCCTTCTCAACGTTGTGTTTCTTTGCGTCCGGTGTTGGTCACATAGCGCAGCGGGTTATGGTACAGGAAGGGACTAGCAGCCACCTTCTGCTGCCGTTGCAGCAAAGACTTGCACTGCTTAGAAGGAACAATGTGAGGCTAAACCGGCACGTACGTAAACAAAAAAACCCCACGCAAATTGCTTTACCTATGAGACTAGGTCAAGAATTTCATTAAATGAATGTATTTTTTATACCAAACTTATCATATGCTGTTTGTCCCCGTTTTGCACTTCTAGTTTGGATCTTGAAAATCAAGTCAGTCAGTTTTGGTTTTAAATGGACGTGTCCGCTTTAGGTTCTCAGTGCTTTGGTGGGGCTTTTTGTTCAAAACATTGTTTTTCCATTTGGAAACTGGCAAAAAATGGATCTATCAGTCACCTGTACTCTTACTTGTTTTAAAACGTGGTTATCTAAAAGCCAAATTTGAAGCCAAATTTTATGAGTAGATGTTGTTCCTTTAATCTACCCCATCTTCCCAGCTCTCCGTGGACATGGCCAAGTCTCTGTCCTCCCTGCCTGCCCAGGGGCAGCTGCGTTTGGCCCTTACTGACACGCTCATTACAGTATATATGGGGAGGCTTTAGTGGCAAATGCCTTTATCTGTTCAGATGCTGAAGGAGGATGAATCAAACGGGACCATGAACAGGGGAATAATTTCTGTGCTAGCCTAACATGCTGCTCCAAGCCCACTAAAACAGTATATTGCCGTTTCCCTCCAAGTCAGTAAATGCAGAGAGCCACACACCAGGTTCACAAATCGTTGGTGGGGTTAAAAAAAAAAAATCTGTGGGATGCTCCATCCACTCCACAGACACAGATCCCTCATTTGCTTCGGAAGAGACGTGTTGCACTTTAGCGGAGGGGGAGACAGGCTTTGGGGACGGGATCTAGCGTACTTGAATTCCTTTTTGAAATAACAGCAGCGGGAGACATTGATGTCTGTGATGCAAGTGCGCACGCTGCCTTCAACTTGTATGTGTTTTATTGCTGGAGTCATGTTACTGACAGGATAATGAAACTGCAAAGAAAATGTGTTATATTCAACTTTGCCTTGATAATATAAACACTTTGTTCATTTTTTTTCTTCTTTTTTTATTCACAGACTAAGTTCATCAGGAAATTATAAAATTATTTAAAAATTCTGTGCCGTGTCTTCATTTCGGTGAATTTCCGTGTGTCTTGCTCGGTGCCCTCTCCTGCGTGCCCAGGATCGGAGGGCAGGTAGGAGGGCTGAGCGGCTGCGTGGCTGTTCCCCAAGACCAGGCTTGAGGTCCCATTTGTTGCCCACCCGCACCACTGGAACAACCCTTCTAGGGGTCTCGGCTGCACCACGTGCCTGGAAACACTCGTGGGCATAGCTGGGGCTGCCTGCAAGGTGAAGGCGAGGGGCTGTCAATCACAGGAGTGTCCTGGTTACCCCAGGACCTCACAGGTCAGGTAAGTGGAAATAGAACAACTGCCTTTACAGTCAGCTGTTTCCTTTGTCTCTCTCGTGCCTGTTTTCCAAGTAAATGTGACTTAAACATTGCTAACAAGTGACTGAATCCCAGATGTGCATCTAGTGTTGAGTCAATGTTGGGATCATGTCTTACGGAGTAATGCGCCTGGAAAGCCTTGCTGTGCAAAGGCTGGCGAGACTGTCCTCCAGAGCGTGTTCCTGGTGAGACCCGGACGTGGGTCCTGTCCCCACGGAAGCAGAGGAGAGTCACCACTTCGTGGCATAAGACGAGCCGTGCCCCTTGCAACGCTGGAGGAAACGGGCTCTACCCAGCATCCAGTCTCCAGCCACATTTTGAGGACGTGGGAAATTGCCTGAGTAATGTCACAGTAAAATCTAGTTTTTCTGGCGTTTTTAGCTGTTCTAAAGAGAATAGCATTGCAACACTGGGTCCCACTGGTAGAACAATGTACATGTTAAACACACTCCACCAGATTCTCCGCAGCTATCCTGAAGCCCTGGCAGAGCAGACCTCCCCAAGTCGGGACGCTTTCTAACCAATTTCTCTCTCAAAGCCTCTCTGTTTCTTTCTCCTTTTGTCTGTCTGTGCAGCCGATTTTTCTTGGGGCTTTCTTGCTGGCCCTGTCCCTTCTCCTTTCTGTAGATTTATCCTTTCAAGGGGCTCTTAAGATCCTGACTCACCATTTCTGTACGAGTGACTTCATGTGTGACAGGAACAGGCGTCCTGATCTCAGTGCCTGGACCTTCCCCTCCCTCTGCTTAACTGGGTTTCAATCACTTGGGCTTCAATCAGGCATGTAAAACAGCGTGTGGAAAAAGGATATGTGGGGATTAAGGGTCTTGGGAGCTTTGAAAGGAAGAGTCCATTGGCCTTTTGGTTCCCAGTCTGGTTTATGTTCACTTGAGTGTCCTTGGCTGAGAAGGGGATTCATGATTCCCATCAGGCCAGGGTGTGCCTGGGTTTTGCAGCGCAGTTCAGATCAGCTGAATGAAACCACATGCCACATAAATTTAACCAATTACTGTACAACGCGGTATCCGTCGGTCTGAAAGCGGTACAAATGCCATTTCTGAATGGCTTGTCCTTTCAAAAGAGCACAAGTGAAAGGCAAGAGTCGCAGCCACCGCCAGCGGGAGAGCACATCTGCAGGGAGAGCACATCTGCAGGCAGAGCCGAGCCGAGCTGCCGCAGCCCACGCCAGCTCTGGCTGCTTGGTGTGTTGCACCGCCGTATCCCCGCAGGCTGACTCATATTTTGGATGGCCCGTAACAATAACTCTGTTCGCGCTACAAAGCGAAGATGCCAAATCCCTTTTGTGCCTTATCAGGTTACATTTTATGCATTGTGCAGTAAAACACAACAAGGCATCTGAATAAAATTGTCGGTGTTGACTGCTGTTACTGTGACACAGAACAGGCAAGGCAGCAGTGGAAACGGCGAATGGTCAGCCCTGGGATCAAGCACACACAAATTTAAAACGTTTTCCTTTGCACATATTGCAAAGATAGGTTCATAGGAGTGCGTGGAGCCCCTGTGTTACTCAGGCTCCTGATTAAACACGGGCCTTCTACAGTCTTCTAGCCAGGATGACTTTGTGAAGCCTGCTTTTCTAAATTACACTGGTCAGGGAAACTGCTGAAACCACATCAGCGATCCACTGGGAAGAACAACGTATTTAGGATCTCCTATTTCCGACAGGATCTGCTGCACTTGTGCAGCACAGATGCCTTCTGCTTACGTGGATTGACGCTATAGGGATGCATCAGCTGTACCACGCAGGATTACCCAAAACAGTGGTTGCAAACTAATTGCCTGCGCTAATGCAGTGATCCGCATATGACTAGTGGCCTTTAGACTGGGACTTTGAGATATCAAGTAGTCACTCTTCTCACTGGGCTTCAGGATGTTTAGAAATCTTGGGCAAACGGCCAAAGTCCTCTTTTTTTACTGTCTTTAAAAACCCTCTAACTCAAAAAAGGACATATGCCCTGGAAAACTAAATGTATTGTAGCTGTATATAATAAAATCAATTGCAAACAATTCTTTTGCTTATCAAGCAAAGAAAGCCAAACACCTTGTGTTGGTAGATTTTATTTCTGAATATACTGATGATGTATCAGTATACTGATGTGTATAAACATAAGCGGAACAGCTGGGACCAGCTTGGGTGTAGCCGTGGGGTTACAGCAAGTGATTCTCTGGGTGTGGGCTTTAAATCCGGCTGGTTTTAAGTACGTGATGAGTAGCTTTTCCCAATGGTTACAATTGCAAACATTAGAACTGTTCTAGATGAATGACTAAGAAGTTAAATATTGAGGCCCAGGTTCTGCCGCCTGTTTGTGTGAAGGTGTCACTTCAACAGGAATTCAGCTCTAGGAAGGTCTATGGACGCAAACCTTGTGACAAGGCAAGTTAAAAAACATTTGGTTTCTTTATGTATTGGGAGAAAGGATGGGTTGCTGCTGTAGCTCAAAACCCCTCCTAGAAGGATTTTTGTTCAGCTTGAGTAAACCCTTCATTTTCTGTAAGGGCGCACCATTTTGGGGAACCACAAGTCTTGGAATGTATATGAACGCTCTTAAACTCTCTTATATAATGCATAGAAACTGTTTTTAGCTTTAAACACTGTATCATCTTGTAGCCCAATGTATTGAAGTGCACGTGTGCATATATCTCTATGTGTCTGTGCCCATCTGTGTGATAATATATAAATATATACAGCTGCACACTGAAAACCATGTTTCAAGAATACTAGGCTTGCAATGCCAAAGGTCTGGAAATTAGAAAATCTACATGACTTCATGCCTAATAGATCCATGATGCAATTTTCAGTGATGTATTTATGTAACTATTTTTTGCCGGACCTTTCCTTCATTAAGTGTACAGGATGAATTGATTTCTTCAAATCAGTAATTGCATAAACCCTAGCATTGCTGCCATCCATGCTTCTTCCAAGACCACCAGTTCTCTGTTGCAAGCCTCTCATTACTTTGATTCTGTAAATTGTCCCTCACATTAGTGACTGCTTAGATATCAAGAGAGCTGCTCCTATAAAGAAGGAATTGCCTCAAAGTCCTTCCATATTTTTCAAGAGTCATGAGCTCATATCTGCTCTAACATGACTCTAAAACGAACCAAATCCTGACATTTGGGAAGACACAGGCTTCAAATTCCACAGCCCACAAGTGCCTGGAGCAGGGGATTTGGTCTAGCACAGCATGCATACACATCATCCACATCCAGAGCTAAATTTGGGTTCATCTCTTCTATCTGTACATGTGTTCCTTCGTTTAGGTCGACGAGAAAAATCTTGTTATTCTAGGGATATGTGCATCAAGTACCTATTTGGGTACTCAGCTCAGTTTAGTTTTGCAAGTGTAAAAGTGCAGTCTAGTTCCCTTTAACCATACATCTGCATTTGCCCAATGCAAATGCAGTGCTCGTCCCCCTCTCCTGACAGAGGTATCTGACCCTTCTCTACAAAACATCTGCCAGGGGTGCTTAAGGCTGCAAAGCACCTGCAATTCAACGCTGCTTGTGAGCAGACCTCCGCTTCTACCTTCAGACCTACACCAAACACAGACCGGCACCGCGGTGCCAGCAGCTTGTGCTGTTGCTCCCCGGGCATGCCGGCACCTCCCCATGCGACGCATCTTTGAACTTTAATTGCCCCCACCTATTTCTAATGGGTTTGATAATTGAAACCTTCATCTAGCAAAGAAGACTCCTGTTTCTTCAGACACACAGCTGGACATTAGCTATGATCAGACACCATACACAGCAAAGATTGCCCGAGGCGTGTTAGGGTGTCAAAGACTTAGAGAGATATCTGGTTTGACGTTAAAATGGAGGTGGCGATGCGCTTCCTCTGTTCTTCCTTCTTGTCCACAAAATGCATTGCCTTTCTCAGCCAGGTCTTTCCTGGTAGCAGCACAAGTCTCCCACAAAGTCCCATATAAAATATTTGAGACTCTACGTGACAGCTAGAGTGACTGACATATCACAGAAGGGGCACGTGATGCTTGTAGAGTGCAGTTGCTGAGAACTGCAAGATGGTATGTCAGATACTTAATGACTTGGAGGACATGTGAAATACATGCACATGGGATTTAAAGACTGACTGCAAGGTGCAGAAGGAGGTACGTTTGATTTCAGCATCTCGTTTTTTGGTCCCCACGTGACATCAATCAGCAGTTCATGCCATTCTTCTATGAAATAATTAATGTAGCATTAATAGTTACTATGAGTATTTTGGTGGTGGTAGTCATTACAGTTTGAGAAAGCAAAGGGTGCGACTATTACAGATATGTTGAACTATTGCTACTTTTGCTGATATCCTTCCTTGCTGTAAAGCAGCATATTTTGGCTTCAGATATGTTTTCCCAATCCAAGTGGTAACTGTAAGGTTGTTTTCAGAGGAAGCCAGGGCTCAGCAAGAGCCAGGGCCGGAGCAACTGGCGAGCTCTGTAGGCCTGTGGCACCCACCAAAGCCAAGGAAGCTCAGCTGTCTGTAGGGAAGGCGCTTTACGCATCGCTTACCGCAGAGAAGATCAAACATCAGGTACAATAAAACTGTCACTTTACCTGGCCCAGGCAGCTTACAACCTGAGTGTTATCAGCTGTTGCTTGGTATTAAATGTTAAACCCTCTCAGAGACCCTTTCAGCTGAAGCAGAAAACACCATGATTTTTACCAGAGACTGTACGAACTGCCCTTATTTCACCTCCTACAAAACGTGGCTTCGTGTTAGGTTACTGTGGGTGAGGACCGATGTAAAGATGTGGCCAAAGAGAGCAGCTGGTGGCTGCCTTTGCCTGTGCTGTACAGAGCATACCAGCACAGCCTGGGCTTGTTAAAGGCCCGTGTTCAGCAGAAGACAGGAGTTAGATCCCTTGGTTCTCCTTCCGCAGTACCAGAATCGGGTGTCTTCATTGCTGCTTTCTCACCTGATCTGATGCAGAGGGAAAAAACCAGCAGTACTGAGTGGCTTTCTCTGTATAATTTTGACTCCACTGAGGAGTTCATTTGAGGGACTAATCTCTTATGCGTAAATCCAGCAGAATGATGCTTGTACAGGATATCCTCTTTTCTCTTTTTTTTTTTTCCTAACACTTTTTAGCAGAATGCAGCTGAAGTGGTAACAAAGATATTAACTGGTTCATGCAGAGCTTGGCTCTGTTCCCAAGATGTCCTCTTTACTGCGCCTGGCGCGAATGGTGAATACTCGCGTTTTTACAGACTCTCGGGGCTCCAAAGATGTAAAATGAACCAGGATAAGTGGGAATTCATGCTGTTATCTTGATTCTCTGCATAAGAGGAGGCCCTCCAACAGGGGATTGTATGGAAAACCAAGGATCTCCACTGAGGATGATATATGACCGTGGCAAGGTCTTTCTGCTACTCAGCAAGGAAGGAGAGGACAATGGTAGCTGGCAGCTACTGTTTCAGCTGACATACTTGACTTAGATTTGCACTGGGCTAAGAGCATGCATATTGCCAATTGCTGAAGCCCAGCTAACTTGCAGCCGTCTGTTAAGCGGTAGTAACTCGATGGCTTGCATTGTCTCTTCAGATGACAAACTAGCAAAATGCTTTAAGGCAGTAGCACCCACTTTTTCAGTACTGTCAGCTCTCTGCGTGTCTCAGAAAGCAGCACCCATTTTTGTATCTTTATTTTTTTAATTCAAAGCTGTTAAACATGGGGGGTTTGCTGGTTACTTTGAATGGCCTGCAAAGTTACCCTGCAAAGATGAGCGCGACAAACACAGGAACAGCTGCCTCAGAGCCCATGGTGCTGCTGGTCCTTCAGGAAGAGACAGTGGGAACTAAGTTGGTCAATCCACTCTGGCTTCTGCAAACTCCTCTGGGACCGTTTCAAATCACACAGTACTGTAAGGTCTCTATTCTTCCTGCCCCCATGACATGAGAAATGTGAAACACTGTTTTGAGCACAGATAACAGAAACTCTTCTCCCTTAGTACATTTAGGCCAGGATTCAAAATCCTCCTCACCGCGATGACATTGTGCACCGCAAATTGTGCTTCCTACCAGTGCCCTCTGAAGGGTCCTCTCATGGCAGCAACACGACACCTCGAATCCAGAACAGATCCCTTGCCAGACCCAGGGCAGGAGAAGCACAACAGCCCGGAGGAACCCTGAGGAAATGACAGGACCAGGATTTGTCAGCAAAATGTAACGCACGTTCGCAGCTTCCATTGGAAAGCCATGTCCACCCCGGGGTGGCAGGGAGGGATTAATGTCTTCAAACACCCACTCTCTGTTTGTAACCCATGGTTCTTCACGGGCCTGAGGAGGGGTTTGGCCGCTCACTCAGCCCGTGAGCCCGGTGTGCCAGGGAGAGGCAGCAGCTGCTGGCTTCGCACCGAGCTGCAGGAACGAGCACTCTGCCAAACAGTAGATGTGGGAGATGTAGCGCACCTAACGCAACATCAGTCCTTACAATCTCCCCCCGTAGCCCAAGTTAGGCACAATGACTCCAAGGTGACAGTGAAAGGCTGCTCCTCGCCCTTACGGTTGGAGGCTTTAATTTGATCCCTTTGTTAATGAAGTGATGACTCTTGCAAACAAGAGCGGTAACACGATTATTTATGCTCATCTGACAGAAGAGTAGATCAAAGCTATCTATAGAGCTGCAAACAAGTATCACCATGGATGACCCAGAGGTTTCCTTTGTGTGAAGTGACAGGCTGGAGCATGACTTCATTGGGAAACCAGTCTTAGCTCCATACAGCAAAGTCACCCAGCCTAACGCTGACCCAGAGCTTTTCTCTGCATTTGCTTACAGCTGAATAGTGACAGGGGTTAGAGACGATGACGCCAACTTTCCCTGTTTTTGTTTTTCTGGTAAGAGACCTTATTCAGCACAACAGTATCGCTTATGCTCATCGTTACGTGTGCAATCTTAAGATGATATCTCGGCGAGTTCAGACACGATGGAGGCCTTTGGGTTGTGTCGCTGTGGGGTGTGTTGCAGCCTGGCGCTGTGCAGCGAGGGTGTCACGGATGATTTGGGAACCTCTGCGGACGTGTGAGGAGTCAGTGGCGTAGCAATCACTTCGTGCCCAACTTGGAGCCAGGCCTGACCCTGCCATCCAGGTGTCTTGAAGCAAATCCTCACCATAGCGCTGACACCATCAACTACTAATATCTTCTCAACAAGGAAGAGCCAAGGAAGGTTCCCGTAACTCACTGACAATGACTGATGTCGTCACCCCTAAAGCCCAGGTTTATATACTCATTAAGTATCAAGAGAGGCAGATCTGGGCCCCTGCACCACACAGAAGCTCATTTGCTCTCCATAGCTCTCTATGCACAATGTTATTCATGCTACCGTAAAAGGGATTATATACAAGCCATATCTTGAAGGGCGTTGAACACAACATTACAATCTTCCATGACGTTTGGTTCTTCCAAACACAATCCCTGAAGCCCTGCGATGGAAAGAGGGTCCCCATCTGCATTTACAAAAAGAAAAAAAGAATTCCAGCTCCCATTGCTGGAGGAAAGTGAAGAAAAATGTAGCTTCAGGAAATGCTAAAGGCTCAGAAACAATAATCAAATCCACCCCAAAAAAGCTTCCCTGAGTAAAAAACAAGATCTTATGCATGTGAGCAAATATGTTTTGCGGCATGAATCATGGTGTCTTTAGTTTTTGTGGGTATTTTATTTTGATTTGGGTTTTGGGGGGTTGTTGTGTTTTTTGCAGGTGTGTATGGTTACAGTCCCAGGATGTGTTGAAGCATTTAGTGATTTGGCTTAAATTCAGATGCCACGAGCGGTGTTAGCAGGTAGGTGCTCTGCGCATCCTGGAAAATCAGTGTCTCAAGCTGAAAATTCAGAGTCATGACTTAAGGATGTCAACCACAGAAAATATGGAACACACACACAATTACATTTAAATTATATGGGGGAACTCTATGTCTTTAATTTTACCTTTGTAAGAGTACATGACAGCAATCTGAACTAGAACTGACTGGTTTACATGTCTTTAGTTTCTTGCATGTGTAAATACATACACACACACACACTTTTTTCGTGAACAAGCCCTCAAAATGTGCCATGGGCTGCTTGTGCCACGGGAGCACCGGTATAAGTGTGCATCCCGTTGTCTGGTGGCCAAGCACTGAGACCATATTCAACACAACATCCGAGTGCCTTAGAAGAAAACCGTCTATTGCCACGTGGTTTCTTCCCTCTTCGTATCTTGTGGCTGCACTGGTGCTTCAGTTATTATAGTTTCCTTCCCTGCCTACTTGCGTGCTTTAATGCTGATGTCTGTGTAAGCCTGTATTTTACCCATGCTATATATATTTGTTTAGAAGCCACAGTGTCTAAGAATTGTATTTATGTTCCCTTCAGTTGCACTGTGAAGGTGAGACTATTAAGCAAAGGCATTTGTCATCAAAGGACACTTGGGAGCCTACGAAACGCGGTGGTTTTCATACAAAGGCTTTATTGTCATCGGGTTGGTTTGCAGAATGGTTTGTGAGTGGCAAAGCCAGGAGCTACAGAGCCCGTCCTAAGCCTCGCTTATGCTCTTCAGTTCATCCCTGGGCTTTGTGGGACCCAGAAATAAGAGCAGGAAACACACTGTGGTTTCACTAGCTGTAAATAGCGACCGTCCCCGGGCTGGGTGAGATCCATCCCAGGGCAGCATCTGCCTTCGGGCAGCAGCACTAGCAATCACACGCCTGGCAGACGTACGTTACATCCCGCCCCGAGCGCTGCCCTAAGCCTCCCTCTGCAGCCCTGCAGTCCCAGCAGCTCTGTCCCACGCTCCCGTTCCGTGCGGTGTCGTTCCCAACCCCATCCAGACTCTGCCCACTCTCCCGGCTCCCTGGTGGCATGGTGGCACTGGTCGCACCCTCCTGGCTTGGCATCTCAGCACGTTTCAGTCCCTTCCCTTGCCGCCTGCCAGGCCGCGGAGCGTGCGCCACCCGCCCCAGAAGCCAGCTTGCATCACCTGCGTGGCCCCGCGGCCGCCCGAGCAGGGCGTCGGGCTTGGCCCCGCAGCCGGGAGCGCCCAAGCCAGCAGTGACGCAGAGAAGCACCGAGCAAGCCCAGGGAGCGGCTCTCACATCGGGTCTGGGGGATTCTGCCCCCCATGGCCGCCCACAGCTGTGCCCGTGGGGCTGGGCAGGGGAGAGGGGGCTCGACCCTGTTAGCCCATCCTCTGCCTCTCCCCATCGGCGTAAGCCCACCTGTCTGCACGGTCCATGGGAAAGCTGGAGGTAACATGTGAATTGTGTTTGTTTCCTCCTTTAGCTGAAGTTGCTCTGTGGTATTAGTCCCAGGGATTATCAGGAGAACAATCCTCTTTCACCTCGTCAGTGCCAGATCCAGCCAGAGGCCTGTCTGGCTTTTGAAGAAAGAAATTACAGAAGAACATCTAAGCAAGTGAAGAAAGAAATTACAAAGGGAGAAGGCCAGAAAGAAGGCGAGAGAGAGGAAAAAAGAAAAAGAAAGTAAAGGAGCAGGAAAGAGCAGAAAAGAGAGGAGGGAAGGGAAGGGAAGGGAAGGGAAGGGAGGGGAAGGGAAGGGAAGGGAAGGGAAGGGAAGGGAAGGGAAGGGAAGGGAAGGGAAGGGAAGGGAAGGGAAGGGAAGGGAAGGGAAGGGAAGGGAAGGGAAGGGAAGGGAAGGGAAGGGAAGGGAAGGGAAGGGAAGGGAAGGGAAGGGAAGGGAAGGGAAGGGAAGGGAAGGGAAGGGGGAAAAGATAAAAGGAGGAAAAAAGAAAAAGAGATAGAAAGAAAGATATTAAGTGGAGAAATTAGGGAGCATGCAGTGGAGCGAGGTAAACCCTTAGTGTTGGCCGGGATTCCCCCGGTGCCATCCTGGGGAAGGGGCTCTGCAGCTGCAGCAAGCAGCGGCACAGCGCGCAGGGGCACGCATCCCCTCCCACCCCACTGCACCCCGAGCTGCAACAGGCTGCGGCAGAGTGGGGTGCCGGGGCTCGTCTGTCTCCGACAGATCCCAGCTAGAGCCTCGCATGCACTTTCCCCAACACCACCCGCAGATGCTCAGCTCTTCGGGGACATCTTCTTGCCAGATTTGCGGGACTCCAACATCACTCCGCTAAGCCGGAGGGAGGGGGCTGGTGGGGTGGCTGCTGCCTTCTGACTGTGCAGGGCAGGAATCTGGGCTTCGTCCTACCCTGACAGACCGGCGTTGGGGGGACCTCTCCGTCACAGCACCTGGGGTGAACAGCCCCAGCACCGTGGCCTCAGTGCCCCCCTGCCCCAGCCCAGCTGCGCCCTGGGGTTGCTCCTGTCCTCGCAGGGCGATGCTTGCCCTGCCTGCAAGTGGGCCCAGCCTGCACACATAAATGCACACCCATGCGCTGCTGCCGCTGGTGAAGCCCATTGCATGGTTGCTATCACAGACCATGTTTAATTATGCTGTGGAGCTCATTACCACAGGAAGCAGCTGAGGCCAAGAATTAAGTAAGACTTTAGAACGAGATCGGCCATTCGAACAGACAATAAGAATATCCAGAGTTGTCATAATTCATGCCGATAAAAAGTTTGGAAAGGATGTATAACTCTTCGCCTCGGGGTTTAAGCCAAGTAGAATAGACCAAGAGACGTGGTCTGAGAGGAGGGGAGTCGGGGGGCAGATTACCTCACTGTCTGGCTATGGCTGTGGCTCTGTTCCTCCCCGAACCTCGTAGCCCTGGGCCTTATCAGTGGCAGGGCACAGGGCTCACTGCCCTGGGCTGGCCCCGGGGGCATCTCCTGTCCCCCTCACCTGGCAGTGCCATGGGGCCAGGCGATGCCTATCTGCCCATGGGAGGGAGGGATGGGGAAGCTCTCCCAGCCCCATGGGACAAAACCTAACAGGGCCCTGGTCCATCCCCATGGCCACCATGGGGACCTGGGGCAGCTCCCCCCACGCCAGCCCACGGTCGGGGCCAACCCCATGTCCCTGCCCGAGCCGGCAGGGAGAGCTGGTGGGACTTGGGTGGGAGGCTGGTCCTGTCCTGGTCACACAAGCCGGGGCTCCTCGCTGGGGGCCGCTGAGGAGGGCAGTTACAGTTTAACTCGCTCAGCCCACAGAGCCCGCTGTTGGGAGCGCCTGTCTAATGATTAAAGTGCTAAACGAGGAGGCATGAACTCTGCGTGCTCTCCCCAGCCTTGCTACTGAGTTACGTGGAGCCAGGCAAGTCAGGACTTCACCCCACCGCAGCCTCCAGGTCCGTCTGGTTACTGCCACGTCCTTTAAATCCGTGTGTCTTCACAAGGGTTTCTCGTTATTTGATTTCTTGATATTCAAAACCTAGTAAATGGCTTGGTTCACCCCTTTGTTCAAGGACGAGGGAGGAAGAGAAAGGAATCGCAAGGAGGAGGGCTGCAGCCGTAGGAGATCCACTGTAGGAGAGCCGTACCCTGATCCACCCTCCACCCTGTGGAGCTTGATGTTCAGAAATGCAGCTCCAGACACTGAATCCCTGACGGGCTTCCCAGAGCTGCACTTCAGAGGACCAGGAGGGCAGGGGCAAACCAGACAGAGGATAACATTTGTAGCCACTGAACATGAAGAGGTAGCCTGCCATCTCGCAGGGCGGCACACATCAGCCAGCACAGCTGGCTGTCTCCATCTGACCTCTGGAGCAGCCCCCCAGCCAGCAGCACCGTCCAGGTGGGGGGATCACTCCCAGAGACCCGACTAGTGCATCACCGAGGCGAGGAAAGGCAAACGCACATCATAGAGTTGCTGCATTGCCCTTCGTGCCCTGTGCCAGCGGAGGGGAAGAACACGCTTGGAGATGTCCACCTCCAAAGGCAGCAGCTTCTGCCCATCCCGTAGAGCCCCTGCCTGGCTCCTGTCTCTTCTCAGCGGGGTGTCCCTGAGTCCAGGATGGATTTTACTTGGTGATGTCAGGCCAGATGAATCCTGGTTTAATTGACCGTGGGCGAAATCGTGCTTCGATGGTTAATGTTATACTTGGGGCTGGGAAAACTACTGCAAGATCATAGCAATTAGAGCTGGAAATGATTCAAGTCATCTAATTTATTTCCTCTCTCCCCCTCATTGTCTCTCCCGGGGATGGGAGCAGTAAGGTTCCCAACAATACGTCTCCCTGTGCGTTGTCCAGTCCTGTCTCCCTGACTCAAGGAGCGGAGCATCCACGTGTCCCTGGGGAGACGATTCCACCGCTTGAAAGACGTCAACATTAGGAAATGTTTCAGAAGTTTAGCCTATATTTCCTTTTGTGGACTGCCACAAATTCTCAGGTCATGAGCTTTATGCCTCAAGGAAACTGGCTGCTTCCCACGAGGGCAGCGGCTGGGAATAAGGTGGTGGTTTTCTTTGGTGTTTGCAGGGGCAGATAGAGAACATGGGGGTGGGTCAATGAAGGTTTTCACACCTGCAAGGCAGGTCAGGTCAGGTAACTCATCTAGAACAAGCCCTCCTTTGGCAGGAGCTCAAGACTTTTTTTTTTTTCCCATTTCCAGATTTTTATTCCATAAATTCCGCCTTGTCTCATAAAAATCTCACTGCTGGAAACTTGTCCAGTTCCTCACGACAAATTCACTCCCTTTGACTTGCTCCTACTGCTGCTACTAATCCCACCACAGGAATGCGGGGTGAGTGGTAATAAAAGGACAAAAAAAGGACCATCCCAATGAAAGAAGCGTAGTGAGGAGTAGCAGGTACTCCTTGAAAGCTGTCACAGAATAGGCATCATCTTGGCCTCAGCTCTGCACTGCGTGCAGAGAGGACACAGGACCATCTGACTGGGGGAAGCTTATTGTGCAGATGCAACAGGGATGGAAGAAACTTCCCAAGAGATCAGAGCTTATGAGCACCACGGAAATGCTACACTGGGCCTACATCTATGTTAAGAAAAGTTGGAGCCACATGGCTCACTTTCTAACGATAAGGTCTCCTGCTGCTGAATATATTCTGCAGGATCATGCCATTAACTGAGAGGGACTTATGTTCCTTATACATTTTAAGTCACTCTTCTTCTCTGACAAGTAAGCTGAGCATTTCCACATCCCAAACAGTTTGAGCACTTCCCCATCCTCTTCCTGCTCACCAGCAGCAGAGGCCAGCCAGGTGAGACACACACTACTGTAGCAGATGAGAAGGAGGAGCGTGAGGGTGACTGGAGCCATAGGAATGTTTCAGCAAGATGAAGAGAAGTAAAACAGCTTGTGGTATCCAGGGGGCTGCATGGGTTAAGCTACTTTTTGCAACTGATCAGATGTAACACCTTCCCTGGGTGTGCTGTGACAGTGTCTCCCACCAGTATTAGTCACATCTGAGACTCTGGTCCCAGAGTAAAGTCCAGTTCCAGTTGTGGACGCTGCTCATTATTAGATCAGTGAGGCTTAATCATGTCGGGACATCTTCTAAAGAACATCTGGACAACACCTTCAGCAGCTGAGACTAGACAGGAGCCCCTCCTACTGGCAGCTGGTGCCCCCTGTACCTAGGGAGGCTCACCCCTGGCCAGGTACAAGTGCCCTTTCCTCATGTGTCCTCCTCTGTAGATGCAGGAATAGCTTCAGTGGACAAAAACTATGGTATGATATTCATGAGTCACTGTTTTGGTGGAGGATAAAGCAAACTTGCAGGGGAAGCTAGAAGAAAAGAAGGCAACCAACTTTTCTCCTTCCAGGAGAAAAACATCAAAGACATTTAAGCAGAGAGGACAAAGTGAGGTAAAGCAATAGGTGGTCTCCCGTCCTCACCCACCCACGCAAGAACCATGACCAACTCATTCTGTGGTTTTTGTCCTCAGCACTGGCAGGAGTGCCAAGTCTTCCCCCTTGTGAGACACACCCCCCCAAGATGGGCCATGCACCTCATTACTGCTGGCCAAGGACCTCTTGCCCCTTCTGTAGCCCTTCAAGCGGCTAGCCAGATGCCCACTCCCACCCAACTTTTGAGGTGCACACCCCCAGCTGTCCCTCCTGCCCTTCCTGGCACCCAGCACCACCATGGGACTGACACACACCTACGTGCCTCCCAACGGCTCTTCTTGTCCCACCAAAGCAGGAGTGGAGACAACAAGGAAGGATTAAAGCTGCAGGAAGTCCCATCTTCCTCGTGGACTACACTGAAGCCAGCGTGGTCTTTCAATAAGCTGAGATCTTTTTTTAATAATCCACACAGCTCATAGCTGGAGGTTTTAAGGAGCACATGTATCCAGTCCTGCCCATCCATCTCTGCTGTTGGTCCTACAGTGGTTCTGCCTTCCCCTTCTGCCACCTCTAACCCTGATGTAAGACACCATCTTGGGGTGTGAAGCTGTGCCAGCCCCAGGAGGATTCCTGTGAGGCCCGATGAGGATCTCACCCGTTGTGGCCAGCTGTCCCTTGTAAAGCCAAAAGTGGAAAAGCGTCTTACGCGACAGGCCAAGCAATTTGTTACCAAGCCTCAGGTCTGTGACGCTTCCCTTCACACCTCCAGGCCACGGGAGGGGACCCTGGCGTTTGCTAGGTCCCCAATGGAACACCCTGCCCTCCGCAGCCTGAACGTCCAAGTTAGATGTTCAGCAGACAAGCAGGGAACAACAGCCCAGACGGTAACGCAGCTTTACCTCGGAGCAAAAAAGCTGGCACCTAAAATTTCCTGCAGCCAGCTGCAATTTCAAGACTGCCTTTGCCCTCTAATTAGTTGGTATTTGCTGTGCCAACTATTATCTTTCTAGTTACATAGTGCTGAGGACAATGGCTCCTTATTTCCTACCACAAACACTGGGTTACTATTTACCTCCAGCTGTACCTCCTCTCTCTCCTATTCCCATTAAAAGAAAGCATCATTAATGACTACAGGGATGGGAAACACTGGAATAGTGGGTCATAAATTAAGACACTCGGAGCCCTCAATTATTTGTACCATGTAGCCTGTATTCAAACATTTACCTGCTCCTCTAAAATTGCTCATGTGAGTATTTCCGTTCTGAACCTGAACAGACGCTCAGAGCTGTTTGAAACCAGGCGCTGGTGTAGGGTGCGTGCCTCAAGCTGCACTAAGTCCCAACCTGGTACAAATTTGAGTAATTCCAGGGGGCCAAATGCCTCCCTGATGTAACTCACTTCGAATCCTCATTTGTGTGCAGCTGTGCATGTGCTGGAGCAGCAAGGCGCTCCTCGCACTGCGCGTGAGGCTCTGCAGCTCCTGCCGCGCGGAGACTTTGGATGCCTGACGCTGTGGGGCCCGGAGATGGGGATCCCGACAGGCCAAGTGTAAATCCTGGCTTCGTTGGCTGCTGCAGAGCTGCCACCAAGCTCGGAGGCCGGGCATGTAAACCCAAGCACTGAGATGCCCAACAATCCCGAGGGCTAGGCACCGCTCTCAGTTGCACCAACATAAATTTGCGGTGATCCTGCTAATGCCTGTGCAGCTACTCCCTACTTCTGCCAGGAAAAGTGAGAACAGGATCTGGCCGTGAATCTGTGAAGTTTTATGGGAGGAGAGGCGGGGGAGAGCCCCCGGTGTGATTCCTGGTGTTGCAGGCAAGGGATGGATGTGCCTGTTGAGAGCCAGCCCCGTCAAGAGCTCCACGCAAGCTGTGCGCTGCTTCCTCTGCCAAACTTTGCCAGCCTTTTTCAACAGCGTCCCGGAACCAGGCTTTGCTTCATTCGCACCTTCCCTGCAACCCGCCCCTGCCCGCACTTGGATACCGATGCCCAAAATCCCGGCTCAGATGAAGCAGCAGGTCACCAGGTCAAAACTCCTCCTCTGGCCAGAGCCAGAAACCCCACTGCCCACGCCGGAGCGGCTTCGGCTTCCGGCGCGTTGGCCCCCGGCCCAGGGGCCACAAGGGCAGGGTGCCCGTGAGCACCCACAGCGAGACACGCGTGGCACGGCGTCTGCTGCACAGGGCGGTGGCGAGCGGGGCACTGCGGGGCGCCGGGGCCCGGCGGCCGGGGAGGGAGCGGCCACTGCGGAGTGCGCGGGGAGCGACCCACGAGTGACTGAGCGCCCCTGCGGGGGCCGCGCTGCCGGGCACGGCGGGGGCGACAGGGACCGGAGGGCTGCAGGGGCCGGAGGGAAGGAGCCCGCCCGGTCCCCGCGGCCGCCCCGCAGCGGCACGGGGCTGCCCCCGGCTCCCCCCCGTCGCCCTCCCCACCCGCCGGCACGGGGCCCCCCCGACGGCGCCTCGCCCCCCGGCCAGCCCCCGCCCGCCCCACCCCGGGGCCGCCCCGGCGGGGGAGGCCGCCGCGCCCCTCGAGCGAGCCCCATCCCGGCGGCGGCGGCGGCGGCGGTGCCCGCGGCGGGGCGGGCGCAGGGCGCGGGGGGCGGGCGCGGGGCGGGGGGAGGCGGGGCGGAGGCGGCCGGAGCCCCCGGGATCCGCCGGCACCTCCCGGGCCCGGCACTCGCCGCCGCCGCCAACTTCGGCCAGGAGTCGCCCTCGGTGCCGCCGTTCCCGGAGCCCAGCGCCGCCGCGGCGACGGGGAGGGCAGCGCCGGCAGCCTCCCCCCGCTCCCCTCTCGCTGCCGGCGGGGGGCTCGGCCCGGCGCGGCGACGGGGCCGCGGCCCCCGGGGCAGGTGCGTCCCCTCGCGGTCTCCGGCCGCCGCGACGCCGCGGAGGGGGGCGCGGAGCCCCGTGCCCGCCGCGGGCGCCCGCTCACCTGCCGCTGCCGCCGCCGCCCGGGGACGCGGCGCCCGGGAGATGCAGGTAAGAGGCGGCCCCGGCCCGCGGCGGCGGGGAGGGCGGTGGCGGCGGGGGGAGGAGGCCGGGGGGCGGGAGGCGTTTCGCCGTGCCGGGCGGCGCGGCTCTCCGGGCCCGTCCCGTCCCGGGGCCGGACACCTCCCCGGGCGGCCCGCGGAGGGGCGGGAGGCGGCGCGGGCAGCGCCGGGGGCTCGCAGCTTTCTCCCAGCCCGGCAGACACGGCCGCCTGTCGCCGCCGACCCCCGGCGGCGCGGCCCGGCGGCGCCCCCGGCCCGTTACGGCCGCCGGCCGGGGCAGGGCAGCGGCTGCGGGGGCCGCGGGGATGGGGCGCTCCGGGCTGCGCGGAGCCCCCGCGGCGGGAGGCCCCGGCCGGCGGAAGGAGCCGTCGGGGGCCGCGGCCGTCGCGGGGCCGAGCCGCGGCCGCTGCCGGGCGGCGGCCCCAGGGAGCATCCCCGCGACACGGGGCAGCGGAGCGGCGACCGGGCACGGGGCTAGGGCCGGTGGCGGGGTGGCCCCGGGGTGGCCTTGGCGGAGTTCCTGCGGTGGGAGAGAGCCGCTCTGGCAGGAGCACCGGTCGTGAGGGGCCGTACTCGGGCATGAGGGACGTCGCTGGGGCGCAGGGGATGCTCCTCTGGGGTGGCGGACGTTGAGCCGCTAAAACAGATTTCCCTCGGACATGACAGACGTGAGTTTGGCAAAACAGATGTTACTCCGGTAGGATGGACGTTACTCTGAGCGGAGAGATGTTACTCTCGGATGAGGGCCCTTTCCCTGAGCGTGAACGCAGCGGCTTTCCCGAGAGCACGCGAGCCCCCTGCCCACGCTGTCCTTCTCACCCACATGCCTGCGGTGCGGCAGCATGCGCCATCATGGGCCATGGCACGTGGCACGGGAGAAGGTGCTCGTGCCTGTGGAAACACAGACGAGTAGTGATGGTGCGCCCGGTCTCACAGCACCAGGGCATGAGCATCCCAGTTATGTCCGTAACAAACACGCTGTTTTATGAAACTTGGTTTTTTTCTGGGAATTATGGTGCAGTACTTCCCCAATATGGGTAAAGTGACTTCCCTAAACATATTTTGGTGTGCTGTGACGCGCTTTGTTGCCCCATGTTTTTTGTACTTTTCCTCTGTCACCAGATGAGCGTCCCTGTCGGACCCTCTATCCGACTTCTACTTGCCTCTTAATGCTCTCCTGCCTGCGCTCTGGTGTCTGATCATCATCACCGCCCTTGCTCGGCTGCCTGCACCCGCGTACTCACCTGTCCAGCTTTGGGGTCGGTTTGTTTTTGTGACTGAGCTGTTTCTCACACACATACTAGCATTTATGTTCTCACTTCATTGTCTTCATAGCCAAAAACGCGGGTGCATTCGCATCATGTTCCTCATGTGCACCTGCATGTTTCCAATATAATCTGCTCTACCACACTTCACCCGCACACGTGGATTGTCTTTTCCACTGATGCCTCCTTGTCTGCCTACACGTTGAGGGGTCTTTCCTGTTGCCCTTTATTTGGGCTTTTGTGTCTGCACAGCCTCGGGCACACACGTATTAATAGGCACACAAGGCTTCTCCTTCCTTTACGCTCATCTTGGTCCGTCTGTCCCTTCAGAACCCTTTACCCTGCCCGGTACATGCGTATCCCTAAGGCCTTCCCCACCCTCCCCTGCAGGTGGGAGGTCTGCAGGGGGGCACTGGCACGTTGCCCTTCCTTCCCACATTTTGCTGCTGGGCATCGACACACAGGAGCTGAAGCGACCGCTTTTTCTGGTGGTGGCAGGTTTAACCTACGGGTGCCTGTCTTCTGTCATGTGCACGGATGCTGTTTTAAAAGCAGAACCAAGTTTTGGTACATGCTCTTCTTCCCAAAAGAGAAAAAAGTGGGCTTTCTCAAAGTTGGCAGGAGAGTCAGACTCTTCTTAAACCAGTGTCCTATGCCTGGACACCTGGGTTTATCCAAGGTGAAGGTTGGGCACTGCAGGAATTCAGGTGGCATTTTTTTACCCCAAGCGTCCAACCTATGGGATAAGTTACCACGTGTGGCAGCGAGGCTAGGCCAAGTACTCTTTTTTTTTTTTCCTTCTTCTTTAAATAAATTAGCCAAGTATATGAAAGGAAAAGCAGGAGGCTGAACTGCCAGTGCAGGGTAGGAGGCAGAGCTGGAGGGGCGAGCTGGCCCCGTTCCAGCCGTGGGTTTCCTCTGCTCCCAGGCTCCGTGGCTCGCTCGCGTTTCTGTGCCCAGAGGTGTCCGTGAGAGATGCCTCCCTTTTGGAAAGGAGTCCCTCCCTAGCTCCTTCTGTGCCTTCAGTATTAGCACACCTCTCCTCTCGGTAGCTGTAAGCAGCCCCTGTGTCCTTTCGCCTGTCTCTAGTGTACGTACAACGAAAATGTCCTTCCACGTGTGACTAACCTCTGTTTAGGGAAAGCTGAAGCTGAAATCGTGGCTGCAGGCTTCCGGGCCTGAGAAGTCTTCTCTCTTGGCCCCTTCCCTCCCAATCTGCCAGAAATCATGACATCAGTTGAAAAAAATGGAAGTTTTGAAAGAGCTGGGTCTAAAAAGTTGGGGGTTCCTGTTTTTTCAGGTAGTAAGGTATGTCCCAATTGTATTTTCCAGACTTATTCTGCGAAGACCAGAAACACACCTTTTTAAAGAAAAATTCACATTTTTGTATAGTGAAGTCTCCAGGAGCTTGGGCTTTTAGGAAGAGATCAAATATTGTGAAATTTTAAAAAATTAATAGATCAGTGCAGTCACCTTTAATGCTATTTGTTCCTTTCTCTAGCCCAGTAGGCCTCGCTGTTTCTGGACTGCTTCAGACCTTGAGTCTTTTGTCCTGCAGTTGTTGGCTTTGGGTTTCAAGGCGCTCAGGGAAACCAGTTCTTTTCTGAAAACTGCATGATTGCTCATTTAAATGAATATAAATTGTTTCTATTCATAAGACCTTTTTTCCTAATGGCTGATCAAAGTTCGAGTGAGAACCATTTCCTCATTTCCAAATTAATTGGACACACACACACAATAAGCATTTCAGAGAGACTTTTAAACACAGTGCTTTTAAAATCAGGATGCGGATAGCCAAGGCATGTTGTCATGTAAGACAGGGCAGGCCGTGATTTGCTTCTCTTTTTTTCGGAGAAAGGGACTTTCGCTTGCTGGAAAAAGGCATACAGACTTCATTAAAACTGAAGGCAGCGCAGAGAAGAGTCACGGGAATTTTTCCTGGACTGGAAACAATCCTTTTCTAATGGGAGATTTAAGGAATGTGGACCTAGGTAGCATTTCAGAAAGAAAATTAAGAGGTAGCGTGGTGTGATACCTGAGCGCTTTCAGCAGCACTGAGAGTAGCTGGTACTTGCAGAGCTTTCTAATTCAAGAGGAGAACTTAAAGCATGTGGCTGGGCGTTTAAGCTCTATGCATTCCTGTTAGAAACAGGCAACGTTTCTAACAGCAGGGTGATTAACCATCAGAACAAACGACCAAAGGCAATGTTAGCTTCTCCAGCTCTTAAAATCTTCAAATAAAGACTGAATGTCTTCTGGGGAAAGACTCTTTACTGGAGTGCGAGTTCTTGGGCTCACTGCAGAGATAACTGGCTGAGACCGTATGGACAGAATTACAGACGAGACCAGACCCTGTGATCCGCCGCCCCTTTCCAAGCTTTGGCTTAGGCCTTGGTAAAGCTTATGCAAGCCTCCCCCTGTCCTGCGTGAGGTAGAGCAACACGGTCACTGAAAGCAGATTGTCGCTTTTCAGCACAGCTGTTTCCACAAAGTAGGGATGCTCTCGTCTACCTTCTAATCGCACGGCCGCTCTCCGCGAAAGTGCTTTGCAAGGAGAGCCCGTTGTAAATGGCAGGCTGTCCGTATGCGGGGATCCTTCGCTTGTCCTTGGGAGCTGTGAAACGGGCAGCAAGGTTTGAGGGCTTGCAGTGGGGCTGCAGGCAGCGCGGGGAAGGGAGTGCTGCGTGTCCCCTCCAGTCCTTGGGGCCTGGATGACTCAAGCTAGAGTTTGGCTGAGTTTGTGAAACTTTAACTCCTTGTTCTTTCATTAAGTGTCACCAGCAATTGCCAAGCCTCCTCTTTTACCCTTTTTTCCCCTCAGAAAGGGAGCTCCACAGGGCTCTGGCACCCAAATGGCTATGCTGACACTGTGGCCCCCGTGTTTCTGGTTGGGTTTTCCCTGGTACCTTTCCTTTGCACGGTCCCCGGGCACCGTGCGTACCCAGCTCGTGGGACTGCGGCTCTCCTCGGGCTGCAGTGTCCTGCACGCTTCTCTCAACAGCTTTCCCGCTTCCCAAGGATGGTGCCTGGCAAGGATGTTCTTGGAGTAAATGATGGGGAAAAAATGTCCATGCAGTCGGGCACTCCCCCACCTGCTCACCCCCAAGGGCCCTAATCTGGGGGTGCCCCAGCCCGTGGCTACAGCCCCCTAGCAGTTTTTTTGGGAGGTCCTCCCCAGGGCCTGGCAGCGGTGGACGGTGAGGGCTGTGTGAACCCCATCTCTTCCCCTTGGTATGTTTACCTGTCTAAATTTAACTCCCCAGTCGGCTTCATCCATCCTAAGCCGACCTGTTCTCTTGTGGCTGAGCTGTGGGTCTGGCTCCTGCTGCAGCGTTTCCTGGCTGCCTCGGGCTGGTGGTTTGCTGCTTGCTCCCGCTCTCCAGCAGACGCTGGCTCTTTCGAGGTCCTGGGCAAGCTGTTTCTCCCCGCTTGTAGGTTTTATTTTTAAATCTGGTTTCGCAGAAAGGGACTGGACAGCCCTCGGGACTAGAGGGTCCCTTGTTCTCTCATCCCTGGTTGCTCTGAGTATTTACTCTGCAGTGGGCTTCAGGAAATCTCCCCTTGTCCCGCTGCAGCCCACAGCCGTTTTCCTTCTGGCTGTGGTTGCTCCCAAATGGAGACCAGGCATGCGGAGGGGCTCCCTGGCCACCTCTAAAGGGATGGTGCCTCTTTCAGCCCCCATCAGGACCCCAGCAGTGGGGTCGGTAGGTGCTTCCCCATGGAGGCATCTTCCTTATTTTGCTTTGTTCAGAGCTGGGCTTCCCCGAGCTGGCTTTCATCCCAGTTTGTTTGGGAACCGAGTGATGTGCCCCTCAGCTTCAGAGGAGCTGGAGGGAGGGAGAAGCAGGGAGGGAGCGCTCCTGTTTCTGTCGGGCTGGACAGAATTTGCTTTCTTTAGAGTTTCAGAGTTTGGGACAGTAAATATGGCCCAACCTGGAAGCCTTCTTAATCTAAATAAAACTGTCGGGATCAAACCATTCGTGTCCTGCATAACCCTGCAAGAGACCCCTAATTGATCTCTGCTTTTCCGGGCATGCCTGCTTGTCGTGTAGCTGATGCTGTGGTCTACCACATGAGAGAGATGGTTTGAATCCTGGCCTCCTCTGTCACTCTTTGAGCTAACCCGGTGGCCTTGTGTTTAATACTCTCGTATTCAGAGGAAAGGTAACGAAGGCCAAGGTTTTCAGCAATGACTAGTGATTTGGGGTATCCGACTTGAAACGCTGTCAAAGGTCCCGATTTTTTCCGAGGTTCAGCTATTTCTGACGCTTGGGCAGGCTTAAGTAGTCTGGACTTGATTACTCAAAATGACTAGCCCGTTTTGCAAATCTTCGTCTTGGGATCTGAAGCAGAAGTAGGCAAAACAAAATGAGATCAAATAATGCACGATGTAGGTCTCTAGCAGGGATACTCAAATGGAATGAGTCTTCCTAGAGTGGGAATCGGTTCGTGGCTGGAGAGCTCATGGCACTGTTGCATGCAAGGGTTTGAAAAGGAGTTCTTGGTTTACTTCAATTTGTGGTTTTCGATAGCTCATGAGAAAGGCTTGAAGGGTTTGATAGTTTTATGTTAGGGAAAGAAAAGGAGAGCAACGTTGTATCTTTATATATAGCTCTGTGTGTGTGTGTGTATACACATGAAGTTTAAGTCTTATTTTATTTGAAGGATTTGGGGAAAATATAAGATGTTTTCTGTAAATTCTCCTATCTCAGTTGGAGATGAAGGAGACTGAAGTGGTTGGGTGGAGCATGTGTTTTGGGTTGTTTTTTTATCATTAGGGGCAGAGGGTTTACAAAAGTCATACCAATACTAGTATTTCGGTGGTCTCCCTACATTTATCTTCCTTTTCCAGTTGTTCTCTGTTCAGCTTCTTGGCTGGTTTGGTATCCTTGTTTCACTGAGTCCTGAAGCATTGTAGCACCTCTGTTATGGACAAGTTGGAGTTCTAAAGCGAATTAAATGAGGATCTCCCTTGCTTAGCTGTGAAAACATTTCTGAGTTTTGTTATGGATCAAAGAATGGCAAGAGAAACATATGAGCCCAAATATGTCTTCATTAATGGACCATTTTTCGGAAAAAATCATTTTGTGACTGTCAGGTTCATTACTCTCTGAGGTGTTCCTAAGTACTCCGAAGTTGTCTCTAATCATAAAAAATTGATACTGTGCAAAGGAAAATGAAGTTCCTTGTTTTCCTCCTCTTTTTACAGATAGAGCAATTCTAGAGGTTTCCTTGTTATATTCTGTGGCCCAGATTTGTTAATAATTACTGTTAATATTGGTCCTGGCAGAATGTCAGGGTTTTGTTTAGTGAATATTTTGCCATTATCATTTCTGTGTCACAGCTGGGAAGGTTTGGAGTATCCTGTGGTTGTCATCACTGTCGATTCTGCCCGGCTTCGCATCTTCAAAAACTAACTGGAGCTTTCCAATCCTGTGTCGAGATGCTGCAGATATTCATGGGATAGCCCCATTACTCTACATGCTGTAGTGGAGGCTTCTGGTTTTGGACCAAAAGGTCAGCTCTTGCTCCAGTGCGTGGTGTATACAAACCAGATTTCTCACCGACATCTGCAGCCTTGTGGGTGACTGCAGCTGTTATTCCACCTGCAGAGATTTCGCAGCCTGCCATACAGGTAGAGTGGGCTCAGTGCTCCTGTGAATTATGACCAATTACCTGTCCTGATTTCTTTTCTGTTTTTATAACTATTCCCCATTTCCACCTATTCTTAGCAAGCTATTTGGGAGTTTTGCCAAAGTACAAAATGAACTTCTATTAATTTTTATTAATGGCAAGAAAGTTTTCAGCTGGGTAAGCTTGGTAAGTGCAGCACTGTTTATGTTCAGCTTTTACTGTAGCTGCACGGGCTCTTTCAGCATCTCTGCTGTTTTCCAAGGAGCCTGCGCAATCCTGAAAGGCTCGAGAGCTGGTTGTCTTCTCCATAGCATCCTGAGATGATCTAAGAGTGGGTCTGTATTTCTTCACAACAACAGTTGCACTCCAGTGGCATAGAACCCCATTGCATGTAACAACTAAACTTTTTGACCAGAAGGCATGTAAAACTTCTGTATCTTCTAAGGAAACGGTGCCATTTAGGTCAGACTCGCACACCAGGAACAATCTGCTCCGATCAATCTCTGAATTTGGCTGCTTGTATTGGGTTGTGTCTATGCCAGAGCAGTGCTGGCATAGCTGGGCAGTGCTGGGCTTTTCTGCCCGTGTAGCTGTGACACCTTTCCAAAGACCATGAATGAAGGCAACAGCAGCTCCTTCTGCGGGCACAGCTGCGGCCACGTGGGCATCTTTGTCAACAACAGTGTTCACTGTGGTGTTGGGAGGTGTGTGGTTTTTTTGTTTTTTTTTTTCACTCCGTGAACTAACAAAGTTTTATGGGGTAAACTTGATAGTCTGGACCAGGCCCTACTTATAGACGCCAGGTAATGATTCTAAGTCAAGCATAAAACCAAGCTACAAGCAATAGGGAAAGTGGTTACTTTTAGATGAGAGTTAGTTTGTGGTAGCTAAGCCTAACTTTAGCTTATGGACAAGGCTGAACTAGGAAATGTATTTTAAGTACATTAGAGATAAGGCTCTGTCAGTTCGTTGCCACTTCTGGTAAATCTGTGTGAGATCTGAGTTGGTGAACCTCGTGCTTCATGCAGTCAATCCCGAGCTGAGCAGATGGAAGGTGACCATCACAGTATGCCTCTGAGCCGGCAGGGACAGCTTTGCCTGTCACCTGCACCAATTCCTGCACCTCCCTGAGGCAACAGGGAAGGTGATCCTCATATTTCCCAGACAGTCCAGGAACTCATTCTTCCTCCTGGTAAAGAGGTGGTGATCTTCACAGAGCCCAAAATCTTTGTCCATAGCCAGCGAAGGATTATCCAGCAGACCTGTGTGCAAGAGGACGTGTATGCTGGCCTGTCGAGTATGCTGGAGCTGGACCAGGGATGGGGGAGGATACAGCCCTGTGGAAATTTTGGCTCACTCGCATCTTGGGACAGGCATCAGAGGCTGCTGGGGGGTGGACATAGCTTTCTAAACTCAGCCTGGGATTGAAAGAGCTCAAAAGCAACACCCGTTCCCAAGTTATGGATTGTCATCCAGAAGGTCCATCAATCTAGCAGGTGCTGGTCTGATGTTGAAAGCCGTGGAGTTGCTTGAACACGATCCATTCCCCGTTTGAGTCTCAAGGCAGATGTTGCAGCTCTGCTCAGTCACGGTTGTGACTCCACCTAAATACATTTAACTTTTCCCTTCAGCTCCTCTGCCCAAATGTGCAGGAGCCTTTGGCTTTTAATACCAATGTCATCACAGCAAATTAATCACTTGATCCTGTCCCTCTTTCCTTGGTAGGGCTTTCTCGCAGCGTCGTGCTGAGTGGATCTTCCAGACCGTCTTGATGACTTGTAATCTGAGGTCCTGCATCTGCGACTAGTCGCCATAAATTGACTTGCTGTGCGGTTTTTGTGCCGTGCAGACTTCCATGTTCATAGCCATTGTCCCATGTGTCTGAAGCAGCAGATGTTAGTGGCGTAATTGCCTTTTTGGTTAAAGTTTACAACCCTGTGTTTGGGATATGCTGCTTTCTCTCGTTGTCCCCTCTTCCACAGAAAACTCTGGCTGGTTATTTCTGTGCAGGGCAGAGCTTGCTGGTAGTCGTACATCTGCCTAAAGATGTCTTCAGAAATTTTGTGGATTCCTGGAGTTGGAGTTAGGCTTTTGTTTGTGTTTTTTTCTGCAAAGAATTAGTATTAAATAAGTAACAAGTGATTAGAGGTAATTTTATGTTTCCAGAGGCCCATTTGCCTTTTCCTTTCCAAGGTTTTGCAAAGCAGACATTTGGAAAGAGGTCTGTAATCTTGTATGCTGATGAAGAGATGCTGCTTTGGAGGGCATCTAGGAGTATCCTCAGACCCCGCTCCTCATCTGTGTGCAAAGTGGGTTTCTGTTTGTCCAGTACTCATCTGACACCGTGGACCCTTTCCCCTAAATTAAAATCTCTAATTGCTCTGTAATATTTCAGGTTCCTGAACAAGTCTGGGTGCAGGTATGCCAAATTCCTGGACTTCTAGAAGGAATCTCTGGTGTGTCCCCAGTGTGGATATGCCCATTGCGGACATCCATATGCTTGGAGCAAATGCCCAATCCTCAAGCAGCAAAATAAACAAACACGGAGCTGGTAAAATAAAAAGGCTTTCATAAGAAAACATGGTTTGGTCTAAATTGAAATTTTCAGAAGAAAAACATATTTTTCCATAGTGATGTTTCAAAACCTAATGATTTCTGTTTCCAATTGACATTCAGACTTAAATGTCATTTTAAGTTGAAACTTGAAACAAGAGTTTAAATTTCAGGTCAACATCCCAAAATCTCTAGTTTTGGATCAACATTTCATTTTGAATGTTTTGCTTCTATCAATAATATCTTGGGTTTTTTTCCCCCACATTTTCAAATCAAAAGCGTTTGGAATTGTTCATGGCATGAAATAGTATGATATTTTGACCTTTCATCCTTATTTGGGACGCAGGCAAATGTTGAAATCCCAGCCCTTCTTGGGGAACAGAGATTCCATTCTCCGACCAGATCCACAAAAGTATATTTCCACTGGTTTTGCTGGCCGGCTACTTCAATACTTTGTGTGTGATGACTTGTAATTCACTGCAGATTGAATCTGCGGCGCGTCCACATGGCTGGGCTGGAGAGGCTGAGGGCAGTTAATCTTTCGTGCTCTGTGTTGTGCTTTCAAATTAATATCCAGATTTCTTTCCCAAGATACATTTTCCTTTCTAACCAGCATTTGGTAGTGCACTGCGCAGCTGCCTGATACATATTCCATGCACAGATGAGGACTCTGGTGCTCTCTGTCTAGCTAAGAGCTCTTATATGAAATCGGGATGTTTTAAAAGTTGAGACAGCTTCTTGGTCGTCTATTGTTTGCAGTCTCGCAGACTGCCATATATCTTTCTGCTCAGAAGTTACTTTTTCCCCTTCCCACTATTGTGGGGAACTTTTCCCTGCCGGGCTCTGTGCAGTGTGTCTCTGAAGCAGTTTTATGGTGTTCCCCAGAAGCATGCTTTTGTATAGCTGCCTCAAAGCATAATCCAGAGAAAAGTCTCTGAAGCAAGAAATGTCTTTTTCTGTTTGGCTTTGAGGTGTTATCTCCCCTCTTCCAAAATGCAATTGGCTCCATCTACATCCCTAAGCTGTTTTGTTTGGAGCGAAGAGAGCTCAGAAAATCAAGGGAGGCCACACACATAAACAACTGTGTGTGAAATCAATTAATCTAAATGAGCAGGAGACATATTCTTGAAGGAGAAAAGACTGGTTCTCACAGAAACCTCCCTTGTGCACGGCATTAGCGGGACTGTTACAAACATTATGTCACTGGAACAATGATGACCTAGGTGAGTATTTTAAACTTCTCGGCTAGTATTGGCCAATATCTAGAGGAAGAGTGGTGTTTGTGTTTGAACAGCCTTCCACGCTCTTCGTGAGTATTTTAACAAATGATTTTCATAAGGGAAATGCTCACGGATACAGCGTTAGCATGCTAAAGCAAACGCTATTGAAGGGACCTAAATTTTGACATCTTAACTTCAAATATTTGCATCATAAATTTGATTCCAGGAATTGCGCTTACCCGGTCAGGGATAAGAAGCCATGCCTGCCTTCTTGTGTGTTCAGGTAGCAGATACTGTCAGCAATACGTACACCAGCAACCTACAGGACAGGAATTACTTGCAGGAGTTTTTGTAAACAATTTTTAATCTCAAATTAGAGAAAAATCTGATAGTGCTTTTTAAAAAAATCTGGTAAGAAAAAGAGGTTTCCTCAAGTTGTATGTTATAAAGTATTATTTGTCTCTGCGGTTGCAGGACTGTGAAACAGGATGCCGATGCGTAGGGATTTCTAAACCTGGTTAGCTCTTGGGTCGTGGTCACGCGTAGCGGCAGAGCCCAACTTTCCCCACCGGAGGAGGGTCACGCGCGTCTCGGCACGTCGTGGCCCTGTGCTTTAGGGTGCCCAAGGGTCAGTGACTACGATCATATCCCAGTTCCTCTCTGCACCTCTTTAAATAACAGTCTCCTCTCTTAGCCGGCTGGCCCGGGGCAGCGATAATACATGCTGGGAGCAAAAACCTGAACTTGGCCTTTCTTGGCTGAGGGAAGGCCATGGAAAGGAGGCCTCGAGAGAGCACTCTTTAGGGGAAAGGAGCGAAAGATCAGGAAATCTAGGAGACAGCTACTCCGCTCAAGTTCCTGAATTGTCACAGGAGAGGATGAAGCAGTGCAGCTCTGAGAAATCAAAAGTCTTTGGGCTTGCAGTGTTACTCAGACATTAAAATCTTTTCACGGCCGTGAACCTTCCCTGGCCCTACCCTACCTCCCGTTTGGGAATGAGGAAAATAGTAAGAGAAGTTGCTCTGTGGTGTGCACTGAGGTCTCCCTAATGAATCGCACTCTGCTTAGTCCAGCCCTGAACTGAGAGTTCGTCCTATGGAGTGAAAGGTTCTCAAAGGCTTGAACTAAGACCAGCCATGTTAGGGAAAGCTGCAGGATAAGGGGTCCTGATAGGATACTCCTGTTCATGCAACCTCGTCGTTAGGTTTTGCCCTGATTTCTTGTTTCATTCTAGTATGTAACGGATTATTTTCCTGCTTTGAGAAGAAAAGTCCTTTACAACTAAGACTTTGGTGTGTAATTTTTTTTTAGTTGAGGCCAGGAGGTTGTCCAGCATGGAAGCCAAGAAGATGCCCTGTGTTCCTGCGCTGCAGCTGGGAGCCCTTCTGGAGAAGGCAGAGAGCCCTCCCTGTAGCTTTCTGGGTGGAAGGGACTCGCCACGTACAACCTGCCGGTGCCAAAACCCAACAGGTTGGCGGATGCTTCTGAGCAGCTTTTATCGTTCTGATCACCATCATTTGTTTTATTGGCTATCTGATTTGATGGAGGCTGAGAAGGACATCGCTTCCCAGGGCCCTCAGGGCAAAACCTGGGCTTCGTAGAGCTAAGCTCTCTTTCCGACCCTCCCACAGCCCTGGGGTGACCCCCGGCGGCATCTCTCCGGGGAGGTGTCTGCTGAAACGCACCAAGTCATTGGCAAGTTAGCTGGCTATACGCCGCTGAAATTCATCCCTCTCAGGCACTTTTCTAGATGCCAAAAGCAAACAGTGCGCTTCTTCGGGCACCTAAATATCGTTGTTAAAGTGGCTTATTGTCCCCGAGTTTCAGTTCTGTGAAAGAGGAGTCCCAGCATGTTCCTATTTCCGTGATACTCATGTGGTGCTTACACCATTTTCTCTTCCAGCAAGCCTGAGGAGGAAGGGCAGATGCCCTTCTTGTCCCCTACATTCCCGTCTGGTGCTTGGGTGGAAATACAAAGAACATTTGACAACACAAATAAATTAAGCTGTTAATTTCCAGGACCTAATTACAACTCTTGGGTTTGCTGCCTGACCTGAAAACAAAACTCCTCTTGCGAAGTTTCTTTTGTTTGTTTGTTTGTTTGTTTTGTTTTAAACAAAGCAAGTAAACAAGAGCCACGCTACTGAATAGGAGAGGAGGGTTTGCCAGGTTCATTTTCCTGTATTCCTGCCTGGGTTCTGCTCAACCGGTTGTGCCCCACGCTGCGCTTTGGGAGGGGCATACCAGGCTAAATATATCTGCACCGCCTGTGAAATGCAGTATGGGGTGCTGTGTCATTTGGTGGAGTTTACTTAGAAACTAAGGTGGGAAGCCAGCTTTTATTTTCAGCCTTGGGTCAGATGCATTGGTCAGTCATCTCACCCAGAATTTTAGTCTCGATCAGGAGCTTGTCCTTGAAAGACAGACATAAAACCTACCCTCTAAATAAAAAGCCAAGCTAATAGCAGCAACAAAATAACGTTGGGGCAACCATATTTTTCTTGTTCAGCAACCAGATTTATGATCCGAGAGCTTCTTCGGATAGGTCACCCTAAAAAAGGCAAAAAAAAAATCATAGCTCAAATATCATGGCTTAATGAGTAGAGGAGTTGGTGTGATGCTGCGTGCTTTAAATATACCAGAAAGAACTCCAGTGCTGGCAGCACGCTGACAACTGGAGTCCTCGGGCTTTTGCTTATGTTGGGACAGAAATGTATACCTCCAAGAAATGTGTGAGGAACAGATGCCACTTGGTGACTAAAGAGGATTTAGCTTTTGCAATTTCTAGTTCTCCTTTTTGGCTCATTTCTTCCTCTGCTGTTTCTGCTAGTGCAGTGGGAGTGATTTCATGGGAAGGGAAGGTATTCCCACAGTGTGGAAGTGCCGAGGGGCAGATGCAGCGCAAGGAGGCACACCCGAGCTTGCTTTAGTTGCCGCACGCAAGTAACAGCAGCAGGGCAAATATAGCAGCATAGGTGACAAAAATCTGGTAGGGACTCTTGGGGACTTACCCAGGCAAATGGGTGAGTGGAAACCCTTTCTCTTTCTTCGTGAGCTCGCCAGGATCGCCTGCCTGCACATCTAACGTACTGCAGTCACATCTCTGGCTGCTGAATACATTTTTTTCTCTTCTTCCTTATGCCGTTATAAGTGAGAGGAATGCCAGTGTCGCTATATGGCTGTCTTACTAAAAAAGGAGATGAGAAAACTCTTCAGTATAAGGTTTTATATTTATCTAGGGGGATAATGATGATGCAAAGTAACTTCTGCCTTGTGCTTTTTAGTGCCTAGCACATTGGGGCCTCTGAATATTACTGCAGCGCGAGCCACACATTGCAGACCAAAGCCATACAGCTTTGCCAGCATAGAGCTCGGGGCACTCTGGGGTCCTGGTCTACACCGAGGGATCCTAGAGCTCCAGGATGTGCGCTTCATGCTAATGACAATAAAATCTTCCAGATTTCTACTCGGAGGGTTCACTTGTGAGGATGAGGGCTGGGCAGTGGGATTTCTGGGGTTAACCCAGGCTCTGTGACTTCTGCTAAGCCTGAGTGCCTCCTTTCCTTCATGGGCTTCACCTGGGCACTGATGGCTGTGAGCAACAGAGAGTGCAGAGGATTACTATTGCCATTTGAACCTACCCAGGTGTAGCTTATCCTCTCTGTAACAGAGGAGCTTTGAGAGAGCAGATGGGAATTACTTTTCTTTAGCTTCTGTTGGGGATTCTGTGTCTGGTTCCTGCTTTTTTGACTGTCCGGTGGTTCCTGGGAAGGTGGTAGGTAAGTGAACACTCCTAGCAGATATTGTTGTAGAAGTTTGACAGCTTTGCATCTCCTTGGCTTTCCTCTACTTTGTTCCTTGGTGCTTTACATCTGCGAAGTGATCCGTTCCCTCCCTCTTCCCATCTATCAGTACCCCTGCCTCAGCCCCGAGGAGTCAATACAGCTTCTGTAGCTGGGATTACCTGGTTTCAGCGATGGGATGGCAGGGCTTGGGGAAGGGTTTTTTTCTGGCAGGGGCAGGCAGAATTCACAAATAGCTGCCCCACAGCCGTGTGCTCCAAGTGCTGTACCACATGCTGTGATGTAAATATTCATGGCTTTTATTCAGAGGTTATGTGAAAAGTAAAGGCTGTTTGCACAATGTGCCAGAAAGATACCTCTGTTAGGCAAGGAGGTTGCTGGATGGAAGTGTGTGTCTCTCTGTAGACCACCTCAGATTATTAACTAAGCCATAATAACATGTAATTACCCATTCAAAAATGTGTTGCTCCTATGTGAAGCTTGCTCCCTTTCTTCTTTCCCCCTTAAGCCCTTCTCCTGACCCCTGTTATCACTATGGATCGCCTCCTGGCTGGGCACATCGGCCATCTGGTATCGGTGGGCAGGTTGCAGCCTGAGTCTCTGCTTCTGGAAGAGCATCTGTGGCTTTGCCTTGAATCCGGCTGCGGAAGGTGAAACTGGCTGAATTGGGGTCACTGTGCCTGCACAGAGGGCAGGTTGTGTGAAACCGCTGAGTGATAATGCTGCGCTCCCAGGACAGCACGTTGTTTTGCCCATCAGTAATGCTGCTGATGCTCAAGCGGGAGTTGCTGAGAGTGACTCCGGGAATGCTGAAGGGATTTGGTCGCTGTTTTGGTATGTTAATGTCCCCGGTCCCTGTATTCTGGGACTCCAGGGCAGGAAACTGCCTGCAAAGGGCAGCTGATCTTGAGATGCTGAGTTCCCAAACTGCAGGTTCCCAGTCCCTTCTGCAGAGGGATGCGAGATAGCACCAGAGAATGTGGTGGGCAGGAGAAACGTGCACACCTCTGCCAGTTCTGCTCCCTGTTGCAAGTGTGAATGTAAAGCAGCGGCTAGATCCTGGCAGCCCCTGCTCTCCCTTTGGCTTCTGCTTGGGCCTCTCATTTCGGTGCCTTTGAGAGAACAGCTGACGAGATCAGGGTTGCAGTTTTGGGGAGCAGCCTGGCCTTACAGCAGCAATTCATTCAGCTGTGCCAGCCGGAGTAACCGTGAGCTTCCCCGCTGTTGGTGGGCATTTAGTGGAAGGAGATGGGGGGGGCGGGCAAGAAGGGAAAAGCGTCCTCAGGACTGGAAGGAGCAGGGACAGAAAGGGAAACGAACAGGGAGAAGGGATGCGTTAACCCAGCTGGGATGTGGTGTACGAGAAGAAGGGTGCAGGTTCGATCATCCACCTCCCAGTATTGACACTGGACTGGCGTGCTAGGCTGGTGACCCCGGCGTAACTGATGAGCAGCGCGTGTGTGTGGAAGGAGGGAATGTGGTAACACAGAAGACTAACCCCGCTGCTGCAAGCTTTTCTCTGTTGGCACCTATCTCACGTTCTGTATTTTCTCACCCTTGCTTACCTGAGGGCTGTCATCTCCTAAATAAAACCTGCACGTTGCTCATATTCTGTGTAGGAAAGCTGCAGAGAAACCCCATAGCTGCAGAAGACAGAGTAGGAGATACTTTCCCCCCCGCCAGTCATTACTGAGCCAATGTTCCAGGAAAAAGAAAAAATTGGGTGTTGTATCATGGGAGAAATGGAGTTTCTCATGGGATATAAAACTTTGTGTCCGACCAGTGAAGGTCTCCTGGTACCGATGCTAATCCTGCCCAGGTTTTACTGTGCAGTACGTAATGTAAAACACGTGCTAATTCCTTCTGTAGTTTCAGTAGAAATTTTTCATTTCCTAAACAAGTGTGCTGTGTTCCTAAGTCCTGTTAAGCTGCTGCTGTGTGCCGCTCCAGCAGCCCTACCTTCACAACTCGGCTGTTTTGCTGGGTGGTTTGGAGCCTTTTGATGGAAGGCGCTATTTAATTATCAGTGGTGTTATGTTCCCGGAGCTCGCTACATGAAAGCAAAATACCGGCAGTCTGTAATTAATCTCAGCTAATGTGCCACTGTTTACACTCCATCTCCCAAACCAGACAGATGTAAGAAGACACCCAGCCTTCGTCTGGGATCCTCCCAGGTTATTTCTGAGCTATCTTTGGAGAACTGCAGTGAGCGTATCTACCCACCCCGCAAGTCCCTCAGAAATGAGTACCTTTAACTTTTCTAAGGAATGAGTGGGAGACTTTGTTTCCTAGCAGGGAGCAGGGTTAATCCCTTTTCGTTTGCATTACCACAGCCAACAGTGGCTGGCATGGTACAGGAGCACATAACTCCTCCAGCAGTCATGAATTTTGCAGTGTGAAAGGGTCCGATGTAATACGCTTTGCTTCCTCCGTTGTCCCCTTGCTTTGGATGAGTAGGAGGCTGCTGGCAGCAGGGATGTGCAGGATCTCTTTGGTGGAAAGACGAGTGATTCTCTGGGACTCCAGCCTTAGAAGTAAAATATCATATGTCATTTCTGATCACTCTGCTACAAATATTTAGCAGGAGAAGGTGATGCTTAGAGCTGTGGAGAGACTGAAAAGATTACACATCCTTAGTTAGAGAGAAGAGTAATAAAAAGCAACATGACAGAAGTATATAAACTTTGAAGTACAGAGAAGTAAACCAGGCATTCCTGTGTATACTTTTACATAATACAAGGTTTTCAATGAAATCGAAACAAAACATCTGACAGAGGTGAAACTTATTTTTTCCTTACAGCATGTAAATAATTGAGGCCAAGAACACAGTAGAATGTAGAAAGGATTACACATCTATATGGATAAAAATCTTGCACGCAGTTTATGAATTTTATTCTAGCTGTTTTAGAGGATATCAGGCCTCCTACTCCTGGACGGTCTCCCAGCTGCAGCTGCTTAAATGCTCTTCCTGGCCCTGTAAACCTCTAATACCTTCCTCTGAAACACCTGACAGTGGACACTAGCTTAGAGGAGTCATTGCCTGAGCCTTGTGTTCCCCAACATCTCTGCGTTGAATGATTACTATAAACTTGGCTGGGATCAGAGGTGACCACAACTTTCTGATCACGTGAAGGCTGAGCTGTAGATTATGAGGATGTTGTTGTTGTCCTCCCAGACTACAGATTCAAGATGCCAGTTATCCATCTTATCAAACCACCAACTCGGTTGCCTCTTTGCCAGCATCCACCCCAGTGCTGCGGTGGATAGGTGACCTCTGCAGGTCTGAGCTGCGGTAGGAAACGTTGCAGCATCAGAGCCTATATGGTTCCCATCCTCTTGTGGAACAATGCATTTTGGGTGTTGTGTCAGCATCTTTTTTTCAGCAATATGTTTTGTTCAGACTGAAGTGAGTTGTAAGCAGCTTAGTCACGTATCCAAGGCTTTTGGTGGGTTTGACTTCTCCCTGTTATAAGTATGTCTTTGGGTTCTGATTGTTTTCAATGAGCACTGATTTATCCTGCTGTGGATATACTGGTGAGAGTAGTCCCCCCTGCAGTGCACTGGGCACGTTGTATGCTGGGGCATCTCGGGGGTACCCAGGGCAGGCTCCCTGCTTCCACACCCCAGAGTTTTGCTGGTTTAGCAGACGTAGCCTGCTAGCATCGCTGGCCTGGAGGGAAGAAAAATTTGTAATATCCAGCAGAGGGTGCTCATAAACAGATATCCCAAGTAACCGGGTACCACTGGTACCCTGCAGTCCAGTTCTCTGGAAGCTGAGCCCCAGTTTTCGGTGGCCGTGGCCATGTTAGCAGGTAGAGTGGGCCAGGAGGAGAGGGTCTGGAGGGTGAACCAGTTGGTGCTGAAGACCTGGTGTCCGTGCAATAGCACTGTTGGGGTGCAGGGTTGTTATTTTGGACTAGCTCTTGTCTGTGGAGGTGGAGGAGGATGTGGAGGTATCCTCCTCGAACACAGTCTCCTGTGCAGTTTCATCTGGAGGGAATCCAGTTTGCAAGCTCTAAGGCTGCTCCAAGTTGTAAACCACCACACAAGTAGTGGGATTGATGGGGAATTTGCTTCAGAAGTGAATCCCTATTTGAACTACAATAGTAGCATGCTCATGGCTGTCTCAGTGTTGGTAGTGGTCAGGTCTGCTGTTGAGTCCCTGTCACCCATGTCAACCTGATCCTTTTTGCAATGCAGGTGAGTGCAGATACTCCAGCCGCTCTCCATTCAAGGCAGTTTCCAGCCTCTGAGTTTTGAACCGAGTTTATGCCTGAACTGAACTCAAACTCTCCAAGCGCATCTCAATCAAAGCTTCCAAGTTTGATCAGGTTATTTTTTGTCCAAGCCACAAGGTGCAATGCAAAACTGTAACTTGGTCCCAGCTTTGCTCAGAAGGGTCACAAACCTTTTGGTGAACCTGGGCTGAATTTGTGCCAAATCCCAGAACCAGGTGTATTTTTCATGTGTTTTTAGGACTGTGTGTTGTAAATGTCACATGGCTCTGAAATGGAGTCCCCAGAGCAAACGTAGCATGTGATCAGAGCACTGGGATTAGGGAAGAAGAGGAGGAATTTTTCTTCAGATAATTATAGGCAGCTGAGTTGCCTGTGGAAAAAAAAAATCCTGCTAATGCTCAGCACCTTTAGAGTACTTGCTGTACAGTAGGCATCACCAAACTCCTCTGCATCAAAGGGGGAAATACCTGTCTGGTCTGTAATCCAAGGCACTCTTGGATTAAAGAAAGATCGTAGGGCACAATTACGTCAAATGCAGAAGACTTCATTGCTGTCTTTACAAACCTCTCTTATTTTCCCTAACGCCTTTCTACTGAAAAAAAATCCCAGAATGTTTAATCAGCATACCTAATTAATAGTGCCATCTCGCATAATTCATCTTTATAAAGCTCTCTTGTGTGGGGTTTTCCACCAGTAGCTCTCAACGCATTTTACAGAAGAGATTCTTCTCATGAGCCCCCTCTTGCACAGGGGGAAACCAAGGGAGAGGGGAAGGTAGAAGAGATGTGCTTTGGTTATGTGGCCAACCAAAGGTGGGGTCAGCAATAGAATTCCAGGTTCTTAGTTTTGGGCTCTGCTAGAACTGCTTCTCCAACCACCGAAGTGCATTTAGGGCTGGATGAAACACAGCAGCTATTGAAACAATTCGGGACAGAAAGCGGAGGAAGGCAGAAATGTAATTACGCACACAGGGAGCGGTCACGTAACCAAATGCCAATGTTTGCGTAAAGTGACATGTTGTCTTTAATAACCACGAGCGTGGTCAGGCACCCATTTCTTTCCTCTGAAAGACAACACGCCGAGCAGGTCGGCACCCTCCGGCATGATGCTGAAACACTGGGTCAGTGTTGACTCAGAGGAAGGAGCTCCGCTGCCTGAGTCACCCGCATCGCTTCCTGAGGGACCCTGGTTTCCCCGGGAGTATCGGCGAGACCCAGCGCTGCCATCCTGCTGAGATCAGATGAGATCATGACCTGAAGTGGTCTGGCTGCAGTTAAATATAAAGAGATAGCAAAGAACCCCACATCTCACTCTAAGGGCTAGAAGGGTGGGTGGGGGTTTTTTTTGTTGGTGTTTTTTGGTATTTTTAATGATTTTTGTCTTGAATTACAGATCTTCCCCCCCCAAAAAAAAAGGGGGGGATGAAAAAAGCTTTCTTTAACTAACTTGGTAATAATAGCATGGTTTTAAAAGTACTTGTTTAGCCAATGCTGACTATATGCTTACACAGCTACCTCTGGCCTGGGAAAGATCGAAACCACAATGGCTAAGTATAGAGGCCTCTAAAATATCTTCATATATACAGTGCCTGAATACACAAACAGAACTGGTCTCTCTTCTGTCTACAGGAGCAATATTTTCCATAGGATTTGTATTGACAGAGGTTTTCCCCCTGGAGTTAGCATATTTATTAAAATAAAAATCCTCCAGAACTTCATCCATGTGCTGAACCCCGTTCCACGACCACCTTCAACCCGCTATAAGAAATATAATCTCTTCCTGAAGAAAAGTAAGCACTTTTTCAGTCTGTGGTGTAGCAGGGTCCTGACTAGGGATTGGTTTTTTTTGTTTTTCTTTGTTGTTTTGTTTTTTTTCTTTGTTTTTAAAGAGAGGGGAGAACTATTGCCAGGATTTCAGCCTTGGCTCATGAGAATAGCTAGTGCACAAAGGAGAGATGCTCCCATCCTTGAAGCTTGGTAGGGTCCATGGACTAAGCAACCAGAGCTGTGCTAGATGCTGGGCGTACCGAGATGCATTTGCCTCTATAAAGAAAGCACATCTGTACACAGCATGCTGCTAGGATAAACTCCTGTTTGCATTTAGTGCTTTGTAGCCTGTTTTCTGGAGTGCAAATATCTGTCTCTTTTGGAGCCTGACCCCTGACTTCTCTGTGTGCCTCCCTTTAAGTCTTTAACTTAAGCTGCCGCAGTCGCTTTTGGGCAGTTGCGGGCAAAGCAGTTTTCTGTTCCTCCTCTGTGAGTGTGATACCTCAAATATGTTCCTGCCGATTCCCAGCTGTGGGCTAGTTTTGTACTGACACAACATATTCTTGGGTGAATGACAGATTTCTCTGCACTGGGGTTGGCGCTACTCGCTTTGCACGTAGCTGTAGGCAGCGTGTGACATTGTTCTGGCGGGAGCCAGGAGGTGGTAGGAGTGGCACACTGAACGCGTGCCCAAATTATGTGCTCCAGGGAGCAACACCTGGCTTATGAGACATGTGCAGATGTTGCATGGGTGGTCCTCAGGCACTGGTAGATTTTCCTATCGTTTCTACCGTGATTATCTATCCTGGCTCTGGATCGTTTGCTTGCACACCAGCAACCCTGGAAACCCCCTAGCTTTCATAATAATACTAACTTGTCCTTCCTTTTTGGATAAAGCAGCTTCTTTAAATGTTTGTAACAATACGCAGCTGAATATATAGACAGTTCTTTCAACACCGAGCCCCTGTCTGACACAATATGTCTGCAGTTACTGCACTCAGGCTGTGTTTTGAAACTCTTCTTTCTACAAGGCCCATTCTTCAGGGAGATGGTATGGAAAGAGGCAGAAATGAACATGAGCTAGGGCCTCCTCTGGTGTTGTTAGGAGGCTCTGACAACTTTCCTGTACTCGGCACAGGAATATTGATGATTATGTTCGAGGCTTCTCTGATGACTTCCATGCAGAGGTCTCGAGTATTTTTTTTGAACTCCAAAAATAAGCTTTTCTATTCTCATAGGTACGTACTACTCTCATTTTAAGCACGAAGCGGCTGAGATGCAGAGGGGTGGCAGGACTTGCCTGCAGTTGTGCGGTGAGCCTGGAACAGAATCCACTCTGTTGTTTTTCCTGAGAAGTGCAAGTCACCAGAAGCTCCCGTGGGGCTCTGGGATGTCTGAGTGCCTAGACTTTTACAAATCCAAGCTGTAAGCCTCTTCACTTGCCTCGCTCTGCTGCCGCCGATGCCCATTGCATAGCTACACACAAGGGCAATACACGGTGTAAGACACGGAGTTGTAATTTCCTGGATGAACAACGTGATTTCTGTACTGCTTTGTAGCTCGGCACTTCTGTTCAATGATGAGCTTGAAATTTTGTCTCAAAAATAGTAGTGATAGTGCAAGCAGGAAACAAGTACCTACCTGTGCACCGTACCTTCTCCGAGTACAGTGACAGTCAGCACGACTACTCTGCTGAGAGCTGGAAAGGGATTTTTTTTCACTCTGTTTATGATTCTGGGACATCCTATACAGGTGACAGAATTGGCAAGAGCCCATGAAGTTCAGAGGTCTGTATTACTCATGCTAGGACAGTTCTGGTGCAGTGTACGTCTCGAACAGGAGTGGTTCCAGTTGTCATGGCCTGTCAGTCCCCTCTTTTCACTTGCATCGTTAAGCTACGCTAGAAAAATAAGCTCCTTCTACTTTGTGTACCTGCATGTGAAACGCTGGTTATCTTTAGCCTGACTAAACTGAGCACATCCCTTCTGTCTCCATCAGTGGCCCCTGGGTAGGGGACAGAAATGCAGTCCCTGTTGACTCCTGTGGGGAACGCTGCTGTTAGATCAAGGGGTATGAGAGCATACCCAGAAGGAGGATAAAGGAGCGGGGCTGGCAGGTATCTGTAAAATAAAGTCGTGGGAGTGCTGGGATGGGACAGAGGGTAGATACTGAGTTATCTACGTGTCTTAGGAAGCTTTGACAATTTACAAGTGGCAAGTTGTATCTTTATAATATCTTTATGGTATATATTATAATAATATTGTAAAATATAAAATCTTTATAACATCCCAGTGAGCAAATCAGTTCCCATTGGGATTCTGGATTCAATTCTTGCAGGCCACAAACATTTGGGAGGATCGTAATAGTTTCCAGACATGTTTATCATACATCTAGAAACCCACCTGTATAATGCAGCATGATAACTGGGCTCTTCACAAGGCAAACCCTGCACGAGGCGGAGTTGAAGCACCGTTGCATTTGAGGTGCATCTGCAGGGAGCTGAGCGTGAGGACGAAGGGAAAGGAGTTGTGGTCCAGGCCGTAAGAGGTTGCCCTAAGCAGAACAGTCATCAACTCTTTTCTGTTGCCAGTTGTGGAGAGCATTAAAAACACAGCTTAATCTGCAGGAAAAATAGAATATTTAAGGTGGACATGGAGAAAAATTATTGGAAGTAAACTGGAAGTGGTTGGGTAGGGGGGCTGCAGGCTATGCCTTTAGGGAGAGTTTTAGGAATGGGTAAGATAAACCCTTGTCAGGAATGATCCAAGTATACTTGATCCTGCCTCTGTGCAGAATTTGGATGGTGATCTCTGGAAGTCCCCAGTGTTTCAGCAATACTGTAAGTAGGGCTTTTCAAGGTTATCCGCGGACAGCAGGCTGTGTATAAATAGAAAGACTCGGGACTCAAAGAGCGAGGCTCTCCTTGGGCCTGGCACTCAATTTATTAGGGTGAGAAGATGGAGCTTGAGCTGACTTTTCACCTGACCTTGCATTTCTAGTGCCACTAGTGAATCACACAGGTCACATCCTACACTACTGGTTACTGGTGATTCTGGGTCCTTATCATTGGATAGTGAAGCTCTCAAGCTGTCTTGGAGAGCAGACTCATCCATCTTCCAGAAGTGAGACACATACAGAGTATCTTAAAGCACATCAGCCTTAATGAGCAATTATAAGCAGGCTAGGCCATTTGTCTTTTTATCTTATTGTCTTAAAACTCTGCAAAAACAGTGTCTGTGTGGATGGAGAGGATGAGGCAGAGAAGGGCAAAAGACCTGATCCAAGAAAAAAAAACCGAGACAAATGGCATTGAGGCAGTATTCAAAATTGCAAAATCAAAATCCCCAGCTTAGGTACCACCTAGCTCCTGGAGGCATCTAAATTCCACAAATGCTTCATTTGCCTTTTTCTCTATGTTTGTCTGGGTTGTTTTTTAAAAAAAAAAAAATTTTATTTTAACACCCCTTGGGTGCTGAGCGTTGTACTTGCGTGCCTGCCCAAAACTGCTTGAGTCTGATCACAATCCAGAAAGAGAGCATCCTGGCCCCTCAGCCTCCCCAGGTGTTTTCGGAGCACACCTAGTGCACACGGACAAGATAAGATCGAAAACCCAGTGGCAGCTGCCACTTTCTTTTGAAACCTCTTATATAGCAGCCGAATGGTTGGAAGGCTCGGGGATCAAAACCTCCTTCGGCATTTTACCCAACAGCTGCTTTATGCAACACGCCAAGAGGTTTCGGAAGGAGATGGGCCCCCACAGTAAATGCTTGTGGTCTATAGCCGTTGCTTGCTTCGTCTACTCTCTTTCTTGCACCAAATCTGGAATAAGCATCCACACCGTAGCGTGGCTTATATGGGGATAGTGAAGAGTCGCCTTTTCTCCTGGCCCTTGCCTGAGGGATGAGGGTTGGTGCCTTCTCCGGGAGGGATAGGTTTGAAGTGCCACGAAGGGAAGGAGGAATTAAAGCAGGTCTCCCGCTTCCTTAGGCTACAGTTTAAAGGAGGGCACACCACTGCTTCCTCCGGGTATGGCTCAGTTGCTTGCACGCAAGTGGGAGCGCGGCAATTTGACGGTAGAGAAGCACCTAATTTTGGGTCACGTATGAGCATAGGCAGTTCCTGGTAGCTCTGAGCAAGGTACAGAGCTCCTCGGGCAGGAGAGCCAGAGGCATTTCTCTTCTGGCTGGCCCATGCTAAGCGTGCTGACAGTAAGTGGCTCCATGCCCAGCAAGAAGTTGTTTTGGAGCCTCAGAGGTGTCTGACTTCTCGGAGGCCGCGAAAGCACTGAGGACCTTAACCCCGGGGATGCACCCTTGGAGCAAGGCCCTTAAAAGCTGGGTGTTGCAGCGCACGCATCTTCGGTGCCAAGTCTTTTTTGGAGCTTGCTGCACGTAACTTGTGCAAGACCTCCTGCATAATGGCTTCGCAGAGCCAAAGCCCAGCCTGTCCGACGGACCACATCCCTGCCTGCTCGTTGGTTTGTCAGTTCAGCAAGGCTCACAGGACTGGAATCGGTTGCTTTTTCTCAAGCTGTTATTAAAAAAAAAAAAAGTCTAGTGTTGCTTCTGTGGAAAAGCGTTTCTGTTCGTTGCACGGTGCTGGAGTGAGACTCGTCTAACCTGGAGCCTGGAGTCTGTCCTGTAGGACAGAAAGGAGGCATGCTGCCCAGCCGAGCCCTGGTTTCACTGGATCCAGCTGCGATGGTTTAGGTTTCTGGCGGAGTCTATCTGAAAGCGGCACAGAGCAAAGCACAGAGCAAAGCACAAAGAGAAGGAGGGTCGTAAGTACTCCCATTCTGTCCTGATAATCCCTTAAAAAATAATTGCAGGCCTAAACCTCTGGCCTCCAGCAAATTTTCCACTCGATTAGAGGCTTTTGTGAAGCTGGGGAAAGGGACACGCAGACTTGCACATTGTGCCGCTGCCCGAAACTTCCAGCTGGGATTTTTTCCATCAAAAGGGGATTTTAGTAAAACCATTATAAGGGGCTTAGTCACAGAAAAGCAGTTGAGCTGAGACAGAGGTAGATTAGCTTTAACATGCTTGTTTTTGGCACTAGGGACAGGGTGGAAGTTACACCCAGCCGCTCACATGCAGCCTCCCCCTGTCTGGCTGAGTCCCCGGCAGGTGTGCGCTGGAGATGTCCCCCCGTGTGCCCCCCTCCAATGTCCCCAGGGCATGCTGTGTCTGAAGCTGGCAGAAGTGAGGGGAAGGGAAGGGAGCGGGCAGCCCAGGCGCAAGTCGTCGCACCGTGTGGTCTGGGTCTGGAAACCAAAAGTCGCTACCACTGGATCGGTCTTTGGTGTGGTCCGGGCGAGTTTTTGCTAATGGACAGGTGCTTCTCGGGAAGGAAAACCGTGAGGGGCCATAGCATTTGCAGCCTTAAGGACCGTGTCCTGCCTGTGCCTTTGATCTGCACGGGTGGTCCCCGAGCATCGCTGCAGGAACAGTCCTGGTGAAGATGTAGACAGAGCAGCTGGGAGAGCTGCAATCTGAGCCATACCTGATGTTGTGATGGGACGTCGGCCTTGAGGGCTGTCAAGGTGGCGCTTTTTGTCAGCTCCGCGTTTGTTTGGTGAGACTCGCCGTCGCCTGAAATAAAAGCTGCGACAGCTGAAGAGTCTGAACAGATAGGGATGGCTTGTTGGAGTGGTTCCTGCTGCTGTGTACAGCTCACACTCGTACACCAGTGCTTCTGGGGCTCTGGGTGGGAGAGCCTGGTGTGGGAAGAGTAGGAAGATGTCCTCTGCAATTAGTGTTTCTCTGTCCTGATCCTCCCTCTCCAGGGCTACCTTAGGCTGGAAAACTCATTTCAGGTTTTGCTGCTCCAAGTGGCAGAAGCCAGCAGGACTGGAGAGGGGAGAGGGGGACAGTGGGCACTGCTTGGCCAAAAAACAACAATAAAACAAACAAGAAAAAAATTTTCTTAGTGTCGAGCTATAGATGGCAAGAGATCCAGACTTCAGGCGGAAGTACTAAATCTAGGATCGGTGTTTTCTAGAAGGCAGCCAGCGCAGGCCAGGGCATGCAGGTCTCATGCAACGATGGGGTGCATCGACCATTGGTCCAGCAGCTGCTCAGCTGCGCCAGCTGTGGCTTCCCATTTTGGTTTATGGTGCAAACCCTCAGGACCCTTCACCATCGCCAAGTACTGACGACGACGAGTAGCGATGGGGTTCACCGCTGTAGCTTCCACCGCACCGTTCCCGCGCCGCCCATCCGATTCCTCACCCCTCTCACCTGGTGCCCCGGCTGTGACCCCCGAGCGACGCACTGGGGACATCGCAGGGGACAGCAACCCCGTGAGAATTAACTCCTTTCGATTAATTCATGTGTGGAGTTGGAATTAATTACTGTGTGAGGTGAGGAGCCTTGGCCTGGGAGGAGTCAACCCGCCGCCCCCCCCCCCGGGGAGCCGGGGCTCCGCTGGGGCCCGAATGGGCCCCAGCGGAGCCCCGGCTCCCCGGGGGGGGGCTGGCGGGTTGACCCGGTACCGGGCGAGCGGCGGGACTCGGCGGGCAATGCTGCCGCCTGGCGGAACGGCGCCGCGCCTGCAGGCGGAGCCGGGCCCGGGAGCGGCGGCGGGAGGGCGGGGAGCCGGTGGGTCCCCGGAGGCGCTGCGAAGTGGGGAAAGAAACCTAGGGCTGCCCGGTGGCTGTACGGCTCCGGATAGGGGATGGGATTGCGGGTATATATATAGGGGATGCGGATGCATATAGGGGATGGCGGATGGGGATGCTCCACCCAGCCCACGCCAAGGCAGAAACCCCGCCAGTATCATAGGCAGCATTCACTTTTTTTTTTGTATTACCACGTTGTCCCCGCCTGGTTTTACTGGGGGTTTGGCAGACGAGCGGGCCAAGGGATCTCGTCGTCCCCATCACCTCTGGCCAACCCGTGTAGGGATCGGTGGTGCGTCGAGCGCTTCGGTCAAGCGGCCGGAGATTTGCCGGAGCGGAGAGGCAGGCGTTGCATCCTGGGCGCCTGCACAAGCCTGGAGGAGCAGAGGAAGCCAGCTCGCCTGTGGCGTGAGCAGCTTTAGGGGACTTCTCCCCAGCATGCGGCAGGAGGAGTTTATAGCGCTGAAGGATGCAGGTGCTTCACGCTGAAGCTGGGGCGCCGGGCGTGCAACTGTGGCTGTCATGAAAGGAGATAATGGCAGGGTTTTATTGCTGCTGGGTGCTTGGCGTTGTAGCTCACCGAACAAGGAGAGGCTGCTGGGCGCAGAGCTGCGATCGGTGTCCCTGTGTGGTGCCGTCCGTACACCTTCGGTGCCAACCTACCAAAGCCCTTAAGTTGCCCGGGGGTTGTAAAGTTTGGATGCTTTGGGGGAGAAAGAGAGGAGGAGGATGAGGATGAACCTCAGATATAAATGTTTTGGGGTTGGTTTTGTTTTGTTTTTAAAGCTAGGAGGGGAAATTGCTTCATCTTCAAATCACTAAACTGTGCTCGGAGACACAAGACTCCAAGGAAGGAAAATAACAAGGAGGAGTTGCCCATTTCTAGATCCAAGTTAGTTTCTGTAGCAGAAGAGGAGTTTGGTTTATATCTCAGTAACCCTCTCATGTGGAAATACTTGCTCAGGGCATGTGTCCAGGCCCTGGTATTAAACTTTTGACACCCTTTCCAAAACACACCCCAGATTTTAGGAAATCTTTTAGGAAAATCCCTTTTCCATTCATCTTTCTGTTGCAAGAATGGATCAGATTCGGATCTTTCGAAATCTCCGGGGTGTTATTTCAGTTTGGGCTGCCACTGAGCTAATGCATTTGGTAGATTTAATTAAAGAAGGGGGATAAGCACTAGCATCCCTGCCAAATGTGGCTGGAGTCTAAGTTCTGGCACAGGAGCCTGACGAACCCTCTCCAGCTCTTTCTTCCGTGCAGCTTGGGGCTGGGGAATTGAGCAGGACGGCCTCGCTGGCTGGCCGTGGCGGGGAGCGTCACGCAGCCCAGCCAGCAGCTCTGGCGTGGGGCCTCGCCGACGTCCTGAGGGGTCCTCACATCCAGCCCGCACCACCCAGTTGAGTTTATCGATTATCTTTTTCCTCCATAAAAGGCACTATTAAAGAGCTGTTGGCTAAAATAATGGGATTTAAGGAAGAGGAGGGAGAGAGAGGAAACAAACAAGGGTCCGCTTTGCTGGAAGCATCCTGCATATGTACGTAGTGAGGCTGCGAGGTCCAAGGGACACCTACCCTTGAGCTGTTAATGGCAGCCTGTGCTAACTTCTAGCTTTGGTTCCAAAAACTTTGGTGTCTTGGCCACCCAGCTCTTGTTTTAACTCTTCCCTGACCGCCAAAGGGCAGGTTCAGGAGTAAGCTGTACTTTCTAGCACGGAGATCACCTCTCGTCCTAGCACAGGCCCCAGGCAGTTTGTGTGACAGCTGCCCTGTGACCCCATTATTTATTAACGGAGAAACAAAGGACACCGGAATCGCCACGACAAACTGATTCAGCTGGACCCACAGCATGGAGTGGGAAGGTATAAAATGTCTAAATCTGTCATGCACGGACCTCCCATGTGCTAGTCCAAGGGCAGTAGGACCCAGGTGGAGCCTCCTTTTCCTCCCCATCTCCTGGGGAGAGGAGCCAGCCATGGGCTCCGGCCAGGGGAGCAGCTGCTGCAGCAGACCAGGGACCCCCATGCACGCAGGGACTTCGCTGCAGCTTGCGAGCCGGCGTCCCCCACCACTGCCCCTTGGTCACCGGCCACCTCCTCTCCTGCCCGGTCCCTTCATCCCCCCTTTGCATCGCTCCTGTTCTGCTCCACTTTCTGCTGCCACTTGTCAAGTGTGGCCCCTCTGCTCCCCAGAGCCACCAGTCCATAAAGCAGGTCCCTGGTTCGTCCTCCGTGCCCCAGCTTGTGCGGCTGTAGGCAAGGGACCCTGCTGCCCCAGCCGGCACGGCTGGGTGGGCTGGGAGCGCTTCTGCTGGGCGCAGTGGTGAAGGCTGGCACCAAAGCCACGGCTGGGGCACTGCGGGCTTGCTGGCACAGACGGGAGCTTCCAGCTCGCTTCCAAATAGTGGGGGTTTTTTTTATCGTTTTCTACCCCAGTTGCCAACTGAGTCATCTTCAAAAATTCAAGAGCGGCTGGAGAGTGAAAATTAAGTTTCCTTGTTACCCTGAGGAGTCATATGGTAATTGGTCTATGGTTGCTGGCAATGGATTGATTATTTTAAGAAACCCTTCTCTTTACTAGTAAACACGCGTTCCCCAGCCCTGGCCTCGCTGGACGGGGGCTGCCTCTGTGCCGGGGAAGGTGCTGTCACACTGGGGCATGAGGAGCACTTGCTCCATCTACAGGAACGGCCCAGGGTGTCTAAACGCTGGGCTTTGGGGAGGCTTTGGTTTCGGCAGCTTCCTTAGGCTTGGGTTCCCCCTAAATAGCATTGTGGGCCACGTGGGCAATGTTCTGGCTTGTTTTTTTTTAAGTGGGGAGAGGAAGTTTGGGGGGTTTTTTTAGGGGAAAAAAAATCCTGTCCTAGTTCTGATTACAGAACTTGTGATCCCACACGTTATACTTAGACATAGATGCCCTGCTATTATCCATGTGAACATGGGGCTTAACAAGAAGAGATGCCATTTTCACTCAAATCCAGCAGAAACAAACCTACCTTATGAGAGATGTATCATTCCCCATCCCTGGCTGGAACTGCTGCCTACCCCAGGAACATTTACATTTACAGCAGTAATGGGAACCTGATCTGGAATTCCCATTGTTTATAAAGTTCATACATACATCCTCTTTTTCGGTCAAGAAGTTACTGTAAACTTTTTTTTCTTAACGCAGGAAAGACAGACCCCACACCTCCCTCCAAGGAAAGGAAGATGGATATAGTGTCAGGCTCAATTAGATCCAATTGTGGTGGGTTTCCCTAAAGCGAACAATGCAGCTTTTGTGATGGACTCCCAGCAGAAAGCCTGGAAGTCTTGGAAAGAGAGGAGGAAAAACCAACACACGCCCCGAAGTCCAAACCTTGAGACAGCCCAGGTCCTTAGGATGCAGAGGAGATAGCGTTTCAAGAGGTCCAGAGTTGGGGACAGTTTTCCGCTTTGAAACGCGGCACTCACGTAAAAGGGGTGAGGTGGTTAGAGCTGGCAACAAAGAAGTATGCCCGGTCCAGCCTCAACCAGAAATACCTGTGGAGGCAGAGGCTGAGCACCCGGGCAGGCCGGCCCCGGACGCGGAGGGGACCTCTTTTGGTAGGGCATCCGACCCACCTGGAGCAGCACCCCAGCGAGGGGTGCCGGAGCGGGGAAGCGCGGGGGAACAAAGTGGCCTGCTCAGTGCTGGAAGTGCTTAAAATGCAAATGTACAGGAACTTCAGACCATCCCCCTCCCTCCTCCTCGGCGTGGAGGAAAGCAGCTTAAATACAGCCAGGCCTGGAGAGGAATGTTAAAAAGAGGGGAAGAATCGCCCTCCTCCTTTCCATAGGGACCCGGGCCCGGCCAGATTGAGTATGCATGACTGAGCAAGCAAGCAAGGACAGCTCCTCTTTTAACTTTCCTGAACAATGGCTCCGGCTTCTTCCACCATTTCGCATTCCCCCTCCTTCGAGGCAGGAAGGGGCAGCGGGGCGAGCGAGCCCCGCCGCCGGGCTGGGGGGAGACGGCTTTGTCGCTGCCCGATAAACACTGCTTAAGCTCCAGCTCCAACAACAATAAAAACCCCACATCGTGGAAGGCTAAAAAGGGACCCCGTCGGGTTAAAAGTCATACGTTGAGGAGAAAGATTATGGTATGGGACAAAGGACACCTTAGATTAGTCAAACTTTTTTTTTTTTTTTTTACATTCCCACTTTACTTCCTCTTTAGTCTTAGCCTGGGCAGTGGAAATCAACCAAGACGTTTTGGATTTCCCAGGTCCTCGTGCACCAGCGAGGACGTGGTTTTTGGTGGTTGTCACTGCTGGGAAATGTTTTTATTTGATGGGTCTTCCACCCAGGGTAGGCGTCAATGTAAGTAAATCACATATAGTAATCAAATGTAAGTAAACCTCTACCATCTACCTGGCATTTTAAAAAATTAAGGAACACAGCCCTTCTGTCCCCCCCCCAAATGTCTTCCTCTACCACTGAATACTCTATTCACTTGCTAGCAAGCTTCAGCACTTCCAGTTTGTCTGACCTCAACCTGAGCTGACCCCTCGCACCGATGGGCAGCTGAACTCGGCTTCTCCCTACGGAATCCGCAAGCACCCTCGTAGACAAGGCTGGTCCTACCAAACCCCTTCCTTACAAACTCTTCATGATGATGTTACTCAACATCCTGCACAGGAGGCACCAGGCTCTCTTCCTTCCTTCTCCTCCTCCGTCACTCACTGGAACAAGAGCGAGCAGCCCCAAATCCCCGGCATGAGCCGCACGGCATACTTACCAAACCCAACACATAGATAGATACCTGTCTTTAAAAAGCACAGACAACACAGATACAGCTTTTTTTTTTTTTTTTTTCAAAAACATACTTCATATTTCCTCTTTTATTATATAAATATGTTTAACCTTTTACTGTAAGAATATAAAATGTTTTAAGAGGATCTTTGTTATTTTTTTTATACAAATTCACAAACAGTACAATTAATCCATAGGGGTCTCTGGGTTTGCGTTAACTCCATGGTCTGGCCTGTTACTGTGGAGGATTTGAGATTTTGAACAGATGAGCAAAAAGAAGCCAAGATCTTTTTCTTTAAAAAACAAAACAAAACCCCAAAACCAAACTTACTCTTCCTCTTTCAAATAATAATTAAAAAAAAAAAAAAAATCTAAAGACCCAGCTCCATTTTATTGACAGAACAGAGATAAGACAGATGAACTTCAGTCTCCTCCCCTTCACATTGCAGCCTCAGGGCCTGCAGGCCAGCTCTGCTCCTCTCCACCTACAAACAGGAAGCCTCGCATACTGACCTTTTGTAGGTGATTTGGGAGGGGAGGGGAAAGCATTTGCATATATCTATATATATAATTTTTTTTTTTAAACGAACTTGCATTTTACTTTACATTTCTGTTAACAGTAGCCCAATCCTCAGCATGGATTCTCACGTGTTACATGTTTGTGCTAGAAGAGTAAAAATGCAGAAGCACAGTTTGGGTCCCCAGTCCCCAGTGAACAGGGAGGGAGAGGCACAACCAGAATGTGAAGGTAGGACACAACAGGGTAAGCTTAAAAAAAAAAACAAAACAAAAATTTAAAAAAAGGGGGGGGGGGGTGTGTGGCAGGGAGAAAAAGAAGAACAAACCCAAGGGGCATTATTCCAGTCTAGGCACAAAAATGTTTCAGTCTCAAAATCTCTTTCCTGTAAGAATTCCAGGGCTTTTGAGGAGGTGGGGGGGGAAAAAGTAACAAATTAAAACGAGGTAGCCAGACATCATATATATATTTATATATATAGAATATATTCAGCAGAAAAAAAATGTACTTAAAAATCCACAAGAACAGCAACTTCAAATGTCTTTAAAAATAAAACCATGTAAGAAAATGAATACTGTAAAGAGGAGAATGAGTGAGGAAAACTGGGATCAGTTACAGGACGTAAGCAAGGGATAGATGGGAGAGTAAGAGGCTGTTTTTGTAGCAGTAATTTTTTTTATGCATTTCAAAATAAAAACAGGTCACAGTATCTCAAATGAAGCAGAAATGAAGCTGGAGATTCTTCCTCAAGTCCCCTGGGTAGAGGGGAGCTAGCCACCCCTTCTACCCGCTCACCCCCAACCCAAAGAGGAATGGATATGTAGCTGGATATGTCTATCCCTGTTGCCAAGAAGAAGGAGGGGAGAAAAAGAGAGAATGATGAAAGGGAAGACGAGTCTCGGTAACTCTCGGTGTCCCCCAGTGCATGGGAAGGCTTAAGAGACTGGGGTCCGTGTCCAGTCCCCACAGAGACAGGAGAAGGAGGAAATGGTATCTTCATCTCCACTAGAGAGAGGGGGAGAGAGAATGGAGTGCCTAGGCTCTTCCGTTAACCACAGTGCAGGATGACACGGAAACGTACTGACAAAAGGAGAGGCTGTAGCTATCCCTAGTCTCAGTGCAGTGGAGAACTGGAATAGTGGGAGGTTGTATCCACCGACAGCAGAGAATAACATGGAACTGGAGATTGAAAACAGATTTAAAAAAAATAATAATCAATGTACCTAGGGAGCAGTATTTCTGTCACAATTCCCAGTTGAGAGGGGAGGGGCAAGCGCAGAGGTGGAATAGTTATTTTACGAAAAGCTGTGTCTGTGCCCAGCGCAGGGTGACTGGGCGGCTGGGTACATAAGTGTAGCTAGGAAGCCTTTTCTGCTGTTGTTACTTTTTGTTCCCATCTCCATTCCCACTCTCCTTTATATAAACCAAAAATAATCTATTCTGAATACATGGCAGAACAAGGGTCTGTCTTTATCCATCCTTAGTGCATGAGGGGATGGAGTCAGGGAGTGGGGATAAAGAGGGGTGTCTCTAGCCCCAGTGCATAAGAGTGTGGGCTTCTACCTCTTCCGCAGGGAAGGATGCTGTGGGAGACAGGGGAGCTCTGTCTCCCCAGCACGGAGCTGGAGGCATGACCTGGAAAAAGGATAGGTGCTTTCTCTCTCTCCTCCTGCTCCCCCTTCCTCTGCCTCCTCCTCCAGAGCAAGGGTAGGTAGGCAGCACAGAAGGGTTGAGGATATACTCTCTTTCTCTATGTTCCTCCCTCCGGTGCCAGGGTGCATGGGTAGCATGGCTCTGTGCGTGCCCCTCTCTCTCTTTCTCTCCTCCATTGCAGCAGTCAGTCAGTCAGTGAGTCCCTCCGGAGGAGATGGAGGTCTCGGGGTGCCCCCTCCTCTCACCTGACCTTCTCGCTCTCAGTCATTTCCCAAAGTCCCAGGTTGAGCACCTTGAGGCAGGGCAGCTGGGTGATGCGCTCCAAGCCCCGCTTGGTAATGCGGGTGCAGCCGTAGAGATCGATGCCCGTGAGCTGGCTGAGGTGTTCGGCAATGAGCTCCAGGCCCTTGTCAGTGATGCGGACGCACTGGCCGATGTTGAGGGTGCGGAGCCCGTGCATCTGCCGCACCATGCGGTTGATGCCCTCGTCGCTAATGTGGCAGGAGCAGAGGGAGAGGGAGCGCAGCCCGTCCAGGCCCTGCGCGATATAGGCCAGGCTCTGGTCCCCCACCTTGTCGCAGAAGGAGACGTCGAGGCCAGATAGCCGCAGGCTGCCCATGGCCAGATGCATGATGCCCGTGTCGCTGATGTTGTCGCAGGAGCGCAGGTTGAGGCTGCGCAGGCTGCTCATGTGCGACAGGTGCAGCAGCCCCGCGTCCGAGATGCCCCCGCAGAAGCTGAGGTTGAGCTGGCGGAGGCGGCCCAGCCCGCGGGCCAGGTGCTTGAGCGAGAGGTCGCTGAGCTTCTGGCAGTCCTGCAGCGTGAGCTGCTCCAGGCCCAGGCAGCCCTCGGCCGCGCTGCGCGTCATGCCCGCCAGGTGCCCGATGCCCACGTCGGAGAGGTGCCGGCAGGAGCGCAGGTTGAGGCTCTTGAGGCGCTGCAGGCCCCAGGCGATGAGGAGGAGGCCGGTGTTGGTGATGTTGCTGCAGCCCCCCAGCTCGAGCACCTCCAGGCCCTTGAGGTACTGGGCGATGCGGCCCAGGCTGCTGTCCGTGATCTGCTTGCAGAGGCTCAGGTTGAGCGAGCGCAGGGAGCTGATCTCCGCCACGAAGGCGTGGCCCAGCCCGTTGTCGGTGAGGTTGTAGCAGCCGCTGAGGTTGAGGCTCTCGATGTCCGCCATGCCCTGGATCACGTAGCTCAGGCTGCGCCGCAGCGACAGGATCTGCACCCGCCGGATGCCCCGCGCCGCCAGGCTGGGGAAGAGCGAGGGGTTGGCGCGGCGCAGGTGCAGCTTGGCCTCCACGCCCCGCCAGACCGAGCGGTGGTAGGCGGCGTCCCGCCAGGCCGTGCACACCTGCGCCGCGCGGCCCTTGTCCCGCACCTCCAGGTACCCGAAGATCATGGCCAGCAGCTCGGGGAACAGGCACGAGATGTGCGTTTCCATCGCACGCCCGCGCCCGGCCGCCCCCGCCGGCGCCGCGCTCCTCCTCGCCGCCGGGCCCGGCCCGCTTCCGCTCGGGGCCCGCCCGCCTTCCGCTCCGCGCCGTGCCGCGCCGCGCTCCTCGCCGCCGCCGCCGCCCTCACATCGCCGGCCCGGGCGGCGCGGCCCGGCCCGCGGGAGACGCTGCTGCGCGACCGCCGGCCCGGCTCGGCCCCGCGCCCTGCGGCCGCCGCCGCCTCTACCGCCGCGCCGGGCGGGCCGCGCCGCTGCTGCCGCCGCGCTGCTGCGGCCGCGCCGCCCCGTGCCGCATCGTGCCGCCTCCCGGCGGGCGGGCGGGTGCGCCCCGGCGGCGGGGGCGGCCCCCGCGCTCCGTCCCTGGTGCCGGCCGCCGAGCCCCGCCGCCTCCCTTTGTCTCCGCGCTGCCGCCGCTCACAGCCCGCGGCCCCGGGCCGCCCGCATCCCGCGGCGGCGGCGAGAAGGCAGCGAGGGCAGGGGGTCGCGCCGGCCCGGCCCGGCCCGCCCCGCCGCCGGTACCGACTCCGCCGCTCCGGGCCCGGCCGCCGGCGGCCGCCTGCTCCGCTCCGCCGCGCGCCGCTCGCTGCTGGGCCCCGGCGCCGCGCTCCGGCCGGGCGGGAGGGGGAGGAGGCGCGGCGAGGCGAGGCGGGGGGGGAGGAGGGAGGGAGGGAGGAGGCGGCGCTGGGCCGGGCCTGGCGGCGGCGGCGCCGCTCGCGTTCCCCCGCCCTCCTCCCCCCCCCGCGCCGCTTGCGCAATGGTACGATCCGGAACACTCCGAGCCGTCGCCCTGGAAACAGCGCGGCCCATTCGCTGCGCCCCGCCGTTAACCGTTGCCGCGCCGCGGCGGCGCCCCGCTGCCCGCCGCCCCCGGCCGCCGCCGCTCCGCCGCCGGGGGCGCCACCGGGGGGGCCGGGGCCGCCTGGGGCGCGCAGGCCTCCGCGCCCTGCCCGTCGGGCGCGCCCGAGGCACGCCCCGAGCGCCCCCGGCGGCCGGCGCCCCCCTTGCCGCCCTGCCAGTGAGGAGAAGTCGTGGCTGGGCGCTGCGTTGTCACCCTCGGATGACTTGTCCCCGCCGGGACGGGGGTGGCGGCGCCCCGCCGTGAGGAGGGTTGAGCCGCGGATGGCACCCCCGCTTCAGCTCAGCCCCGCACCGCAGTCCGGCCAGCCCCCTCGCTTCAGGCCTCCCTGCTCCCCCGTGAGCCCCTGGCGCCTGCCACCGGCCCACCTCCGCCTCAGGGTTTGCCAAGGGCCGCACTGGGCTGGCTGGTAAACAACCCCTTCAGCTCCTGGGGAGCCCGCGGCCGCCGGACCCCTGTCAGGAGGGACAGGGGCTCATGCTGCTGCACACGGGGCGGCAAGGGGAAAGCGGGCCACCGCCTGGCCCGTGCCTGCTGGAGCGTAGGCCGCCTCGGTCTGCGGTTTGGCCTCGAGACTGCGTGATGACCTTGAGGACCGAAATTTGGGAACCCCCTGTCTCAGCATCCCTGCGGGAGCGATAGGAGCATGGCTGTAAATAGCTCGGAGATCTGGGTAACTGTCAAGGTTGCTAGACCTCTGGGTGGACCGTTTTAGGGCCTCCGTGATGGGAGATGGAAAAACTTCTGAAAATGGCTTTCAGCTAATGGTCTCCTTGAACTAGCTCTGAAAGTAGTTGAACTACTCACATAAACCGAGCAATTTCCAGTGATTTCCAGCAATTTCAAGAAAGAATGTTTGAAATCCACACTTCCTACGTGTCTGTAGCCTCGTGTAAACTGTGCATGTTTCAACACTGGGCACTATTGCGGCAGTGTTAAAAACGGGTTAAGTTCTACCAGAGATCAGGTAAGGCTTTTCAAAACAGTTTCAAAAGACCAGGACTGCCCTTCTGTGCCAAAGGGCTGTAAAGAAAAAAATAAAGTTCACATTTGTTCAACACGACAGGGCGCATTTTTAATACTGTTTGGATTACTAAAACACTGCTAAAATCAGCCTAGTTACTGACGTGTTTGCTGTACCGAGACTTTTGCTAACCTGAAGGAATAAGCTCTATTTTAATCATCATCTAAATTTCTCTGCTACAGAAATGCCCGTGGCTCCATCTTCACCTACAGATTCCATATTAGTAGACTCTGTTGCCTACTTAGGAACGTTTAGATTTCATTCTGCTTTTTTCTTTCCTTTTTGCTTCGAGTTGGAGGCAGCGCGAGTTGAAGGACTCTTAGGCTCTGATCCTGCAATGAGATCCCCGTGCATATAAGCATCACTATCGACATTAGGCTGTGGTTTGGCAACGCAGAAAATCCAGCAGTACAACTCCTATTATTGGCTCAAAAATGGGGTGGCCGCATGATGTGAAGCACTGACCTGGTATTCATTCACTCTGCCTGCTCAAGTTAATTCAAGAAGTTTTTGACAGGTTAACTTTTTACTAGCAGACTTTATGCCGGATCAGGTATCGCTGTACACAACTCCAAGCCAGCTCAGGTATCGTCTGCACCCCGGCGGCTGGCATAGGGCCAGCGTAAAATTGGCATTGGCTCTGTATCGTGCACTCTGGCTCATTCAGCAGAAGTGTGATCATGTGCCTTGGCCTGATCCTGATCAAATTTGTACTCCTGGGTGATCCAGCAACATGTAGACCTGGTTTTAATGATCGTGGAGCTGCAGTCCCACACGGACACTGTGCCGGGGTGTCGCCCAGCACGAATTATCTTTGTAGCGTTATTATTTTGCGCTGTCGGGGGGATGGTTAACCATCGGGTTAATAGGAAAAAGATTAGGGGCGATAGATTTTGCTGAGCGGCCGCACAGCAAATCTACTGTGCTCAGACCAGTCATAGAGCATCGCAACCAAAAAGGAGCATTTCCGTGAAGTGAGGAGCAGGTGAAAGGTGCGGCGTCTCGCGGGCTGCCTGGGCCTGCCTCGGTGAGGATTGTTCGGCTGAAGACGGATCACTTACGAGGAGGCTGAGTCCGGTAGACATCAGGCAACGTGTGAAAGAAATGTGGTACAAAGGTGGTGTTGGTATATCTTAGTGATTGTTGCATTACTCATAACTGGCAAAGCTACAAGCAAGTTATACAAGTATTCTGAAAGAGTGCTAATGAAGTCTTCTACCGTATTATCCCAAATTCGACTGCAGAATCTTACCATGGAAGTAATGCAGTATTTCCTCTCTCTAAGCCTTTCGCCTTCAAACCACATTTGAGGGGGAGCAGGGAACAGCGTGCTCTTTAAGGCATAAAAGCTTATCTGAAATACTTTTTTCTTTATATCTTAGCACGTTGTGTCCTTAATGCCTGTTGTGTGTAACCAGCCAAGGTTAGAAATAGATAATGCATTTTCTGGAGACCCTGAAGTTCCCTTTCTCACGTGTTATATACTTCGAGTGTCTGTGCTTCCTTGTGAACAATTTAAGATTTACACATTAAATGGAACAGCCCTGGAATTTGGACTCATAATCCTAATCTACTATGGGGTTGGTTTTTTTGTGGGGAGCACAGAAAGTATTTTTCTAGTAGATTTTTATTGCTTGCTTTATCTAAGTGACAGATGTTTAGAAATAGAGGTTTAGAAAAACAAAATAAAAGTGCATGAAAAGGGCCAATTTATCACATGGTTGTTCAGTTGATTTTGTGTTTTCAGGAGTAACGAAATATGTGCCGTGTTTTACATGATCTCATACGGTATAAATAGGAGGTGGTAATCACCGTGTGATAAACTGCATTTTATTAAAAATCCCTGCCTGCCTCGTATGCACTCTGACGGCTGATCCGTCCCCCTGGAACCGTCTCCAGCATTCCAGCCCCTTGGGCAGCTCCCAACAGCCGCTTTCTCTTTTTGAAAGCACTTGCCAGATAAATGTTTCATTCTTTTTTTTCCCCAGTTACACCAGTGTTCAGCAGAGGCCGGACAGTTTTGCTTGGCAGGGGTTCAGGAGGATCCGCGTAACTCACTTGTGGCTTCTGCAATTGGAAGTAATTGGTGCTGATAAAGCCGCACCATCGTCTTATCCTGTATCTTTTATTGCATGATTGGGCATAACGTCCACCAGGTCTTTCTGCAGCTCCCATCTCAGTCTGCCCCTATTTGTTCTTTTTGCTTCTCAATTTGCAGGGTAACTTTTAGCTCAAATTAATCATTTAAGAGATAACAAATACAGAGTCCTTCCCTACCCTTCCTTTTCTTCTGCCACCCTACTCCATGTGCTTTCTGCATTTTCACAGCTTCAAACGTGGAATGGAAAACTCATGAATCTACCCCCAGGAATTTTCTTGGCCTTTGGCTTTTTCTTACCTATGGGCAGTGGCCACTGGGACTGCAGGAGAGAAGTGACACAAACCCGCTTGAACAATAAAGCCTGTGGTGTGCTAACCCTTCTCTCTCTTTTGATCCATTTAACCTTAAATTAATTCCTAAAGTAATATATTTCCCCACCTTGCCTAGCTAACTGTACTCCTTTCCATGAACTGTCTCCTTGAGGGACTCTTCCTCCTTGCCTTCTCTTGTGCCCCGCAGCCACTAATCCCTCCCATTGCCCCAGCTGACCGTGCTGTCCCACATCCCAGCACCTGAGAGACGAGAGGCAGCTTCATCCGAGGGAGCAGAGAAGACTGCAGGCAAGGGCTGTACAGGCAGCTCGGATTCACGTGCTCCACTCAGTACAGCTATGATGGTCCAAGGGGTGTTAGGCAGGTAGGAGCCCAGTGGTGTCCGCATTCACGCAGACAGTTCTGGAGACCTAGGCTTTCATTTAAAACAGTGGTGTTTTACTTCCCGCCCTTGAAGAAAACAAGGCATGGATGGCCTCAGCCTCCCTCATCTGTTGCAGGGGCTGCAGGCTGGTGCCTGGTACAATCCGTTAGCTAATTTCCTGTGCCTGGCTGATGTTGGGTTTTCAGTCCTTTTGCCCAGCCCACCCCTACATTACTTCTCAGTTTAAAGCGTTTTGCCGCAGTCTAAGCTACAGTGGGGAAATTTCTCCTCTCCAAAAAATGCAACTGGCTTAACGAGTAGTTCAGCTAAGGGTGGTTTGGGACTGGTTCAAGTTCTAATGTCAGCCATGCTCCAGGGGGTTACAGTTGTCCTTCACGAGTTGGCTTCCAGACCTTCTTCATCAGATCTGAAGCATGTCCACAAAAATCAACTAAGCCTGATATAGCCCATGGCCTTAAGCTGGGTTTAAAGTTTGTTTAGTGGAACTTCTTAAAAGTCAATTTGGGGAATGGTTTTTGTGTATGGATGAGACCAAAACAGTCCTTTTGCACTGTTGACACCTAAGCCACCATCTTCTGACATGGCTCAGCAAAACGAGGGTGCCAGCTTGTCGTGGAGAGAATTTGGTGCTCATCAGTGTTTCATGTCAAGTGGACTCCTGGCTACTACCGCAGAGTTTTTCTGCTCTTAGCAAGGTGTCAGAGAAGCTGCGGTGGAGTGTTTTAGAGGTGCCTTTCCTTTCTTGAACATAAAGCAAAAATGATCCCCTAGAACTCTTCTGTGAATGCAACCAGTAATTACATGACAAAGATCTCTATTAAGACCTGTGCATTTAAGTGTAGGCAGAACAGATGTGTAATGTATATATTTTAGATACATAAGCATATATACATACCTATGTGCATGCATACACACATATAGAAATCAGGATAGGGCTGTTAAGTGAATGGATTCCCTTTGGAATTCATGCTGGTCATGATCTTTTTTTTGACCAGAGATTATAAAGAAAATTTAACTAATCAATGGGTTATTTGGAAATTGGAACATTAGGATCCTCTTGCATTGCAGAGCTTTGTTGTGAAGCTTAGGTCACTATGAAGCTTTCCTTAAAAATAAAAAACTGGTCTTTTTTCTGTACTTTGCAGGTATCATGTCTCTAATAGGTGCTACATGAGGCTGTATTTTAGGATTACATGGTTCCTCCTGCACAAACTAATTCTGATCAGCTGTGTATTTCCTGGTGTCAGGGGTAGCTTATTCAAAATACAGCGTACTGTGAATATGTGGTTAGGTGCTGGGGCAAAATTCAGAGCTGATGTCTCAGTACAGACTCCAGCTCTAAATTTGAGCCTTTGGGATTTGGGTATTTTCTTCAGGTTTTGATTTTACTTGTCAGTCAATAGCTGACGAATATAACTACGCTGATACGAGGAGGAATGGTCAGAGGATTTAAAGCGTGGGAGGTCAGGATTATATTCCCAGTTTTGCCATTAAATTGGCCAACGACTGTTGCTGCTGTAACAGATTGAACCAAGCATAAATGAAAGGATCACTTGAAGAACCAAAATAATATATTATGGTCCAGGCAACTGCACTTGAATGTCGTGTACCTATCATCTATGTCTCGTCTGCCCTTGTGGGACAGGACTGTCTGGTGGTTACAGCAAGCGACCTGGGCCCCTGGCCGCAGGCGATTCTCTGACTCTGCCGTGCATGTCACACCCTTCGTGGCTTATACGAAGCTCAGTACTCAATGGCTAAAATCATCAAAGGGAAAGTGCTCTGGGAGGGCAGGATGTAAAATCTCAAACCTCAGCGCTTGCAGTTCATTGCATTGGGTGCTATTTTAAGTGTTGGGCTTTGTCATTTCTTTATTAGCAGTACCAAAGAAGATTGAGATGGCAGAAAATATCTGATGTAATCATTATTATTAAGAGCAGTGGCACAAAAACAAAGAGACCTTTCAGGTAGTAATTGCTTTCATAAGCCATTCCTGGGGATTGAACTCTGAGACCTCTACAACTCGATCTGAAAGGAGCAGCCCCTGCAGTCACAGCAGAAACATGTGTGTCCGACATGCTGTGTGGTACCTGTTACAGCAGCAGGTTTGTGAAATCTTCCTCTGTAACAGCTGTTTACTCCAAAACCCAGCAGAGATGGCCAGACAGTGTGTGTGTGTAACTGCACAGCCTGCCTGGGATGGAGCAGATGTTGTGGCCTTCGGCTGAGGTTGGAGAAGACTGGCTGCAGCCTCCCCTCTGCCGAAGGTTTCCATGTAGTCAGGGCAGATGTAGCAATACTGGCCAGCTTGCGAGTAAGAGTTATTTGGCTTCTTGCTTCAGGGAAGCTTCTTTCTGTCCTCTCTGTCAGAAGCTCCAAGGAAGAAAAGGCATCAGTACCCGGGCTTGTCCCTCTCCAGTCGAGCCTTGCATGGGGCCCCAGGAGCGAGGTCCAGGGACAGGTAATTCATACATTCTTGCAACAGCGAGAGTTAGAGGTAACCTCGCAAGAAGGTAAGCTCAGCCCAGGGAGGGTATGGATATAGCTATGTGATTCTTAAAACACAGGATTTTTGTACCCATGGATTACTGCAGCGTTATGTTTAACTATTAACTCCTCCCTCTCTGGACCGTGGCCACCAGCACATTTTCGGGTAGTAAATAGCATTCTAAAATTGGCATTTCACTAGAATTGGACAAAGTTATGTCACCTGCCCTGCAAGCATCGGCTCCAAAGTAAGTTCGTAGAGGAAAACTGAAAAATAGGGCAGTACTGTTTTGGAAACGTGCTGTGAAAATCAGAGTCGCAGTTAGAGCCCAGCACAAACTTCAGGTGAGAGCTACAAAATACAGTTTTATACAGAAGGCAGGATGAAGATACAAAATACAATTTCATACTTAATGGAGGATTTGCATTAGTTCTGGCCAAAGGAAGGTTACTTTAACATCTTGTTCCGAAAAGTAACAGCGCAGAAACTGTTGGTGCTAAATTCCCCTGATTTTCTGAAAGTTATCTGCTGCAACTCCAACAGATGCACAGAGAAGTGGTGGCAAAAGGAGGTGCCTTTCAGAAACTGCTTTCATTCTTGCTTCGGTTCTTGGGTACATGTGGACACTCTAAAACCCCATTCAAACTGGTAAATTCACCAGCATGTGTTATCTACCTGTGCACGACAAAAATCTTGCAAATCCTCTCTGAAAATGCAGGGGTAAAATTAAGGGCAGATGTAAACAGGGTGGGAAGAAAGTATAGAGTTCACCGTGTTGGAGGTGGAAATATAAATGGGTAAAACAGGATCTGTGTTTTAAACTAGTTCTTTCAACTTGTTTCTACACTAGTCAGAAAAAACACAATAATCCTTTCCCTATGGTATAATGTAAATTAATCTTCTATGTGACCAGACCTTGTCAGGTACAAGAAGAACACAACTTTCTTTAATCCAGATGGTTCCCAATTTTTAAAAAAATGTGTGTGTACAGGAAAATGTAAGCTAGAAATACTGCTTTTACTCCTTTTTTCCCCCCAGCATACATGCTGACTAAATCATGTGGAAAAGCCGCTTTCTTTCCACTATTTCACCCCTGAGATCTACTATTTTCCTAGTCTTGTCGGTGGTGTTGTTCCACACTTTTCGCCAGCAATCCTGCTCTGTATTCTTTATGTTCCTTTTGGAACAGTGAATCCTTTCGTTGGAAGATTATTCGTTGATGCCCTGAAGCAGGAAACATAAACAAAAATCTTCAGATGTATTGCAACCTGTGAAAATATTTATAGAATGGCAATGGTTGCCAGGACGTGGGAAACAACAGGTAACAAAATAATACTCCTTTGCACATCCGTAGCGCCTCTCCTTTGGCAAAATGAGAGGTCTATGTAATCGTGTAATACCTGCAGCTTCGTAGCATTTCAGGTTGCTTTGCAGATTTTAGCACCGTTGCATCCGTGATGAAACTGAGCCCCAAAACACATCTTCTGCACAGATGGGAAGTTAGTACCTGCGCCTTAACTTTGTTTGAAATCCTGGATGTTAGGGCTCACTCTGTCTCACGCTAGGTGCCCAGAAGTATAGGCATGAAATCAGTTTTTGGAAACTTTGGGCTGAACGGCTTTCCAGCGTCACATGCTGGGTTTGTTGCAGGGCCAGGAATACAACAGCCCAGATCTCCTGGCTCCCTACCCACTGCCTGAACAGCAAGGCCAGTCCTCAGCTCCGTTTCAAGGGATCCTAGAGAGCACTGGCATTTTAGCAAGTCAGCTGGCAACTTCGCTATGTTTTGTTTAGAATGGTTCACATTCTTCCATCTAATTCCCACACTGAAAATTTCCAGCTTCCTATTTTCCCCGAGCTGTCCCAGCAAGACGTATTGAATATGCAGATGTGATGGCACACACTCACACACGTGCTTTTCCTGAAGCAACCCCTCAAAGTTTGTTCTGGATGTTTGTTTTACTCCAGTTCCTCTAATCCCCAAAGTGACATTAAACAGATTTTTTTGTTTAACCTTTGTATGAAACACTCTCTCTCCCTTTATTTGTAAGGATATGCGGTTTTAGTTACATTTCGTTATATTCCCTTGTGCGTGGAGGAGACACTGTGTAAATGAAAACATATTATAATTATTACACACCATGCACAAATGTCTTTTCAGACATGTCCCATACATGCCTTCTCTAGGACATATTTTTGAATGTGCATGTCACTGTATTTTCAAACCCATTCATGTAATAAATAACTGCTTTCACTCTCTGAGTGTTTAGCAATATAAGGGCTGTCCACCCAAAATACATTGGAAATACATTTCAAAGGCAACTGAAACTGTGACCAAGAGCAGGAGGTAGGAGGCTCGGTATCCCATTTCTTAGTGATGAATCTCTCGGTACAAAACCAGCACTGGGCTTGACCGAAGAACTGCACGCTGTCAGCACGAGTGAAGTAAAGACAATGAAAAAGCTGGCTTCTGCTTCAAGTGAGGAAGTTATTTTGCTGGAACAGCATAAATCCTTAATAGGATTTCTTGCTTTCCCTGCAATATAGAGACTCAGGCAATTCCTTCTCTCCTCCTACACCCTGCCCACTGCAGGGATGGGTGCATATATCCTCATACACCAGCTTTCTGTGGTATTGTGGTGTGTCTCGAACACACACAGAGGCAGAACCTTTCTATGCAACGCAGCGTGCTTCCCTCACCTGCAAGACAAGCAATCCTTGCCTTCTCTACAAATACACTATTTTTTGCAGGACAAACACATTTTTTCACTGCAAGAACTTTGTATTTTTCCAAAAAAAGCCAAGATTGCATTCCAGATGTGCAGCCATTCCACCTACAGAAATTCCCTAGCCCTGTCTAGTCAACATATTCAATAACATATTGCCCAGAGAGAATAAATATGTTCAAGATAATTGGGAAAAAATCCTCTGGTACTGTAAATGTCCTTTTGAATGATAGCATAAAATAGATCATTTTAATTTTCTCTATTTGAGTGGCAATTGGAAGAACTTAACCCACTGGATTTCTTCCACTGGGTACATGTTTTCCCTTTAGCTTCAACGGAAGAATAAACGCGTTTCTGTCTTGGGAAAAAAAAGCTGTCTCCTATAGACGGTTCTCTTGTGTTTGGTAAGTTCTGCCTGAGGTATTACTATGAATATGGAGTTAATAATTGTATTTACATGGTTTCACTGAAGGATCTTTAAATGCATTAGAGCCTGTAACGTATCACAGCATCCACAGGCAAGATCACAATACCGGTCCTGAAATAAATTTACCTCCCCTTGGCTGATGAAGAAACTGAATTTCAGAGTCACAGTTAGTTACAGCCAAAACGAGATGGCTAAGCAAATCGGCAGCAGTGCTGGGAAGACAAGGTCCCGACCTGAGCCCTTGCTGTAGTCACCAGACACAGGGTCAGATCCCCACCTTGCCTTGATCAGCAGAGCTCCAGACGAAGTCACCGCAGCGAGGACTGTTCGTGCCAAATTGTCGGCTTTGTACGTGCTCCTCGCTGGAAATGCCAGTGCAGTGCAATTTAAGTGCCACGCGTTATACGGCCAGAGAGTACCATTAGCATAAAGGTATGATGCAGCCTCAGCGTGACTGGGAGGGCAGGCAGGCTGTCCCTGCGGGGGACCTGACCTGATGTCCACCCTGTGCCCAGGGGAAAGTTTGGCCACAGGAGAGGATTTTCGCCTCCATCTTCCAAGCTCTGGTTGCTTCTGAGGAAAACACCCTTCCCTCTGATAACTTAGCGCATGATCGTATACATACCTGAATTTTCACCAGGAATGAGAATCACTCAGTAGTTACTTGTTTCCTTCTTCAAGTGTGATTCTGAGACCTGGTGACAATCTCACGCCATCTGACGCTGTAGGTGTATGATCATTCGGAGATGACATCAGCCTACATTGCGTCAAAAGAAGCAGTCCTGCCCTCCCTCAGCTCTTGATTGCAAACTGGATTGAAAAACTGGTTGGCATTAGAAGTCAAAATATCCAAGTGCCTTTCTGAAGTTTGCAGGATCCTAACGATCTGAATCGGGTGCCCTTATCCAGCCTAGCTGCACCTGCTGCGGGAAAGGTGATTTTTAAATCCGTATTTGAAGAGCTGCAAACTGTGAGTATTACTGACTGGACTCTCAGAACAGCTTAGGGCCAAATACTCTGGTGTCCATCATCCAGGAGCTTGAACAGCACTTTCTGAGTAGATGAGGTGTTAGTTAAGCACCTACATTTTCCAGATAATTTAACCCCTTGGAGTTTTGCTTCTGGTGGTTACAACATTTTTCATGTCAAAAGCAGGAAAGGGAAAGCTCAGTTTTCTACAGGCACCTCTGAAATCTGATTCCTTGTTTTGAAGCCTAGGTGTGGGCTGAGCTCTTTAGAGGATAAAAGTCCCCACTGGTGAAGTGCAGGATGTGCTCAGAAACCCTCACGATGGGTGGAAAGCCGGTCTGGTGACAGCTTGCACTGGCTGGTTGATGTAAAGCAAGTTTTGGCTTTCATTAGCCCTGCAGGGCCAGCAGAGCTGTAGGAGGAGAAGATGGGTGCTATTCTAGTGTCTGTACCACCAGCAAAAATGTCACATTACAGTTCATGTTGAGGAGAGAAGCAGGAAAAAAGTGTAGCTTTTTTTGGAAAGCTTTTGCATAGCTTTGGCAGTTAAAATACCTATATAATATGCTTTGAAAACTGAGTCAAATTCAAAGTCATTGAAAATGAATAAATGTGAGTAAAGTGCACTGGCAATTTTAGTTACTTTTCCAGTTCTTTTTTTCTTTCTGCTCAGGGAGGGATTTACAAAGCAGCAAATACTAGTTGCTACACTGGTAACCTCATCTGTTCCAGAGCAGGTAATTTTACACAGAGGCATCTTTCAAGTTAATGCTTTGTAACAAATTTTTTAAGACTTAGATTTTTTTTTTTTTTTTTTTTTACTACCATGTTCTTGCACTTCAGGCCTTGCCCTGGTAACACAGGGGCTTTGGCAGCAATATGAGTTTAAGTAGTTCCTGTCCAAGAAGCTGATGTTCACCCTCTGTGCAGTTGTGCCCTCAGCCTGTGGCAGTGAGCTGTGAAATCGGTCAGCGAATGGATCCACAACCAAAAAACCTCCCAGGAATATCACTTTTCTTGAAGTGCCGGTGTGGCTCCATGCGAATTTAACTCAGGCGAAGGTGGTACTGCCATCGCTCAGCCCCCTCCAGCCACGCATTCCTGCCCCGCTCCGCCACGCTTCTGATTCCCACATGAACCAGTCCAGGCTGTTAAATAAGTAAAACCTGGTCTTTTCTTTTTCTAAGTTTAATTTTGAATCTTTTTAACTCCTTATAGCGTCTTTTTAACTGCTTATATCATCAAGGGGCTGCACCTTGAAGGAGCAGTGTCCTGCGGCACAGGGCTGGGATGAGCCCCCAGGGTGGGAGAGAGGTCTTTATTACCCTGGTAATAAAGTAATATTGGTAACGTGGTAGTGCTGCCAGCAGAACCATATTGTCAGGCTCCGGCCTCAGTTTTGGCATCCTAAGCTTTAAGGGATAAGCTGGCACATGAACAAATGGGCATGAGCTGACCATCAATAAATTTAGACTGGAAATTAGAGAAAGAGTCACAGCTTTTTGCATGGTGAGATGCCGGTCAGAGTAGGAACCCTAAATAAACCACAGCTTTCAAGATGCTCACTGAGTTTATATATGGGATCATATGATGTGTCACTGAAAAGAGGCACAACCCCTTGTTCCTAATGTTAGACCTTATCTACTTAAAAAGAATAAAAATGCAGTGATTTCACTGAACAGTCCAGTTAAATCAGTACAGATCTTAATTTTGAAGGCTTTGCTTTTGGTTTAAAGGGTAACTAACTACACAACACTGATATAACTCTTTCGGATTAGGTTTGCATGAATGCACATTTTGCTGAAAATCTGTATCTGGAAACTTTATTTAAGCAGGTAATAATGTTATAATAGCATTTTACAAACAAGATCTTAAATAGGATACTTTATTTTCTGCAGTTAGAATTGCACATATGTGATTGATGCTAGAATAAGGGTGAGATAAAAAATTATCTTCTTTTTGGTACAAATGTATATGCAGTCTATTCCCAAGATGGTTTGAACAGGTTTAGCTCAAATCTGTTGCATCCAGAATTAACAGGAAATTCCTACACTTAAGTGTGACAGTATAGAAGATAAGTTCTGAAATTGGTTAAATCAGTGTAATCTTGTGATGTAGATAGGGCTTTATTTATAGTGTTTTAGCCTTTTCCAGATATATTTTTAATACTAAAACATAATAAGCATGCTTGGAATTTTTTTTTCTTTGGTTTGGAAACTGTTTGTGATAACTATGTAGATGACACACACAGTTAATACACTGGGGCATTATTCCCAAAATGTTTTGTTTATTACTTGTGCTTTGAATGCACTGTATTTGAGCAGGAACAACACTGAATTCATGGCAGAAGTATTCAGTGGTCGAAAGAATGGAAAAAGCAAGCAGATTTTAATTTTGATCCTGATCCAGCAAACATGAGTAGGCGTATGCTTACTTTCAAGCACCTGGTTTAATGCTTTGCTGAATGGAGGTAAATCTGCACCACAGATTTACTGTTTTGAACCTGTTACTCAGCCCTTCCTGCACCTCTCTTTCCCTTTCTGTAAGGTAAGGGAAAATCGTGGCTGTTAGAGTTGTGGGGTCTAATGTATGGTGTGTATGTGCTTCCTTTGCAATTCTAGAGCGGAGGAAGAGCTGATCATTAATATTATTTTAATTAGACTGGACTTTATAAGAACATCTTTGAAGACTCTAACAGGAAGGAGAGAAATTAAATTCAATTTTAATTTATTCTATGGCTTACTATTTCCTTCGGAAATGTCTATATCAAGCTTTGCTGGCAATGATTTAACTGACAGGAGGCTATTGATCCGAGTCAGTCTGACACCGGTCCCTGTGACCTACACCGAGGTGTTGAATGTCCAAGACAGAGCAGTAACGGTGCATCTCTGTGTTTCCCCTGGTCCTTCACTCCTGGAGAGCTAAGATCCACTGCAGCAGCAGCTTAACTGTATTTTAAATATTTCACTGTCTTTGCCAGTTAATGTAATTATTACAGAGTATGGAACAAACTAAAAGGAATATATATATATATACTCAGAGCAAAAATGAGATCCAGGCCTGTGAGATGCAGAGACATAAATCTCGGTTTGGGATGACTCCAGTGGGACCTGGGGAGCTAGACACCCCTTTTTGGGAGGATGAAGGATGCTGTGTGCTTTGCAAGATCAGAGTAAGGAAGAAAACACGTAAAGTCATCCAGCTGTTTCCATCTCCTGGCTTGTTCTGAAATCTCTGCAGAGAAGTTGCTTTGACTTGGATTGCCTTTCGGTGCCTCCTTGCTCACACTGTCAGAGAACTTTGTCCTGTTATCCTTCCTAATCTTCAAGAAGGGCTGACGTACATGCTCGTAACCACCATAATCCAAGTCCAGAGTTCTCACGCAAATTCTGCGGCCAGCATCAGCTCTCTAGCAGGACAAGGGCTGTCCTCCTATCGCTGCTTGAGAGGTCCGTGCTGCGGTCAGCTACGGCAGGTAACAAACCAGCTCCCAGGGTTGGCCCCTGGAAAACAAATAAAGGAGGGATATGCTTTCTTCTTTTCACTTTCTTCATGTCTTATTACCCTCTAGGATAGTTAATCCTCCATGTAAACTTAACACTTGGGGAAGGTGTTGGCTAGATGGCCTTAAGGCCACCATTCCTAGGCTTTCATTCCTAGAAACCTGCGATGCTGGGGAGCAGCAGCGTGGGCTTTCTAACCCTGCCTGGGCTTCTGTTTCAACCTGACCTCCCGTGGTTCCTTTGAGGGGGTCTGAGGAACAATTTCTGAAGAAGAAGTTGTTCCCCAGACCCCCTCAAAGGAGCCACGGAATGTGGCTAACAGTTTCTTCTGAAGAAAGAAATCGTTAGTGAAAATTAAGGAGATGGGGTGCCTGTTTGGCAAGTAAGCCATGACACCGCGGGCATGTTAAATAAGCCACTGAACAGTCATCAGAGGATAATGCTGGGTACTTTTTTCAAATATATGCATTTAGTGATTTGTTAGATTATGACTACACATAGTGGAGCTGGTCTAATTTCTTACAGGACTTGCCCATGTAAATAAAGGATGCTAAGAAGTTTTCAGTTTGTGATTAAGGACGATTTGCTGCAGCCCCAGAAAGTCTGGTATTCTAGTAGTCATGGGAACAAGAAGTGCAAAATTTGGGCCAGGCATGTCCTGATTCAGGTCTCTGGCTCTCGACTGAGGTTGCCAACACACAAATAGTGTTATTGTGGAAAAGGGAACTGGATGGCCTGGATCTGTCCCTGGGGATATTGGAAATATAGAAGGTTTCCAGGCAGCCATCTACCTGCAGGGATGGTTCTATGTTGGTTCCTTCTTGATTTCAAAAAATCAAAATCGATTTTTCAGCACACGCAGCTTCTCCAGGTGCTCCACAGGGTGCTGCTGAGTCTCTTTCACTTTTCTTTGGGACATCTGGTCTCAGCAGACCAGGTTGGCTCAACACTGGGATTTAATCTGCTGTAAGAGTACAACTACCATTGAATCACCTTGAGAGGGAGGAGGGTCACGTCCAGGTTTATCCTTGGAGTTTGCTCCTTTTTTTTGTAGCGGGTGCGATTGTCTTGCTCCAGGTGAGCTCGTTGCCTGTCACATGAAATATTGTGGCATAAATGACAATGTTCATAAGGATTTACATATATTCTGTATCTTTCGCTAATGAGAAGCTGTTTTATTCATAGAATCACTATCCTTTTTACCTATTCTGGTTTTAAATGGTGAAAATATTTAGTATCTGGCCTCTTTTGTTGTCTAATACTTCTGCTTTACTTGCAACCTTCCTCCATTCTTGCTCTCCTTGGTGAGGCACTTCAGGGACAGCTGTCACTGGGTCTGCTGCGACTGGCAGGTATATCTTGGCATTTGCTGCACTACATGCGCTGGTGACAGTGAGACTGGATGTCATTGGCCAGGGGAGTCATGGAAAAATGAAAGAGCAAGGTAGTGGTGAAAGGAAATCTGGATCTGTCAGCAGGGGTGACAGGTGATGAGATGCAGAAAAAGGTAGCACATGAGCACATCAGGAGATAAAACTGAGTGCATAAGTACCAAAAGAAACAAGCAGGACATAGGCAGGAATAATCTGCCCTTCCAGCAGAGACAGACAGCGCGTAACAATTCCACGAGGCAAGGCAATGTCAAGGCAAAAGAGGCGGACACGAAGGGCTGATGTGCTGGGATACTTTGAGAAGGTTTTATTACACCTTCTGTAACACCCCAGCTGGATCTGGACTTACAGAGGTCACTCTAGTTGCTGTTTAAGTAATAATCACAATACAAATAAAATAACACATTTAGATCCGGGAGGGTTGACACCAGTACAGCAGCATGGTGGTACGGTGCTGAGAGAGGGACAGGTCGGCAGCAGGGGAGCAGCACAGCACCAAATGAATGGGGGGTGGTGGGTTAAAAGATGACTTAAGTTTCTGCGTGAGGGCTGCAATTTAGCTTCAAGGCACTTTTTTTTTTTTTTTTTAATCTACACTTGCTCTAAAACTGGTTCAGCTGAATGGGCAGGTATGCGACTTTAATGAGATTCCTAAAGTCTTAGTAAGAACTGTGGTTAAAACCAAGCCTGGCTGCCAGAAGCGGATGTATAGCAGGATGTTGCAGTACATCTCTTGGTGCTGTCAACCAGCAGGTCCACGGCACAGGACCGGAGGGTAGGGATTCCCTTTTGAGCAGCACATGTAAACCCTCCTTCCCGGGTAATGCATCTCTACTGGCTCCTTAAGTAGAGGAGACTCTACTTCAGTGAATATTTTTCCCATCTTGAGTAAGCGTCTTATGTCAGAGAGAGCAATGAACGTTTCTGGATGCACCGGACATTGCGAGGCATTAAAAACAAGCATTGAACCACAGTCACGTTGCAAGAATAAACAGGAACTTGAAAGAGGCTCTTGATCAAGAATGTTTCCACTTCTCCCCAGTCCAGGAGAAACTGGACAAGATGCAGAAAAGAGGATCACTGAAGTTATGTGGAAAGAGACTCACATTTTCTTTCAGCACTTCTTATAGCACTTGATAAAGATCTGTGTCACACTTGGGGACATCCCAAATTTTTGGAGAACAATAAGGGTAGGACAAGGAGTTTGCATGAGTAACTCCTTTTCTAATTTATCAGGGCTGTCTTCCATTCAGGGTTCAACTTTTTTCACGGTCTGCCAAATCTTTGCAAATGATCTCATGGACATGACCTCCCCTTCTTTCTTGGAGTCTTGCAGCTTCCCTCCAGCAAACGCGGCAGGGACGGTATTGGGAAAGCGGTGACAGCTCTCCAGCTGCTCCGCCGTGACTTTGGAAACTCGATGTGAAAATTTGTGCTTCATGCACAGTTGTCACCTCTGAAAATCGAACAAAGGCAAACACAGGTACTAATTTTAGGCAGCCAGGCAACACAGTAGACAGTTGCCTGGGGCAGCAGACTGTTGAATGCAGCAGAATGCCAAGGCTTTATGAAGACGCAGTCTTGCTGCTGCTGCTTTTCCCTCTAAGAAGGGAGCAGCTAGACCTAAGAAGGGAGCATTAGACCTTTAATCTGAAGGTTGAGATTCACGTCCCATTTTCAGGCGACAGCTCCCTATTTGGCCCAGGTGATCCTCAGTGGTCTGGGTGAAAACATCAGCACTCGGGGCGCAGCGTGGGTTCACTACTGCCACTTGAGTGAGCCAGGCCCACTCGAAGGGGTGGGATGGGGCCTTTTCCAGCAGAAGCAAGAACAACCCTTAATTTCGGAGTTGTTTCTACTGCCCCTTCCTGTAGCAGGAGTGGTGTGAGTTGGTGTGAGTGGGCTGCTGCAGGGGAGGGATGGTTTGGGATGAAAGTGAGAGTCACTTGGGTGGTGGGGAGTGGACAGGGGTGATGGCCAGGAGGGGTGGTCTGCCTGGGCAGAGGTTTGGATCTCCTGGATTTGAGCCAGGAGTTAGCCAGGGAATGGAAGAGTGGGTGAGACCAGCTTTCTCCAGGGCCTCCCTTATACCTGTTAGTGTAGTGACCCCTTCATGTCACTCGTATGGAGCCATCCCGAAGTCCTGCTCATTCCTAGCCTCCTTCCCCTGAGCCACCCAAATCCTGATGACTCTCCCAGCATCCCAGTCGGTCATTCGGGATTACTGCTGGCAGCTCCTTACCCCCCTTTCTTACCTGATGCCTTGCTGGCTCCATTCATCCCAGCCCTCCAGCAGCCTCACTTCACCCCACCTCTCATCCTCACAAAATTTTACCGACTTCTCCCACCCAGCCCTGCTTTGGCAAACAACCTTGACAAAGCTGTTTGGGCTTAAAAAAATAACCCAAGCTTTTTATTTACAAAATTGAATGCTTGCTTTCAAGATTTTGGTAGCAAGTAGAAACAGGCGCAAGGAAGAGGGATAGACAGTATTCTTTGGACCACTGGCCAAGTGCTTTGCAGCTTTCAGTCTGGAAGTTGCGGGCTGAGGCTAAATCCCTCCAACAATGCCTCACCTGCTATTACCACTTTATCTGAAGTCATAAACACAGCCAGTGAAGAAATTATTTCCAGCACCTTTAAAAGGACTCACTTCCATAATTCACATCTTAACTCAATGGCAGTCACTCTTGCCAGCAGCAGAATTTGGGTAGAATTCAGAGTTTCAGACCTTTCCCGCTGAAGCATCTCCTTTGACAGGATATTAGGTTGGCTGGATAAGCGATCTTATCCCGTACGGCAATTTTTGTGTCTCGTGTTTCAAAATAAGATCATTGCCTTGCTGGTGCTTTTTGGAGGTCGAGTTGCTACTAGCAGTATTCACAACACTTTGCTGTTGTTAATCGTCGGCTGCCTTCAAATATTAATACTTAAAATGAGATATTTAATTAATGCCGTGTGTTTCTGGACCAAGTTTCGCATGAGCATCTCCCAGACTTTACCAGCTGGAAAGGTTTTTGGTTGCACCACGCCGCGGTGCCGGAGGTGGACCACTGGTCCAGCGCTGTGTGGTGGTACATCCTTGTTGCCCCGTGGAGTGGCTGCGGCTGCACACATGCACTCGGAGAAGCTCACACGAACGCGGACATTGACATCACCCGTATTTGTGGAAGTGCCTCATCGGCTGGTGCCGTCTCACATTCCTGGCTGGGAGAGGCTCCAGGGCGGCTCGCCATGGTTTACTCCTTTCTCAGAATCCGTGAGGAGACTTGGTGAGGGCGAAGCTTGGAGATACACCTCTCCCATCGTGTCATCTATTTACATGGCGCGTGCCTTGTCTGCCTGTGTGAGACAGCGAGGGCTTTTTTTTTTCCACTGTCCTAGTTCTTCTTTCTGGCTGCGGTGAGATGGAAAGGTGGGACGCTCATCTCTGCCAGCAAGAAGGTCTTCTGTATCTGAGGCTGGCTTGGAAATTCTTTAGGTGACATCACACCATGTCTGTGCAGACTCATTGTTTGTCATGGAAAAGCCATTCATCCATACACAACTTCCTTCCTCCCCAGACTCCCGGAGATAAACTTTCCATTCTGTCTATTCCCTATAGAAACAGACCCAAAACATGTATGCGTGGCTACACACACATACACCTCGCCATCCCTCCGTCACGCTCAGGGCTGTGGGAGGAGGAAAAGGGAGGATATAGAAGATGTGAATAAAGTCACCCTGTTTTCTTCAGACGTGGATCCTGCTGTGCCCGAGCAGTAAAACTCCCCTCCCGCCGAGGTTCTGGGTCACACAAGGCTTTTTTGTCCTGAGGCTAATTCTGGCACTCGCAGCCCCACATCTGCCTGCCAGGTGAGATGGGCCACCAGCTGCAGGTACAGCACATCTGGATGGGGGAGGAAGCGAAGCGTGCTGCAAACAAACACAGCAAGTCCACCGTGGAGGGCGCGAGGAATTCGATAAAAAATATACTTCAGCGGTCCGAGCTGCCGAGTCTGGTGATTCATGTCTCAGGCGCTGCTCGTGAGGCGAAGTGAAAGGCCGGGCACTTGCGGGTCTTGGACCACGTATGCCGCGGCCGCAACCTGGGAGTTGCTGGAGGGGACCCGCACGTTCAGCCTGCGTTCGGGGAGCCGCTGTCGCAGGGGCAGGGTCGGGGGGACGCCAGGCCCGGCGAGGAGGCTGTGTGGGAGAGGAGGGGGGAGCATTTGTCGGTGGCAGAGAGGTGGGGACCGTGTGGCGCAGGGTAGGACAGGACGGTGGGAGGCCACGTAGAGACGGAGGCAGCAGCAGCGGTGTCGATGGTGTGATAAGGTGGCTGTTTCGCTGCGGCTTGAGGGAGGCAGGCTGCGAGGAGCATTTGTTACACGTACCCCACACGGGTCTGGGATGCCTGCGTTTGCTTTCTGCCGGTGTCTGGGGGGGAAAGGGCTGAGGAGCTGCCAGATTGCCCCCGCCTTTGAGGTTCCCGGTGGGTCGAGCGGGGAAGGAGAGGGATGTTTGGACAAGAGGAGCCTTTGAAGCTTTTCTCCCGTCCACCTCGCCTGCCCATAAAGCCATTAGGCTCTGGTGCCAGCCCTATCTGCGCTCGTCGCGGCAGCCCAGCCGAGCCTCGCAGACCCCCCGCCCGGGGCGCGGGGCTGGGCCATGGCGTGGGGCCCTTCTGGAGGCCGTTTTGGGGAGGGGGCAGCTCATTTCCGCGCCGGCCCTGCATTACAAAGGCAGCGGGGCCAGCGCGGCGCTTTGATGTGCCCCGCCGGCTCCCCGCACACCTGCGGCCGCGGGGCTCCCCGCCACGCCGCGGCCCGTCACGCCACGGCCCGCGGGGGCACGGGCGGACCAGGGGCCGGGGAGGGGGGGGCGCCTCAAAGGCGGCCAAGCCGGGGGCGGCCCGGAGGCTCCGGGGGCCCCTCCCGACGCCCCGAAGGGCGAGGCCAGCCCCGCACGGCCCCTCACTCCCCCCGGGCGGGACGGGCAGGCTCCGGCGGCGGCGGCGGAGCCCCGGCAGCGCGGCCCCTGCCCCGGGGCCGAGGGCGGGCGGGCGGGCGGGAGGCAGGGCCGCCGCCGGAGCCCCCGGGAGGCGGCGGCCGGGGGAGGGTCCTGCGGGGGGCGGCGGGGGCGGGGTGGGAGGGGGCGGCAGCCGCAGCCGCAGCCGGGCTGTGCTCGCCGCGCCCCCGCCGCACGCAGGCCCCTCTCCAAGGCTTCTCCTCGGCGCTTCTCCGCAGGGCGCCCCGTCCCGGCGGCCGGCTCTGCGGGGGCTGCCCCAGCGCCGCCGCCGCCCGCAGCCCACCATGACCGGGCCGAGGCTGGCCCTCGCCGCCGCGCTCCTCTGCAGCTGCACCTCGCCGGTGGCCGACGCCAACTCCTGGTGGTGAGTGCGGGCGCGGGGGAGCCAGCGGCGCCTTTGTCCGCCGCCGCGGGCCGGGGAGCGGGCACCGGGGAGCGGGCACCGTCCGGGGGCGGGCGGCGGAGCGGGAGCGGGAGCGGGAGCGGGGCGGCTGCCCTGCGCTCCCCGCGGGAACTTTCCTCCCCCCCGGGCTTCTTTGGCAGCAGCTCGCTTCTTTCCAGGTTCCCCCCTCCCACTGTCCCTGCCCGGTTTCTGGGGACGCGGGACGCAGCCCCTGTCCTCCAGGCATTTCTGGGCTCCTTTTGTAGGGGCTCGCTCGAATCCCGTCCGGGCTTTAGGACGTGGGGAAGGCGTAAGGAGGGGATGGGTAGGGTTTCCTACCCGCTGCCGAAAGCCCTGGGGGAGCCCCCTTCCCCTAAAGAGCGGAAAATAGCCTGGCTTGAAGGCAGGCATCGCTGGCTGGCGGTCTGTAAAAAAGCAGCTCGCTTTCTTCTTTCGCAGAGAAAGTGCTGAGCGTTCGCTCTGCCCCCTCCCCATCCCGGGTGTCCTCAGTGTTTAAACTCAGGTTACAAACGAGCTGTGTTTCTCCCGCTAGAGCCCTGGAAAAGCCTCGCATCTGGCAGAGCCGGGGAGGGAGGCAGCTGACATGAGAAATGCGCCCGGGCTTTGGGAGCGGAGCGGGGCTGGGCTGGGCTGGCGGGGAAAGGTGCCGGGCGTTTCTCGGAGGGGGCCTCTCCCTCCAGACTCCCTTGGATGTTTTTCTCATCGCAGGTCTTTGGCCATGAACCCCATCCAGAGACCTGAGATGTACATCATCGGCGCTCAGCCGGTGTGCAGCCAGCTGCCGGGGCTCTCCCCGGGGCAGCGCAAGCTCTGCCAGCTCTACCAGGAGCACATGGTGTTCATCGGGGAAGGGGCCCGCAGTGCCATCAAGGAGTGCCAGTACCAGTTTCGGCAGCGACGGTGGAACTGCAGCACAGTGGACAACACCTCTGTCTTTGGGCGGGTCATGAAAATAGGTAGGAGCACCCAGTACGGGGCAGGTGCTGGGCGCAGGCCGGCCGGCCCTGTGCAGCTTTCTCCCTGTCTTCGAATACACGTGCAGGAGTGATGAGCCCCATTAGCACCGCTCCCAAAGCTGCCTTTAACGAGCTTTTCCATTCCCTGGTGTGCCGGTGCTGCCTGTGCGCTGCCTGTGCGCTGCCTGCGCCTGAGCGGAGGGCAGCAGGGCACCTGAGCCACAGCAGGAGCTAGCTGGGGCAGCAGGGGGGACGAGGGGGGGGACTTTCTTTGGGGGGCATGGGAAGGTCAGGAAGAGGGGGACTGCTTTTGTTCTGTGTGCTTGTTTAAAGGTAGGGAGGGAAGAAGCTGGAGCCAGGAACAATGGACCCACGTTATCATTCCCAGCATCTGGAGTGCTCTTGGACAGGGAATGCAGCTGTGAGATGTGGGAAATATGGACTCCCCTGGCATGGGATCTCCCGCCCCCCCCCCCCCACCCCGTTCTGCCACTTTCTGTGTAAACCTAAGAGATTTTTATAATTCCTGCCCTGCTGGCCATAAGAGGCACATTGACAGGCCATTGCTGCACTTGAATTGAGGTGTGACCCAGCTACATTGTCCCAGCTCCTTTTGAAATGCAATCATCTGATGGCAAGAAACTGAGAAATCCGGGCTTGGTTTGATGTGTCCGACAGCCAGGACAATAAAGAAAAGGTGTTAAAACAGCCGCTTACACACACACACACACACACTCTCACCAACCCCAGGTTTTGTTTCCCACCCACAAAGCCGATCACTTACACTGAAGAATCCAGAACCAGCACTATTTCTCGGTTGTAAGGTCAGGGAAAACACTTAGCGCAGGACACCAAGAGATGCATCTTTAATACCTCTGGGGCGTCAAGGCGATAGGGCACCAGGGTAGCCAAGTCCCTGATCCCTTCCATTTGATCCTGAAATTCTCATGTGTCATCCTGGAGAATTTTAGGGACTTTTTTGCATGTGTAACTCAACCTTTCAGAATCCCTAATTCAGGCCACCAGAGCCATTCTAATTCCTCCCTTTCTGCCCAGCTCATACTCCAACAAATCCCCGCTGCTCTGGGGTACTCCCCTGGGAAATACCGTTTCCTGAAGCATACTTTCAGCTCCTGACACACATCCAAGGCATCTGCGCATCCTTGATCTCTTGCTTTCTGATAGCAAGGGTGGTGGCCAGATGAGGATGCATGCAATCCCAGATTGTTAAAACTTCTGCTTCAGGGTATGAAAACTGAAATTTCATCCACCAAAGGGAAAGAACAGAAAATACACCTCCATCTCCCTTCTGGTGTCCCTCCCTCACATGTAACATGCCAAAGAACGGGGTAGATTTCAGATCCCCAAAGAGATCCTAGTGATTCCACAAGGACACAAGAAAATAGGAATTTCCCCTTCTGGAGCAAACCTCTTCTTCTTCTTCAGTACCTTCCTGCAGCCCCAAGTTGGTCCAGTGGGTGAGTCCACAGCTGGAGAAAAGAAGTGAGGGTAAGCTAGGAGAAAGCAAAGATCAGAGGTGAAAGGATGAAAAGCAGTCAGGGAGGATCAGAGGGTGTATGGCAAGAAGAAGATAGTGGGAGAGGGAAGATTCCTCTTCTCTAAAATGAATTTGATCCTGTTTAGATTGGGAGTAGATTTGGGTTTTGATGAGGGAAGAGGTGGTGTGGGTATGTGATGGGTATGTCCAGTAGTCCTGCTGCTGTTGTTTGGTTTGTGCATGCATGCATTTGTTTGCTAGGACTACTGTTGTATCTCTGGTAGGAATCTGCTGATGGTAGTGTCTGTGAGGTGACTGCCTGCGGTTGCCTGCTGTTTAAAAAACTATCCTAACAAAGAGTTTTGAATCCGGCTCCTTTAGATACTCTGGTCAGTTAGAGCATCTTTAGATGTTTATACTCCAGCACAAGACAGCACAGAAGAGAAGTAAGAAAAATGTCACCAAAGGTGGCCTGGGGTGTTACAGGGTCTGTGCTGATTCATCGCTGGTGCCTATGTCAGTGATAAGCTGCTGTGGAGGGGGATGCTGCCTCTTCTCTTTTCTCTTAGTTCCACCTTCTGCTTTTACTTTTTCTTACTTTGTAATGAGGCATTGCTCGTCATTTCAGCAAATCTGTTTTCCACGCTGAGGAAGGCAACAAAGCCTTTCAATCTCTCAGGTCGTGTCAACTATAAAGTCGTTCTTCCCTGGGTTCATACTGTGTGCCTGGGTTCATACTGTGTGCCTGTCTCCTGTTTTCAACCTCTGAGCCCCAATTCTGGACCACAGCCCTTTTTCTGTACTCTGTGCCAACGGCACAAGAAAGGTCTGGAGACCAGAATATCTGCAAGAGTGCAGAGGCATGCCAGAGTGTTGTGGAGAGGGGGGGAAAGAGATAAGAAGGACCCAGAAGGTGTACAGTGTGCCAACAGCCCTCGGCTGCCCACCCACCGATGCAGGCATGGCATATATTATATCATTTCTTGAGCTGCTCTGAGAACCTGCCCTGGCCAAGTCCAAAGCCGGGGAGATCCCGGGGAGAGTGTTCACTCAGAAACCTGGAAGATTCGTTTCCTTTCCCCCTCGCAGAACTTGGCTCAGCTCGGAAATGGGAGACCCAGTCGGTCTGTGTTTAATCATTACACCTTCATTTTGTGCGTTTCATAGAGGTGAGGCAGTCCAATGATACAAAGCTTTTGTAGAAACATCCATAGCACTGAATTAGGCTGCTTTTTAGCATTGGGTTTTCCTAGTGTTTGTGTTGTCATGAGAATTGCTCTTACCTTTTAAATATGGTTTATTCAATAATGATATCTGGCAATGTACAGAAATTATCCTGAAGTTGCTTCTTGTTCTGTCAATACAGATTTTAGACTGCACGTGGGTGTATATATATATCTCTCTGTACATTATACACAGACACTTTCCTTACTTCTACATTTATGAGGACAGAGCACCCAAAAAGGTCGTGTTAGAATTTCCTCAGGGGAGGAGAGACTGTATCTCCTTCAGCGCAATCCTGAACGCAAGGCTGGGGTTTCCAGGTTAGTCCAGTCATTTCTGGAGCCAAAGATCTTATCTCTTCTGCCTTTTCAAATGCAAAAAGGAAAAAAAAAAAGGAGTCATAAAAGAAGAGAACAAAGAGAAATATATTTCCTCGGTTTTCTTCGAGATTGGCAAACTTTAGGGAAATGCTTTTAAAAAAAGTAAGTTGAAACGAAAACCTTTTCGTCAAAAAAGTTAGAGCAACACGTTTTTATCATCTTTGCGTCAGTGTCCCCGCCGGGCTCCGTTCTTCTCCCATCTCCTTCTCCTGCAGCTCCAGAAGAGCAAGCCGTGGGGAGCGACACCTTGCCTGGCCGCAGCTCACGCTGGCATCCTGGCCGGTGCCCCCCGAAAGCCGCCGCGGCCCCGGGCTCCCCGTCCCGGTGGCGGGTGGCCGGCGGGCACAGGAGGGCAGCAGAGCTCCGCGGAGCTCCGCGCCGGCGGGCACAGCCTCCCGGGGACCGCGGTCCCCGGCCCCGTCCCCCGGCCTGCCCGGGGCACGGCAGCCCGGGGTGACTGAGGCCCGCCGCTCGGAGAGCTCGGCAGAGGTGTGCGAAGGGGGTTACGTTACTGCCTCACCGTCTCTGTAACCTCTGTTCACGTTTGCACAAATTTGGGGAATAACACCCCGGTCTGTTTAGATGATGGCACAGTGGCGTGGAACTGGGGTGAAGTTGGAGACGATGAGCGAAAACCCAAATACTTTTCCAAGGCTGGAAGGCCTGGTAGGAGAGCAGAGAAAACTAGGAGGTATAAGCCCCCAACTGCCAGCTACAAATTTGCTTTGTATTAGCGCAGGGTTTCACGCGCACATCCGATCCCGCCTCCCAAACCAAGCCGCAGTCTTCCCAAGCTACATCTAGCGAGCACCGTGGCTTGTTCTGCTTTGTGGGCAGCAAGGGGAAAAAAAACCCCACTGTGACTTGCTTCAGCCTCTCCCACCGCCATCCTCAGCAGCCTGAACTCCTCATGCAGATCCAAGCGCTGCACGCTGAGTTGTCGTGCTGCTACATTTGAAACTTGGAGGTGGTTAAAACATGGACAGTAAAAGTGCAAATCGGGTCTGTGCTTTCAGTACAGGGATCTCAATCAAGCTGTAAGGATGCTAAGCACCTGGAGCCATGCAGGCTCTGTTGCACAAGCTGTAACACTGGGAGGCCCTTTCCTTGTATGTTTTTTAATCTCTGTAGATGCAGGGAGTGCTCTACTTGATGGGACGATTGGTGTGTCTGTAGGGCTCTCGCCATACAGGCACAGACTTGTAGGGGCAAAACAGCGCATTGGACCGTTACCTTAAAATACGCATAACATGCAAAACAAACTAGATGAGTAAAAGCTTGATTTTGGTTGCTGAAAAATGACCGTAAGTCCCTTATGGGCTAGTCTCAGCTGAACTACCTTAAGTAGGAGTCGCTCCTCTTTACCTCTTGGATCAGGGAGGTTTGGGGGGCATAGTCCTCTCCTTATGACTTGCTAGTAAGGCCCTCCCTTCTATGTTATGTGTCCCGTGGTATTTTATCAGCCTTGTGCTGTACTCCAGAGCAGAGGCCCTTAGTGTACAACTCTCATTTAGGGAGGGAAAAAAAAATCACAGGTTGTTCTGCAAGGTGGATGCCATTCACAGCCTTGCCTTTGTCTTGGGTCATTACCGCTAAGCTGGTGATAAGCTGCTATTAATTACAGATTGTCAGCACATGCAAATTAGAACAAGAGCATACCAAAAGCATCAGCTCAGGCCCGCTGGGGGAGCTGGCACTGAGAGCCTCGTGGGCTGGTGACGAACCATTCTTGGAGGATCTGCCCTCTGAAGTCATTCAGATTTGCTTGAGAGCATTAGAGGGTCACCTCTTGCTGGAGTTTGGTGCAAGTAGCTCTTCACGATCAGATTGCTTATTCCAATGAAGCTTTGGCAGTTGTTCTCTTTATCACCTGAAAGTTTGATGATGCACACAATGACTCTGAAGGTGTCGGTTTAGCCATTTATTACACGGTGTGGTGAGAGTGCAGGTGTGGATTGCCTCCTTCTCCTCCGCATCCCCCTCTACTCCCCCCTTTAGACCCACAGCACTCGCTGGTGCAGCATGCTTGGCCTCATGCAGTGTTCTGGCTGCGTTGGTGCCCTGGTCAAATTGGGGCTGAATCACTGCCAGGAATACATAGCTGGAGACCTGAAGCAGCTGCTTGGCTGAGGCTCTAAGCTGTATAGAGCGTACACTCCAAGCAGGGCAGTCTCTAGTAAACCTGCTAATGGAAAGTCTTTTAATTTATTATTGTCTACATGGGAAAGTTTTACTTGTTCCAGCACTGCAGTTCTGTGGGCGTTGGGAGAGCCTCTGCCTTGATGCTTTAGCGTAAAAATGGGTTTCCTTCAGTTCGTCTCAAAACAATTCTCAGCTGACTTTATGTAAACCAAAGTAAGGTCGATGAACTGAGGAGCCCGTAAAGAGTCCTTGTCCCAATTAAATGAAGACCGTTCCAGAGTGATATCTGGCTTAACCAGAATGCTCCTTTTGCACAGACCCAACCTCGTTAGTTGTTCTCAATGATTAGTGGCAAATTCAGTGGCTAAGGCAGCAGCTGTATTTTCAGCAAGTGAATAACCCTCTTGCTGCTTGAGAGTTTCCTCTGGGTTAAAATGAGAGGATACTGAAGGGCTGATCTGAGAGGAAGGAGGCTGAGCACTCCCTGCCTATGGTATTGCTGTTTCTTTTTGGGCAAGGCCTGGAGTTTCCAGGGCTCTTAAATGGTCAGACATAACTATACTAAAAATAATAATCCTTGAGGAGCAGCACATACAAACTCATGAAGAACATGCTCTTCCCAAGAATATTCCTCCAGGCGACAGCAGGAATCTCAGCCCCTTCCCTGGTGTGTGTGAGAAAATCAGATTTGGGTTTGATCCTGGTTACGCAGAAACTGCCAGCTCTGGGCAGTCAATGACTGGAGCTGTTATTGTGAAATGAAAACAAAAACGGGATGCAAGCATGTGTTATGACAGTTCCCCCTCTACCAGAACGGCGTCATGCCCTTGCGCTTGACCACCCCATTCCTTTGTTCCAGTTAATCCTGTGCACCTTCTCAGAGCACACCACGTCCTACTGCCCGGACCCCGTTTGCTTGCTCCTTGCTGCACGTTGCGTTTGTTAAATGAGATCTGTCTCTTGTTAATTTGCTTCTCACAGGGAGCCGAGAGACTGCTTTCACCTACGCTGTCAGTGCTGCCGGGGTGGTGAACGCGATCAGCCGGGCTTGCCGTGAAGGAGAGCTCTCCAGCTGTGGCTGCAGCCGGACCGCCCGGCCCAAGGACTTGCCCCGAGACTGGCTGTGGGGTGGCTGCGGGGATAACGTGGAGTATGGATATCGTTTTGCCAAGGAGTTTGTGGATGCCAAGGAGAGGGAGAAGAACTACGTGAGAGGTTCAGAGGAGCAGGCTCGCATGCTGATGAACTTGCAGAACAACGAGGCTGGTCGCAGGGTAAGACAAATGCTGACCCTTTCCTCTTTCTCGGAGGCAGATTCAGAAGGCTTGAGATAGCTGGATACCAAATTACTTGGAGGTTTGATGAGGGATAGTCCAGTGATGCCCCAGGAACGGTGTATGGTCTGCATTTTTGTGAATATTGCAGACAATATTGACAATATTGTATTCCAGTTTTAATGGCAGGCTTCTGTTGCCAGCTAAAGCCAGTGAGTTTTTGGGTCTGTTGAGATACTGTATGGCACACGTGCAGACATGTAAGCCCTTTCCAAATAAACTAGGCTTACTTTCAAGGTTTATGTCTCAGAAACTGGCTTCCCAGAGCTGCTGAAGTGACAGGCTGGTGGTGAAAAGAAGAATCTGTTAGCATGTGGAGTTCTCTTCTACTGCCAACATTCAGATTTTGGGGAATATAAGGCCAGAAGCAAACACTGAATCAGGCTACCTGGCTATCTCTGAAACATATGCCTTGCTCAGTTACTTGGTATTGGGCAAAATAAGTAATTTGCATCTAGGTGACAGACATTTTCTGAGAAGATACACAGTTTTCATCTGGAGACCCCTAGGGATGGAGAATCCATCACTTCCCTTTGTAGTATGCTACCATCATTAATCACCCTGTTTCAACACTGTGCTTCATTATCATTTGAATTTATCTGGCATCAGCTTCCGATCAGTTCTTTTTCTGACTCTTACAGCTAGATCCAAAAGCCTCTTAGTAATCAGAATTTCCTCTGCACAGAAGTGTTTATCTACTGTAATTTATTCACCACTCTTTCTTAACAAACTAGATTGAGCACTGAAGACTCTCTCAGATGTTCTCATCAGCTGTAAAATCATTTTCATGTCACTTCAGTCTACCCTTTCCAGTTTTCCCATATCCTTTAAGAAACTGGATACCAAAACGACATGCTGGGTTCTGGTATTGGTCTCACTGATGCTGTAAACATAGGTGAAGTTGCCCCCTTTGTATGCGTTCAGTGTATACACATTTGCTTTTTACACAATTCCTCTGTCTGTGATTAATAGCCTGGAAGGTGTAGCACCTTTCATATGCGGTACAACTGTGTAATCCTGCCTCTTTCCAAATGTAGGACAGGAATACTTACTTGAACATTTGTGCCTTTTCCACAAGGTGTTTAACATTTTTATCATTCTTCCCTAGTAGTAAGCTTTTCTAAGGTCAATTTTATTTCTAATGCATATTAAAAAATCCTATTAAATGTACTTAGCCTTGCTCTTTTGCACATTCTTAACTAATATCCTTAGTTGCCTTATCAATTTTCTGCCCTTTCTTACTTCTAATTGTTACTGAAATATCTTTCCCATTCCCATGTATGTCTTCTCTTTTCTGCATGTAATTTCAGCTTAATTTTGCCACCAAAGGAGATTTGCTCTGTTTTTTTGATTGTGAAATCAATGTGTCAGGTTGAAGCATTGCAAATACTCCATGCTTCTTTTGCAAAATCAGATTGGGGTAAATTTGCAGTAGGTGGAAAACTGTGGACTTCAAAGCTGTAGAACTCAGTGGGTTTTGGTTTGGGGTTGTTGGGTTTTTTTTTGGCTTGGAAGGGCAGAGGGTCTGCATTTGCTTAGAAATGGGGGGGCATTCCTCCACAGAGTAGAGGCTTGAAAGTGACATTCTTCTCTGCATTACTTGCTTTGAACACCTTACGTGTCTGGAGTCCTGAACTTGGATTACTACAAATAAATACCCTGCTTAAAATAGGGAGTGAATATGTTATGAGACTTTTTAACAGTCAGTCCTATTGCCTTGAGGGATCCAGGGACAGAATATGGCCAATAGTTTGAGGCGCCAGTTGAACTGTAGTAATATCTGTATTAGAAGATCAAGTCAGAAGGTACTTGCTCCACAGCATGGGTAAAACACTACCCTGTCCTGTTATTCTTGTTACGTGGGCAAGAATCTCACTGAGCTGTGATTTCAGATGATGATACAGTTTTAGATGGAAGAAAGCTTTGTCCTGCTTTAAGGACAGAGCTAAAAACAGTTATGTCCTGCCTTTACTACAGTGCAGAAAATTGTTTAAATTGTGCTTGGAATGCTACAGTGCCCGTGCTTCTTTGGACTCCATAGACAAGCTCTCAGGGTGATTTCTGTGTCTCCAGTTAACACAGGACCTGGACAAAAGCTTTCCAAAGGGGCCAGCAAAAGACAATGTTATTTCAGGCTTGGTTTTTGTAGACTCTATAGAACAGATGGCCATAGAAAATAACCTTAGTTTAAATGAACGCAAGTCCTGTTAGATTAAATTAAATGGAAGTATAAACCAGTGTGTAATTAAGCTTGTGGATTTCAAAGAACAAACTCTGATAAAGTAAGGGAGCTGGTTAGTAAACTCAGCCGAGGAACTCGATGTGGAGGAGGCCTGGAACTTTTTCAAGGCAAAGATGCTAAAGCCATTACAATTCTGCATGCCAAGCAAGAGGAAAAAGCTTGTAGGAAGAATATCCAGACCTCACTGAATGAATAACTACCACAGAGAAGCTGTTAGGAATAGACCAAGAGCCTACTAAGAATGGAAAAAAAGAACTGATAGCAAATAAATAACGAAAAGCTCTGTCTTAGAGGTCAAGAAGTGTAAAGATGAAGTGAGAACAGTAGAAAATCACGCTGAGTCAGACCTTGCAAAGGGTACTAAAATAAACAGCGAAAGTTTTTTAAACTTTGCAAAGTGGAGGAGATTGGAAGAAAGGAGACTGCTAGTCAGTGAGGATGGGGCTAAGTCTAAAGACAGAGTAGTTTTGGTCCTCAAAGTAAGTGAGTGCTTTACCTGGGGCTTCAAGTTGGAATGTGGGGAGGGGTACCATATGTGTGCTGAACAATGGAGATGTCTTTTTCTGTCCTCAACACTTCTGCCTAGGGGAGTAAGTGCTCGTAGTGTAGATTTTGAAATCCCCCTGGGACTGTGAGTTTCAGGGGAAGCCAGGCAGGGTGCCCTAGGGGCAGGCAAGGTCTATCACAGTAGGCAATGGCCGATGGTGCTGGCACCCTGTGGGAGCGAGGAAGGCATGAGGAGGCAGCTGTCGTGTTTAGACAGGTAGAGGAAGAGGAGCTGAGCAGCAAGTACTGAAGTTCGGGGCCAGCAGGCCTGAGATGGGTGGGATGGTGCAGGGGGCTGCTGATGGAGGGGAGTTTGGGATTGGGTCGAATTATTTGGACGGGAGTCAAGTGGCAGCAAAGGGTTAGAAGAATGGAGGGCTCTGGAGTAAATGAGAGTGGGGCTTTGGGGTGGATTCAGTGGATGAGGATTTGGGGGTAGCGAGGAATGGAGATGCTGGGATCGGGAAGGGAGATGAGTATGAAAGGATCTGGATGGAGATGAGACCTGGGGTGGCTCTGAGATGGTATTGCTACGGGTTCCAGGGTTGTCTGGTCAGGGTGGTATTTGGCCAGTACAGGGCAGCCTTTCCTCTTGGCTCTTAGAAATATATTAGCACGGGAGCAAAGGAGAAAGGCTGGAAATGGAAATTATCACAACCAAGGTGGAAGCAAAACTCAGGTAGCGTAAAGCTCTCAAGTCACAGGGAGTGCCCACTTTCTTTCCTGGCACTCTGAAAGAGCTGGCACCTGGCAGCACAGGCAGTGTGACCTTGGCAGCCTTTACAGGAGGACCTGGGGGAAAGGATATCTCAGAGGAAGAGGCAAAATGGGAAATAATTTGAGAAGAATTTCTCAAAGATTGATCGCACAATCATTTAGAACATCACTGATTTCCTAAAAAGCAAAATAGATCTGATAGGTCTCATTTATCTGAACTTCTATGAGACATTTAATGTATTTCCCACATGGGAAACACTTGGTTAAATTGGGAAAGATAAGGAAAAATGCAGCAGCTACGAGGTGGACAAGAAACTGGTTCAAGGAAAGATGTCAGTAAGTTGTGTGAAAAGACATGTCTTGATCTTGACAGAGCTTAATTAGCAGAGTTCTTCAAGGACTTGCCTCAAGACCGACACTTAGTATTTTTGTTTCTCAGCCTCAACACAAGAATTAGGAATGGGCTGATGAAATTTGCTGAGGATGCAAAGGCGGCAAGTATTATGAATACAGAGGAGAATCTGAATTTTGCACAGCAGCTAATGACATCCAGTAAAACTACATTAAGACCATCATTTGAGGTCTTGTATGAAAAACATTTTAGTCATTAGGAAACGAGTAGAAAAGAATTGGGCGCAGCAGTCAGCTGCAGATGACTGCAGATGTAATGTGGCTCGGAAGGTGGTAAATATCCTATAATGTACTAAGGAAAGTCTTTTCATAAAACATGAGGGAATACTAATGCCATTGTATTAAGCTCTCCTGAGGCCCCAAAATATTGTATGTTCTCATATTCCCAAGCAAAATGACCTCAGACTAGAAAAGGCTTGTTATGGTTGACCCAAGGGATAGGAATCTTTTCTTAAGAAAGGGGACTAGAGTAGCTTGCCATGTTTAGCCTAGCAAAGTGAAAGTTGAGAGAGGATATGACTGATGTCTGTGTTAGTGGGAGAAATAATAGGGGAGGAAAAGTACTTTTTAAGCAAAAGGCCAATTTGGCACAATAGCAAATGGACATAAAGTGAACACATTTAGGCTGGAAATTAGAAAAAGATACTTTATCATTGGAATAGTGGTCAGAATAATGGTGGCTGAAAACCTAATTGCTTTTAAAAGGGCACTCTATACATTTAAGGAAAATATTATTTGAAGCGGTGCCTACAATAGCAAGAGATCATACTTAATAACCGAGGAGGTCCCGTCTAGTCCTGCATTCCTAAATGTTAAGTTTTCACTTTTGAGATTTTGGTTTTGGAAGTAGGAAGGTGCATGTGTAACTCCATACTCCCGAAAGTTGGTGCTGAAAGAAAGGAGGCATGGCAGTGAGCATTGCTAAGTGGCCACCAGGTGCCATCCCACATACAGCCTTGCCCCGCTTTCCCAGCCAGTGTTTCAATTGATGTCTTCTGATTTCTAGGCAGAAATTTCTTTTGGCATGTCCCCTCACTCAGTTTCCTGTGGGTGAAAAGGAGAAAGAACCTTGAACCCTGAAGAGCTCTGGTGGCAGGAGAGAAGACCGTCTCCCTGTTCTCCGTGGTTCTCGGAAGGAGCTGAGAGGGACGGGAGGGGACCAGAGGTCTTTTATCTTTCAGGCAGTCCTGACCCCATCACCCCTTCACTCCACGTTGGAGTCCTTGTGGTGGAGGCTTCTGGCTTTATTACCCTTGTTTGTTTGTCTTTGGCTGTTATCTCAATATGTCCTTTCCTTCCATCTGTCTTTTTCTTCCAATTGGTCTCCATTACCCTCTCTTATTTCCCCCCGTTCCTTATCTGTCGCCCTGTCTGGCGGACTGTGACGGTCAGTCCTTCCGTGCTGTTTACCCAGTCGGCACATGGCAGGCCTCAGTCATCAGTCACTCGAGCCACTGCCAGAAGAGCCTGGAAGGGGGTCTGGCTAATTGACCACACAGGAATTCCCCATTAATTCTCTTCCCATTCCCATTCTTGCAAGAAAAGAATTGGAAGAGAACTTGGGCTTATGGGAAGGGGCTTTAAGCCTTTCCATTAGAGCCATTTTGAACCTGTTTAAGTGGCACAGCCATTGATCAGACCCTGCCCTCAGAACTGCATGTGGGGTCTGTTATTCTTTACCTTGACCTGAGCCCTATCAGAGAGGAATTCTCCAATTTCCTCTACTTTCTCCCCATCCAGGCAGCAAAGGGGGAGAGTGGGAGAGCCATTTAGCGGCTGAAGCTATGGTTACCTGCACGGGACGTTGACAGTGGGAGCTGCGGGGGGCTGAGTGGTGCCATGCTTACCTGTGATAACTGGTAGCGTTCGCATTCCCCAACACAGCTACTACCCACATGGGCCAGATGTTTTGAGCATCAGTTGCTTAAAGCCAAGTCGGAGTGAACTCAGTCCCATGACATTAACTGAGAGGGATTGAGTTGCAGTGTTTTTCTAAAGGAACAAAGCCCAGGATTAGGAAGAATCATAATACTTTATAAAAACACATGCAAGGGCAAGGGAGGCACGAGTGGCCTGGGATTTGACAGAACCGTAACCAAAAAGTGCTAACACAAGCTTATAACAAGCAGGCTGGCAATGCAGTGAGGATATAGTAAGTGTCTGGGGCTTGGGAAATTCAGCTGTAGCTCTGTCTGGTTATAGTACAGCAGGAATCCTTAAGTAACGGTGTGGTTGGTCCTCTGCAGTTGTAGTTTGATCCAAGACAAGTGCTTAACTCCCAGCCTGTAGCTGTTACATTGTGCCGTGAGGGATTGCCTCAGTAAATTGAGCTCTGAGGAGCAGAACTAAAGCTTCTCTGTTCTAAGGACTCACTCCATTGACTTTCTTGGGAGCTGGATTGGCCTCCATGTGATTTAGCCATTAAGCCAAATTTAATCTTCACTAGCTGTCAAAAGCACTAGACGTTAGTTAGACCAGGAGCAACCAGTTGTTGTAGGAGAACTCTGAGCTCTTGCTGCTGGTCCAGAACGTAGTCGTAGGCAGAAGGTTTTGCTTGCACTACGCTCAATTGCCTTAATCACCTACTCCTTGGCAAGCGAATGCAGAGAGCTGGGAAGCTTTCTTCTGTGTCGGTGAGTGAGGCAGAAAAGAAACCTCAGTGTTTGGCTGCTTTCTTCAGCAGAAAACCTGACTAGAAGACATATCGCCGCCTCCTTCAGAACATCCTAGTTTTTTCTCATGTTCCTTGATCTCCCCCACCAGATACGGCTGGTGGTAATTTTGCAGCTGGTGCCAAACAGCTCTGCGTGGCACGTGGGATCTGGCAGAGGCACTGCCCTGCGAACATGCAGGGTGCAGGACGGTCATGGGAGAGCAGATGTGAGCCTGATGGGGAGAGCGTGAAGGGCAAGGGCTGGGGGGGCAAGCTGCTGTAACACGGCGTAGCTCCGCTGGCGTGGGGATGCCAGCTCTTCGCTTTGCAAAGTCTACCAGTGCCTGTGAGTGCTGACGGGATCTCGCATAATTTGCAGTTTTGTAGCTGTCTCTGAAATGAATGGAAAGAACAAACCCAACCTGCATTTCAGTTTATTTTCCTAGGTTTTGAGCTTTGTTATTCTAGAATATTTTTCAATAGTTCCCTCTCCTCCCAGCACTAGCTGGGAGGAGGAGAGTAACCGCCGTTTTCCTTTACACCCCCCATACTTGCTCTGCTGAGGGTTTAACACTCACCGGCCTGAATTTTCAAGACTATTTGCTAATTTTGATGCCGGGTTTTCAGGGGTATGATGCATCTACAGCCCCCGCAGACTCCTGAAAACATAGCTGAAAGTGCCTCGGAAAAGAGCACACCGCAAGCTTGCGTTTGCCGTTTAAAATGTAGGCCCTTCTGCGTGGCGACAGGCCTGTTAGTGCAGGGAAATGTCTGGACACAAGATGGCGCAGGGCTGCAGTTAGGGCTTGCAACTCAGCCCTGCTCTTGAAGGAGGGCCCACCTTGAAGGTGGTGAGCCCACCAAGGAGGGCCCACCTCGAGCAGAGCTGAGCTGCTCTGCTCCAGGGTGGAGATGTTCGTCCTTCTCGCCACCACCGCCACCCCTGCTTGCTCCTCTCTGGAAGGCAACGTCTCCTCTGGGCGCTGCCCCTGAACGAGCTCCTCTCAGCAGGGACGGAGGGAAAGGGTGCGGGGCAGTGGATTTATTTCAAAAGGATGCAGATGTATCCCTACAATGATAGCGTCGGTTCCTGGTGCGGGTGGTAGGAAATGGGCAGGTTCCCAGGTGTTCCCTTTTGGCAGCTCTGAAGGGAAAAACATGCAGTACCACGGCGGTCCATGAGACTGGGGGAATTTCCAGAGCCTACATGGACAGGACTCTTCCCCTTCTTCTTTCCCGCTCTTGACCCTGCTGTCAAGTCAGAAATGTGCCAGTGGAAAAGAAGGTGGGGTGGGGAAGTCATGTTTGGAGGCAATGTGACCAGAAATAGAAATATTTAGGGAACAAGAACACAGCAGTCGCAACAGGAGGAAGAGGAGACTTTTGTCTCTTATGAAGGGCGTAACAAGAGAAGTTGGGGGATAATCAAAGCAGTTAGTTAGGAAAACGTGATGAATTCATTGTAATTAAGCCAGCTGCCAGTGCAGCAGGAATAAATGCAGCTTTGCCTGATTGCACTCCTTTTCCCGCAGGCCGTGTACAAGCTGGCGGACGTGGCCTGCAAGTGCCACGGTGTGTCGGGCTCCTGCAGCCTCAAGACCTGCTGGCTGCAGCTGGCTGACTTCCGCAAGGTGGGCGACCTGCTGAAGGAGAAGTACGACAGCGCCGCTGCCATGAGGATCAGCCGCAAGGGCAAGCTGGAGCTGGTGAACAACCGTTTCAACATGCCGACGCAAGAGGACCTGGTCTACGTCGACCCCAGCCCGGACTATTGCCTGCGCAATGAGACCACTGGCTCGCTGGGCACTCAGGGCCGACTGTGCAACAAGACCTCAGAGGGCATGGATGGGTGTGAGCTGATGTGCTGCGGACGAGGTTATGACCAGTTCAAGAGCGTCCAGGTGGAGCGTTGCCACTGCAAGTTCCATTGGTGCTGTTATGTCAAGTGTAAAAAGTGCACAGAGATCGTCGACCAGTACGTCTGTAAATGAAAAGAGCCACCAAAGCAACAAATCTATATTATATAAATCTATATAAATATATTTTATATTTGTATAAATAAACAGATGATGATAATAATTAAAGAAGCTTATTTAAGAGACATTTTGGTTTTGAAATTTCCCCCATCAGGCCGGCTGGTTTGCCATTCCTGCAGTTCTGCTGGGGAATTTGTCTTTGGCTGTATCTCCCCTTGGATGTTTCAGTCAGGGTGAAGAGGCTGAGGAGGTGTTGGCAAAGTGAATTCCCCCCTGCACACAAGCACGTGCTATTTCATTACAGAAACAGAGCCAGTGAGGAGAAGGGTGGCTTCTTTCTGCTCTCTCCTCTCTAAATCTCAGCATTTTGCATAGTTATTGCACATCTGAAATTACAGCCAAACATGGGTGAGCCCTAGTTATCCGAGTTTCACACCCTGCCTGCCCACTAAACCCACTGGGGAATTTGGAACCAATTCTTGGTCCCTCTAAAGGGCTTTGTCACATTAGAGGGGAGGTTAGCCAAGGCTCCTCTACAAGAATATGCCTTAAAATCCAGAGTCCTGTAAACCATTCCTGGATGCTGCACAGACCACTATGTGGTGGAGGAAGGTTTGCGACCTGCTGTTGTGAGGAAGGAAGGTGTGACCTGTGGCTGACCAGCGCACAGCCTGGGAGTCCCCGTGAAGCCAGCACCCAGCTCTTCTGTACCGCCTGGGCAAAGCGGAAATCTGTCCAGCTCGGGCTACGTGGCCGTATTTTGTCAGTAGAAAGAAGCATTGCAGGCACGCACGTGCACATGACTGCATAAGCACTCCTCGTACCGCTGCTGGTTTTCCTCTTTGAAGTGGATGCAGGTGGTCACCTTCTTCAGCTCTCTTAAATCCTCCTCACCACCATCCCAGATGTATAGTTTCTCTTTAACATTAAACGCCCCTCAATGACATTTCTTTCCCTCTGTTGCTTGTGTATATATGTGTTTTTGTTTTATTCTTTTGGTGGGGTGTCTTTTAATTTGCTGTTCTGTATTTCAGAGTCCAGGAGCCATGCTCTTCCCCGGCATAAGCTAACCACAGATACGTTTGCTCCCAGAATGTGGCCGTATGTTCACTAATGGAAGTCTTTTCTGTGTTTTTCCTTGGTAATAAGAGTATAATAAAATTGTACTAGGGCAGAAGGCATTACCAAAGTCTGCTAATCAGTCTTACCACGTTGGAATTTTAGTAGAATCCAATTCATAAAGCAGGGAACAAATGCTGTTTCTAGCACAAGACATTTCCTGTGCCTCTCAGCATCTGCAGAGTTCATTTGCAGTCAGAACAATCAAGAGAAGCCAGTTCCCAAAATATAAGGGTTTGCTAATATACATCTCCTTTGTTACTGACATTCCAAGGGTGTGGTGTTTTTTTACTGTAAATTTTAAAATGCGCAATGCCAATAAGCAAAGAGCCAGTCATGAAGATTATTATTTTTATATTAAACCTCTGTTTCTTATAAAGCATTGCAGTTTTACAGATTCCACCATTTCAACCACCAGAGAAGAATTTATATGTACCTTTCATACTTCAAATATTTGAGGACTCCAGAAAAGCACAAGGAAGAAAAATTATGTTTAATAATTAGGAGCTGTTGTTTTTTTAAACCAATGTGTCCAGTTTTTATTTTATTTTTTTTAATCCAACAGGCAATATATTTGCTGGCATCCCAGAATACAGTTTCTTGGAATATAAACAGTGGCCTAGATTTATTTTATTATATAAAATCCAAAGCCAGTGGTATTGTAATTCAAAGTAACGGAAATAGTTTTCCATGCATGGAAAAAATGTGAGTGCAATGGCCTGATCCAACTCCCATTAAACTTCAGTGGGAGCTGGACTGAGCCCAAGATCAGATCAAATGTGTGAGCTATTCACTCCTGGGATACTGTATGTTTCTAGCCCAGTAATAAAACCTACTCTACCTTAGATACATCTAAAAAAGACCTTTCCTCCCACCACCCTCACCTCATGTTCTTGTCCATCCTTATTGCGTCAGTACTTAAAGGTGTTAGCTATTTGTATATGGCACCCTCAGGCATTGTTAATGTGTCTAATAATTCAAAATGATTTCATTTGGCCTTTCCAATAAAGACCACACATTTAAGGGAGTCGCAACACTCCTTGCAGTTTGGCACCACAATTAATTTTGTGGGTGTAAACAACTTTGGGAGCGGAAAAGTTGGCATTGTTAGGGCTACTATTCATCTGGGTGTCCCTGGATATGTCCTTCTTTTTCCACCTAAAATGTTGTCTGCATGGAAAAAGGATGATTTTTGGCCTTTTGTCCCAGCACTCTGGACCTCTGGCAGCCTGGTCAGAGCCACCAGTTCCTATTGGACTGAGACCATATAGTGATAGGAGAGAGGTGACTGACCACTGGATTTTTCTCCCCCCCCCCCCCCTTTTTTTTTACAAGACCTAGGTTTCAGCCTTCTCGACTTTCTGGGAGTTCTGTATCCAAAAATTTGATCCTGCTAAACTCTAGCTTAAAACTTAATTTCTATGGCGCCCACACATAAAAGAACCTCCTTAGGGTGGTAGTGAGTATAAAATAAGAGCACAGCCGGTTTGGTTTGATGCAAAGCCAAAGAAAGTCAAACAGAAAGCTGTAGCAGAACTGCTTCTTTACCATGAAAGTTAAAAAGTGGTGGATTTTAAGTTGTGCCTTGTTAGATGCACAAGGTGGTAGGGGGATGTGGGGGTGGGGAGGTAAGCTTGATTCTGCGCTCTGCCGATTATCTGCTTTGTAATCTTCAACAAGTTACTTAATTTCTTTGCATTTTAGCCTCCAGCCTCCTCCTGTATAAAATGAGGAACAGAATACCTCCTTTTTCTGTAAAGGTCTTTGAGAAATATGGCTGAAAAAACCGTAATTGAAGGCCTACCCTCTATGCTCATTAACTCTGGCAGGCAGACAGCTGTATCCCCATTGTGCAGGGACACGCTCAATTCGGGACAAAGAGGCTCAGCGGCACCTCGGAGGGTCAGATGCTCGGAGGTGGTTGCTGGGGTGCTCAGCAGGAGCCTCGGAGAGTCTGTTGCAGCGAAGCCCTACTCCGGCACAACGCTGGAGGGAAGACGGTTCTACAAAAGAGAAGTGAACTCGGGGCTTGTTTATTTATGGGTATTGAATATCTGGTAGCAAGAGTGAGGCTTAGGGAGGTTAGCCTGGTTTCTGAATCAAATACCTGCCTGCTCAAATTCTGTTTGCACTTTCATATGGATAAGATATACACACAATACACTATTATATAGTGTGTGCTGGTAGCCGGCTGCCACATTCCAGCCCTGAAGTCGCTGCACTTCAAGGCTGATAGAAATGACCACCCATAAGTCATGTAAAACTAAAATATTTTGGAGTTAAAGGCACTATGCAAATACACAGTTATTGCAAGTCAGTGAACATCAGCTCCTAAACGGAGCAGAACAGGATGCAAATCTGTCATCATTTTCCAACGGCTAGTAATACCTAAGTTATAATGTGAATGAATGAGGCCTTAGTATGTTCTGCTGCAAGGTAAGCTAAAGCAATAGCTGATCCCAGAACAAACAGAAACTTTCATTTTATATTGATTATAGTAAAAAGATAGTGGCAGGGTTGTGAGAAAATTTAAATGAACCTTTTAACACCACTGGACTCTAGGCCATTTGCATCGTTTGGAGGCTCCCATTCTTTGTCCCCAAGAAATCTGTGCCTACCCAGAGCTTAATGTAAGGGAGAGACTGCTACCTTTTGCAATTCAGGAAACAGCGAAGTAGAATCCAGACACGCTGCATGAGTGCAACTCACACTTTCTATATGGACCCAAGTTTTGTAGCCCTGACAAAGCACAAATGAAGTAGATCTTGTTCAGTCATATAAAATCAAATGTGCAAGGGTCTCTTGATGCAGAGGCTCACTTGATGCTCTCCAGGGAGAAGCCTAGTAGGTTTAAATTACGCTGTGGGAGAAGTTCCTAATCACCTGTGGCTACAGAAATATAGACAGTATTTTCATCAGCTGATGCAAACACAGAATATCCCAAGGAGACCTTGGGAAATACCTTCCAGTGACTAAAAGGCATTTCTCAAGTGTCTGTCACAAGGTTTTCCAGAACCTACTGCTTATATGGTCATTCACGTTCATTTAGCTTTTGTTTAACTACATTTCGGGTTAAATAGTTTCTGGAAGATACTCTGTGAAATCAAGTTCACTGAATGGCAGGCTCTGAAGGAGCTGTCATATGACAAACAGTGAGCAGATATGAACGTAATATTGGATCCCCTTCTCCTCAAAGGCAGACTCTGGCTATGTCTAATCCATGGGACCCAGAAATGTGTCCCATCTCCTTGGTCCAGATGTGTATCCTGGCCATATCCTGACTCCCTGTCAGGGCAGTGCAGGCACCAATACCTGTGTGCAAAGGCTGATGGATACAGAGACCGTCAAGCGGGGTAGCCTGTCCCAGCTCCAGCTCCAGCATAGATAGCTGGTGGCTTTGGGACTGGGCCACATCATGAGCATACCAGCTGTGAAGTCTAAATATAACCAGCCTCAAAGATAAGCAACACAGATTTCTGTGGCCAACAGGACACATACCAGAAAGGACAAAAAGAATCATGATCAACCACTGTAAATCCCCAAATAACAATAATAAAAACCCCAGTATAATACAATGATCACAGCATGCTTATGCCTTCACCCCATTGAAAATCTTCTCCTGCAGGGCCTGAAGCTGTTACTATACCCTCTTCTTTCTTAGCTCTGTTTAAATGACAGTTTAAATCTATTTTTTTGCATTAGGATAAAAAAAGGCATGACTTACAGCATTTCCTCAAAGACAGAAGGAGGGAAAGGGGGAACAAACAGTAGGGTCAGGTGTTCTCCTTCCTCTGTGAGCAGGGATAAAATGCAACAGCCATAAAATGGAGTACTAAATACTGCCCTGTGACTCTCAAGTTGGACACCTGCCCTAAGTGTCACAGTTACCTCTCCACGCTGCCCATCCAAAGCAAGCTGGGTCTGATGGCCCCATGGTACCAGCAACAGCTCCGGCTGTTTGGAACGTGGTGGCTGCAGCAAGTGCCAGCCTTCAGCAGCGTGACAGAGTGTGCGGTGCGGGTCAGGCCCTCAGTGCTTTTGGGGGGAAGAAGACTTTGATAAGGAAGGAAATGTAAAGAGAATGAGCAGGCACCGCTTTACTGAGGAGCAGGGAGATGATGATACCTCCCCCAGGCCCTTTCCCCATTAGCGCTGCCCCATGGTGCTTGTCACATGGTGGCAGCCATCCTGGAGAATTCAGAAGGGAGCTGCTCAAGTATGTTTGCCAGTAGAGATGAAGCAGTTTAAAGGCTTGCAAAAATAAGGCATATCCTGAAAAAAAAAAAAAAGGTGCAGGCTCTTCCTTTCCCTACGGCAGTTTTATTCTGAATCATAATTTGTCTTTTGGCTCTTCCTAGAGTGCCATATAGTTGTGTCAGTCCTTCGCATGACTGCAAGAGCATGGTGATCACGCGGGATGGGCAGGATGAGGCATTGCCATGCAAGGACACATTACGATCCTGCCTTTCAGGGAGGGAAAAAAAAGATGTGGGGTAGACCCAGTGTCACTTAATGACTGCCACAGTCACTGTGCTGGAGCTAATTGTAGCCCTGCCTTGTTCACAGCCCCAAGGAGCAGCACAAGTGCTTAGCCATTACCTTTCTTGGGCTGAGAAAAGATCTAAACCAGGTTTTTAGAGTGGCAGCCCTCTGCAATTCACTGTGATGAGTCTGGTCAGTCTCAGTTTCATTTACCACAGGCAAATTCATTCTCTCTTACTCGGGAACAACAACAGAGATGACTAATGACCTGCCAACTTTCACAAAGCACAGAGCTATGTATTTAGGACAAAAACATTCAGGGATGGAGTTAAGGCAATGAACATTTTATATTAATGCTACAATTTCTAGGAATTATCTATAAATGGCCAGGAAGTAACTCAGTTTTTTTAAATGTGTCTTTCTGAATGAATACTTTGCCCCGTACAGCAGAGCACAGCTTTCCTTTTTGATTTCCAGGCTCTCGAACCAGAGTAAACCACCCTAATTCCTTTTATTTAATATTTAATGAAACAGTATTCCTATCTCAATTTCCCTCTTAATTGGCTGAGTACATGTTAAGTTATGGTGACAGGAAATGACAGACGAAAATGACATGCAGTTTTTGTGTATATTTTTCATCAACAGAGCTCAAAATATTTTAAAATTATTAGCGCCATTTTACAGATGAAATACTGAAAGACGGGGCAGGAAATACTTCATCCAACCGGCACGGGGTGGAGCTGGAGCAGGCGCTGCAGCTGCTCCTCTCTGTGCTGCTGCCCGATGGCTGTCAAAATACATTTTGATTGATGAGAGAAACTGTAAATACATGCAATAGTGCAACTGCAATGTTCAGTAAATACCTTGCTCCTTTCAAAGTAATAAAGATTTTAGCGAATGCGTGGGATGGGACGTATTTTAAAGGAGACAATAGGGAATCATAGTTTTATAAACAGGGTTTTAAGGAATGGGCAGTATGTATTTAATGTTGGTGGGTATTAGGGGCCAAAATACTAATTTATAGGGATAATTTTGCTTCCGTTAACTATCTTGTTTACAGTCAACTGTTTGAGCTAAAATTTCTGGGTGTGGATACACGTGTATTGGCGTGTGGCTCAGCGAAGCACTGAAGTTCACAGAGCCACACAAATTACTGATAGACAAGTCCTCCCAGATCATCCAGTTGTTCTCCTTGGCCATTCAGGATTGTCCTCTAACAGGATGTCTTTCCGCAGTGTTTGACAAGTCTCAGTGTACAACATTCAGGCTTAGGGTTTCCACCATTTTCCCCAAGGACACGATTTCAGAAGCTGACATCTCCCTGTCACATACATTTTCCTGCTGTTCTGCCTCCACTTGCCATTACTTAACAGAGGAACTTCTTGTTCTCTTTGGTGTTCCCTCTCTGTGCCTCTACATCAGACATAGGTGTTTGGGCCCTGTCACAAGAGCCAGGCTTCCCAGATGCCTCCAGTGGCATCAGGCCTGGTAACGCCATCTGGATTTCATCATCGCTCTGGTGTTGCGCGGGCTGTGGCCTCCCCGCCCCGTGCCATGCCCCAGAGCACACAGTTCAGTCACACGCATCAAACACCGGTCCAGCGGGGCCTCTTCCCCCTTCAGCAGGACCTGCAGCCCCTGGGGACGCTTCGCGTCTCCCTGACCCAGTGAGTTTCAGAGTGCCTCTCTCAGCCTGGACGGCTCTGAGCTGTCACCACGGGTGGCCCCTCTCGGGCCCCTTTCCGTCACGCCTGCGGGAAGGGCTGCGTGGCCTGGGGTTTCCTGTGACACCGCTTTCTGTAGGAGAGGGGGACGCCCTGCCGCCTGCTCAGGGCCCAGAGGAAGCGGTGCCACAGGGGAAACCCCCGCCCCCTCAGGACGGATGCGCCGACGGGCCCGGGCCCTTCCTGAGGGGCTGCCAGCCCCCCCCAACCGCCCCTGCCACGGCAACCGCCCCACACGCGCCGGCCCGCGCCAGCGGAGAACAAAAGCCCGCGCAAACGTCACTCGCTTCCCTCAGCCAATCAGAGCCGGCTCCCGCTGGCGGGCGCGGCGGGGGGGCCGCACCCCGCCTTTCCCCAGCCTGCGCGGCCCGGGGCGGGCGGGCGCCCGTGCGCCTGCGCGGCCCGGCGGCGGCAGCGGCCGCTCCTTCCTGACTACGTTCCCCGAAATGCAGCCGGGCGCGCTCCCCGCGCTTCCTTCCGGCGCGTCGTGCGCAGGCGCGGTGGGGTGTCCCGCATTGGCGGCGGCGGCCTCGTGCGATGATGACGCCCTAGGGCAAGGAGGAGGCGACAAGGCCGGGGAGGCGGCGGCGGCGGCAGCGGTTGCCGCAGGAGGGGGGCGGCGCGGGGCGGCGGGCAGCACCTCGCGGGCGCCGGGGCGGGCGCCGGCCGTTGCCAGGTGAGTGCCCGCGGGGCCCGCGCTCCGCGCTCCTCACCGGAGGGGGTGCGCGGCCTGGCTTGGCCGCCGCCCGCGGGGCCGGGGGTCTCGGCCCGGGGCCGGGCGTCCGCCCGCTCGGCGGGGCGGCGAGAGGGAGCCCCCGCGGCAGGGGGGCCGCCTGCTTCCCTCCCGCCGCTCTGCGGGGACGGCGGTGGGGCGGGGGTCGCGGCCGCGGCTGCCCCCGGCTGCCCCCGGCGCGGGTGGGTGGCCGGGGTGTTGGGGGAAGGCTGGCGGTGGGCGCTGCCCTCGGCCGGGACCGGGTTTTGCCGGCGCGGCGGGGAGCGGGCCCTGCGGGCGGTTGGCCGAGGGCAGAAGTGAGCCGGGCTTGTGGTCAGGGTGTTTGCTTAGGGGCACGAAGGAGCACTTGGAAACGCTCGGCTGGAGGAGGCTTTAGGCCAGCGAAGCACTCTAAGTGGGTCAAGAGCGCTGTAAGTGGGTCTTGTTTGTAGCCTTCTGTACACTTGTTGCTTGTCGGGACAGCGAAATCTGCTGCTGCTCTGAAAGTCCTTTTACGGAGGCGATAAAAATAATAACTCCTGAGCTTGCACGACATGGGAACCTTGGCTTGCCCGCAGAGCACTCTGTGTGTGTGTGTTTATGCGTATGTATCTATAAATGCTGGAGTTACCAACAGTAGATAATGTAAATATTCAACACTACTGTAACCATAATTTGGATATTCCCAAGTGGCAGTTAAATTGACTTTTTAAAAAGTTGGTCTTTTTTTTTTTCCTGAGAGAATCAGGTATTCATCTCTTATTTGGTTAGGACAAGCAACAAAGACGTTGAAACATTTGGTAATCGACTAGAAGACAAAGAAGATATGACAGCTGTTGTTCTTACTGAGCTTTTCAAGCAGTCTTGGTTTCTTTTTGTGTCTGTCTTAGCCTTACAAGTCAGTTGATTTAGTGGCTTTAGTAGATGTGTGTGTTGGCATAGGTTTAAGAAAACTGTTAATATTAAATTAGAACTTATTTGACATACAGGCTTTGTCACTGTATATGTAAACTGTCATATTCACCTGTCACATAGCAGAAAAGCTTTTAGATATTATTCCTTATTTAAAGATACATTTTGTTCCTAGTGCAGCATTGGAGGAGTTCTGGCAGTTGAATTGTCTTGTGTATCACAACTGTGTTGTGTATTTTTTAAAATGGACCAAGTTTTATAAAGTTGGGCGGGTCCTCTGGGCAAACGCTTCTGGTTTTCAAGAGTTGAGGTCTTAATGTGTAATTTAAACTCTTGTTTTTGCTCCCTTGCTGTAGTCACTGTCAGGGAGTATTAAATTCCTGCTTACGTCCTGGTTGTGGTCTTCACAGATCTGGAAGTCAGTGAAGAGCTGTGTCCTGCACAGTCCTCTCTCTGAGTTATATTGTAAAAATCCTCAGCTTTCAGAGGCCTTTCTGTAGCATTTCAGTAGCGAGGTGCTTGCTTTTTACAGAACCTTAATGAGACTATTTCAAATCCAGTGGTAGCTGCAGTGATAGAAGAAGATACGTTTATGATCGACAGAACTAGATGATGTGTCATTGAATTATGGGTGCAGCATGGTCATAAAACACAGTCTGTTTTACTTAAGGAAGTGATCGTGTAGGGGAACTAGGCAGTTTTAGTTATGAAGGCTTTATGCTGTGGCTCTTATGTTACAGAGATAACTTATTATGTGTAAACTTCAGCTGTACTGTGACACTTGCCTACTAACACAAACGCACAGTCTTCGCAACTTGAAAGAAGTTTATTGTTGTGTTGGAAGTGTAAGGTTAGTTGATTAACACATGGAAATGACTCCCTTGTCTGAGCTGGCAACTAAAGATGGTTAAATAAGCCTGTGGCTAAGGTTGTTGGCAGCGTCATTGTGAAAAACACAGAGAATAGTTGCTAAGGTGGAAAACTGAATCGGAATTAGTGATGGAGGAGTTAAAAGCTGCATCCCAACTCAGTCCAGGTTTTCAAAATTATGCTTTCTGAGTGTAAATCAGATATGAAAAAATAATCTGGTGTGAAGGAAAAGAGTGTATTTTTGGCATACTTCTTAAGCAAAACCTTTCATGGCAAAAATTCCTTCAACAGATTCTTATCTATTATATGTACGTTCTCAAACATAAATATAAAATGTGATGAGTATAGGAGCTTAAATTGTATCAGGTCTTCAAGAGAGCCAGGCACAAAGGGCTCCCCCTTAACCCTGCCCACCGCCACCGCAGTCTTTACACCGATGGAGTTGTATCAGTGCTATTGAACTGGCGGCATTACTGTGAGTTTGCTCAAGTGACTAGTGAGCGGTGGTTTTGGCAGTTGTGGGTGAGATTCAGACTTGAAGCCTGACTCCTGGATACAGGATAAAAAGGCTGGAGTTTGAAAAGCCTGTGCTTGCTCTAAGCAAGAGTTTCTGTTGATTTGTCGTGAAGGAAAATTAATGGGAATTGGCAGGGCGTGTAATGCCAGTGATTTTAATGCTTGGATCTCTGCTGTTATCTTATGTCTTCAGTTGCATGTTCAAGGAGCTGTGTCAAGCATTCATGTACGAAGACACTCAATACGAGACACCGAAAATTTTGCAAGTTTTACAGGTTTCTGGTTGTGTAACTGTATTGTCCAAGACACTGTGCAAAGAAACAAGGCTTGCTTTCGTCAGTGGAGATGCTGTCTGTGCATGAGGAAAATCTTGATAAGTAAATTACAGGAGGTTGTTAGATTATTATGCCATCAGCAATTCAAATGCTTAAATAGAAGTAGTTCTGAAATGGAAATAGCAGTTTTGAGTATTTATGATTTGAAAGTGTCTGTGTCTGAGTCATTCAGTGAATTTTCTGGCAGACGGTGTTGGTAGATTTGAAAAGACATTACACAAGATAATGGTAGTGATTACGAAAAAGTATTTGGGACAGTGTTTAAGGGGAAGACTATTACTTTAAACTGTATAGTTCTCTGATAAAACTTGTTTTAAATGCCATGTCCTTTCTACAAGACATTGTATTTCAGCTGGTTGTACTTAACGTGGTGACCAGCTGCCTTTGCTTTTTGAAGCAATAAGTTTGTCAAGACAAGTTCAATAAAGAAACTGTTTTCAAAAATTAAGACTACGGAGACAAACAAGGTACTAGTTCTGCTTCTTCAGAAAACAGATTTCTGAAAACATTTTTAACTTTTGCTTGTTTATTTGAATATGCTCCTACTACCAGAACATTTTACTTTTGAAGTAGGATGCTGTAGATCAGTATGTAAACTAATAAGAAGCAGGAGGTGAGTTGTTTCCACGTAGTTCCTGTTGCAGTGCTTTGAAAAGAACAACCTCCTGCCTTCTGTGTGGCAGTAGCTAGGAGTGAGAGATTCAGACTTTTATCATTAGGTAACTGTAAAACTGAGCTGCAGTTTAACTTGCCCAGTGATGACATATGCTTTCTGGGAAGTTTGTCTCGATGGTTTGACGTAAAAATAAAATCTTTATCTTAGTCCTGTTTGAAGATGAACCTCAAGGTTTCCTTTCAGGGCACAGTGACAATCTTTTTGTATACAGAAGACTGCTCACCCCACTGTGATGTGGCCACTGGTGTGGTGATAAGCAGGCAGCCTCTCTCAGGAAAGGAGGTGCTACAGCTTATACTGCTGCTGCTTGGTTTGAGAAGTAGCAAAGAACTTGAAGCAAGGAGGTGTTGGCAAAATTAAGGTGCTCAGAGTTTTGAAGAGGAAATATGATATGTTTAATACCAGTTTGCCCTCTGATTTAACATGGTTTTCGATTATAACTTCTTTTGAATTTTCAGAACCTCATGGAAATTTCTCTGTCCCTGTCTGTTTTTTTGTTAAGTGGCATCTGTTTGAGTTATGATATGGCCAAGGTAGGAAGGAAATTACTGTCTATGTTTTGTTTGGCATTTTTTCATTTGTAGCTTAATGGTCTCTTGAGCAGATGAAATAAGTTGTAGGGTTGATGGGTATAAAATAAAATTAGATGGCAGTTGTATTTGTTGTTGCATGTAGCCATGATTACTCTTGTATTCTAGAGTTACAGATCTCTGCTGCTCTGTTAGTGGAGGAGAGAGTCTCTTTTTCTGGCCATGCAGAATTCTTTGGCCTTCTGTGAACTGTATGTGTGTCAGCGAACGTTTTGGGACTTCTCAGGGCTGCCTTGTGGTTAAATTGCTTGCAGAAGGGTGTTGTATAGGTAGATACAAGGTTCACAGGACATGCATTGTTAGCGTAGAAAAATTTGCAGCATGCTTCAGATGGATTTCGGTAGCTGTGAAAACACGATGGAGTCTGCTGGGATGTGCCAGCTGCTGTAGCTCTCTGTGAACAGGACTAATTAAGCCCTTGTGAGAACAGAAAATAGTCAGGCACTATTTACAGGAAAAAAGTGTTGGAACAGGCAGAGCTATAATCGTTGGCTGTAAGGTACCTTATCAGTAAGCAAGAGAGTAGACAATTTACTTGCAGAATGAGTTGGAGGTCAAGTCTGAATACTTAAAATAAGTATTGCAGTGTTCTGCCGGCAGATCTAAGTATATTGCAAACTTCTGTTGGGGCCTGCTGCAGGAAAGGCTACTTCCTTTTTTTGCCCTGACTTACTCGCTTCTTTCTGGCAGTATTTTATCTCAAAATGGTTGGCATTCATGTTTCTTCATCTAATGCTGAAAACCAAACTTATGCTAGATATAGATGTTGTAACGTTACAACATTGCCTGTGTTTGAATAGGTCATGTAAAAGTCTAGCTGTCTTTGTCAGCATGAATTGTTGTTTTTCTAAATGTAGCTATGATCACCTGCATATATTCAAAGGTCAGGTGTGGCTAGGCTGACTTATGATAAATACACCAAAGCCATTTTTCATATCTGTTCATACAATTTTTCTCCTTTTCTTCTAACCAAATTAAATGCTCTTTTCCCCAACCTGTTTGGTTTCATCTGCTTAGAGGATTGCGGAGACTGCCGTTCCTTTGTTTGAAGCCAAGGTCAATTGTGCTGCTCTGTTTAGGTCTAGAGGATGATAATTTATATGCCACAGATTTCATGAGGAGATCACTGGGTGTGTTAAGCAGTTGTCCTACAGCTTTTAGGTAAGGGTTGGTTTAGTTGGTAGGAACCTTTAGTGGGCTTCTCTCTGTTTTAATGACAGCATTCTGGTGAGGTTCCTGTTTTAGCTCCTTACTGATGCATATGTTTGTTGCTTGACTAGTGTGATTTTCTCAATGTTGTCGTAAGTGTGTTTTAGTAAATTGGATGTTTATGGATATTTGAATAAATGGGCTGTTCTTCTGGAGGGAACATGCCATGGACCTTCTTGCTGTATGAAATGTTTTCTTCATGTAATTCTGCAGACTTTAATAAAGGCATTTATCTGTGCTCTTTTGTTTTCTTCTGCAAACTACACGATGGGTGATACTAGGTTTTTGGACCTGTTACCATGATAAGGACTTCAAGCCAACATATGTCTATACATTGTTTCTGAGTTTTTTTGTAAAATGCAGAACTTCTGATGAAAATGGAATAATTGAATTGAGGCAGTAAAAGCTGCCTTCTGAGAGCAAATACCACCTCTGGCTTCTTAGATTAAATCCGAATGGTAAAATTCCTTTAGCTAGTGGTAAAATTCCTTTAGTTAATCTTTAACTCCTGCTTGTACTAGAAATACTTGTATCTCTGTCCCCCAGTCTGCAGTGGGAGCTGTTTTAAAAAACTGTGCAATGCAAAGGTAGGTATAGCTGAGACTGGCTATACTCTCAATCCTGAGAGTATTGGCAAGCTTTTACCTGCGGGGAAAGGGATTTTAGCATTTGGACCAAGGAAGTGGATGGCTAGTAGGACTTGGGATGAAGAGCCCCTGAACATGCATTTCTCACTGAACATGCTTCTCTCAGCTGACAGTTTAGGTATGCTTTTGTTATGAAAAATACTGCACTGCATTTTTTGGTGGGCTGCTCCTGAGATTGTGGTTGCCATTCCCCAGTGTAAACTGAAGGATGTATTTTTTCTGTTTTCCTAATGCTTTAATTTATGTCTTGGTCTCCATGGCTGGTGAAATTCGTGGGCATGTATTACTTGGACAAATACTAGTGCTGTGGAGGTAAGTTAGTGGTGGTAGAATCTGGTGCTTTCTGACATTGTGGGATGATACAACCAATTTGCTTGTGAAGAACAGTGTGGTTTGCAAATTGCTTTAGTTTAAGCGATTATTTGTGTGTCTATGTATTCCCTAGAACAGCATATAGCATTGCAAGGCTGATAACAGCTATATTCTGCTGTTCTCAATATTAATCTTTTAGGCAAATAGTTTTTTTTTTTAATGGAACATGACTGTAGAAATAAAAGGAAGAGCCTATTCATAATTCTTATTAAAGTAGCTATGTGACAAAGTGCCAGCTATTGGCTTTCTGCCTGCTGTACCTTCATCAGGGAACAAAATGGATTATTTTCTGAGGTGGGTGTCCTGAGAGTTGAGAAAAGCATAACAAAGTCAACAAAAGCTTTACTTAATGGTTTTCTGACCTTTATATAGTCCAAGCTAAGAGGAGGATGCTGAAAAAAGGCTTGTGTCCTGATGATCTTAATGTCCATGGTTAAGTGCAACTGCTCGTTGACTTCCTGCTCGGTGACCTTTTAATAATTGGCAACCATATGAATTCTGCAGTGTTACAGAAATAGTTCAATAATGGATGTGTTATAAAAATCCTTTCCTTTTTGTCAGCTTCACTAATGCAGTGAAGGAAGTTGCTAGGTAGCTTAGACTTGATTTATAAGATACTTCTTAAGGGGCAATTTTCAAATACATTTTTGGTATAGAAGAGGAATACTAAATTTCTTTGACCACCTGATAATTATGGATTATTAATTTCACTCCTATGAAGGATATAAAGGAATAGTTTTTGGTGGTGGCTTTTTTGTTTTTTGTTTGTTTGTTTTAGGTCATCCTCCAGAAACACAGAGTGTAATTTGCCAAAGCCTCCTTTTCTTTTTATTAGGATTTTTCACAGGTGTTCAGGCACTCTTATATCGACTAGGACTGTAGAGAAAGAAGCTCAGTAATAAAACACTAAAACTTTCTGGGTTACAAAAATCCAATGTTTGACTCAGTAGGAGGTGACTTGATGCTAAAATAGTTGAGAAGATGTGTATTGGTTTTAGCTACTGTATCTGTAAAACTCTTCTAATTTGACCTTGATCCTATATTCTGGAGTTTAAAGGTAGGATATTTCCTCTCTTCTGCCATGAAGGCAAAGTCAGAATTTCAGGTTAAGCTGGTCTTTGATAGAGAGCGAGAGGGGCTGACCAAGTTTCACAGCACTTGCATAAATGTTTCTGTCCAAAACATCTAACTAGTGCGTGATGCTGTTGAAAATGCCAGTTATGTCAACTGACTTGGAAGGACTCCAGTATTCGGGTCAGCGGAGGGAAAGGGAGATGATACACAAGACTGTCCAAGACGATACCAAAAAATCTGAAATACTCAGATGAGGTCAGGGTTGATGTGACAGTACAGCTCTGCATGACTGTGGGTAACCTAGGTCCTCTGGGTTTTGAGCAGCAGTCTTAAAATACTATTGGGAAAGTGGTACAAGATGCTCTCAAAAGGACATTAGTTTTTAATTCTTCCACGTAAGCCCTGTCCAGCTGACTTTTTCTGTGTTAGTTAACCAGTTCAAATACCCCCTTGTTACACATCACAGTAAAGTCATTGTGAAAAACAAAGCATGATTGCAGAACCCATGACTGTTTTTCTCTGAAAACTCATGTCTTGGCTCTGTTTCAATAGTTCATTATTATGTAAGTGCCTGAGGGCTTATCTGCCTGCAAGACTCACATGAACGTTTTGTGCAGTCTAAGGTCATCCTTGAAAAGGTGCAATTCCACATTCCTGTTCTTTTAGCATCTTTAAGTATGATGTGTCCAGTAGTTCTTGCAGTACCACCTGAAATCTTACTACCTTTTGAGAGGCTTTATCCTATGTAGAGGTTAAAACTCCCTTAAAACTCGGTGCTCCCTTCTTGGAGATCCTGTTCTGAGGTAACAGAATATTTGAACGCTTTCTCATTTCAAGACGAAGGGACTCCTGAATTGGGTGGTAATCTAAGTTATGTCTTTGTAATAAATGAACAGTTTATAAGCATATTATTTGTTACAACATTCAAAGTCACAGGTAACAGTGGTGGTATTTGGGGTTGACCAAAGCATAGTTGCATAATTCCTATCGTAGAATGACGTTTAGTCATGCTAGTGATGGAGTAATTGAGAATTACTGGCACTTAAAATTAATTACTAGGCAGGCATAAAAAGGAAAGGTGTAGAATGTGTGCATTACTGCTGGTTGCATTGGAGACTGCTTCTTCAGGGGATGTGACAGGTAATAGACCTGTATCAGAGTATTGTGCTAATGGTGATCCAGTCGCGAAGCAAACATGCAGGATGTGTATGCTAAAAGTGCTTTTCTTCAGTGATTGTCCAACCATCTTTATTTCTCTTTGAACTTTTGATTTGATTGTGCTGAAAAACTTGGATAATCTGGTAAGTGGTCTAGAGAATTGGTTATACTAGAAGGCAAGTGGTCTGTTAGTGAAAACCGATTCTGCTTTCTGTTAGAAATATTGAATAAGGAAGCCATACAACTTGAAGGCTTTAAACTGTTGGGTATAAGACTTCGTATAGAAATATTACCAGCACTTATTGAACATAATGTAATAAGTGTAGTGTTTGAGCCAGCTTTTCTGTCTTGTGTACCACTTGCAGTATGGATGACGTAGGTTGTATAACTTATAAACCTTCCCTCCTCCGCTGGAGTGCAATGAATGTCAGTTTGAAGCTGGCATGTGAGTGCTGTATGCTTTACAACTCCAGTGTCACAAGATCCTAAGATAAACTCAGCCCTCATTTAGTGAGATTTTTAGGCTCTAACAACATGCCATGAAGTGAAGCAGAGAAAATGGAAATGGATTACAGGAAAAGCCTTCTGCATTCCTTGCTGTTCTCATGCTGTAATATTTATGTCATAGAGGATCTCTCCCAAGCTCTGATTTCAAACTCCCGTGTGGACCAAAAGCAACATTGTATATGGCTTGACAAAAGTCCTTTCTGACTAATTTTAAGTGACCTGAGGCAGATTAACATGCGGATTAATGTATTTGACAGTAATAAATCAGTTTTAACAAGTACTGAGGCAGAGATTTGTTTGGCAGAGAGTTTGAATAAAATATGGTATCTGGAGTTACATTGAACATTTTATGCACAATGATGTAGCTGAGATGGTTAAAAAATTTCTTGCTTTCCTTGGTTTTGTGCTGATGCATCTTTATACAATTTAGCTGTAACAATGTGGAGTTTTATTTAATTCAAAGTTGTTATCTTGGTGAGCGAGCCTACAAGAATCAAAGGATTCTAATTTAAATGGAATGCATGCATTTTGTTATCCACTGTAAATGTTTAATAGCTGCTGTATAGCATGCATACTCTAAGGATTCCCCCCCTGTGTATGTATATTATCTAGTTTTAAGCTACCTTGGAGAAACAACCTTCATGTTGATTTCACATCCTTCTTGTAGGAATCTTGGAGTGTAACCTTCCCAAGCTTGAATACAAACTTCAAGAACCAGTGACAAGTTTGAGGTGAGAGAAATTGACCTATGCTTCCTCATAGGTAGCACAGCTATTTGTCAGAGAACAGTAACAAATTAGAGATTAGGAATACTAGGTGTTTTTGGGAAATGTATTTTAGTGGTTAGGATAATGGCTGTGTGTTACTCCACAGGGAAGGTACAAGATCTGTTTGTTTCATTGTTCTAAGTTGTATTTCTCAAGACTGAGGCTTACAAGAAATTTGTACGTTTCTGAAATGAGGTGACACTTAATGTGACAAGCTTGGCTTCCAAATTGGAGTTGATAGTTGAGATGAGTGCTAGGTACATACATGAGAGTATAAACTAGTCAGAGACAGGACTTGAGCTAGTCATTCTTTTCCCCTTTAGGATGGAAACTGTAGCAGTGTGTCAGTTGTTTTTTTGGATGGGTGGGGTGGGTTTTTTTGTTTGTTTGTTTCAGGTCTGTGTCATGTTTGTTTTGGGGTTTTTTGTGGGTGTGGGTTTTTTTGTGGGTGGTTTTTTGTTTTTGTTTTTTTTTTTTTGGGTTTTTTTTTTGGTTTTAGTTTTTCCTTAAAGCTTTGTTGTTACTGTTCTGACTTTGGCAATGGAAATCAATGACATCAGATTGCTGTGTGACAGTTTAAACGCTATTCATGGAAGAAGGTAAAAATCATAGTCAGTGGTTAACAGATTTTATCTAATCTGTATGCAAGAATCAAAATTGGGGCACACTGAGTGTTTGATTTCCTTGAATCTGTGAAAAAAGGTGAGTCATTCTGTTGAAACTTGGAATTCCAGAATAGCTATAACATAAACCAGGCCGGGTCAAACTAGAAATCCCTATAGCTCAGGATCCTACCTTCATTGTGGAGCTGCTGCTTAAGCTTCTGCCTGAGGAGTCTCTCTGACACCCTCCTGTGTGTAACCCAAGTAGGCTGCATGATATCCACCCAGTCTGCCTCCAAGACGTGCTACAGAAACATCTTTACATTCTCCTGCTCCACTTGCTCAGTTTTCTTGCCCTTGTGTCCCACCCATGCATGAAGTAACAAGACCTCCTGCCTGAAGTAGAGAGGCCAAGAAGCTTTGGGCTGCTTGTACTCAGCAGATTCTGCGTTTCACTGCGGGTAAGTTGATGCGTAGTGTGAGATGTGCTATGGGCGTGTTCATGGTACGGTTCACTTGATGTGTCCCTCTGCTGCAGGATGAAAATTCTGACGTGCGTATGCCAAATGTACCAGGTTGCAGCACCACTGACTGAGGTTTTGATTGTGCTTTGTCCCTAACCTTTCTATTTATACCCTTTGAGTCTGAAGCCCAGCCAAGTTGCAGGACCACCTACTGGTCCCAGCCACGGTAGCCATTCGGGGGAGAAGGAACAAACTTGGCAAATGAGATTCTGGCAGCTATAGGGTTTTTCTGTTCCCTTGTCCTCTTATATAAGTCGCTGGCGAGAGCGTCTCAGGGTAGTGCCTACTGGTTGCTTGGATGCCTTTGGGGAGTTACTGGCATTGTTAGGGTGCTTTGCCTGGTGTCCCTGAGAAATTTTGTGTTTCAACCCTCATCCTTTCTTTTGTGGGGTTTTTAATTTTCTGTCGTCTTTTCTGTCGTCTTCTGTCTTCTTTTCAATCATTTGACTTCTTCCCTGTTTCATATTGTTTTGTTTTTATTCATTAGGCCCCTTGCTGTCCTTCCTCAGAGAGGACTCTAAGGTTTTAGGAAGGATGCCCATCCCCTAAGGAAGAAAATAGCTTCTAAGCATGAATATGCAAGCCATATATGATAGACATGCACTGGTATGTAGGGGCTTCTAGAGCTAGAGGTGGCTTCATGTGCTTAACACCCTTCAATGGATTTATCCTGTGCGTTTGTCCAGTTTCCCTGTGAATACTCATCCTGTAGCAAGGAGTTCCAAGGTTTACCTACTTGCTGTGTCAGGAGGAACTTCCTTTTGTGTTTGAGGTTGCAGTCTGCTAACTCTGTCATCTTACCTTGGCTGACAGGCAATGCTTGGTATTTTCACTTTTTCTTGTTGTTGTTTTGGGTGGTGGTGCTGTTGTAAACATGAAGATTGGGAAACCTTGTGCTGTGTTGAAATCTTACTGCAATTTTGAGTGGTCAGCTCTGGTTTTAAATAAAACTTTCTTTGCTATTGCAAAGCAAATAGTTTCTCAAATCATTTAGTAAATGTGTAAAATGTCATGTAAAACATCTGAACTATTACTGATTAACTAGCACATGATAAAAATAGATATCAGATTTTGTATTTCATAAATGCAAGGCTTGTGTCACTTCATACTCTTGTTTCCTTAGCTACAGCTGCTTGCTTGTCTACATAGGCCGGAGCTTGCCTGGTTATCTGGGCAGGTCATTTGTCCTCTAAGATTTTACTTCTGTTCTCTTCTAACATACTAAATTCACAAAACTAATTATTGACTTTTCTTAGGACTTACAAATCTGTCAGTATCTACTTTTTTTCCGAAAGCATGCATGCCACTACTGTGCTGTCAATACTGGAAGGACTTTTCATGCTTTTCATGATAGCGTACCTGGGGATTTTAGAAATGGATAAGGCAGTGTTTATGCTCTGTTTACACCTGACCCCTGTATAGAGTTCTTGGCTAGGTTTCCAAGCACATCTTTAGCATACAGATTAGTGGTTGGCTCCTACATGTAGCACTCAGTCTCTACCGAGAAGCTTGGCCTGCATTTTCTCAGTACTGATGATAGCTGTCTGTCTGTGCACATCAGATTAATCAGAAGAGCTGTGTTGCATCTCAGTCACAGCCACAGACGTGGTAGTTAGTAATTGCATCAAAATTATACTAGATAGCTTATTTTTCTTACAGAAAGAGAACAAACTTATACTAGAATGAGATCCCTTATTTGCTAACTCCATTGACAGTAGGTGTTGTGTCAGCATAAGGTATTTTTTTCTTCTTTCCAAAATAGTTTATCTGAATAGTTCTATATGTATTAACACTCCTTACAGATGCAGTTGGGCTAGAGTAAGAGTACCTTCAGTGAGTATTTGAAAACTAGGACAAATAACTATTCAGTAGTTTGCTGACCCAGTTCTTGCTCTCTGCTCGTGTTCCTTCTGTCTGGGCCCTCGTCCAGGAAATCAACCCAAATTCCTACCCTTCCTACTCTTAAGGGTGTGGATGCTTATCAGCTGGGCCATGCTCCTTTTTGGTTCTTTGGGTTTCTTAAAGAAGCCAAGTGTCTTCTATGATATCCAGAATTTCTTTCTGCAAACAGAAAGTGCAGACAGTGACTGCTTAGCTTGCTGTGTTTTGTGTTTAGGTGCTGTTGTAGGACTGTATATACATGTATGAAAGGCCCTTTGGTACAAAACAACATTGACCGGGTCACCCTGGCACAAAGAGTTCCCTCTTGGGAAAGAAGAGTTACAAGTTCAGACAGCCCATTTGGTTGCTTTCCTGGGACTGTTTCAGTCTTTGTTATTATAATGTAATTTTCCTGTAACACTTTAAAGACTAACAATGCTCTTCGGAGTTGCAAAATGGGAGAAGGAATGGAGGACTCCATCCATGTTGTTACGTTCTTGTTTATGGGCAAAGAGGAAGCACCCCTTGTGCATGTGTCTGTGTGTATATAAAAATAATGTGTAAGTAAAGCTGTGAATTTATTGTTAGTATAATGGAAATCGTAACAGTCTGACTCAAGAATCATTAGTCTCGATTTAATTCTTAAAGAAAAATTAAGAAGAGTATTGCAGTTAGGGTACTTACATATGGCAAAATGTTGCCAAATACAGATACAATTCTAACACACACACTTTTTGGTTTCTGTCCCTTCTCCTGGAGTTACTTTCACCGTTCCATTGCTGCTCTGGATCTTTAAGTCAGCAGCTTTGGACTGCTGGAGAGGGTAACAGGAGGTTGTCAGCCTTGGGAGTCATTTGTTGGGAGGAGTATGATGTTGATGTTGCCTGTTTCTTCTTCCTCCCTCTAGGATCCACTTGGGGTTTTTTTTGTATGCTTTTACACCTCTTTCTTCATTGGTCTACAGCTCCAGGTTATGTCTGAATTTACTATATATGGTGTCCTTTATGTATGTTAGTTGCTATTTCCAGGTCTGCATTTTTTAAACTGACCATTAGTGAGTTTTTTATAGCCACGGGGTCTCTGGTGGCAAGACTGTGCCCCATTTCTTAACCCACGCCTGTACTTCTCTGCACTGTATCCTGTCTCTCCACTTCTCAGGGCCTCTGTTGTCACATTAGGCCAGTATTTCCTGACATCATTGTAAATACCTCTTTCTATGGAGGATAAGTGGAGGTTATATCACACCAAGGTAAACAAAAGTAAAATAAATTAGCCATAGACATCTAGTCAATTAGAGAACTTGCTGTCACAGCTAAACTGAGTAAAAGGCAGGGCAAGAAAAGTTCAGACAGAGCAAGCCTGACGAGCCTCGGTCTTAAGGCCTTGTGGCTCAATATGGAGCTTATGGCCTGCTGCTAGCACTGGTAGTGCTGTATTACAGGGCTACATGGTTATGATTCCCCCTGTTCAATGTCTGCAGATCGCTGCCTGTCACTCATGAGGCCAGGAACGTTGTTGCAAACCCTCCTATGACTTAAGGTTCCTGAGCAGGATCAAGCAAAGGATCCTGGAGGCATCCTCTCTTTTCTATCTTCTCTTGCCTTGTGGTGGCCTGTGTGGGTCTGAGGGTAGCCAGTAGTGCTTTATTGTGTTATGTAGCCATCGTTACTTTTAGTGTAAGTGCTTCATGTAATAGTCTTGTGTTTTCTTTTTATGAATTACAGTAAATGCTGTCTTCTATGCATGATAAAGGCAACCTGGATGTCTAACTCCAAGTTTTCGTGTTTTATGTGAAATTATAGCTTTATTTCTGTTTTGTAATAAGGTATTTTTGTAAGTGCAAATATTGTGTCTATTTCCTTTCAGGAATTTTTTGCTTAGTCTCTTGTTGTCACTATCTTCTGTTGTGAGTTATCTACTGTAAATAGTTTGGCATAACAAAATAATCTTTATTTTAATTTAATGATGCTGATTGTCCTTCATCCAATGTTACAGCCAGTCCCCATTTTACTAAACAAGCAGTGTAGCTCTGTTATCGATGGGTGGATTGCAATTACATGCTTCAAAGTAGGGACAGTATATTTTTCACTGAAAGTATATAGAAGTGAAATGCTCCTCACTGATACAGCTCGCTCACAGCATTTTTTTAGACAATTCCAATGTGTGTTTGGGGAGCTTTTTTGGTGGTTTTTTTTTTTGCTGGGTTTTTTTTTTAGTTGGAAGAGACATGGCTCACCCCCCCACCCTCCCCGGCTATCTGAATGCATCAATAAGTGATATGAAGTCATGCAAAACATCTAATGTGTATATTCCCAAAATGCTTCCTGGTTACTTGAAAATTGGAGCATGTTTATGGTCTTAAACTGTTTCAAACTTAAAATTTACACTAGCATAGCTGTGCTGATTAGACTGCAGGCTGCAGCTATACTAGCAAAAACCTCTGCAGGGAACAGTTATACTAGCAAAAACTGTGATGTCCAGATGGTAAAAGAAACCACAGCAAGATGACTTTTTGTGTGAGTGTCTTGGTCTAGGTCCTGTAGACGTGTTTTGAGTTGAAGCTACATCCCTACTTAAAGGGCTTGCATGTATACAGATAATAATTTTGGTTCTTAGAATTTTAGCATTAATCTCGCAGAGTATCGTAAGTAGACTGTGGGTGTTTTGCCATCTCTCCTTAGTTATAGCACAGTAGAAAGTAAAAGATTAACTTAACGTTTGTGCTTTTGAATTACGTCAGTGATGTATTGTGGTATCAGTGTCTTTGGTCTTCTTTCAGAATTCGAGATGATTTCAAACAATGTTACCAGGAAAGAAATATATATCTGAAAGTGTGGCACTAAATGGTAGAGGAGACTAAAAGTTCAGCTTATTTCTTAACTCTCAACAATGCTTATATTTTAAAAAACAAATTATTCTCTGGCTATTGCATTAAGGAAGTTAAGATATATAACTAATTAAGTAGTTTTATATGGTCTTGTTTAGAACTCCAGCCATTTGACTAAATCTGCTTCTGACTGACATAAATTAGGTGCAGTCTAGTTATAGTAGATCTGTCTGTTTTGCTTGAGTTTTGGTGGCTAAGAAAATACCTGAAAAAGATGCTGCACCACTTTTTTGATCTTAGACTGATACAATGTTGTGGGTGTGGATGTTGATTATTTCTACAATGTTCTTGTAACATTTTTGCTACAGAAAAGTAGCGAAGTTTTAGACTCGTAGCAAAACAACTTTATGGTTTTTCAGGAGAGGAATGTATGCTGTTTTCAGCTGAAGAAATGTCATTGTTGAACATAAGTAAAGGAGTAAGTTTTCTTTGTTCTTATTTTTTACAAATACGAAAATGCAAACATATTTTGTAGACCAAACCTGTCAGCCACAAAATAAAACAGCGATGAGCAAGCTCACAACCTCATGAATAAAACTTATCAAGACTATCAGCAAAACTAGAGAGTAGATGCTTCCAAAAACTGGGAAGAGTGTGATGGTCAGCATTTTGCAACCAAGCTTCTGAGATCCTGACCGCTGTATTAAAATCAGTAATCTTGGTAAGTTGTCTGGTTTGCTGTGCCAGGTGTGGTCTGCAGCTGGTCAACAGGTCATAATAAAGGCTGTGATACATACATATATGACAACTAAAGGCTTGGGCCAACAGATAAGTGTCAGTCCTTAACAGGTTAGGAAAATACTGCCTATAAAATATGTAAAGAATTAAAATCTTGGGTGTGTTTGATAGAAACGATTATCTTGTTCTCCTCCCTGGGTTAACATCTGTCCAGACTGCCACCTGGAATGGGCTCTGACAAACATCAGGGTGCCTGGGGGGAGACAGCGATGAGAAGTGGGGCTGTTTGATGCCCACCCAGGGAGGAGTGGGGCTGCCACCTCGTGGCACTGGCCAGCCCTTAAACCTGCACAGGGATGGCATCTAAGTAAAGAGGTGTCCAAGCAACCCAGTAAGAAGTGCTGAAGGCAACTATCTTAAATGCTTTCCTGCTTGAAGTTTGCAGCCTAAAACATGTGTCTTCCTCTTTGGTTTTAAAAGCAAGGTGGTAGTGTTTGTTTTTGTACAGTTGCTCCAGGCATTGAAGCATTTTCTTGAGTTGCAAAATATCTTGCTTTGGTTTCTAGAGAGATTCAAACCCATACTTCCTAGGAGGGAGAGTGTTGTACCTGCCAAGGTAGAGGAATGTTTGCTCTCTGGATTGCTGCTGTTGATCTCTGTGCCATTTACATTCTTATGCAAAGATCCTCTGAGCAGAGAGGGTTAAATGAATGTAATTTCAGTTTAGTAGTCTAGCTCTGGATGTTAGTGCCTGCTCCAAAGACTTTGGTTTCTTCATCTTCACCCAACAAATGTGAATTGGATGGCCTTGAGGCAGTAGTTAAAAGGATGTATTCTAAATTTTCACTTAAGAGGAAAGTAATGTCTAATTTCAGTCTTTCACTTTTAGACAGTCTGTGATCTAAAGTGTTACTAACAAAAACCAACTGCATCTTTTTGTTGTTGGCAACCGTGAAGTAAGTTGGTGTGAGTTAGTAACATGCCATAGGAATAAAATCATAAAAGGGCACAAAGATGGAATGTTTCTCACTTGGAGAAACTGAGCCCTTTAATGAAAAAAAATGAACCAAAAGCAAGTTTTCCAGGTCTGGGCTATGGATTTTTGTGGAATGCGATGTGAAAAGAACTTGAACTTCTGTTCCTCGTTTTGTACTGCTTTTGTGGCAATTCTCTTGGTTTTGGTTTATTGAAAAGCAAAACTAATTTACAGCAGTCATCCAGTCTGTAACAACCGGACATTGTGCACTGGGGGTGGGCCAACCTCTGACATAACGCTTAACCCAGTTACAAAACTGGGGTCCAATTTGCAGTACAAATTGGACAAATGTTGTAACAATGTAATGAGATCCTCTGAAATGGAAGCATTTCGTTAATGTAGGCAGGCTGCTGGCTTGTTCCCTTTCTTTGGATCCAAATGCATCAGAATGTGCTTGATTGTTTGCCTCTGCAGCCTGCTGTGAAATAGCTTAGGCTGAAGTGTCCAGTGACAGTTTACAAGTTACAAAGACAGCTTTTTGGCCACTGACCCTCCACGGGAGTCTAATCTTTGTTTTGTAGATGTCTCTTTGTCTAGGGAAATTACATCTAAGAGAAGAGGTGCTGGATTGCTTCCTCATTGTTCGTCATTGTTAAAGATGACCTCCAAGGAATTTTTACAGCCTGATTCATACTTTTCCTTTAGGGTACACTGGGAAAACATGTTTTTCTGTGATTTTCCTCCTTCCCCTGTTCATACATACCCTTGTTTGCTTTGTTTTTGATTGTAGTTTTGGAAAATATTTGGAATGTTGCTCTGGATGTTTAACTCCTTAATTGAAAATGACAGCTCAATCATTGAAAGACTCTAAGGAAAAAAAAAGGATAAAAATCCCTTATTTCATGTTATGCTCTTGAATCTTTCAATATTACCGTTTTGTTAACCTTTTGGCTGTGGCCTTCTAATTTAGTGACAGTTCACAAATCAACTTAAAATGTATGGATTTCTTGTCTCTTCTGCTTTGCTTTATGCATAATGAAAAAAGCCAACCAGTGGATACTCCATATAGTTAAAAAGTGACCCAGCATGGGTTAGCTAGGCCACACATATGGGTGACACTCAACATGAGCATTCTTAACTCATGTGATACAGCGCTTGCTGTTTGACTTCCTCTTCCTCTTTCTTTTACCCAAACTGTATACGCCTGCCTTGCATTGGCACTGGTGCTTGCCTAATTTCCCTGGACCAGGGTGCCATGTAGGCAGAAAGTCAAAGACGACTGCCTTCTCCCCAGAAAAACCCAAAGCAGAAAACCCAACACCTTGCCAACAGCTCACTGTTGATGAACTCAAGTGAGCATCAGTACTGGTGCTATGGAGTAAGGGAACCAGATGGGCAATAGGATGATGCCAGTGTTACCTGAGAATAATTTAAGTTTTTGTGTGGTGTTACTGAATACTGTTGGTGGTGTTATACCATTTGGGAGGGACTACTTGTGACAGAACCTCCTTACCAGAAGATAACAGTAGAAATAAAATGTGCCAAGAAAGCTACATTTTCTTTAGTATACCTTATTTCAGTCAAGGTAGCCAGAATCAACTATTTTATAGGCCAAAAAAAAATATCACCCTATATAAGCTGTGTTCTCATCATGAAAAATCTGCCCATGGATTGTACTGGAAGTGCTTTGCCATTTGTACCTATGCTAACAGTTCTGGAAATGGAGTTGTGCCTATTTTGTTATTAAGGCCTAGTCTACACAACTTAGGATTTGGTAAAGTTATTCAGCCCATAGGTGGTGTTCTGTTCAGTTAGCTTTGCCATTCTACTGGCATGGATGTAGCTAGCCAACTAGTGATGCTGTTGTAGCTGTGATGGTACATGGATGCAGGCAGAGCAAAGTTTGTCGATTGAGATAGTATCACTTAAAAGACTTTGCAGGCACTCAAGTCCTTCATTAAACAATGTTCTGAGAAATGATGTAGCCTGAAATTTTCATGATGACCTTTTGTTTTTTTGATAAATAAGCTCTGTTAGGGAGAAGAAGCTAATCTTACGAAGATTCAACCAGTGTGTATACATTGCTTATGCTAGTTTAGTGGATGCTTTGAAGAGGATTAGCAAGGAAAGAGCATACAGTGGATGCCATTGCCTTCCTGAATAGGGAAGTTTCTATCAGAAAGGCTGTTGGATCAATGAGAGGGGAATGAAGGGGAATGCAGTTTTCATTCTTCTTCCAAATACCAGCTACAGAAAGAATGAAATACCTTTGAAGGGATCACTCTTGTGCTGCTTGTAGGAGGAACACACTGAGAAGAGTTGAATGCTGGAGAGATTGCTTTGCTTAGGGGTAGTGGAGGTAGTCTGACCATAAGGGTCTGTGTTTTATCCTAAAAAGGGAGTGACAGATCTCTTAAATTTAACTACAAACACTACCCTTAGTGTGCTTTCTTTGTTTTGCTACCATGTGGCATTGTTTAGCTTAGGTAGAAAGCCAGTCCTCATGCCATGTGAATTCTGGGAGGTTAGAAGGGCTATATCACTTATCCAGGGAAATATCCAGGAAGATTGTATAAAGAATAGTAGCATCATCCTGTGATGCTTAAGTTTGTGTAACTACTCTTTCCTTGTCATCTTGAGGAATGAAGCAATGTCCTAAATATGTTGTAATAGTGGATGTTGACTCCTCTGACATTGCATAATTGCGGTGAACTGCTGAAATAGTATTGCCTTCTGATTCTCATTTCAGAAAGATGACAAGTGTCTGTCTACAGCCTGAAACTGGCACTGAGTATCCTCTCTGTAGGGTTGACTTCTGAACTGGGGTGGAGTGAGCAGCTGGGAGTGATGACCGCTTAGGCTGTTGTAGGTTGTGTAGTGGCAGCAGCATATTAAGTCAACTAATGGACTGCTACACTTTGTGTTTATAGGCTGTGTTTAGAACTATGATGGTATTAAACTGCTAAGTCCTTTCTAAAAGCTGACTTAGCCTTTAGAAGTTTTCTATATCAAAAAAAACCAAACCAAAGCCAACAAACTAAACTCTGTAGATGTTTTTCTCAGCTGATTTTAAACACGGCAGGAACTCACTGATTGATCTAGATGCTGATATTATGCTTATTATATATGCAATCATTAAGTAGATTTTAAGTTGTACATGACAACTTCCTCTTGAAATGGAAGCTAATTTTAATGAAAGCTTATAGTTTGTTGCATGCTACAAAAAAGTTAAAGGACTTATATATAAAAGATTTATAATCTCAGTGAAACACAAAACAATGTCTTCCAAGACCTCAAGTGTTCTATAAGTTTCCGTTTTCTAGTTTTTGTTTTCATGAACTGCCTAGTCTTAGAGACAGAATGGGGCAATAAATCTCTTCAGTGTTTCAACCATTGTCTTCTGGCTAGATGCTAGTGACCATACTTAGACTTGCTATTTTCTTAGGAAAAGGTCATCCTAGTCATTCAAACCCTTCACTGAACTGTGGAGTCATAGAAACTTTATAATAGAAATTAAAGACCATCTATGCCTTTCCTGTTCATAATCTCGGACTGCTTTCTTTCACTTGTGAACAAATAGTTCTGGCTTTTAGCACTTTTCTGTTCTCAACTCCATGTTGCATTCAGGCACATGTTTTTGGCTGTTGTAGTACATTTTAAAAACTGTCTAAAAACCAGTAGTAATGCTCTTGGACTATCTTTTGGCTTGCTTACCTTTGCATGCTCCGTAAGGGCAAGCATATTTAGCACTAAAAGGATCCTGCATGAAGGACAACATGGAAACATCTTAGTTCATGAGCAATTCCACTGTGATTTCGAGAAACAACGACTTCTATTTATGCAGAGCTCTAAAGTTCAACTGTACTGCTGAATGCAGATCTCACTCACTGGAGGTGAAATGCATCTTTTATTTTTAACCTTAGTGATTGCTTGGCAGTGAGTGCTAGTGAAGTAAATCTTCAAGGCCTAATTTAAGAAGTCTCTTGGCATTCTTGTATCTTCTTGTATTAGAATAACCTTTTGCAAGCATCTTGGCCAAATGTGGTTAAGCCTGTTGCGTTGGTTGTTACTGTGTCTCTGAGTATTGCTCCCACATTGTCATAGAGGTGATGTAAGGACATGCTCTTAGGCAATATAGCAGGTAATGCAGCGCACAACGGCAATTCTATCACTTAAAGCTGGTAGAAAGAAAAACTAGTAAAGCTTGCTGGTTAAATGTCTAATGCAAATTGAACAATCCATGATACGAACTATGGCTGTTTCAACTAACTACCTGTTTGAAATGTTGTGTGGAGTATCGGGGGGTGGGGGCGGGGTGTGTTTGTAACTGTTGCTTACAAACAGCTGCTTGCTTACTTGCATTTTTTTGGTTTTAGCTACAGCTTCAAATTGGTACAGTATACTGTACTGAAATTAGTCTCTTATAACTTGCCTTTTAAATTAAGACACCCAATAAGTTTCATTTCAAACTGTAGTTCTTGTTGCATACTCTTTTCTTTCTTCCCTAGATCGGTTTTGCCAAATGGCGATGTGACGACCTCTTCATGTTTCTTGCATAAAAATAGAATTGTGAATTGGCTGCTTGAAATACGACAAAACCAGTCAAGATTTCAGTTGTTCTGTGGCTTTCTAAATACTTGTTCTTGGTCTTAAAATCTACTTGCTCAACTTCTTCATTGGGCTTCCTGTGTAATGTTGTTAAACCTTGGCTTAATTCTCATGGGGTGATAGTCCTGTGGCTCTTGTGTTTACCAAGTAAACAGCTGTGGCCATTTTAGATGTTACTACTCAGATGGAGATTATTGACCCTGTGGTGGAGTTAGCAGGAAGGTGGGCATACCATCTGCTCTGCTGTCATATTGTAAACTTACCTTCCTGGGTGATTAAAGCAGTGTACCGTACCGAACTCGGATGACTGAGGTATCATTTAGTTCTGCAAAGTCTGCTACCTGCTCATTAGCAGCTCTCTCCTTTGGGGATTGCCAGGCAGCTGAGGGGATATAATATTACAAACTGCTGCAGCAAAATTAACTATAGCACATTCGTTAGAGCTGAGAATTATCTTGCAGTGATCATATGTAAATGAGACTAGTCCTTGAAAGGGAGTAGTACATAATTTATTGGCTTTTTGGAGGTGACATTTTATTACAAGACTGCCAATATCAATCCCCCATCTTATATTTTTCATTTGCCCTCCTACATTATTACAAAGTTCAGCATCTTTTATTGGGCACTAAAATTCCAATCTAATTATGCACCCTGGCAAGTTAAAACTTGTTAGATGGGTTATCCTAATGTTATGTGTTAGTCACATCTAAGTACTTAGATGCTACAGTAATAGAATGACACCAAGTGATTAGTGCAAAACGAATAGATTCTCATTCAAAGTGATTCTGAAGCCTCAGCTGAGCGCTAATTCATTCTGATAGCTTCTGGCCCTCCGATTTCAATGTGATCTGGCTGTTGTGCCTCCCAAGGCACAACCAATGTCAAACAGGTATCTCTTAACTGGCTATTGAAGTGACTACCACACAGTGATGTACAAGATAAATAGATAACCAATAATACTACTGCATGAGGGCTTAGATTAATAGGTTGTCATTAGGTGATTTTCTGCAAATTTAATAATCTTTAGCATCTTGAGTTAAATTTACCCCAAATCCTTTTTGCAGTGTTGTAAATGTAATATATAGTTACTTTTTTGAGTAGAAAGCATGGGTTATGGTTTTCTGGGGGAATTACCTGTTTCTGATTGCTGTGATGGAATGAATGATGTTTAAATCTGTCTGGTCTAATTCCATATACAATTAAAGGTACAGACCTATTGCTAGCAGTAATTGTGAACATGTTAATTTAAGCAAGGGAAACATAATCACTGTGTGTACTACTGCCCTCCTTGCAGTCTGTCTAAAGTGAGTTGCTGCTTGAGCTCTGCTTGCTCGCTACTACCTGAGCAGCTGTACCAGTACTTAGTGTCCTAGTTTTGGTGCAACCTAGCCCAGATGATTTTAAATGAGCTTCATACCCACAAAAAGGTGATAATTATAGAGTGTCTGTGATAAGTAGTTTATTTGTAAATAGTATTAACAGCCCAGTGTTTGCAACTTTGTAAAAATAAAAATAATATTCTATAAAAACACCACTGTGCTTTTGTGAATTTACTCTTTTATGGAGCTCACTTTCTCTCATCTTTCAAAGTTGTGTTTAACTTGTGTTAGGATACAAAAGTATTAGTGGTCACAAGATGAGAATTCATTGTCTAGCAGTGTAGAAGTCTGTATAATTGATCCTGTGGGAGTTTGGGCACATACAAGAGCAGTTGTCATAGCTGTTTGGTAGCTTTTAAGCATGCTCTTCTTCCAGCCAACTCTTACACTCTTCTTTTTAACTTCAGTTTAGTTATACAAACTGTGTGTCTTTCAGAGCCAACACATAATCAGCCAGACCGAACCAAGAGGAAGCAGAATATTTGAGAAGGCTCCCAGCATCTCATGAATGAACTAACGGAACTCGATAATGCTGGTTCTCCAGAGCCAGGTCTACGGCTCAGAAAAGGACACATGTCTGACACTGCAACGACACAGGCAGCCTTTGAAGAGGACAGCTCTGAGCAGAGGCTTCTTTTAGTGGAGCCATCTCTGTCTTCTGACCGGGAAAATGTAAGTTATATGATCTGTTAGGTTTGCTAGCAAAAATGAATTTTGACATAAGTGCTTCAGTGCTTGAAATAAGTTCCAGAAATGTGAATTGTGAGCCCACAACCTCTTTATGCCTGCTAAAGAATTGTAATAAAACCAGGAAGATGCCAGAAATATTCAGTTGAATGTATGGGAACTTGGGTGACAAGATGGGGCATAAGTGTAAGTTTACCAGCTTTATATTTTTTTATTCCCTCCTCAGAGATGGGACTCGTACTGGTTTGTTCTCTGCTGAGACGCTGCTCATATAAAAATATTTTTGTTCTGTAACTTCCAATTAATTATAAGTGAAAGGAGAAGATACATTTACTCTGGCTGAATGTAATCTGAACCTTGGCTAATTGCTATTGTCTTAGAGATTAGGACAGAAAAATCTGTTTGCAAGCATTCTTGTTGGAAGAATGGCCATACTGGATGAGACCAAACATCCTCAGTGTGCAATATCCTATCTGAGACAGTAGCCAGTAGCAGACTTATAAGGAAGAGTGCAAGGATGGGGAAGCATGTTGTGATACTTCCCTGGGACACTCTCCAAGCCTTTAGTAATTGGTGGCTCACAGATTTCCTGAGCCAGTGGCAGTGTTTTTGAATTTTTGGTGCATGAGCCTTTGTAAATTTTAGTAGCCACAACATCCTGCGGAAAGGCGTTCCACAGCTTAATTAGGTGTTGTGTGCAGGTAATGTCTCCAAGCATTGGACAAAAGTACTTTCTGGTTAGAGAGTTTCAGAACTGTAATTAATGCTTCTCCCAGGATATATACAGATGAATATCAGCAGAGTTAAGTGGAAGAGGCATTCAGCTTAAGTGCACTATTAAATTTATCACAGCTTAATGAGTTTACTGTATCTGCTCAGTTACAGCAACTGTGTGGTTTTAGCCAGCAGCAAAAACATGCTGGTGCTACTTAACGTAGCCTTCAATGCAGAAGAGTTGGGCTGTTGCTGTAATTGCATTTGCCACAGATTCTGGGCGTGTGCATGGACCACTATCATGGTTCAGCTGACATGAGAACCTGTATTAGGCTATCTTAACTGCATTCGTTTGAGCCCCTACTGAATTTAGTTTCAAGTGTCCTTGTAATGAGAAGTCAGGACAGGTATTAATGGCTAATAAACCAAGCCAATGCACTGTAAGTTGTACACTGCTAAAACTTCTATAGGATATTCTCAGTATCATGATACCAGGAAGTACCCAGAGTCTTTGCATTATGTGGAAGGTTGTAAAGGGTGTGTATAAGGTGCAAAGTGTTAGCCAATAGCTGAATTCGCTAAGGTTAGAAAAAAGAAAAGTTGAGTTGTACTAGCAGATATGTTGAACATACATGTGTTTATCTGACAGTGTGTTTGGGATCATCTTTTTTGAAGGCTGTTTTCATTCTTGTGTCTGACTTTCCTGGTTGAATAATGTGAGTTGCCTGTTGCCTGCAGATGGAATAGCCCAAAGTAAAAGCCCATAACTGATTGTGGCCTATAATTCTTTCTGTAAATTTGCTTAGCTAAATAGAAATTATTTGAATGAGTCAGTGTTTTAGAACTTTGGAAATAAAATGGTTAAAGTACTCTCATTCTCTCTTCTGCTTTTTCAGGCATTCTTAGCATGTGTTAGTCCTTTTTTGTTTGTTTTTGTGTTTGCTTTCATCCTTATGACAAAAGTATGTGTTTCTTTTGCTTTGGCTCACTACAAATATTTAGCTTTTTTGCATTTGATGTCTTCTCTCTTTCCCAGTCTCCTAAAATGCTGCCACAGAAATTCGTTTTTGCCATTTGGGCCTTGCTGTTCCATCTTGAACTGCATCACTTTCTCTGCCTTATATAGCCTTTTTGGACTTTTTTTTCAGCCTAAACTTTTATTCGTGTCCTCTGTGATTTCTTGTTTTTAGTACTGTGATATCTTTACATTTTTTCTTCTTAAAAGGTTGAATAATTGATGCTTCAGATGGAGCATCCCAAAATATTCTGCTGTCAAAAGTACCGATATTAGCTTGCCGAATGGCCTTTATGTGACATACTGCAGTGTTCTAAATAATCTGGAAAAAACTCTATGCTATATATCTTCCTCTGTCTTGTATAAGCCTCAGCACAGCTGTTGCTCAAATGCCACCTAGGATTCACTTTTTTGCTCTACTGTACAGTCTGGCTACGTGCAACTGCCTCAGTAGAGATGACTTATTAGTTCAAAAAGCATGATTTTCCTCTGGTTTTGAAGAGGCTCTTGTTTACATAACAGTAATATAAGGTTATTGTTCTTCTGTAGATGGCAGTAGTACTCGAGCACACAAGCTGAACATAGCATTATAAAAGGACTCAAGTGGTGCCTGCTATGTTAGTATTCTAGTGACTAAATGCAACCATGTTGAAGCTGACGGTAATAATCCAGGAATTCCTATGTTGGAGAAGGAGAGTGGACAAGGGCTATATAGTGTCTTGATGGTAGAACAACCATGGTCATTTAATATGCTTTTAAAGTAACCTACCTGGGTGGTTGCATAGCTGTGAACTAAAAATTACATTAAAGATCCTACTTTCTGTAAATTGTGGCATTCACTGAATACATGTAGCAAGGATTTACTAGCTGTATTGAGCATGCTTATCCAAAATAATAATAAAACAGCTGCATCCTTCTGCCAGTGCTGTTAATCTGCCAGTTTTATAATGATGCTTATAAGAAGATATGGATCATATAAAATAAATATCCTTTTACACCTGAACCTCTTAGTCTGTATGTTAGCCCATAACTCTGTGTTCTCTCTTAGAGTGCATGTATGTTCATAGATTATCCTCTCTTCCAAGTATCTGTTCTAAAGGATAGATACACATCTTGCTATCTTGTTTAAACATGCAACTAGTTTAGTGGCAGATGAGTGGAGCACCTTCTGTGACTTTGAGAAATAGTGACCGTTTATCTGAATGTTAAGGATTTGGTGGTGAGGAAAGGATCAGCCAAGCTGCATAATTCTTCTCTTTCTTTCAGCAGTTTAAACTTTTTTTTTCTTTCTCCAGTTTACATGTGCTGTGTATGTGCTGATAACTCATTTTTCAGCAGGTGCTTCCCTCCTGTAGCATGCTGGATTGCCTAGCGTTTGGGACATAATTTTTTCTCCTGTCCTGGCGTTTCTGTGTCTCAACGGCCTTTGTAATTCCAGCATTGATAGTTCCTAAAGAAATCTGTTTTACTGTGGCTTTGTTAAGCTGACACAGTCAAATGCATGTGACTTCTTATAACCTGATGAATAGGCTCTTTATGCAGCCCTAAAAACCTGTGCTTGACTCTTTCTTTTATACTTTAACCTGTCAGTGACAGGAGATAAACAAAAGAATCATTTTCTTTGCCTTTATTCCAATCATCAGGCCTTTGTGTTCCTGAATGATGATTCCTTTCATGCAGTTGAGCTGCGTTGTGCAGTTGTCCTGTGTGGCACCACAATGCACCCATGAAGTGGAGACCTGTTATTCTGAAGTGTTTGATAACCTATAGTAAGGGTTTAGGAGGATATACACATAGGTCTCAAGTCATGTGAATGGGCAGAAGAAATTTGGTCAAATACTCATCTGGATTGCTTCTCAGGGAGCATGGGTTTTGACGTCAAGTGGAACTTACTTGACCTCTGACAAATTTCATACCTACATGTAGCTACAAGAGTCTTTCTAGAGCATAAATACCAAAGTGTCTTGAAGGAGGGAGACAGAAGGATGTAACAGACTTTTCAGGTACAAAAGAAAAGTTTTAGAATGATTGGAAGGTGAGCAAATGAATCGAGACTTTTAACTTGCATATAGAACTTACTCAAAGCCTTTTCTGTTACAGAAGTGTGTATGTATTATCTACAAAAATAGACTACAAAAATAGTTTTGGTATTTACATAAGGTTGCACGTAAATCCATGGAATTGTCAACTTGTCTTTATGGTGCATTCTATCTGAGTTAAGATTTAGGTGAAGTCTTGAAGGCCAAAGGAAGACATTTGAGTCTTAAGAATAGTCTTTCTGGAGCTGATATTCATAAATTCTGATTGCCTTAAGTTTTTTCCTTTATAGATTTACTTGCAAGTTTCTTGCTCAGTTTGAAACCATGTAGCTTTATTTTCAATCTAGCATTTTACTATTGGTACTTGCAGTTATGATTAAAAACTTGGCTTCTCTATTTGTCTTCTTCCTGCATTGCATTATAGGTTTTGTTGGTAGAGGTTCTCTTCTTAGTGTATATGGGAGAGGCCTGGCATAATACAATTTGAGGTCCCACCCAAACATGTTTGCTTTTGTTTTAAAGCAGATCATGATCAAAATTTGTTGTTCTGTAGACTTCTTTATCACCTCTTCCTTTCCTCCATTTTTGCAGCTCTTGGGAAAGAATGTTATTTCTTTGAAAGCATGTGAATTGGCATTTTACTTCAGGTCAAAAGATCTTAACATCTGAATTTCTCCTTCACTTGCTGTTCTAAGCACTGGAAGTAATGCTTATTTTACTCAGACTGCTAGTCACTGAAGTAAGTACTTGAATCTAGTATCTTTCCCTACAAATACACCTTTTTTTTTTTTTTGTTCTTTGTGCAGCAAAGCATTTTGGATACACAGAGGAGAGTATCTCCAAGTATTCCCACTTAAACAGTACAAAGACATGTGATATGTCTATGGAGATGGTTTCCAGGCTCCACAGGCTTGAGTTGGTCAGATGCTGATGCATCCTTCACTGACAGTTGATGTGCCTGGTTTATTAACAGGCTTTTAGGGCTTGAATGTCTGCAGAAAAGACAAAACCTGGTGGCTAGTCAACCATGAGTAGACAATATTCTGCCCAGAAGGCTGGTAACCTGTGGGAAATAGCCATGTCTGTTTGTCTGCCCTGTCTCCCAGAAAACTCTCATGTGAATTGACAAGAAGGTTGTAATGGGTTATGGCTTGTTGAGTTGCAGCTGGGTTCAACTGTCTCCTGTTAGTCTGGAGAGTCTTGGCTCTTTGAGAGGGGAAGTGTTGGTACTCTGCTGAGTTTGCTGCCTGCCAGCTGGTTTTGTAACCATTGCTTGCTGTGCTGTGTGTTGAAACTAGGGGAGGGAGGGGTGGTTTTGTTTATAATTCACTGGCACAACTGTTTCCCTGGACAAGGGTTAGATTCCACAGTTTTTGCCTTTGTTCTCCTGGAGATCTTATCTGCCTGGTTTGGGCAGCAATGGGGGATGTGATGGCCTTTCACAGTGATATAAGAGGAAAATAGTGCTCTACTGGTGGGATAACTTGAATCTTCTTCCAACTGTTTTAGATTGCTTGACTCTGCTCTTATGTTAAGTTCAGCAGTACACTTTCAGTCTTTGTTTATTTTTTTAACGGAGCATTTTTTTCAATAAGCCCAGCATGCTTGTTTTCTTTTTCTGCTGTCAGGATTAACAATGACAGAGGAGCAGAAAATGGCACATGAGAATCTTCTGTAGTAGAAGCAATTTCTACAGGCCTTTGCCGAAAGTGTACTGATGAGCATATGTGGGCATTGATGTCTTTGGTCCTTGTCAAGTACTGGGCATTGACAGAAAATCGGTAGTTGCTACTGCTTAGAGATTCAACAAACCCTTTTCATGTGAAGATATTTAACAAGGGAGCTAGTTCTAATAAAGGTGTATTAGCAAGGTTCCTGAAGCCAAAATGTGACTTTGTCCTAGGACTATTTGCTAAACGAGTGTTAAATGTTAGTGCTTGTTTTTAATGAGTGCCAGCAAGCAGTCACCCATGACCAGTTGATTAAAACTGTTTCCAAGTGCTATATTAAATGGAGTGTAGCTTTTATAAGAAGGTGACCTACAAGGGAAAAATACTAAACCCCAGGAACCTTCAAGTACTTAACATTTTGACCAATAGGCTGAAAGGGTCTTTGGCACCGCACTAATGAAAGACTTTTTTTGGTCCCATGACAGCAAGAACAGCTTTGCACACCCTGCGTAGAGGGTGAATGTAGTTAGCCTTTTGGAAGCTGTGGTGTGTCTATGTTTACAAGCCTGCTGGATTAAGGGAGAGTGAAAACTCTAAATGACAAAGCTGTTATTTTAAAAAACTTGGTATATGCAGAAATTAGGGGAAGTCAGGGAAAGTTTTAAGGTGCTGTGCTTTTCCAGTTAATTACTTGCAATCCAAAGAACATAAGCTGACGAAATTCTGAAAAATGTGCAGCAGGCTTTTAGGAGGCATGGCATGGCATCGCCTGTCGCTGCTTTCCTCTTACAAAGGACCAGTTGATAAAAGGTCAGTTGACAGAATGGGCACAGGAGTTGCTGAAAAAAGCAATCTGGCTAGCTGAAAAGGATGCTATGGGACTGTGATTAGAAAAATAGAGGTTTTTATATTAAAGCCTTGAACGTATCTTGGCCATTATGCTGAATGCTCTCGAGTTACTGAATCTGGCATGCCGCCCCAAGAAACATTGAATGACTTGAATGTCATGTTAAACACTATTAATCATTCATCTGATGAGATAAAGATAAACAAGAGCAAGAACTCCAAGTTCATGTCTAGACTTTGTGACTTCAGTTTAATATGGGGGATAACAGTGGTATTGTAAATGCAGCAACATATGTTTCCTAACTTGCATTTTAAAGAGAGAATTGTATACAAGTACTGAGTCATATAATATCCCACGACTCAGTGTTAATCAAGACATTTGCTTTTTCTGAACTATCTTGCCCGTGCTACAATGATGTGTTTGTACTGAGGCAGAGTTCTGTCAGGACACAGATCAAGAAGAGAGTGGGGGAGCATCCATCAGCAGCTGGAGGAAGGAACCAAGAACGTTACACATCACACTTTGGAAATTCCTGTGACAGTAGCTTTAGGGCACCGGTGACATCTTGATGGTGAATTGGCATCAAAAACAATTGAGCTTTGAGACATGAGACTTCATTAACTCCAGAGCTTAATACTACATAAGTATGTGCACGGTCAGTTAGGTCCTTGAGTAACTGAGTGATGACTCTGTCCAAAAAGGAGCCCTAACACAGAAGAGTTCTGCCCTTTCTGGGGTTTAGGAGACTTGTATTGCAGTTATTGGTGGTGTTGGTTAACATGTGCACTTCTGGTTCTGCATCAAATACCATACATGCAACCAATGAAAACTCTCAAATTTCTGAAAGTGCAGTCCTGAAAGCTGCTGGAATTTTTGAGAATACAGCAGCCTATTGAAGTAATCATTAGTTTAACTTTCCCTAATCTGAACATAGCTAGGTTCTTAGGTTTGTTTCTAACTGGTGACACTACAAAAAGAGGGACTGGAGATCATTTGGTATCCAACTGATATGTGTAGAAAAGAAACTTGGCCTTGAATGTGATCCATAGAAAGTATTCTGTAGTAGATCTCAGTAAAATGGGAGGTGATGCTCCCTTTCTTTGGTTGCACTCACTTGACCTCCTTAAATCCCTTGGTTATCTGAACCAACTTTATTATGTAATAGGAAGCTCACCTAGCAAAAATGTGAGTGATTTCTGCCAGATTAGTATTGGATCAGCGAATCAACCCAAGGATCAGAGGGGTGCCAGAAGCAGTGTAAAGGAAGATGGGGGTGAGGGAGAAGGGGACCACTTTTGGCAGAGTAGGCTTCTTAGGTGGCTTCATTCAAGTCTGACTTTTGCTTCAGTTTGCACACTCTAATGAACACAGATTGACAACGTTTTCTAGCAAAATTGCAGTCTGAAGTGATGAACAAGAGTTTGTTTGTCACCTGTGCAGGTAGTAGTCATGTGCAAACTCTCAGACTTCCTAGAAATCTTTAAACTGACATCAAGAAACTACAGACCTCAAGAAACTACAGTTTTACCACTTGAAGTCCAGAGAACACAACTCTCTCAAAAGTGGGAAAAGGGTTTCTGGAATCTTTTTCTACTGTTGTGACTTGACTTCCGACAGGCTTTTCCATAGTAAGGGCGTTAATAAACAGTGTGTCTGTTAACAGATTTGAGAGCGATAGTATAAAAACTGTTAATCTACGTGAGAAGGATAAGCTGTTGTAGTAGACAAGAGAAGTATGTTGCATTTACTAGAGCAGGTTTTACTGCAGTTTTGTCTGTAACAGGGTCTTTGGCTATGTGATCTGACTTTTTTAGACTGTATTCAGGCAACAAATTCTTGTACGAAATGTAAACTATTTTTTCTTTTTTAAACTTTTGTGCCATTGCTATAAAAGAGGGTGATTTTAATGTTGAACTTACTTAATGATGGGCACTGTGCAACGGGGCTTTTAGGTTTCTTGCTCTTGTTTGCTCTGGTGCTCTAAGTCTTGGTTTTGGCATTAAACCTTTTCTATCCTTACCAAAGCACATTCTGAAATTCTTGTTTAGAAGAATGATTTCTACCTCTTTCTTTTGCCCTCTTGTCTATCACTGTTACCACAAAAGAATCTGGAAAAATTCCCAAAATAAAGTGAATATGGATAAACCAGTAAATCTATTTTCTTCCGGCCATTGTCACTTGTCCTTCAGGTTTATTCTCTGGTACCATTATTCAACTCGGAATGCATTTATATTTCTGTTGTATAATTTCCGTCTCATTAGGTATCTACTATGTTTGTTGGTAGCTTTAACACTATGAATTTGCAAAGGGGGCAGGATTAAAATTGGAAGGATTGTTTTGGCATTTCCATAGAATTAAGTGTCCAGACACTCTAGAGTGTAAGTATACAGAAGCCACGATTTCTGATTTGTATGAAAGACTGATTCTATGTGTTGCATATGTGCAGCAGAAGAATGACAGCTGATGATTGCAACAAGTTTCCTTGTTACAAGTGAATGAGGATTTTTATTTCAAGATACTCTAAAGTGCTCTAAAGACTTTACAGAATTATTTAGTCAAAGTTTGAGACTGCGTTTAAAAGGAATTGAGTAAAGTAGATGATGTAAAAGAACGTTTGAAACATTAGCTGAGTGAAAAGCCTTTTGGCCAATGATCTAGAAAGTACGAAGGCAAAAATTATTCTGGAAGCACTTGGTTCAGGATATACCATACTGCATTATAAGTGGGAGTATCAGAGTTTTGTTCTGGGCTCTCATTTCTTGCATGGTCTTAGGCAAGTGAGATTATTTACTCAGTGTGTTCCCCATTTTAAAATGTGATTATGTGGGCAGAACTTAGAAATAGTTGAAAACAGGTTCTAAAGTGTATGCTTGCTTATGTTGTTATGTTCTAGAAGTATTCCTGAATTTCTGATATGATCAGCCAAAGAGGAGAGAATATGGGAATCCTAAGATAGGAAGGAACTTGTCACAGCAGAAATTTTACAATATGCCTTCTGAACAGAAAAGTGGTATTTTTTTCCCTTAAGTTATTGTCTGAAGAATTGAAGGTCAATAGACTCCTTCAGATTTCCAAATGAAAACTGGCATTGGTGTTGCACTCCAATGCCACCATATAGATGTAGATTTCCAGCTTCCAAGAAGCGCAGTTTACGCTTCTTTCTAATGGGATGTTACGGGAAGGAGTCGAGAGAGGATGGATGTTCCAGAACGGACCTCATTTTGCCTCCTTAGCGAGAAAAGGACTAAGAAGCTGAGCTGTAGCTTTTTTCCTTGAATGCTAATTTTGCAGTTTAATGGCAGGAAGGAGATAGTAAAATCAATTCCATTTTCTGGCAGTAATCTGGACTGTATATATGATATGAATTCTTTTTATCACTAAAAGAAGCTCAGTAATGATTTGTTTGTAGGCACATTGCCAAAATGCAAAGATTTTGGACTAGTTCATAAATAGCTGTGCTCTTCAAGCTTTACAGTCTGTTCAAATTTAAACCTTCCCAGCATTCTAGAAATGGGGAGTATGTGGAGAGAGGGGAAATGAACATTTTTTGGCTTTGAGTCACTGGGCAATGCAATGGGACTGCAATGAATACAGGCTTTGATTCTGTAAGGGACCTTTTTTATTTCAGTCCACCCAGTTTTGTAAATTGAAGATTACTAACTTGTTCACCCCGTTCCAGCTGGTCATTGTGTGGTGCTGGGGAAGGGAATTCTAGGGTAGCTAAAAGGCAAAGCAGTGCTTCTTGTATCAAGTACATTGCAACTTAAACAGCAGCCTTGCTTTTCTGTAAGGTGTGTTCTTGGAAACTGAAGATTTCTTTGATTTGTAAGATTGTGCAGACTATCACGAACATCTTATCCAGACCCCCGTGGCAAGGGGCTTGGACTAGATGATCTTTAAAGGTTCCTTCCAACCCAAACCATTCTATGTTTCTATGACCTTGAGTTAATTATTTATAATATTGAAAACTGAAAATCCTAACCAGAGAGATCCATTAGTAGAAAAAGCCAGTAAAATTGACAGTGTGGGAAATAATGTCGGTGAATGTTGTTGAGTCAGAATGAAACCAAATTTGTGTTTTGTTAATATGCTTTCTGGTCCAACAGGACATGTGCCTATTTTAGAAGGATATTAAACCTATTTACGTCTCGGTGTTGCCTGATGACTTTCTCAATAGAATTAATGGGATAATCTAGGCAGTGAGAGTGTATTTAATACTGTCTTATACTGCTGTAGGATCTGCCTGGAGCTGATCAATATTTATATCAATCATCTGCTATAAAATATTAAATCATTGCCCAGACTTGCTCAGAGGGGGTGTTGACTGGAATGATAAATGAAGGCGAGTAGACAGTACAAGGGACATGGATTATGTACAAAGATTCATTTAGTCAATCAAGTTGTCCTAGTGAGGGCAAATGTGAGGTCATACATAAAATGCGAAGGATGTATACTATGTATTACATAGCAGAGATCTGCATTCTGGATAAGTAAAATTGGGTCAAGAACTGTGTGGTGGGGGAATCTCTTCAAAAGATGAAGCTTTAGTGGCTACTGCAAGCCTGGAGTACAGAAGCAAGTACTAGCCTGCCATTTCTCTCAAAAAAACCCCAAAACATTGAAGAATCTAGATAGCTCACTGTAGGTTGGAAGAAGTCTCCTTTTATTTATTAAAAAATGAAAGTTTTAAGCAGCTCATTCAGTAACTTGTTGACGGAAACAGTTAATAAGGCCTTACTCTAAGGAGAGAGCTGTGATGTGGGACAAACGCACAGCCAGATCTGACCTCTGACTCAAAGTTGAGGACATTAACCTGAACATTACTGATGCTTTATCTATGAACTATTATGTGAGGTGTTATACTAGATTCTCAGTCACTTTGGGTGGCGTTATTGATAAGTAACCTTGACTTTAAAGTTGTTAACCTTGTTATGGGAATAGGAGGGAGAAAAAGTGTTGTGGCTTGTAATACGGAGGAGGCCAGTCTCCATACGGATTGTGGGGCTTTCTTGGCCTGGTCACAAGGTGCGTGGCAGCTTTCCCCGTCAAGCCTGAAGGGTACAAAAGGCTCATTCTCTCTTTTCTAGCTTTCTCAAACTTGTTTACCTTGGAAGCAAAAGTGTTGAACGGAGTCTCTGATGAGCCATGAGCATTGTAGTAAACAAACAGGAATACAGAACTTCTGTGCCCCCCCTGCTTTTTTCCTAAATGGAAAGCTAGAGTGTATCATAATATGCAGATGATGTGGTAAGTCAACATAGGGTAGAAAACTACCAAACTCGTTCCTATAAAGTTATTAGTGATGGGTACCAGCTGAATATCCAGGCTCAGTGGGTTTTTTGTTTTGTTTTCATAATTCTCTTAGTACACCTTGAGGATATAATGTTTCTCTTTATTTGAATTTTGCTTAAAACTCTGATGTCTGTTACTGCTTTTCTTTGATAACTTGCCTTTGTCTAACTGGCAGAAGTTTCATACTAGCTTCTGAAATACCTTGAAAGTCAAACAAATGAGTAAGTGTCCGTTACTGCATTATGAGCTGAACAGAAGCATCAGTTAAACAGAATAGATCATCAGATTTGAGCTAAAAATTTAGGTGAAGCATTTATAACAAGGTAAATGGATTCCTCTCCTTGGCTTGCCTTTTATAATCCTAAAATGCCAGATATGTTATAGAGGCATTAAGGCAGGCACAGTGACATTGAAACATAAAATAGGAAGTAATCCTTCCCTAGAGGTGGGTAGGCTGCAAGCCTCAGACTCCATATCTGGGCTTTAATGAAGCGTAGCTTACAGAAGCACACCGCTTTCTTCCAAACCTGGTGAAAATAAGTGCAACATGGGTTAGACCTGTGAGTTGTTCTCAGGTACCTAAGAATGTAATAATTTTTTTGCTGGTTCTTTTGAATTCCTTCCTCAGTGCCATACAAGGAAAAAAAGACTTCTTTATTTGCCAAGACCTCAAGTCATAGTTTTGTATGGAAAACAACATCGTCTTTCTCTGTTCATCTTTCTACAAAGCATTTTCTCTATTTTTCCACCCCCCCCTAGTGTTCTGAGGATTATAAACACAATGATGAGTCACCTCAAGAAGACGAAGGGTTTATGGGTATGTCACCTCTTCTACAAGCCCACCATGCTATGGAGAGAATGGAAGAATTTGTGTGTAAGGTAAGAGCATGTGGAAACTGCTGAAGTAGTTTCCTTTTTCAGGAAGTTCCAGTGGGCAACAGATTATACCTGCAGCAACTGTGCTACTAATCTGAGGGAGAGCAGGTACACCCCATCCCAGAATGGGCATCTCTTGTTATAACCGGTAATGCTACAGCTTCTCAGGATCTCAGTCTGTCATAAATGAATAAATTGTAAAGCATGGAACAATAGGGATTACAAATGAGACTCTAAAGCTGATCATGCAACTGAGGAATTGCTCTTGAGAAACACATGTGAGTGCAAAGCAGAATAAAAGCCTTCTAGTTCAAGGCACTTTCATTTACAAGGTCATTTTTTTCCAGGTTTCTTCAGACCTGCAAATATTTTGCTTTTCCAGTGCCACTTGTATGCATTGTAGAATAAGCTTTGTCCCTTACTTGAAAAGAAAACAAGGCTGTACTAAAACTATATCTAAGTAAATCCATTTTAGACTTTGTAATTGCTGACCTTGGCTCAATTTTTGCTACTTTTTAGAGTCATGGGGCTGTATCAGTCTCTGGCCCTCCTTTCTTGGTGAAAGGAGTGGTGCCCCTTTATACATTTATTCCTGCTGGTTTTATGAACTATTCTTTGATGTTTTTACAGAGGGACCCTAGTAACTTGGTGGTCTTTTGTGTGGGGGTTGTTTTGTTGTTGGGTTTTTGGTGTTTGTTTTTTTTTTTTACTATGTATCTTTTCCCCTTTTTAGATGTTCTGTTGGGTGGATTGTGTAAAATGAATTCCCTTCTGCTGTTCCTACCCCAATTCAAATTTTTGGTTCATGAAGTAAACCAGTTATTTTCTTGTTTAATGTGTTTAAGAACCCAGTCTTTAACTGGGTTGTTTATTCTGATTAGTTTTGTTTTTCTTCCATGAAGGAGTGTGGAGAATTGATTTAAAAACTCTGGGCTCTTGTTTTTGAAATTGAAATAAGAATGTAGCTTTTTAAACTTAGTGTTTCAGGATTCTTCAGGCTCGCTCCTGTATTAGTAGCCAGACGACAAATCCAAGGAACACTGCAGAAACAACCCCGGTACATAAAGCAATTCCCTGATACCCCTCTGCTTGGCAGTGCTGTTTCTGAAGCCAAACTGAAGACTACGTGTATCTTATGTTACTGAAGCAGTGCTAAGAACGCCTGTGCACACTTTTTTTCATTTGGAACCAGCTGCAAGAATAGATGTGTGCACATATGCGCTCTCTCCCTTTAAAGAAGAAATGTGATGGAATTGAGTGTCATGGATCTGTTGCCTTAACTGATCTGTCACCGTTTGTTTTGGGAGTGTGGGAGTATTTTTTTTTTTCCAGCCTGGATAAGGGATTGGACACTTCTCACAGGACTCTTGCCACTTCATTCTTTCTGGCCCATATTAGTGCTGATGAGTAGCTTTTTTGCTGGACTGCCCCAAATGCGAGCAGATATATAGTCAGATTGGTTCGGGGTTGGAAGAACAGACTTTTACTTATTTATTTCTTGGAGAGAACTAGGTGTAGGTTTCTTCAATTAAATGGAAAGGATAAGCTGTGAAAATAACAGAACATGGAAATGAATTAAATGCTTTCCCTTCATTAGCATTAAATATGCCCATAAAATAGCTTTTCTGTTCGATGAAATGCTGAAGTATTTCTTTCTCTGGTGGTGCAGCTCAACTTCATAATGATACTGTTTCGAATAGGGAACAGCGATTTAAGCATTGTATTTCAAGTGTAAAGCCTTTTCCCCAGAGATGTCCCATCAACCCTTTTCTGTTTACTGTACTGATAGATTAACTCTATCACTTTTACTAATACGGGTTTTCTTGCCGTGCATCAGTGGAACTCAATTCCCTGCATCTAACTAAAATCTTCTAACTTCTAGGTATGGGAGGGCAGATGGAGAGTCATTCCCCATGATGTTCTACCTGACTGGCTAAAGGACAATGACTACCTGTTGCATGGACACAGACCACCCATGCCTTCCTTCCGTGCTTGTTTCAAGAGTATCTTCAGAATACATACAGAGACTGGTAACATCTGGACACATCTTCTAGGTATTTTCAGTTTGCTCTGATGCTAATTGGTTTAATAGCTCTCTTTCTTTGAGGGCAAGAAAGAAAGGGGTGTAGGGTGGTCAGCATTATCATTCCATTAGTAGCCTGTTAAATTAACAGGTTGGTATCCCTCTCCTAATTTTATCCCACCAGGTTTGATTGGGACTTCCTTAATTATAGCATTCAATACAAAGGAATGAATTCCTGATCGTTAATAAATTACCAGTAGATATTCTTTATTCCCAAGTGTGTAGGTGTTAATTGAGATCACATTTCTTGCCACAGGAACACACTTAAGTTGCACCTTGCATGAGTGGTTTTCAACTTGCAAGGAGCCGTGAAGGGAAGGGGTTTCTTTGAACTATGCTCTTCTCTTTTTACATTTTGCAACAGATTTTTATCATTGTTGTAGAATGTCCAACGAGTTGTCAGGCATCTTGCAAAACAATTTGTCCTGGTTTCAGCTGGGATAGAGTTAATTTTCTTTCTAGTAGCTGATACAGTGCTGTGTTTTGGATTTAGGATGAGAATAATGTTGATAACACACTGATGTTTTAGTTGTTGCTAAGTAGTTCTTACACTAGTCAAGGATTTTTCAGTTTCCCATGCTCTGCCAGGTGCACAAGAAGCTGGGAGGGGGAACAGCCAGGACAGCTGACCCAAACTGGCCAAAAGGCTATTCAATACCATAGGACGTCACGCTCAGTATATAAACCTGGGGGGAGTTGGCCAGGGGGAAGTGATTGCTGGTTGGGGATGGGCTGGGCATCAGTTGGCGGGTGGTGAGCAGTTGCATCACTTGTTTTTTCTTGTGTTTTGTGTCATTCCTCCCCGTACCCCCCCGCCTTTGTTGTTTTCATTTTCCTTACATCATTATCATTATTATTACTATTATTTTTTTATTATTTTTATTTTTATTCATTTCAATTATTAAACTGTTTTTATCTCAACCCACGAGTTTTCTTACTTTTGCTCTTCAGATTCTCTCCCCCATCCCACCAGGGGAGAGGGTGAGTGAGCGGCTGTGTGGTGCTTGGTTGCTGACTGGGCCTAAACCATGACACAATTAAAAATACAGAGTCCATGCAAGTCTGTACTGCATCAGTGTGAGACAAAAATGGGGTTGGAATGCATAACTGAAGTAGGGCAGTACTTTATTCTGCATGTGTGCTGCTGGTTGTCATGCAGCTCCTATGTTTAGTGCTCCTGTACATTAAAGTCATGCTTATAGAAAGAAAAGCTTTCAATATGCATGAACTTGACACCTTTCTGCCTTACTGTTTTTCAGGATGCGTGTTCTTCCTTTGTCTGGGAATCTTCTACATGTTTCGTCCAAACATGTCCTTTGTAGCACCTGTGCAGGAGAAAGTGGTTGTTGGATTGTTCTTCTTGGGAGCCATACTCTGCCTTTCCTTCTCATGGCTCTTCCACACAGTTTATTGCCACTCGGAAGGTGTTTCCCGGCTCTTCTCCAAGTAAGTGCCTAGAGGACAGGGTAGGCCAAATAGGAAACAGGTGGGAAAACAGGGTTGGGATTTATGCCTGAAGTCCCAGTGTAGGAGTTGTTCATTGCATGACTGCATGTACTTTGGAACAGAGTTGAGCAGAGTTCTGATTATTGTTTGTTTCAGCATGAGTTTTTGTGCTGTCATTTTAGTCTTAAAAATCCTTCATTTTCTGCTGTTTGGCAGGCGTGTGCATGCATCTTCCTGCTGTAGGAAATATACCTAGAGCTTAGTTGCAGGACTTTGAATTTTTAACGCAACTGTCACTTCTTGTCATTTCAACTATTCTGAGTAACTTTGAATCTTAAACTTACATATGTAAGACAGCTCCACAATGTGTATCAAGATGTCTTGGTCTTTGGTTTTACTATGCATTCTTTTTTGGCTGACTGATAAATATCTCCTATTTCCTAAGATTACTCAATTTAGGATTGTGTAATCTGCAAGACCACCTCTAAAGTAACCCAACAATTAAAATCCCCTACTGAAAAATTAACTCCATCTTTTGTAGGAGCATTTTGTCAGGGTGTGGTAAAAAGCAATGGCTGTAGGAATTCCTTGTCTTCACTGGTGTACAGAAAAACAGTGTTTTATTCCCCAGTGGTCACTTAAGCTGATGCCTAATTAACTTATGCTTGTCAGTGTCCTCGTTTTGGCTGGAATACAGTTAATTTTCTTCCTAGTAGCTGATACAGTGCTGTGTTTTGGATTTAGGATGAGAATAATGTTGATAACACACTGATGTTTTAGTTGTTGCTAAGCAGTGCTTACACTGGTCAAGGACTTTTCAGCTTCCCACGCTCTGTCAGGTGCACAAGAAGCTGGGAGGGGGCACAGCCAGGACAGCTGACCCAACCTGGCCAAAGGACTATTCCATACCATAGGGCGTCACGCTCAGTGTATAACCTGGGGGCAGTTGGCCAGGGGCAGCGATCGCTGCTCGGGGATGGGCTGAGCATTGGTCAGTGGGTGGTGAGAAATTGCATTGTGCATCACTTTTGTACATTCTATTATTATTATTTTCCTTTGCTGTCCTATTAAACTGTCTTTATCTCAACCCATGGGTTTTACTTTTTTTCTGATTCTCTCCCCCATCCCATGGCGGGTGGGGAGGTTGAGCAAGTGGCTGTGTGGTACTTAGTTGCCGACTGGGCCTAAACCACGACAGTCCTTTTTGGCACCCAACGTGGGGCTCGAAGGGTTGAGATAACGACAGATCTGACCAGAGTGTGTTAAAACAAATTTGTTATAAGCATTCATTATATTCGTTTAGTTGTTGCTGGTCACAATGTTGATTTATTTGCTCTCAAAGTTGTATTTGTTCTCAGAGTTGTGTTATGTAACACCTTACTTGTCGTATATACTGTTTATCAGTATTTGTGTGCTGTTTATTACCTCTGGGAGGTGGATTAAGGGTATTGCTTTGCTGTACTGTGTAACACTGGCTTATGGCATGATAAAATTATTGGTCGTGAGATCAATCTGGTATTTGTATTCAGCATTGCTGTCACCTCTCTACTTAGGAGCCATCTGTTGGAAATTACTAATAATTACACTTTTTACTTTTTCTCCTTGGAGAGCCAGCCTGTGGGGAGACACCTTCCTTCATCTTCCCCTTCTCCTCTAGGCTGCTTACAATAGCTCTTGAGAATTTTGAATATCCTTGGGATGTTCGAACCAGCACGTTCCTATTGCTATGTCTCCTGAATGTGTGTCAGGTCCTGCTTAGGGCTAAACAACTACTTAAGAATACTGTGGCTACTCCAGCCCCCACGACAGGCGCTGCAGCTGAACCAGAGAACCAACCCGTGCTGGTATCAGTCACCCCCATACACAGGAAGAAATCTTGGAAGCAAAAGTAAGCTCCTTTAGTAAGGGATGAAGAAGTTTCTCCTAAGAGGGAGCAGGAGGAAGAAGCATACTGCCCCGCCAGTGAGGAGGCAGACTACTCTAAAGCAGGGCTGTCACGAGAACAGGAGGAGGAAGAGGAAGAATTCCCCGCTTCCCCCCAAGGAAGAACTCAGTGTGAGGGTTCCTCCTTTTCCTTGGAGGGAGAGGAAGAACTCATAAACAAGATGGAAACCACCTGATCTCTATCCCTGCAAGACATGCAAAAGGATTTCAGCCGTTGTCCAGGTGAGCACATTGTCACCTGACTGCTCCGGTGCTGGAATAACGGGGCCAGTAGCCTGGAATTAGAGGGCAAGGAAGCCAAGCAGCTGGGATCCCTTTTTAGGGAAGGGGGCATTGACAAAGCGATTGGAAAAGGGGCACAAGTCCTCAGCCTCTGGAGGCGACTCCTGTCAGGTGTGAAGGAAAGGCATCCCTTCAAGGAAGATCTTATGTGTCACCCAGGCAAGTGGACCACCATGGAGAGAGGTATCCAGTACCTGAGGGAATTAGCTGTGCTGGAGGTGATATATGGTGACCTGGACAACAAGCAGTTATCCAGAGATCCAGATGAAGTCAAGTGCACGTGGCCCACGTGGTGGAAGTTTGTACAGAGTGCACCATTGTCATATGCCAACTCATTGGCAGTAATGACCTGGAAAGATGGAGAGGGACAAATGGTGGAGGAATTGGCTGGCCAGCTCCGGCAATACGAAGAAAGTCTCTCTTCCTCCCTCGTCTCGGCTGTGGAGAAACTGTTCCGGAAGGTCCAGCAACTCAAAGAGGATATGTCCTACTCTCCACCTGTATGGACCAGTATCTCAGCTACTAGGAATCAGTGTTCCTCTGCTCATGAGAGAGGATGTGGAGGGTACGCACCATGGGGCACCCTGTGGTTTTACCTGCGTGACCATGGAGAGGACATGAGGAAGTGGGATGGAAAATCTACTTTGACCCTAGAGGCATGGGTATGTGAGTTGCAAGGAAAAACACTCACCAAAGGGGGTTCTTCCAGGAAAACTGCTGCTCCAGTTTCCAGTGGGCAGTTCTCCAGACAGAGTAGAAGGGCTGATCTTACTTCTGATCTTAATGAAGGAACTCCTGACTCGTATTTACAAGAAGCAAGTAATGAATACTATGACCAGGACTAGGGGGACCCTGCCTCCAGCCAGGTGGAGGAAAAGGACAACCGGGTTTACTGGACTGTGTGGATTCAATGGCCTGGCACATCGGACCCACAGAAGTGTAAGGCTGTAGTGGACACTGGTGCACAGTGTACCCTCATGCCATCAAGCTGTACAGGGGCAGAACCCATCTGTATTTCTGGAGTGACAGGGGGATCCCAACAGCTGACTGTATTGGAGGCCGAAGTGAGCCTAACTGGGAGTGAGTGGCAAAAGCACCCCATTGTGACTGGCCCAGAGGCTCCGTGCATCCTTGGCATAGACTACCTCAGGAGAGGGTATTTCAAGGACCCAAAAGGGTACTGGTGGGCTTTTGGTGATGGAGGAAACTAATCGGCTGTCTACCTTGCCCGGTCTCTCAGAGGACCCTTCTGTTGTGGGGTTGCTGAGAGTTGAAGAACAACAGGTGCTGATTGCTACCACAACGGTGCACTGGCGGCAATATCGCAGCAATATTGCACCAACCGAGACTCCCTGATTCCCATCCATAAGCTGATTCACCGGCTGGAGAGCCAAGGAGTGATCAGCAAGACTCACTCACCCTTTAACAGTCTTATATGGCCCATGCAAAAGTCTAATGGTGAGTGGAGCCTAACAGTAGACTATGGTAGCCCGAACGAAGTCACGCCACTGCTGAGCACTGCCGTGCCAGACGTGCTGGAACTTCAACATGAACTGGAGTCAAAGGCAGCCAAGTGGTATGCCACAATTGATATCGCTAACGCGCTTTTCTCAATCCCTTTGGCAGCAGAGTGCAGGCCTCGATTTGCTTTCACTTGGAGGAGCGTCCAGTACGCCTGGAACCGACTGCCCCAGGGGTGGAAACACAGCCCCACCGTTTGCCGTGGAGTGATCCAGACTGCACTGGAACAGGGTGAGGCTCCGAACACCTGCAATACATTGATGTCATCACCTTATGGGGCAATACAGCAGCAGAGGTTTTTGAGAAAGGGAAGAAGATAGTCCAAATCCTCCTGAAAGCTGGTTTTGCCATAAAACAAAGTAAAGTCAAGGGACCTGCACGGGAGATCCAGTTTTTAGGAATAAAATGGCAAGATGGATGTCGTCAGATCCCAGTGGATGTGATCAACAAAATAACAGCCATGTCCCCACCAACTAGCAAAAAGGAAACACAAGCTTTCTTAGGTGTTGTGGGTTTTTGGAGAATGCATATTCCGAATTACAGTCTGATGGTAAGCCCTCTCTGTCAAGTGACCTGGAAGAAGAACAATTTCAAATGGGGCCCTGAGCAATGACAAGCCTTTGGACAAATTAAATGGGAGATAGTTCATGCAGTAGCCCTTGGGCCAGGCCGGGCAGGGCAAGATGAAAAGAATGTGCTCTACACCGCAGCCGGGGAGAATGGCCCTACCTGGAGCCTCTGGCAGAAAGCACCAGGGGAGAGACAAGGTTGACCCCTAGAGTTGTGGGGTCGGGGATACAGAGAATCCGAAGCCTGCTATACTCCAACTGAGAAAGAGATATTGGCAGCATACGAAGGGGTTTGAGCTGCTTTGGAAGTGGTTGGTACTGAAGCACAGCTCCTCTTGGCACCCCGACTGCCGGTGCTGGATGTTCAAAGGGAGGGTCCCCTCTACACATCATGGAACTGATGCTACGCGGAGTAAGTGGGTGACACTGATCACACAACGGGCTCGAATAGGAAACCCCAGTAGCCCAGGAATCTTGGAAGTAATCATGGACTGGCCAGAAGGCAAAGATTTCAGAATATTGCCAGAGGGAGGAGGTGACGCGTGCTGAAGAGGCCCCACTGTATAATGAACTGCCAGAAAATGAGAAGCAATATGCCCTGTTCACTGATGGGTCCTGTCGTATTGTAGGAAAGTGTCAGAGGTGGAAGGCTGCTGTATGGAGTCCTATACGACAAGTTGTAGAAACTGCCGAAGGAGAAGGGGAATTGAGTCAGTTTGCGGAGGTGAAAGCCATCCAGCTGGCTTTAGATATTGCTGAACAAGAAAGGTGGCCAGTGCTCGCTCTCTATACTGACTCATGGATGGTGGCAAATGCCCTGTGGGGGTGGTTGCAGCAATGGAAGCAGAGCAACTGGCAGCGCAGAGGCAAACCCCCCTGGGCTGCTGCATTGTGGCAAGATATTGCTGCCCGGGTAGAGAACCTGGTTGTAAAAGTATGTCACGTAGATGCTCGCATACCCAAGGGTCAGGCCACTGAAGAACATCAAAACAACCAGCAGGTGGATCAGGCTGCTCGGATGAAGTAGGATGGATCTGGACTGGCAACATAAGGGTCAATTATTTATAGCCCATGACACCTCAGGCCATCAAGGAAGAGATGCAACATAGATGGGCTTGTGATAGAGGGGTGGATTTAACCATGGACACTATTGCACAGGGTTATCCACGAATGTGACATGCGCTGCAATCAAGCGGTTAAAGCCTCTGGTATGGAGGACGATGGCTGAAATATAAATATGGGGAGGCCTGGCAGATCGATTATATCACATTCCCACAAACCCACCAAGGCAAGCGCCATGTGCTTACAATGGTGGAAGCAACCACCAGATGGCTGGAAACATATCCTGTGCCCCATGCCACCACCCGGAACACTATCTTGGGCCTTGAAAAGCAAGTCTTATGGTGACATGGCACCCCAGAAATAATTGAGTCAGGCAATGGGACTCATTTTTGAAAAAACCTCATGGACACCTGGGCCAACGAGCATGGCATTGAGTGGGTATATCACATCCCCTATCATGCACCAGCCTCTGGGAAAATCGAATGATACAATGGACTGTTGAAGACTACACTGAGAGCAATGGGTGCTGGCACGTTCGAACGTTGGGATACATGTTTAGCAAAAGCCACCTGGTTAGTCAACACTCGGGGCTCTACCAATCGAGCTGGCCCTGCCCAATCAAAACTTTTAGGGCTGTAGAAGGGGATGAAGTCCCTGCAGTGCACATAAAAAAAATATGCTGGGGAAGGAAGTCTGGGTTATTCCTGTCTCGGGCAAAGGCATCCATGGCATTGCTTTTGCCCAAGGACCTGGATGCACTTGGTGGGTGCTGTGGGAGGATGGGGACATCTGATGTGTACCTTGAAGGGATTTGATTTTGGGTGAGAATAGCCAATGAATTATATAGCAATTAACTTCATACAATTTAATACTGTATGTCATCACTTCTATGGTTGCTATGTGCCATATCAATGGTATTACAGTAAGAATCACCCAGATTAATGAAGAATGAACTTTGATGAAACCAAGCAAAGTGCAGTGGTGATGGAACCAGAACTGGCTTCAGCATGCAACAGTCGAACACCACACACCATCTCTCCTGCCCTGAACAACTGTTATGACAGATGGAGCCCAATGTCATGGACTAAATTAACTCAACAAACATTTTGGAGGGATGGTCCATAGACTAAAGGGAATGATATATGTGTGTATATATCAAAAGAGAGGGAAAGTGGTGGTGATTAATTGGAATGTATTGGAAAGCGTAGGACCTGGGCATGATGTAGATGGTATAGAATAAGGGGTGGATACTGTCCTGGTTTTGGCTGGGATAGATTTAATTTTCTTCCTAGTAGCTGATACAGTGCTGTGTTTTGGATTTTAGTATGAGAATAATGTTGATAACAAGCTGATGGTTTAGTTGTTGCTAAGCAGTGCTTACACTAGTCAAGGACTTTTCAGCTTCCCATGCCCTGCTAGCGAGAAGCTGGGAGGGGGCACAGCCAGGACAGCTGACCCAAACTGGTAAAGGGCTATTCCATACCATACGACATCACGCTCAGTATGTAACCTGGGGGAAGTTGGCCAGGGGAAAGCGATCGCTGCTTGGGGACGGGCTGGGCATCGGTCAGCAGGTGGTGAGAAATTGCATTGTGTATCACTTGTTTTGTATATTCTTCTTCTTATTATTATTATTACTACTACTACTACTATTTTCTCTTTCTCTGCTGTCCTATTAAACTGTCTTTATCTCAACCCACGGGTTTTACTTTTTTTTTTTCCCCAATTCTCTCCCCCATCCCACTGGATGGGAAGGGTGAGCGAGCAGCTGTGTGGTACTTAGTTGCCAACTGGGGTTAAACCACAACAGTCAGATACTAAAGTGGTTGTGTTGGCTGTGCTCTCACAACATACTGTGTGCCCTTTTCTGTGTTCAGAGGACTTTTGTGCTGCTTTTTTCCCCTCATCTGAAGCTTAAATCTGAGTTTCCTTCAAAAAACCTTGGTCTAAAGGCTGCTGTATGTATTGCTGATGACTGTCCAAAAATGGCCTTACTGGCTGTCTATCAAGGTAATTCATTCCTGTAGGAGGGTATTGGTGGAAGAGTTGCCATCAGGAAGTAAGTTGCAGTAGTGAGAATAACTTCATTTTGCAGTGAGTAGTCAGTTGGTCCGCTAAACAAGAGAGCGTTGGTATGAGGACTTCCAAAGGTTAGCATTTCTTATCAAACTGATTTTTGTTTCCTTCTAGGCTGGATTATTCTGGCATTGCACTTCTCATAATGGGCAGCTTTGTACCGTGGCTGTACTACTCCTTCTATTGCAACCCTCAGCCTTGCTTCATCTACTTGATTGTGATTTGTGTCCTGGGCATTGCAGCCATAATTGTCTCACAATGGGACATGTTTGCAACACCTGAATACCGGGGTGTAAGGGCAGGTAAGACCTGAAGTTAATTGTTCTGCTTCTTGACTGCTTTTCCTCCTTCCTACTTGCCACTTGGAAAAACTGTCTTGGGAAGACTTAAGAGAGCTTAATTTTACAGAGAGCTAATATTCTTGGATTGGGAGCTTGATGGGTTTTCTTTCAGCATTGATTATATACAAATGGATGCACAGATAAGGGCTGGTGCAAGTCCTTGGAAGTGCATTCCTGAAATGGACAGTAACACATGCAGTAGGAAAGGTAGTGCAAAGTATTTCTAGCTATATCTAGCAACTTTGCTGTCTCAAAAAATGACTGCTTGGTGTGTGTATGTGTATATTGCTTCTACTGTTTGTTTTTTTGTAATACTAGGCTCAGACACTAGCAAATCATTGAATGATTTAATTAATCTGAATGATTTGCCCAGATAAATACATATTTAAGACAAAGAGCCTAGTTTTTCTCTTCACATGATCAAAAGAACAGAAACGGATTTGGTTTCACATTCTGAGGTAGGAAGAAAGAGAAAGCTTTAGGGGGCAGCTATGGAATCTGAACACAGCTGGCTTGAATAGTAATATTTCTTGTTACTTAACCTGCACATGCTGTCTACAGTAAATCTAGATTTACTGGACAAGCTATGGGTGTACCTTCAGAGAGTTCAGCCTTCCAAACTTAAAAGTCTGTGGATGGGATGTGATTATTCCCCCCATCCACACTTTTTTGTTACAAGATTTCTGTACTTGCTGCTAAAATCTAAATGAATAAACCATGTTCTCATATACGGCAGATCAGATGAGCCTCAGATGCTACTTTTCTGTTTCTGAGGACTACTTGTACAGTATATGATAAATAATCTCTTTGTCATCTCTCCTTGTTGTCTTGCTCTTGAGAAATTATGGTAAAGTGAGACATAGTTCATGTAGTCTCAGTGCCCTCTACAGTCCAAGATGTGTAACTGGCTTAAGGTACATTAAAGCTGGCAGACACAATCATTAAATGAAATATTTCAGTATCTCCTGCAACATATAACTAAGTAGCTTCTAGTATATGAAGGAATTCTGTGCATTCTTTAACTTCCTCTCCAATAAAGCTCTTCTGGGGACCTCCAGCTTCAAGAGTTGTCACCTTTCCGCTGCTTTGGCAAATACTGAGTTTTCCCTACATAGCTTTTGTGTTTTCATTGTCTCCCTTTACCGCCACTGTGTTCAAATCTGACTCTCCCACATTTTCTTTACCTCCCAGGAGTATTTCTAGGTCTGGGTCTTAGTGGGGTTATTCCCACCCTGCACTTTGTCATCTCTGAGGGGCTCCTGAAAGCAGCCACAATGGGGCAGATAGGCTGGCTGGCACTCATGGCATGCCTGTACATCACTGGTGCTGCACTATATGCTGCCCGCATCCCGGAGAGATTCTTCCCTGGCAAGTGTGACATCTGGGTGAGTCTACAGAATGACTGGATGAAGAGAACAACGTGAAAGCTGGTTCTCCTTGAGGCTGGAGGATGTTGTGTCAATGTTTTCTTATTGCAAGTATCAAACTGCTGCACCAGAAGCATAAGGTCTTAAGGGGCCAAGCAACTGTGGGCTCTCTGAGCCCGGCTTACCTGGTGCCTTTCTTGCTGAGTTATCACAAGCTGGCTGGTCTGAGGTAGCTGCTGGTGTGCAAATTCAGCCCAGCACATCTACTAGATAGCTTCATAGATGGGTAAGCCACTTTGCGAACTTTTGTGTGTGTGTGAGGATCCTGCAAACACACATCTTACCTTGCTTCTGTGCAGAATAGTGCATGATTATTTCTCTGATGTTCAGTGTGTTCTCCGTGATCTTCACCATGTCTGGCTCCTCATCTTGTGTAGCCAGTGAAAACGCTGGGTAGAGATGGTTAGACTTTGGAGGGATCTCTGGCCCAGAAGAAGGCAAAGTGGGGTAGGTGGGTGGGTGGGGAAAACTAGGGATGAGGGAAAGGATCATGAAGACTGTAGAGGGCAAATATGTGGGGAAGATGTGAAGAAAGAAATTGGGTGGAGCAAGAGCAGAGATGAGGGAGATGGACCTTTGGAAGGCCACTGTACTTCCACTAGGATAGTTTAAGGCCCCTCAAGAAAATTAGAAGTGAGAATGAGGCCTGGGTTGTTTGAGTGGCTTTTACACAGCACCAGTTTGCTAAATTTGTTTAAATGGCCAAACAAACCCTTGTTACAATAATGAGCTCGGCTCCAAAAGCACTGGTGTACCAACTCTTTTCCAAGCTTCCCGTGGAGCCTGCAAATACACATTTGTAGAAATTTTTCAAGAACATTATCCATATTGGTATGGCTTCCCTCAAACAAGAGTATGCTTTGTCATGTAGCTCCCTCATGGTTTTCATTCTGCTGTACTATAATCAATAGCATCCTGGGCATTCATTCAGAACATCTGGCTGTTTCTAGGTTTTAATGCAATACCCTTTTTTTCTGTTCTGTTTCTCCATGGCAGAGAAATAAAATAGCAACATTCTGAAAACCCACCTGGTAAAACTTATGCCTGTGACCAGAGCAGAGTTTGTACCCGTTAGCTGTATGAGATAGCCCTTTTTAGTAATAAACCACCAGTGTGTTGTGGAGGAACTAATTTTAAGTGTCCTGCTTAAGTGTTTTGCCTAAAGCTCTGAAATTATCCTTGTCCCTTCACAAAGATGCGCTATAGCATTTATGTAGTATAGTTGTTGATTGACCAGCTGGTTAAGATGACTGAAGGAAAGGGTGGGGCATGCGTGTGTGGAATTTGATTATTTTGCTGATGATAGGAGAGGGATGGGCTTTTAATACCCAACTTGGAGAACTCTGCAGCTTGTGGTTTGAAGTACTGCTACGTGTTACTGTGTACTTCAGCTGAATGTGTGGCTTTTTTGGAGACAGGGTAGCACTAGAACCCAAAGTACCCCGGCTGAACAGAAGTGTTTTCTTTTCCGCAGTTCCACTCCCATCAGCTGTTTCACGTCTTTGTAGTGGCTGGCGCTTTCGTGCACTTCCACGGGGTTTCGAACCTCCAGGAGTTCCGTTTCACAGTTGGAGGAGGCTGCACAGAGGAAGATGGGATGCAGTAAAACCAGCCTTCAGTCCAAGACCGTAACCAAAACAGCACCGCAAGCGCGGTTGAAGCATACAGGCTAGCGAAATGAATACCTAAGAAGAATCCAAGTTTCAGCTGATGGGACATGGAGCTTCATGGGGATTCTGACTAACCAAGATAAATTCTATACCTCAAGCAATGGAATGAATCAATTTGAAGACCAGGAAATTCTGAAACCCTAATTTATTCTTGGGATCTACACATTGAGCTACAGAGGACCCTTCCAAATCGGCTTCTGTTCAATGCCATATTTATTTGTAGAAGTGGGGAGGGATAGCTTAGCAGTTTCCTTTTTTTTTAAAAAGAAAAAAAAATCGAGGTTAAATTTATATCCTCTTGGAGGGTTTGGGAGTTGATTTTAGATGCTCTTTTGGGAGAAAAACAAATTGTAAATAAGATTTCTAACTTTCTGTTTAAATAAAATTTATATAAATGTTTTAAACAATGGGTGGGGAGGGAAAGGGTTTTTGTAAAGAATGCAACATGCAAGTACCACACACTGTTTCAATTTTGCACAAAATAAATGATTGCAGGAGGACCAGGTAAAATTCCCAGGAGTGAAGCATGTTGGCCCTGCAGGTTTTCCTGGTGGCCAGCATGCCCTGGGCAATGCGGGGTCCTGGCCAGCACTTGGAGTAGGTTCAGTATGTGTACACAAGGGTTGTGAAGGCTGGATTAATCACGTTGTCATCCAGGTCACAGTGTTGGCAAGTTTATTTACTCAAGTAACTCGAAAGATACATCTGCGCCCTGCCTAAGTGTGTGGGACGGCTGCCTTCCAAGCCTGTGTGGCCTGTATAGTTTTGGATAGTGGATCTTACAGTAAGTTGTTTTGGTTCTCATCATATGAATTGGAGCGTGATGGGATAACTGCACATGAAATGGCAAACAGTCTGACTCCATCAGTGCCTGCCTCTACCCAAAGGCCCCCATTGAGTAGATGGTTGCCATTTGCAGGCCTGCCCTGTTTTGTCTGAACAGATGATGGTAATGCACTTGTCAAAAGATAGTTGAGCATGTGAGGGGGAACAGAGGTGGGGTTAAGATGGGCTGGAAAGAGGAAGCTGTGCACTCCAGGACTTGGAGTTAACAGTTACTGCAGACCTCAAGCACATTACCTTCTCATGTGTCAGGCTCCATATGCCAAGGGAGTTTGCAGGTTTTTTCTTTTTAAGAGGAAAATCCACAATCAGCCCAATGTAGTTACCTTTTTTTTTTCTTTAGGTCTGCTTCCCATCTGTGCTTTAGCAATGGGACTGCTGGTATTTCTTAAACTTAAAACTAAGAGTTCAGTTGGATTGCTGTGGAGCAGACGCACCTCCTATATAAGAGGAGGTATATACCCTTCTCTTGCGTACTTGATGTAGCTTGATCTTTGGAGCCCAGTCAGAAGCTAGACTGAAGGAGAATCTTTGGAGTCGTAAGATGAAACTTGAATGTTTTGTTTGTTATGGCACAGGTATTGCTTTGAGTGTTTAGTTGGAAATTCAGAGCAATTACCACTCATAGATGAGTTAAACAGCTCATAAAATGGTATATTTCACAAGAAGGAAGGTAAAGGGTGGGGTTTTTTGTTGTTGTGTTTTTTTTTTTTTAAGACTCCTGCAAGTTTGAATTTTCATCCTTCAAGAGAAAAATGCGGATTGCAAAGATCTCCCCCTGCCCTGGGTATCACGGAGTGTGTTTTGGGGAGTTACTTTGCCTAATGGAGTCAAGTAGAAGCAGAATGCCTTCTGAAAGTTGACTGGATATTAAGGCTTCACCCCTCGAATGGAGTCCTTGTAAAGCCTCTGGGAGCAAGGTCAGCTGCAGAAAGAGGTGCTGCAGCAGAGTCTGCGAGGGACGTGTTCTCAGTAGGATAACTACACTGGATGCCTGTAGGGCCAGAAGTAAAATGAAGTAACAAGCAGTATTAACTTGGATGTAAGGGCTAATAGCACTGGCATCCCTGACAAAGATGTAGAGTTGCCTGGCAGGAAGTATACTGGTGTCTGAGAAAAGCGTGGTGCATATCAGAATCAGAGTTGTCTGTAAGGCGCTTTGGGATACCTCTGTAACAGTACCAGCAGAAGTGGCAGTCTCCATCCTGGGTCATCCCACGTTCACTCCTTGAAGGGTGATTGTAACCTGGTCCTACACAGCACAGAACTATTACAAAAAACACAGTACTCCACCTGCTATTCTTAACCCAGTCAGTCTCTCCCTTTGAGAAGTTTGTGTGTTCCAATAAAAACAACCTAGCTGTGCACTTTTCTGTAGCTCTTGCTGAGAACTCTTCCCAGGTTGGCACCTGAATGCCTTACTCTCAGCAGTCAGAGGCTTGCTTGCTCTGTGTGCAGGTTATTGCCATAGAATAGTTAGGACCTACAGCTTCTTTCCTTCCCCATTAAATAGTGGCCTTGTTCAGTATATTTCTTTTAAAAAATTGCTTACTGTTGAAAGCAATGAAGCACATTCTGGGGTTTTGATGGTTGGGGACTCTGGTGATGGTTCCATATAAGATGGGATCTTATTACTTGCTGTATTCTTAACTTCTGCTAATAAAAGAACCAAATGGAATATTGTCTAGTTTGGGTCTTTCTGTGCTGTGTGTGAAGCTTGAAAGAGTCGCTCTCCCTTTCTTCCTTCCCAATGCTCACAGGCAACACTTCATAGGTAAAAGACTTCTGCTGGTGCAGAAACCAAACTGATGCCTAAAGGCTTGTTTACGTATGGTTGAACTGATGCTTGCTGTGTGCCTCCTTGAGCAAAACCCAGTTCGTGTGACTGAAACATTAGTTCTGCTACGTGGCATCCTCTTGATGTTTGTAATTCACATCAAGTTTGTGCCTGCTCTTGCCGTAAGATTTCAGTACTGTTTAACGTATATAAACATTGCAGCAGACAAAGGTGTCCGTGGACCGTGTTGCCTCCTAGTTACAGTGCTAATCTTGAGGGAAATTTGTTTTTCCAAAGTCTAGACTTTTATTCGATGCCCACTGGAGTTGCCAGTTGTAGTACAGGACGGATGGTGGTGTGGGGGAAGGAGGTGTTAGGTGTGTCTGGTGCCACCGCTTCATGAAGCTGCTTGTCATAAGAATTCTGCTGACATACAATTATTTTGAACCTGCAGAGAATGAAAAGCCTGGGACAACATTTATCCTGTCCCATGTCTGCTTGTTTTTGATCTCTGCCATATTTTAAAAGTAACTTGAGGACAAAGTGGGATTGGTGTTACTGCTAAGTTCCATCTTGTGTTTTGGAAAGCTTAGCTGAACGCACGCTGTAGAGTGAGGGCATAAAGCTACAGGGTGGTCTTGGGGCTGGCTAGCCTTTGTCAGCTCTCTCTCTCCATCCCCCAAGCCTCCATCCGAACCTAGGCTAGCTATAATTTCAAAGGTTATCTATTTTTGCATGTTTAGAGACGCTAATTTTCAGTGGCTCAGTTTTCCAGTTCCTGGTGTTGCAGATTTTAGAGCAGACTGCATGTGTACTGTCCCCTTCCTTGCTGCAAGGTTTAAAAGGGCTCTCTCTTACCACTGCAGGTTGGGTGCCAGGGGGTAACAGGCAGACCAGGGAAAGGAACAAACTGGCCAAGGAGCGTGGTGGAAGGAGCAGAAACTGATTTATGGACAGTATTGGAAAGCCAAAGGTGAAGCACTCGGGGGTGAGAGCTTGTGAGGAGGAAAATGGGCAGGAAGGACTGAGGGTGTGAAGAACAAGAAGTGGGGGGAAAGAGGCTGAGTGCTGGAGACCTTGGTTGTTGTGGGCAAATTTTCAGGTGAGTTGAGATTGGGAAGAGATGTTTGGGAGGCCCGGACTCAAATTCCTGGTGTAGAGGAAACGCCTCCCAGCCTTTACCCAAGTAAGGGATTCATCGTCTGTTCCTGGTGTGCAGGGGCTGGCAGGAGTGGGAAGGAGTCAGGTTTGGCTGGGGAGGGAGTGGGGCTGGTGCCGACCAGAACAGCCTGTGCCTGGAGTGGGGCATTCTGCTCCTTCATCGCTGTTCCTTGGCTGTCAGCAAACATCTGTGAACTGCCTGGGCAAGATAGGCCTAATCCTCCTCTTGTGTTGGCTCACACTGAGTCTGGACGTCTACAGCTGTGCTGTTAATCAGTTACTTGACTCAAGATACATGTTTTGCAGTGCCTTGTAAGAGAGCCAGCTCCAGTAAATGACCTGTGACAGCCTGAGGTCTCAGGATGGATTTTTTTTTTTTTAAATGCAAAGCAAATTCAAGGATCGTGGAGAACGCCGGCATCAGATTACACATGAATTACGCTAAAAAAAGCTGCCACATTTGAATATGACTTGGGTTTATTCTGTTTTCAGAAAGCAGAGTGATATTTAAAAGTTGCCTGCGCAGGCTGAAATTGTACGTCCTACCTCTTCTGCGTGTAGTTGTGGCCGTGCTTTGCCCTCTCCCAGGAATCACTTGCTTTGCTAAGAGTGAACTTATCCTGAGTATGGATTAAAGTGCTGCAATCAAGGTGAATGTCTAAGGCCATTGCCTAACTTTTTAAGGAGCTGGAAATAAATTAAGCGTATGATTAGGATGGAGGAGCTGAGTTTGGTTTAGTTAAAGCTATTAGAGGCTTCCCTGCAAAACTGAGTTTGTTCCACTCCCCCCCTGCTCCCCCCCCTCCCCGTGGTATCAAGCAGATTGTTTGAACCAAACTCTCCTGCTGGTCAGTGCTTCTATATCTGTCTGGAGTGCCCAAGCCGAAGCTCTCCAGGCTTATTTCCAGGAGTGCTGAGCACTGATCTGCTTTGATTGAAGTTTCCTGAAAAGATCAACTCCCTGGAGAAGATGTGTGTTAATTCCTAGGTCTATATGGTCTTTATGAAGAAGGAATACCGGCCGCGAGCTCACGGCAACATCGAGCGTGTCACATCTGATCATCTTCAGCTATTTTAACGATGAGCAACGTAGGAAAAACGCAGGAGGAAACCTTCTGCCCTGCATCACCAGGGCAGTGCTGAGTTCAGCCGCTGCAAGAGGAAGGACTGTGGCGTAACTGGTCCCTTGTTCACCGTCTTGTTTGCCGTCGGGAAGGTAGGCTCCTTGGGGACGGGTGGCAGGACGTGAGCCTGGCGCTCCCGCGCCTGCGCAAGGGGATGGTTTGCCTGCTCGGTCTTAATTCTGGCATTTCCAGGAGCTTCACCTTTGCCCCTCTCTTCTCTAGTAAAATTCATGTTTTGAACTCTGTTTGAACAACAGAGCTATTACTGTTTCTGAGCTCAGAGCTGTTTGCACTGGAGATTCACGATGATCTTGCTTATTAGCAGCTTCATCTCTATAGTGGTACAACTGGGCACAGAGGCTCTTCACAGTTGGCAGAAAACCGAACCGGTCTAGTTGTAAACGAGATGGGAAAATCGTGTGCCTGGCTGGGTTCCCAGAGCAACGATGCATTTCCATAACGGATGCATATGACACCCAAACCTGCTCCAGTAGCTATCTTTTATTTTCGTCTCTAAGCATGCCGAACCTGCGCATATGGTTTGAGGTTTGCCTTAGCGCTGGCTGGAGCCGAGCTCCCCTAAAGTGAAGAAGTCATTCTCTGCAGCCAACACCAGCTCCCCATTCGCTTGCAACAGGAGCAGCCGGGGCCGTGGGGCAGCAGCCGGGGCCGTGGGGCGGCAGCCGCTGCTGGGAAGGAGAAATGGGAAGCCATCCCTCCCAGGAGGCAGCAGCCGCTGCCACCACCTCCCTGGCTGCAGTGGCCAGCCGAGGGCTCTGCCCTGGCTCTGGCCCAGCTCCCCCCGTCTTGCTGCCCACAGGGGCAGCCGGGCTGGGTTTGCTGTCTTTGCCAGGGAGCCTCCTGCCAGTTTTGAAAGTGATGCTGTGTCCCTCAGAGCTGGGCAGGAGGGGGGTGACAGCAGGCTCCAGCCCCGGCTGCCGGGGGGGCCGGCTGTGTGGCGCTGAAGAAAGCCGCTGCTGGCTGAAATTTAGACAAGCAAACGCAGCTTGGGTTTTTGGCTAGCGTGGAACACGGCATCGGTGTACTCGCGCTCGCCAGCGTGGGGGTTCCTTGTCCCTGTCCCTGCTGCCCGTGAGAGGCCAGCCCCTGGTGTGACAGCCGGGGGGTGGCAGGGCCTCCGGGAAGGCTGGCAGCCTCCTGCTGCCGTCCCCACAGCCTTTCCTCGAGGAGGGCTGAGGAAGCACCTGCGTGCAGCCCTGTGCAACGCACGCACCGCTCCTCGCAGCGCTGGCAGGAAGGACAGCAGCCGCTGCCCGGCCCCGGTGGAGCCAAACGGGGGTGTACTGGTGTGCTGACGGGGCTCGGTGCGCAGCCCTCTCCCGCCACCGGCTGGGACGTGCTCGGGGAAAGGCGGGGTGCCGGGGCTCCCAAAACGTGAGGCAGCAGCAAGCAAAGCAGGAAGAGCTGATGTAATTTCCTGCGGGGCCCACGAGGCATTTACTGAAGAAACGTGGTTGGTGGCATTCAAGTGGGGCTATTACAGTTTGCGTCATGCGCTGATGACGAGCTGCGTTGCTGCGGCTGATGTCATGGGAGGTAACGACAGCGGCGTTGGCTGGCTGAGTGACAGAAGGCGTAAAGGCTCCTTTCAAGTGCAGGCAGAGGTGGCGTAAGGGCCCCTGCAGCTGGGGCAGGGCAGGGGAACAGCCCCCGCCAAGGGATGGGGGAGCTTCCCTGCGTCCAGGGGGGACGGGAGCAGCAACCCCATCCAGCCGGGGTCCAGCCGGCGACAGAGGCACTCAGCACGCAGGAGTCTGACGTTCCTTCCCCACTCGCTTTTGAAAAATTGCTTTGTGCAAAAGCAAGTGCCACATTTGGCTGCCTTCAGCCCCCCCCTCCCCTGCAAGCAGAGGCCTGTGAGAGCACAGGGTTTCTGTGCAGGAAGTACCGGTGGGCTTTGTCAGCAGAAAAAGCATCCTGGAAAATAGTCTGAGGAGCTCGAGTTTGAGACGTACGCATAAAACCAAGCAAGACTGTGGTACTGGTCCTTCGCTGTGGCAGAGAAGGGCACCCCCTCCTTAACCTGCTTGAAGCATGTGGCTCCTTGCTGTGACCGCTGCCATCCCCAGCCCACGATGTGCCAGGCTCTTGCTAAGTATAAGCCGACTCAGGCCAGCCTGCTGAAAAGCTGCTGCTTTTGTGCCCGCTCCTAATTGCAAACAGCTGCTGTAAATCCAGGGCTGATTTTCCTGCTGTTTTGCAGGATGAAGTCATCCCCGTCTGGTCATACTCGAAGGTGTAGTCATCTCTCTGCTCCGTCCCAAGGCTTGAGTCAAGGGAGGGCACGTGTACACGATGCTTTGCGAGGTGTGCATCCCTGCCCGCGGCTCGGTGCCCTCTGCCCACCACAGCGTTTGGGGGGACAGGGTTACTTCAGCCTGCAGTGGGGTGTTTCTGAAGCCTGTAAGGAGTGTAACAGAGAGACTTCAGGTCCCTTCCCAGCTCCCTCTCCACCTGCCTGGGAGGAAACCTGCTGCAGCTTTAGGGCTTGTGAAGCCCCTGATTTGTGCGGTGGCCAGAGGTGGTCGGATGGATCTGACGAACGCCCCTCACTGCAGAGCACTGCTTGTGACTTTTCTCCCATCGAGTCTTGCCTTAACAGAATGAACGCCAATGCCTACAGTTTGCATGCTTACAGGGGTGGACGAGATCTTGCAGGAGGTACAGCTGTGATTTATAGTGCCGTATCAGGATGGCAGCGGGACGCTGCTCGGTTGGAAGTGAGAGATGGCTCCTCTCACAGCTTCTCTGCTGCTGGTTGGATCCTCTGGCCTCTGTTTGCTTTTGGTGACCTATTTTCATCTGCTGTGCCCAGCACATGGCTGAAGACATAGGGAGCTGGAGCAGCTGCTCTTCCCAGGGATTTTTCTCTTGCTGTAGGGCCGTGAGCCGCTATCTTTGCCAGGCAAGCAGAGCAGGCAGTGGAATTTGCTTAACCCCATGTCGGAGACAAGAAACAGGTAGGTGTGCTTGGGGTCTGCTTTGCTGGAAAAAAAAAAAAAAAGGCAAGCCATACCTGGGACCAGCTCATCCCACTGTGGATCAGCAGCACCATGGGAAGAAAAGGGCTGTGTTTGCTTCCTAATAAAGGGCTAAGAGAAACCTCACGTACAGAAGCAGGAGCTTCTCTCACAAAACCGTGTGCCGCAGCATGGGCCTGGGAGCCGCTGTGGCCAAGCACACCCCCTGGGGTTTCAAGGGCAGCTGTGCGGGGGGCCCGGGGAGACTCCCCTCCTCCTCGCTCCCCACAGCAAGCCCAGCCGTCCCAGCTCCAGCAGCGGGTCTGTAAATCACACCTCCTCCCCAGGCAGCAGGGAGTCCCCTGCAGAGGGGTACCTGGCACTGCCCAAACGCTGGAGCTTCCCAGAGACACTGGGGTCTCCTCCATCCCCCTGTGCAGGACGTGGGCAAGGGGGGATGCCCAGGATATCCCTAGCAAGCAATGAGTGCGGGTGTGGGGGCACTCTCTGAAGCACAGCGGGAGCAGGCGGTGCAGCCCAGTGAGGGGCGTGAGGAGACGTCTCCCCGCACAGACCTGCGGCCAGAGGCTGGGGAGCTCTGCCACAGGAGCGGGGCACCCCCAGAGCAGGCTCGGCTCAGGTGGCGGGGGGCTGTGGGGTCATGCCTTACCCTCGCCCCCTCGCAGGGGCCACTCTCCTCTGGAGACACACCAGAGCATCTCTCGACTATCAGTTGCCGTCCGGTTTCACGCCGCAATCCCCAGCTCAGGCCCTGCAGCGTGGGTGGGAGGGGAGCTGTTTGCTGCGGGGGGCACTTGGGGAGCAGCTGGTGAGCGCCGGAGGAGGCAGCACGGGCTGGCAGGATGGGATGTGATCTGTGGGACCGAGGCCACACAGGCTGAGGCAAGTGCTTGGCATCCGCTGCCAGCCCCACAGAGCCCCCCTAACCGGCCACCTGGGCCCCCAGCCTGGCTCTTGCTGCCTGGCAGGTGCCCGGGGAGGCCCCGGCACGGCGGCCCCGGCAGCTCCAGGAACGGCTCCTTTTGCTTTGGCTGGGTGCACCCCAGCGCCGGCTGCACGGAGGCAGACATCCATCCTGCTCTCACTGCAGCAGCTCGACGCTGCGGTGCGCCAACGGTGCGAGTGGCTCTGCAGCCCAGTGCCCAGCGTGTGCTCGGGTTTTAAGTCAGGACAAACCTTCACCCTTATTTTTTTGGCTTAAGAAATAATCCACTTCTCACCCCTGTCCTATTGCCTCCAGTTACAACCTATGCACAAACTTGCTGAAGCAACTTAGCTGGGTATAATTCACATCTTCACTCTTTCAGTGCAGGTCTGTATGGGACCATGTTTATTGCGGGTTGATGCACCTGAAATGAAAGATGGTTCGTATGCGGCAGGGCAATGTGTATTTATATATCTTTTTTAAGCTGAGTGGAGATGGGACTGCTAATCCTTTCTGACAGGGAGGTCACCCTTGAGAGCAGTGCCCCAGGAGGGCAGGCACCGAGGGCAGGCGCGCGGAGCTGGGGGAGCTGTGCCGGCTGGTGGGGGATGCCCTGAGCCGGTGGCTCCTCTGTCTGTGAGTGGGTCCCGAGCTCCTTGGCCTTGACAGAAGTCCCCTTTTCCCTCCACGCTGCCTTCATCTTCCTTGGCTGCTTTTGGCTCTGATAAGGTCACTGCATCTGAAGCCTGGAAACCATCTCCACCTCCAGATTTACTTCCAGTACCACAGTTGTTCCTCTCCTCTTTGCTATTAACACACCCTCTGACAAGGCAAAACCCACCACAGCAGGAGCTGTACCATCCCGAAAGGTCCCCATCAGGACCTGGTTGTGAGCAGTACTGTCCCCTTAGTTTCGGGTGATGCTGGTGGCAGGAGGGGCAGCATCCGTACTGACCCTAGCACACCTGGTATGCGTTTGTGGGCTCCTGCTTGTGCGGGGAAGGGGACAGCCCTGCTGTGAGGATAAAGCCCTTTCCCATAAAACTGCCCTTTGCAGGAGCTGCACGTGGGTCTAACCCCGGTGGCGGTGGCTGCGGGAGCGGGTGGCTTGGTGAGCTCGGTGAGGAGCCCCGCAGCTCCACACGGCCAGCACGCGCAGAAGGCAGCATCGCAGGCAGCACTCCTTGTCGGGCAGCGAGCGAGGAGGCTGCGGGTGCTTGCCCTGCAGGAGGTGACAGCTCGGTGTGACAAGCCACACAGCTCTCGGGGGGCCCAGAGGGGTGCAAGGGGCTCCCAAACTGGCCCACCTGGCAGAGGAGGCCAGGGCAAGGCACTGCCTTGCTGGCCTGCTAGCCTGCTCCCTTGGTGCCACCACGTCGTACCTACAGGTGCTGGGGTGGCTACAGACGGGGATGCTGCAGAGCTCAAGGTGAGACCCCATTTCCTTCTGTAGCCATCGGCTGTGGCATCCCTACCCTGGCATGTACCCCGCCGGTGTTGGGACCCCCCACCCTGCCTTAGAGGTGACCAGAGAGCCGTGGGCTGTGTGGTGCAGCCGCTGGTTCACAGCGCCCGCTACATGGCCAGAGACTCATCCTCCTGGAGCTCTGGTAAAAACAACAGTGCAGCGACCAGGAGCACTCCTTGGCATCCGCATGAGTTGTGGCACATCTCTGACGGCTAGGCCACCACAGCTCTGTTTGCAGTCCCTCCACCCTGTCTCCGCAGGTTCAGCGGGGAGAGGGGTTTCTGGGATGTAGTGTAGGGCTGCGATTAGCACCAAACATGACATGCTGAAGCTTAAGTATCTATTTAAAATATGCCATATATTTGTTTTTAACGAGATGGTATGGAGCAGTTCGTACAAAAAAGAAGGAAAGATGGGTGCTCCCCACCCATTGTCCATAAAGCTCTGTGAGAAATGGCCCATGCCCACCAGCCAGGGACACCGGGCTCAGGGCAGGGGGCTGCTCACCCCGGGACAACCAAGGGCAGCTTTGATGAGCAGGGCAGTGCTGCTCCGAGGGGAAAAGTGCCCGTTTCTTAGCTGCTTCAGTGAAACTAGCAGGCAGCGGGGAACATACCCCCTCTTTGGTGGGTCATACATAAACCCTTCCTAGAGGTAAGTCCACATCTAGACAAGAATCTGGATGCTGTGCTAGCAGTGTTAGGAGGGGGTCTCCTTGGCAGAGCTGGTGTAGCTGCAGCTAACTAGTCAAGCCGTGCTACTTCCCATCGTCTGGTTGCGTGTTACATTGGTGCAGTTCAGGTTAGGTGCCATGTCCTGGCCCTGGGATCCTGGTTGAGGACCACCCCCAAGGCCCCCAAGATGCTGCCTCCCTGCTGGGAACCACTGAGGGCCCTGTTCTGGCAGGGCTGTGCCTGGGCTGCTCTGATCCTGGGTGCTCAAAATCCCAGTGGCTCCCACCAAAGGACAGGCAGACAGCATCCCCGCCCTTCCTGCTTTCCTAAGGCCAGATCTGCCTCACCGAGCCCTCTGCCTCCTGGGGCCAACTATCCCAAAGTGGCTCTGAGGGAGGCAAGGTGATGGTGAAATCCAAGCCGTGCCAATGACCTCGGCCATCCTGGGAGCCAATGGCCGGGAGGAGCAGCTCAGTAGGTGGTGTGCCGGGAGCCGACCCTGCCAGTCCTCGCACAGGCCTTTTGCTGCGGGCTTTTGAGGACGGAGCAGCTTCCACCGTTGGCACCACGCTGGACCTTGTGCTGAAGGATGCAGGATGTGCTGTGCCGTGTCATTATCACCTCATGTCCTCGGGGAGTCGCAGCGGGCGTCCCAGAACGGCCTGTGCCCCCATGTTCTCCCCTCCCACCGCTCCAGCCAGCGGCAGCCCTGTCCTCCGGGGTCTCTCCCGCGTAAGGCGCGTTGCAGGCAGCATCACCGTTGCAGGCAGCGTCACCACAGGAGCAGTGCCAGGGGCAGGAGGAGCAGCGTCGGCGAGATGGAGACCTCGGCAGCACCACCGCAGTCTTGGGCATTTTCCTGGGAGATGGGAGAGAAGGCGTCAGCTTGCTTACTGACAGGGTGGCCGCTGGCAGAGGGAAGGGAGCCCGCCCCTCACCTTTGGAAGGGGGAGCAATGCCTGCGGCCAAAAGGAAGGATCACCGGGGGCAAAGGAAGGGACTGGTTTGATGCCCGTGGGTCATGGTGGCCACCTGCGAGCTAGGAAGCCGCTTGCCTCCTCGGCTTTCGCCATACTCTGCCCCACACCCTGAAACCCGTCCCTCAGCCTCGGAGGTTGCAGCAGGAGCGGCTCCTGCCTGCACATCCCTCCTGCAGCTCCTTCCAGAGTCTCCTGCCCACGAGCAGGCCACTGTGCCTGCTCCTGGCCCCACGGGGCAGGGACAGGCAGCTGGGCTGCCTCCCACGCTGTGCGAAGGTGCCCGGGCCAAACTCCTGCCAGCCCAGCAGGCGGGAGAGCTGCCTGCTGCTGCACCGAGTCCCGGTCACGAGGGCAGGTTACAGGAATCGGGGCTCTCCCAGCAGGTGAACCCCCAAAGAAACCCAGCAACCCTGTGATGTCTGATCTCAAGCCCTTCCCAGCATGATCCTGCTAGGGTCTCCTGCTAGGAAGCCCCTTGGGGAGTCACACGGCTGTGTCTGGGTCCAGCCAGCGGGCTGGGCACGCGATACACACAGCGCAGGGGTGCAAGAGGAGACGTGTGCTTGGGCACAGGCATGCCCATGGTGAAACCCAGCCACATTCTCTCCCTCCCTTCCCGTGCTGCCCTGGGGTACCTCAGGGTGAAACGCATGGCACGTGTCCGGCCGCCGCCTCAGCTTCTGGGACCGCATTCGTTCACACTTCACTGAAGCGTTATGTGCGAGGCTGTTAAGGGCACTGGCAGTGGCAGGCAAGGAAAAGGGGGGTGAGCACCGCACAGACCCATGGGGCCCTGATGCAAGTCGTGTAGGTGTAACTGCACAGCCTGGGAGACAGAGCGGGGAGGACAAGGGAAGGGCGAGGTCACCCTGCATGGCCTGGAGACATCTCCAAGCGCCAGAAGGTGGCAAGGAACGATGGGCAGCTGAAAGTGGCCAAAATGCATGGAGAGGGCTCAGCTTCACGGTCACAAGCTGCACCACGTCAGCGCCCTTACGAGGAGTGAGGGATGAGGACCCAGCAGGGATGGGTTACAGAAGCACCTGGGAGCAGTGTCGGGGAGCCAGCCGAGCGGTGCCCACCCCACCACTGACCCTTTCTCCTGGCCTGTCCCACCTTCACCCTCATACAGTGCATCTGACAGCCTGGCCGGTGGAGGCTGGCTTCCTCTTGGGGGGCCGGAGGGCAGGACTGTTACCTCCTCTCCACCACAATGCAACCCTGCCTGCTCTGTGTCTCTCTCCCTGGCTTCCCACGGGTCAGGCCATGCCCTCCACCCCCATGGCAATTGTCGTGGGAGCAGGTTTTCCACCCTAGCAAACACGGAGACGAAAGGGCCTGTGGAGCTGTGCATCCCTGCTGTGCATGGAAGGATATATTTGACCTCTTTCACATCCAGCAGGACAGGTGGGAAGATGCTGCAGTCGCAGGTGGCATCTGTGACGAGGAGCAGGAGGTTACTGCTGGCGATCTGCTGCGCCACAAACATCCTGCGAAGAAAAGAGCGGGCGGGAGAAAGCACATCCCTCCCATTGCAAAGCCAGAGTAGCTGCCCAGGCACCACCTGGCCCACAGCAAAGAAATCCAAAGAAAACAGACATTATCGGAAACGGGATGTCAGCAGGAAGCAGGAGAGACACAGCGAGCAGCCACGCGCACCAGGGACGTACACCTTTTTGGCCTCAGGAAGCTCTGAACTGGCTCAGATTTACAAGTCCACGCTAGGCACAAAAGCCAAAATCAAACCCAAAACCCACCCAACCAACCAAAAATACCAACCAACAACCAAAGCCCAACACAAGCCCTCCCCAAAGTGGCAGCATGTCACAGCAGATGACACTTGAGAAGGCCTGGTTTCATCCAGAGGTGTGCCAATGCCATTCAACATATATTTATGCGTGTGCTTATACAACGCAAGGCTGTATGTACTATGCAGTCCTGCAAGGGGCAGAGTTTTGCTAAATTCCTTGTTACTGGAGTGAGAAATGGAGGATCCCAGTAGCATCGCACATTATGTTGGTGTGATGGGACTGACCAACTGGTGCTTGGTGCAACAAAAAACATGCAGTTTCACTTTGCAGCCACAAGTTTGCCTGTCTCTTCCCCTCCCTGTTGGGCAAGCAGACTACAGAAAGGTCCGGTTACGAGCACAGGCACGTGCCAGCAAGGCTGTGTCTAGATGTAAGCGTTTGCCCGAGGACGTGCACGTGAGGGCTTGCAGAAGCACTGCTGCCTGGTTGTGCAGGCGGCGAGGGCTTGTGTGGGCAGCGCAGGATGAGGGCAGGCACGCGTTTCAGCTGCGTGCAGGGTTTTGTGCATGAGTGTGTGTGCACATGCACGTGCGTGGGCAGCTCAGCCGCGCTGCCGTGCTCACGAGGCTGCATGCGCCTGTGACCGTGGGTTGGCACACCGGCACGTGCACGTCGGCACCCCTGGGCGAGCGCGGGTGTGGCGGGGGTGCGTGTCCAAGCGTATGCACGCCGGTGTCACCGCAAGGCGCGGTGCGTGTCTGGGCATCTCACCAGCCTGCGCCATCCCCCTGCCCGATGCCTTGCAGGCATTGCCTGCCCTCTGCCAGCGCAGAGGCTGCAGCCAGCCGAAGCAAGGCTGAGCTGCCCACGCTGCCGTTCTCCACTGCCTGCTGGCAGGCTGTGCTGCCGCCGGGCACTGTACAGCCCTGGCAAGGAGCCTGCAGGCTGGGCTGGGGCTGCTGGGCGCAGGGAAGGCCAGGGACGGTGGGCTTGGCGTGCCTGCACTGGTGGCAGGGCTGCAAAGCTGCAGCTGGTACGTGGCTCTGCGCGCTCCCAGTCATGCTAACCACCTCTCAGCCGAGGGAGAGGGCTTCTGGATTAGAAATACAGGTTTGTGGCGATGTGCCCACTGCACGGACCAACCTGACTGCAACTGGAGGACCGCCCTGTCTCCCTGGTTATTCACCACCTAGTCTTTCTGCCTTCTAGCCTCCAGGGATTTCTGTATTCACTTTTAGAGGTGTTGAATGTCACACACTGCAGCGCACCATTTCATTAGTATTCCTGGCTGATGACTGCTCTGGGAGCTTTGACAAGCAGATTTTTAACCCACGCACAAATTCTGTAACCAAGAGAGAGGTGCCCCATGCACCAATCCGCAAGCCAACTTTTTGCCCAGGATGGAGCACCCAGCCTATCCTTGCTCCACTGGGAACCATCTGGGCTTGCGAAACGTGATGGGGAAAGCCTGCACACCCCAGTGGGCCACTGTCTAATGCTCCACAGAGCCTGTGTCAGGGCACGTGTCTCTCCCGAACATGAAAGTTGCAAGAGATGTGCCCAGTATCCAGAGGCTGCAATCCAGTCCCGCGCCTGTAACTACAGAGCTGAGCAGAACTCAGGGGCTGCTGCTGCTGGAGCTGGCAAGGTGCTGCCTTCCCCCCCTTATACCATAAGGCAGTGACTCAAGAGGGATGGGCAGTAGGAGACACACGGTTTGGGCTCATCATCCTGAGACCATTCAACCCCCTCCCCACTTCCCACCACCCGGGGGGTTGCTGTAACCACCACAGTACAAGATACCCATGGTGGAAACCTCTGCCCGCTTTCCCAGGGTGGGTGGGTGGGTGCCGGGTTCCATCAAGGAGGGGTCAGCCCCAGGCTGCGTCAGTGGCGGAGATCCCTGCAGCAACAGCCTAATGCACAACCAGGTCAGTTTGGGGCATGCAGCTCCTCTGCAGAGCTCCTACCCAGAGCTTATTGCACCTACACAATACCTTGTTGTCACCAAATCTGCCATCGCTTCTTCTAAAACAATGTTTGGCAAGGCCTGGTTTTCCTAAAGTCATGCTGAGTAGCGCAGGCTGTTTTTCTGACCTTTAAGTCTTTCCTGCAGTTGGCCCAAGGCTGAAGTGAGACTAGGTAGGATTTTGTTTTTTTTTTTTTTTTTTTTTTAAGAGTGATTCCAGTCAGATCTGTTTGGACACCTCACGTTAGGAAAAGCTGGACCAGTGGAAATTCATTCTTCTGTCACCTTTCCGCATGTGATTGCTGATGGCACTATGCAACCACTGAAAATGGCCTCTTTTCACAATGACTTTTCTGTTATTTTGGACTGTTCATTCTCTTAAAATGAAAATGGAAAATAAAAAAGTGGACCTGTGTTTTCATTTCTTTCAGTTTAACACTTTTTTTTTATCCCCCTCCCTGCTTTTTTCTTTTTTCTGTAGAAAAACAGAAAAGAGGGAAAAATATAAAAAGGAACAGGAAAGCCGAAAGCACTGCAAAAAGGAAAATTTTCTAAGGTGAAAACTTTTGCCAGAAACGTGAAAAAACAGAAGAGGTTCCTTTCTGAAATCTGTGGAATGGAAAGATACATATCTATTTAAATGCTCTTTCCCTCATTCTACAGCCACCTCTGCTTATTAACAGATGTTTTAAATTTTTTTTCTCTTTGACCGATAAGTTGTAACTTGGTCATTTCACCTCCTTGTTGTCCAGCATGGCTGTTTAGCTCTGCTCTGTGTCCAGAGCTGTGGATGCGGCGGTGGCCACGTGATGGGCACAGCGGCAGGCGACTCTTCTCAAGTCACTGCCATCACCGGTGGGCTCTGCGATGAGGCTTGCGTGCTGTCACAACCTGGGGATAGGTGCACAAGGCCCCAAATGAAAGGGAAGCTGCAATCCTTACTTTTGGCAATCTCCGCACTCAATCAGCCCGTTGGTCTCCTTGATGGCCGGCTCGTACACAAAAACGGGGTACTCGGTGTCACAGGGCTGCAAGGTGTCGTGCTTCTTGTGCTTGTGAGCTGCGATGGTAAGGAGACAAGGTGAGAAGTGAAGGGAAGGGGATCATATCGGGGTGGTCTGCACTGAGAGGGAAGCATTTAAGACTAGCGATGTAGGTTGGAGCAGCAGCCCTGCGTCCCTCTCCCCACCCCCCGACAGTGGCCAAGAGCAGGTGCCTACCAGGGAAGAAGGGGAAGGAGATGCTGCAGAAAGCAGCCAGGCAGTGATCCCTGGTCCCACTAGGTGGTGTGGGAAAACCGGCCTATGTGAGAAATGTGCCCAATATTCCCACTCGCCTCCCTGAAGCAAGCCTGCACCCTGCCCTGCTGAAGACACAGCCATGGGGCTGCAGCGGCCACAGCACCCCAGGGACCCCGCGGCCAGCTACGCAGGAGCATTTGGGCACTAGCACCCCGTGTTCAAAGGAGGCGGGGGGTCTACCGAACCAGCAGTGTCAATAAAGTCCCTCCTGCCTAATCCAGCCCTGGTTCACACACTTTTTTAAACATTCAAAGCTGCGACTGGGCTGGTCCTCAGTGCCCGTGCTGCGGGATCTGCCCCTACAAGGGACCCTGTGTGTCTGCGGTGGGGTTCTCCGTCAACCGCTGATCCTTCCTGAGCCCTCTGACATTTCAGAGCGAGCCCACAGGAGGCAATTTGAGGGGTTGAATATGTGTCACATAAAAAAGAAAACACTGCCAGCAAAGAGATCTGGCCCGAGACCACAGGGACGCAGATGACGGCTCTCGAGGACCAGCAGAGACCCAGCTAACGCGTGGCACTGGCTCCTGGAGGGAGCCATCCACCGCAGAGGTAGGGAGCAGCTGCTCCATCACTCATCAGTCACACTCTGTGGGACTCCCAAACTAATTTGGGGATGAGGGGGAGCTGAACCGCCTTACTGAGCCTCCCTCGAGAGGCAAGGGCAGCCTTTCTAGGAGTTCAGCAAAGTCTGCCTTGCCTGAAACTACTGCCTTGGGCCCTTCTGGCAATTATTTTCTGCAGCTGGAGGTAGCAAAGCCAGTGCCTGCCTCTGTAAGACACAGGGGAATGTCGACGGTGGAAAAGCGAGGCTTTGTTGCTAGGGGAGAGGTGGTTGCGGCTCAGCCAACAACAAGTATGAGAAATGGTTTCTACAGCAGCTTTGGGTCTGAGCACAAAAGACTCGCTCCGCAGCCCTCCACCCACACAGCGGCTGCCAGCAGCCCTGCTGGGGGGGACGGACAGAGAAGAGAGTCCTTCTGATGTGGAGGACGACCAGCTTATCCCTTGCAGCAGCGGCACTGAAGATTTATAGAAAAATGCAGCAACACGGGTTTTAATCAGTAAATGTATGGTAAGAAGGCACCAAGAGGGCATCCGTGATCCTGATGGGTAATTTGCATCACTGTACAACCCTCACTGAGAGCTATGGTCTCCTCTCCCCTGACACTGCCGGAGCACACAGAAAGAGGCAGGCACCACCCCGCGGAGCTTGCTGTCTAAACAATGTGGATTACGTGAGAGAGAGAAAAGCCGCATGATTTTCTCTGATTTTTCTCTCCACCACGGTGATCCAGCGACACAAGACATCCATTTAAGAGCCAGGAGCTGCAGCCCAATCTCCCCTCTAATGCCTTCCCAGGTGAATATGACAGGTACTCAAACACCTCCCTGCAGTCCAGAGCCCCCCGTAGTTGTGCCTCATGCTTTTCTTCTTAACTCTCTAAAAATGTCACTCACAAGGCAGCCTCCTACTTAAATCCTCCCAGACAGTGGGACCCACCTTTTGGTATCACGGTTAGGTTCATTTTGCACAGATCCAAAAGCACACAGGGCTTGATTTCAGCATGATGCCTTGTTCTTTATTCACCCGGGATTCACACTAAATTAATCAACTAAACTCGTCGTTTCAGGGTCCGGCAGCAACTCTGCCGCCAGCCAGGAGCTGCCTGCCTGTGCTCCGTCACCATTCACCATAACCTCTGTGCAAACCCCACACTGCAGAAGCATGGAAAAGCCTCTCCCATTTTTGCTAATGGAGAATGCCTCTGACTGGCACCTGTCACGGGGACGAACAGTCCTGAGGACATTTGGGATGAGCTGTAGAAGACCTTATTACTGGGGTGAATTTCAAAGGCTTAGACATTTCTGATGAAACACCCAGAATATCCCCATTTATGCTGAAAGGAGAGAAGCTGCAAACGCTTTCCAGCTCAGACCAGCTCCAGCGCTGGCAACTCTACTCTGGCCAGTGAAGTCCCTAATGGACTAAAGGAGTGTGAGGAATGGCGGAAGCCCTTTCCTTCAGCCTTAGTTCACTGTACTAGTGGCTGGGAAAACAGCTCCAAACTCTAAAACAGGTGGCCAGACTATCGTAGTCTGGGCCAGGGACAGACCTTCTCAGGGACGTGCTTTGTGGCAAGACCATGCATTGGTCCCTCAGCAATGAACCGTCACAGTCCCGTTGTGTTACCCCCGGATTTGCAGCACTGAGTGACCAGTGCTGTCACCGCAGCACAGCTGCTGGCGATGGACCGTGCCGATTCTTGCTCAGAAGAACAGCTGCAATGACCACAAGGGTGACCTGATAAAGTTGTGGCACAACTGCTTGCAAGAATTTAGCGTATTGCTCATGTCAGGAGTGGCAAAGGGTCCTGACATAGCACAGACTTCATCCAGGTCCTCATTTTTCCCCCATCCCTGGCAAAGAATGACATTCTCCACTAGCTCCAGGTTCCTGACATAGTGTCATCAAAGTGGATGGAGTTAAAGCCATATAAAAAACAGTGGTGTGAAGAATGGGGTGCAGGGAGGGGGTGAATCAGACCATCAGCTTGGAAAATACAGGATGGAAGGAGATTTGAGGCCTCCCAGCCTCAGCCAGCGTTGAACCAGGGCCATTGTGCTGGACTCAGGCTTGGAGAACTGGGCCTCAAGGGGAAAGGCAACTAAAGAGACTGCACGATCCACACCCAGGATAAAGCTGCACCCTCTGCCAGTGCTGACCAGCACTGCTTGCTGGCCTGACCCGCTTGGGCAAGAGCTGTACCTCAGCTCTGGACGCAGGACCAGAGAGGCAACACTTAAGCAGTAATCCTGGGCCAAACTGCGCCGTGGTGGCACTCACGGGAGCAGCCCGTGCATCTGGAGGTAAGCGGTGGGAAGTGCAGCGGGTTTAGTCCCTTCAGGGGCACTTTTGCAGTGCAGTATGGGCTAAGTCACGAACAGAAGTTGCGTTTCTGTTTGGAGTCTTTCACGAACATCTGCAATTTGACTTGCTCTGGGTTAACCTCATCACGTGCACCAAGCTGTGTTTTTAAACTGTGCTAAATTGGCACAAGTCCCCTGCACAGACCATCTTAAATCAGTTTCTTGGCACAGGCTAAATGAAAAGAAGCCACTTTAAAATCTCCTAACTTCTGCACAGAGACAAGACCTATGACAGAGATTATGCTTAAGCCTCCTGCCACTTAATTTGCTTGGAAGCAACGCAGCTGCAGCAGTATTGAGGAGTTCAGAGGAGCCCAGTAGCATGTACCTCATCAGCAAAACGCTTGGGCTGAGCCTCTGCATGCACATGCTGGACATCAAAACGTTATCAGCGCTCTGAGAGTCTGGCGGTCAGGGATTAGTAAACAGTCAGAGGAGCTGATAACAAATTGCAAACTTTATAGCAAAGAGTGAGTTAATTCCAAGCTGTCGTTGCTACCATCTGCACTTCCAGAAAGACTTTGTCAGACATTTGGCAACCAATCCTTCTGAGTAGCAAAGGCAGCCGCTGCGCCTTGTTATGAACTATACAGCCCAGATTGTGAACGCTTTCGCACCAGCAGAAATCATGGATAACTGCACCCAAATCAGTGGATTTACTCTGGGATACGAGACAAAATCTGCCGCTTAGTTACAAACACAAACCACAGAATTTAATCAATTATCTTGTAAAATATCCTCAGTGTACATTAGCATGCAGTTAAAAAGAAAGTTTTCTGAGCTACAGAATACTAGAAATAGTCCTTTCTAGGCTGCGTGCCTTGGCTGGAAGTATTTTTGGCTTAATGAAAGGCTTTCAAACCTGTAGTGATGTCCATAAAAGCAGAAGCCCTTACAAACACAGAGAGGAATGAGATGCTGAGAGCAGTGAAAAATCTGTGGAAGCAAATATGTCTTCTCACCACCTCTGAAAAGCAGATTTGCATGATGAGTGCAGTCTGAATACATCATGCCCATATTCCAATGGCAAGTCTCACCTTCCCAGAAAGCAAGAGAACTTGGGAAGCAGAAATAGGCTCAGTGCTGCAGAGCCAGAGGTGCAGAGTCAGGCATTAGATCCCCGACCATTAATTCCTCTGCACATATCCCTGAATAAATGTGTGCTCAGTTTCTCTCTCACATACTTTTTGCATACACCAGCCTTGGCATGCAGTCAAGAAAATGTTAACATCTCTGGCAAAAATCTACAGCCCCTTCTTAACAACATGTGCAATCCATTTCTTCCAGCCCCAATAGTACTCTTCCACCCCGCTACTCCCCCCGACACATGGACACTCATTTTTTTCATCGGTAGTCACCCTCTCTTTCTCTTCCTCTTCTTCATACAGTAGGACACATTCCAACTGTCTCTATTTCTCTATCTCTGTCTCACACATACGTCTTGCTGGGCAGAGAGCAAATCGGTGAATACAAGCTAGATATGGAAGCAGGGAGATAGAAACTCAGCCACAGTCTGGACTCTGTCTGGAGGGATTTCTAACTAGTCTGTAGGAGTGGATTATGAGCTAGAGCATATACTTATCAGCTGAACTGCTTGTAAGTAATTCTGCATTATCTTGGAGCTGGGCTGGGATTCATAAGGAGCTAAGCCATGGGGTGTGGAAAAGAAGACTTAAGTTGCCTCTTAATAACTGAAGTCTACGAGACCTGTACAGTTTTTCCTTTGAGAAGACACGGGTTGGTCTTTGGTTTTGGTGTAATGGCTGAAAAGAACAGGGCAGCTGGGAACCACAGTGCCTCAAGGACATGCCCTGGTACGCAGGCTACAGGCCCATCTATGCCATAGTAACAAGTGATGGTTTTGTCTGTGCCTGCAGCCACTGGGGAGGCTGGCATGTTCCTTCTTTTATTGACTTCTCAGTAACAGACCTTCAATCTCCAGCTCGGCCAGCTAAACGAGCAACAGCATCGCTTGCTTCTTTGCAGCGCAGGGAAGTTGAGCCAGGCACTGCCTTGTCCCTGTCACACCTTTCTGCAAGTTCCCCATTGTCCAAAAGGTGGAAAAAAAGTCTTTCCTAGCCTGGGATTTCTAGCTAAATCCTCCTCTTTTCACTGCTAAGTGGTTCTACTTACAGTGGTGGAAGACAGCCTTGGCTGGAAAAGTCGCAAGACACACACAGACGCACAGTGAAGATGGAGCCACATGACAGTTTCACATGATGGCAGCACAGCGAAGAGATGAATTTGCACACAGCAGTCATGGAGGTGATGCAGGAGAGAGATGAAGAAAGCACAAAAGGAAATGGCCATGAGCAGGGCAGCAGTGAGAACCTTCCTCCCTTTTTCTCACATCTCCTCAAGGAAAGACTAAATCAAACTGCAGCCATTTAGCATCCACAGCAGCTCCCTGCAGGAACACCAGGTTTGTCTGTCCTCCAGAAAGAGCAGTGCCTCCTGCATTGCCACAGGTACTGCACTTGCTCATCTGACTCTTCCCCACCGATTTCTGCGTGGGGCCACTCCCGTTATCCTGATGTGTGCTAAGCAGCAGCCAGGGCCACACAGAGGATACCTGCAACTTCTACCACCATCTCTGGCGATCCTTTTTGGAAGAGGTGAGCGGGACCTAAACAGTACCCAGACATGGTTCTCTGACTAAAGGAAATTTTGCTTTCTAAAAATGGCTGTTTCCCCATTACACCAGGAGAGTTCAGTGCAGAAGCACCAGCCCCACATTTAGCAGGGAAGGTACCACCGTCTCCACTAAAAGCACCAGTAGCGCTGAATAATTAGTGAGGCTGTAATAAAGGCACCTACATGGCTGCGCAGAGCACTCCTCACCTTTCCTTTCGGGTCACCTCAGGACCATTAACATCCCCCCTGCCTGTGGGGCAGGGATGCGACTGCAGAGACTCCCGGGATGTTTTTAGCAGGCAGCACTGCAGCTGCAGGGCAGGTCACTGGATTTCAACCCAGACGTACCCCTCTGCTGCACTCAGCTGCTGTGCAACACCATGTGCCATTACCTTCTCTCTTCCAGAGAGGGTCCAGTGGGCAAATGAAGACCCTCCATGTGTTATTGAACCTTACAGATTTCCGGCTAGCCTCCTGGGATGCCTGCTAGGCTCCGGAGAGCCTGCTGCTCCAGCCCTGCTCTGTCCTGTAGCCCACCTTCAGGAAAGAGTGGGAGGGAGTCTTTCCAAATGAAGGGCTTTGCAGCTGATGGTCTCTCTCATCCGACTGCACGTAGGGTGGGGGTCCTTGGAAAGAAGAGCCTCCCCCACCCCAGCAGCTACCCTGAGGAAAGCAAGCAGCGTGCTCTGAGCCGCACACACCTCACCCTGACTGCCCTGGTGCTGTGGCAGCCTGAAATGGGGGTGGGAGTCGGGGGAGATGGGGCGGCAGTGGGACCTGGAAGCTGGATTCCACGGTCCATGGAGGGAGAGGTGGCGGGGCAGATGGTGGGCTCCTCACATGAGGCCAGGCTTCCCTGTACAGCTTCTTCTGCCACCAGCGGCTGTAACACTCACGTGCTATGGGGCAGCTGGACTTTTGTGTACTCACCATCTGCCAAGTTGTCTGAGTGCCAGAAGCTACTGATGTTAAACTCCAAAAGGAAGCTGTCAAAAGAGCAAGAACAGAGGATGCTTTTTCAGCAGCCTGGAAGGATGCAGGTGTCAGGGAGGTGGCCCCATCGCCTGGCGAGTATCAGTTCTAAAATGTTTACTATGAATTTGCTGGCAGTGGAAGTCTGAGGTTTTTTTTTTTTTTAATTTTTTTTCTTTCCTCTCCACCTGATGAGAGTGTAGCTCTGTATCATGGGATCTGTACTGTGGAATAACTGAATGGGCTTTTACCTGCAGTGCATACTGTGTGGGGGCCTTGCCAGCGAAGGAAGGACTGAGTACGGCAGCACCCGAGGCTGGGAGGGGATTCAGTCACCATGAGACACACCTGAGGAGCAGGCACGGGTGGCCATCAGGGAGCCCGTACACTGGCTACACGGAGGTAGCTGCACATTACATTGAATTATTCTGAATTACACTCAAGCCCTAGGAGCTGGATCTTTTCCACGCTTTGCCTTTAGCATACCAGCAAGCTGAGCAGCAGCACTTTCATCCTAATTTGAACTTGAACTCCGATTCCGCCCAGCAGTTTGAGGTGAGCCTGAATCTGGAGCTTGATTCACGGCCTCCCTTCTCTCCTCCCTTGCCTGTCACTCAGACGTGAGCTCCCTGGCTTCCTTCCTTCAGCCTTCGCCCCCCACGAAGCAAAGGTGTGCATTCGCTCATCACGGGCAAAGGAGACAGGCAAGAGGACTTCGCATCAAGGATCTGCACGGGGCCCCGGGAGACCCAAGTCCTATTTCTGACTCCGCCACTTTGTACTGAGTGACTTCAGGTAAATCCCAGACCCGTTCTGAGCCTCTGCCTCTCAAAATGGGAATAGTAATAGCTTTCAGTCTCCTAGGAGCAAGGCGCTGAGCTGAATGTCAGGAGAAGGCTGAGAGCAATGCCCTACGCAGGGGCCTCCGCTTGCAGCTTTCTCAGCTCTCGTCCCCGTTGGTCTGAGCCTCCCAAACACCCCCATCATTTGGTACTCACATGAGGAAATCACTTATCAGCCATTTCACTGCAGCTAGAAAGGCATAAATTGGCTGGAGAACAAAAGAAGAGATGAGAAATACCATAAGGACCTGGTCAGAGTTTATAATTGTTATGCAGGACCCCACGTTTCAGACCAATTCCCTCCACTGATCAGAGCTCTTGAAGACAGGCTGGAAATTCAAGGTCTGAGCATCACTGGAAAATGTTCAAAATACATCAAAAGCCAGCAGAGCTGCCTTGCTACTAATAATATCTTCTCACCCCCTCCCCGTCAGGGTCAGGGAGTTTATCGCAAATGTATGAAGGACTTTGAAGATGTAATTGCTTGATGATTTCTCTCCAGTATGGACGACCTTGAGAGCTCAGAGCAGAAGAGAAACACAGCTAAATGGGACACCACCAGTTTAGGATGCTTTTATATTCTGATAGCAAGTGGTGTTTCTGGGACAAGCGACAGCATTGCCCAGGATTTAGTATTATCTGCCATTGATTGATTATGCTTAACTGTGCTTTCATCCAGCTTTTCCTCAAGATGGCATGACTTCTATCATCTTCCTGCTTTTCAGCTACAAATTGGAAATCCAGCATTGTCCCAGGGACAATTCATCTGCAGAGGATCCTGCTGGTTCTTTTCTTCATGGTAACCATGTCTAATTTTCATCTCTCCCTCTCATAATCATGCCCGTATCCTCAAACCCAAAACAGATGCGGCAGTCACAGGACACAAGATAAGGTTCCATTACTGCTAAGTGACTTATCTTCAACCAAAATAAGTCAGCAAATAATAAAATGTATAGATGGTTGGGAATTTGACCGATTTTTCCTTTGAACGATGCGCATGAAAAATGGACTTTTCTTGATTTCTTCCTTTTCAAGGGGTTTGCTAAGAGGGGAAAGGGAGAGATGAAGGCTGAATGCTCACCTTTTTAGTCTCTTCCCAATTCACCTGGTTTTTGGCAGCTCGTATTTTGTGACATTTCTTTCAGTAATCAAAATTCTCGAGGATATGCTCAAGCAAATATTTTCACTGCAATCACAATATTTTATCTATACAGCTTAAGTATAGCTATTGCCAAAACTGCTATATTGTTAAAAATGTAACACATTATTAAAAAGTAATATTTTGTTGAAAATTCTTTTACTGGAAAAAATTGACCATGTCATGGTGTAGGATGTACTTCCAGCACCCCACATTTTAAAGTATCAAAAACCCGATTATAACAGCAATAAACACATCCCTGTTTAGGGTTGCTTCAACTAGTTTGAAGTGGCCTGAGTGTTGAGTAATTACTTAGTTCTGCCTGTTCGAGGCCAGGTTAGGAAGGTAGAGTGGGATGAGATTATTAGCTTGTATCGGACTAAAGAGAGGTTGCATTTGGGTACTGGCAAAACTATTCACTCTGACAGCTTGTTCCCTGGGCTATCGGCATTTCTCGGCAGCTTTAACCCCTCTCTCTGTTGCTCCAAGCCCACTGACGCTTCTCTGAGAGGCTGACAGCTTTCTCCCAGATGCTCTGTTCCCTGACCGTGCAACTCTCCTTTTTGAGCTGCTGAGTAAAACCATGCCCTGTAAAAGCACTTCTGTTCATTTCAGCTGCAAGCTGGTTCTTCAGCTTTTAGGAGAAGCCTGGCATAGTCTAGTTCCTGTCCTCTCCCTGGTCCTTCCGATTTTCAGTGAGATCCTATATGCCAATAGAGAGCCAAATTGGAAACCACTGTCAGTGGCCATCACTGCCTCAGAAATCTGCCTTAGATGAGTTTGGACATTGCTGTCCCTTGAAAGCAAACAGCTACTGAGCTCTTTTGGGGATCATGCTACATCAAGGTGTTGGAGGCATCCTAGGAAAAAGCCTCCACAGCCAAGCCCAGAGAGGGCTGTGTGCTGACAGATACGTACGCTGAGCAGAGGCCGGGCACCGCTGTGGTGGTGGTAGGGTACTTTGCACATTGCTTGATAATCATACATCGTCACCCTGCAATCAACACAAAACAAGCAAGCAGTCAAAAGCAAGCAATGCAACTGCCTACGGGACGCACGCGTCAGCGTGCACTACTTTTTCTATAAAAGTTTCTGTATGGAAGAACTAAAGCAGGGGCCTGCTTACACATGGCTTTGCTGTTTGGTCAGTGCTGGATTTCACAGAGCAATAAGGCCCCGGATTATTGTAACTGGGTCAGTACAGGAGGAAATATGTCCCTAATTTCAGATGGTGAGTAAAGCAGGCTGTGAAGCAGGAGAATTATAATTGTATCTACCTCAGGTCCCCCTGGTTCCTGTTTTCAAGCCACTGAAACTCTGAACTCTCTTTTGACATGGGCTGGGGGAGTGGAGTGAGACGAACAGAGGTATTTTTAGGAGAGAGAGAAGTGTGCTCAGCCAGCTGCAACGCCACATCTGGGGGGCTCTCAGACAACTGCTCATAGAAAGGCTTTCCAAGTGGCAGGAGGAACTGAGGCACTTCACCCAAAATACCAAGAAGTGTTTCCCATAGCATCTTTCCCTGGAAAAGACAGAGGAGCAGCTGCTTTCCGGCAAAATGGAGATCAGGAGTTACTGTCTCTCTTGGTGCTTTGCAGCAGGTGGAAGAGCAGGAGATGAGGAGAAACAGGGTGTGTGGTGATGATGGCTGAGCAGGTCAGGGGAGGGAGTGGGTAGCTAAAGGAGCTCTTGTAGCCGAATGAGAGAGCCACATGCACCAGCACGTGCATTTTCCCCCTGCTCAGTGGTGCTGCTTATGGGGACCAATATGCTCTGACCCACACACCAGCTGAAGAAAGAGAAGTATAGCGCAGAGATCCCCCACTTACCGCCTGAACATGCCCATGTTTAGCAGCTGGGTCATTACCGAGCCATCCACTGCACCAAAAAATTTTCCAGTCTGCAGGCATAAGAAAGGAAAAAACCAGAATAAACTGTCAACAGTAAAATTTCCAAATGCTCGATGGCTCCAGTCGATCCAGTCTGTCTGGAGGCCTACTACACATAATGAGTGTTTTATAAGGAGGTAACACCAAGTGTTGTCCTTCGGCTGGCTGGAAAGCTTGAGGGAGGACTTCCCCCATCACCAGCTGGGCATCCTGCACCATTCCTACCATGCTTGGAAATGATTTAGCCCACATAAGTCCCTGCAGCTTGTGACAGAAAAAGGCAGACTCTCAAGCTGCAGAGACCCAGGCACGTTGATTCACTGGGAGCCTGGGCTCTCCTGTGGGTTTTTGTGAATCCATGTTCTCTGGATCTGAATGTCCAAGTCTCTTCTGCTTGAGCCTCTCTGCTAGCCTGTGGCTGCAGTGGCTTTGGAAACCTCTGCTCTCCTGCTGCCCTAGGCAAACTGACTCACTGCACGTAAGTGCGCCGTACACATTTATTTAGGTAGCAAACACAATTTTACAACTCACTGCTGTGCAAGTTCTGAGCAGGCAGTAACCCAAACAACACAACACACACTGGCCCATCCCTTTAGCTTACACACTATGTGCTGGCACAGCCAGAGCTGTGCTAGCACAGACTCCACCCTAGCAAAAGTTGCATTTGGGGGGCAACAACCCCCAAACCCCGCTTGCACGCCTGGACTAAAAGCAGAGCTCGTGGCCCTCTGATCCCATTTACGTTTTGGAGTCAATAACCTCAAATACTGTCTCAATCCCAAATCCGGGAACTGCTGCTTGAAAGACTTCTTCAAACAAACAACAGTTCTGGCTTTCCTGATTACTAAACCATGACAAATCTATTGCAAAAATGCTTTGAATCTGCCAAGTCCACTGCTTTGTTTGCAAGCAAGTAAATAAAATACTCATAAATAATAAAAAACGTGGATATGAGCTGTCCTCCATCTATTTTCCTGGCTCATGGGTCTTGACACAGTAAATAGCTCCCATATGTTATGGAACAGCTCACGCAGTTTGGGGGGGCATTTTACTTTTCCACTGATAAGCTAGCAGTCATTTAGCACGTATTAGCAGATGACAGATGACTTCTTTTATTTGTGGGGCATTTCCACTAAAAAAAAACAACCCTTAGGCAGATTTACCTAAGATCATATGGTAATCAGCTAACAGCAGCGTTACACGGTTATGAGCCTCTTCCCAACAGGCTTTAGAAGGTGTTTCACTGTATAAATCAATACATAGCATCAACTCCCCTTTGAGCATTTAGGCTGTAATCGTCTCAGACATAGTCAAATGTGTCTGAGCAAGCGCTAACTTTTTTCACCTCCCTCGCTCTTTCAATCTGATTAGGGTGGTGAGGAGGCCAGCTGCTTCCATTTAATACCAGTCTGCAGCCCGAGCAGGAGCTGGAGTGGTGGGATTTAATGCAGTGCAAGCTGCAGCCGGTGTGGCAAGGGCAGAGGGCCACTGCAGGACTGTAAATGGGGCCCACCCTGTCCAGAGATGCTGGTCTGACCGAATTTCTCCAGGTAGGACATCGTTCCTGCAGGTACAAGTATGAGGAGCTATTAGTGTAGTTGAGAGTAAGGCCTGGGGAATGTGTTCAGAAAAGCATCAGCAAGCCAGCCTTTAACACTGAATCAGACATTCAAAGCTCGGTGCTGTTTTAGGTACCCCGTGCAGGTAGTAACACAGGAAAGCATCACTTGGCAGAAACCAAAGCGGTCCTGTACTGAAGTGACGTTTTGCAAAGCAGCTCTCATTACAACCTGCTTCCTCCAGTGACTGGCTGCTGCTCTCCCAGACATCCCTCTGCTGTGTTTCTCCTAACTCCCAGCTCTGGGCAGGTTTCCACAGGCCCTTGCAATTTCAGAGGTTGTGAACCTCTGAAAGCATCGCCCCTGACACCCTGCGTGACACATGCTGTACCACATCCCCCTGCAGCTGAGAGCGTACAAGTACATATGCAGGCTATGCACAGGAAAGAGATGTGTCCTGGAGCACACATATGGCTCGCAAGGTACATCACTGCTCACAGACATACAAGTGTCCACGCTTCGCTGGCTCATTGAGCAATTTGTATTTTTGGTACACACAAAAGCTGTAGACAAATGGGACCTGCCAAATGGGCCAGGCTTTGGGCAAGCGGGCAGCCTCCTCGCTGCATGGCTCAGACAAAGCCAGACCTTGCTTCTCCACAAGCTCTGCCCAGCCCTGGTGGGATCTTGGCATTTTAGCTGCCACCCTGCACCCTGTCCCTGGAGTCCCGCCTGGGCAGAGCTTGCAGATATACCCTGCAAGATGCCTCAGGGAGAAGGCAGCAGTCCTAGAGAAAGAGGTTTGGTGAGCGAGAGGACATCTGGATGCAGCAGGCGGAGGGAGCTCCAGACCTGTGATCTGCAGCTGTGCCTCCGGCTGGCAGCGAAAGGCGGCTAAAAACTCAGGGGCGGTCATGGGGCCATGGCTGCAAACATCAGCAGAAACATAGAATCACAGAATCGTATAGGTTGGAAAAGACCTTTAAGATCATCGAGTCCAACCGTAAATCATCGAGTTAAGATCATGGAGTCCAACACAGCACCATAGCGCAGAGCAGCCCTCGCTGCGGTGCAGCCTGGGCCTGCCACTTACTTTCCCTTCATCCCCTGCCCTAGATCGCCTGGTCCTCTCCCTCACCCACTCCCTTCTCCTGGCTCTAGCTACTAACTCTTTGCTCCCTCCGCAATGAGTCTGGATCGGGGGATTAGCCTGAATTAAGAGATTACCCATTCTTCCCCAAGTAATCCTGCAGGGAGTTTCCAACGCGTCACTCATTAAAATCCTGAGTCCCTCTTTCTTCCGTGGTGGCTTCTGGCTGCCGGTAAGCTTCCTGCTGCCTTCAGGCAGAGGTTATTAGAGCTGATCCCCCATCCTGATCCCCCGTCCCAAGGGCAGAGGGGAGCAGAACCTGAGCCAGGCTGTCCTCATCCCATTTGTGTGTGAAGCCGCCCTGGTGCAGTCACCCAGGGAAGGAGATGAGGGCAGCGGGCAGCCCCGGGCAGGCAGCAGGCAGCGCCGGGCAGGCAGCAGGCTGAGCGCACTGTAAAGCATGGCAGCCTCAAGGGAGCGAGCAGAGAGACAGAGCAAAACATCTCATAGCCCCCGGAGCAGGTCTCCAGCGCGAGCTGCTTGCCCAGGGGCTATAAGAATACAGGTGCTTTGGCACCTCTCCACTATTCTTAGCTTGCACTTTGCCCTGGGAAGCGGGCGTTTTGGATGTGAAAGCTCCTTGGCTGCCTTCCTCGGGGAAGTGGGGATGCGCGCAGGGCCCTGTTTGTGCTGGAGCTGCCACAGCCGGTGCCGCTCAGCGGGGCAGATGGCTCGCCTCTGCACCCTCGCTCCTTCAGCATCCGATAAGCTCCCTCCCATCCCGGCTGGTGGGGCAGAGCAGGCAGCAAGCAGGCAGGCTGCCCTTCTCACCGCCGCTGGGCTGAAATGCTGACCTGGGCAGCTAAGCCACTCTTGCTGGTCCTGGTGTCAGGTATGAGGCAGGGAGGGAGGGCAGCGAACTAGCTGACTTCTCCAGAAAGGCAAAAAAACCACAAAAATCCAGGTACAAGATTTTTTTTGGTGTTATGTTAAAGAATGCACTGAGGGAAGAGTGTGAGGTGGGGTAGGGAAGGCCATATAGCAGCAAGTGATCCCATGCAGCAACATCCAGGTGGCAAGGCTGTGAAACCCAGGGTACTGATTTAATGCTGCTGCTGTCTTGAATTCCCTGTAGGGTTTAACAGTGTGGACACTCTCGGTGCCACTGGGAAATAAAAGCGGTAACTGACACAAGATGAAGAAATCAGAAGAAAAGTAGTGGTGAACTCTCCGAGATCAGGGGAGGTAACAGCTCTGGTGCCTGCCAAAATGCCTGATCTTGGAGGCGTGTGGATAATGTTTATAATTTACCCAAATCCATTATAATGCTATGTTTCTGCTAGTCAGATCTTTCAGAGACGAGCTTTTTGAAAAACCCATTTTCCATAAGATGCAGGAAAAATACAGAGATAGAACCCAGGAGGGCGGTGCTGAGGATGAACAGTGGATGTGGTACCTAAAGGGTGTAGTTGCCTTTATCTATGGACACATGCCACAGGACTCAGTAAAGCACCTTTGAAAATGCCATGGGGGTCAGAGGAGGAAATAGTGTCTCCTAAGACTACCAGCCCATCCCGAACACTCAGCAGGACCTGGCCTCCCAGAGTAGGGAGCCAATACCACTTTACAGCATTTTCCTCCCTTATTTTTCAAGGTTTCTTTGCTTTTTTTTTTGGCACACCACGTCATTGAAGGGGCACTTTTACTGGAATATTCAGTGTGCCAGGTAGGTCACTTTCCCGACAGAAAAGAGGTTGATTATTCCTTGCAGTATGCCCCTCCTTGATATCTGTCTGTATCACCCCCTGGTGCCACTATGTTGCTGATTCATTTTGTTTTGTGAGTCTCAACAGTTCTCATCTTGGCCTCTCTGAACTTACTGTGTAGTGCCTGCAGAATTCACGCTCTCACCTTTTTCTTTTGCCAGCCTATTCTGAATATGCTAACCAACACAAGTCCAGATGGGAAACCATGGGACTCACATAGCTGACGTTTTCTGTCTAAATATCCATCTAAAAATTCCTCTACTTTCTTTTCTGTCCCAGCTACTTTGAGATCAATGCCACTACTTCATGCTTCACTCTTTACCCAGAACTTCTTTAACAGCCCCTTGTAAGGGACTATGTTCAAGGCTTTTAGAAAAACTGAAATGCAGGAGGTCATCCATTCTCCCTTATTCTGATTTACTCACGCTATCAAAGAACTATAGCTGATAAGATAGGTTTTCTTCCTTTATAGAAGCTGTGCTGCTTGTTCTAATCACATCCATCAGGTGTTCTGTTACTTTATTTTAATTTCCATTTCGACCTGTTTGTCACATCTTGAAGAAAGCAATTTCTGGGATCGGATCTACTGCCTTTTGGAAATATGCATACAGTATTTGTTAACTCCAGTGCTATGGCAATTTGAATGAAACTCCACCCTTCTCTCAGTAACAAAACCGCTTCATTTCCCATTTCTTCCATAAGCCCACTCTTGCTATGGACTTATTGCTTTGTAGTTTATGAGACTGTTCCAACTGACTTCCAGTGAGACTGTCACTTTCTGACATCCAAATTTATGGCCTTTTATTATTTTGAAACAAATAGGTCTGTGGTGAATTTACCAGAGAGCAGAAAAATATAGCTAAACCATGCAGTGGCTGGTAGTGTTGACTTTACCCAGGCTGCATGGGATGTCACATCACAAACTGCAGCCCTCCAGCTCCCTAGAAATGGTCGTGGAGGCACTGGCAGCAGGACGAAAGGAAGCAACTTTTGTTGCTTATATTTTTATTACTATTCTGAGTCTTTTTCCTTACTCCTTTCACCTCTGTGAGTCCAGTAAATCTTCCAGTTCTTCAGGTATGCTCCTGTTTCCAATTTGCTTAAATTATTTCATCTTCATTTTTGCCTTTGGCATTTTGCTCTTACCATCCCCTCAGTTTCCTTTCCTGAAGAACACCTGCTTTGACTTCAGAGGTGCTCAAAAGCACTGCTCCCTTCCCTTCCCTTCCCTTCCCTTCCCTTCCCTTCCCTTCCCTTCCCTTCCCTTCCCTTCCCTTCCCTTCCCACGTCAAGGCACACCTGCCTTCTGGGACTGTCTCTGATCATCTTTTGGTAGCATCTGTGCCAAGGGAAAGAAGTCTAATTTCCTCACTTCTGATAAAAAGATATTTTGACTAGTTCCTTCCTTATCATTGCAAACTCATTCCTTACCTAGGATGTGCTGTCACTCTGCCAGGAGGCTTCCCCCTCACTGCACAACTGAATTTAATTATACCGCAGCCACCCTTATTACACAATTGAACTTCATTTGTTTTAACCAGCTCTCGTGGGTTATTTAGGAACAAGCCAAGCACACTCTTCTCCTTCTCTTATGCTCTCTTACCTCTGCAGGTCTTTTGGAAACGAGTATAAAGCCATTATTATCAATGAGGAAGCAATTCAGAATCTGCAGAGATGAAAGAGAAGCAACATTAAAGACAGCTTTTTCCATGGCTGGCTGGTATGTACCGCTGTGTGCAGGATGGAGCGGTGTGGGCTTGTGCTTATGGCAACAGCCTCGGCATTTCCATGCCTAGCCCCACGGCTCAGCTACCACGGGTTTTACACAATTGACTTTTCCCTCTCTGCCTCCATTTTGAGGTATTATTTACTTTGCGAGCTGTCTGTGACAGAGATTGTCTCTTGCCAGGGCTGTGTGCAGGCCTAGCAGGCTCTGGGCCACATTTAAGAAGACAAGGCATCCTGCAGGAAGCAACAGGATATTTGGAGAGCGCTTGTCTTTAATAAAATGGTATCTAATACTTTCCATCTTCAGATTTCAGAGTTTTATAACCACTCATGGACTAACCCTCTTCTCACCACTGAGTATCATCAGTGCTGGTCTTATTTTTATTTTGCAGAGCAGGAAATGGAGGCACAGAGTTTAGATGAAAACCTTTAGGTCTCACAGGGAAAAACTAGGATGCAGAGGAAATCCTACATGAACATAGAAGGAAAATTCTCTGGTGATGCCACTCTCCAGGGCAGGGGAGCTCCTGTCCCAAACATGCCTGAGACCAAGGTTGAAGCAGTGGTGTAAATGCAAAGAGGGGTGACCACCATGCATGTCATGCTGACAGCCACTCTCTTTGGCAGACCTGGGATGCCAGTGAGACAGCCTTAGAGGACATGGACTCTCCTTAAAGTCACTGGCTGGAATCCCCATGCCCCTGTCCAGGCTCAGCTGACATCTCGCAGCTGAGGGGAAGACCTAAACTACAGGTTTGTCTCAAGAGCGTGAGGTCCTGTCCCAGCTGTGCAACCTCTTGTGAAGAGACAACAGGCAATACCTTTTTTTGGGGGGGAAGACAGAGATCTCCACAGAGCAGATAGTCAATCACACCCATCACAGGTACAGAGAAGAAACCTGGGCAACTTACGTCATCCTGACAGCTTAGCGGACAGGCACCGTCCAAGGCACTGCACTGGAAACGAAAAGCAGAGAATTAACCATGGCATGATCTCATCTCACAGTCTCCCCCTTGGGACTGCTGAGCTAATGGTCCCCATACCAGCATCCCATAAAGCTCTGCAATTTAGCTGGCATTTCCACCAAGACGAGCTCTACAGCAAGCACAGGGACCACCCTCCAAGTTGGTCACTCAGCGGCTCTGTGTACTCCCCACCTCTCTGAGCCCCTTTGCTGAGGGCTCTGATCCTGCACCTGCCTCCCTGACACCCTTCCAGCAGCACCTAAGCGCTTCGAGCAGAGGTGGCACTTGTAAAGAAAGAGGGCAGCATCAAGCTCTCTGGCTGCGAAAGCAAAGGTTATTGTGCACCAGTGAGAAACCAGCATGCATTTCAGCATCTGCTAGGATCTGGACTGAACACATGGCATGGTTATTTTAGATCAGGATTCTTCTCAGGCAGGGATTTTTTTGTTGTTGTTGCTGTTGGTTTCCTTATTCTCCAGACAGCTAATGATAAAATAGGATGTGAATGGTGCTCGTGTAGCCCAAGGCACCATCCATTTGTTTCATTTAGGATTTCTGTGTACCAGACTTGACATGTGTTTCACAACACTGAACCGGGTGGGGACATGAGGGGTTAAGTGGTGAGTAACAAAGCCCTTCAGGTGCTTATTGATTTCATAATTGTTCTGAGTTTGCTGTGGCTGCCTGTGTCTGTCTCTTTGTGTTATTTTTTAATGCTATTTTCTCTAGCAGCGGAGGGAAGAAAGCTGACATGGTGTTGCCATTTCTGTACATGGGGTCCCCTTCCTGCCAGAGGTTTTCTGGGGTCAGGGAAGGACACTGACGTGTCGCGTAGCCTGTCTGCTCTCAGCCAGCTGCCCTTTATTTCTGCAAAAACCCTTATACGTAAACCCCAGCCACCTTTCTGGATGATTCTCAGTAGCAAGAGGTGAATTTGCCATTATTTCAAACCACAACAAGACCATTACTTTCAGTTAGAATTTGTTTCTCCTCTTGAGTTTTGCAAAACAAAACCAATAGTTTCAGGTTTATGTCCCTCTGCTCAAATTCAGAGGAGGCTTGGAGATGCCTGAGTTTGTTTCAAGCCCCATGGCTTTGCAATATCGCAAGCTCACGCTCCAACTCTGACTGGCTTTTTGAGGCTCTAGGGATGATGGTTTAAAAACAACCCTTTACCCACAGTTGCAAGCATTGCCTCACTCTTGCCTCACCACAAAATAGCATCGGGTTGTTTTGCCTTCTTGCATGTATGCACAGAGGTGGCCCTGTACTTCATCCCTGGTGGGTTCCTTCCTTTGGTCAGCAGAGAAATATGGCCACAATGAACCACTATTATTGCCTTGGGGGATAACCAATACAGAGCCCAGAGCTTGGAAATCAGAACAGAAATCCAGGTAAACCACAGTGGTTTCCCACAAGAAGGGCCATGAGCATCTTCCTCAGCAGTGTGAGGACCTAGTCTCGCCACCGCTGCTCTTCCAGACCTGGAGAAGCTCCAGCAGTGCCCGGTGCTGGGCTGGCCATGCAGCAGTGGGAGCGTGGTGAGGAGCCTGACCTGAGAGCACCAGCAGCTTGCAGGGAGCACCTGAGGAGGGGGCAGAGCTGAACCTGAGCTCCCTGGTTGCTCCAAGACCTACTGCCTTATGGGCACAGCTCCCTCCTCAGAGACCAGCCTACCTGATAGCATCCTCCTGCTGTTGGTCAGGTCTCTGAAACGCTGTGACCCAGAGCACTTTCAGCTTTGCCAAAGACCCTTAATTACTGTGAAGACAAACACAGCCTATGACAGGCTTGGACCGTCTCCAGCGGCTACAGACAAGGGACAGTGCCTATAATATGCTGGCACACAAACGACACAATTACGAAGCCGAGCTGCAGCGAGGCACGCCGGAATGCCTCCCTGTCCCTAGCTTTTGTCTACTTACATCACTGTCATTGGGCTGGGAGACGGGAGGCACAGCATGGACATCCAGAGCAGCACAGCATGCGGTGAAGCAGGAGAGAAAGAGAAAACAAAATCTGTTAGTCATTCCTCTGTCAAACGGCGGTCATGTCCTGGGAAACCATACGCAGGCTTTTTTCATACCAGCACCTACCAGGGCCGTGGCATGCAGGCACTTGGCACACAGGCCTCCTTTCAGCTTCTTTAATAAGCCTTCCCGGTTTCACTTAACGCCCATGCGGGCTTGTTTGTGTGAGAACTGCCTGGGTATGGCCCTCAGGAGATTTTTTTAAAATGAAGCTCTCTGCTGATGCTTCAGGATGTGCTTACATGCTTTGCATAAGTCTTTTTAGCTCAGGTTAGGTTTACGTGATCTCCCACCTGTGAGGATGGTCCTGCCACCGTGGCCAACTCTGGGCTTTTCCGTTCCCCACGTGTGCTCGCTCCCAGTGAGCAGCCTCCTGCCCTCCTATCTTCTCTGTCATCCCCATCTGATGACAGTTCCCTCTCCTGACAGCAGAGCCACTTCTGCTGTGTGCTGCTTCGGTCCCATCAGTCTCACCCCTCCAGTATACCTCCCCAAAGCAAAGCCTGGAGGGAAAGCCCCTGGGTGGTGAGGGAGAGGTGTCTCACTTTTCCTGCCTCTCAGACTGGGGGGCTGTTTTAATTATTCCACTTCCCTCAGTCCAGCAAGAGTGTCCAAAATTAGGACAACACTGAAAGCTTATCCCTGGAGCAAATAATTTTTATTTTGGCAAGCTGGTAGCATTTTGTTACCATTATCAAGATGATAAGAGAGGGCAGTAGATTTTTTTTCCGGGTGCCCAAAATTGCAGATTTCCATGAGGTTTCTGAAAGGCTGAATGAGCACAAAACATATTTCCACATTTAAATGTGTCATATGCAGCAGAGCTAATGCCAGGCCAGGATGCTGACACTGTCAACACGGCATTTGCAGAACAGCTCAGACTCACGGCTCAGATGGCATTAGTGCCGTCAAAGGATTACAGAAATGTGTGACTTCAAACTAATCTACTTCATAAATCTTTTAATATGAATTTCACAAAAGCCCTCATCAAAATGCCATCGTACATGATGTAGCATAGCATCGACCTAGCTGACAAAGAGCATTAAATTGTCTCTCTGCACGACTGCTGATGCTCCTACCTGTTGCATGGCCATCCAAAACTTGCATTGGAGCAACTCCAGCTTAATTTGCACACCCACCGCTATGGGAAACAAAAAGCAGGGGGAGGATGAAAAGAGGAACATGCAAGAGAGAGAAAGACAAACACCAGTTAGGAAAGGAGGGATAAAAATTCACCCGAAGTGATGGGATGGAAATCACAATTGCAACCTGCTTCCAAGTGTGAATGATAAGCATAGGGGGATCAGCGCTGAGTCAGACTGCTAAGTGAGAGTCAGAGGTTTAACAAGGTAGAGGAAAAGGGGACACTGACTGCTGTACCGAGGTACTGACACCTCCCTCCCACTAAACACTATGGAGCTACAAAGAGATTAACAACAACAACAAAAATCCCACCAAAAAACGCCAGGAGAGTGAGCGCATGAGCTTTCATCTTTGTCTTTTCTAGATTTGCCTGGCCAGAACAGACGTTTCCGATCACCCCAGCCTCATCTCCTGCACCACACAGCATCAATCAGAAATAAAGTAGGCCAGTGCGAGGAAGGGATTCATTTGAAAACCCACCTGTCTCTCAAGGGGAAACCATAGTGATTTAGATTGCTCCTAAGCCACTATGAAAGCACAAAAATATGAATGTCACTTGATGGAAAAGTGTCAATTAGAAGTAGTGCTTCGTTACCCGGACCCGGTCCCAGCCTAGTGCATGCTCCGCTAAGCAAAAGTGTGTGTGTGTGTTTCTTAATGAAGTGCGTCCTAATTTCTTGGCTTAATTTCTCTTCTATTCCCAGCATCATGCTCCTGAAGTAAGGCATAGCTCCACAGGAGAAGAAACGGTGCAGGGTCTCCCCAACAGAATAACCCAGCTGTCCCCGGCTAGGTTGCCTACAAGCATACATAATAACCAGTGCAGTCGTGCGCAGCCTGGCACGGTGACGGGGAACATCGGGGCTGTGTGTCAACTAGTTGAACCCAAGAGCTCTGCAGGAATTACAGCCTCAAGCGGGACCTTGAAATAGAATATGAAGTGCAAGTGAGGGAGAAAAAGAAGTACAGAGAGGGAGAGTTTGAGCCTTTTTTCACAACCACCAATATTGGGTGGATGAACTGTTGCTGTTTCTACAGGTTTCCTCTGAATTAGCAGGAGCTTCAAAGCGGTGAACAGATCCTTTAAATCTGAATCATGCCGTGTGGGTGCTTTTAAGTTAACAGTATGATCTGATGCTCTAATTCAGAGGGGTATGAATTAAAACTGGAGTATGCGATGGTATATTTTCTTGCAGCATGTACAGAGACCCTGGCACCTGACATCAGCTCTGCCTTTTATACCAGTGTCCTTGTCACATTCCCGCTGCTGGTACATCTCACAAAATCCCATTCACAGGCGCATTTCTTATCCAGCTCTCCCTGCTGTAGACTGAATCTGACTGCCTGTACATGGAGGAAAGGAATGATTTTGTAGAGCTGCCTTGCCCTAAGCCTCGCAGAGCGCAAACCAGACAAGACAAAGAATGCAAACAAAGGAGGAAGGATGGGGCTGAGTCCAGTCCGGGTGAAGATTCATCAGCTTCAGCGGGGCTATCACAGGCATGGTTTGGCTTGGTGCCCCTGCTGACAAATCGGCAGTCCATGACAGAAGGCAAATGGTGCTGCTGCTGCTGAGTCTGATGAGGCCCACGCATCCGATTTGGTATGTAGCTTTAAATAAATTAATTGTTATCCTTTAAAACCATCTCAAGAAAGAGTTATTCCCTTTATCACAGCAGATCACATCAATGGGACTGAGCATTACCTAGGACATATAGTTTTTACGGGACTTGAAGAGGAGTTGATACCTACGTAACTAACCTTGCAATGCAGAGACTTACTCAGTGGCTCCTGTTTTTGCCAGCGGGAACATCTAGCCTCAAATTGTTCTTCAAAGGGAATGGTTCTGAATCCTTGCCTCTGCCCAGGAGGTATGAGTAGCATGTACTGACCTTGGCCAGAGTTGCCTGCAACATGAGGAAGGAGAGTACCTGGGGGCTTGCACTGGTGGCCAGTGGCAGGGACAGAAAGCAGAGTCTCCCAGCTCTCTTCTTCCTCTTTCCACATTGCTCACAGCCATGTCTAACCCGTCTGTGCCATCTGTCAGCAAGCCTTGTCCTTTGGATGCAGTCTTTGCAGCCCTAACCTCTCCGTAGGGCTTGCGCTTACTCACCTTCTCTGCACTAGCCCTTTCTTTCCTTCCCAGTGGTCCAGCACACATTTCTAGCTATTCCTTATGGAGCTGCAGTGAGCACCACTCTCCTCCTCACATCATGGCGCAGTCTGAAGAGGTCATTGAAAGCAAAACTGGGGGCTATTCTGCCTTGCAGACAGGTTTGTCTGTCTGGATGGTCCCCATCACAGGGAACCATACTAGAAGTATTGTTCCACGCTCCGGCCTGGCAGCACCACTCCTCACCAGTCGGTGTGGATTGGCAGCTCCCAGCAAGAACTGTGAGAAGCTACCACACATTCAGGTGACCTGAGGAAGACATGGGAGCTGAGGAGAAACAGGCCACAATCACCCTCCCAGCGCTAGCAACAAATAGTCACCTGGGTACCTTCAGGCTGTTGGTGAGGCCAGGGAGAAAGGAGGAAAGCAGTGATTCAGTCTGAGGTAAGGATGATGCTACAGCTCAAGTGAGAGGGAGAAAACTGGAATAAATCTTTCTCTACTTGTTCCAAAGTATAACTGATCGTTAATAAGCCTTCTTGCTCTGGTGGCAAAGAGTATGCTGTAGGAGCGGGAAGATCCAAAGTCCGTGAATGATGCGTGGCCCTGGTGTGCAGCACAGCAACAACCGTAGAGTCATCAGAGGGACCGTGGCTAATAGTTTTATTCCTACTAATGTGCAAATGACCTGTGCAACTGTAGCATCCCAGCAATGAAATAAAACACGAGGCCAAGCAATGCCGCACACCTTGCATAGTTAGACGTTGCTTCACCATGTCAACAAGCTACCCAGACCTGTGCACGGCTTCCACCAGCAGGCACCCTGCCTGCAAACCCAAGAGGTGCCCGCTGCATGGCTGCAGCTGGCTTTGTCTGGAGTCGCATGCTGCCGTTCACCGTGGAGATAAGAGCCTTCCCCTCCACCTGTTCATCCCTCCGTTGAGCATGTCTGCCTCATTAGCTCATCCTCTGCTTGTCTCTCTTTCTGTCTGCCTTCCCTGGCTTCTCTCTTTGATTATCCATATGCTGTCCTCATAAGGAGCTTTCCCCAAGAATTAATTCTCGGGCCTGCTGTGTGACAAAAAGGCATAACAAAGAGTGGCAAGATGATTGCATCCTGTAGACTGCTTATCAAGATGTACCTCGCTGTTCAAGACCTGTTTTCATGGCGGCTAGTCCAATGCTTAACTAAAATCCATTATTCCAATGAGAGAAAGTGCCAGAGCAGCAGGGCAGCCCTGTCCGTACTGTCCATTTGCATTCCTTATTTCTGAAATAGTCCCATTTTCCCTCTTGAGCCAGCAGTGGAGCTGCCCCACTCAAAATTTTACTTGAAGTCCACTAAAAATTTTACCTAAAAAATAACTTCCAGGCAAGTTAAAAAGAACAAACAGCCCAAACCAAGGGCAGCCTGCCTATGCTGCTGAACCTGACAGAAGAGGCGGTTCAAGTGGATTAGCACAACAGCAATTCTTGCAAATGTGGCTACCGAGGTCCTCAGCAAGGTGGACAAAGGCAAGCAAAGGGTCTGATTTTGGGGGGGGCAGGCTGCAGGACCCTGTGGGAGAGCACAGAGGGAAGCCTGACAGAGGCAGTGGGTTGGATTCGGGTGCTTACCACACCCCATACCAGCAGGCTGTGTTGGGGAGGGCAGGGGATGCCTCTGCCATGGCGTGGGTGTAACTGCACCCAACACTTGCATTGGACATTCGGGCCGAGCATGCTCTCCCTGCCACACACCAAATCCAGGGGAGCAAAACGTGAGTGCAAACGCTCCTTCCTTTCACCCATTCCCCTCGTCCCAACTACCCCTTACCAGAACTCCTCAAGTTTTCCCCGAATCCCCAAGGAAGCAGGCACTGGGTCGTGCTGCATCCAAACAGGGAAGCATTACAGCAGCCCGTGTGCTCAGCTGCTGGGGACGGCTGCTGTGGCCGGGCAGGATGCGGCCAGCCCGCCGTGGGCACCTCTCGGTTAAGTCTCAATGTCAGACACGCTGCCTCCCCCCGCCGTCTCTGGAGCACCAGTGGGAAGGGGGTGCCTTGCTCCCAAGCCCCCCCCAGTTTCTCCCCCACTGCCTCCTCTTTGCTGCAGCCGCTCGCCTCACCCCTGTACAAAACCCAGGGCTCGTCCCTTCTCCTCCTGATGCCTTTCTCTCTGGGTTTATTGTCATCAGCCATACCAGGCAGGGGAGGGATGGAGGGAGGGGAGGAGGCGTTCGGCTCGGTGCCTCCTCTCATAACCTGTGCCTGACCAATCTGCCTCCCGAGGGGCTGTGGGGAGCTCCCCCTGCCCCAGCATCTCCTCAACCCTCCTCGAGCCCCTCGGCTCTCGGCACCCGGAGAGGGATGGCAGCAAGGGGGGGAGGAGGGAGAGAGAGGGACTGACAGCAACAGCCCTTTCTCCAGGATGGGTTGAGAGAAATGAAAACCTCCCGAGCTCCTTCCTCTGGGTGTTTCGGAGCAGATCCTGCCTGCCTGGCGGGGTGAATCCTCTGCACTGTGTGCGCTCCTGTGCGTGCGCTGCTGCCATCGCAGATGTACCCCCAGCTGTCACTTCGCTGCGTGCAGTCGCTCCCTCTCCCGCCTCTCTCTCTCTTTCCCTCGCCTCCTATTTATTATTTACGGAGGATTACAGTCCCTTTCCCACGCTGCCATCTCGCCGTGCGGCTCCTCTGCCCTCTGTGCAGGGCGAGCGGCTGGCTAGGAGGGGCTCCTGCCAACTAGGGTCCACCGAGAGCCCAGCCGCCAACGGAGGGACTTTCTGCTGGATTTGCTTTGGGATTGTACTGGGTTTGCTGGAAGAGCTGCTGTTCTCACAGGAGGGTCCATCCCAGCCCAAGAGAGGTAAGTAAAGATGTCTTTCTTTTGTATTTCCCCTCCATGCAAGATCACTGGGGCTGTCCCCCACGAACCGGCTTCCCCAGGGATGACAGTGGCAGTCGGGGGCAGCACCGACTGCCAGGCAGCACGGCGGAGAAGTCCCGGTTGTGCGAGGCTGATGGACAGCGATCTTCCCGATAAGGCAGAATGACAACCCTGCCGCAGAGGCTGCTGGTACTGGTTCCAGTCCGGTTTCAGTGCAGGCAGCTGGGAGCAACTTCTCCCAGCTGTGAATGGCATCAGTGTCTTTCACTGCAGCACGGGCAGCTCAGGTGCAGCTTTGAGGCTAAGTGCTCGGTGCTGCGCTCACCGGGTACCAGGCACCTCCTGGTGAGCCCTGGCTTTTGTCCCCTCCTCAGAGGCCAGTATGCAAGGTGCCAAGCACCTGACCTGTGGTGGCTTTGCTGGGTATCATTTTGGTTTCAGCTGTTTTAGTAAGAACAATCTAAAATGGAGAAGTGAGGACCAAAACTGGACAGGTCCAGCATTCAGTAACCAGGCTTTAGGATGAAGGGTGTGTATACGTGTAAGTGTGTGTGTGTTTGTGTGTGTGTGCACGTACAATTTCATGCACAAAGCTCGTAGATATGTCCACAGGACATGAAGTGAAGGATGCCATATCACAAGTGGAGCCAAAAATAAGTCCCAACTTGCTTCCAGCATCCTTGCAGGCTGAGCCTGCGATTTCTGAACTTTGTGGGGGTGAAACACACCACAGAGAAACTTCACAGCCTTTTCCAGTCTTGCCTGGGAGGAAAGGGGGAGAATAAGGTCCCGAATGAGCTGATGTGAAGCCACTTATGGATAGGGGTATGTATGTGAGCGTTACCGTGTGTGTGTGTGTATGTGTGTGTGTGTGTGCGTATATACATGTGTGCATATATACACATGCACAGACATGTGCACACATACATCCCACTCAGGGCGTTCTGCCCCCCTTCTCCCGCTGCCTGCCCAGTTTATTACTGCCACTGCATCTCATGCTAATTAAGAGCGACGCGTAAAATCAGAGCTCTCCCGGTTTGGGGAGAGAAGATATTTGGAGCTGTTGCTCCAACCAAGTCATAACTGAGCTGGGCCCCAGGCCCACCACATGGACCATCAGGTAGCCTGAATGTGCCACATCCAGCGCATCCCCGATGGCAACAGTAGTGAGCAGGGTACAGCACTGCTCTGCTGCCGGTGCCTGATCTGCCGCCCAAGGATGGAGGGAGAAATTAAGATCTCATTTGGGGAAGGACTGGAGCAGTTGCTATTTCAGGGTTTAAAGAAGAAAACCCTTAAAAGATAGGGGGACACTTAAAGGCACACAGGGACTTGTCACAAAGCAGGGGACATTTCTAGCAGTGAGGAGGAGAGGGTGCCTTTCCAGAATTGCAGACCATTTTTCTTCTGAGCTTTGTTGCTCGGGTCTGTTGGGGGGCGGGGGGTGGATCTTCCTCTAACTGCTGTGGGCAAACAACATTTGCAAGGGAATTATTCCACATGAGCGAAAGGCTTGCGGGAGTTGTCTCCCTGTCAGACATCAGTGCAGTCTCTGTTAGTATATCTTGCCCACTTGGAGGAATTATGGTAAATCCTGAGCAAAGGGTCTGTTTGCAAAGAGAAAGGGGGGAAGCCCTCTTATGTAATTTTTATACCAGATCATAGCTTTACCCTTGCCTCCAGCAAAGTGAATGCCACACGCTAGCAAGGTGCACTCCCAGCTCAGATATTTTCATGAGCTACTCCAGCTTCCTGCCATTCCTCTGGTCCTCTGGCTTTTCTAAGCCTGATGCAGAAAGGATTTTCTAGGCTCTTCAGCACCACAGAAGCCTGGTGAAGGCAGACCTGCATCTTGGTGCAGCAGGGAGGGCCAGCAGCAGCACAGGGCTGTCTGTGAGGATACCTGGACAGGAGCATCCAGGGAGTGGCAGAGCCTGGAGCTGCGCGCGGAACAGGACGGGGACAGGTTCAAGCCTGTGGGAGAGCATTTCAGGGCAGTTCTTCGGTGCCTCTTCAGCACTTGCCTGTTGCTGATTCAAAAGAGAGACCAAGCAGTTTCCTTCACTTGCCATGTTTGGTTACAAGCAGCTGCTTACACTGCTTGATATCTGTCCCAGCCCTGGGTCGCTCAAGCCATAACTCAAATGACCATACTGGGACGCTCCTGCCAGCTGGGTAATGCTCCAGGGTGCTACACCATGACACACGCTCCTGTTCTCAGTGGGAAGGAGCTGGAGTTGGAGTCCTGGGCTGTTTCTGTCCCTACTGCATGGAAATACCTTGTAACACACACCTTATTCCTGCTGTGGCTTTACCAAAATGCTGGCTCACAAAAATGCTTTGTGTGGCTGAGGGCATCCTAATAGCAAGAAGAAATATTTTTGTATAAACCAGTTCAATTCCGGAGAGATGGAAGGAAAAGTTGCTTCACCTGTGAGGAACTATGTGAAATACAGTTTTATTCACATTGCAAAAACAAGCAGTTGAAAGTTAGGAAATGTTGGGATTTGGGGCAGCATGCCATCTGCACTGGGTTGCAGTCCTGACTGGTAGGATCACATGCTGTATTTTCGTAAGCTGCCTCATTCAGGGCACCAGCTACACGGTGCTCAGGGAGTGAAGGAGGGGGCTGTTGGTTTTTTTTGGTACTGCAAAGTATGCACCCGTTTTATTTGTTTACTGCCTGCCATCCAAGCCCTGCAGGCAATACATCGTTATTCATTGTCTTGTGGTGTTCTGAAGATGTTCACTGCTACCTTGTAGCTGACGACAGAGAATTTATGCTCCCTATGAGGCAAGAGAGAGTGGTTATTTTTCTTGCCTTTGAAGGGAAAAGAGACTTCCCCTTTAGCCACATGGGGAAGGAGCAGCAGGTGCAGGACCGGAGCTTGGGGCCTCTTGGCTCTTGGTGCCACTGAGTCCTCGAGACCGTACCAGTTTACTGGCTAAGCTGCCAGCATTTTGGAAAACAGCTGTGAGTGCTCAGCAGTTCTGCAAAATGGCCCCTAGGGTCTCGTGTTGGGCACCCGCAAAATTAGGAATGTACAGACTGTGGCCAGCTGCCAGAACTGCGGTTTAATATTTAATGCTAACCATATAAAAATAGCCTTATTTATTACAACATCCTCATTGTTAGCTTGAGTATCATGTGTCCTTTGCACTGAGTATGGGACAGGGTCCTGTGAAAAAAAGAAACAGTACTTGCTTGGATAATCAAAGGCTGTGTTGTAATGCATACATGCAAGTGGCTGAATTAAGGTTGTGCAGGTATTAATTCACATTTAAGTGAACTGGCTTTGTGAGCCAAATGGCATATTTTATCATATGGCAATTTTTTAAAAAAATGAAAACGACACTTTCTTGATTCTTTTTTTATGAATGGGAAAACAAGACTTTCCATTATTTATACACTGCAATGCCTCACACCCATCACAGGAAGGACTGAGACCTAAATTTACAGCAGGGCCATACAAGTCTGAACTTTACTATTGACTGCAAGCAAAGGCTGTTACTTTGAAGACAGTACCTGCTACCATACTCCTCCTCACTCCAAGGAGGCTGGGAAGCTGGGAAGCTTCCTTCCCCATGGACCATGCCCTCACATGAGGAATAAAAAAGTAGGACCACATCCTGAGTCTGGAGAGGAGCTGTTAGAGGCAACTTGACTTAGCACTCATCACTTGGGCTCTCTTTCCACTCCTGGTGAGGCTCTCTGCTGTCGGTGCTCCCCAAAGCAGGGCGTGCTGCTGCTGCGATTTTGCTGCGAGGTACCTGTGTGGGGGCAGAGGGGCTGAAGGTGGGCCCTGCTCTCCACACCATGTGCATTTAGTGATTTTGATGGGATGTGAACGTTGCCATACCCGTATCTCTTCTGTGGCTGCAAACCCTCCAGAAAACTAAAGTCACATCAAATTTGAAGACCTTCCCCAGCCTCAGCACGCTCTGCAGCATGGGGCTGTGATGTGTGTGCTAGCCCAGATGCATCCAAGGATCCTGGCTGGAGCTCTGGGCTGTGAGAGCTGTCACCACATCTTGTTGAGCTATGGGCAATGTTCCTAGCTTGTAAAGAGTGTAAGGATGTCCCAGAGATCCTCGGGCACCCCTGGAGCTGCAAGCAGCAGCCTGAAACCCATGCAGTTTGTGTGGACTTTGCAGGGATGCCCCTCTTGGATGGTCTGGGAAGGTGATGGGGGCGATGGGGAAGGGGAAGAAGAGCTCCAGGCTCCCTCTAACAGGCAGCACCGCCGACCTCGTGCCACTGTGGCAACCAAGTGAAACAGACCTATGCAACTCACTAAGGCAGAAAAAGTCTCCTTCAGAGTTCAGTATAAATGCATCATGTGCGAACAATGAGAGTCAGCCTTTCCTTGGGAGGTTTGCCAGAAGCTGTGTGCGTGCTGGGTCACCGATCCCCTCACGATAAGAGCAGAGAGGATTTTTACCGCTGGCACCTTGTGCTCTGCCCCACCGCTGCGCACGCATGGATGATCCCTGCCCCTGTGAACATGCCCAGGGCACAGGCTTGTGAAGTGAGACGGTAGTGAAGTTCTTCCCTTGTCCCACCATGTTTTCTACCTCCTCTCCCTCCTCCTGCTCCAACTGCTGAAGTGGCAAGCCACTACCCTTGCAGCCGGTGGTCTCATTCTGAGAGGCTGGCAGCCGGGGAAGGGAAGCCAGGGTACTGGGTGAGGAAGAGGAGGAGCGACTCTCTCACTCAGCAGCTTAGGTGGCAGCAGTTCTCCACCATGTTGGCTTCTCCACCAGAAGCAAAAGTAACAAGAGTCAAGCAGTAGGAAGGCTGGTGATCTTGGGGTCCTGACGTATTTCAGAATACAGACTATAAAAAAAGGCAAAACCAGTCCCTGGGCTAATGCAGACACAAACGGTGGCAAATAAACAGGTGTGGGATGCTTTGTGTGCATAGGATCACCCAGGCTTGCAGAAGCTCACCTGATTCTAGGAATGAGGATGCACAAGGAGAAAGGTTTATGGCTGAAGTGCCTTGGTCCTCATAAGATATAACAGGGGTTTCTTGGTATTGATCTGAAAGCCCCTTGATTTGGCAGTCTGGCCATACTGTTCAACAGATGTCTGGCCTAGCACTCCATGGACAGAACTGTGAACTGAGAGCTTATATTGACAAAAAACCCTTATATTTTCCTATCTTGCTGCTAAATTGATGCACCTCCATCTACTACTCTGTGCACGTAAATGTACGTCTCATCTCAGACAGGCTGGCACCTTCCCTGTTATGGATCTGCTGCATCCTTTGCCCCTAATAAGAGACCCAGGGAAGGTACTGGGTCATCTCAAGATTTTTGAGCCCTCAGAGAATTCTTCACAAATGTGGGCCCATACATACCCTTCCTGAACGCCACCCAAATAAAAACAAGAAAGGGATTACTTTGGGATCTGGAGCACCATCCAACTAAGAAGTGCGGAGAATACCTGTGTGTGGGGTGGGGAGAGGGATGAGGACCACAGAACCAGGATTCTCCCACCAAGCCACTTTCTCTGCCTGGAGCCTCTCCCTGGGGTACGCCACCCACACCCCCAGGGTAGGCTTGGTAAGAAGGCGGGGAGTGGCATTTTAAATGCCAGCGAGCTGGAGGATGCTCTCGGGGTGCAAAGGAGGAGCTGGGAGCAGAAGGGGCCTCCCTCAGACCTGCTGGGTTAGGAGCAGCCACAGTCCTTCTGTCAAGGGGCTGAGTGCAAGGATTAAGGACCTCAGCTACTACTGACCGTGGGATTAACCCCTGCAGGAAATTAAAGTTGTAGAGAAGGCTCTTCACTCCACAGCTGAGAGAAAGAGAAAAACTGGGATCTGGATTAGAATTGGCAGGGCTGGTGACAAGCCACCACCCACAGCCAACTGTTCCTGGCTGGATCAGAAAATGTTATCTCAGTCTTCATGTAGAACCCCCCTCCACATCTCACTCGGTTACCAATTTTTGCCAACAGTGTGAGAAGAAGAAAAACATCACTCTGTGGCAAGAAAAAGAGGAGGAAACTGGTAGCCAGCTCACGTGTTCCTCCTCTGAGCCCCTCTCCCACTCCCTCACCCGCTTCCCTTCTCAGCTGCCTCCGTTTTGCATGGAGGAAACATGCACGTGGTCTGTCGCGTTCAATAATACTCGGAGAAGATGCTGGCACACACATGGCTGGATTTCTTCCTGTCAACTGCCCCCTCAGCTCTCCTCCTGCTGCTGCTCTGGGCCTCCTCCATATGCCGCACTCTCGCTGTGCTGGGACTTTCCTGTCACTCCCTTGTTGGATATCCCGGTCTCCCCACCTGCTTCCACAGCCTCCCAAGGAATCCCACTTCTCCACAGCAATCTGGGTCTTTCCCATCAGTGCTACCCACCCTGGCTCCCCTTCGGATGCTCTCTGCTTTCTCAGAGGGTTCAAGAAGGTATTTCCAGCCCCTCCAACATCTCCCAGTCTTGTTATTGTGCATTGGTCAGGGAGCCTTGGGATGCAAATAATGTGTTCTGGTTAAGATACAGGATGAGGAATCAAGAAAACTAGCTTCTCTCCTGATTTTGCCACAGGCCCATCAGGAAACCTTGGGATAGCCTGGCCAAAACTCCCTTGCTCTGCGTAACTGATAAGCCGTACAAATCACCTCTGCAGGACAGGAGAGCATTTACAAGCCCAAGTGATCCAGTGCAAGCACTGCACTTGGCAGCTTTGAAAATCTTGAATGGGGAACTGATGTGGGCTCATGATGAGGTAGCAAGAGCTGGGCAGCTGAAACTTCAGCCAGCCAAACTCAGCAGCCATTTTTACCTCTCTCATAGTTTACCTCTCCATAAAATGGGGATAAATGTGATCTTTCTTGGAGGGGTTTGGGGAGGAAACATTTTTTAACATCAATCACATTTGCATTTCAGAGGTGCCTATGCATTGTCCTTTCAAAGATGAGAAGCTTTTTGACCTCCTCACATCCCAGAGAATAGGGTGAGGTTTTTTCCACACCACGTCAGGAATGTGGCAGAGTTCCTTACAATACTGAGTGGGTTTTGCACGCTTTCTACTTACTTCACTGCTTTCTGTGATCTTACTGTTCTGCTTAGCTGTGATCGATCACTGCAAGTCAGATGGCACCATTTCTTCTGCAGCTGGGTTTCTAGTGTGAATTTAAAATGTGCTTTCCATTGGTTGTGACAGCACAACACTAATGAATCCTGAACTCATGTGTTAATACATCAGCAAGTGCTGGCAATGAAGCCCCCAGCTATTTAGCTTAGAAGCTCACTGGGGCAGCGACACACACTGTATGTTTCTACAGTGCTGCTGAGCTTGGCTGCCACCTCTGGGTGCTTTTGCAGTCCAAAGAGACACCAAATGAGGAGCTGCCGCTGAGACAAGGTGACCTCTTGTGGTCAGTAATTTGCTCGACTGACCTAGGTCTGTTGGGGGACCAAGAATGGGCATCATCTCCCTGCCATCTAAACCCACTTGTGGTACTGTCAGGAGCACGATTCCCCACTAGGACTCATTAGCCAGGTTACTTCATCAGCTTCCAGTTGCCTTAATCAGACTCCACAGCTGCCGTGTCTCTCTGCCCTCTGCATACCAAAGCTTCTCCCCTAAGGGCTGATGAAGGAACAAACATAGACCAACATGCTTTAATCACTGGACTCTGAGGTACCACTGTCCCCCTACATTATGGGTGATGGTAATAAACAGGAATCCTAAAAGCAACAAGGAAAGGGGAGGAAAAAAAGATAATCTCCTTAAAGTGTCTCCATGCCCTTCCTCACCCTGCTGCTTTTCTGATAAAGGCTAAAGCAATTCAGCACTGGAAAGGGGAAAGGGACTTTGCTATCACTTGTCAAGGAGAGTGTGGGGGAGAGATGAATGTCTGTGTGTACTTCCTGATAATTTATCGCTGGCATCTGTTGCAGCCTCTGTTACCTACCCTTTTGTAATATAGGTCACCCACATGCCCTGCCAATGCTCGTAAGCCAGGCTGCTAACGGAGTCTGATCCCTGAGCCATGATCCAAGGGTTAGTGCAAAGGACTAGAAGAGATAATCAGAGACAGAGGTTGCTGGGCTCTGTTTCTGACTGCGACTCATCCTAGTGACACAGTCACCTGTCTCTCTAGCTTCAGTGTCCCCGTCTGGAAAATGGGATAACTTTATCCACCTACCTAGAGCAGAGGCACTACTGGCTACGACCTCAGCCTTACTTCTGGGGGTCATTAAGTACAAAATAACAACAACAACACCTACAACCATGGTAAGAGCCATTTGTAGAGCAGATGGGAAGCTTTGGATAGAAGGTATCACAGAATTGGGAAGTGTTACTAAAACAGTATGTGGATGCAGTAAACTGAAACCCTCCTCACCCTCACAGTATGCTCCTTGTGACCCGACTTATGAAAGCTAAGGCTTTAGAGTGATACTGCAAACATTACTGGTGTCTGGGCAGGGAGAAGGGAAGCACAAGACAGTGATAGTGCCTGCTGTAACTTTTATGCCCTGGCAAGTGCTGCAGAGTCATTACGATCTCCTCAGCATCCCCCCCAGCAGTAAAGTTCCCTGTTCAAGCTAATCAGGGGAATCCTCATTAGAGAGTCCTCTAGAGTCTGACAGCAGGCCAAATGTCCAAGTGGCACTTCAGCTCAGTGTATTTTTGGCCACTGGAGCCCATGGGCCAGAAATGTATGATTTCATTCTGTTGCTTTGAGCTGAAACTAAAAAAGTTGTCTTACTGTCCTATATCAAACGGCAAGAAGAAAAGGCCATCACCAGCCCCACAGGCTCCTCCGTTCATTTCTCCAGAATCTGGAAAAGAAAATCAACTCCAAGCATGTGGAAGAAAGCTCTGGACACCGTGTCCCATGGATCACAGGGCATTTGGTTGACATGTTGCTCCAAGGAGAAGGAATCATCTAGTAAGCCTGACTAACGCCTGGTTTGTGGAGTCTTTGGGTGATTTCAGAGCATTCAGAGCTCCAGCAATGCTGATCAGCCTTGAGCACCCAAGCCCAAGCAATGCCACGCTAGTTCAGAATGGATGGCACAGTGCCTCTGCTCTTGGGCTGGGGGTGTATGGGGGGCACTCCTAGGTCTGGCAGAGTCCTCGCTGCTGGAAAAGTCCCTGGCTGTCAGGCTGAAAGCAGCCAGACAGCTTTGGTGGTGTTCTGGAGAGCCGTGAGGTGTGGGCCAGTGCCGGTTGCCCCAGGACTACGGGGTTCCCAGTGCTGTGTTGGCAGTGAGCGCAGCTGGCCTGGTGCTCTGGAGAGCAGAAGGCATGTCTTGGGCCACAGTAAAACAGCTAATTAAGTTAGAATTCAAGACAAATCAGAGAAAACCTTTATAAAAGAAACTCTCAAAAATCTTCTCTGTGTTCTTGCTCTCTCCTGGATGCAGAGTATTAATCACTAAGGGTCTAACGTGCTTATGGGCAATAGATGCATGGGAGAAACTGGGTTTTTCTGGATCCTTGCAATTAAAATTTCTCCATAAACATACTACTTCAAGGTATAAATGCAGAAGCTCATTGGCCCTTTCACTTCAGCAGTCAGGAACGTCTACCTACTCCACATCTACTGCTCTGCCACCTGAGCATATGTTATGCTTGGAGAAGCAGGCAGTTTTGTGCAAGACATGGATGTTGGTAAATATGGGTCACAGAATAGTCCCCAGTACATGTGCAAGCCCAACTCTGTGCACACATTTGTAAATGTAAGCCAGACTGGTGACTCTATCTGCATATGTACATGAAGATAGCTGCTTTTAAGTCTTAGAAACATGTGTATGAGCGCACAAAGGGTGGCTGCTATCTATGGGGCAGGGAGTGCTGTGTTTATGTGACATGCTTTTAAAATAATCTTGGGTTTATCAAGGCACCTCCATCTTTGTGCGTGTTGCAGCGCAGGAGACAGCATTAAAGCCTGAACAGGTGTTAATCACTATGCACTGTAATAAATTCTAAACATAGGGAAAGGGCTTATTTATACACGGCTGCTCCTCCCACCCTGCACTCTGTGCTTGAGCCTTGGCGCTGCTTGAGAGGAAGAGGCGCCCGTGAGGTACCAGAAACCAGTGCAAGAGCTGGACTTGCCCTGCCAGAGCAGAAGGAGCTAGGGGTACAAACCCTGACCCTGTCACCGTCCTCACGCCCGGGTATGCCGGTCCTGCTCCAGCCCCCCACTGTCGCCTGGGGATGGTGTGGCTGAATTGCACAGAGCAGCAAGAAGGGTGGGGGGGGTACACCAGCCCATGGCCTGAGTGGGGGCCTGGGCTGAGGGGAGACCGCAGGGGGAAACCGTGTCACGAAGCACCCAAGGAAGCTGGTGTTTTTTTTTTTTTTTAAAAGCTTAGCCCCCCGATTGGAGCCGAGCCAGCTGATACAGATGGGGTGTTACAAAACAGAGCCAAAAGGCAAGAGCGCAAGGAACAGAGCTATCTATAACCCTGACAAAGTTAGATGGAGTGAAGGTGGGGAAGAGAGAAAGACAGAGCGTGGCAGGCAGCCCCTGATGCTGAGAGCAAGGACGTGATCGTTCGGCAATGGGATTTGGAGCTGATTGACTCCCGCTATCCAGCAGGCAGATAAGGCTCTGTGGCTGTCAGCTTAACTCTGCCATTTATTCCTGTGCTGTAGGGAGTTAAATAGAGCACAGGGAAAGCCTGCTGCTGGGGAGTGAAAGTCAAGGAGGGAGAGGGAAGGAAGAGACTGTAATTGGGCAGTGCCCGGGGAGTCGGGTGGAAGTGGCTGCGGGCAGAGCCCCTCCAGGTAAGTGCTTGCGGCTTTTCATTCTCCTTGTTGATACCGACAGCCGGGGACGGGAGACTTCAGGGGTGACATTTAGGATGGAGACACTGATATGGGGGAGGCTGAAAGTCTCCTTCTCAGCCAGGGTGAGTGCAAGCACCGAATGGGGACAGCTATTTGTTGCGGCTTCCCCTTCAGCGGGGACTGCAGGGAAGGGGCTCCAGCTCGGTTCGGGGAGTGGGGGGGCTGCAGTGGGTGAAGGTTGGATTGGTTTTGGTGCCGTGAGAGTTATTAATCTATTTGGTGCATTGGCATTTGGGTAAATGATCTAAATAGCCTTGCAAAATGTACTAGTCCAGGCATTGAACCTGCTTGTCTTTCTCACCGAGATGCTAATTTAAATATTTCCTGGTGGTTTGCACTCCTGTATAAAATCAATCACTCATGGGAGCCTGGGGGAGGGGGAGCAGCTGGCACGTGTGTGGGGAGAGCGTCCCAGTGGGAGTGCAGCGCCCAGCTAAAATAAGGGCTGTGGATGTTGTCAGAGCCCCTCAGAGAGGAGGGAGGATTATTTATTTCTGTACCCTGGTAGAAATGTGCCCATCTAACTGCTGCTGTGACTGTGGGCAGCACGTCAGAGAGCGAGCAGGGGGACAGGAGGGTCCGTGGTGTTTCCTCTTTTCCTGCTTGCCTGTATCCAAAAGGGAAGCGGGAAGGAAGGAGGAACCTGTTGTCAGTCACTTATTGTCAGGGGAGAGTTTATGGTCTTTGGGTTTCTAATTAGATGGAGCATTTTTCCTTCTTCTAATTAACATGTAATTCCTCTCTTTTCAACACTCCCACTCAGTCTCCCCCACCCAGGTCCTCCCTTCTCCTCCGAGGCTTGCTAGCTCTTCAGCTCCTGCAATTGCTGCAGTGTGAAATCCCCAAGCTGAAACTGTGCTCTGCTCAGCCCTCCTCTAGGCACCACATCCATTTTACCTTAAAACAGAAAGGAAGTGCTGGTGGAGAGGGGGGGAGAAGCGGCTTGGCAGCCGCTGGTGCCCAGACCTTGGAGAGCCTGAGCCGTGCGTCAGGGAGAGGATGCACAGGTGGTACCAGCCTGTGTGGCAGCGAGAGGAATGAGCTGGAGTCTGCTGCCCTGGCAGGGCCACCTCAGCAATTCATCAGGTTAACCTTGAGCATAAGGCTAATGTAGCTACCATAGCAGGCTATTCAAGCACAGGCTTGTCTCTTCGGTACTTAGGTGAATCAGGCCTTATTTCTGCACGGCGAGGTTCAAAGTGAATTAACATTGTACCTTCATCATGCTGCGCCTCCTGAAAACATCCTCCATCTCTCCTCCAAAACAGAGCTGATGCCTCAAACTCAAAACTCTAGTTGGGGAGGGGAAAGGACAACACTGAGCCCAGCCCCACGTCCTGTGCACCGGGAACCAAATCCCACCCACTCTGCTCTGCTCTTCCCCTCCAGGACCTGGCAGGCAGGCTACAACGTCATTCCTCCTCTTTTTGGGGCCGTGTGCCAGGCTGGCTGGTGGATGTGAAGACACGCTGGAGAAGACAACAATGCTGCCTACAACTGCTGGCCACCGGTGGAGGAGCAGGTTCCTCATGAGGTGGCAAGAGGCTTGTCGTAAGTAATGCCTACTCAGGTACTAAGTACGATGATCCTGTTTGTCAAGGGAGTGGAAAGAAAATAGGTCACATCAGGGTTAAGAATAGGGGAGAGGGACAGCTAAGAATGGAGATGTTTGAACTAATTCCTGATTCCTTTAGAGGCCAGGCTAGCTGGGAGGGAGAGCGAGACTCTAAAGCTGAAGATGGGCTTAAAGTGGGACAGCGAGTGATGATTGCTTCTGAATTCCAGTGGGCCTGGCAGGTGAGAAACAGTGAGACAGATACCACCGCACAAAGATCCAGTCCGAACATTTCTCAGATTGGCATCCTGTAAGATACAGACTCCTCTCTGTGGTAGGGGTTTATATATAGGCTGCTGAGCAAGGCTCCCAGCTCTTCATGGCAGAAGTCATGACAAATTTTAGAAGGGAATGCAGGATGCGAATGCAGAATTCTCCTACTGGGCACTGCCACTTGTAGTGAAAATCAAGGAGTAAATAAAGATCTCTTTTAAATTAAATTGTAAAAGTTCAGCCTGTGCATCTTCCCAGTGGACCGGGGCATCTACTACAGTATCCCTGAGTGCAGAGCAGAGACTGCTAGGGCGATGTGGGGCTTCAGGGAATGTACCTGCACTTCAGAGAAGCATCTGGGGACTGCAGCAGAGGAAAGGGAACATTTGGAAAGTGTCTATCACTACTGCATGCCCAGGCAGCTGAGTGGGTCTGTGGTTTCCCTTGCTCCTGTCCTCCTGATTAAATGTGGGGGTACCACTGTAAGAAGCTGGGGGAATGATTTCCTTCTCCAGAAAACAGGCATCTTTGTAACCCATCCTCACAGACTAGACAGCTGTATAAATTATTTACAATGAGTGCTACTGAGTCTTGGCTTAATCTGATATTCCTGGATCAGCTTTCTGCCACCTACTAGAGTCACCAAACACCCCACAAAGTAACTTCATCTTCCCCTAACACAAAAACACATACTACTTATCCTTCTGTAGGGCTGGAAGACAGCTTCAAGTTCTTTCTATTGCTTCCCTGCTTCTATTCCCCGTAAAGCTGCATCCTAACCAGTGAGATGAATTCCTTGGTCTCAGCTCACATCCTAGTAGATGCATCTCTTGCAGGGACTGAAAATGAAATCAGACCTTCTCCTCTCTATGATTTTAGTAAAATATTTCCAAGAGCACAAAGCAATTTATGGGTAACAAGAAGACATTTTTGGCACATCCTACATGGCTGCAGAAACTTGGCATAAATCCAGTTCCTGAACATAACCACAGCCAGCTGCCTGAGACTGTGTTCCTACCAGCCACTGCCAGCATACATACTGGTGGAACCCCACAGCTGCCCAGTTGGGGTGGGTGGTGGGTAGGTATTTTGAGAGATAAGCCCTGAACAGAATGCCACCTGTATAGCATTACACACGGTCTGCTCTTGCCTTTCTTGCTGTACAAAGCAGTTAAGTGTTATCTCATCATCACAGCTGTCAATCTATTATTAATACTGTACTTTTGTTAAGCTTTCAGGAAAAGACAGGGTCACTTGAGTGACTCACGGCTTTCTCCCTTCCCCACTCTAGCTCCCATTCTTTTAATTCTCTCCCTACAACAAGAGTGCGATAAATTCTGAATGGAATTAAGTATCAGCCAGCCAGATGGTACCTGCACTGCACCAGTCCACAGGCTATGATCTGCTTTCATGGCAATCTCTGCTGTTGACCCCAACCGTTGCATGCCAAGAAAGCACAGACGTACTCAGGGTAAAGATCTCTCTTGTATTTCACCATAAGAATCCATAATTATCATTAAAAGAGCATACAGATTGGCACAACCTGGGCTGATGTGCACCTGAGATCTCAACTGTATGACAGAAAAAAAATCTTGAAGGAATTGTGAAAGATGGATGAAATAAAAAAGAGCAGAGACACTCTCTGAACACTTATCCGTTGGTCCTTAATAAAGTCATATAGCTTAGCATCCAAGCTGTGGAGTTTCCTTAGGCTACCAGTCCAAAAATCTGCCAATTCTCGCAAGGATTGCTGGGAACACAAAAAGACCTGACACAGGATGACAGGATTTGAGTATGAAGGCAGCACCACTGACAGAAACCAAGTCGATATGAAAAAATGGGCTATGGGGCAGACTAAACCCTAGAGAGAGTGCTGTGAGGGAAGAGAGGAAGAGCATGGCTGACTGCAGAGCTGTTCCAGGCAGAGCTTCTCCATAGCATGGGTCTGCACTGGCTCCCTCTCCTATGACAGTCCTTTCAGAGTTCCCTTGGGGTTAAGAAACAAAACACCTGCTTGTTGCTTCTTCAGAAAAAAACAGGACAGAAGAATCTGGTTTCCAGTCCAGGAAAGAATGGCAACACAATAAAGGCATCCACTTTAGCTACCATTCATCCCTAAAAAGACTCTACCAACTCCAAGTGACTGCCTTCTCTGAAGAAAAGTGAGAAATGGAGAGGACAGGGCATGATGTAGAGACAAACCTGCTTCAGTTTTAGTCAAATGCTCAAACTTGTCACCTTACACAACAGCGAGGGAGCTGAATTTGCTTCCCACATTGAAGAAATTATTCTCAATTCTACAAAAGGAATTAAGATGAAGGATACAAATGTTTTACATAGTCTGCTTAAACATAACTCCCACTCCTTTAATGACAGGAGGCACAAAGCTTGCTTTCCTGTTGCTGATGCTTCTTTGTCACAGAACTGAGAGTTTTAAAAGCCACTGGCTCCCAGGGAGAGTTGGTAACTACTGCCCTGACACCGCTCACAGGATCTGGATCCATGTCTGGAATGGTGATCCACGACATCTCTAAAAATGCTGGTTTGTGGATTGCCCAACCTTATCTTTGAGACACTGCAGGAGAAAGAGGATGTGTGCTAACCCTTTTCCTAACACCCCTTTCTTCAACTACCAACCTGCAAGTTTTTTTCCTCATCTCCATTGCTACGGGCAATTTTGGTCAGAGGAGATGCTTCTGGGGCTATTGCTGTGGGATTCAGAAACTATTTTGAGAGCAATGGCAGGTACCAGGTGTCCAGTGGTTTAGGGTCTCCTTGCTGCTTTTTAATAGCTTTCTTGGTCCTCCTTTTGTAATGTAATCTAATTCACAAAAAAGTCTCTTGCCACAAGGCCTACACAACACACTGTGGATATGAAAAGCAAATGATACCCTGATTCAGAGGCTAGCTTAGACCTGAGTCTGATCTGTCACAAAGATTAGGATTCAAACTTCAGGAGCACAACTGAGATGTAGGTTGTTTTGTTTTCATTTTTCTTAAAAGCTTTTCATTAACATGCCTATTTCTGAAAAAACAGAGCTTCTTAAATATATACCAGTCCCTTCTCTCTCAACCCTGACTGTTTAGAAAGAGCTGTCCTTTATCAGAGGTGACATGTCCCACCGCTCTCTGCTCCATTCTCCTCTGACAGGTTCCAGTGCTCTAGTATCTGGCAGCAAAGTCCTCTGGGATGCACTGTTCTTACTTCCTTGTGAATCTGGAAGGATATTTACTTGCTCGCTCATGAAAAAAAGGCTAAGAGGAAAGTCATGCTGCCGGGGAGCAGGCCAGCAATAGAGGGATATATCTGTGAGGAAGCTCATTATGCTGCAGGGCATTGCGGCGAAGAGTCCCGCTGTGAGGGTCATATCGTAGCCGTAGCTGTGCTCAAGGCGGCGATGGGTGAGGATGGGAAAGCACTGCTCTAACACATGTACTCTCTCTCCCCTGCTTTTCACCTACCAGTGCTTGGCTGTTGGCTGTCGCTATGTGCTGCCGAGTCCTTCTTTGCTTGCCCTTCCTCCTGCAAGTGTAACAGTGGCAACCTGGAAGTGGACTGCAGCGGCTTGGGCCTCTCTTCCATCCCCTCAGACATCCCCACAAACACCAGGACCTTCCTTTTTCTCAACAACAAACTCAGCATCCTGCCGGGAGCAGTGTTTTCCAACCTCTCTGCCCTACAGAGGCTGGATCTATCCAACAACTTCTTGGACCAGCTCCCTCAGAACATCTTCAGTGACCTGGGGAACCTCACGGAGCTCCAGCTGAGGAACAACAGCATCCGGGCCTTGGACAAGGACCTGCTACAACACACGGCCCTGCTGCGCCAGCTGGATCTCTCCATCAACGGCCTGGCCCAGATACCCTCGGGCATCTTTGACGACCTGCCTGCTCTCCGCTCCCTCTCTCTCAGGTCCAATCGCCTGCAGAGCCTGGACAGGGTGACCTTCGAACCGCTAACCAGCCTGCAGCAGCTCCAAGTTGGGGATAACCCCTGGGAGTGCGACTGCAACCTCCGAGACTTCAAGCACTGGATGGAGTGGTTCTCCTACCGAGGTAGGTGCTCGCGCAGCGGGAACCAGGCACGGAAGCACTGGTTTTCCAGGGAAAGGCAGGCAAAGACAGGCAGGGAAGAAGCATGGGCAGATACATCTGGCAGGTCAGGCTGACCCAAATGCCAGATCTTAGCCAAGGAGCATGAGGACCGTGCTACAATGCTAAGAGACTGTTTAGTGCCACTGCACCTTCATATAGCAACACTGCCAGGCTGAGAAGTCTTCTGCAGCCCCGGATCTCCTATTTCCTTATTTTGTTTCTAATCTGCAAGATCACTTCTTTTTTTTTTGAGAGGAAAGAACTTTCCTCAAATAAGATCAAAATTTTAGGATTATGAGTTCCCCTAGCCCTTTCTGCCTAAAGAGAATAAATGCTTTTCATGCTTGAAAATAACCATCCTGTTCTCTTCCTTAAGCCAGGAGAAGTAAAAGCCAGATTTGGCTGTAAAGCATCAGGTTTGCTTTCAACAAAAGAACCATAGGAAACAGTGCCAGTTAGGAAAATACTGCAACTAATATTGGCAAACCCAAACTAAAGCTCAAATTAACAAGCCAGGCCCCAAATCAGACTGGCTATAAAATCATCATTTCAAAACAAGCAGTTTTTTACAAGTTTGTATTTCCAGCTTTTCCTTGAAATACGGAAGGCTGGAAAGGTATGTATAGTTTAGCATGAATGCCGACGGGATGACATGCTTTCAGGAGCTGCAACTCAAAGAAAGATGGCACATTTTACAGGAATGACGATTGAAGGCCTGACCTTCTGTCGCTGGAGCCAATGAGTACGAAAGGGTCTCAAATCATGCGGATAGCAACAGTCAGCTGTCACATCCCTGCTGATCACAGCCATGCTGCAAAGAGATTATCTACGCCTATGGCTAGACTGCAGTCTGAAATATGCATTTGTGTGAGCGGAATCAAACAAGCATACGAATGCCACTTTCCTCTTTTTTTTTTTTTTTTTTTGTTTTCTTTCTTGACTCTCATATCACAGAGTCGATGGAAAGCACACAGAGTTAATTTTGCATTTTTTCCCCCTTCCAAAGAAATTGCCCAAACTCGCTCAAGCATTTGTTTCAACATCTGTCACTATTTTCACAGAGGGGGGATGGATTAGTTGTTAGAAGATGGGGCTGTGTGTCTGTTGTTATTTTGAGAAGATACAGCCTGGTCCTATCTTTTTGCTTTAATTTATCCTTTTCTAAAATGATTCTACTGACACTTACATAACTCACTAAACAGCATGAGGCTGACTTAATAGATGGTTTCAGAGGGCTTTCATGTCTTGGCCTGAAAGATATCTATGTAGATATCAGGCACCATGAGCTCTGCTGTCAAATCCAACCTAGGCAGAAGCATCCCAGCCAGCTGCCATGGTTGAAGCTGTTCCAGCTGTGGAGGGCTAAGGCATGCAAAATGTCTCCAAGTTAGGCAAAACAATAATTTTAAAGGATATCACATGTGCTTCTGCCTGGTGCATGGAGGCGCACTGCGGATCTGGCAGGACATGGGGGTCTGCAGCACCTCCTGACTTCAGTGTCACTCTTGAACTGTAGAAACATCCTGCACTAGATCATGGCTGCCTTTTGGGGATGGGAGAAGCTCTCTGAATACTCTCTCTACTCAGCAATGCATTCGCGCATGAGGGACTGGATTTTATAGCCCCACTGCTATAATAAAGCAGTTCCCCACTTGATAACCATAATGCTGCTATGCCTGACTTGTGTAGGGCAAATCCTTAGCAGGTGTGAACAGAGTCATAGGAACTCACTCCACCTGAGGATCTAGCTCTGCTGTCACTGTATCGGGATGAAGCCATGGTTCACTCCTATTATCTCTGTTGGGACAGGTGGGAAAATCGACCAGCTGGCATGTACCCTGCCCAAGGAGCTGAAAGGGAAGGATATGCGAATGGTGCCCATGGAGATGTTTAACTACTGCTCCCAGCTGGATGATGAGAACAGCTCTACAGTGCTGGACAATACTGGCCCACCCTGCACTAAAGGAAGCCCCACTCCTTCCAAATCTAAATCAGGCCCAGAAACAGAAGTGGAGCCCAGTGTGGGATGCCCTCAAAAACAGCGATACAGGCCTGTGAGCGTGCGCCGGGCTATTGGCACTGTGATCATCGCAGGGGTGGTTTGTGGCATTGTTTGCATCATGATGGTGGTGGCAGCTGCTTATGGTTGCATCTATGCCTCCCTTATGGCCAAGTACCACCGGGAGCTGAAGAAGAGGCAGCCACTCATGGGTGACACAGAAGGTGAACATGAAGAGCAAAAACAAATCTCTTCTGTGGCATGAAACTCTTCTAGGAAGGAAGGGACAGCAATGATCAAAGGTACCTGAGAGCAGTCAAGCATGGGGTCCTCCCAAAATACATCTTCCCAGACAGACAGACAGACAGACTGTGCTATAGCTCCACTCACCCAAGTAGTGCAACATGCTTCTGGGGGGTCAGGGCACCTGGCTCAATTTCTGTTCCTCTGCCCCAGGCCCATTTTTGTGCCCTTTCACCCTTGGGCCCTCCCAGACAAATAAAGTAGAGTCAGACCTCGAGTGCTTGCTGTGCCTCATGCCCTTGCACAGAGCTTCCCTTGCATGCCTGCTGTGGAGGCAGCTGGCACCTTCTGGGAACCTGTGTCATCCTCTCAGCTTCAGTCCTGAGTTGTCCTGTATCCTGTCAAGAGCTCTCTGCAAACAGAGAGAGCAGCTCTGTGAAAGCTTGTGTGAGGAGCAGGACACCAGAAGTGTTCATGCCTCACTGTTAGGGTCACTGCTGTTGCGTGACAGTAAGTTGCTGCCTCCCCTACAAGTCAGTGCTGCCGAGAGCACATCAGAAGGGAGGGAAGGTCCCTAGGGGATGACAACAGTCAGGGGGAGATCTCCCTTCTTACTTTTAAGGTGAAAAGATACCTGTATCACTCTAACACGCTGCCAGGGAGCACAGCATCCCTTTTTTTGCTCCTGGCCGAGTCCAAATCTGCGAGCTGACACACACATGTCATTTGTTATAGGTGCAGAGATACAGAGCCATCCTCCTGTACACGCACACGCTTACTGACTCCCTCTGATCCCAACACACACACAGTCAGCCCCAACTCCAGACACCCAGGCACCCCATCTGTGCATGCAGAGCCACATGTGCCCATGCTCATCTGCCCTCTGCATGCAGCCATGAATACATTCAGCCACTTTACCTTACTCTTATCATAACAGTGCATAGCACCTTCTGCTTCAGACAAAATACATGCACCTTGCCACTGAGCTAACAAAAACTTCTCAGCCATAGTGCAGAGCCAGTGGAAATGGGCAGGAGAGGATGGAGAGAGGCAAAGTTATTAAGGTTATAGCATAAGCCTGTGGAAATGAGTACACAGCATGAAAAAAATAAGGTGTGTTCTTGTTATCTATTTTATGTTTTCTATGATAAATAGAGAGGGTAAGGATATGAAGCCTCCATTCGGAAATGTTTGATTGGCAGAGCAGAAGTGGGTCATCAGGAAAGACTAGAGGAGGAGGTGGCTTACCAGCCTTGGTAGTTTAAGCCATGCTGAGGAGTAGTGTGAGCCTAGGGGAAGGTGGTGGGAGCGGAAGACACACAACCCAAGAGCTGGCATGGCTGGCAGAGGGGCAAGCACGGTGTATGGAGTAGGGTTATGCAGCTGGAGCAACTGAAGAGAGGCGGCACAATTCCAGAGGGTCTTGAGGTGAAGGCTGAAACCTGAACCACAGCGTGGCACAGGTGGAAGAGCCCAGGAAGGGGCCAACACAGTACACAGCACAGCCCTCACCATCACTGCTGTGTCCACTGCCATCCACAGCTGCATGAGTATGCCCACACACACAACGGCGCACACTGCCACAGTCACGTAGGGTGACTTTCCCCAATCAGATTTTAAAGCCCTCAGACTGCAGTGCCTCCTATTAGTCTTAGCTCTTTCTGACCTGACGGGGGGGGGGGGGGGGGGGAAGTGAGAGGGGAAAAAAAATGAAAGGAACTCAACATAAGGACTCATTTTGTATCACTGGAAGTGGGATAAAATGCTGTCTCCAGGGGAGAGCGCACATTGCCATGGTAACCTGCTCTAACCCGTCACAGTGGGTATTCCTGGGCGAGGAAGATGACACTGGAGGTCGTGCATCCGCAGTGCCTGTGGATGGTGTGATCCCTGCCATCAGGAAACAAGCTGGCAGCGAGCCCAGCTTTGCAGGGTGTTCCGCTAGCAACCTGTGTTCAGAGCCCAGCATGCACTGCAGGTGGACCCTGCCAGGGCACGTCACCTCTTCCCCCTGCTCCAGCCGGATCCCGATGCCTTTGGATGTCTCCCAGCCCTCCTGCTCGCTGCTGCTGGATCCCTGTGGAAGCAATGCACGCTGGCTCCTCACCCCCTTCTGGTCCCAGACAGGTGGTTGTACTGACCCATGTGCACACAATGCCAAGTCTTTAATCAAAGCCTGGAGTGGCAAAATCCCTCCTGGCCTACCCAGGGCCACCAGAGGCAAAGACACAGGATGCTCTGGACTGTTTTAGCATGACTTCCCTTTGACACAGGGATGCATGGGACAGAGGAGGATGTTCTTCAGGAAGCAGAAGACCAGGCTGCCCTGGAAGAAGGACTGGGAGAAGCAGTCCACCCATAAGTGTGTGCACACATTGTACCCCCACTCCCAGCACACCGCTTGCGAGGAAGAGGAGGAGGGGGGGCTGGCAAGTTGTGAGGGAGAAGGACTCTTCCCCCATGCACTGTATAGCCACTCCAACCATCCCATCTGCTGCAACCGTAGCCCGCTCTGAAGGGCAGAACTGGTGCACTGCAGACTCTGTATGCGTGTTACTTCTGCTCCACATTCCCAGCAAGCCAGGACTAGACTCTGCCTGCTGGATCCAAACCTCTCCCCAACCTCCCTCTCAGGGGAACTTCTCCCTTTACCATACTGGACTCCGCAATCATACTTGAAATGGGACTTGAGTCAGAGCGGTATATTTATAGATCTATATTTTACTTGCATCAAATAATGGTGAAATATTGCACAAAACAAATGGGATCTATATATATGTGTGCGTGTATGTGCGTGTGTGTGTGTGAGTGAGCAAGAGAGTGAGGTTGTTTTTAAGGGGATAGACTAGAGGTAAAATGAATGGGAGGGAGGCAGGGGACAATGCAGAGGTGGGAGGGGTGAAATCCTCCTTTCCCTGCACCTTCCCTGTGTCCTCCTCCTGCCCTGACCAATTTTTCTTTGTTGCTACTAATATTTTCTATATCTTGTGTTGTGGGGCTGATGATGACCTTGCCCATCCCTTCCTTTTTGTTTTCATTTATAAGGCAGAAAGTCTAGATTCATCTCAACCCTAGACAAGGGACGGCTATCTTTAGAAACCCACCCAGGAAAGGAGAAGACAGGAAAGGGGAGAAAAGAGAGTTGCTGAGAAACATGAAGGCTGGCTGCTATGGGGAGTCCCACTGGAAAGCAAATACTGCGCTTGGAAGGACAAGGACCTGTCCTCTTTCATGCAGAGCAGAGTAACAGGGTTGACTGGGAAATGCCCTCTTTATACCACTGTTTGCAAACAGGCTCTTACTCTGTTCCCTAGCACACCTGGAAAACAGGCTGCCCTAGTGTGACTGAGCTGCTGCACTGTCCGCAGGCACTCTAGGGAACATGGTACCCAGCGTGGTCAGAAACGAAGCTCTCCTGTGGGATGCTGGATACAAAACGAGACCCAGTGCTCCTCGTGTGCACAGGCAATGGGTTCCTCTGGTGTGTGGGGACAGGGGCTCCCATTCTCCCTGCAGGCATGGCTAGGCATGGGGGGAATCCCCCCGAATGCACCCTTTGCTGCAGGCAGGTGTACCAATGCCACATGCAGGTGCCTGCCCTCAGGAAATGGTCTTCTGGGGCAGGCAGGTCCAACACATACCAGGGTGATTTAGGGGCTGGCACGGCCACCAGAAACACCCCTTCTGCTCCCCCTGCTCCCCTTCCCCACACACCCACCTGTGGTACAGGCAGGCACATTTCTTGCAGGGAACAGATGGCACTTGTAATTTCTTTTTCTTTTCGTTACTGTTTGAGGGAGAGCAACAAGATTTTCTAAAATGATTGAATGGAGGTTTCTTTGGCATGAGACAGAAAATTTTTAAAGGTATATTATATTTCTGGCTTGTTGTTACAGAAGAATAATAAAGAATGTATTTTCCTATGCTCCTTCTTGTTTAAATGAGATCTCTGACAGTAACCTTCCCTCTCTCCCCTACCCCCTGCAAAAGCAAACACTGCAGGGATACAGCCAGCCAAATGAAAAAGCCCCTGAATTCCCATATATGTGTATGCTTGTCTGTACATAGTGTTTGAACTTGGAATGAACATGCACGTATATACACACACACACACTGTATCAGTGTAAGTCCTAGGCAAGCATGTACCTGTAGTTGGGGTGAGGCTGTAGGACTAAATACACAGTCAGTCAAGGTGAGACCCTAGATCTAGAAACACACACACACAGTGCTCCAGGGACACAGCCAGACAAGGGCGATTGTGTAACAAGGATAAGATACTGTGGCAATCAGCTCATTACATAAAAGTAGAAAGGGCCAAATTAATCCCTAGTGTAAGAACGCAGAAGCCAACGGAGTTATATTCAGGTCAAATTTGATTCCAAAAGCTAGCTTTTTTTTTTTTTTAAATTAGAGCATAATGTTCAATAAAACTTACCGTAACAAATAGTGAGCTATGGGTTCCTACATCTCCAGATTCCTGACCCTCCTGAGCAAGGTTATTTTGAAATGAATGGAAATTGCTATCTAATCCTATCGCACCCCCAAGTACACAAGCTGTCACCCCTAGAGCTGAAAGAGTCTCTCCACCAGCTGTTCTCTGGCTAGGTCTATCACACACAGCTAAGAATTTTAGATTCCCCACCTCTCTACTTTCAGTGCTAAGCATACACAATTCATCACATACTCTTCCTGTGAGAAAAATCTCATCCTGATGCATGTGGAACCACAAAAGATGTTAAACCCCGCCACAAGCAAACCCTTGTGCCACTGTAGTCACACTGTGATACTCGGCCACCCTGTTATACTCAGTCTGATCTTCAGAGAGGAACTGGGAGCAGAACCCAGATACTCTTAATCCGATAACAGCTGAGGCATCTGATCTACTGAAAAAGTATGTGCCACAAGAGAATCACCACTATTGTTTAACAGTATGGTGTCTATGACACATAGTTTAATCTAATTTTGCCATGTAGGTAGAGCACACACAGATACTACTAAGCAGTTCATATAATACCAGAAATGTAGAGCAGAAAAAAAGAAAAGCCAACACACTCATCCAATGACTCTAGTTTTTTTCAGTTCATGAATTATCTGGGAGTAGGCTGTGATTTTCTGCAATTTGATTATCTTTCATTTGGCAAATGTATTTGCCCTGCATACATATCTACTCATACACACATATAACACCATATATATAAACATGTAATTATGTATATATAATACATGTAAAATATATAAAATAGAATTCCTCCTCAGTATCTTGTTCATCAGCAGCTTGCTGTGCTGGCTGGAACAGCGTTTGCTAGCACTGATTGGAAGCACGGGTCAGAGGGTCAGTTTCTATCCTCTGATTAGATAAGTGCAAGTCCTAGCATGGGATTTCTGAGGACCAAAAAGCCTTCCCTCCGAGAATACTGTGCAATACGACAAAAAAATAAGCATTCCCTGATGAGTACGGTTACAGAATGGAGTGCAAGTAAATAAAGATTTCCTGTGTCATTTTGGGGAGCTCTCCACATCAGTACCAGCCCTGGGGACAAGGCAGCATCCTCACAGCTTTTCTCCCTTTAGAGGGTGGGGGAAAAGCAACCAAGAGGGGCTAGACCTCTCCTTCCCACAGTGGCACTGTGCTGCAGCCAGGCAGAGGCCATGTGCAGGACACCTGGAGCCAAGGAGAAAGCAAAGTGTGATGCTAAGAATAACTCTGCCTTGTGTAGAGCTTCTGGGCGAGGACAACGCTCTTTGCTCGGGGCTCCAAGTTGAGATTTGGCCTTTCACATTTGCTTTTTCAGTGTCCTAACTTGGGAATAAACTTGTTTGTTAGAACAGCTGCAGAAAATCAACTTGTAAAGGGCACCAAACGAGCGACAAATGCAGGTATTTCATTTGAGGAAATATGCACAGATGATACACTGAGATATTCAACCAGCTCTGCATAAAGCTCAAGGGAAATATCCAGAGTAACAACAATGCTTTGCATTTCTGTAGTGCTTGCCTTTGGCAGCTCTCTGGGAGCTTGCAAACATTAATGAATTCACAGAGGCAGAGATTCAGAGAGTATGAAGGCCAGAAGGGACTTTAGATCATCCAGTCTGACCTTCTGCCTATCGCACGCTACTTGGAAAGCATGCAGAAAAGAACCACAAACATTATTTGAGGGTGGCAGAAAATGCCTTGCTGTGAAAGGCTTAAAGAGCTCAATCTGTTTAGCTTATGAAACAGAAAATAAAGAAGTTATCCTGTAGAAAGTCCGACAGTGAGTGTTTACATGCAGCTAAGGCAAATCTTCCAGAAAGGCATCTACCTTTGATTTAAAAAACATTCAAGAGATGAAAACCCCCCTTTTCCCTTGCTACCTTACTACAAAAACTATTCATGCTCACTGTTAGCATTCATGCTTAATATCTCATTTGAATCTGTTTGGTTTCCTGTCACAGGTTTTTGTTATGCTTCTCTCCCTTAGATTAAAAAAACGAATGTTCAGTAACCAGCATCTCTCCCTGTGAAGATACTTTATACTCTAATCAAATCATCTCTCAGTCTTCTTTTTGGTAAGATAAGCACATTGAGTTCATTAAGTCTTTCGCTGTAAAGCACTTCCTCACCTCTGGAACAACACTGTAGCCTTTTGTTGCACTCTTTCCAATTTTTCCTCCTTTTAGATGTATGCTCATCATCCATCAAAATCTGTGCTCTGTATTGTAGATACTACCTGACTATTGCCATACAATGGTAAAAATCACCTTTCCCTACTCCTCCCCACCAAACAATGTCTCACAGCACACTCGCTAGGCTGTGTGAACACTGTTCCTACTTTAAAGACGGAGGCATATGGAAACGCCAGGGCAAAACCCTAACAAGTCATTTTGAGGGAGCCAGATTATGGGAAACTGGTTCTGATCCCACTCATAACCACCTTGATAGTAGTATACATTCACTGGATTTTAAACAAGAGTCTCCAGATTTATGCAATTCTTGGCAAGAGAACAATCTAGCCCTTTATTTAAACTGATGGTTCCCTTCTAGCAGTCTCCCTTTCTCATCCACTCATAGTCTCATATGGTTATCTTTCACATCTCTCCCACTGGACATAAATGTCTTTGATTCCTCAGTTATTCTTTCTCTCTCCCCCTTATTTTCATCCTCTTGTGACTGATGATCCCCTTTTCAGTGACTGCCTCTGACCAGCTGCTTTTCAGATTCTCCTTTCTCTGATCTCAACTGTCACTTCTCAGCTGCCACAAAACACGCCAGCCCCCTCATCCCCATCTGCTTTTTAAAGGCTTGTTATCATAAGCAGGGACTTCTCTGCTTACTCTTCTTCACTTTGCAAAACCCAAATCAATCAAGAGAAACCACCACACTGTCAAAGTCAGAGAGGGGTTTAGGTCAGCCCTAACTTCTGGCCTTCCAGGTGCTGAGCTGGGGCTTTCAGCTGCACTAACAAGCACATTTTTATTCAGACATGACTAAAATCACGGAGTGTGTGAATTACATGGTAAAAGGCCCAGCCTTGTACCCAAAGGGAGTGCTGCAGTGAACGGGGTGTGCTCTCAGTGACCGCCCTGCAGCTCGCTTGCTTGCTGGTAGTGGTACTGTGGCATGGTGAGACAAGGGACTTCAGCTGTTCCCTGGTGATGGAGAAGGGACTGCAGGCTCATAGAATCTCATCTCTTTCTATTCAAGGCACCACCACCTTCTTACAGACTTTTCAAGCTCCAGCTTAAACCCATTTGTCTTTTTACCTCAGATTCTGGCTAAAGCTGCATTACCCTAACAGCTAGAAACCTCTTCTAGTTTTCCACCCTAAATATTTTCATGGCCTATCTATACTACTGTCTTCGTACAAGCTATGTGCTTTAGTTTAAATGTTTCCTCCAAGATGGATTTATTACAGCAATCCTATCTGCTTCAGCCTTGGTTGCATGTGGTTAAACAAGCTGGGTTCTCCCAGGCTCCTCTCATGAAGTCAGGCTTCTCTTTCCTCTCATCATCTTTCTGTCCTGTCTGTACCCGTCTCAGCCTGTATTCCTTTGGCCAAAACTGTAACGTAAACACAAAACTGTAACAAAAGAGGAGAGGTCTCACAGGGCTTTGGGTAGGAGCACCAATGCATCTCCATCCCCACTGGGAACACCTCTCCAGGTATGTTCTAGGACAACGTTTGCTTTGTCCACAACTGCATCACACTATCACTCGCCAACATCCTACCATCACCTAATACAGAGGTTTGCAGCATTTTTCTCCTGAGCTTTCTCAGGATATCTTTATCACTGAGTCTACCTGGCTGCCTTTTGTCAAGGATCTCAGGACAGAACTTGGCAGACAACAAAGGTTCCCTGAATTTTATGTGGGCATCAGGGGGCTATACAGCCTACACTGAGGATCCTCACTGAGACTTGGCAAAATGGGCCCAACAGTTCCCAAAAGACAAGGGCTGCCTCTAGTCCTGCTTGCTGCACTCTCTGCCAGATCTCACAGAGTTCCCATCTTACAGAAGATTTCTAATATTAGCTCTCAAGCATATGACCTTGTCTGTCGTACTACTGAAATTCATTGCTTCTGGTACTCCTGCCAAGGTCAAATAAGGCTTTCGCTACGATATCCTGGTCCTTCCCTGTACTAGCAATGCCTTCTAGTGTTGAATCATCAGGACACTTCCTCACTACCTATTGCTGTCTGAGTCAGGGTCTCAGGTTAATGTTAGCAAAGACTAATCCCATGGCCAACCATGGGGGAGTGCTACAAGTAACCTTTTGCTAGACTGTGATAGGTGCTGCCATCTTCCCAGACTGACTTCTACCTCCCTGCCCCTTACAACTCCTTTGCCTTTCCTGATCTCCTCCAGTTTAACTAATTGTTTCTTGTGTGGCACTGTATCAAGTGCTTTACTGAAATACAGAGATGAGACCTTTGAAATTTCTTTTGCCTTCCAGGAAAACAATAATCTGAAAGAAAGCTATTGGGTTAGTCTGGTATGATCTAGCATTGATAAACTCATATTGCCTGACTCTCTTTTCCCCTAACTGCTTGGTAGTAATTATACTTTCCTTCAAGATCTCCTCTAAAGTGCTACAAACATTACAGAGGTCACACTTACAGGTCTGAGACTGACAAATTATTTCTCCCCATTCCTTAACCCTAACTGCTGAATTTTCACTTTTCCAGCCTGCATGGAGTCATCACTGCGGGTAGAGTTGAAAAAATATCCTTGCTATAAGCCTGTGTTTCTACATGCCAGCTCTCCTGGGGCCGGAGAGCACCGAGGCCCAGCACTGTGAGTGCACTAAGCAGCTTGAGCTGCTTATCCCAGTAGTCAGCTTGTTTCTTTCCCCAAGGACAATATTGCTGTCCTTATCAATAACTTGGGTGCAGAGTCCTCTTTGGTTTTGGCTCAGACTATAGTCTCCCTGATCTTGACTCCACTCTTACTGCCCAGAAATGGCCTTACTTCTTATTCTCTTTTTTTTCAAATAGCTGAAGAATAGAATCTTTTGCTGTTTGTTTTGATCTCCTTTGCAAGGTCTAACTCAGCTTGATTTGTAAGCAATCCTCACTGTATCCCTACATTTCCTGACCTCTAAGACACAGCTTGCTTTGCTGTCTGTTCTTTTTCCATTCCACATAGGCTCTCTGCAGAGCCAGCTTAAGCAGTTGCCTGTGGCGGCAGACAGACGGAGGGCAACAGAATCAGGCATTGCCATTTACTGACTCCTCCCAGAAATGTGGGCTCCACAGTGTCCCCAAAAGCTGAACTGCTCTCTCCCACACTCCAGACTTTGCACTGCTGCCTGTGAAAGCAGTGCCAAGAGCCAGGAGCAGACCACCCCTCCACACGCCCTGGGCAAGCAGTGTTGTCCACGTCTTGCCTATCTCCTGCACACACAACATCTCTCCTCTGCCTTCCCACTGCCTTGGGAAAGCCTGGCACTTCCCAGGGCTTCCAGGCAAGGGCTCCCAGCCAAGCTCTCCCACAAGCAGAAGCAGGACAGCCACCTTCCAACTCTCCCTTCCTCTCACACCCTCCATGCCTCATCACCCAGCAGTGGGCCCATACCTACTGCAAACTACCCTGCATCCAGCACCTCCGCATGAAGATTTGCTGATAGTCCTCGTACAGAGCAAGGACAGGGAAAGAAAAAGAGAATTGGCTATCAGTACAGTCTCTGCACAGTAGAGACAGTGAGAGCACAGCATATGAGCATTAGGGAGGAACAAGGAACATTTCTGGGAATATTATTGCAATAAAGCTCTAAGCAAACTGGACTGATCTCATAGTTGACGCTGCTTTGAGCAGGAGGCTGTCTAGAGACCTCTTGAGGTGCCTTCCAACGAGAATTATTCTATGGTCGTATGAATGGACTTCTGTAACCCAGTAAGGGAAAGGAGGAGAAGCAAAAGGTCTTATGAGGGGAAAGGGCTGGTAGTAGGAGCCCCGTTACATAGCCTTATAATGAGATTTGTGCCTTGGACAGGTAGGGCAGGAGAATAGGAACTCAGGAAGGAAACAGGCTGAGTTTGGTGGTAAAAGGAACATATCTTAGGAGTAGACTGGAGCTGTTCTCAGGTCTGCTAAGTTTCTGTGGTTCTCACCCTGCCAAACTTGTCTGCTTGTGCCTTGGCTGAATTTAAGCCAAACTATCTCACAAGACATCCTATAACCTCCTCTGCTGTAATATTTACCCCTGTCATCCCTATATCTACAGACTGCTTCTGTGATCCCTTTCAGCATCTTCTCACATGACTTTGCTCCTCTGCTGAACTATAGGTCCTAACACAGGTCATGACATCAATTATACCTATGCTAAGGCTATGGTCCTTGCATGGACAACACTGCTTTCCTCCATGTATTTTAGATGCATAGAATTGTAGAATCGTTTAGGTTGGAAAAGACCTTTAACATCATCAAGTCCAACTGTTAAACAGATGTGGGCTGTTGTGGGGACACACACGTGAGTGAGGCAATGCCCTGACCTTGCAATGGCACAAGATTTAGGTTTGCACCCTACTTGGTCAGAGGTGTTAATGCCACTTGCTTGGCAGTTTGTGGATCTTCACACAGCTCCAGATGGAAGGTCCTGGCCCATTCACGACCCTCACAGTTTGTCAGTCCCCCTGAATACTCAGTGCATATTGACAGACTCTACACACTGTGTACACTTCCATGTTCACATAGATTACTCATGTACATGCCTGTGTGCATACACAGAAAACACGTGTGAGTATGTAGCCCCACCACAGACAGAAGTAAGCGCAAATAGCTCTGTGAGTATATGCATCTGTGCACACCCCTAGTTACACACGCAGACAGGTATCACAGCCACACAACGCACTGCAGAGAAACTGTGTATGCAAATACACACACGTATGCACAAATCCCCTCACACATTGTGCATCTACACATACTCTACATGCAATGCGCTCCTACGGGCCCACGTGGCCCCGGGCAGAGACACAGGTCCCTGCTGATGCTGGCTAGGTAGGAGTTAATGCAAGAGAGGCTGGGAAGGAAATTAAAAGCAAAAAAAAGTTGAAAGCCCAGCACATGATTCTTCTCCTATCACATCTGTGAATCCTGGAGCGCGAGAGTAATTGTCTGCAATGAGTCAGACCAAAAGGCACAAGGAAATGGTTGCCATGACAACTCGCGCACTGCTCTAATTCAGCTCAGAATTAAAATGATATCAAATAATTTGCAAGCAAAGGGAACACGGCAAAGGCGCCGGGTGCCAATCTAAAAATCCAGCTATATGCAAGCCTCTCCTGAGCCAGTGTCAAGGGCTCTTTTCCCTTCAAGCGTGACAACCATGGCAATCAGAGGAGCTATAGAAGCGGCAGTGATGGATAACCTTAGGCTAGAAGATTTCTGCTACGCACAGGCAAGAATGGGCTCCTGGGCTGGAGCTCCAGCCTGGAACAGGCTCCAGGACTGGGGATGTCCTGGAGAAATGCCTCACCAGACCCCACAAGAGAAATCCCATTGCTCACAAGTTGTTACGGTGTCCCATTGAGAAAATACCTCGAAACAGCTGGTGCGGGCAGGGTCTGGGCACAGGCACGCACCCACAGGGGGGGCATTCAGTCTGCGCTGGCCGGAGCGCTGCCTGCATGGGCTGAGGAAAGGAGAGTTGATTCACTTAATGTTTTTTTCCCAGTAAGTGGTGCAGTGTGCAAACTCCATCACTCAGCTGAGGCTACAAGGAAATATTTATTCTACGGAATTGGCTATTGTCTTCGCTTTTCCCCCAGCCAAGGGCGCATCCCCAAGGCAACAGGCAATGTCCACACACACAGGGAGGAGGCACAATCCCTGTGCTGAAGATCTTACAGCCTAGACAGACAGCAGATACACCCTGGAAGAAATGGAAATTGCTGATGTCCAGCCAGGCTGGGCAGAATGCTATGGAAGATGTCTCAAGTACCTATTTTTAGCATTCTTTTGAGGACAGAATAAACTTGCTTGACCCCATTGTCACCAGTTACTGTCTGTGCATGGAGGTATCTATATAGAGTTTTGCAGGCAGGTGCTTTCTCTTTCTGCCTGTTCACTGAGCTGGCTAGAGGATAACCAGCTCTGAACAGGGAACCATGTGGCCCCAGCACTGATACCAAACCTTGGCAAAAGGCAGAGTTTGTAAGATCAGAGCCAGTGCAAAATAAGGCAACCACCTCACTTTTGTCTCACTCATAGAACAGCTTGTGTCTGCCACAGAAACACCCCAAAAAGCAGCCTTTATGCTCACAGGTCTCTCCCCCAAGGCTCAGTATGTAAAGTAGAATGCAATGGACAGCAGGCAGGCAGATGGATGGAAGAAGGATGCAAGAGACACTGGTTTTGGCACACCAATGCCACCGTGTAATGTTGATACCCTGGCCCGTGGAGCATTGGCTCAACCCTTAGGCCAGCCAAATGTGTACCGACTGCTAATGGCCTCCAGACAGATGTCCTGAGAGGTGGAGAAGGCATGGCTGCTGTTAGTACTAAAATCATCAGCGTTTCTGCCTTACTGACTGCCCCTAACACTTTCTATGACTGAGCTCCAAGGCACGGCCCCTTCAGATGTCTCTCATTTTGTCAGATCAAAGGGATGCCTGAGAAACTGCTTGGGCTTTGGGGATTTCCAGGACTGAATGGCATCAGGCAGAAACCAGACATAGCAGGAGATGGGCTGAAAAGGAGTTGAGTCTTCCTTCTTTCTACCCGTGCTACCACTGGATGCAGGGGAGACCATGATTTTCATAAAGGCACCTGGGTGATGCCTCACGAGCTCACAAAAGTCCCTGCACTGGGACAATGTTGGCACAACCTCCAGCATTAAAAGAGTGGCAGCAGTCCTTCTGAATACCTCAGCACACATTCAAGAGATCAGCCACTCTCAGGTTTTGTATGGGTAATGTTACGCTGGTTTCCAAGCCAATCTAGTGAAATAATTTTAATTCTCCAGCTTGGATGCAGTTATTCCCCTGTAAAAGGTGCTTATGCTATTGTAGCTTATTCCCATGCATTTTAGCAGCTTCTACAGGTGCAACTGTCACTTTCTAGAGAGGAGGTTGAAATGTTTTATCCACCCAAGCAACAAAACTGTAGAAATACAGAATTGTGTGTAGATTAGTTTGAAAAGATGCCACAGCAACAGAACTGCTGAAAAAGCCACCTGCACCTCTTCTCCCTGCTCACTGGTAACAGACAGCAGGTAGCCAAAATTGGGGACCAAGGAAGAGGATGGAGACACATCAAGCTGGCCAGTAATCACTTTTCAAATGAAGAGCTTCTCTCAGATTGATAGAGGTTGGATTTTAACCAGTGGTATAATGGCAAAATTACTTCCCATTATCTCTTTTTCAGACTGATTGATTTCAAATATTTTTGAAAAAAAAAAAAAATCTACGCTTTTTTTAAAATCTGGTCCTGCTGTGGGTACAGAGCTCTTCTGAAAATACTGGCCTTAATAACTCAGTGTCCCAAAACTCTCTCTGTAAAATAGAGACAATATTTCTCTTCTCTCACCCTTGTTTGAGCTTGCCTAGGACTCTCCCCAAATACATCTGTATATACGATTGGTGTCATGGGATAACTATTTCACTGTGGTCCAATCACTGCAGATAAGAACTCACAGTAACTTTCAATATAAACAGAGGAGAGAGGTATTGTATAAAATAAACCTGCATCTCCCAAGTGCCCATTTGGATTTTTTTTTTATCGGGCACCATGGAGCCTGTGCATGCCCCTGTGGTTTGCTGGTATGGGCTGTTTCCCATCCCTGAGACATGACAACCATAGCAAGGAACCTAATGGAAAGAAACCCCTACCTGCCCCTGTTGGGACTGGCAGCCAGCTGACAGCCACCTAAGTCGAACAACGAGGTCAGGCAATGAAAGAGACGTCATAAACTGCCCAAAGTGACAGCTAAACTCCTGCGCCAATTCCAGCAGTTTCACTGAGGCTTTAAATCACTAAAAGCTTCTGTCAGCAGCTACATGTGATTTCTGCCGCGCACCCCCTGAGGACCAGAAAGCCCCAGGCTACTGACTCATGGGAGGGAGCAGATGACAGTGCTATCTGGGGCAGGACTTGGCTTGGGGAGAGTGCCATCACAATTCCTTATTTTTCATTTCCAACAAAGTTAGTGTGCGTGAGATGTACTGGACTGACATCCCAGGAGAATAGCTGCCTTTAATTAATTATAATTAATCATCCAGGCATTACTTAATGTTTGCATAGGGCTTTGAAGTGCCAAAGCACAATACAGCAGGTAGATATTATTAATTCAAAGAAACAGGTATAGCTAAGCCAGGGGTAGGTTTGCCTGTGTGGCTTCCCACCAAAGAGACCACACCAACTCAGCTCGCACAAGTGGACCCTGCCTTGGCTCCACCATGTCCTCCAAGAGACCTGGGGGTACCTTGAACCCTTTGCACTCCTCCCTTGTGCCCCAGGTATAGGGGCTTAGCCCACGGCAGAAGGAGAGGGATGGGTGAAAAGGGGAGAGGGTAGGGTAGGGCAGAGGATACCGCTTTTTCCTCCTGAATTTGGCCACCTCCCCACCTGTCCTTGTGTAGACTAGCCCCTCTAACAGTGAGAGGAGCATCTTGGTCTCCCCCCCAAACCCATTCTGCGATTCCCTACCGAGCCAAGCCAGACGAAAACAGGAGGAAGGAGGCCCTTGTACTCCCCCTCCATCCCTGCCCTCATCCCTCCAGCCTGGCTGCTCTCTAATCCCAGATGACTGCTCCCTCACGCCCTGACAGCATCCAGGCCTGTGTCATCTTCCTGGACATTCGATTTTACCAGTTTGCCTTTCTCCGCCTTGGCTGGAGACTGCCATTCAGCTGCCAGAAGAAAAGGGGCCCAGCGCTCCCTGTCACTGGCGTCGTCCCCATGGGGGCACTGGGGGTGCTCCCTCCCCACAGGCATGGCTGTAAAGCCTAGAGCTTAATTTTTCACTGCATGCATAGTGAACATTTCAGAGCGCTTACAAATCCCCCCCAAGCACCGTCAAGTCAAACAAGTGACAGTAACAATCAGTGGCAGAATGACAGGCCAATTCATACCACTTGCACTTTTATAGGGGCACGTAAAAAGCCTCTGTTGTTCCCCTTTTATAGAACTGTAACAGCATTTACCCACAAACTACAAGCCTACCCAGACATTTGGCTTTCTGGGAACCAATGCTGGGTAGCAAACTGACTTCTGGTAGTATCCTAAGTCTAAAAGAACATGGCATCAAGCCCACTGAGGGCTGATGCCATCAGAATAACAATAACAACAACAATCTGCATCCCATTCTGCTCTGATTGCTTCTTGCTGTGTCTCCACTCACTCCCCTTCCTTCACCTCTCTCCTGTACCCAGGATGGTATTACAGCACTGCCCAGCATCATTTGCACCGCAGCCTCCGCTGTGAGGTGAAGTCCCCTAGAATCAGGTCCTAGCCACTCAGGATGATTATATTAGTGTGAGGGGAGCTGAAGAGAGACCTTCATCCTTACTCTCAAAGCTGCTATCCTCAAAATCAAACACTAGTGCAATAGGTAGTGTGCCCACCATTCTTTTCTCTTTTTTTTTTTTTTTTAACCACTACTGGTATTATAAAAGATTCAGACAATGAACTAGTCACTACTGGAAACAAAGCAGATGGTAATACAGTACCTTTTTGCTCCCTGAAAGCCCCCAAATGTGTTGTAAACCTACGTCCAAGCCAGCAGATGGGACATACATCAGCAAACCCTTGCACTCCCACTGAAGTCAATGGAGGTTACAGCTGGGGGCTTGAAGGATTTTGGACCCTTTGGGAGAAATTATTTCCCTCGGTGCTGCCCTGCAGCCCATACTTTGGATGAAATATAGGTAGTTTTCCTCAACGCATAAGAAACGGGGAATAAAGAACACCCAGCTGAATGTAGCATGTATGGAAGTAAGCAGAAGTTGCTTGTGGTCAGGTCACCTAATGTGCCTGCTAGCAACAGGGACCATGGTACCTTTAAGGAACGAAAGCGCTTGAGAATTCATTTCTGTCTCTCAACTTCTGTGGTTACCAGTGAGGAAACTGGTTTGTTCTGTATAATTTCCACAAATGACAGAAATTTTACCTTATTGTTACTGTTTTAACATTATTTCTTTCCCTATCCTCTGCTGCTTTCTCCACCCTCCTCTTCCGTCTGCAGAGGATCCTGCCCCTTCACAGCATGTCCACACAGACAGTCGATTCAGCATTCAGCATAACTGAGGGGGTGGAAAGCTCCACAGGGGTTGTGAAAAGCACTGCTGACAGAAGAGAAATGGCTCCGTCAGGGGCAGATCCTCCTGCCACTTGTTCTTGCTCCAGCTCTTCCACCCAGAAGTTTCCTTCCTTGTATTTATGCCGAGTGCCAGATGAACTGCTTGTGTGCCTCTGCTCTAACTCACAGGTCAGGAAAGGGAAGGAAAAGAACCAAGAAAAACAATCTTTTTTTAAAAAAATGTTTTTTCTCCTCCCAGATTCATGCTTAGAAAAATGCTCCAGTGCTGCACAGAGACCCTTGGTATAGTTTCAATGCTATTTCATTCTCTGCTGAGTATATTCATAACAGTGCCAGCTAGTATCAGTTTTGTGAGCAGTTTCTATGACCCAAGCACCTACTTAACATGAATTTTACTGAAACCATCTCTATTTCACAGGGGTCTCTGGACAGACCTCATAATAATTTTCCGGCTTTGGGCTTGAAATGGTGGTATATTAGTGAAAAGTGCTATTTCATAACACCCCTCCTTCAGCTTATAAGTACTTTCTCAATGCCCGGGTGATACTTAAAGAGTACCACTTTCAACTGGAACTTACTGAAAGCCTGGAAATTAAGGAACGCTTCATCAGATGAAGTCAAACTGCCATAGTTTTACTGATTAGTGGTATTGAAGACCATTCATTGTATCCTACCCAGCCTAGGCAAAAGCAATGGCTGACTCTCAATCTGAAGGTATCTGCTATACGGCCTTCTCTCTATTGGATGCTCCTATAACAAAGTTGTTGTTTGGGATCTGTTCTACTCAGTCATTCCTTCCACCATACAGGACTCCATTAACACTAACCATTCTTTCACAAGCAGCTTTGCACCTCGGTATGTTTCCGGTGATAATTACTCCATTACCTGTTCCAGCAACCTCTTCCCTTAGTCACTGCTTCCAGGTCTAAAAAAAATTCCACTGAGCTACATCTTCTATTACCCCAATGCTCCTACACAGAGCATTTAAGTTGGATATGATGCCAACATTATTGATTCACGTTGCTTTGTTTCGTTAAATGGCTGCTCTGTTTCACTTCTGAGTTTACTGTACTTCCATAAAGGCTGAAGCAATTGCTGCAGAAAATGGTAAAGCTTCAAAAGCTTTGGGGTTCTGTTGGAAATAATGTGCTTTACAAATTTTCCAAAGGTAGATGCAGAGTCTGGTGAAGGTCTGCCAAAAGGGGTTTAAAGCTCAGATACAAAGATAAGTTTGGCAATCTCTATGACTGAGTTGGAAATCTAGTAACAAGCCCATTCCACCGGCAGAAGTTATTTTTCAGCTGAGATAATGATGGAGATGCATGAATGTGCTGTTCTTCCAAAACCAAGTGTCTCCTGCAAGCAGTTCAAAATCTGCATGGACTTCTCAGCCTACTCATGCTCCAGAGAAATAGCCTCAATCCACAAATTCAGCAGCATTGAAGATGGGAAGCTTCCATTCAAACAGCCAGTTTCCCTTTCAAAAGCCTATCAGCCATTCAGTACCTGTTCTAATATTCTCTGTTTAGCCTAGTTTTCAACATCACAAGCTATTGCAGCTCCCGTCGTTTCCCTTGAATGACAAGCTAACAGCTCTCAGCTCCCACTCTCAATACAAGATGCAAGCATTTCATTCAAGATAAAAAGAGAAACCAGAGTGTCCTACCTGCCGCAACACCCATCTTCCCATCCACGGACACAGCCACAGCTGTGCTCACTGTCACCACTTTTGGTAGGCCACCTCCCTCTGTCAAGACACAAATACAGCAGGCTTGGTTAGCTTACCACCAGAGAGGAGTAAAACGCAGAGGGAGCAGCTTGCTCACACGCTTTCACATCCAGGCCAGTGTGTACATATGCCTCAACCCTGAAATATCCAAGAGTTTGGAGGACTGCATCTTTCAAGACATATAAGCAACCTAAGGGGCTATAAGTAGATTTTTTTTTTTCTGCTAGATAATGTCCCGTAATAAAAGTAGCATCCTCAGCATAAAATATAAAGGACTGGCCTCCTCAATTTTGGGCATGTAGAGCTTCTCTTAGGCCAGAAAGCTGCTCTGCTTCATGCACCAACTAAACTCTGTATACAGAGGAGAAGCAGTACAGGTAACTCTGACACCGACTCTCGCACAGCAAAGGCCAGGCTTACGCGTATCTCTGCTACCCAACGCAGGCCAGCACTACAACTGGAGACACAGATGCAGCACTTCCAGGGCGTGCTCCATTTTAGAAACAAAGTCTTCTGGGACTTTGCTGCCTAAACTCTGTTATGCCTCATGATCTCCCAATTATCCTTTAGCTGCTGCTTTAAGTGTCCTGTAGGTCCTGTATCACATCTGCCAGCCCCGTGCAGATCTCTTAGCTCCCACAGGGCATTTAAAATAGCATGGCTGGATAGGTTTAAGCAACTGAACCCCACCTCCCCTCTCTTTGTTAGCGCAGTTGTTTCAGCCTGCAATTGTCCACGTGGCAGATTCCACTTCTGTATTTTTTTTAAGCAATTAGATTAGCTTCAGCTGGGGCACCTCTTTTGGAACTGCCAGGGGACAGTTTGAAGGTCAGCATGATCAATTTAGCCTGCAACTCATTCCCTCCTTGTGTGCTGTATGGAAATCTCTTGCTCAGACAGATGGGTCAGAGATTCTTTCCTTCCCCAGAGCTCCAGCATTTGTTACTGCTTTCCATTTCTGCCTTCATCGTTCTTGTTGGTACCCAGCGTGTCCTGAGCACGATTAGGTGTCTACCACAGCTTAGCCTGGAGTCTCTCACTCATTTTTTTGGGCTGAAGCCAGATTAACTTGCTCAAGGATGTCAGAAATAGCAAAGTCCTTGTGAAACAAACACCCAGCCAACTTATGCTCACATGCCTTGAGCCTTTATGGTGACCCCCAAGTTTCTTGCTCTCCCGAGGATGGGACAAATAAGCAAAACACACTTAGCAACCCTAGAAAAAAAAAGAGAAACCAAAAAAACCCACAAACACCCAACACATGAGAGATCTGGGCTGGCTGCAAGAACAGTTCTTCTCTCTGGGACTTTTGGACACTGGAATGACGAGCCCTGGATAAATTATCCTGATGACCTGAAGTTATTCCTGCTGGGTTCCTCCCCAATACGGTGGTCTTTGGGCTCTTGCCTCTTATGTGATGAGAAGTACATCTGCCATGAAAACCCCTTGTCACAGGGCGGGCATGTACTGAGTCATGTGGAAAGCATAAAAGGGGGACGTCAGCTTCTAATCATCAAGAATTTAATAAGAAACTGGGTGGGCTGTTCTGGCCAAAAGGTGAGGCACCCTTGCTTCACTGGATGTCAAGGAAGGGCCTGGACTCTGCTCTGACAGTGAAGCACTGTGGCTCAGAAGCACTGAGTATTATTTCCTGGCTCTTCACGGGCATCTTGTGTGATCTCATGGATCACAGTCTCTCTAAGCCCAGCTGCTCATCTCTAAAGAGACTAATAATTACACAGGAGACAGGCAGGGTCTATTGTGCTGCATAAGGTCTTCAGGGCCAGGTACTACTTCTTACAATGTGCCTGTAAGGGTTTCCAGGTGAATGGGATCCTGTACTTGACTGAAGCTTCTGACCAACAGCCATGTAATACAAAAAACAGTGGCAGCTGCTTGTCCTCTGCCTTTATCCATGCAAAACTACCTGTGACTTCTAAGAAAGCCACATCAAGCCACAACCCCAATGTTTAGCCACCAGTGACTACTGTGGCCAGGGTCATGGCTGCCCTAGGAAGCCCCACAGGGTGTCACTGCCTGTTTTTCTAACCCACGCTCTATTCCAAAGAGCAAATGCCGTGGGATGCACGGGAGTAAAGGGTTTCCTCCTGCCATGCCTCCCCCTCTCTCCACATTTGCCTTTTAAGTGAGATGTAAGGGTGCTGGGCAGAGAGGGGCTTTCATGGGAAGTTTCAAGTATTTTCTCTTTCCATCCCTCTCCCTTTACATCCTGGTTCATCTCTTGCCTCCCAGTCCGGTTTTCTCCTCTTTGCTACTTGCTTTCCCACCCACCAGCCTCCCACCACTGCGCCACAAAAAGCTTTAACAGCTAAAGTGCTGAGCTCTGTGACAGAGATGGAGAGCTATGGGCCAGGGAGGAGCACAGAGGGGATTTCTGCCTTCTGTGTAGGAGTCTCGCATGAGTATTTTGTTTTGAATGTTTCTTTCTAGGCTCTTCTGCTCTCTTCCAGCCTTCGGGGAGGTCCTGGCTGGCCCTGCAAAGTCACAGGAACCGACACCCTAAGCAAGAGACACTGAAAAGCCACTCCTTGCTTTCCTCTCGTGTTTGAGCTCCTTATCTGGGCACGAGGTGCCATAGTCTAGTCGCACGATGGCAAGGACGCAGGGCAGCAATGAGACACCCTCTCCAAGAGGAAGCTATGGAAAAGCCTTCCTCCCTTTTCCTCCACCATCTTCCATAACAAACCCATCCTTTCCTGTTGTGGAAAGTGGTGATGGAAAAAATTACACCATCTAAACTTACACTTCCTGACTGACTGCTTGCTGATCCCTCATCAGTCCTGGCTGTTACTGTCATCCGGCATGCCTGATGATGTTCCCTCCCAGGCCTGGTCACATCTATGTGTCCAGTTCCTTCTCTGATACCTTTACCCTCCCCTTCCCACAGTTCACGTGTCCTCTAGCCCTGCAAGTACCTTGTGTTCCCCCACCCCCTGCGCCCCTCAATCCTTCGGTCTACCTAGGCCCTGAGTTTGCATGCGTCCTTCATCTCCTCTGCAACCGGACGTTACACAGCCCTGACTGCCTTCCCCACAGCTTGTAGCTTTGTCTTTCCGCTGCGTCCAGTTCCTATACCTTGGCCATGACCCCTCTGCCTCTACGCCAGTGCAAACATAATGCCAAAAGGCCAGGTCTCAGCACTTCCCACTATGGAAGAGGCGGCAATAAAGAGATTGGCGTGGCACGGGACACAAGATGTGAAAAGCTTTCTCTTCTCTCCTCTGCTCTGGCGTTCAGGCTGGGGTTACCTGAATCGTCTTCTGAAACAATGCTGTAGATGAAGCTCCCAGGGGGATGCTCGGCCGCCCGGCGGTACCACAAAGGGAAGTGGTCCATGGTGAAGATACTTTCCTTGTCCTTCCGTGTCAGGAATTTCCTGCCGGGAGAAAACCCAGGGCAGCCTTTTGTACAGGGCGCAGAGGAGCAGCAGCCCTCCTTGGGGCGATGCAGTGGGACCCCGGGGCTGGGCACATCACCTGGGGCTTCTCCTGTGGCGGAGGGAGTCCGGGGACCCCCGGGTGACCGAAACACGCCAGCGGGAGGGTCCTCGCAGAGCACCCCTCGCCCCAGGGACTCCGGACCCTGCGCCTCGCACCCTGCGGCGGGTGTGGGTCAGAGACCGACCCCCGGGACAGGCTCAGCGCTCCCACCGGCCGCCGGGCCGGGCCGAGCCGCTGACGGCCAGACCCCGCCCGCCGCACAACCGCCGCCATTTTCCCTCAGCGCCCGGGGCCCGGCGGCGGCGCCCCCGCCCCGCTCCCCGCCGCGCCGGGGCCAGCGCCGCCGCGCCTCTGCCGGCCGCCCGCCAGGTGCCGCTGTTGCCCCGGCCGAGGCCCTCGGCGCCGCCGCAGCCGGCCCCGAGGGCGGGCGAGGGGAGGCCGCGGGCCGGCAGGGCCCTGCCGGCGGCGGGGCGGTGGCTGCTGCGGCTTCCCGCGGTCTCTGGGGGTCGGTGCCTAGGGAGGGCGGGAGGGAGGATGTCCCCCTTCTCCGCCTGCCCCGCGGGAGGCCTGGCAGGTTACGCCGTGAGGAGCAAGGGGCAGGGCCGGGAGTGAGAGGTGAGGCACGGCAGGCGTGAGCGGGTGGGCGAGGGAAGCCAAGCTGGCCAGTCGAAGGCCCTTAATTACTGCAGGAGAACGGGGAGCAGGTGAGAAAAGGGAATTAGACAGTCTCCTACAAAAAAACAAAAAAACCCCACCCCAAACCAAAGGTCATGCTGCTGTGGCTAAATACTGAACTCCTAGAGATGCATGGACTGAAGTACTTGAGGAAAGGGGTGCTCCTGAAGGAAAGAGGATGAGTCCTGAGGGCATAGCAAGACAGGCAGTGGGTGCTCAGGAGAAACCTCGTGAAAATCAGGTCATTGGCTTCCCTGGAGGTCCCTGTGTCTTGCCTGACAAATCCCCTTTGTTTTCAGGCTCTTGTTTTGCTGTGTATTTTGACATAACAATAATTACTCATTTATACGGTTGTTTCATTTCAGGGGATTCCAGAAGCACCTCCTGTGTGATGTGTGGGGTTCTGTCACTGCAGTGTGGTGACTGCAGCTGTTTAATAGCATTGAATTATGCTCCTGATGAGCAGTGGGGGATAGGGAATCATCATATTAGCGTCCTGCAGCACACATCGCTTTCTCCCTTGTTGCCACACCCTGACTACTCTGACTTATCCAGACTGCCTCAAAAACATGAAGTGTCACTTTTCAGGGACAGCAGAGCTCTCTGCCTTGAACGTATGACTCATGTTTGGGGAACTTGGAGACAGTGAAACAGCTGCCAAGAAGCTAAGGACCACCACTGACACTGTCCTCTTCTGTTCTATCTGCTGGTGTGCCTCTGTGACCTGTCCTTTCTTACAGCAGCATGCACCAGCCTGCGTACTCCAAACACAACAAAAATGCAAACTATACCCTTTCCATGTCAAAACCCTCCGCTGAACACACACTTTTGCCTTGAAGGAGAGGACAAGAGAATGAATCATATATGACAGATGTCAGTCACATCACTTAATGCCTCACTGGAAGGCACTGGGATACTACTGCGATGTGGGCAATGTAAGAAGCAGAACAGAACAAACCCAGAAGAGGAATTGAGAGAGAAAGGTCAAACCTAGCCAAGCTGGAATGTCACCGGGGCACTGGGGTGCAGAGCCTCTGCACTGTAAAATGGTCCTGGGGATATGTAGTAACTGTGGACATTGTTAGCTGACTGAAGTCAGGGAATGATTGAAGGTTTTCATTGAAATGAATGCACTTTGGGACAGTATTTTAAGAAAAAAGGACCAGAGGAAGACAAAGGATCCCTACCCTGACTCTAAATCAGCACCAATGCTATCAAGGTGTTGCTCCTTTCCTTTCTGTTTCTGTCTCCCCAAATACATTTCTAAGGCTGGTGGTGATTTCGTGCTGCCCCTTCAGAGACGTTGAGAGAAACCCCTTAATGCACTTTAGGGACTTACTTGTTGGAAATTTTCTCAGAGCCCACGTATAGGGCACTCCTCATGAGTCCAGCCCGAGTGCCCAGAAATGCCATCTCAACACCTGCCTCAGTCTCCCTGTGGAACAGAAACACACAAGTAGCCATCACACAAGTAGAACAGCCATTTCCCTGTCCCAGGGAGAGGGTCTTCCAAACTAGAAGCCACGCCTGGAGACGTGGTCCCAAGTTCATTTGCAATATAACCCATTTATACCAGGAGTGACACTGGCTCCTCCCTGCTAATGGCAACAGGTTGTTACTGGCTAACAATTGGCAGGTTTAGACCTGTGCCTAGATTCACACCTTTGAAATTTGCTCATTTGGTTCTCTTCTAAGCAGATCATAAGCTCCTCTCCCCCTGCTAGCCCTCTCCAGGCTGCCTGCACAAGGCTGAAGTGAGGGAGAGGGACTGCGGAGAGAGAATGGCTGTCTCAGGTACACACAGGATGGGCAGGGTAGCAGACTGACTCTGAAGCAGTAGATTGATTTGGATGCATCTTCCTAGGGGTATCAAGGGCACAGATGGGACAGCTACATGGTGGAAAGCCTGCTGCAGTGTGGTGGCCTTAAAGCAAGGAGTGTGCGTTGGTATAGCCATTTAAAGGTGTGCTGATAACTGGGTGTCTTAGCATAATTGCTGCTGGCTCAAGCTCTGTTGGTGGTAGGGGTACTGGTAACTGAAACAGGGACAGGAGTCCTGTGGCCACACATCTGTGTAAGTAGCATGTTATCTGCTGAAAGTAGATGTGTGACATGATACTAGATACTACAAGCAAAAGGGGCCTCACTGCAAATAATAAAGTTGTTTACTGAAGCCAGCCTGTCCATTCCCTTCCTGATGCTCAGTCTGAAGCCATCACCAACAGTGACAAGATCAAAATCCCTTTTCTTCACTGCTGGAAAGGGATCAAATTCCTTGCTGCCTGGGATGGAACTTCTGCTACAGCCATACGGAAGTTGAGCCAAACCACGCTGCTGCTGTTCAAAGGGATAACTGATGGATGGGAAAATAGCTCATAATAACTTTAAACTGAAATGGTCTCAGGTGCCCTGAGTTATCAAACTTTATCAACTAAAGAAGCAAATGCAGTGCATCTGAGCTAGGTGCTGCAAAGAACTGGTGCTGAGCACCTCTTGCAGTGACACATCTGGATCACTGCTGTCCTCCAGCAATATTCAGACAAACTCACCAAACTAAAGGTTCTCCTGACAAGGCCCAACCTGCTGGAGTCCACTCCTGAGAGATACTTTTTGAGTTCTTTCTAAAGCTAATGAGCTACTTCTACCAGCTTTTTGAGCTGTTTCTAAAGTTTCTTACATGCTGTGCAAGGATCTGTGGCTATTTCAGGCACTGCATAAGCCCATAGCATCTGGAGGTGCATCTTCAATGGTGTTTTACTCATATGTATTTCTCATGGACTTACATGGACATATTGAGGGCTAGTGTTGTCCAGTAGGCCTCCATGGGTGCAGTGACCACTGCATCAAACAGCACTTCCTGGACCAACTCCTCATCACCTAAGAAGAAGAGAGAACAAGAATCAGGAGAGAAAGACATGTTCCTCCCTAGATGTCTTAGTGAGTTCCTTATTATGGAGTGTCTGCCTGGCCCAGGGCAGTGAAGCAACATGGCACAAAAAGAAGCCTCCCCTTGCAGGGCTGAGAACAGGACCAACCACACTGGATGGCAGAGAGCACAAGAACAGATGTTACAGCGAAGAACGTCAGACTAGTTCCCCTGCAAACTCAGTGGAAGGGTTTGGGTTTGAAAGTGTGGGCAAGCGAGAGGCTTTCAAATGAAGTTATTCACCAGGCCTTCACTCCGACCTTCTCCTTGATCGAACAGGCTGTCCACAACCATTGTCTCAAATCCTTGCTTTGACCTTTCTTCTAGGTGCCCTGTAGAAGGACACCAGACACCCCATCCCACTCAAGAAGCTTCTTCAAAGCCCCTAGTGACTTCTTCATGGCTTCTACTCTGTCCTTCTGTTTATTGCCTTCTCTGTTACCCCTCTGTCCTTCCTGTAAATCTCACAAAATGCTTTCCTGTCCGGTTCCCCACAGATGATCAAGCCAGTCTAGGCTACCAGTCTAGTCCAGCCTGGACTGGGACTGAGAGGTGTTTAGGAAGGTTTGAATATGCCACATGCTAAATGGCATACTCTAAGATCCCATTTATTTGACCTGCTTCATTATTTCTTTATTGCCCTGCCTGCATTCATTTCGTGCTGTGAGAATGTGGTGGCTATCATTTGCAGATATGCCTCTTTCAGTGCTGTTCTAGATGGAGCCACCCCCACCCCATTTCAGTGTTTCTGCCTCCACTTACTGGGTTGAAGTGCAAGTTCTCCCCTAATATTTTCTCCCAAGTTCTTCCAACTTTCTTTCTCCTTTCTTTGTCACGGTTGTCAGAATCCATTGCTCCATCCATTCAGACCTCAAAACCAGAGCTCACCAGCAGATCTTTCCCTCCCCAGGCCCCACATGTCTAGGAGGTGTCCAAATCATATTTTTCCTCCACAGCACTTCCAAGTCTGCATGCTTCTCATAGTGAGCTCTCCTGAAACTTTCCTCCTTCTCTTCCCTAGCCTCTTCAACTCATACATCTCCTCTTTTCAGCCTCCTCCAAAGACAGCCAGAAGGGGTCTGATCACACTGTGCAAGAGAGGAGCAATTATTGGATTACATTTGGTTTCAGTTTTAAGAGATTCCCATCCTCATGCCAAAGGTTCGTGCCTCTCAGGTGGAACATTACCTGCCAAAGCTTGTACTTGGCACAACTAAGGGGGCTGAAGCGGTGGAGAGTGAGGTGGGCTGAAGGACATCCTAAAGCTAAATTAGGATGCATGCACAGCTGCCCACCTCTGCTCCCTGACAGAGATCCCACTCCATAGTGGTGCTATATCAGCTGTTTGTGTGGCTACACGTCGCCTGGAGAATGGGACCTGGTGCAAAGTGGGGGATAAGCAGCAGGGGGAGCAGGAAAGATAATAATTCTAACAATTTTTTCCTCAAATCAGTTACCAATTGTGTTTGGAAAACAAAATAAATAATCCTTGTTCTGAAAGAACACATCTGTGTAGATGGCACTGTGCAGCCCTCGGAGGATGCTGGCTGGGGCCCTGGGGAGCAGAGTAGTCACAGCAGCTTTCCTGGCTCTTCCCGCCGTCACCCCCTCTAGCCCAGCTGGTCAGTCTATCTTAAACATGGTGTGCAGCCCCCACCACGCTCCATTCAACCCTTTTGCTTTTCAGTATTTCCTATGCTGAGACCTTCAATAGGGCCGAGTTGTGTGGCAGCTTTGAAATGGAAAACAAATCCTCTGACAGAGACAAGGAAGTAGATCCTCAGCTCATTTCCACATGTGGATTAAGCTGGGCTTGAGTTCAGTCCTGCCTGTGTGAGCAGGTGCCACAGGAGCTCAGTCTGACACCAATCAGTTTGTCACAGCCCCCTCTCCCCTGTGATGGGTACAGGAAAACCCCAGCAGGGCCCTTTTGGTGCCTGGGACTCACATTCCAGGTCAGGTTCCTCTCCGGTGAGGAAACGGATCACAGCCTCCAGCTGGCTGAGCTTCCGGTGGTCCGGATCAATGTCGGTGATGCAGTAAATCCTGGTGGGGAGGGAGAAGTAGCCAGCAAGGGCAAAGAGAAATCACAATCAAGCAAATGCTCCTGGAAAATAATAACTGCAAACAAAAATTCAGCGAGAAAGCTTGGGCTGCAAAGATTTTGCCGCTGCTGCATGCCATGCCCACTCAAAATCTAACAATGTGGCTGTAAGTGAAACCCTACCAATAAACCAAACACCACTTAATCTGACTGCTGCGTTTAGTAGGGCTGCTATTATGTTCTCTGGCATAAGCTCACAATGCAACGTAGCAGTCCCAAATCCTTCCAGCAGTTATCTGTATTATATGTTATTTAAGATGTATGCTTGTGTCTATATAAACAATAACAATGTGATGGAGAGACTTGAAAAGCAGAGGGTCACATGCAATGTGAGTAAAACTGGGTTGGGAGCAGATAAACCAAGAGACAGAGAAACAAAATGTGAGACGAGGAATGAGCTTGCAGTATGATACAGTGGCAACAAAAGCTGTCCCAAAGGGACACAGCTGCAGGAGCCTCAGGACACCGTTTGTGGAGAAGTGGGAGAATGTATTACAAATGCATTATAAAAGAAACCAGTCTTCTAATCCTGCTTCCAATTTTGACCGCTTCATTGTCAGGACAACGGAGAGGAAGGGGTTATAAGAGAGAATTATAACTCATAAAGGGGCTGAAAGGAGTGATTTATGAGAGAAGTTTAAGAGAAATGAATATGTAAAGTGTGGTAAGCTGACACCCCAAGTTAGGAGTAGAAGAAGGAGAAGTCACTGCTTGTGTCTCAAATGCGCTGCCTGTGAAACTTGACAGTGTAATGAGAAGTGTGAAGGGCTGCAGGGCTTCTTGAATGTAGTTATTTTGGCTTTGATACAGGCTGGGTTCATGTGCCTGGGTGTAACTGAATGTTGGGTTCATGAAAATCCCAAACCTCACAGCAATAAATGGAAAGTGCCATGCTTCACCCTGTTTCATATCCAAACAAAGCAAAACCATAAATTATGCTTGCTATTGAAACAGGGGTCATAAATCACCTCTGTGTTCACTAGAAATTAGGTCTAGGCTCATTTCAGAAGAATGCCAACCAAAAATAAGCTAGGATTTAAAAAAGCATTTCAATCTCTTGCCAAGCTTGCAACAAAATTTCCTGACAGGTTTGACATACTGTAGGTTTTGTAGCACAATTCTGAGCAACACGAGGAGGAACAAAATAAGTCTGAGCACAGAAGACTGAGGATAAGTCTCAGGAGATGTTTCCTAGCAGAGGGATGTGCCAGGCCTTGGTGGGATCTCCCAAAGGAAGAGGTGGAACTGAATTGCCTGGAGACAATCAGGTCTTTGCAGGTACAGCCCCTGAACAACATTGCTTTTTCTCTAGGCCACAGAGAGCGGTAAACTCAAGCCAAATTGCTGGGAACTTTGCCAAAATCTCATGACAAAGTCCTGTGTCATTGACGGGATTTCCTCCACTTACCATTCATTCGCTAAAGACAAGTCTGGCTGGAGCAGGTCGTGCAAACCTGAAACCAGATAATGCATAGAGTATTCGGTTAGGTAGCAGACAGGCAGATACAGGCTGTGAAGAAGCAGCGAAGCAGTGAGGCTCAGAGTAGCTACCTTGTCCCTTAGGACACTGTGGCAGTTCCAGATTAACCTACCTTCTTCCACTGAAGTGTTCCCCAGCAGAATGTACTCCCCGTGTCCCCTGGAGAGCACAACACCCAGGCTGCAGGCAGGAAGGAAAACAGAGGGCTTGTGACACTGCGTTCCCTGCAATTACAACCCTTAAAGACATTAACTCCCTCCACAGCTATTAAAGAAAAGAACATAATCAAAAGAGGATTAAGTGAGATCCAATTTCAGCACAAGAGGCTAAGGAACCTGTCTGTAGAGCTATGAGGCATTTTTGGTGACAATCTTTTTGGCCGGCATTGTAGGTTCAGGTCAACAATAACATTTCTCAAATCTGTGCCAATTTCAAACCATTTCAGCTGGAGGAAAAAAAACACACAAAAAAATTCTGCTTGATTTCTTATGTGATGTTTTATAATTTTCAGTTTATAACAATGTTTTGTTAGAGCCATACACCAGAACATATAAATATACGAGAACAATAAAACATATTCAGTGGAACTGAAAACTGAAGATGTCTCATTTGTCTGAAATGAAAGTTGTTTCACCTAAGGTATAGCTTTTGGACTCTGAACTTCAGATAAATCATAATATCCCTTTTGAGTTGACCCCAAACAATATTTTAATGGCTTTAGGAACAAAGAAGTCAGTTATTCACAGTGTTCTACTCATGAGTTGCAGCCAGTTTTATGAAGAAAAGGAATCAATTTGCTGTCCCTTGATGGCAGACTTCTGATACACTGTATTGGTACCATGTGAGTGCTTGCTCACCTGAAGGGTGTGCCACTGATGTCCGTGAAGAAATAATCATTGGTGAGGAAGAGAACTCGCTTCTGCAATAAGAAGAGCATGAAAATAAAGTGAGAGATCAGCTGACAGACCAAGGCATAGTGATGATGGGGACGTGGGATATACATCCCCAAGGCTAAGCAAGAGCAGTTGATCATTACCAACACTTCACACCCTGCTAGGGCTGGCTGGAGGCAGGGATGAATGTGCAGTATTCAGCATGTTCAGGAACTTGTGACTTTCAGGATCCAGGCAGCCACTCTGTCTTTCCATCTAGGGCTTCAGTTAAACCTTTCTTTGCTCTAGGGCTCCAGCATAGGCTGCAGGAAGGGGTGGGGGGAAGCTGCCCTCCTTCTCGCACCCTCCGAGCCAACGCGCTGGGGCCCTGCTGCTCGTTTGCTGTACAGAGCAACCTTGATGGCTTTGCACATCATCATCAGCCCAAGCAGGAGGGGGGGATCAGTGGGGCAGGTAGGAAGGAGAGGTGGGGTTGGAGGAGAGGCAGGATGGCAAACCTACCCACTGTGTGGGTGGGCAGCCGGAGCCAAGTCTCCCCACTCCTGTGGGAAATGCTGAGATTCCTGACATTTGCTTTCATGCCAAACTGGGACAAAACATTAACATATTCCAATTTTGTTAAAAAACATCAGTAAAAAAAAAATTGCATTTTCAAATTAAAAAAAAGTGCTGATTCAAATCCAAGCCATTTTGATTCACATGAAAATATTTTTTTCAGACTGACATTTCAACTGAAGACTTTTCAGATTATTGAAAGCTGCTTCAGAAGTTCAGCTCTTTGCCAGACTGGCCTTTTCCTGTAGGAAAGTGTTGATTTCAGTGGAACTGTTTTCCAAAGGAGAAAAGTTTTTGGAAAGTTTCTATCCAACCCTTATGCCAGTATATGAACCCTAATATGTTTAAAATCCCAGCCCCAGTCTGAAAACGAGGTGAGAGGATGTGTGTGGGAGACAGGGAGTGAACACAGAAAACTCAGTGTTCCCCAGGGAAAGTCGCGCCTGCTCTAACCTGCTCAAGCCGTGCTGCAGTGGAAGTGGGGCGAGCTAGTGCGAGCTAGGGCGGGCTAGCGCCAGCTCCACAGTGTGTCCCAGGTTTGTGCACACAGTGGCCGGGCTGATGGGGATGGGGGTTATTGTTAGGTGAGGAACTGGCAGACGGCTCAACCCCTTCCCCTCCCATCTCTCTCCATGCATGGCAACTGCGTACTGCTCAGCAACAGGGTCCAAGTCTTTTGCTGAGCTGAGATGTTCCAAAAGTCTTGTGATACCCCCCCAAAACACGGCATGGTGGTGTTTTGGTTACTGTGGGGAAGATACAAGAGGTATTAAGCCTCCCTTCCCTTGCCAGTCTGATCTGATGGTGGAGTTGAGGAGGCATGGGGAAGAAGGAGACCTGGGGGTGTAGGCCTACCCCTGGGGGAAAGGATGCAGTAGAAAATGGCCCAGGGGCACCACCACCCTGAGACCCTTTCCTTCAGCAGGGCTTGTTCTGCTCATCCTTTTTTCCCCTGACCTGCCCCTCTTGTGCACATGCAGCAACTCAACACTTGTGCCTTGTGGGAGGGGGGGCAAACCTCTGTTTGGGCAGCAGGAGGGGATGGGTGGCCAGACCTCCCCAAGACAGCTGGAGGTATCACCACTTATCCATGGGAAGGAAGAGAAGCAGAGGCACCCTTGAGCCAAGCGGGGCTGAGGGTGATCAGGCAGGACTTTCCTACACAGCTCAGAGCAAGGGAGAAGACAAGAACATGGGTGTGTTGGCACAGTGATAGGGTGGCTAACTACCAGCACCTGTGGTCTGGGAACACATGTATTTCCAGTTTTGGTATTGTCATTGTCCTGGCTAATGCCATTATCAGTGGTTTGCCACAGCTCCTACCCATATCCTCACTCTTTGGCTTTCACAGTCACAACCCTTTTGTACCCTAGCTGCAAGCAAAGGCATTTTTGCCACTAGATCTCTCTAACAATTGCCCCTTGTCTTTGGTCCTTGTTTTTCCCCCTCTATCTCACTCCGCTCTCAATACTTTCCCGAGATCAACCTGGGGAATCAACGTTTACGTGGCTGACAGAATAATTTCTATCCCCTTCACTCAGCCCTTCTCTCCACCGTCTGACTGCCTCATTCTCTTTGTTTCAAGGCTCTGTCAGCATTTTCTTTGTTTCAACGCTGCTCTGCTTCATCAGCTAGCAGAGTACAAGTGGGAGTTGCTAAGTTTCGCTTCTGGTCCTCGCTCCGTGTGTATTCTGATAACAGTAAAACTGTCACATTCTCAGCTTCAGTCTCCTGTTATGCTTCATAATGCTTGCAGAGTCGCAGAATAAAACAGGTAATATCTCTTACCAAGGCTACTTTTTGTTATCTTTTTTCCCTGAGTAGGGGAGCAGAAAGATGTCCCTAAAATATTGAACTAAAAAGGTATCTTTAGATGTCTCAGAAGAAATGTTATTGAGGGTGCACAGAGACAGAGAAAGAGAAGGAGGTTAAGCTAGCGAAATAAGCAATTTAGACTTACAAAGAATAGATCTTGCTGGAAAACCCCGATTGCTTTTCTGACAGAATAACAAAGGTAATGGATGAAGGGAATAAGGACATGCAATGTATCTGGGTTTATATAAAGCACTTGAAACAGCTTGTCATGAAATTTTATTCTAAAGAATCAGTTAAAGTGGGCTTAAATAAGATGTGGAGCGAGAACCAGATGCACTACTGTAAACAAAAAGAAACAGTAAACAACAGGGCATCGAGGGAAAAAGATCTAATGAGAGGAACAGACAGACTCTGTCTTAGGAGCCCTTATGTACAGTGATCTGTAAGACAAAATAACATTTCTCTGCATACTGAGAAAAAGTCCCAACAGCCCTAAAAACTAGAAAGACTGGACAAAAAGGAGTGGGAGTCACGTGGAAAAATGGCAACTGGAAAAAAATAGCCGAGAAACATGGAAACCAAGGCGGCTGTTCCGGCGCAGCTGTGGGAGGGAGAAAAAATGGAAGGGACAGCAGAAAGGAGATTTGGGGCTCCTTCTTCAGAAGTATCCCATTGCAGAGAATAGATGCAGAGCAACAGGGAAACAGTACTCAAATAATTCAGTGAAGCCCTGGTACTTGTGTACCAGAAACGATACAAGAGACAAAGGGAACAAAACTAATTGCTGAAGTGCTTGGACCAAAAAGCGTGCAAGTATTTCAAATGCCAATGTTGGCAATGCCCAGGAGAGGAAGGGCAAAGCCATTGACAGGTGCCTGATAGTTGCAAACACCAAGGATAGAGAAAGACAATTTAGTTACAAGATCTATCAGTACAACCATTCAGAGGAAATGGAGGGGTGTCTTCATTAGGAAATGGCATAATTTCAGCAGTGGCTGTGAGCAGTCTGTTTATTGGAATTGGTGCTGACTGTGGCTTAGCATGGGAGCAGTTCAGCCAGCCTGATCACTGAAAAAAATGCTCTCTGTAAAAGATGGAAAATTTTCCTGAAATATGGAAGACTTCTGGGCAGTGTAACTTGTAGGCTCTGGAATACTTCCTAACAGGAAACGGTGAAAGCCAAAATCTTTAGGAGAGTTAAATAAACCTGAATGAAAAAGTACCAGTGAATGTAAATGTACAAGACAATTTTGCACTGATTCCAAGGGAAGATGTATAACCCTACATTAGAGCTGGTAGGGAACGTTCAAAAGTCTCCATTTCACAAGGACTTTTCATAAAACGTCTGTAAATATTTGCATAGAAATTTAATCCTGGACCTGGATAAAGGAAATCGCATTCGGACAGAATGAGGGACAAAGTTTTCATGAGTGTTTTTGGGTAGGGAAAGGGAGTTGCAAAATAGCCTCCAAACCTCTTTCTGTCTAGGTCAGCTCGGCATAGTCTTTCCCCATTCTAAACTCTTCAAGATCTCCAATTCATTTCACAGCCCTATAAACAATGAACAACATGGTTTTTGGCTTTGCCTGGACAAAGTAGGGAGCTGTGAGGCATTTCCAATACCTTTGTAAGAGCAGAATGTTGGTAGGTATAAAGAGCACTTCTAATGATGCTCTATTTTATGTCTTTAGCACATGTGTTATATATGTGGTGAAACAATAAAATCCTCGCACTCAGAAATGCTGAGCATTAAAACCACATCCTTCGTGGTTCTTCAGCATCCATTTCCCATCCCCTCTCTTGTGTGACCTGAAAAGAAGGATAATTTCTTACCCCTTTATCCACAGGGACCTTCACATCCATAGAGAGGTAGCCCATTTCTCCATTGATCATGGCAGTTCTCAGCTGCAGAGATGAACAAGATTAGTATTAGTGTCTCCAGGCAGGGCAGGACAGGAATTAATAGAGCTGCTTGTCATTAACGAACAGGGGCTGGCAGAAAAGAGTGACTGTTTTCCGCCCCCCCCCCCAGCTCTTTCTTGCTTCTTTTAAACTGAGAACCTGTTCTCGGTGGTCAGGATCCTTGTTCAGCCAGGCTGATAAGTGACAAAGAATAATAATGGCTTATGCTGAAAGCTTGTTGAGATGTCTTTTTAGCGAAAGGAAAGGATCTGGAAGCTATGAAATTGCCAGTCCAAGTTTCAGACTTCACTGTTTGTCAGCCAGAAAGCCATTAACATGGTGCTTTGAGAGCCTGGAAGAGGGGACACCTGAGAAACCCACTAACTCCCCCAGACTGGTTCCAAAGATCTTGGACATTTTTTAAACTGATTTATAAATTATAGGCTGTATTCAGCACCACTTCTGAGGTGCAGCAAAGCAGCTGTTTAACACAGCAAAGCAAGACTGTATGATAGCAGGGTAGGCAGCAAGAATACAACTTTATTCAATCCAGGTTCCAAAGGCAAAATGTAATTTTCACAGTGACTCCCAGCGTCTTGCAAGAAAGAGCCAGGGAATTTTTCCACAAGTGCAGAGGCTTTAACTTTATATCCAGCCTGCCAGAGCATATCAACCTATTGCTTCAGCCTGGATAGAAAAAAAGGTGGGAAGTAACATATTCATTCACACAAATTGCTTCCTTACTTCCAGAGACAGGCCTCCATTCAGGTGCTGGCCAGTCTCAACTGCATTTGCTTTACAAGGCCACAGTTCTGTTTATTATGGCTGTTTGATGTGGGTTATTTACAGACCTAGAATATAAAGCTTGTGTTTCTCAAGGCCCACGTCTTGGAAATCAAAACACTGACTGGTACTATTACTCCTTTTTGGCTAAGAGCATTTGACCTCCTGCCAGAGCCACGGCATACTCTCTGTTCTGGTCTGACAGCCTGCAGCATTTTTTATGGGTTCTGGGTTTAGTTCAGATATTGTTGCTTCATCCATATCTTCTTGAATGTCAGGCATCTCTTGTTGCCCCATAAGGCAGTGGAGAAGTAAATCAGCGGATATCTGAGATCTCCTTGGATCTCCTCAGCTCCAGCTAGTCTGCACGCAGGCTACTTGTCCTGTGCCCAGCCCCCAGGTGACAGTGGCTGCAGGTTGGTGGCACAGTCCTGGCTTGCTGCTTCTTCCTCAATAGCTTTTCCTGCTTTGAGAAATCAGTTACAGTCCTGGTGTCTGGGAGCCCCCATAACGCTCAGTCCTTTTTTAGGCAGGACACTTCTGGCAACAGCTGGCCTCCACTCTGAAAAACGTGTAGCAGAGTTTGGACAGAGGGATGGTCTGGTGCATGCTGAAGCACTCGTTCCTGACACCCCAAACAGCAAACTCTGCTGCTGCAGGGCAATGAGCCTGTGCCGTCCCCATCACTGGCAGCGAGTGCTGCTGAGTCCTTTTCCCTGTCCACTTGTGTAGTTTCCAACCAACACAGACATACAGTTTACCTGAGGGGTCTCACAACACCTAGGTGTTTTGCCACTCAGTTTCAACATCATTGCAGGCTAATTTCTTCTTCAGTGGTTCTGTCAAGGCTGAAGAAAATGCTTGGGTGACAGCTGCTGGGGGGGCTCCCTCAACCCTTCCCTTTCCCCCTCACATTGAGAATATCCCTGTGTTGCTTTACAAGCAAGCCCAAACTTCCTTGCTGCCCAGCTGCAGGTAGGACTATTGTGCATCAATCGGTATTTTCCAGACAGTGCCATTTTCCCTCCCCTAGATTTCTTTTTAGCAGCTGGCTGTATTACACATCATTAGCACTTGGGCATATTTTTCCAGTCTGAATTTGCTGCTTATCAGTGTTGCTGAGATTATACTGCAACTGATGTTGAGTCTGTCATTGATCTAATACCATAGCTGCAAATCTGAGTGTTGAAATGTTGGCAGCTTTCTGCTGCAGTGGGTGTATCTTGAGAGTCTCTAGACTTGCTGAAGTCACACTGCAGATATCGTTTGTGTCACTGAATGTCTCTGTACCCTCAGTGACTGCAACCTTTCTTCCTTCTGGAAGATGCAGTACAGGAACACAAAGTGGCTTTGTTTTTCAAGCCTTTTTTGACATTTTTTTTCCACTGGATAGTTTTACTCTTCCTACAGACAGAAACCTTAGACTTTGCATCATATTTGCATTGTTATCAATGTTATTTGGTCAGACGGGAACCTGCTATCCAAATAAATATGACAGCAAAGCAGAGTCCTCTCATTTCCTGGATTTTTTTTTTTTTTTTTTGTAAAATAGCAAACTGGGTAAAGAGAAGCAGCTCTAAAAGTGGCTCCAGTGAGAGAGAAAACTGCAGTGGGAGCAGAGCTCCTAGAAGACATCAGCAAACCGACACAAAGCCATTGGCAACCTGCATCTTGGTGGTTCTACTGCATGTAAAGCCTCTTATTTTTGTCTTGCTTTCCATGTTTCACATCCAGTCCCGTTGTGTTTCCTTTCTCAGTTTGCCACTCTTCCACTTCCCAAGTTCCTTTGGTGTGGCCCTTTGTACTTGGCCTACACTAGCTACAGTAGCTACTGTGATCCTCTTGCTGGGCAGTTCGGTTGTCCCACCTGTTTAAGTGGATATCTATAACATCAGATCTGTTTATCTCAGCAGTCTCCCCTGTAATCCAGAAGCATGTGGCCCACAGCTAATTCTATCTTACTCCAAATTCAGTTCTTATCTTAGTAACTTAAGTATCTATTCTCTCCTAATTCTTCTGAGTAAAAGAAAACCAGCCACAGAGGAATGTCTCTACCTTCTCATTATATCTGGGTTCCTAGTCATGCAACGTGGCAAAGTGCAGCTGTTGAGGTGCATGCTGTTCCTTGTTTATCACTTTTTAATAATTTTGCTCAAAAGACAGTAGAGAAGGTATTTTCTAATCTTTTCCCTCTGGTCAGCTATTGTTTTCAGTGCCTCCACACCTGTGCAATAAGGTGGTTTCTGGAAACTTGTTTTTCTCAAGTGTCTAAGTCCCTTGTCCTCTTTGTCTATTATTAATAGTGACTGCAAGTTTTAGTCTCTTTTTTCCTTTCTTCCTTGTTGCAGATCTCATTAGTGGAGTGGCTTCAGCTATATCTCGCATACTACATGATGGGTAACATCATGGCACACTGCCATACTCCTAAGCTATCTTGGCTTTGTATTAAGGCAGCATTTGGGCCATGTACACACAGACTGGCTCCCTGGAGCACCCTCCACAGTGCTTCCTTCCTCCTGCCAGCGCTTTCCCTCCCTGTTCCATGAGAAGGAGAGGTCATACTGGGAAGGAAGACAAGCACTTTGTAGGGGAACATCATTCTTGTCCTCTTGTAGACCACCAGCCTCTCTTAGTCAGGGCCAGTCCGGCACAGAGAAGAACAGGAATGCCTGCTGCTCCCCTGCCCCTTCCATACAGGCACACAAAGTAATAGAAAGAAGGAGCTACAAAAAAGGGTAAATTAACTTTCTGATACTCACTATTTCATCCTGGTCTTCCCATTCCACCTCTGAGAGATCTACGCTGTTGTAGTTCGGCTTAGGCTTCAGTTTCTTTCCTTCTTTATACTGGCATTTATTAAAAAAAAAAAAAAAAAGAAAAAAAAGAAAAAAAGCCAAGTAAGTGACTAGATAACTTCCTAAACTAACCCTTTAAGAATTGATATCTAATTTGAAAAATAGGGGTGTCTCATTTATTCTCTGACTGGGAAGGCAGTGTTTGGCTGCAAATGCCTTCTCGGTCCCGTGCAATGTATTTCTTTATGTAGGCAGTGTGGGGCTAGGACAGTTCAAGTGGGAGAGGCTGTTCCAGGAGCAAGGGACAAGCAGGAACACAGGTAAACTTGCAGGTAAAGGCTACAGCCTCCTTTGTGAGAATATTCTTCTAAATAGATCGGTACAATACACTTGCCTCCCAGAAATCAGGTTTTCCCCCCAGCTAAGAGTGTAATCCCATTAACACTATAATGCCAGCAGGAGATCTTTTCTGATGGGACTTAGACATTGGCTCCACTGACAGAAAGGTAGGCTTTTCACCTAGGGCTGACTGATGCAAGAGAGCTATTTCCCTGTAATCTTCTGGGTGAAGGAAAAGGTGTGAAGCAGGCTAAGAGAGGCCAGTTTCAGGTGGAGGATAAAGCAGTGCCCTTGCCTAGCTTTGCCTTGCCCCATCCTGGAAACACAATGTGTCCCTTCTCTTCACCTAATGAAGTAACTACCTATGCCTGTGCTGTCCCTGTGCAAAGCTGCCTTTTTGAAGACAGCTGTTGTGAAGCCTTGCGGTGGCACTTTCTCTTGCCAGTAACCACACTAACGCTTATAGCTGCACGCAGGTGGATTTGTGCCGACAGGCACGTGTATGAAATGTAAAATCGTTGTGTGCCTGGGTATCTGAGTAACGAGGCCAGCTGTGTTTATGCAGACAGATGTGTGGTCTGGAGCTCCAGGTGGCACCGCGAGGGAGAAACGTTGTCCTTGTGTCCACTCCCTCAAGTCCCAGAAGGTCTTTGCAGCCTACTGGTCTCTAAATTGTCTCTGACTTAACATGTTATTAAGATTTGTGGTACTAGACCCTGCAAGCCTCAGGTTCCCAAAATGTCCAACACTACAGCTGCTGGGTAGCTATTACTGGGGTGCTACTCATGCTGAATCTTCTTGTAGGAGATACGCATGAGTGACGGGAGTTGTTTCTTCAGCCCTGCAGTGAAACCTTGCATGGATGCAGATACACGTGCACCCACAGTACAGCAAGTGCGCACAAATACAGCCCTCACATGCACTCTTACAGAGAACAGACAGGCAGGGTACCTTACACTTCATACACATGTGTGTGTGTGTATACATCTGTGCACGTGGAATTGATTTCTCTGGCTCTCATGCTCCTGGATGCCTCTATATCAGAGCCTGGTAGCCTTCACAGCTCAATAAAACATGAGAAATCAGGAGCATCCCTGAAAGCCACTGCTTCCAAGTAAGCAAAGGTTCTCAAATTCACAGCTATACATACCAAAGGACGGAGGTCTGGGTGTGAAAGGATGTAGCCGTTGTTGGTGTTCAGAAAGGCATATCCATGGACACCCAGCTAGAGAAAGATGCATTAGAATAATTAGTGCTTTAGGTAGAAACACTGCCGTGTAATGGGTGCCACTGATACCCTGCCACCACCAATATCCAGAAATATTTTCCTTTTAAAGGTATTGACCAGCAGAAAATAGGGTCCATCCCAAACCATATCCAGATTTATCTCTGGATCTCTGGCCGCTCTCTCCGAGCAGGCTGACTGTGCTTGGATGCACAAAAGGATGGGCAGGTAGTTGATTTGTGTACACATTCAGAAAAAGATGCCCTTATAGAGTCTGATGGTCCTCGTGGACAATTATCACCAGGAGGCAGGATAAGCTCTCCACAGCAGGCACAGCGGTGCTGCACATAAAATGGGCAACGGTAGGGAATGTCGTAAACAGTACAGAAACAGCGGTGACAGGTCTGTATGCCCATCACTACATATGCACAGCAGTGAATGAACAAGTAAGTATGAATCTCACAGATGGCTTCCCTGGAAACCCGGTCGGTCTTCAGAGGAGCTCTGCATTACGTTTCAGTGTTGGCAAGACCAGACCTAGCTTAGGCCAACTGTACAAGCCTGTAGTCTTAAAATGCTTTTTAAGGAACAGCATAATCTAACAAGAGCAGACACTGGCTGACCTGATCTGCAAGAGATTTCCGAGAAAGCAATTACTCGGAACAAGCCCATATATAATACAAATTCCAGCCAAACCCTGAGTTGCTAAAAACCCTCTGATAGCCTACACTTGCCAAAAGAAGAGGTGTCTCAAGGAAAACAAGAATGGCTAAGGTTTCTATCTTCAAAAAAGTGTTGCAACTTTATATTCCTACAGAGACAATCCTGGAGGGATAACAATAGGGAAGTGGGCAGGTAATTCATTTACAATCTGTCTATGCCTTTTTGGAGGGAATGAGTTCTGTTTCACACATCCCAGATCAAAACTTTGGACTTCTTCTATGTGAAAGAGTTTTTTGCAAAGCACACTGAGCTCAGCTCAGCGTGGCAAGAGTGAATCCAAGACATTGGATCAGGACTGCAGCAAACTTCCTTGTTGGCCTATTAAAGCTGAAATTTCCCAGCCCAGTAAGCGCTATCATAAATGTATGAGCTCTCAAGGGCTGTAACTCTGGAACTGGTCCTTTGTAACCCATATGCCAGGGGATTCAAGTTGAGGATTCTCCTAGGTTTCCAAACTGGTCTGGAGTTGGAAGAGCTTCTGGGAAGTCATGTCCTGCCTCCGATATAAAGAAATCCTTCAGATAATTTTCCCTCCTTCCCTGGCACTGCTTGGAGGAAAGACCAGTGCGCAGAAGAAAGATTATTGTGACACATGGCCTTTGAGTGACATGGAGGGAGGAAGATGAAAAAGTGTTAGTCTTACAGAGAAAATAAACGTGTATGAAAATTGAAGCTCCTAGACAAGGTTCCCCCAGACGCAAACGAGCTAGCTTTTGCATGCTCAGTGCATGCACCCCGACATTCATAGATCCTGGGTTGCCTGAAGGATCATTTCCTACAGCTGCATGTGAATGATCCGCCCTGCATCCGTGTCTGGAAGAGCCACACAAATTCATAGCTTCCGACAGCACTTTCAGTCCCGTGAGGCTTCAGCAATCAGATTTTGGACAACTGCCTAACTGCTAGTAGTCGTCTGATAGTTATTCAAGATAAACTAAAACTTGAAATGATGGCTCAAATTGCCTGCTTTCGTGGTGATCCTCAGATGTGCTTGCTGTCTGCCGGTGTGCAGACTGATTGAACAAAAGGTCACTGCACAGAATTTACAGCAGAAACCAAACTAAACAGTGCATCTCTGAGGGGGTTTCCTATGGATGAACATATTTTTTTAGATATATTGAACATAGAGCTAATGAAAAGCTGTTGGACCAACAATTCTGGAGGGCAAATACTCTATCTAGGTACAGCACAAGCGAGTGAGAGCCAACTTCCTGTGCACTGTCCTGCCAAGAAATCTTCATGCTGATCTGGAGAAAGCCATGACAGAAAAGTTGGCTCTGTGTAGTCCATTCAGTCCTCAGTTTTTCTGCTTGGAATATTGACAGTGAAACTAGTTTATTTTTTGCCAGCTGGCATGGCAGCTTTTGTCCACTGGGAACTGGATATAAAACTTTAATTCTTCTGAGAGAGTCTGTCAGATCTGTGTCATCTCTGAGGGATCTAGGTTGGTGACCATCAAGATGCAAAGGCTCCATGACCTGTTGCCAGTCTACTGGATCATCCAGTCCTTGTGTTTCTGAAGCAGCCTAAGAGAGCTTCTACTAGTGAATGATTTCCCATGTGCTGTATAGAAACCACACATCACCACATCCAACATCTCTTGCTTTATGCTCATAGTTCTTCCTACAGGCAGAGGAATGATTTTTCAGCCATGCCCATGGAAGAATGACCAGTGACTTTGCCGTGCAAAATAACAAATTGCATTATCTCAGTCTTACCTTATACCGTGGAGCAAGTTTTAACAACTCCCTCAGTGGTACATCAGAGCCCACCACTCCCAGGAGAATGCCATGAGATCGCTTAAAAACAAAGGAGAATCCATTTTCAGAAGCAAAACTTTGGTAGCTCTCTACCTGACTGCACATTACTGCCTTCCTACTGGTCTTTCACATGTTCTCTCTAGGCTTGTATGAATATATTAATTCAAAACCAACTAACATGCCTCAGAAAGTCTCAAGGAGTTGCTCCAGTGTTTATGGAGAGGAACATTTCTACGCAATACTAGTCAGCATTTCTGACTATGATTCAGAAGTAACATAAAATCATGACAAGAAGTTTTGAGGGCAAAACCCTGAATTCAGTATCTCTAAATAACAGTAAGGGCAAGGCAATCATGCAGAACAGCATGGATCAGTTGATAACTTGGGCCAACTAAACCAAATATCAAATACAAAATTGTTAACCTAGGAAAAAGGAATGCAGGAAATCCCCAGGAAATGGGGAACTGGTTGTTTAATAAGCATCTGGGGAGCATGATGGAAAAATGACACACAGGCTCCCGCTGCAGCGCTGTGCTAATACAGTTTAAGGCCAGCCTCAGGTGGAGAAGGCAGACAATCGTTTGTAGGACCCAAGTGAAGAGTTTATCCCTTGTACAGCAATGGTAAGGTACCGTCCACCATTTTAAAAGGATGCTGAGAAACCAGAAATGGTATGGAAAAGAGTGTCTAAAGGGTTTCAAAACTCAGAGGAAATGCCCTTATCAAAGACACCTAAATTGTTCAACCTTTTTATCTTATCAAAAGATAGGCAGGTTTGACTTTATTGCTGTGTAGAAGATGCTTACCAGGAGAAGATACCAAAGGGTACCGGCTTTTTAATCTAGCAGAGAAAGCCATTATGACAGGAAGGTGAGGCCAGACAAATTGAAAGTGGAATTTAGACATCAGTTTTTAACAGGGAGTGAGAAACCACAATGGAGAGCTCAGGGCTGGATGCCTTTCTTCAATGACACTTTTGCCAAACCCAGGTTACTGGGCTTATGAAGGACCACCTATATGAAATGTAAAGGTCTGCAATAAAATGCACCGACTAGACAAGGTAATGATCTCTTCCAGCCTGAAGCTTTATGGGTCTGCGAATTAGGCTAGGTTTGAAAATGGAAAGGATAAAACAGGGAGAACTGTCATATTTAAGGGATATTTTGAAGAAATAGGATTCAGAGGAAATGACAGGCTATCATTTTGTCAGATAAATTATCAGCCGCACATCCTGCCAGAGGTCTACTGCAGTCCCTAATGGCCAGCTCTTCTTTCAGAGACCCATTGGCTTGAAAACCCTGCAAAGGTCCACTGCATCCTTTCACCTCTGCTGGCTGGAAGGAGAGCGAAGCCTGCATTGCACTCACCGTCTCGTTCTTTTTGCTGAAGACTGGCATAGCCACTGTTGTCATGAGCAACAGACTTTGAGCCTGAGATGCAAAGAGCTGCCACAGAACAACGAGCAGTGTGTTAGCAAATGCTATACCACAGATAACCCGAACGAAAGGCACTGGAATTCCCAAGGACCCCAGATGTTGATTACAATTAGCCACCTCCTTGCCTCTCACACCCCTCTAAAAACAGATGGCAACACTTTTCAATACTCTGTATCCAAGAGGATCGTGGGATGGATGCTTGCTCGTGTGGGGTGATGAGGATGGGATGAAAGCCAGTGAAATGTGTTGAAGCAGGAGAAATTAAAGAGCTGTTTTAATGAAGAGACAGGAACCTGTAGAAGCGGTGGCACAATTTATACCCGCCAAGCATTGGGAGTATAGACATGAGCACTTATGCAACAAGCGTAAAAACCACCAACACAGGGAGCACACAATAGAGAAACGCAACACAAATATGAGAAAAATCACAAACCAGACATCATCTATATTGCAAACACATGAATATCACGAATGAGAAATGCCACAGACAAATATTTAAAAGGCACAAATACACACAGAGCCTGCTTATATATACTTGTTACTCAAGCATCTAAGCTTAGGAAAAACAGAAACAAAATCATGATCCAAACAGATACAACATGGTGAGCTATCTCTACGGGGGATACAGGACATGCACGTGTAATGGGGTAACAGGTGCTCCCAGTACTGCAGAAGACAGATGCTCTAAAAACACACACGGAAAGAGGTAAAACACACAAGACACATGCAAAGGAGTCTCCCAAACACGCCTAGTATCAAAAGGACCTAATCCCTCGATGCCAGTAGCATCCTCCTTCCATCTCTCATTTGGTCAAGTAAGTAGCAAGGCAAGAAATGACCTCCTGTGTCCATTACTGTACACGCTAGGAGCCATAAAGGAGCCAGTCAATAATCTATGCAGTTGCTTGATGGAGATTTCAGCCTGGTATCTTGAGTTACTGGTCTGGATGATTCTGCGTGGAAACTTCCCACTCACAGCAACACTCACACCAACACACAGCAAGTGAACCTCTCTGGCACTTACCGGACATACGGAAGAAGAGATCTGGTGAAGTAAGCTACAGCACACTTAACTAACACAGACACCCCTACCTACTCTGAACCAACAGCACAGCACAGCTCTCCAGTACATCCAGCATTTCCTCTCCTCTTCTTGTCAGTGTCAGAGGGCTCCTTCAGTGCTGCAGCCCCCACCCCCCTCCAGATGTACAGGCCAGCTGTGGCCGTGAGCGCTGGCACTGACACACCAACTGGCACAAGGGAAACAGCACGCTCACAAAACACAGGGGTGCATTTACCTCCTCAGATTGTGGCAGCTAGTGAGAGACATGGATGAACAGATGAATGAATACACGAATGGAGGAATGGATCAAAGATGGGAGAGGCTGGGGCAGAGGAAGTGAATGGCAAGCCAAGCCCAGAGGTAAGAAAATAAATGCAGCAAACAAATCCCTGTGGCTGCCTTGGGAAGTGTGACACCACACACCAGTGCCAGGGGTGGCATGCCTGCTATTAGAATAAACTTGTTGGGTAGCTAGTAGCATTTCTGGAGGTTTTGCTTAGCACGCTCAAGTACCATGTCCCCAGCTCTCACTTGGCACGGCTCCTGCAGCAGAAGACATCCCCACATCACCCTCACAGAGCTAGTGTGCCACAGCTGCAGCCTCAATGGTCAGCCACAGCACAGAGGTGAGGGACAGTCTCTTCCCATGAGAGTATAGCACCTATGCACCATGATGGTGCAAGCCTGGCTGCCTTGGAGGTATTTCCTGGGGTTTGTGTGGTCTTGACTCTGAACACGGCATCAAGCACCATCATGTGTGACCTGGACTTCCATGTTTCCTGCTCAGTACCCCTAGTTTTATTCCAACTCAGAGAGTTCAGGTTTCTCACTGTGGATCTTAAAAGCAAAACCTGTGGGTTCTCCCCAGAGCTGTGGCAGACACCCTAAAGCTGCTGCTGGCCAGACCTGGGCTAACAACTTCAGTCCCACAGTGGGATGGGAACATTCTCAATGTTTCTAGAAGATTTTTCCCCTCAGATAGTATAACAGTCCTGAGACCTCAGGTTTGTTTCTGGAAGAGAGGAATCTGACTTCTGATTAGCTCTGTCACACTTATGCAGACACTTCTCTGTGGTGAAGATTCCAGTGTAGGAAAAAATATTTATCTCCCTGAAAGCACAGAGAGCCCCAAAAGAACTGTAACTTCCTCTTTCTGCAATGTAGAAAGGGATGGAGATGAAGATTAAGGAACATCTTCTGTTTGGGGAAGTGCAGGGGAAGGCTCCTTCAGTGGCAATCTACTCTTTTGTCCTTCCCTTCGCTCCTTTGAATTTCAAAGGAATTTCAAAGTTGAATTTCAAAGTTGGCAACACAACACCGTAATAGGACCTGCTCATGCTCCAAATGCCTTAAGTCTTCCTGTAGGGCAGGCCTGAGACGAAACAAGGGGCATTGGGAGTGCTGACTATCTGGGTCTTTTGTAATATGTCCTTTACCCACAGGGCTAAGAACAAGGCTACTGTGGTGACGTTAGGTCTTGCTAGCCCAAGGAATGAAAGAGTGAGCCTGCTTGCCAAACTGAGATGTGTATCTTTGAGTGGCAAGCAGTATGCAGTTAGCTACTGGGCTGGAGGAGATAAATCTCTGCGACCCGTATCCTGAGCTGTAAATAATCTTTCCTGTGTATAATCCTTTAGAAGGTAACCTGCTTTCACAGAAGCACTACTTAAGTCATGCTGTGCCTGTGTGATTAGTCCTGGGCTCCTGGGTCACTGCAGATTCAGATGTGAGTCTACGTACACATCTCAACTGAAGGAGTGAGCAGAAAAGAAATATTGTCTGTCTCAGCAGAGCCAGAGACCAGTAATTTCTATCAATCAACCAGCTCCTGGTTTTACAGAAGTTTCAGGAGTTTATTTGGTTCCGATACACAAGATATTTAGATGGGAAGCTGGGACAAGTTGTATGCCTAACATAATAGCTGGGTGTCTAACACCTTTGCCTGTTTGGCCCATAGGCCATACTGTTTGCTGACTAAAGATTTGTGCTGTAGGTCCTTACCGCACTGTCCATGTAGGCTTCAGTCCAAATAATGTCATGGTCGTGGTTGATGACCATAGGACGGCTGAGCACATGCAGGTACTCCATCACGTTCTCCTGGACATCCGCCAGTGTGGAGATCTGAGTGTAGTAGCCTTCATGGAGAAACAGAGGTGTGAGTCACTGTGCTAACACGTCTTCCATATTTTTAAATGAGTGTCTGTGCAAAGCTAGAAAACTGGACGTCAAAGACTGTATCCAAGTTACCTGTCTTCAGAGCTTTCTTCCTGTGGATGGACCCATAACAGTCTAACAGTACAACAAGGAGTAGAGGGGAAGAATGTCTTTCAAGTTATGAGAAGGCCCTCTAAACTAGCTGCTTAACTGGTTGGAAACACTAACACAGTGTAATGTCACAAGGACTCTTGTCCTGCTTCTCACTACATGGAACTGATTGGTTGTACTTGGTATAGGACGGAGTATGTCAGATAGATGGAAAACTTTTGTTATCACTAGGAAAACACTGCCATGTGAAAGGGCTCATCATCTGATAAGCTTTGTGATGTGGAAACAGATTTAGCGTGCTTGAAAACAAGGACTACAATAGCTATACAATGTGTTGAAACAGAAGAACCAAAATCAGTGGGCTTTCCACGGAGTTCAAGTCTGCTAAGTGAGAATTCAAGTGCAAAGACCATATTTTTGCTCTCTGGTTATTCAGGAGAATCCATTCTCACATTTTATGGTGAACCAACACCACCATGTCACCCTGTCACTAATCTTTGGGTTTTGTTTCATCTAACAAAACCTAAAAATGTTATGTGTGATTCACAGTGCTAATAGATGAACATTTGAGCCTTGAACATCCCCAGCTCATAGCTCACATTCTGCAGGCCAGCAACTCTTGTCTGTCAATTATTTTCAGCAGCAAATGCACCCATGTATTTCATAGTCTGTTGGAGCTACTGCTCAGACAGGAATAGAGTCGCTATACCTAGCTAGTCAGCCCCCAACTTCAGTCTTCCTTTCCTTTCCCTTCCCTGTTTAAGAAGGATACTGATGTAGCAAGCATTGCTGACTGTCTCCAGATACACTGAGGCCAAGTCATGCCCAAACAGGGAAGACTTTTTTTCCTCTCTTCCTTTACGCTTGCAGACTCTTATAGGGCTAACTGGACTTTTTAACTGGCCCCAAATGCATAGAGGTGACTCACCTGCTGTGAATGGGTTTTCCCACTCATGCCATTTCATGCCAGCTAGAAGGAATATTGGTTTTTGGGGTGGGATTAACGAGCTATTCTGGTACCTCAGTGAAACCACTGGCACACAAAGAATTTGGCCAGGATATAGGGGTTAACCCACAGATGTTGTGAAAAATGCTGTAAAATCTTTAAAGAAGAGATGTTCATTTTACATCTCAGCCAAAAGATGTCAGGCTTTCTGACAGAGGTTTAGACAGATTTTTCAAAAGCCAGCAACTGGGACACAGTAAGCACAGGGACTTAGGTGGACTACAGCCAGCATGGATCTCGGTCATAGCGTCCCTTGGCACCGTGACAGGAAAATGTGGTGGCTCAGCACGGAGGACCTGTGTTAGTTGGACACAGGCACACTTCACGTGGACTAGCAGGGTCTGCTTTTTCCTTAGGTTGCCTTCCAACTGAGGGCTCGTGGGCCCCAGCTGTAGCAGGGAAGCCTTAGAGGGGTCCAGGGCCCGGTGGCTGCAGCCCACGTGTGATGTGTGTGCTTGGGGATGGGGAACCGTTCCCATACAGCACCTTTGTTGTTGCAGGCAATCCATTTCACATTGGGGGCAAAAGTGACCTCCCGTCCAATGAGGTAAGTGAAAACCCGGACCTGGGAACAAGAACGCAAAGATAGAAGAATTAGGCTGTAATGTGCTACCAAATCCAAATGGCCGAGGTTTGGCATCCTGCTGTATACTGGTGTGAATGCCTGTTTGTGATGCATAGCAATAGCCCTGCCTTCGCAGAGACAGCAGCCTCTTGCTCCATTTGTTTCGCATTTTGTGGGCTGGAACTTCATTTCCAATTACAACAAGCCCAGAAAGCCAAGTAGCACCCGGGATCGTCTGAATAACAAGGCAGAAGTGCAAATTCTGTTTGATTTTATGATAGCAGCTCTGCCAGGCACTCAGCAACCACATGCAGAGAGGTTTATAGCTCACAGGAATCCTTTACCCAGGAGAACAGCTGGCCGCATGAATCATTTAGAGAAAGCTTCCCCATTTCTCTTGTGTTTGACCAACAACAAAAGAGCCAATCCTGAAATAAACTGCTTTAACAGCCCCATGCTCTGGTCTCTCAGTAGCCTGTTTCTCTCCCTGTGTGCATTGCTGCTAGCTGGGATGAGGTAAACAAATAAATCAGGAGGGTTTAGGATGAACCGTGGTCTGTTCCAGTTTCACAGTCCGCTCTGCTGGTACGAGCCTGTAATCACAGACCTCAAAGTAAATAGGGCTGGAAGGCACCTAGAGAGGTTGTCTGGGCTATTCCCCTGCCCACCATAAGAACTGGTAATAGCCAAACCTTTCCCAAACAGGACCAATTATAAGCAGTCCTGGATGGGATTAAAATTCTTTGCAAGAGTTTTTTTATTATTATTTCAAAATACTCAGCTCAGTCTTGATCATCTTACCAGGAGAATGTTTTGATTGCCCACACCTTTAGAAAACGAAGTATATGAAAAAAAAAATCTTCCCTGACCTACAGATATCCATTTGTGATCCTACCACCTCTAAAATTTCCACAGCAGGCTCCTGCCTGGCTGCTTTGTTTTGTATTTACAGCCGGATGCAGATGGGTATTGGAGGACGTGAATGCTCCGCTCTGCCCGTCGTCCGGGCTCATGCTCTTCTATTCCCACCATAGCAGGATAGCACCTTTCCTCGCCCTTTCTATTTATCACTTTCCAGACAAACCTTCCGATCTGGCCAGTTGTATTTTTCAAACACAGCTTCATAATCCTCCACTGCTCCGTCTGTGATCAGCATGATAGCTTGGTTACACAAGCCTCCTTGACCGGCGTCTCTGAACTACAAACAGAGAGGAAGAGCATTAGTTATCTCAGCACAGGCCACTTCTGTGTAATTGCAGCGTATTTATTCATGATGAGCCAGATCCTGACGACTTCTTGCAAATCACACTGTGCTCAGAAAGAGCTCTGCTTAAATAAGGACTCTGTTTGTATAATGCATATAATTTTTTTATTTATACAGCCCTTCCTAGCACATGTGGACACAGGAAGCTTTACAGAAGTAAAATAATAAGGAGAAAATAAGTGCTGTGGAGGAAGGGTGTGATTCCCTGCTGTCTCACATCTTGCACAGATGCATTCGGTTATGCAAAACAACTATAGACTGACCATAAACACTGAAATTCTGATTTGACAGCAATAACTGTCACTTTTTATGGCAGAAAATGTGAAAGGAGGGGGAAATCAGACTCATTATTTCAGGGTAAATCCATCAATCTGCCAAAAAAGAGCAGAGAAAGGCAGGAGCACATGAAAAGAGGCAGCTACTGCCATCAGAACTGAAATAGGTTATGAATGTGCCAGATAGAAAGGCCATACACTGTAATGACAGATGATCTGTTATCTGTGCGTAAGTGATATTTAAGGTAGAGTGGAAGTATGCTGGGACTCTGGTATAAATGTTGACGTGCTCCCCAGGACAAACGGAGAGGTGTTGAACAGGCGTGCTCTTACAGGCAAGCCAGACCCTGCCTGTTCAGCCAGGAAGACGGGCCTTCGAATGCTGCTTATCCAGTGCTCCTGCATGCAGAGCCATTTGCCTCTCGTGCCCTCGGTTACACCGGCTCTAGAGAACCAAGCGCCTTATGCAGCACCAACACAGGTGTTGAATTAGCAGTCGCCAGGGGAGGTAGCAGAGGACATCAAGGCACAAAAATGAGCAGCTACTTCGCTGTGGCTCCTAGCTCAGTGTCAGTATGCATTTCTCCTTACACAGCATCTCACCGCTTCTATGCTCTGAGCAAGGAAAAGTCTAATCAACGAAGGAGGATACAGAAACTGATGCAGAGTAAAAAAATATGGAAAAAGGAAGATATGACAACTCTGCACAAGAGATTAATGAGAGGCAATGGCATGAGATGGAGAGCATACGGGAGACTAATTGAAGGGTGGCTAAGGTTATATCAAACATAGCAGCAATTTTAAACTGGCAAGGGTAGTTATATCTTATAAATGAGGAAAAGGGTATCCAAGTGGCAAGACTAATTGCATAAAATAAAAGCAAGCACTGGATGGGAGAACAAGAACACAGGGTGTGAACTGGGACTTTTTAGATGTCTGAGTGTTCAATTCACAAGTCCTTTCTGGTTTGGTAATGCTATGTTAGGACAGAAGGCAAATGTCTTTACCAACACAGATGGTACTGTGGTTCCACTGCAGATTAACATCATGACCATCGATACCTGGAAGCCAACTCCAAGTCCAGACTTCCCCAGTCATTTCACCACTCCTACAATTACTTCTGATTGTCCCTTATTATGAAATTACCAGGTTCAGTACTAATATCACCATAATGTCTCCTTCCACCACCATTTATGTTATCAGTCCTGCCTCTTTCAACATTACTCTTCGTATCACTGAAGTACCTGTTACTCTACTCCATGCAGTAAGCATAAATCCAACAGCTTCTGAATGACCACACGTATGAACCCATCTCTCCCTGTTTCATGGTAATCCTGTTACTTGTATCACTGACCAGAATCAGTACAGATGATCATGAGAGAGAAGGGTGGTGTAATAGGGTCGTTTCTAACTAGCTGTTCTCAGGCAAAACATCCACGTGAATTACTGAATCAGGATGCGGTGGTTGGGCATGCTCTTCCTCTTCATATCACCAGAGCAGCACATTCAGTGGAGAGACAGCCTGTACCTCTGCTGCTGTGGTCATGCCAACCCAGGAGTGGGGATCTCCCATGTCCTTCTCTACAGAGTCCCCAGGGTCTGACATTTCCAGTGGTCCAAAAAGCTTCTACACCTTGTACCATGGGAAAAAACCATCAATGCCAGCTACAGGGTAATTGGAGCTCCAGGAGGGGTCAGAGCGCACGTGCACCCTGCTCAGCAAGGAGACTCAGGGCAAAGGCTGAGGGTGCACAACAGGAACAGGCACAGGATGCTCTTAGGTGCAAACGAAAGGGGAAAAGCAGTTGATAGTTGCATGGGATTCTGCTGCAGACCATCAGGTAGGAAGAAGATAAGGAGTCTCAAGTGAGCTACTCCTAGGACAGAGATCAACTGCATGCAGATTAGCAGAGGGAACAGCTAGCGTGAGCATCCATTAGGGAGGCATAGGGTTACGATGGTGCAGGAGGTGCTGTCAGAATGAGGTTCAGATCACAGATTTGCAAACCTTGTAGTTATGAAAGCAGCTTATTCCAGACTGTTGCAATCTACAACATGTTTTGTTTAGACGATTATTAAATTAACACTTAATTAAGGTGACCCACAATTTCAGCAAACTACTTAAGACGTCTCTTCATGTAGCTTACTTCAGACCTCATAATACTGAGAAATTAGATGCTGTATCAGAACCAGCAATCTCCTAATTACAGGAGTAGATGATATTTTCAACAGGGAAAATGAGATCATCAGTGTCATAGAAATAGAGATTAAAAAGACAGATTTGGAAAACAAATGAACAAGAGGTAATCCCTGATTTTTAGGTCCTTTTGTGGCTGGCTGCAGCTGTAGCAAATGATCTGACAGCATTCACATCAAGCTCTGAGCATAATTCCCCGCTCTGACTGAAGTCTCAGGAATGCGAAAGAAAGGGAGATGAGGAACAAGATGTCCACAGAACAGATGTCTGAAGAGATACGGGCTAGAGCTGCGGTCGGTGAATGAGGCACGGAGCTACATGTTCTCCTGTATAACTTTGGTCACGTTGCCAGGAGTAACAGGCAAGATCTAATTAATTCAGGGTCATAGTCTCCTGTACTCCCTTGTTTGCTCATTGCCATTTACTTTGCAGTTATAGGCTGGCACTAGTGAAGCAATAGGAACATCAGCATAGCTCAGTGATGCGCAGGCATGCAAGCTGATTATATATACATCTGCCCAGATGACTGAGCAGCCCCTCTCCATCTCTTCCTGCCCCATTCTTATGCAGACCTGCCCCCAGAATTACTGAAAATTCAGCCTTAGTGGAAAGTGTCTCATGGGAAGAAAATTAGCAGTAGAGAACGAAACAGAAAGCCAGTGAAGAAGAAACAAGAGACAGCATTAAGCAAAATGGCATGAACTGGTAAACAGGAAATCCTGAGCTTTGCGTATCCTGAAACATATGCTGCAGAATCCAGGTCCATAAAAATGCAAGTGGAATCCAGAAAAGATTTATAAACATTCAGAGAAGAAGCAAGAAAGGGAGTAAAAAGAGTATGTTGCCAGATGATAAAAAACAGAGGGAAACGGTCAGGCAGAGATACTTTATAGCCTCCATACTTCATCATCAAAAGGACAATATTGTAATGGCTAGGTACACGCTGAAGTGACAAGAAACAAAGAAAAGAATGAATGAGTTATAGGCAGGGTCACAAAGTGGTAGGGTTAAAGAAAAAGTTAATTGAAAGCATTTGAATAATCTGTGCTCAGCAGGAAGGGAAAGAATTGCAGAAGGTGTTGCTGAACTACTTGCCTCATGGGCTGAGGACTGGGACTGCATGAAATCCCAAAGGATGAAGAGGGAATCAACAGAAAACATGTGTTACAAGAAGGGAGGAAACTAGATGGATAAATTGTCCTTAAACACCTAACATGTTGCTAGAAAAATTAGTAACACAGTCCTCTTGTGAGTGTGCAAATGAAGTGCTTCCCCACACAGGTGGAGCATGAGGCCACAAACTCCTTTGATTACTCACATCAGCAGATGGGTTTATTCTTTTTACGACACCAGTTTACTCAAGTTACACAGAATTTTTATGTCTCACTGAAATCCAGGTTGTTACCAGTTTCACCATTTTTCTCACATATAGACATTTTGGAGTGACCTACTCACAATTAACCTCAAAATTTGTGTAATTTCCGAGTTCAGCAGCAAGTCAAGGCACCATTAAACCAGCTTGGTGTTAAGATGAGACATCGTTCCAAGGTGGCCTCAGAGAGCAGAACTTGGGGTTTCTTTTCCTCCACATGGTCAGAAAATCATCAGCTTTCAAAATACCTACTTTGAGCAGATCCTGAGAAAGGAGGACCCATAAGAGTCACAGATTTTGTACTATCTAATCCTAAAAGATTTATATAACAAATATATGAATATATATGTATGACTCTTAGGATTAGAGGTGCGTGTTTGCATATATACACACACATATTTGGCATGTCTATAAAAATATGTATCTTCACAATTGATGTACATTGGAAAGGATAGTCAGAGGCTCAAATTCCAAACAGGAGGCTGAATAAAGGCTGGAGAGGAATACCACAGAGGCAGATCAGCTGGATAGGAATTAACAATGTGACAGTGTCTGAAGAAACGTAGCTGTTGTCTTACGTTGTGTTAAGAGGACTATGGTGTGTAAAACAAGGAAGGTAATTATTCTGCTCTGCTTAGCACTTGATAGCTCTCAGCTGCAGCACTTACAAACTGTTGGGAGGATGGTGTTTCAGGGAAGGCAGGCAGCCTGGAAGCAGCTGTGAGCAGAGCAGCGGCCAGAACAAAGGGGTATAAATCCTACAGGAAAAGGGTGAGAGGATGAGACATGCCAAGCTTGTTGAAACAAAGAAGAGAAGATAGCAGGGAGATAGACTAAAACTTGATAAACAAGAAAGGAGCTCAAAAGATAGCACCTGACACCTGAGAATTTTGAAGCACTTTATAAATGTATGCTTAAGACCAGGATTTCCCTGGGATGGATATTTTACTGAAACCACTTGGTGTGTGGCTAAATTGAAATAGAGAGTTTAAGTGGTTTATTGAGCGTGGCAGAGAGGGGCAGGGGAGGCTCTGGCTAACTGTTCTCCTGAAGCTGTTCTGCAAATTGCGTCACAGATTAAAATGTGCCCTGTTTACCCCAGACCATAATGGAGGAAAACAAAGACTGTGAGAGATCTGCTCTTCTTCAGCCCCTCTCTGCTACTCGTACCTCATTGAGTAGGTGTCTACTGGGCTATTAATTCTATGAGCAATTGGACTGAGGAAAATTACCACGGAAATTTTGCAGTCACTTTCATTACAGATATTATTACTGGTTGTCTGTTGTAATCAGCAAAGCCTATTTCATCAGTGTGATGTAGCAATTTTCATTTTCATTCTCTTGCGTATGCTCCTGTGAACAATAACAGGACAGTCTGTGAGGAATGTCTACGATTACAAGCTGAGAACGTGAATTTTGTCTGACAGGAAGGGGGTGGCCAATTCCACCAAAGTTCCGCCTTCTCCTGCCTGCATGACTGCAGCAGCACAGGTTTGTTTCAGGGTACACTGATGGAAAATCCTTTCCTCTCATTACTGATATAGATCTAAAAAGTTCTAAGAGAAGATTTCAGAGAGTCCTTAAAGCATACGAGCACTTGGCAGGTGGTACCTTTTTGCCTTAAGCTGTGGTACTTGCAGAGCCTGGGGTCCTCCAGCTGGTGATATCAAGGCACTCTCTAGATGAGCCCTTACCAGAGAAGCTACAGTATGGGGAAAGCTGCTACAGGACAACAGGCATGTTTCTACACTTGCATGCCTATGTACATGCAGCCTCTGGCACTGCCGCATGTGCACTGAGACACAATCTGTCTCTTCTGAATGTCACCAGGCAGACAGAAATCCTGGGATGAAGCTGCAAAGTGACTTGCAGGAGGTCCTGCAGGCCTCCTGCTGCACGTGCAGCTGTCCCACAGCTGGCTGCAAACAAGGCTCCCAGCTGATGGCTTCAGTGACCTTGGACTGAGGTCCCATTTTGCTGAAGAGGTGGCAGTCGTGGTCCATGCTACAGTGAATGACGCTGCGAGAAAGCTGCAACCAGTGTTACTGGGAAAGGAAACCTGGGTGGAAGAGATCTATAGCCCTGTTTTACACCTTTCTTTGACAACAAAGTTACTGTTTCTGAACTCCTGTTTCATGGACAGTGGTTTTCAAGATGCAGAGAAGCACGACACCAGCAGTCACTGAGAAAACAGCCACCTTTCCTCATCTGCAGATGCTCAAAGGAAAGATGCTCAAATGCCTGAGCATCTCTCCCCTGTTGCCCTCTCCCCAGATCTGAGGTGATAACCAAAGGCATGAGGGAAGCAGCACCTCACCTTGTGAGTGAATAACATCAGAAGGACATCAGGTTTTAGCACCACTGGGTTCTGTACTAAGAGCAATCTCAGAGCTGTTTTGAGCTCATTAGCCAAGGGAGAATCAACAAGGATCAAGATAAGTGATGACTATTTAAACTGTTGACTGCATTTTTGATGCCAAATAGAGAGGAAAAATATTTTCTCTACCTGCCAAATAATTTCTTCTCTAATACTGCATTGGAATTACATTAGTCCACTGGGCTGCATGGACATCACTCTCTCTGGCGGTATTTTTGGTCCAGCTATGTCAGTGGAGGACAGTTTTTTTCTGTCTCAGCTGTTCCACCATGTACCTTCTGTTTCCAGTGGGCATGCCTGGCTCAAAGTATGCAGGGTTTTATAGAGGTCCTGCCTCCTGGAGGCATGAGGATTGCCTAGTCTAGTGGGTGAGCCATGCCTGCCAGAAAGGAGGTGTGAGGTCTCCTCATTAGTGGAACCAGACCAGTTTTGGTGTTTGTGCCTGGCATGAACACCGGCTGCTATTTCAGCAGGGGCAAGCAGGCTTTCTTTAGGGTTATGCTCCATTATTCTCCAGTGAGACCTTCAAAGCTGTGCTGGTTGAGAGAGCCTGCAGTTGTGCTGCATTGGGCTGCTTTAATCTGTTGTCACTGTACATAACCAGTACTACATTAGATATTAAGAAATCATTTTTCCTCTGGTGGAAAAAATGTTTAAATATTCTGATTTGTACAACACAGGCCTATATAGGCTCTGGATCTTTGGTTTTAAAGATAAAGTTAATTTTGTCATAAAGTGCAAGGATACAGGTAGATAAATCTAGCAGGCATCTAGTCCATATAATTGTTCTAGGTTTATATCATTACTGCTTCCCTGGTCATCTCAGTAACTATCTTCCTCCAAAGATGTTGAACCATTACTACTAGGAGCACTGCCAGCCTATTACTGCAATGCCAAGGCTGCACCACACTTCTCGGGTTGCCATTAAAACCATTATGCTTCTATTACCACTGACAAGTCAGCTCAGCTACCACCATCCCTGGGTTCAACTCTGATCATGTTTGCACTGGCATAAATTAGGAACAACATTAGCACAGCCAACAAACTTTAAGTTTCAGTTTGTAAAATAAGTAAGAGTGGAGAATCCTTCCCAGGGTGTCAGTACCTCTAGCACACTACCTTTAACATCAACACCATCATTATGGCCACTAGCATCGTACTGTGTATGTATTTTTGTCAGCACCAAAGACACTGGCATCTTGAGGCCAACCCCACTATAGACAGTGCCATGAGGAGGTGGGGGTGTTCAGCTGGTTCTTGGTCCTTTTTTTGTTAACATTCCTTAGGAAACAGAGTTAAGTAAGTCGTATGTTTACCTCCAGGCTACTGAAGTCCCAGTTGTTCACATAAGGCAATGAATAATTTATGATTCTTATCACAGGACGTGATCAGACTGACTGATTAATTCTCCTGTACCTGGGATTTCTTCCCAAAGCACTGATACTCAGCAAAGTGACATTGAAATAAATCTGAAGCCTGAGAATAATCTTTCACATCTTCATCATCATCTACTTACCAAGGCTCACTAATAACATTACTTATGGCCAGAAAGGTTGCCCTCAGCTGATCAGTTATATTGTATTGCCACCATCTATAACCAAGGTGGACGGGCGATGCCCAGTTGTGGGGCTCATTAAGGAAACACTTATGAGGCCACAGCCTTGCCAGCTCCCAATCCCTCCTGGGCAGGGATCGGCAGCCCTGGGCCATCACGCACAAACCGACACCTCCCCAAAGCCAGGTCACCCCTGCACACTGCCTGTTGCAAATTTGGGGCCCGTGAGATCAGCTCATACCACCTCCTCCCTGCAGCACCGTGAGGCATGTGCTAAGTCATTAGATGTAGAGGGGAAAGTAGGGGTGGGCAGAGACACTCGTTCCTGACTCTTACCTCTCTCAGGATTTTGAAGGACTCTGTCAAAGCCTTGTTCACAGTCCCCACTCCTTTTGCCTGCAGTTCATCTACCAGCTGCTTGAAGTGCTGGCAAGAAGAGAGGGGAAAAAGGGAGCAATGAGTTGCAGGCAGGGTGCTCCCTTCAACCAGGGGAGGAAAGGATAACCTGGAAGAGTCTGTGCCATTTGGCTCCTGATCCTTTGCCACTGCTGGCAGGGCAGTGCAGCACCGTGATGGATGAGGTGGGGAAGTCAAGTGGCCACTCCATTGGCAGTGCCATCGTGTTGCACCTTTGCCCACACAGCCACAGCAGGACTGCATTTCTCAGCCTGTGGGCTGTGAACCATTGGCAGTACATGAAATATCACACAAGGGACAGAACTGTTAGAAATCGGACTTTCCCTTATCCACCCCTTCAGGAAAAAAAAACAAACCAAAACTCCTGTGCATGCAAGAGCAACAGGATTGGGGAAAAAAAAATAAAAATGAATGCTTGTCTACTACTTAAGAGGCATTGATCTGGTTGTAAGTGAAACCCTTAGAGAGTGCTCTCCGCAAGATAGTGTCCAAAAGGCTTGGGGATCCTTTGGGAAACACTGCAGGAGACATTACCCTCTAGAGTCATATTCTGTGGCCCAGGGCTAAGCTGGGAAAGAAATTTGGAGAGAAATCTGGTTGTTGAAGACATGAAGGGATGTGCTACCTCTGTGGTATTAATATAGAGAGAAAAAGGAAGAAAAAAACCCCAGTAAGAACAGGTAAAAATATGAGTCAGCCCAGAGGGTGGTGGAGCAGCCGGACGCAGGTTGATCACCTCGGGGCTGCTGAGCCCCCCTGGATCAGAGAGGCAAAACCCCTCATCCAAGAAAGCTTGCTGGCGGTCCATCCTGGCGAAGGATCAGGCCAGGCTGAGAACGTGTTCACCAGGAAAGGGCTGATTTTTCTCCTTTCTGAGGGCTGAGCGTGTGGGGTTTCAGAGACTGAGAACCTTTGCCCTCTGCACACTGTATTTTTCCACAGCAGCCTGGGCCAGTTCCACTCGTGCTCTGGCAGTGGTGGTGCCGAGTCTGTTGTGACACAGGGAAGCTGGTTGCTGCCAGCTGACCCCATGTTACAGCAGCTTCATGTAAGCAAAGGTGAAACACGGAGCCGGCACACACCACTGAACTGGTGCTTGTTTCTGAAATGCAAACCCGCACGCTTCTGGGAGATGGTTGTTTCTTGTCCCTGGAGTTTCATGTCACAGCATCTTAACCCCATGTACTTCTTACGTTAAGAGAGCTACCTGAATAACATCGATAGGAGCCTGGTACTCACCTCTCTGTTATCTCTGTCTGCTTGGACCAGGATACCCTTAAAACAGGGTTCGATAAAATGAACATAATCATTGTACTGCAAAGAGAAAATGAAAAGAAAGGGGTTGTAATGGGAGAAAATTCACAAAACATGCTGCGTTTTATCTGGGTGTATCTACACATACAAAGTTACCTTTTTTTCCACTCACGCTGTAGAGATTTTCTCCACGCTGTTAGCTTGTGCCCCTAGCCTTGCTTCTAGCACTATTTGCGCATACTTTTGACTTTTAGAGACCTTACAAGTCCCAAGTCGCCAGCTGAACCTTGCAAGTGGTTTTGTAGCCTAATGTCTGATGCCTCTAACGCATGGCTGAACGATGACATATCAAGTTACTGCACATCCACGGAACTGTGATAATTAGTGGGGTGTATGCTTCTAGCCCGATACATATATGAGGTCAAATATGCCAGTGTAAACCTTTTCTGCAAGGTTCAGAAGAGCATAGTTCATAAGAACATGGCTAAGAGGCCACTGATGCTCAGCTGATCAATAGGAGCTTAGGTCAGACTATAATGTGTCTGAGCCAGTAGGTTCTTGGTGTGAGTACAGTAAAGGAATACATACTATATGCTCTTTCTGGGTTTGTTTTTGAAGAGGAGATGATATTTCAAACTCCTTAATGACTTCCCTCCATTTTTCTGCCACCACTGTTCACTCTTCCATCTATCCAGCCACATAAAGACACAACTGTCACCACTGGAGCTTCTATCTATCTTACACAATAAGAAGCTATCAACCAAAAGTAGACTTTATATCTCAGTGACCGTGCCCTGGAAAACTTTTATAGAAAGAAGCTTGGGGAAAGAGATGGTGCTTGAGTTAGCTTTGAAAATTAGGAGGTGAGCAGCCATCTGCCTTTGACCTGGCACCAAACCCCCCAGTCTTGGCATGGATCATGGAAAAGTTCTGCTTTCTGTGGTCAGTGCTGGTTCTCTGTGGGTAACCGGCCCACCCTCATCCTGGGCAGGGCTTAAAAAGGGAGAGAGTAACACCAAGGCAACCTGACCAAACTCCATGCAGGCCTGTGCAGATTGACTCTGATCCAGATTGCAGCCTTGCAGGATGTTGGTGCACAAAAAGGCATATGGTGGTAATTTTCTAGCCTGGAAACATTATCCTGAGGATTATACTGCTACTGGACCCAAACACAGTATTATGCTATGTTATGCTAGGTGAATTTATTAGCTCAGGTGTCTCTCTACAGCACTTTGTTACCTGTTGCAGTCACATCCCTAAGTAAGCAAAAAGACAGTAAGCAAAAAGCAAAAAGATGCAGCTGACATCTTCCACAGAGGGGGGGTGAGATTACTTAGCAGCCACCCTGCTGACCACACGAAGGTGACTTCCCAAGGGTAGTTGGTTTTAATCCCCCATCCAACATAGGTACTAAGTGTTGTAGTTACGCCACTGTAACGCTTGTAGTTTGCTAAGGAGACTGAAGGGTTGGTATGAGGCACAAGACAGACAACTCAGCACTGGAAATGGGACATACTTACTGCAATGATGTTGACAAAGTCATTTTCTCCCAGAGTATCTAAAATGGTAACGATGGTGTGTTTGGCAATGGTCATCCGCAGGCCCTTCATGCTCCCACTGACGTCCACAATGATGACAATGTCCTTGGGAGAGGTGGCCGCTTGGATGTACCTTTATAAAAAGAAGGGGAGGAGGAACGCTGGGCATGCTGCTGTCACATGATGCTAGCCACAGCATAACACGCACCACAAGCACAGCTATACCGCAGGGTCAGACTGGGCATCCGATGGGTCCCTTCCTACCAACCTGCCTCTCCCACCAGCCCCAGCATCTCACTTCCCACATTGGCAAGTGCTGGGCCTTCTGCAGATGTATGTCCAAATTCAGATGAGAGTGACAATTGCTAAAGCCTCCTTTAGCCATGCTGAGTAGACTGAGTAAATGCCTCACATTTCTGGAGTCTGAACAGCCCCATCCCTCCGGTCACATAATTATAAGGAGGAAGGGACAGATGAATGTACACCGGTGGCAATTTCCATGTGGCACATGTTAGATGCCCTACGGAAAGATGGCACTGGCAGGTGGTAGGGCTTCCTAACCTGCTATTGCCTTTGTTTACATACCCCTCATCTCTCGCATGGGACAGTAACTGCTGATCAGCAACTCACCAAGGTGTCATCTTGGAAAAGAGAGAGAGAGGAAGACTGAAAGGTGCTTTGGCCAAGTCTCTCCAAAACTCTTACCAGCCACGATTTCTGCAGTCAAAGGAGATAACTCCGTTCTCATCTGGTAGCCACTTTATTCCTGAAGGTAGCAGCAAAAGGAGCAATCAACACACACAGACAGGCAGGCATCTGCTCCCCGCTCCCCAGGCGCCTGCACTTCTGCTGTTCACTGCTGAGACCCAGCTACCCTGTCGGGGCATGCAAGTCTGGCCAGCAATAGCAGCAGCCATTCTGCAGAAATACAAGTAGAGCTGCATGGTCTTCAGCAGTTCTCAGTAAACTGTTTATTAAATTTCCTATTAAAAAAAGGTACATAAGCATTGTCTGTTCAAATTTGGGGAGCAATGGCACTTACTTTGAACTTTCTGCCACTTTGATGTAGTTCTCAACAACATCTTTTTCTCCCCAAGGGTGGGTGAGAGCATAAAAAAGCAGCAGCAGTGACAGAGACGTGTCCCAGATTCCCTGCTAAAGGCTCTGTTCAGTCATCTCTGCTTTCCCCTTCCACAACACGTGACAGGTCACAGAACAAGGGCATGCAGCCATCTGACAAAGGGGCCACCAGGCCAAGCTACAGCTGCGGGGGATCTCGTGGGTTCCTCCGAGCACGGGGCCTCCCTCTTGCGCCGTGACCTTACGTGCCGCTCGCAGCTGGCGAGTGGATAAGTCAGGCCGACCAGCTGCATTTGCCATGTGTGGCCTTGGAGATGGAGAGAGGCTGTGGCCGTCACTAAAAGCCACAGGGGAGCATGAGGCAGGGAGCTTTCTGCAGCCTCCCCACTCCACCTGCAAGATTCACAGGTCCTGTATGGTGTTCTGTGAGCTTTTTGGAGGGCAGCCTGCCCGAGGCACACCCCTGCAAGCAGACTCCTCTGGGGTTGCAAGGGCAACATGCCTGGGGGGCTGGCCCACTTGGGAAAAAGGGGCTTATGCCTGCCATGGACAACATTCCTTCAGCCTAAGTGGCAGGAGCCTATGCACTGAGTATTTTGCTCACTGAACCCTGCCCTTCATGGGGCCACACTGCCCCCAACCTTCCCAGATTGGGCTCTTCCATGGCACAGACCCTGTCCTGCAAGACTATTGTGTTATGCTGACAGAGCAAAGCTGATCTCTGCTCTTTTACCTGGGTAGAGCCTGAAGAATCCAGTGGAGCTGCCGAAGTACTGCCAGGTCAGCGTGGGATCCCTTTCAAAGTTGTCCACAAAAATAGGATTCAAGGCTTCTGACATGTAAACACCATTCAGGATGTCAGGGTCTGTGGGGGAAAGAATAGAAAAATGGGGAAAAGAGTGTGCAAAAGAGAGGAGGACACCCACCACCCCCAGTGGAGGAGGGGGCTGGAAACAAAGGCAACCCCAGGAGGAATGCAGCCTTGTCCAAAGCTTTGACATTGGGCAGAGAACTGGATGCATCATTCAGGTAAATCCTGGAGGGCAGGTCACCACTGGCCACTACAGGTGATCTCAGCTTGGTCATACGCTATTATCCCCATTTCTCTTTCCAGCCTTGTCTGCCCTTGGGCATTATGTCTGGTTGGAAGAGGGCTCCGAGAGACCCAGGAGAACCAGCACTGTGCGGAGCACAACTGGCACATCACACAGGCAGGACTCAGCTGCTGCCGAAGAGGGGACGTGTGGCTGTTGTAAGGCGACTGCCTAATGCACCACTGAGTGGAACAGCCTTTCTACAAAGAGTGTTTAAATTTATGCTAGATGTAATTACCTAAGACAGAGAAGCTCTAGGATTTACATGCCGTTTCTCTCTCTCCTCTTTTCCCCAACAACTCTTTCTTTTCTTCTTTGCCTGCCCTTTCTTTCATGAAGCCTGAGCTGTCCTCCCTTGCCCCTGATCTCATCAGAATCAATAGGAAGTTGCAGACTTGCAAGAACTCATAAAAGGCAGTGTATATTTGGTGTCTGTGTTGACTCATTGCCTCAGGAGACCAAACAGAGCAGCAGCAATAGAAACAGGGAATTATAAGAAACTGGTCATTGTAGGATTAACTGTATTAATGTTGAAAGGGATGGGGCTTTGACCTACCACTTCCTGTTTAGTCACTTTACTAAAGGCAGTTTCGGTCAAAATAGGGGAAAAATTGAACTGTGACTCCCCAGTGATGAGGCCAAAGTAACTAATGCAGGAGGGGAGCCAGAAGAGCTGTGGAGGGTCAGGCGTGCAGCTGTTTGCAAGAGAGGGAGCGAGTACTGCCAGGCACTGCTCCTGGGAGGAGCCCCAGGCATGGCAGCAGCCCTTCTCCTCCTCCATCTCCTGCTCATCCTCCAGCCATAGCTGGAGCAGCTGGATTGTTTGTGTCAAGCTGTACAGGCAAGAAATCAGGTAGCTGGGAAGTGCCCCTCTGCTGTCTCTGACAGTGGCCATTTGGCCACCTCTTTCTGTATGCTGCTCTAGGCAGGAGCCTACTTTGTGTAGCTCTGCTGTAGCTACCCACAGCCAGCTCTGCTAGTGGCTCCATTGTGAGCAAGATTTTAGTGTCTGGGGCTGTGAGAACAGATGGAATTAATTTAAAATCATGGGAGAAATAGAACTCCCTCTATTGTCCCTCTAAATAACATAGCAGTTGTGAGCATAGTCACCAGAGCCTGCCCTGTCTGGTCCTGAAGATTGTAAATGAGCTCCATCTATGAGAGAAGTAATGGTGCTTTTTTTTCCTGCCAAAATGTATGCAAGGGGAAGAGCTGATGGGGAGGCAGGGAAGGAGCCAGTTCAGGCAGCTTCAAGTGTTGGCCAAAAAGAGCAGTAAAGTGTCGGCCTGCAGATTTGGCAGTGTGCTGACCGGCCTGGAGATGGACCAGTTTCTGGTGTGTAGCTGAGTGGTGTGAATGTGCAGGGGGAGAGGACACAGTCCGGGCACAGATGAGGCCATGTGAGCTTCAGTGCCTCCCTGGGCTCCTGCAGCTGCCAAAGTGCCAAGGGTTTGCTGGGAATGGAAAATAGCCCAGAACAGTCATGTCCCAGTAGCAGTTGTGAATTACCCCCAGTCCCCTACGGATATGCTCACTGGGAGTTAAGAGTGTCCCCGTGAGGTGTTAGTGCCTAATAACATAAAGGTACTCGGGGTCTAAGTTCTCAGCTGAAATCAATGAGATCCTTGACACCTAAAATCCTTGATAGATCTGACCCTTTGTATAGAGTAACAATTGCCAATAAATTCACATCACAGTTTGTTTCACAGCATCTTTGGTTGGGTAGATGAACACTAGGAGACTATACTGCCTGCCTAAGATGGAGGACTGTCCATCATTAGAGGTTTTCCAAGAGCAGATTATACCTAAGCCCTGTCACAGTGACAGACTACAGCACAGACATGACTGTGCCTTGGGACAGTATCTTTCCAACCCTGTTTTCTTTTCTGTCAGTTGTTTTTTTTCTATTCCCATCCTTTATTTCAGTATTATTACTGAAAGTTTCCACAGCAACCTACTAGTAGTGAGAAAGTAGAGGCCATTACCTTTGTTGTAGACGTTGGTGGGGAGCTGGATATCACTGTATGTTGTGTTCACCAGCAGGTTATTGAAATGCTCATTTGGCTCCAAAATGAATTCATCTCCAAGCTCCACGTAATTGTCGTTTTCATCCTTCTCATTAATCAGGAGAGAGTTGTAGTAGTCAAACTGTTGTTGAAGACGATGGAAAAGAGAAAGGCAACAAGAGAGAATAAGACAGACCATTACTAGTACTGCCTGAAGAAAAACACTCTTTAAAACATAAAAAAGGGACATCTGGAGACTTCGGGCTTCAAATAGGATCAAGATGAGCAGTAAACAAAAGCCATTGCCAACTGAAAAGTGTCAAGCTGCCCAAATGATGGTTTCTGCTCAGTTTCTTATTGTCACATGCCCACATGACTAAAAGCATGGTCATAACCAGCAGCAGAAGAGCCACCTGAGAGCAAAGGGACACAGTGGAAGACTCCTGTGATCCCTCAGAGGTATTTAAGTGACTAGCCAGAAAGGTGGAGTGTCTCACTGGGTCTGGCTCCCAGGTTTGCTACAGGGCATGCCGATGCTGACCTTACTTGCCCTGTCTCTACAGCTGTCATTTACTAGAGTTAACTCCTGATGTACATCCAGCCAGGATTATCCTCTCACTCTATCACTCCAAGCAGCAGGCACTCATCAAGAGCAAAGGATAGAGCAGAATGTGCTCAAAGACAATGCAGTTTTCCCCCTGTGAAGCCCACTGGCTATATAGCATCTACAGTCACTTTAGCATCTTCCGGACACGCTTCACCCTTGGATAACAGATGTTTTTAAGATGTTTTTGTTGACTTTATCTGAGGGCAGAGGTTATTTAAGGATTTATGTTCAAGCACCAGCAGTACTCAGGGGGTGCGAATTGTGTGTGCGAATACAGAGTCATGTACCTCAACTCACCCATGACTCTTACTGTGAATGCAGCTGACCCAATTAGCATGACTGTAATGTGATTCTTAAATAAAGAGGTAGGAGAGGTGAAATTGGTAGCAAGCTTGATTTCAAGAACTGTTTTCATTCCCACCCTTTCCCAGCACGGAGAGGTATACTTGCAGGCGTAGCCTGTACTTCTGCTAAGGCCTCTGTGCTTGTACTGTGGACTTCTTTCATTAGAGTTTTCACTCCAGTCCCCTTCACCAGCAATAATCCCATAGCTTGGCTACAAACAGTTACTAACAGAAAGCCAATTATCCAAATTGCTTGGACAGCACCAAACTTTCACCTAACGGGAAGTCCTGACAAGTGAGTGTCTGCAGGGTAGAGAAAAGATGATGGGAGCTGTTGAGAAAGAGGGTGAGAAATTCAGCTCATTGGGATTAATGGTTTGCTGTGGGTATTTGTAACAGCATCCTCCTCATTGCTCATACACGCTCAACTTTTAGGTAATTTTCCAGTCAAGTAACCCACAAAGCACCAGCTAATTTGCACTAATGTGTTGCATAATGACAAAATTGGTGTGCAGTAGATGTAATGCCCATAACATCACACAACCCAATGTCTTCCCAAATCCTTCCCCTCCTGGAGCCAAAGGGACTAATCTCCTTGGTGTTACTGGGTTTGGGATCTGCCAAAGGTGTCTGACTCACACTAGTTTCTAGACAAGATGAGTGTCCTGAAGACAAGGGAACTCCTAACCTGTCCAGGAACCTGAGGTGGCTGGTGCTGCTAGGTCTGCCTTTTGGCTAGTCTCTCTGAGGATGTGTGTCATTTTGTCACTGACCAGGATAAACTTACCTCCAGTGAGGAATTGTACTCATGGTTCAGATCTGCGTCTTCTGCTGCTTCCACCAACCTCTAACACAAGCACACAGAAAGAAAGATGAGGGGGTGCTGTGGAAAGCCCTCCAGAAGCTCTTCCAGCTGTATCAGCCATTCACACAGTTAATGAAAAGACACACAACTGCCTCCTTCACCACAACACAGAGTCACGGGGCTATAAACTTCCCTCTTTCCCTCCTTTTCTGCTGACCTGTCATTCCGTGCTGCAACTTTACAGCTTGGAAGGTATATTCACAGCTATTTACTGCCAAGTATATTCACACCTACTTACTCCAGAGTCCCTACTAAACCCCTGAGCAATCTTAGATATCACAGGACATATACAAACAGAAACATGTCCGTTTAGAGAAACAACAGCCAGAGATTTAATTTCATTTTCCGTGAACCCTTCCAAAAAGCCATGGGAAAGGCATTTCAGACCCAGCCTGATGTCAGTATCTCGTCAAAGGAAAAGGCCTTGTGGGAGTCTCAGTCTGGTATTGTTACCAAGACAAAGACCATGACTTGATTTCGTAAAGGGCTCAGCAATGCTGTGGCCATTTATAAGCTCTTACCGTTTATGGAAGGCAATATAATCAACTAGTATTCTCCAAAATGACGCTTCAAGGCACTAATTCCCAATTGGTACAGACTGGGAAGGAATACAGCTAAACATGTACATGCTTTCAGCAACAGTCTCAGCAAAACTACTTTTTGCTCCTTCACAAAGGATAAGGCAATCTAAACATTGGAAAAGTCTGGCTATGAATTTAATGTTATGGGCCAAAGCTCTGGATCTAAATATGCCCACATTTCACCTTGAGATTCAAATGATCTGTTTCTGGATGACTTTTCCACATTAGACACCTTAAAAAATCAAGGCTCTGAGACTACAGAAATATGCTTTTCATAGTGGGTAAATATAAGGGAATATGATAGATCCTTAGATGTAAGAAATAAGAGGGGCCATAATGATTACCTGCTCTGATCTCCAACACAGCAACAGCTAAACACCTCTTGCCACCTCCTTCACGCTTCCCCATGTACACAGCTTGACATCCAAGCACCTTCCTTGCAGCTCATGTTCAGGGTCTGCAGGAATTTCCCTTGAGCCACACACACAGCTGAAACAAGCTACCAGTCTTCAACGGCCCAGAAGGCATTATGCAAGGCTGAACTTTATTTTCACTTGTGAGAGGTTTTTTCTCTTTAAACAGCTATAGAATCAAACCTCTTTTCTCCTAAAAGAGTGTTCATTCCCTCATATTTATTCCTAGACTTTGTTTTTATCTTATTTCCTACTTTGGGCTGAAGGAGAAGCCAGCATTCCCTTGTCTGAACGCCCACATCCTCCCACCAGTGTCTACTTAAAGCTCAGAGTGAGCCAGCTGCACCAGCAGGCATTTGGTTGGGCAAGGAAGTCCTCATGCAACCTCTGCGCCCACACGCTCCTGGTACAGGCAGGAGGCCTGCATCTACTGCTCTGGGGCTGACGGGAGAGGACTTTCCTCCCACAGACCCTGTGGTCATACCTCAACGGCTTCAACCTTCCTGCGGAGCATGCTTTCCATCTGCTCTGAGAACTTCTTCACCAGCTCCAAGCCATCCACCTCTTTGATCTTCAGAGTTGGCTCCACATCTTTGTACTTCTACCCAAGGGAAAGCAGAAAATCCTGCTGAGCAGGGGGCTTATAAGGAGAGGGGTAAATCTATTATTGTTAGCTGGGTATTGTCTTTGACAAAGAAAGATGTGTTGAAAGAACTGGTCTGATTTAGCACCTTCTCCCATCTTTGCCTTTCCTCCCTTTTCACTTCATAATTTGGGCATGTGCAGATCACTGGCCATAACACAAAATGTTTTGACTAAGTAAAAGCAACTGATCTAATTGTGTGCTTGTGGCTGTTGAAAACAGCAATGTACCTGAAGCTATTGATGCCTGAAAATAAGGGAGAGAAGCAGAAGGCCAACTTTTGAAAACCTAAAATACACTTTGTGCTTACATCCATAATGGCCTTATATGCACCACATACCTCAAATTTACTTAAGACAGAGGGATGGGCAGGGGAACGGAGCTGTATGCTGTCATTACATTGCCTCCTAGGTCATATGTGCTCTGGGGCACTAGTGGGAGAGATGTCATGTTAGTGCATGTCCTGTCCTCCCACAGCACCATCATATCTGTAGGATAACTTGTCAGGTCTGCAGCAAGAACTGTCTGCTTGGTGCTTAGGTGGGAGACTGCCAAGGAAAGGTCAGCAAGACAGTTATGATGCTACTTATTCAGCACACATGAGCATGCTTTCGGCCAAGAGCAGCGCAGAGGCAATTCCCAGAAACTAGGAATTATGAGCATGGCTACTTAGTGCTGCCTCCACTGGGAGAGATGCCTTAATGAGGAAGATCTGGGTCTGACAGCTTTAGAAATAACCAGTTTCTTCTGTCCGTGTTTAATATAATCTAGGCATTAAAAACCTGAGAGTACTCCCAAACTGGGTAACTAATCTGCCTCCCTAAATCTGCCCTTTCAAGACTAGATACAATGGCCTTTATTTCTCCTTTTCAAAAAATCCCAAAGCTAACAGAGACAGGCAGAAAGAGAGTAAAAAAATCTGCAAAAGGACACAATATGATTAACCTATTTCAGAAAAGACAGAGCCTTCTCTCCCCAGCAATGAGAGTGTTTTGTGGAAGCACGAAAGCAAGAAATTGAATTTTCCTGGTCCCTCATCATAATTTCTCTGCAGAGTATACACATCCCCTCCATCTTCATGTTGCATTAGCACCATAGCAGCAATCTCAGCCACAGCTGGACTTCTTGCACTGGTACAAAATAAAGCTGTGAAAAGGGTAAGGGGATGGCAGGGGCTTTAATGGCACTTTCGAATTAGAAGAAAATGGGGGGGACAACACTTTGCATGTCTTTAGGGAGAACCAGTGGAGCTGCTTTTGTTCAAGAAGCTCATTGACCATCCGGGAGGGTGGCTCAGCACAGGTGGAATAAGGAACGCCTTGAGGATGGGGCAGGCTGAGGAGGTCATACAGAAATAGCAGCAGCATCCAGCCTGCAGCAGGCATGGCGGGGAGGCTGCTCGCTCTGCCTGACATGATTAACAGCAAGGGTTTTACTGGATTAAAAATGCCAGGCCTCGCATCCCCTCTGCTGCAGCTGGGTAGCTGGGATGGGCGGGGGAGGAAGAGGTCGGGCTGAGCACGAAGGTTAGCATAACCATGGTGCCGAAAGAGGCAGGTGCAACAACCACCCCCCCACTGAGGTCCCTGGCTGCTGACGAGACCACAGCACACATCGCAGCTGGTGCCTGTCCCATTTAGCTCCATGTCATGGTTTCGTCGGGAGGGCAGTGATCTCTGCCAGGCAAGGCTTTAATCAGGCCCTCCTCGGGGGGGAGGAGGGTAATCTCCCCTGGGAAAGCTAGCAAAGGGGGGGACCACACCAGCACGGGCAAGCATGTGCTTTACAAAGTGACCTGCCATCGGTTACCTTGGGTCATATCTTGAATTAAAAAGAACAGGGCTCTACCTCTCAATTATTTTTTAATGTGCTTTTGACACATTGATAAGTAGATGTTATTAGAGTAAAAGTAATCACGAGCAGTCTGCTAATACTGTACACACATCTCAGCCCTGGGAACTAGCCAGAGCTGGGAAGACAAAAAACCCAAAAAGCCTTCTGCAAAGATTTAGTTGGCTGCAAGGAATACACCAGGTTTGAGCTCAGATCCCCTTTGAGCTTTTTTCCTACAAATGATCCAGCAAACCATTTTGTATCTGTATTCCTGCCACTAAAATCTCCTGCTATTAATGAATATTCACTGCAAGAGTTCCCAAAGGTGGGCAACAGTGTAGTACCTGTGATTTCAATACTATTACCAGACACCATGGCTGAAAGTGCACAGCAAGTGTCAACACAGGTGCTTGTAGCTGACCAAGATTAACCTGCATAACCTGAGTTTAGGGTTCAGGTTATCAGATCATTAGAATTTACAGAACAGAAATCAGCTACTGGCTTGGGAGAACTTGCTGAAAGGATCTGACATTGAAACAGGGCCAGAAAGTTAACTCTGATCTAGTAGAAAAGCTTTTCATATTCATCTAGTACTTCGTATTCCCTTAAAACAGCAGGAGCAATTCATTAAGATTCTCCTTCCGCAGTGGAGGGGGTGGTGACTTAGAAGTGGAAGATCCAGGATTCAGTATCCTAAGTTTTATCTGTGAACAGAGATATGTCACCAACTATATTTTCTTGTTCCCACCTCCATGAAATTTAGCCCATTGAAGTACACAGTGTTGCATTACTCACTGCTAGTGAAACTATATTAAGAGTGTGAAAGACATTCCTTTCATCTTCACCCAGGAAAATGTCTTGACTGAACTTCTTTAATTTGTCTGTTCTTTGCCATGTAGTTATTTGTAGTGCTTTCTAGTAATTACATAGCTGGAGCTGAGCCCTGCTGTCCTTTCTTAGCCCTATCCACCAGGAACGGTGATCGGCACCTCAGCTACAGAAGGAAGCAGGAGATAATTCTCAGAAACACTTATAATGCATTGTTAACATAGTAGAAGAAAAATTAAGTTTTGGGTCTGCTGAAGCTGATGGTGTTTCTATCACTCGGAGGCAAGCCCTGAGAAGCCCAGAACCACCATGGTGTCCTCCCAGCATGGCTGCAGTCAATGGCCCCAGGCCTTTGGTCACTGCCTGGCCAACTGCAGCAGCAGGACTGTGGCAAACAGACCTAACAAGCCACAGGTTCAAGCTTTCTGTTCCTTAGCTCTGGGAGACTCTACTGCCCTCCTCCTCCTAAGCCTTTCACTTTGCCTCTTTGCTCCGGCTGTATTGCTCTCAGCTGTCCTAGACCCTGGCCAGCATTTTAATACAGATCCACAATCTCTGAGCCAGGCTGATGTGCCAGACAAGTGCACAAGCTTATCTTAACCTCTGCTGCATAATGGTCAAGAGAATACAACGAATGCTTCAGCCATCAAACTGAAGCCACTCTTCAGCTTTTGCTACCTCTGTGAGGTTTAATTTCATCTCTTGAGTGCTTAGGACAGAGTGACATAGGGGTTTTCTCAAAGCTCTCTGATCCAGGGTGAGAACCTGCCTTTGTGGGTTCAAGAGTTGTCTACTGGTTCACCAGGTCTCTGGGAACAATAAAGCCTGGTAAGAAATTGACGGTTCAGGTTTGCAACATATTAGGGTTCTTCTGAGGGAAATGAAGAAAAAAACCCCAAAGAAATCCAAACAAACTCAAAGCCACAAAAGGAAATTTATGCTAAATATTAGAGAGAAGGTTTACATGCAAAACATTCAGTAACTGGGAAGTTATGGCTCTCGAAGCAACAATAAGCTAGTTACTTCAAGCCTATTAGGCACAAGGGAGACATGAAGTCAAATTTGGAAGGTGCTGCTATCTCTCAGTTTGTATTTCGTCAACGGCAAAATGCCCATCAACTTAAACAAGCACCAAGGAAAGAATTGTCTGGGCCTCTACACTGTGCTCCCCATCCTTCTGCTGATCTGCGTATACTCATGCACACAGAGAACTACTTCATGTGAAAAAGAGACAATGGCCCAAAAAGAGAAAGGTGCCTGGGGAGCACATGTGTTTGGATTTCCAGACTTGGTACATTTGGCTCCCCAGGCCTGACTTGCCTGCAGTCTGGACCAGTGCAGTGATCTACATAAAGCCATTCAGGGTCTGCCAAGGTGGATCTCATGGGGCATGAAAATATTGCCTACTAGTAAAAGATTTGTCTGCGTCCTTCTTAAGCTGGCCTTCTGCAGCGCTGTAAGTGTCAGCGATGCAGAGGGAGACCTCCAGGATGGTCCCTGCTTTGAGATGCTGATTTGTGAGAAGATGCCTGTGCTTGCTAAAGAAATGGAGGCTGAGAGAAGGACTGAAGAAGTGGGTGCTGGCTGGTCCTTTCCTATTTCCCCTGGGAAATAAGGGGGCATCCCTGGGACCATTTCCCTGATCCCTGGGAAATAAGGGGAAATGAAAGAGCTCAAGGAGTGGCACTTGAGGGGTGAACAGTAAACCTGAGCTGTTTAAACTGCTTAAGTAAAGTTAAGGCAGGACATGCATTAAGGAGATGACTCTTCGGTGAAGTGTTAACAGAGCAAGGCTGGATCAAGCTCATCTGTACCCCCTGCTGGAAGTGGTGACAGTGACTCACTGAAGGACATTTTCCCTCTGAGTCACAGGTGACAGACACTGTGTCCTGCTCGGGGATGTCCAGAGACTGCAAAGCACGATCAGTCTGTGCTGCATCCAGGCCCCAACATGTGCAAGAGCAAACCAGACACCTTCCCCTCTCCAAGAGCAAAACCATGTGGACATGGACTGGGGCAGGCAAGTGCGATTATTTTATAAGGCTGTCAGACCACCAGGGAAATATAGCTCTGCCTTGACTCCCCTTGACACGAGTGCTAGATTGGATTGGGTTACATTCAGGCTTCTTTTCCATCAGAAATGAGTTTTCTTTGCTTCCAGCAAATTACACCAAAAGCTGAGAGTTGTGAATTTTTGTTCATGATCTGGTTGCCATGACTGTCATTTTTAGTGGTACTATAGTAGCATCTACAGGTCTCATATAACCCCTACCCCAAAGAGATCAAGATCCCAAGAGTCAAAACATATAGTGTGGACAGAGGGAGGTGAAATGACCTGGTGCAACATCTCCAGAGGGCCAACACAGCACAGCTATCTTAATACCCACCTCAGTGCCACATCTGCCATCCTTGGCTTCCACTGTTAACTTTTGCAACACTGCTATTTTCAAGCTAAGCCCTGTTCTGCTTAGTCCCACTGATTTTTGGACCTTAAGGAACGTGAACCCCCTTAATCTAACAGATTAGCCACTGAAGTAGAAGTAGCCACAGAAGCAGCACAAGTTGGCTGTGTTGAAGCAGTAAGGAGAAGACATAAAGGCTGCAGTATTTCTTCACACAATAAGGTGACGTCCTTAGCATCTTTCAGAAAAAGCTGGTATCTGCAGACTTTCTGTTGGACAGCAAATACCTATACAGCATCAGACACAGATACCCGACTATTGAATAACCCCAATCTGTATCTCCTGCCCACTGGAGCTCCAGCATCCACCAGAGATGCTGTAGCATGTCACTTCGCCTTTGGCACTAGCATTTGGGGACCCCATAGAAGAATAGGCAGTGCAGAAGCATCATCAAAACTGCTAAAAGACAAACTTTTATCACACCACAGCTGCCTCATGATTAGGGCATGAAGTACCTACACCAGTGCTGACAACTTTTTATTGGAAGGTGGCACATTCCTCCTAAGAAGCGCTGATGGTCAGTATAGACCTTTGTGATGGCTGCTGAAGGCCTTTCTTGGCCAAGCCTAGCAAAGGTGATGCTGCAGGAGATGCTCCCTTCCTCCAGACAGAAAGCAGCACTGTGGGGACAGGGAAACTGAGAGCAAGGCAAGTCAAATGATATCCAGATCCCTTTTTGCACTGGGATGTAGGTGTTATTACTAGTTCTATTACTAGACAGAAATCAGACACCTAAAAGGCCTAAGAGGCAATGTATGGCTTGTGTTGAAGAGAAGAATCAGAGAAAGAGTAAAGAAGAGGAACTGGACAGCCACATGAGGTGGAGAGGGGACTGCATCCCCCTTGGCAGCCACCGGCCCCCTGAGCAGCACTTGGGAGGTGCTGATCCATACAGCCCTGCTGCTGCAGCGCAGAGTTCACCGAGCCTGAAAGAGCAGCAGCTGCTCACCCCGACTTCAGGAACCAAAGGTAACAAGGCAACTTCTCTACAGCTGCAAAAGGGAACATTTATTTAAAGCCCCTGGAGCTACACCTTTTAATGCCAGCACAGTTTAGCACAGCAGTGCCTGTTGTTTGGTGACCAAGCCAGGTATGCCAGGCATGAAGGAGGAAGAGCTCTGCACCCCTGGAAGATCACTGCTTCCAGGGCACCTGCCTCAGAGACCCTGTCCAAAGCAGAGTTTTAAAGGTGCGATTCAAAGAATTGATGAGTGACTGGAGGAAGACAGATGAGGAAGCAGAAATAAAAAAAAGAGTGCCAGCTGGAGAGCTGCAGGAGGGGTGATGGTGAGCAGGTGAGTGATGAGCAGGAGGAGAGGGACTGATACGCACTTAGGAAGGGAGGAGTGAAGGGTCAGTGTGGAAGGGCATGAAACGATCGTCAGAGGGGAACCATGAGGAATACTGTTAAAAAGTATTTTTTAAAAAATGGGACAGCTTAGGTAGTGTATGGCCATAGCTAATGAAAGCAGGAAAGGCATTAGATGAATCCTCCTCTCCAGTTCATGGAGAATGGCCACAGGGCATCACTCTGCTTATGGATATGAACCTGCATGGTTTTGAAAGTTAGCTGGAGACCTATGTGCTTCGCTTTCTTTCACCCCAGGGGGAAACCTTGGAGGGCTACGTGGGGAGATGATGCAAAGCCAGGGGAACCCTTGCAGCTTTTGCCTACCTTCTGCAACAGGAGAGAGCCTGAATACTTAGTCACAATGGAGTACAGCTCCCCACCAAAGGCATCTGCCCAAGACTTCACCCTAAAAAGAGGGGAAAAAAGGAAAGTCAGTGTTAATAATTTAAAGTCAGCAGAACTGCCTACTTCTTCAGACAGGGAAAACTCCATTTTTGTGAGTATGAACAGTCCCCCACCCGCTCCATATTCCTCTAAGCCACTATAGTGGCAATGACAATGATTTCTCCCCATATTGCTAGCCAGACAAGCGGTAAGGCAGGAAACAAGCGCTGCTCTTGGACATTCTGCCCAGGACATTGCTCAGTGAGGAGAAACATTGAGTTCTGCTGGTCTTGGTCAGCATGTGGAATTTGCCTTGCCTAACTTTAGAGGTGCGGAAGTTGTACATTTGGTCTTGGATATCACCTGTTTTCCTCTGTTGTTAGTAAAGTGAAATAAATAGCTCCGCAGACACCTATTTGTCTTCACTGATTGCAGATGGAGCCTGGGGTGAAGGGCTAGACACCTAATGTCAAGACTGCTGAAGAGAAATAAGTGTCAGACCTGAAAGAAGTTGTCAAGATTCACCCCTTGGATTCAGTTCCTAGAGCTGCGTGGAGCAGAGACTAACAAGCCAGATGAATTCACTGCTTTCAATGGAGATACTATGGCTTGATAATGCCAGAGGAGATTATGCACCTCATCATTGTAAAACAGTACTCGCATTTGTGCCATCCTGTAAATAACTGATGATAGCAATACCACATGGAGAACATAAGGATGTTGAAGAGCAGCCTGAACACTGAGCCATCCAAATCAAAATAGATGGCTCTTGTAATTGACAGAGCACTTCATCAGAAATCTGTTACATGATTCACGTTAGGCAGTTCCACCTACATGCAGTTCCTTCAACAGGGATTCACTTAGGAGAGATTTATTTAATGGAATAAATGGCCTTCTCCACTTACAGAATACACTACTTATTTATGGGGTGCAGAGCCTTACCTATGGCTTCCAGTCCTAAGCAGACTTTAACCTCAGGGCCTGATTTCCCAGTGCATTGCACCACTTTCCTGGCAGAATAATACGCCAACTTAGAGATGAGCTCTGGAGTAAAGCCAATGCAGCAATAGTGGAATAATCACAACAGCTAACTTTAGCCTAGGAAAGCCTGTTTAGGCTCCCCTCTTGGAAACAGAGACAGATAGGGTGCTATAGGGGATGATTTGGAGTATACATAAGGCTTCTGCTCTGACCTGCACCTCTCTCTACTGCCTATAAAGAGCATAATGAGAGAGTGGGTGCCTTTTTTAATCACTCCTTAATTGGCAATGAGTTGCTCATTTCTAATCACTGAGTGTGATCTAGCACCAGCTGAAGTCAATAAGAACAAGTCTTCTTCCCCCCCCCCCCCTTTTTTTTTTTTTGATATTGTGCTCTGCATCTTATTTTGACAGCCAGAGCTTTTATCTCTTCATTTCATTCTTAGAGAAAAAAGAATATGGGTATTTGCTAGGAGACCAGGATTTATTGCCCTGTGTGAGAGTTATTCTAGCAAGCCTAGAATGAAAGAGGAAACCAGAAACAGGGACCCCATGGGATGCTTTCCTGTTTGTTGTAGTGACTAACGCATTCCCTGAGGTATGAGGATCTCTGAATCAACATTTAACTCGATGCCCATCTGCTGCTGCTGGCTTTATAACTTTTATGTATGAGATGTGTTGTGCTGATATTAACTAACATTCTCCAGTCTCCTCACCTTTTACTGTAGAAAGAGAGAACCTAAACGTGAAGTTTGGGATGATAGTAATTTTAGCAGGGAGGTTTATTTTTACCCCATTTTCCTTCCCCCAAAAATGAGGTGCTCGTCATCCTGGTCTTTCTGTTTTGTGTCGTGGCTGTGGCTGTGCGTGTGCCCCTATTCCTTCCAGCCCTCATCATTTTTCAGCCCAGCGGGGTGGATGAATCTGTGATATTAATTTCTGACTAGCGAGTGCGGTTGGGCAGCTTCAGCAGAAAGATGCTGTTACTGAGGTAAAAGGTCTGCAGTAAGAGCTTAGCAATGGTCAGTCAGTAGAGACGTCAGCCATAGACACAGTTTCGTAGAAGACCCAGCCCTGCTGCTCATGGATCTGCTTGTTTGTGAAGTCCTGAAGTCCACCATGACTTGGGATTCTCCGCTTTCATAAAAACGGGAAGAGGGAAGGTCGATTTTTAGCCTTTGAGGATGTCGCAAAAGAAGCCTAAATATATGACCCTTGAAACTTCCAGTCACAGCAGAACTCGAGCATAAAACGTTCAGGATTTGTGTAATTTCATGATTTCTACGCGGGTGTCGGACGGTCAGCTGGGGAGGGCTCTCCCAACCCGCCCGAGGCAGGAGCCCCACAGCCACTTCTGAGCCACCACTTCTGAGCCAAATATCGGGGGCTGATATTTCTGCTGATCTCCAAGCAGCTCTCTGAGGCACCACGCTGCAAAACCCCCTCGCCCTGGGAGAGGCAAAGGGCATGAGGAGGAGGAGGGGAGGAAGGAGGCACAAAGGCAGGGGGGAGCAGAGAGAGGGCCAGAGACCAGCAGCTTTGGAGGGCTGGTTGGAAAGTTACGGGGCACAGAGGAATGAGAGGGCACAAAGGTCCCGAAGCCCTGTGTGGCAGGGCTGAAGAGTGGGTAATTAAAAATATATGGTGGCATTTCATCAGGTTGAAAAGGAGGCAAGTGAAGAGGCAGAAATATGCTGGCATTTACATATTTAAAAGACAATTATTTGTGAGGGAAGGGAGTGACTTCAGAGTACTGGGAAATTAAGGGCAGCCTGCTGAATTTAAATAGGTTTCTTTATTTTTTTCATAAACAAGTGAGAGAAAAGGTCAGTCTAAAATTCATCAGGTTGCAGAGAAATTTCATCTAAGGCTTCTGCCTCTGTGAACTCAGGAGCAGATGTACAGAGGCGGTAGGGACAGCCTAAAGAGGCCATACCAGGTTGATCTTCACCTCTCCCACCAGCATTTCCTGATGTTTCCAGTACTCCAAGAAGCAAAGGCTGAGCAGCCAGCCCCAAATCCTCACCATCCTCTCAGCTGCAAGCATTCCTGCCCTTGCCATGGCCAGCTGATGAGCAGATTAGTGGCCAGGAGGAAAGAGGAGGTGGTTTCTGTGCTGAACCTGCACCCCAGACACGTTGCTAGTTAATTGACTGAGCAGACTTTTTGCACCGCCAGAGTTAAAGCGGAGTGAGCTTTGCAAAGATGTGAATAAGTTGGAGACAAACTGAGCGTGGTGCCGCAAAGCTGGGCGCAACCTGGGGAGCAGCATGGGCCGACTTAGCCTTGTATCACTTAACTGTGATTGAATCCAGCTGGTGTTCAACAGCCTCTGGTTTTGTGTCCCCAAAATGTCCCTGTGTAATCTATGGAGCACGACCATTTTCTGCTGATTTACTCCCTTTGGTCCTCTGGCCAATGTGTTCTTCTACTGAAATTTCATTTGAAAAGGGCAACTTTTGTGTTTTAGTTGAATTCATGAGTGGATTTGAAACACCAGGGATTAATTCAGCTGTTGGTCTGGTTTCAGTACCAGGGAGAAAAGCTCTTTTTCTATTGTTTATTCTTTATTCTTGTCCATGAATAAGTTCCAAATTATGCAAAGTGACGTAACTCTTTTCTCAATAGTAACACAATCACATTATAACCAAACACATCAGAAAAGGATTTGGTCAGAGATTGCCTGCCTGTAATCCCTGCACTTGTATTCAGTGGTGAAAACAGCAGCAAGGATGGGCTGGCTTCTTAATGCCACAAATTTCAAGGCCAAAAGGTACTTCCATGCAGTATTTACCCTGGGCATGGAAAGCTGATTTTTATTTTGCACAGTTTGAAGTTATCAGAAGTTGGATTTTATTCTGTGTAACACGAGTCCTTTTTGTGAAACCCAAATCAGAAGCACTTTGCTGAGGAAGGGCTTGATAGTGCAGCCAAGAATAAAATTGGTGGCAAAGTTTCCTGAGACCCCCCCGATAAAGTCAGTGCAACTCTTGGTAATCACGTGGGCTGTATTGGCGAGCACATCTGCAAGGGTCTTATTGGCAATTTTTTAATATAAAACATTCTCTCAGTCTCAGGAAAGGGCTTGAGCTGACTTTGGTCAGTTTATCGGACATATCTCCTCCTAAAACTGGATGGCAGTGTTGTCTCCTCTCCAGACCAACCCGCTGTCCTGCACAAACAGACATATCCCAGCTCCAGAGAAGCTGCCCCACAACAACTTTTACCAACCGTGGTGCTGACATTTTTAATCCTTAAAGGATTTGACTTGCCTAAATCAGCTTAACAAGGTGAAATTTTTATAAACTGGGTTTGCTGAGAGCTGTTAGCCTCCTGGCGGGCTGCCGGGGTGGGATGCACTGCTGGCGGGGAGCTTTCCCACAGCGACCGTGCCAGAGGAGCCGCTTGTGGACACCAACACGCATGTGGGCATGGGTGCCCTGCAAGCCCACATCCAAAAAGGTGCATCAAGATTCCCTGCATGTGCACTAGCACCCAGACCCAAATGCAGTGCATGCACGAAACATGGCTGTTTATACTTTGTATTGCAGCGCAGCTTTTCATTCCTGTGCTCCAGGGCTCTGGGAAGGGCTATTACGCCCTTTGGAGTAAGGTGGAGCAGGAACAAGCAAGAAAAGGTGCCGTGGCCTCTTTCCTCTATTTAGCCTCCCCCCTCACTAACATCCACACACATGAATAAACATGCGTGTGTGTATTACCCAGGCTGCGTATGTGCGCACGAAGGCTTTTTTCGGCCATCAGTGTACCAGACCAGCGCAAGTGATCAGAGCTTGGGAGCTGCAAACCTTGCACTGCACGATCTGGATCTCACGTGTGTCGAAGAGACGTGTCTTTGCTCAAACACCCCGTGCGTATGCCTGCCACGGCCAGATCCTGACTCGTGCTGTGCATCCCCGGGGTGGCCCTGGCAGGCTGCAAACAAGCAGTGTCTGCTGGAACTGCTCTGCTAAACTGGGGAGCTGCTAAACTGGAGCCACTGATGTCTGCCTCCATGGCTGAATCTCCACAGGTTGCACCAGCGGTGGGGTTTTACGAACATTTCTTTAAATTGGTTTTGCCTTCTGCTGCCGAGTGCACTAAGCAGAGCATTAATAGATGTCAAAGTGCTTAACTAAAGCAGATGAGTATCATCGCTCTGCTTGATGAACGGGGAAAATGAGGCATTGCATCCGTGCTAGACCTGGGAGCTGAATTTGTGGCTCCTGTACCCTTGTCCTCTCCCAGGAGCCATGGCCACCATCGTAAGGAAACGCCACCCCCCCCGCAGCGACGTGCCCTGCCGGAGGAGCCTGCACCCGCGGTGCCTGCCACCGCCGGGGAGGCACTCCCACCTGCCCGCCCATCCCCACAGCATTGCCCACTCCACGCCAGAAACGACCCACGCCAGAGAGAGGGAAACACTTACGTCTCCAGCGGGATCTTTGTCTGGGCCCTGGCGGAGGGCAGGAGGCAGAAAAGCCAGAGCATCATCCAGGGGATGGCCCAGGGCCCCATCCTCCACGCGCCAACCATCAGCAAGGGGACTGGCCGGTGGGATGCGGGGGCTTCCCGCCCTTCCTGCTGCCCCGGGGGTTGTCCCACACAGCCCCCGCCATGCTGCCGGGCCGGGTGCCCTCCCGCTGTGGGGCCGAGCCCCGGGGTGACCCCAGCTGCCTTTGCCTTGGGGACGTCGCTCCTGCTGCCGGGCGCCGTCAGGGGTCTCCGGTGCCAGGCAGGTGGCCAAAAACCCACCAGGGACCTTCGTCAGTGGGCACCCACGGGTGCAGCGCGTCTCTGCGCCCCGAGGAGCGGCCGTGCCGGGAGGGAGCTCCGTGCCGGGAGCTGCAGCGGCTACGTAATCCCCCGCCAGCCCCTTAATCCCCTCACCGAGCAGCAGCAGCCGCAGATTTAGGGAAGTGGAGTGGGATAAAATCACCCAGGATTACTCTGATTCCTGAAGACGGGTCTCGGCTTCTCCAACCAGCGGTCGGGCCATGCTTGCTTTAAAGAGGTCACATCCACACCCCCGAAAACCCCCCCTGACCTTTGATCTCTGTCCATCAGGCCTCCCTGTTGCACTGCAGGATGCTGGCAGGTCACCCTGGCACCATCTCTTCCCCGCGGGGGACCCGGGGTTGGGACCAGGAGCGTGTGGCATGAGGTGGGCTCCTGCCGGCACCGGTGGGTTGGTGCTGTGCCACCGCCTGGCGCTGAGGTTTGCAGAGGACCGACGAGGCTGGGCAGCGACGGTGCCTGGGCAGCATCCAGCGCAGGTCCTGCCGAGGTGCTCGTCCTCCAAGCCATGTCTGAGGACCTCACACAGGCGAGAAGAGAGGAGAGAAAATGGGCAGTGGGAAGCAAAAAATGGCACGAAAAAAAGGACTCTGCCGGTTAACTGATCGCTTCCTAATGTGAGCGATTATTTATTAATAGTCGAACCTCTCCGTTGTGGCAACATTCAATTGAGATTGCCATCCCCTCATCTGTGTCTGGAGACCAATGAATCAAAGGAGCCCAATGGCTGAACTTGATGAATAGCAGCAAGTGGCAAACTGCACGCTCGGATGAGAGGCACGCTGTATAAGCTCATTATCGTCACAAGAAGTATGAATTATAAATAACTATAGATGTGGCAGCAGAAAGATTATAAATGTCTAGAGTGACCTGTTGAATAGCTTGACTCTATGGCTATGGATTAACCCATTTGTTAGGGTATCTTCCCATCATCTTTTGCACCTTTACAAATGACTTATTTAATATGAAATGCAAAGCCACGTTAGATTGTTAGGTTTCTCGTAAGGATGTGGAGGGGGAAACTGGCTGTCAAAGGCCTGAAGTAAAACTAAGGTACGTATTATAGATGTGCTACTGAGTGCAGCATTGGTGCAGCACATTAAATGGGATAATAGAAGCGGCAGAGGAAATATAGAGAAGGGAATAAAACTGTGAAATGTGGAATAGAGGTTAAATTGTATGATGAAGAGGCTGAAAGCCCAGGGTGAGCAATTAAATAATTACAGGAATAACTCACCTCAGGATAGGATGGTTTCATCATTTATTACAATCTTTACTCCAGACTGAGCATCTTTTTTAAAATTACGATCTTCTTCAAGCAGAGGTTGTGGGCCTGAAGGGCAGAAATTTCCAGATGATGTTCTTAAGGCTGTGCAAAGGGTTACACGGGAAGGTTGAAATGGTTCTTTCTGACCTTAAAATCTACAAAAAATCAATTTCTACACGCACAGACACTCTAGAGACAGCGCCTTCAAGATACCACATGGCTATACAGCAAATGCAATAGTCAGCATATGAAGGCATCAGGCAGAGCAGATCTGGATCTTAGTAATGCATTTCTCAAATGGCCAAAATGCAGTGTGGGGGCTCTTGCCCTGAAAAGGGGTACGAACAGACACGGACAGCCCCAGGGGGAATCTGGAGGTGAGGACAGAAGAGAAATGTCTTCCTCCCAGAAACGCTTGTTGCAGACAAGGGGTGCGGTGTGTTGCCCACGGGAACAGAAGGGGCTGATTGCCCTTCCCCTGACTCCGGCCTCGTGCTGCTGGGACTGGGGACCACGGGGCTGGGCTTCTGCTGCCTCCTCCTTCCTCTGCAGCCTGAAAAGAGGAGACGATTGCTCTTAGAGGGGCTAGGAAGACTGACCATCAAAGTCTCATTTCTCCATGTTTACCAGGATTAAAAATGAGGGGTAGCGTCCAGGGTGGCAGGCTTCCCTGTCTGGATATTTCAGGGAAGAGATGATAAAAATTCATGGTCCAAAAAAAATCTAAAATGACATCTGAAGGCAGGAGAATCAACGTTTTAGATAGCGTTTTCTCTCCACTTTGCAAGGAGCCATAAGCAAATAGTTAGTGTGAGTGATTTTTGCAGGATTTTTCACTAGCCCTTCCAGCCACTGTGTGCTATTTGCAGCTGGGACCCAGTTTAATCCAGATGGGTTCTGGCAAGAGCCATTGTCTGGGTGTCTTTGGAAAACCCTGAAACGCTGACAGAAAAGGCAGTGAGACACAGCAACATGCTGAACTGGGAGATCCAAATCCCTTTATTTGGATTTATCTCATTTACTGGATATATCTCACTTAACCCCTTAATGATCTAAAGTTGCAAGGGAGTGGGATTTGAAGATGAAATGAAAATAGCATGGAAAACTGAAAAACCCCAGGTGACTGGAAGGCCCTTAATGGGATTACTGTGCATCCAGTCACTTCTGCAGAGCTCAGCCACCACAGCGTGCAAGCACAGTTGGAGCATGGGGAGGAGAAAAACGACGGCAGGGTCTAACTAGGGAAAAAGAAAATGAATCCTAGGAGAAAGAATGAAAGCAAACACATAACAAGGAGTGAGAATTTAAGGCTGCAAGAGATATAGGGTGAGTGAGTACAGCAAATTAGAGCTAAATTTGCAAAAGGATGGGGCAATAAAAAAATGCCAGTGTGATTCTGTGCTGTATTCACAGGCGGGGGGGAGATTTACCAGCTCTGTCCATTTCTGGTTTGACTAGAACCTCAGTTTAGTTCGGATTATCTTGTTATGAGAAGATACTGGCCAATGTCAAGACCAGCCAAAGAATGAACATCATCAAAACACGGGGGTAAGCAGTGTATGAGGAGAGTTTGGTAAAGACAGTAGAAATCCTCATTTGTTTAATGCATTCATGTGGTGACCCCAACCTGGAAATGCCTGAGTAGACTAACATGTAGTCTTACAGTGGGATAAATATAAGGAGAATGGGGCAAAATGAAGAAAGGGGAACTCTACACTAGGCATCAGAGAAAACTGATTAGAAAGATGTGCCGGGCATGGCACAACCTCTTGAGGCAACCTCTCTCCATGCAGGTCAATACAAACATTTTGTAGCAGCCATGTGTCTCTGTTAGAAAGTCAGTTGGAACAGTGAATATGGCAACAACCTTGAATGCAGCACAAAAAAGAGTATGCAGCTTCGTGGAGATGAAGAGCAGATGGGACAGTCTCTCAGCCTCCTCAGGCATCAAGATCACTGTGATACTACTCCTGTTGCCAGGAGGTTTATTGGGCTGAAGCCGGTCACCAGAGACACTTCTTCCCCATGGCACCCGCGGCACTGATGTCCCAGTGGGGCCATGCAGTGAAGCAGAGCTGCTCCCTCCTATTTTCTAGGTACTCTGGAGCAGTGTCTCAGGGCCCACACGGAGCGAGCATCAGCGTCCTTTTTGCACTGTAGGACTGGGAAGAGGTTGCAAGAGATCAGCACTGACTTGTTTTTCATTCTGGAAACACTGGGATCTTGCTGTGTGCCTGCCACCACCGCATACCTCAAAGCAAGTCTTTGCTCCATCATGATCTTGAACTTAAGACACCTGGGACATAATCACTTAATAAGAATAATTTGCTTTGATTTTGAATAACTTAAAACAAGGCATGATGGGAATAAACTATGCAGTCTTGTTCACAGCAGATGTGTTTATCTGAGATCATAATCTCGTGCCTCTCATTATCTCTTGGCAGGACTCCTTAGATAAGTAGCTGGGTACAAAAGCTCCTTTCTACCCTGGTCAAACATTCTGCTTGTGAAACTGCTCTCTCAATGGTGTTTGAGCTTGTGTCCTCTTCAGGAGATATGAGGATGATGTCTCTGGTCTGCCTGGGTAGCTTTAGCTGTTCCTTGGAGTGGTTTGGAAAGCAGTCGTGCAGCGTTTTGCCAACACTAGAGAATCCGATCTTCCTGTCCCAGCAGCTGCCAGGAGGAGGGGGCCCTTGCCAGAAGCAGCGATGGAAAAGCACTTTTAGTCATGGTTTTACTGGCTGGTCATGCAAATCTCTTCTGATCAGGTTTCAGTGCTGTGGAGAGTTAGCACTCACAAGCTGAGTTTGCAGAGGTGTGGATTTAATAGCTGAGTGGCAATGGGAAGAGGGCTGCAGACTCGCTTCTGCGTGAGTGCTGATGCTGCAGGCAGGCCCTGGGCTGGGGGCTGGGATGGTGTCCCTGCAGCTGAGCGCTGCCCTCCCTCCCGTCAGGGCCTGTGCAATCCCAGCTGAGCTCCGGGAAGCCACAGAGCAATGGGGAGATGCTGGCTGGTCTAGGACTGGGTTGGCTGTGTGCCTGGCAGCGTGCCTGGGACGCGGGGAGTTGGGGTTGGTGGGACCCGAAAGGTGTGCAGTGCCGGGTGGTGCTGGGTGAGCACAGCCTCTCTGAGTGCCCCTTTCTCACTGCGGTCCTGGTGGGAAAATGATACCTCCGTCACTCCCGGGTGTGGTTTGGGTGAAATTATTTGCTTTTAACACCGTCTGGGTGCAGGGGCAATGCTTTATGCAGTCTGAAGCTGTGTGTGGAAGGGTTCCTCTGCCATCGGAGACCAGGCTGACGAGTGCCGGTGGTCACAAGGAGACCCTGAGATGACTCCATAGAGCAGGTACACAAAAGCCTGTTTACCGTGGGAAAGCAGCTAATGCCTGGATACCTGATACCTCACTAGGACCTCTGTAGAGCAGGACAGATTCACCCCTGTGTAACACAGGGGGGATATACAGGGAGTCATACACCGACTGACATGTAGGCAGGTATTATACCGCCGACTTTCTTCATTTCAGGTTGCCTCAAGAGCAGCGAATAATGGATGACTATCTGGCCTGCAGAGCATCATCGAATGCCAGCAGGATGACTCAGACCAAATGTGTCCTTTTAGACCCCACATTCCACCTGGGTGCTCTGTAAATATCTGCCTGCAGACCCATTCATCTGCCAGCAGCACGCTCTCCCCGTTGTTTAGAGAATCAGCCACATAGGTGTCATATTAATTAATGCCTTTGGCTGGTTACTTTGCCTTTTTTCCTTTTTACTTTTTTCCACAGCTCCGCTCTAAATTTAGACTTGTTTAACTACTCCAAGATGAAACGAGCATTTTTATTTTTTTTTGCTAGCAGCATTTTAAACCCTCATCAGGCACAGTGTTCTGAGCAGCAGGAAATTTAGGGCATGGAGGGAGACACCAAGGGAGAGCAGAATGCACAGGAAACAAGGAGCACTGAAGCATCTTCCCACCATCTCTGAAGGCAAGGCAAGAAAAAAAAGAAAGAACAAAGAAAAAGGAAAAGGAAAAGTGAGTGAAAGCAGATGCTCAGTTTGGGGAGAACTGTGAGCAGACAGCACCTTTCCTGGGTGCTGTCATAGAGGCACCCAGAGTGAAAGTCAGCTTTATCCTTATCTCTCTACTACCAAAGGGTTAAACTTAATATTTTCCATTTCAAGTCCACATGACCTGAAGGAACTTGATTAGGAGGAAGGGAAACCCCATTTTAAAAGAGATTAAAGCCTTTTATGAAAAAGTGGCTGCACTAGAACAGCTTTTTCGAGGGAGGAGGCTTTGCTTCATGGGGAGCCCCAGGAATTGCGGTGCCTCAAGTGACTGAATAAATGATGCCACTTATTCTGCTAATCTCCACGGCTGCAAAGACACTTGACTCAGTGCGCGTCTAGCAACATCATTTATGTTGCCAAATCCTTCGTATTAAATGCATGATGCAATGACCCTATTCAGAGGACATGCTACAAATACCTCCTTCTCCCCGCTCAATGTGTTAATAAGGATTCAGGATTTTGCAAGGTTATCAGGACAGAGGTATTTGGGCCAAATTAGGGTTGCTCCAGCCTGCCTGGGCTAGAAGGAAGAGGGGTCCCTCCTCCCATGTCTTTCCCTGTCAGGGTCAGCAGATGTGGAGGGTGCAGAGATGAGTTACTTGCCTTCGTAGTCGGACGTTATGGCCTCACCTATTTGCTGAAATCCTGATAAGGATTTATTAGGTAATGGCTGTAGGGTGCTTTGGAAATACGGGGTGCTCCCTAATTGCAAAGGAAGACAGCTTAACCTTCAGGGCTGGGGACCGTCTTCTCGCTCGGCAAGTGACCTACAGGGGCAAAGCAGCAAACCACTCCGCTTCCCTCCCCTCCCCTGATTTATTTGGATCACATTGTCAGTGGTCCAGGGGTCGGACTGAGCCCACAGGGTGGTTTTATCACTTCCCTGGCAATGGAGGTGGGTCAGGGAGCCGGCGGAGCTGGGCTGCAGCACTCTGCAGACCTCTCTGTAGTGATCTGGGCATTAAACATCTGCCTGTCAGGAGAAATGGCATCAATACAGATGAGCTGCCTATCCCCAGCGTAGCATCTGTGGGCCACGGGCTCTGCGGCTGTGGGTTTGCACAGTATATACAGCAGCCATGCCTGATCCCTGGGGAAGCTGCTGCATGCTACCGTAGCATAAATAAAGGGCAATGTCTAGGCAGAAAGCCTTTCTTAATCTTTTTTTTTTTAAATCTTTCAAAGCTTTTCCGTTTTTTTGGGTTTTTTTTGTTTTCTGCTGATACTGAGTGTCCAGGCAAGAGCTATTGTAGAAATGCATATCGGTATTGCTGGAATATTCAGAACTCAATTAAAAATCTTAGAAGTTTGATTTTTTTTCCCCTTCCTTTTGATTTCACAGAAGGGAGCAGCTTTGCCAAAATTCTAGGTCACAAATTATAACATTTCATGCTTTTCTCCTTTGAAAACAAGACTATTTTTTTCCCCACAAAAATCAGAGGCGATCAGTTTCAGTGTGATTAAAGATAAAAGCTGGGCTTCTGATACATTTTACCACACATTGATGTAGGTGTAGATTAAAAACAGTCTATTCTTTCATGAATATTAATGAAAACATGTTTTGTGATTTTAGGCAACCATCAATTGTTATTAAAAATACCCTGACAGTTTGGAAGAAGAGAAAGGGGTGGGGGAAGGGTCTGCAAGGCTTTCCACATCTGATTAACACCATTTTGCAGCAGCTTGCGTTTTGCTCCACAGTTACTCTGTAGCGAGTGTGAAAGGTGTTTCCCCGACCTAGGGCTGCTCAAGGGGCTGACAGGGAACACTCTTCAGCCCATCCGAGCACCGCAGCGCTGGCACTGTCTCCCTTTAAACTCTTTTAACCTCTGGGTACAATTCAAGTCACTTTCCGTCACCCTAAATTGCCTCCAAGTCCGTAATTAGCTCAGTCACCTGCCAACTTTCATAACACACGCTCACTCTTCCTCCCATCAACATCTGACAGCATCTCGCTCCGCGAGCAGCTTTCAAAGAGATTTCCCCTCCACCCCAGGGGTTTTCGTGCTGTGAGCCTGCCCCGAAAGGATGAAGATACAAATCATGTTGTGCCCAGAAGGATCATTAAACGCCGCCTTTGATTTCCTTCAAGGAGCACAAATTAGCTGAGGAAGCAAACCAGTGCATTTCTTGCTAGCAGTTTTTGTTCATGTTTTTAACCCCCGTTAGCATGGGATGATAGAGCCGGCAGCTCCCCGCAGTGGGTGAGGTCTCTCCAGGTTGCAGCCATCTCCTTCTGACACAGGTGCTGGCCGAGAAGAACATCAATCGCCCAGGGAAGATTGGCTCACGAGGATTTAGCCTGGCATAGGCACATATGTTATGAGAGCAAATAATCTCTCTCTTACTGCTGGGAGGTGTAACAGCGTGCAAAGTATCCGTCTGAAAAAATCACTTTCTAGCAGCCTCGCTTGTTCTGCTTCCTCCTGCTGTTGTCAGCATCTGGGCAGCACATGGGACAGTCAAGAGAGAGATAGGGACAGCTCGGCCAACCATTTGTGTGGGTCAGGAGCAGAGCAGTCTGCAGCACGCTTGAAATGAAACCAAGAACTGCATTCACTGTCCATGACAAAAAGTGGAATTTAGGATTACCAGAGCTATAGATAAATAAATAATGCATGCATATGTTGCAAAAAAAGAAAATTCTAATTCCAAGTTGTGATGTCTGTCTAAAATCATCTGCCGTTTGCTAAAGAAGCACTCCAAATGCCTGCCTTCTGGTTAGCACAGCGTCGAGGTTGAAGTTAACATCTTTCTCAGCCAGAGGCTCCTGAAGTTTCAGACAGAAGCCAAACAGTTTTTCCCCGAGGGATTCCTTCACAGGAAATCTGATGTGCATAAAGTAGGCAGAGCGGCACTGAAATCTCATTAGCGATGGCTGCTTGCTGCAGCTCTGACCTTAGCTTAATTCGTTCAAGTGATGCTGGAGTTAATTGGCATTCTCAGTTTGCAGTGATTCCCTTTTCTAGCTGCAGTTTAAACCTGGATCTACTCTGCTCACCAGGCCTATAAATCCCCTAGAAAGAAAAAGCATTACCTGGCTCTTCTTGTACTCTAATGTACAGTCTCACACTCTGACAGCCACTAAGCTACTTTATGTCTGTGTAGGGGCCAAAATGTCATAGCAGGCAGCAGTGAAATGGGTGTTGCAGCTTGCATGCTGGTAATTCTGGTGGAGCACTTCTGCTCTGAACACTTACAACAGCCATTAGACCGGGATGTCTTTGTCCATTTTCAATGCACTACATTGCAAGAAATGAAGACCACATCTGAGAGACCGTGATGGATGGAGTCAGCAAAGCCACTCCGGCAGTGCTGACCCAGGAGCACTGGCAAACGCTGGTTTGAAGGGGCAGGTCCCCGTGGTGGCTCTCACAGGGTACATAAGAGCTGCACCTAACTGGGAGGGAGAGGGACGGCAGCCTCTCCCAGCACGGGGGACCCATCACGCTGTTGGTGGTGTGTCTCAGGAGAGCCCTGGGCAGAGGTACATGATGTTTCCACTGCAGGCCGGAACACATGTGCTCTCAGCTGAGCAGCCGTGGCTGTACGGAGGTGGCTGCGACCTGGCAGCGGTGGCACGCCGTGCTGCACAGGGACCTGCCTTTTTGGCATTAGTGGTGTACGTAGTCTAAATTATTATATCAGGCAGGTCATATTCAAGTTTTCCCCTGCACTTCCCAGCTATATAGGACTCACCAGCAGCTGAGTGAGCCCAGTGCTAGAGGGAAACCATGACCAACACAGCAGTTGGGTTTTACAGCATACGCTGTTATGCAGCCTTATGGTTATCCACTCTCCATCGCCGAGGCACAGGGCCAGCCACCTCTGCCAGGACACTCCACCTGCTCTCCTCTTCCAGCAAATTTCCCGTACTCAACTTGCACATCCACTCTGCAAGCTCCAGCTCATTTAGGAGGTGAATTCCTGAGACTGGTTGTGGCAGGGTGGTAAGCAAGGGCAGAGACCTAACACTCCTCATCACACCCTGGAGATGTAAACAGTGCTCAGGACTTCACAAGTCCTGTGCTGGCACACCTCCAAACTGTGCTGTGGCTATTGTCACAATCCTCAATTTCTCATCAGCTTTGTCCCATCTTTAAAGTGCCATAAGCTCCCACTTGTCTTCTAGGGGTTTTCCAGAGCTCTGCTGATCTTTTTTCCTGTGTGCTAATGTCTGGCTTCACATCTACCGACAGCTGCTTCCTCCTTGTCTGCCCAGGCAGAAACAGAAAATGCAAAGGTTATTTGCTTCCAAAGCCTTCCCTCCAAGGATGGTCTCCAGCAGCAAAGGGCAGGCTGTTGTTCTTTCTCATCTCACTGGCACGAACATCTGCTGAAGGTCATCAGGAAAGGAAGGAGCTCACTGCTTTCACATTCCTCCCAAAATGCTGGGGGGAGGCCAGCATGCTTTCAAATACTGCACGCTGCTGGTCATACCCAGGCTAAAATATAAAAAAGAAACCAAAAACCCCTAACACATCTAGTATGGAATAAGATGGAAGCAGAGGAGGCTGATGTAACTAAAAACTCCTTAGAACTGATTGCTTAGAGGGGCTAGGAAAGCTGACGGGCTAGAACAGCCGCAGAGCCCTTTTCCTGCTCTTTGGCAGAGGGGACACCGATTAGCTGGATTTAGTACGGTGCTGCACATGTTAACCAAGTAGAAAATTGTTATTAGCACTAGAAAATTGCAAGTTGTGCATATGGCAGTTCAGGGTCAATAAGGTGTAGAAACAAATGCAAATGACGTGCTTGAGAGCACACAGCGAGCTCAATCTCTGTACAGGGGCTCTATGTAGACGAAGTGAAAAGTTGCTGCGTTCAGGAGTCAAGATGTTTCATCATCCACAGCGGTTTTCGGCATTGCTGAGCAGCGCTATGCTGGGCCGTGGGCTTTCTCTGGAGCTTGAAGACTGGGGTGGCAAAGGACAGGGGCAGAAACAGATCTCGGTAGCTCAATAGTCCAACCTATTCTGGCAAACTCACGGTTTGGGGAAGTCACTAACACATGGGAGGTTTTTCCTTTTCCTCTCCCACTGAAAAAGGTCTTTTCTGAAATGCCAGTAGCAATTGCTCACTTCTGGACAGACCATCAAAAAACCATTAAGACTTCCATTAAGCTGATGCAGTCATCTGGCAGAAGAAAAACATTTCTAAGGAGGAAGCACAACAGCAGCTTTGTCAGCAGCACATCGCAAATCACATCAGAGACTCCAAGCAAAGAGGCGAGGGAAGAGCAGACGCTAATGGGACAGGAAGGATAATGGGAAACTTGCACTGACTGGCCTCTTCAGCGTGGTCTCTATTACACAGCTGGAGAGAGTACATTTTGGAGCGACAGGAATTTATTTTTTGATCAATACAGGAATTGCATATGAAAATACTGTCGCTGTTCCATTCATTCCTGCTGGCTTTGTTCATTCGTCTGGCCTATGACAGGCACAGGGCACACCAGGCTGTCACACGCCAACCTGTGGGATGCTGCAGAGGAAGGGAGAGGGGAAGGGATTCTTGCTGGGTCATATAGCACCTGCAAAGGGAAAAAATACAACATCAGAAACCCCGCATTTGTCAGGACTCATTTTTGGTCGCTAGGCTGCTGCTATTGCCTCTATCTGTTCCTTGCTTTTTCCATTTTTCCCCACCTACACAACATGCTGATCTCTTATGAAGCGCTGCATCTGGGGAACAGAGCAGTTTGGGCTGGACTGACGGATTTTTTCTGTTTGCCACAAACAAAAATGAAGTGATGGAGAAAGGAACAAAGCCCCAGTGAGGTGCAACTGAGCATCAGTCTCTGCCTTTGCCTCTTGACTTCTTCTGTGACGTCCATAAATCCATTATGGAACCACTCTTCATGTCCATTTTAAATGGAGATAATATTTCCTTCTCTCTCCTTTGCAAGGGTAATTTGTATAAAATGGACTTCCAGATACTTTGTATCTGTCTAGCTATTTGTGTAAAAGCACTTTCAGAGCAACGCTGAAGACACAGAAAATACATGTAAGAAATAGAAATCCTTTAAAATCATATAAGAGTTCTCATCCAAAGATGTTTAAGTGGATTATGAAATCACCACTATTGTCATCCTTCAAAAAAAGAGCAGATTGCTTTGGGTTAAATATTGACCAGACTATTTGTGTCCCTCCATTCTGTACCTGAACCTGCCCATCTTCCCCACCTCACCATCTGGATATTCAGACCTGCCCCCTCAGCACCAGTGTAATTAAACCTGTTGTTACGGTGTGACCAGAAAAGCCCCCAAATTTTCTCCTTCTGTCATCTCCTAAGCTGGTATTTTATCTCTGAAATCTTCCCACTTCATGAGTTGATTTCTTCAAGGTATGCACAGTAGCACTTGCAGAGTGCTCTGCTTTGCAAAGCTGGCTCTGGTTTGACTGCCTGCTGATGTCTCAGAAATGAGTGCTTATGGTCTTCGTCTTTGATCATCTGGCTGGTTCAATGCATTTGACACTGAGGAACGTTTGTCTGCTGGATTTAGCAGCCCCCCGCAGTCAGGGATTAGCTTAGTGTTTCTTCTGAACTTTACTGCTCTCTAAATTTCTGCTTTTATCCAAAGAAGTGAAAGTTTTCCTAAACAAAATCATATTTGTGCTTTTCCATCTCCCTGATTCCTCTTCCAGTTGCCACACCTTCACTTCTGTCCCTACAGGTGAGCTGAAAATCCCCAGCTTTCACTTCTGCTTGTAATTATTCACTATCCTTTTGTTTCTTACTGTACATAGCCAGCGTTTCTTCATACCTCTCAGTCAAGGAGTTAAGTGGAGATTCTTCATCTTCTTTATGTTTCTACTCATTCCTTCTACCCTTCCCTTGATGAAGCTTGTGTTTTACGATTCCTGCAAGGACTTTTCTCAAAGATAACAAAGCTTTCATTTGTTATAGGAGTCACCACCTTCATCTTTGGTGCTGTTGTGATTGTCCAGACATTCCTAGGTTGTGGCTCACGTTTTTGGTGAGATGTGATCTACTTGAAAGTAGTACGTGGTGACAGCTTGTGCTTGCACGGCAGACACGGGCAAACATCTCCCTGTGAGCAGCTGCTTTAGAGGAACTGGAGGTGGGGACTACAGGAATTGAGGCAGTGGTAGGAAAGAGGACACACATTACCTGGAAGTACTAGGTTTGGGCCTTCAGGTGTAGAAACAGGGGAAGGGAAAGGCATATAATGTAAGGTGAGACAGCAGGGACAAGCGGTTGATCCTGCTTGCAAACATAGCTCTAAAAGAGATGGGAATTATACCTCTCTTGCCAAACAGCAAGCATTAAGGATGGGATCCCTGAATCATGTTACGATACTACAGCCTGACAGATCATCTAATTCAAACTCTCGGCCACAGCTCGCCGCATCCATGGGAGACGCCAGGAGAGGCAGGACTTCCCTGATAAGAACCTGAGAGGGGAGCCTCAAGCATATAAAAAAAAACTTTCTTAGGTGAATGAGAAATGCAGGCACTTTTACTAAGTGGTAGGTCTGGGGCTACTGCTCTAAGTGGAAAGAAGGTGGCTGTTAGTGAGCCAGGCTGCGAAGCAGCAGTAAAAATGAAGGAAAACAGAGCTTTTGTTCCCAGCCCGAGCAGCCCTGCGCTGGGAGTGCTGCCAAGAGCCTGCATGCTCCTTTCCCCTCTCCCTCTAAACGTTTATTTACAGGCAAGCGCTGAAGAAAAATGCACAGGTGGGTAAGTTTTTGAAGTGACATAATAATAATAATGTCTCTCTATTTTAGTAGGTTTCAGAAGTAGATTTCAGGTATCGGGTGAAGAAATACAGTACCAGTGGCTGTACCCACAGCTATGCGGTGTAACAGAGATGCGCAGCAGCACGGTTCAAGGCGACGCGTAGCAGCTCTGCATTCAGCACATGGGCCTATGGAGCGGGCTGCCAGCACTTGGGCAAGAAAAGCGTTAATATTTATGTATGATCTAACCATGGGATTAGCACCCCTCTATGTACACGGTAGCAGCTGTAGGACTTTGCTATCATTTCCCATAGTGCCCTTACGGCTTGAAAGCAGGCTCCAATTGAAATCGTCTGTTCTATTCTATTCTACTCTCTTGCTGATAGTAAGATGCCATCCTTTCTATTTCTTGACTTTCGTTTAGTTACCACATGCCAGAGGGTTTTTTCTTCTGCCTGTATTGACTGGTGGTGTTCGTGCAGACACATTGTTCTGAACTCAGAGCTTACATTGATTTGTGGAATTTGTGTCCAAATATAGTAAAAAGGGCTTTTAATTAATATATGCCCCAAATGGTTTAAAAAATGTTTTTTTATTACATGTATGACTGAAGCTGCCACTCTCAAAAAATGTGTGGTGACTTCCTATTGTGTACACCAGACGTTTATTCTAAATTCTTTCTTTGGAAGTTTTAATGATGTTGCTTACCATTTAAAAGGAAGCAGCATGGAAATTACTTGCAACTATTCCTTTCCGTAACAGCTCTCTTTTTTCTTTCCATAACAGCTATAAAGTAAAGGTATTCATATACTGGAAACACTTTCTCCAAAAGCTATTCTTTAAAATGACCTAAAAATCTCTTTTTTTTCCCACCCCTTTATCTTTCCAGTGCTTATTTCCTGCTTGTTTCAGTAGTTTTCTCAGCTACACATACAAAAGCAATCTGGTTCCTGCATTTCACATTCACTTCCATGCTGGGCAGATTTATATCTGAACAGTCTGTTCAGGTTGGACGGTACAGTCTCCATTAAATTAAAAAAAAAAAAAAAAAGGAAGGGAAAATTCACCCAAACATCTGCTGTATTGTGAGGAAAGGTAGGGGCTGACTCTGATGTCAGTCACTACTGGTTCAGTACGAGATGGTGGTGGTGGGGAAGGTGTTTGCAAAGACTAACTTTAGCCCAGTCAATCTAATCGCCCAGGCTAAATTAGGTTTGTACTGAGACTTGCCCTCAAGAGGATCCTGTCTTTCCACTGGCTCTGCAGACAGCCTGAAGAGATTAGGCTCATGAACAGTAGTTACGCTTTGTGGAGGTATCTGCAAACACTTCCATGGATTTCCACCCAGAGCCAAGGTAGGGGATAACAACAAAATCATATTTTGATCTTTGTGGCATCTTACGAGTCTTAATGTCAGCGAAGAGGCAAAGATCACAGTTTCACAAAAGCTTCAAGTCAGTTTAAGGCAGTATTGCAGCTCAAGTCTCCTGCCTCACTTTCCTCTCCCCACATCCCACCCGCTTATCCCCATGGTTGCACACCCCTATCCATACACTGATAGAGGTGCCTGGGCTGCTGCCCACTGAACTCACCTAGGTTAAAACCAGCCTTGGCACGGAGAGAGTCTTAACCTGGACTAATTCTGCTGCAATACATTTTACCGTGAAGCCATCTTAATCAAAATAAAAAAGGAGAAAAATAAAGGAAAAAGAAAGGAAAGACTGGTGTGGGAGCAGGGATGAGCAGCTAGGAGTGGGTGGCTGGGACGGACTGCCTCTTCAGCAGCAGAGCCAGCTTAAAGTGTTTATAAAGCTACAGCCTTTGTTTCTTCAGTGTCTTGCAGAAACACATTTTCCTCCTCCTGTTTGTATATGCCAAGCTCCCTCCTCCTATCTTCCCAACTCAGCTGCGCACAGATTTACGTCTAGAGGCCAGAAAGAGCTTGTTAGAGATATCCGTAGCAGTTTGGAAAAGGCAAGGACTTGTAAGAGTCTCTTAAAAGTCCTTAGGATTAGCAGTAAAGTTTACTGTAGGTTAACTGAGGATTAATTTTTTAGTGTATTATTCATCTCCAGGACTAGAATTTTGCCTTTTTCTAGGTTTCAGGAATCCCTCTGGATAAAGCTGCTGTCTCATAACATTTTCTACATTAGAGCCTCAAATGCTTACTGAAAAATGTCTTTTAATTTTGCCTTCTCCTCAGCAAAGATCTCCAAGTTTGCTAAAATATTAAACTCTGATTTTAATATCCTAAAGGGACAAAGATATCTCGAATACTCACCACTTTTATGACTGAAATTCAAAGCTCAATACATTCTAAATAGGCTGTCAGAGGAGACGAAGCATCCTGCCTATTCAGCTGCATCCTGCTCCTGGATAATTTTATTTTGCTGTACAATTTTAATTATCCCTGTTGCAGCTACAACAAGGAGGAGTAAATAGAGGAGCAACAGACAGCTAATGAATAAAAACCAAATTAACAATTTGAATTTTCTGTGAGAAGGGCCTGAGGAAATATTTGGATGCCTTCACTATTACAGATTTCCATGATAAACACTGACAGAGACTATGCTTCAGTATTTCACTGACTTTCTACTCCTTGTCTTCTCACTGTAGTTTAATAGGTGTGGAATTTTATAAGGAAGTAGACAGTGGTTAAGTGGAAATACACTGAAACCTAGTATCAATTCAATGCTGAGACTGGGATTAATGCATAAAGCACTGCTGCAGCTTCTGGAATTCTTGCTAAGCTCCAGTTTACAAGGTATTTATTCTACTGAATGAAAAAAAAAGATGAAAGAACCCCAAACCAGCAGTATATTGAGGAATACACAGACAATAAAAAAATACTACCCATGCATACAGTGGAAACGTCTAAAGCGGAGTTAATGCGATCCTTACATACCTTCTGATATTCTGCTCGCTACCTTTTTTCCGTTTTCAGATAAAAAACCCCAAGCCCAAAGAAAGGCAATCCTAACTGCTGTGGCCTTTTCCTTTACAAAGGCCTTGCTAGCTTAAGAGCTCCCTAGTTCTAACAGTGTCTTAAAAAAACCAAAATAAAATAAAATAGGGGAACCTGAGTGTTCAGAACCACCCTAGTTCAGAGGTGATCTATCAAACCTGAAATAAACGTTTTGGTATCATGCATAGATTTGGCTGCATAAAGAGACAGTCCCAGCGGATAAAAAGGCTATTAAACAAAACACAATACCAAAAGGCAGTGATGAAGTTTTCAGTATTACGTGAGGACCCTCCAGCTTTTCCACAATACTGGAAGGCTCCAACTATGTTTCTGGAAAAAGTGTTTTTCTGAGACAGATAGTTCAGTTTGCAGTAGAAAGAAGAAAGGGGCACTGCACAGTTTTACACTCCAGTATGACTCCAAGCTCAGTCTCCAGTTCCCAAATGCCTCTGAAAAAGCGAATCCTGCCATCTGAAATGGAAACCTAGACAACAAGTTTGGTTTCATTTCTCAAGAGAATTCTCTCACTACTTTTCCCCTTCTGTTCATTGTCATAAAATTCAGAGTTTCTTTCTAAGCCTGTTCTATCTTCTTTCCTCTGTTGTTCTTGGTAAGCATGCAAGTCAACTAAAGCAGCACTCCCTTCTTTAGCAACTAACCTTCTTTTTTTCACTCCACAAAAAGCAGGTTTATGCCTCCTGAACAATACCAGAAATCCCTTATAGCATAATATAGTGAGAGAAATCCAACTCCGTCAGTGTTACTTGGTGTAGATGTAACCAGAAGAGAGGACAGTGAGAAGAAACCCTGAATTAGCTCTGTCCTTGTCTGCTTTGAGATAAGCCGCAGCTTGTCAAGCATAGCGCCAATACTACTGTTGTCATAAACATCAACAGTTAACAGATGTTTTAAAAAAAATATACCTTTAATTTTTGTAAATGATACGTTACTCTGAAAAGCAATAAATAAGGATGTTTTTTGAAGTTCTACTTGCCTTTTTTATAAATAAAAATATTTCCCCCATGACTAGAAAACCTATCACAAAAACAGCTTGAGATGCTTATGGATTATTTTTACCCACCAATTACAGAAGTTCTACATGTCAAATGAGGTCTTAACTATGTGTCCCCATCATCTTTAAATTGCACTCTCAAATAATCCAGCATCACAGACATCAATTATGCATGTATTTAGTCTCATACAAACTCTTTTGTGTAGATTCCAATTTCTTCCACACCAGTTCATTCAGAAATAATACCAATTAACTCAGTAGAATCCCATAAATTATAATAGCTACATAAATTATTATGGCTACAGGATTAGAATTAGAACTCGCTATCTTTAAAGTCTGCCCTTCCTGGTATCTGTGCAACATGTTATTTTCACTGAATCTGCAAGAATTGTAAGCAATTCGATAACAAAATGAACCAGTATACAACTTGCTCTCTACGAGCTACTTAGTGTAGGAAAAGTCTAGCAGTTTTGTAGGCAAGAGTCTCTTCGGGTTATTCACTTATGTATAAAGAAAGTAGCTCTTGACTATTTTTTTAAATATTGATATAGAGCCTTTCCCAAGGAATGTGAGCAAATCCCCCCACCCCTTGCCCCCTCAAATCACACTCTTACATTAGAGAAAGGCCAGATGTATGGGGGTAGGGGCAACTGTTTGAATCATTACAACTATACTAATTAAAACCTGTATCCTAATTTACACTGAAGAACTTTCACAGATGAGGCTACTGAGTTGTGCCTACATCAATGCCCATAGCAAAGAAGAGTGTATACTCATTTATGGATTACAGATTGGGTTCTCTGTGCCCACAGAAGAAATGCCTCCTCAGCAACAGCTTTGCATTCCTAAACAGTAGTAAACTGGCACTTTAGCAGCAGATGCTAATAAAAATATACATAAAATTTCTTTCAGCCATTTATTCTAATTGATTTAAAACCTCATGTGTCTTCTGCCAAGTGTAAAACCATTTTAAAGTCATACAAATACAACTGACCCAACAATTCTAAATACATAGTCCATGGCACAATAAAATGAAATCAGCACATAGGAGGGATTATCCATTTTATTTTCTTTAGAAATGGATCAATGAAATCACTGTGCTCCAGGAACACACTAAAAAAAATTTAATAGGACTTTTACACCAGGTAGCCTTCCCCTTAACAAAGTTGTACATTGCTTATAATAATGCAGATTGGATCTGGAATAATACAAACATGAATCCAGTGCCACCCCAGAGCTATGCCGATAGCAAGTACATTCACAAACAAACCCTCCCCCCCAATTCTTCAAAACACCTGCAGAGTCCCTTTTCTACAGCTAGCTAAAAATATTCTTGTTAAAATAGAAAAAGATTTTTCTACAAAAATTTGGGGGAAAGTCGTGACATTTCATCTAAATTGCTTTGCAGACAACTAAGTACGACGATAGATCAATCTTCCCAAGACTTTCCCTTGTCAAGATTTCACCCGGATTTTCGCGTTCCTAAAAATAGTCCAACATTGCCACCATGTGGTCAGGGATGGGCACGTTCACCGTGACAGTTGCATATGACGTGTCTCAGAGAAAATCCATGACAAATACCTAGTCAATGAATAACCACACTGCAAGTAAAAAAGGAAACTGAATTCTGAGAACTGAGTCATTATGCAGGGAAACCAATTCTAAGTATGGACCAATATAAGAAAAATAATTTAAGATATTTTGTGATTAAGTCTTCAGTATTGTGACGCTCCCCTCCCTAAAGGCACAATCCGTTTCTGCTCACTTCTTTCTCAGTACAGCATGTACTTGCCAATAAGCAAAATCTACGTGTATGCAAAATGCCTAAGACCATTCATTTCTTTAAATGTAAACGTACGTGAAAAATGTGAAACCTTTTTCCTGGAGTTCAGGAAGCAATCAAAATTGAATTTTAAAATCATCTTTCACAGAGACTTTTTCATTGCCGCCTTTCTCACACTGAAGAGATATGCTTCATAAATAATATTTAAGAAGTTGTCATCATTCTGAAAAACAAAACAGGTAATTGTGAGTGCACAATAGGTGTTCTCAAGTAAAGAGATGAGAAGTTTTTTCCATTTCATGGATGAAATACTTTTCAACCTTATTCTATTTTAAAAAGTGAGCAATAGGAAGGCTATTTCCTTTACCAAAAATATGTATTATTTCCAAGCCTTGCTAATAGCCTTAGGAGAACTGGATGTGAATATAAACTTTATTGCAGCAAACATGACTGTATCTCTGTAAGAAGTAATGAGTACACAGAAAGCAGATTTTCCAAACTCACAGCGGATTTGAGTCCACTATTCTTGAATGGTATCACAGTGACGATACAGTCCTGTAATTTCTTCCCTCTGCCCTCCTTTACCTAGGGATTTCCTTAAGTAGTCTCCTCCAGTAGGTCAGTGATAATTCTAAGCATGTCTGAAGGAACAGTGAAACACCCTGGGTTTTGATCCTATACTAAATCCTACCTGGGCAAATCCTTGCATCTTGTTTAGCTCTTTTAGACTTAACGCTCCTAAACTGATGCTGCTCCCTTTGCTCTGATGCTTGTTTAACTTTTTCCTTCTGAAGATCATTTTGCAAGAACGGGTCAACCCACATGAAGAAAAAAATGCCCTAAGTAGCTCACATAAATTTATGAATATAATCAAAATCAAGATACTATTTGAGGAAAATCAGGAGCATTTGAGATTGTAGTTTTATATAATGGAAAGTAACAGGTAAGAAATTGGCAGTAATTTCCAGGTAGCTCTGTTAATCCTAACTACCACCAAGAACAGCAGGGTCAAATATACAAGTACAGGTTCACAGGGTAAAATCCAATTTTCCTTGACTAGTTTCCTTTTTACCTTCACATGGTTTTCCTACTATCCAGATACTCAAAGTATGTAAAGACAGGATAATGTGATATTTTTATTTTTTAAACCCAAACTAAAAATACAGGGAAAAATGAGAAAAGCTTCTGATTTGTTAAAGATACTATTTTCTTTCTGGGTCTACAATTTAAATTGCATTTTAAGTGAGTAACTTCAATGTTCCAATAACAACTTTTATTTTTATTCCAAAGCTATACAGGCACATAGTTTTGGCCTACAAATTGGACCCGTAAACCCGTGTCTCTTCCTTATGCTTGATAGCCAGGTCTTTAGTTACAAAACCTCTCCTCAACCTCTACTCTTCAGATATTCATCACATGGCAAGTTAAGGAAAAAAATATTCATAATCACTCACATCATCCCAGAGCAGTAAACAATCATCTCATACACAATGTTGTTAATGCTTTGTCACATTTAAACCTGAATAACTGCAGCAAGAGGAATCTTAGCGTTTGAACTAAATAATTACATTGAATAGACTGAACCAGTATATTTTCAGTTTATCTAACCCGTATTTTGAAGTTGCTTACACTTATCCTGCAATGTTAATTTCCCATCTGAATTCCTCTTACTGCTAACATGCATCTCTGAAGTATTTGGCAGCTAGGATAATCAACCATTATTAATCCTTAGCTAAAAATATAATAGATATCTCTCTGGCTCATAGGCCAACCTTATGAAGCTTTCAGTCATCTTTGTTCTTTTCCATCAAATTTATTATCTTTTCTGAACCCCAAACCAGATGCATGAATCAAAATGCATTTAAGCCAGCAGTGTGCAAGGAGACGCTATCACTTCCGTGCTCTATGCCATAGTGCTCCGTTAACATGAAGCCGTAAGTAGCACAACTTCCATCATATATTCTAATTACTCATTTAGCCTCTAGACAGATGGATGCAACCAATTATAAGGTACTTATATCAAAATGGGAATCAGAATTTTAAGCAAAGTAGGAGAATTCTTGGTGCTTTACCTGGATCAGGTGTAGAAGTGTTTCCTGCAGCTGCATCTTCGTCATTGAGCTGCTGTTGACCACAGATGGCTCTGGGGTTTGCAGTGGCAGGAGAAGGCTAGCTGAGCTAGCAGCAGGTTCTTGGTTTGCTGCTGTTAACCGCCCACTTTCATTTGCTTTTGGTGGAGCAGGTGTGGACTGAGTGAACACCATTGGGGACATCAACAAGGTAGGAGTCACAGTGGCAGGAATGCGTTGAGGTGAGATTACCTGTCCATATAAAAATAAAGTCATCAATTAAACCTATCTACTTAGTTCTGTGGGAATAAAGATGATGAAAACTGCAGACTGATTGGCAACAGGTACAGAGGCTGCTGGAGATTGATACAGTTACGTGAAACTCCTGTTCACAACCACCTATATGATCAATTTCCCGATTAAAAGGTCTTCCATCCAACTTGAGATTGCAGCAATGGATTCAAGTCTTTAGACCTTGCAAGACCCAGCAAGTGATTAAGTCTATCTAATAGGCAAATGACCTTAGGACAAGAGCATTTTATTACAGAAATCAGACTACTATTAAATATCAGCACTCTTAGCAAATGCAGCTGTAAAGCTTCTACATAGGGACAGTAAGTCATTAAGTTTAGTCTTTGAGAATATACTTACATACAAATATCACTATTAAAGACTAATCTTGGTACCTAATACTAGAAAGTATTTTCCAATTATAACTTTCAAAATACTTTATAAATATATATGTATATATTTTTTTCTTCTCATTTTACTTAAGAAGAGGGGAAAGAAAACAGATTAGTGATTTATCTAAAGAGCCACAGTGAGCTGGTGGCACTGTCAGAAACAGAACCGACTCCTAACCAACACTCAGGTGACAAAATCAAAAAGGCCCTCAAAGAGAAGGAAAACCTCGATGCTGCAGTAGTTCTGCAAGTTCTTTCAGTATCATATCCATGCCAACCTGCAAAGATAGGTGTCTAAGAATTTTTGCTTCTAAATTTCGCAATGCATCTTGGAACTGTAAAACACACAGGATTAGCAAATACTAACAGATATAACATAAAACATAATGGAAAGTTTATTCACTCAGTTTGCAGATATTAGAGCTCTCTCCAGGTAATTCTAGTAATAAATCTTAATAAGCTACCTCCTCGTATTCAAGTATCCAATCTTTTTTTCAAAGCATGGAACATAAAAAGGAATTGATACGAGCTCACCAAAGCTCCTCTCTTTTGGATTGGAGCATGGTTTATTGCTCCTGTATGAAGGTGAAACCACTTCACTCTGTGTCCTGGGTTACATTTCAATTTTGAAGAAAAATTAAAATTAGGAAAATAAAACTGAGGTTTATCTCCTAGGTAGGAAAACAACGTAGTTTTAATATTAAAGAACATTCATATTTTTGTAGCTTGTCTTACTCCTCATTATGATTGTTCTACCCAAGACATTTCTGAACAATGTTAGTTAGACTACAATACAAAGAGAAACAGAAAGAAACGAGGAGGACTGAGATCTCATGCTGTTTTACACAAAATTTAAGGAAGCAGAAAGACTAGGGGTCAGGAAAGACTCATGGATATTAGAAAGCAGGCAATATGCACCTAATACAAAAATCTCCCAGTTCATGTTTTAGGTAAATATTGTTTCTGTTTCTCAAATATAGAGTACTACTTAAAAACGAAACTCTTGACCTACAGCTTTTTTCCTACCCCATGACATGTAATCATAACAGCAATCATCAGGTCTGTGTTACAAGCTCCTGAATGAGTTAAGGTATTCCTAACTCATTGTAGGTTTGCTTCAAACAGTAAGGTAATGCATGTGTTTGCGCACCTATGCTTGAAAACCAGTGTTCATTTTAGAAGAAAACCAATATAAGTCCAAAGTGACACCCCTCTGTGGAGCGAGGCCTTCAGACTGTGCACAGATGTTCTCCTGTAATTGAGAAGATTGTTCTCCTGCCTGTGGAAGATTGACTACCTCCAGACACTTATCACAACGCTTCTGCTCTACTCATCCATGCAGCTGAAGTAACTTCTCTTTAATTTACCTCAAGCAAAATTGGCAGGGTTTTCTTAAACCAGATGATTTTTCCTAATGTGATTTAAACAATGCATATGCAAACTGCTCTTCAAGGGCAGGAACCTCCAGCAAAGGCATGGTGGTGAGCAGCTGGAGGAGATAGTCTGTCATAGGTTCAGCTATATTAGTGGGACAGTTTATGTCAAAGACCTAGATGACACGTCCTTCGAAATCAAAAGACATTTCTCTCTAGAGTCCAAGGCAAATAAACAAAACCTGAGACAAACTGTTCTCTTAATAATATACAGTTACTACTGTCAAACATGTATAATGTTGTGGTTTAAAAGACATATGAAAAATTATTTGTTTTCCCTGGATAGAAATAGCTTTTTGGTAGGACTTGCCAAGCATATGGAAGCTATATGGAATAAGCAATATTGCCATCTACTGGTGACACAGCTAATATCTACAGGTTACTACAAAAAATATTTGTGTCAGAAGAATAGAAAATATATGTATTGTTTTTTCAGTGCATAGCATTTGTTTCTGTATGCAAACGTTAAAATGTATTTTTTGCTAACAGTTCGTGCTCAAAGCTTCGGCCATTTAACAAACTTTTACATAAACAACATGTTTTTTTTAAAAACATAAAGGCGAATTTTCATTTTAGATTTAGTTCAGATCACCTTCAGTCACTGGGACAACTGACACCCACCAGAAAGTGTGACGCTGATCTTGGCATTACTAGTGCAATTCCTATAGCACCATACTTTTGCTGAAAGCACTGAAAATGCTCTGTAGGGACATAATAGCCTTTGGGACAATCTTTTAGCTTTGAGTAATTTCTCACAAGACATAACAGCCCTTCCAAAATGCTGTTGATCAACTTCTTTCCCACAGAATCTAATCTGAGTTGCTCCTTCATGCAGCCTCTACTGAATTATCTCCAGGTTTATCAGGTCACTTAAATCTCCAAGTTACTAATAACAGAGTAGGAGTCTACTGTCAGTTGTGCAACCATGAAGTAAGAACACTGAAAAATGTGCAAAATAATCATTGCAGCATATAGTATTCCTTCTCTGAAGCACAAATGCTCACTAAGATATGCTTGATATTCTGTGTGGCTGCTGGCAGCTAGATGACATGATAGCTGGCAAATTCACATAACACCGTGAACTAAGGAATGCATTGGAACTCCTGTAATGCAAACTGACACCCTCTGTTGCCTCCTACATGCGCAGAATCCCACGTGCATCAAGTGCTCCTCTGGAACATCAGCACCTGGTGGGTGCTGTGGGCCTCTAACTGTTTTTAGTGGCACTACTTAAAACTGAAAACATTTAATCTAAGAATGGTTCAGGAACTTTAAAGACAGTTACTATTAAAATAAAGCTGGCTACTGTGCTAACATTGCTTTGTCTTTCAAATTTAATTCATAATTTTTAAATTGATATTTAACTACAGAATCTTAAATTACTTTTCAAAACAAGTTTAATGTACCTATTGCATTCCTCCTGTGCATGTTTACAATCTCATGCTGAAACTGCAGTCAGGACAATTGACAATGGTGCAATGCTCACACCAAAGATACTAGGTACCATGCACATATTCAGAAGATGTAGCACAATGTACAAAATACATTATTGATGGAAAATGCTCCAAGAAATGAGAAGAATGAGCTGCAAGATAAGTGGCCTTCTGAAGAAAAGATAAATTTGTGTCAAGGTTACCGTAAGCACTTTTAAAACCATAATTCTGATTAACATAAACACTTAAGCATGCATGTATCTATAATCAGGATAACTCATGCCTAACACTAAGCATATGCTTAAAAGGCCACTGCAGATTAATGCTTTTTTATTGCATCTTAAGCACATGTTACTGTCCGCATAAGGAATACTTCACAGAATAGGGCTGGCACCAGACCAGACTGAATGCTTCTGAGTATTATTCTTCATCTTTTGCTTTTTTCCTTCTTAATTTTTTTTTTTTTTTTGGTAACTGGTCTCTTCCTTTCCATGTGGGAGATCACAGTTCTTACACCATATGGAGATGCAGCAGAAGCCAATTTAAACTTGGACTTGTAATGTGTCAATTGTGGAAAAGACTATTGCTTTCATTTTCCTCAGTGCTGCTGATGGATCCAGTGTGTTCCTTTAATATGATTTTTCCAACAACAGACACTGTCCAGATACCTTTCTATTCCTGTCAGACTTTTTAGAATTTGCTTTTTCTGTCTGCTGAATTTTAGTAAGAGGCAATACCAAAAGATAAATAATTACAGAGAACAAACCTTTTGCTGCATTTGTTGTCAGAATCTGCTTTGATCAATTTTGCATGAGCATGTGCAGATATATTTGTGCCAATTCAATTTCACTCAAATGTCTGTCTGCAGGCATGACAGCACTTAAAGCCTTAGGTCTACAGTAAGGATGATTTTATAAAAAGATTAATGTTGCTTTAAAAAGTTGTTTCAAATTTTTATCTTCCAATATTTTTCAAAAGTAGGAATATTTCATGCAGCTAATTCATGGCATTCTACAGGAATACAGACTCGTTCCTTCATTTTTAGCCCCCTCTCTCCCCCTTTTTTTGGCAATATGCTGCATATAAAAGAGGCTATTCCTTCCAGATTGCAGAGCTTTAGGTGTCCTAAACAATAATTAGTCTTACTTTCATCATCATTTTTATTCTATGTATTAAGTCTCATAAACAATACTAAGTGTGTTGGAAGAACTGCATCTAATATGGTTTTGATAGCAGCTGTGGCTGTGTCAGTCCATAAAGCCACTCCTAGGCAGTCTCAATATACTTGGTCTGCTCACAGCCATGCAAAGTGAGACTGAGTCTTCTTAGTTGCCCTTTTTTTTTTTTTAAGGCAAACTTGCAGCAATAATCACAGTGAATGACACTTGTTCCAGTGAAGATTTTTCTCTTCTCTCAAGCTGTTGTTCTACTTGTACTCAAGCATAAAATTATTGAAATTGCATTATGTCAGACCTCAGTTAATTCCCTTTCCCTTTTGCAACTAATGTTGGCATCATTTTCTTTTTCAAATATACACAAAGTCATTAGCCATATCAGCATCAATACGGATTTTTCAGTTGAAAATATATCAGCATATTTGCCATTTTTTCTTTATGCATACTGGCTTATAATGTATAGCCTGGCACTTGCCTCATTTCACTTTTACCTTCAAAGTAGGAATGTCTTATGTCTCCATGCTATCAGTACATTTACCAATGAATCAGACAATTTCTTTCATTTATAGCAGGCAAGTTCCATTCCCAGTGAAAACAGAAGTAAATTGTTGTGACTCTGGATCCTCTCTTTATTCATTAGTACTCCACTGGAAAGTCAGATTACCATCTGTAAGCAGCTGATCCTGAACAATTTTAATGACTAATCTCCCCAAAACTCTTTCACACAGATTCAATGTCATGCTGCTTTAATTAAAAGAATAAAAATAATGATGGCTATTTGCTATATCAAATTCATCTTCCTCTGACCTCTCTCACAGAATTAGAAATCTTGACCTGTCACAGTGTTAGTGACAGATGTGGCCCTTAATTGTTAAATGACTGTTTCAGCCTCTTCACATGTAGGATAATGTGAGCATTCTTGGAGCATGCTGAAGTATTCTGCAGTCTTTCATTCAGCTTTTTAAGAAGCTGCAATAGAAAAGCAACTTTTGAACTTTACACTGAAAAGGTGAACGCTTTATCATTTGGATAAGTAACTTCTGAACTCCAGTAAAATAAAAGTCAGAGTCCAGTACAACACAAGTCTTGTGGACAGTCTGTCCACAATAAAATAAGTTAAAAGGGGCTTAAATGCTCGCTCATCCCCAAACAGGACATTTAAAGACATTCAAGTGTAGAAGATCCTACAGAGAATGAAGTTGTTAACAAAGACAGTAGTTGTCCAGGATGGGACATTTTGTAATTGCATTGCATTTTGTAATTGCACATGATACTTTTCTAAAGAACAGAAAAATGCACTCGTGAGAGACACACATTCTCTTAACATCTTAATTTAAGACACCAATCCAACTTTTAGGGTCACAATCACCATAATTAAGGGGTTTGCGTTTTTTGAAGGCATTCAGGCACAATGCCTTTTTTTCAAAATAATACATAGCAAATAAAAAAAATAGCTAATGAATAGCTAGACGTAGCAGTTACGGTACAAGATAAGTAATTCAGCAATATACAAATACTTCAAAAAACTGCTGTTAGAAAATAAGTGACCTTTCAATCACCTTTAGGACTTTTAGCAACTGGCATACAAAGGAATGCAAACCTGCACACAGAAAGCTAGGACTAATTTTGTAAGAAAAAATAATTATTAAACCCAAAATATTATACTTAATAACCAGCAATTACACACAACAGCCTGAGACCAAGTATGGCAACTGAAAACTAGGTGACTTTTCAGAGTGCCTCTAGAAAAACCCAAGACTGCAGTGGTTTTGGTCATTATTGAGGTGCAAGAGATGTAGTCTTCAGTATTTACAATATCACAGCTTGGTAAATCATAACTTACTTGACGTTGTTAAATTATCAACTGCAAAATGAATGATGTGCAACACATAGTAAGATACTAACAAGAATATACTGGCCAAAACAAACCAAAGCCTAACCTTACAAAACTCCAAGTTCAAAAGATTGCTAGATATTTATTAATTTATTTATTTTAAATTCTGAAGTTGCCCATTTACCTGAAAGAGAGAGCTCTGTTTTTCTGTACCCGGTGCCTTTTCTATCCAGGAATCCAGTGGTTTCAGTGTATTGGTATTCTGAGTAACAACAGGAAACTTAGCTGCCAAGGTTGGTCTGCTGGATACATGCAACTGTTGTTCTTGTTGCACTATCTGGAGTTTTTTCAATAACTCTTGAGGTGAGATGACCCCAGAATTAGCTGCTTGATTGCCAGAGAGAGAAAGTGGCTGTCTGGGAAGTTTGGATTGTTCTTTACCAAGTGTCTGAGACTCTAAAGTCTGGCCTGGTAGGGAACCATTGAAATATACCAAAGGTGGCTGGCTCATATTGTTTACTGGTGCTGCTGGTGCTCCAACAGCAGCAGGAGTCCTGCTGAACACAGAAGCTGTCGAGCTCACAGATCCTGTTGCACTGGGGTCCATTTTAGCGACTGACCCTGACTGACCCTGTAATTTCTGTAATAAGCTCTGAGTGCCAGCAGTATCCTGAACTACATGAGATGTTGCAATACCATGAGAAGTCACAGGTTGGAAGAGTCCTGTGAAAGTCTCACCCACAGGGTGGATATTGCCATTTTCACAGAGTCGATTCTCAGGAAACTCAGCAAGTGGATGAAGGTCTGTCCCACGCACCATAAGCTTCTGAATGGCGGGGCAAAGCTGTTTCTCTGCAGAGGGCGAATGTCTGCTGGGTTCTTCGTAGGACAGTGAGCGCACCACACCCTGCCTAACAGGAAGATTTTCTTGATGCTGTTTATTAAGTGGTTCTGAGACATCTGGCTTTTCTTGTTTTCCAAACAGTGCTGTCAAAGACAAGTGCTGTGGTTCAGGATCCACATTCTGTAAGGGGACAAAGGAAAAAAGTAAACATAGTGCTCTCATGCATAAGTTACATTAAGTGGTGACAATATTTAGCCAGCAGTATTCAAGGAAAAGCTGAGAAAACTGCTATGCTCTTTTCTCCCAAGAGAATTTTTAACAGTTTTCTCACATAGGAAGGGCAAGACGACAGTTGTCAAGCTGCTAATGTGGGAGAAAACCAGTGAATCGGAGAGATAGCAGTGGCTTCACTTTAAATACCATGAAAGAGCACCTTCCCTTTCAGCCATCAGTACAATATTAGGAAGAGACAGAAATCTCCACTTGTGAGAAGTAGATGCACTTCTTGTGCATCTCCCCGTCATGGCTGAATTCAGTTTTTAGGATTTTGCAGTGTGATTTAGCTTGAAGATATATCAAGAGACTTTTCTTTATTTAGATTAACTGAATTCACCTAAAGAAAAAGAACAGTAAAAATGTGGTCCAGCAATTGACTAGACCAGCTTGCGATCAAAGGAGCACCTGAAAATTGAAAGACTAGTATTTCTTCATTACATGAGGATAGTATGCCTGTAATTTACATGCTTCCACATCATATGGTGGGGGTTGGGGGCTTTTTACAAAACAGATTAGTTTTTCATTAAAAGAATTCCTTACAGTGGTTCCACCTCAAATTCTTGCACTGACCTTCTGACTCAAATAAATATTACTATACGGCTACTCGATTACAGCAGCACTAGGTAGAAAATACACAAAACATTTTACCTTGCTTTGCTGAGATATTCGTTGATGCTGATTTTCACTAGGCTTCACTGGAATTGGTTTGATTAGGTTGGGGTTGTTATAGATTGCAGAGGAACTGGTTATTTGTTTTGGCTCTGAGCAGGTCTTACACTGCAACAGAAAAGAAGTATTTTTTAGTAAGTGGGACAATATCTTCTCCCATAGTTCTCCACTATAGTAAAATCCAGACATAGCCAAGAACTCAATAACCAAAAATATTAGATGCAGCAGTGATTATGAAATGTTATGCTATTGAAAGAACTATAACAACTGCAACCTAATTTTCTAAAACCCACAAAGCATATGTAAAAATAAACACTTGATTCCAAGATTCCCTGAGTATGAAGCTTCCCTCTAATTTAAATCTCAGTTCTCCTTCTTACTTTCTGCTTTTCCAGCACTTAAAAAAAGCGCACCTTAGAAACCAAGCAACAGACATGCTTTTCCTGCATCAGTAGGCAGCTAGAAGTAGTTTAGATACATGAAGGATTAATGTGCGCATAAAGAACACTTAAAATGCTTTTTGTTAAAAACTGGAATTATAACTCAAACTCTTTTACATAAATATTCCACATTGTGGAAACTTGGAGGATGCATATACCCACACAGAAAAATAATTAAAGATTTAATCAATTTCTAGAATCAGTATGTTTTCTTATTACGTATGACAGGATTAATAACAATATTTATAAAAAGATGGGCAGAGACAGATGACAAAGTGATCAGGGACATGGAATGACTGACATATGAAGAGAGAAGGGCATGACTGAATTCAGAAAAAATGCACAGAAAATGCTGCATGAAAGAGAAATAATAAATGGAATAGAAAAAAGTGCATAAGATGGTCTTATTCACATTGTACAAAAAATAAGAACATAGTCAATGAAACTAAAAAAGCATTGAGTATACAAGGAATGCTATTGTCAATAGAAAAGAAAACAGTATATTGGAAGTCATTATCACTTAATACAACTGAAACCAAGAAACTGGAAATATTTTTTTAAAAGAATTATCTATCAAAAAGTTAATCCTATCTAACAAGAATATTCATAGTTAATTACCTGAATTTGATGGGCTCTAAATTTTATGCTGCAGGACTAATGGTTGGGTAAGGAATGATCAGGTTTGGTTTCTCATTGTTTCCTCCAAAGAGCCCAGTCTTGTGCATTACTAGGGACAGAACTCTGGACTGGACATACTGCCATATGGAACACAGCAAAGCCACTGCTGTGCTATTATGAAAATGTCAGTGTCCTTTCCAGAACTTTCCAAGACAAACTCCTTAGGATGCAAATGTGTTAGGTGAGAAAATAAACCCCACTCTCAAATATACAAAATTGATCATTTAATCCATTTCTGACACCTACCACAACAGTAAACAAAGACACACTGGTTCCAGGGCTGCTCGGTAAAACAGAACTTGAGTTCTCGAGGGGACTCAAGGGGCTCTAGGAGGGACTCAATGCCTTCCTTGCAACATTTGTCCTCAGGAATCCCAGGCCCCTGTGGCTGGTGGGAAGGTCTGGAGTGATGAAGACTTACCCTTAGTGGGGGAGAATCAGGTTAGGTAGCAAGTAAGCAAAATGGACATACACAAGTCCATGGGACCAGACAGGATGCACTCATAAGAGCTGAGAGCTGTCTCTCTCATTGTGAAACCTCTCTTTATTTTTGAAAGGCAAAGGCAACTGGGGAAGGCTCCCAAGGACTGATAAACAAATATCAATACTATCTTCAAGAAGGGCAAGAAGGAGGGTCTGGGGAACTTCAGGCCGGTTTGCGTCATCTTGATCCCTGCGAAGGTGATGAAACAAATGGCTTCCTACTGGAAGCCATTTCTAAACATATTAAGGACAAGAAAGTGATTTGGAGTAGCCAGCATGGATTTACAAAGGGGAGATCATGCTTGGTCAACTCAATAGCCTTTTACAGTGAGATGACTGGCTCAGTGGATGATGGGAGAGCAGTGGATATTGTCTACCTTGACTTTTGCAAAGCTTTTGATACTGTCTCCCATAACATCCTCAAAGACAAACTGATGAAATGAAGACTAGGTAAGTGGACAGTGAGGCAGATAGAAAACTGTCTGATCTGCCAGACTCAAAATATTGTTGGCATGAAGTCCAACTGGAGACCAGTCACTAGTGGTGTACCCCAGGGTCTGACACTGGGGTCAATACTGTTTAACATCTTAATTATGTTTATAATACTGTTTTGTAAACATAATGACAATACTTCATTATGTCTACAATACTGTTTAACATCTTCATTTCCCTGCGGAAAAGGACTTGGGGGTACAGATGGACGAAAAGCTGGACATGAGCCGACAATGTGCACTCGCAGCCCAGAAGGCCAACCGTATCCTGGGCTGCATCAAAAGAAGCGTGGCCGGCAGGTCGAGGGAGGTGATTCTGCCCCTCTACTCTGCTCTGGTGAGACCTCACCTGGTGTACTGCGTCCAGCTCTGGAGCCCGCAGCACAAGAAGGACATGAAGCTGTTGGAGCGAGGCCAGAGGAGGGCCACGAAAATGATCTGAGGGCTGGAGCACCTCTCCTATGAGGACAGGCTGAGAGAGTTGGGGTTGTTCAGCCTGGAGAAGAGAAGGCTGCAGGGAGACCTTATAGCAGCCTTCCAGTACTTAAAGGGGGCCTATAGGAAAGACTGGGACAGACTTTTTAGCAAGGCCTGTTGTGACAGGACAAGGAGCAATGGTTTTAAACTAAGGGAGGGCAGATTTAGACTGGATTTAAGAAAGAATTTTTTTACAGTGAAGGTGGTGACACACTGGAACAGGCTGCCCACAGAAGCAGTGGAGGCCCCATCCCTTGAAACATTCAAGGTCAGCTTGGATGGGGCTCTGAGCAACCTGATCTAGTTAAAGATGTCCCTTCTCTTGCAGGGGGGTTGGACTAGATGACCTGTAAAGGTCCCTTCCAATCCAAAGCATTCTATGATTCTACAATTAATGACCTGAATGATAGGGCAGAGCAGGCTTGCAGACTATATAAAACAGGGATGTGTAGTTAGTAGACCAGGTGGTTGTGCTGCCATTCAGAGGGACCTTGACAGGCTAGAGAAATGGGACGACAAGAACATGAAGTTCAATAAAGGGAAACTGAGGAAGAATAACCCCATGCAGTACAGGTTGGTGCTGACTGACTGAAAAGCAGCTTTGCAGAAGTGGACCTGGGTGGACAAGAAGTTGAATACAAATCAGCAACATGCCCTTGCGACAAAAGAAGGGCAACAACATCCCACATTGCATTAGGCAGAGCACTGCCAGCTGATCAAGGGAGGTTCACCTCTACTGAGCACTGGTGAGACCGCTGGTTAGACCCCTCTACTGAGCACTGCAGTGCTACGTCCAGTTCTGGGCTTCCCAGCACAAGAAAGACACAGACACACATAAGTGAGTTCATTGAAAGTCTATGAAGTTGATTTAGGCACCTGTCAAGCAAGGAGAGGCTTAGTTTCCAGAAGAGAAGGGTCAGGATATAATATCAATGTGTATCAATAGCTGATGGGAGGAAGCAAAGACAACCAAGCCAGACTCTTCTCAGTGGTACCCAGTGAAGACAAGAGGCAAAAGGCAAAAAATAGAATATACAAAATCTTGTTTAAACTTAAGAAAAAAACTTTTTTACTTTAAGGATGTTTGAATACTGTAACAGGTAGCCTAGAGAGGTTGTGGAGTCTCCACCCATGGAGATATTTAAAACCTGACTTAACATGGCCCTGAGCAACCCACTTCAGCTGATACTACTGTAAACAGGGAGGGTGGACTAGACTATCTCCAGAGGTCCCTTCCAATCTCAATGACTTTGTAAATCTCTGTGGAAAAAATAATCTTGTGAGTGTTTGGACAGTCAAGGACTTCTGCAATGAATTTCTGAACACACGATCTTGCAAAGTAGAAGTGTAGTTCCACTCATGTACCTGTCTTTCTTCTACTGTATGACAATTTTTGGTTCAAATGTTGCTCTTAGAAATACCTTTAAAGCATGCACAGACAATCATGCCATAGGGTGGTTAGCTATTTGGTTTGAAGAAAGAACAAGCACCTGTCTCTTCTTTCCTGCTATACCCCTACTGCATAAAGTGAGAAACTTCCTCAAGCACTAGGTTAAAAAAAACTTGAAGAACAAAGGACTGACTTTGGCAATAATGCAGAGCTTCACAGCAAAACTGAATTTCAGTTAAATATAAAACCACGTAGCAAGCGCCCCATGGCTAATCTGAGCAGGCCACATTCAACATGTAAATATATTTAAACTCAGCTACATTTTTTGCCCTCTCTGGGGAAAAAAAAAATAATCAAAGAAATAATTTTATTAGAATGTGGTACCTCACAGTGCAGTGCAAGTTTGATGACTAAAGATGTCCCAAAATTCAAATAAAGAGCTAAGTCCAAAGACTATTCGTGGTAAGCAAACCAGTTTTCTTTTAAAGCTAGTCCATGCTTATTTCCCTTCTCTATGATTCAAAGCCTGATTAATGGAAGCACTTGACAGAAATCTACACTTAACTGAAGTTTCAGTTTTGCTTTGCAATTCATATTTAAAATAGTTATGAATGGATTGAGATGAAAAATTGTAACAGAAAGAAGCCATGAAAAAAAAGTGTAGAAGACAAGCCTACAACACTAACATAACTATTAAAGCTTTTACACTAAGGAAAAGTTTCCTTTCCATTTACTAGCTCTGAGTTACATTTATTGATGCACTGCTCAAACAAATTGTTTTCTTAGGTTCTTCCAAGCTTACATGTTGTTATCCTTGAATTTGAGTAACTTAATTTATTTTTTTGTTTGCTTTCTACAAGCTTTATTTTATCATCATTTCCAGGCAGTTCATATGGACCCTCAACAATGTCCTAGTACAGCGCCTTCTGCAACCTTATCAACTTTTTTTTTTAATTTTAAATACACTAAGACAAATGACTGAATTATTCTTAAATCACTTTCCCCACCCAGTTTCTGACTGGTGACTTATGTTGTCTCTCATTCACTTAACGATAATTAGGCATCCTACCTAGTTAATTATCAGATGAAAGTTTTTTTCATAGTCCGAATAAGTGCTTCCTGTAGCCCCTATCTGATCTATACAAAAACAAGTGAAGATCATTTTCTTTTTTATATTGGGCAGATCCTAACCCGTTATGATACTACATAGACCAAAACCATACTTCAGTAAGATTAAATAGCTTTTCTTCTCCCAAACTGTTCTCTTTCTACAGGATGCTGCCTTTTCTTCAATATTCCTTCTTCTTAATGCTATTTTTCAGCATAGCTTTTTGGTCAAAAAACATATAAGCACTTATTTAAACTTTTTTCTTTAACACGATGGATAACATACTCTTGCATATTTCACAATGAGTTCTGCAGAATTTAAATAAATCCATTTGGCCCTTATTTCTCCAGAATATTTTAATAGGCTGACTTCTTCAGAAACCATGAGTACCTTAGATTCCACTATCATACTCTGCATGATCACAGAACTGAGCATATAAAACATGAGGTGAGAAGCAGTAGAGTTGAACAGAGTTATCACTATATGAGCATTTTTCAGACCAAATTCCTCAGCAAAATGAACAGCAGTATACACAAAGGCCTATAGAGAATGACATTGACCTGACTCGGTATCATTCCCATGATTTGATAACATGGCTAGTAGGCTGGTATCAAATATAGGGAAGTATGCTGAAGAGAAAAAAAGCCTGTGATGATTTCAAAGGAATCTGTAACTACTGGAGCTCAGAATATAAATGGGTAGCATGGCCTTGCTGATGAGTAAATTAGGAGCACCAGCATGACATTTTAAGCAACTGTCAGGTGGACAGGTAAAGAAGATATCAGATGCCATCATCATCAAACAGCAAAAAGCAGCATGGAAGAAATGTCACCATGCTCTTTAGTGATAGAACCAGAAGAGCACTCTTCAGCTATGACATCCAGCGATTACTACATCTTGCTTCACAGGTCTGTCCTTTAGTCATATGTCTTGTGTAAAGCTACGCTCCTACACAATACGCATAAGAAATCAAAAGGTTCTAAGATCAACTCAAAGAAATGCTAAGCAACATTGGAAAATAACCAGACATACGTGGTGAACATCAATTAAAAAGAACAAGACTACCACTTAGGATGTTTTAGGCAAGTTTGGTATAGTCAGAGACATCTGAGGCAAACAACTGCTCTGTGTTGTGAGATTTCATAGTTTACCTGTACAATATGAAGCTCAAGCTGAACAGCACATTGTCAAAGGAAACAACGGACAAGCATGGTACCTCAGTATTGCAGTTCTCCTGAAGCAAATACCATGTCACATCTCATTCTCATGCTCTGCAGCAAAAACCTGACTTTGAGACATGTGAGCTGCAAAGACCTACCAAGCATAAGGAGGAGATGCTAGAAGATCTGATACAAGGAGAGAAGGCCAGCCAATACCTGATGGAACTTAGAAGAGCTTTGAAGATAGATGGCTATGCTGAAAGTGATGAAGTTTTGAAGTTGTTGGAGCTCGAGTGCAGAGCTAAAAAGCCCTGGAAACTGGGGATTTCTACCTAGCTGATGTAAAGCAGCCACAAGATGACATTAATGAACAGTCACATGAAGGTGTACAAGGTGCTCTGCAGAAGAGAGGGGCTAAGGAGGACAAGAACTGTCTCAAAGAAGAGCAGTAGCAGAAAGGATTTCCAGTCAGAGCCCTGCTTAAATGAGACACAGAACCAATTCAGACTGTTTAAGAACAGTAGCGTAGACTCTGCATCATCCAGGCTGAGTATGGCACAGTGGTCTCACGAAAGCTAGGCCTTCTGGGTCCTACTATCAAGTCTTTCACAGAGTTAACAAATTAAAAGCTAAAGCACCTGAAAACTTAGAAACTATATTCCTGTTTGGGTAGGGCAATACCATTGGAACATTTTGTTGAAAGACAGTGAAGCAGCAGTCAAAGAACAGAAATAGAAGCCCAGAGGCCACACTTGCTCGCTACCAGAAATGATGTTCTTATCAAATGGTTGTGTGTAATGAAGTAATGAAGAAGGAAGCTTCAGTTATTTGGGGCACATCAACCAAAGGATGTCCACCTAATCTGACCTTTAATAGATCAAAGACGGTGTAGTAAATGGGTAGATGCTGTAGAAGAGCTGTCCAGCACAGAGCTAAAATCAGAGCTTGTCTTGTAGTACAAGACAAGGCACAGTGGTTAAAGAGAAAAACATTGTCATGCTTCGTTCCGTACCCTAGCAGCTCTTCAACTTTTTATCTCCCTAGCTATCATTATGAGGCCTGCTAATACCACTTCTTCCTACCAGAGATCAAGAAAAGGCAAGTGTGCATTAGAAGTACATTTTTTAAAAAATACTTCAGTGGTTTAGCAACTTAAAGTACCATTAATAAAAAGGGGAGGGAAGAGGCTATGTATTTTATTTTTCATGTAACCTCTAAATGTGTAACTTAACTACCCTTCAAAGTTAGTTACACTCTTAAAAAAAAATAAATTCATCCTAGGACTTAAAAATTGAGCAAAATTCCTTAGACGCTTTGAAAATTGATGTTCTTATTCTACAGCTCCCAACACTTTAAAATGCCCTCTTCTCCAAAACCACACAGAATTATAAAAGGAGAACAACATATTTCATAACTGATTTCAGCACATCAGCATTGTAAGTCACAAGACATACACTGGCAAGGATGTAGATGTCAAAGCAGCCAAAAAAGCATGACTGCTGTGAAATATCTTGACATTAAATACAAAAATGGTTGTCATTGCCTTTATTTATCAGACCCTTCCTAATTTTATATTACTAACAAAACAAGAAAAACCCCACATATCCATTTCTTAAGAGGTCAGATACTCCTAGTACTCATGTCCCAGATGAAGAGGAAGTTTTCATGTTATTTCCTTAGCAATCACTTAAATGCAGAAAGATTAAAGATGAAGTAAGAAGCAAATTTGAAAAAGATCTTATCTGCAGGAAAAAAATTCAAAACCCTATTATTTAAACATCAGATCTTCTAGAATTTCCTCTCCTTTGTCTTGATTTTCTGTGTGCTCATGTAGAAACGGAAGGTAACTTTTTAAAAGTTTTATTACCTCCTTCTCATAGAATCTGAAGATAGCCTAATATTTTCCAGTTTTCCATTTACTGTATTTTTAAGGTTATTTCATGAAAACTGCTTAAATATTTAATAATATCTCAAAATCACACTCTTTTATGCCAAGACTAGATACTGATTCAGTATTAAAACATAGAAAAGATACTAAGATTTGGAGGTGTTTGTCCACTATAACATATTAAATCCCTATTACAGAAAATACCAAGGTCCTAAGCTTCAAAAGAAGCTATACCACAACAAAAAGGGCTACATTTCACCATAACTCAAATAGTTTGCTATTATCTTTCTGAGGATCTTATTAGTAGCCACATTTCAGAAAAATAACTTTTTCTCTCTTTAAATTGCTTATGTTTAAGATATATATATTTCTAGACTCAGAACACTTATGAGCTTTATTATTGCATGACAACACATATGAAATACAGGAAACAGCAGTAGGAACCTGCAGGCTCTGTAACAGTGTGCAGCGTATAGCTGAATAGTTAAAATTATTAGATTTTTATTCCCCAAAGTAAAATGTTTTTGATTGCTCAATAATACAGAACATTATTAGACCATTAGTTACTTCTTTATTTAGAACCCTCAGAAGACCAAAGCAGTGCATGGGCTGAAATCATACTACATTTCAACCTTTTCATTTCCTTCCATTAGTGTTTGAAAGTAGCTAACAACCACAATTAAAAGCAGTAACTTCACTGTTAAAGGTCTTCTCTGAAGGAAGTTATTTGTACAAACCACAGAAACTATTAGCAGGTTCGAATACTCCACCCAGAAAGAGGACACAACTTCTAGGTGCTACTCAATAAGCAATAAGCACAGGAGCTCTAAGGGTCAAAATGAAAGCCAATTTATACCTGTTCTTACCTCCTAGCATTCAAAATATAATCAATCATATACATGTTCTCCTTTCCAAAGTTTTCATTGATGGCATTCATATCTTTTGAATCTTTAGCAAATTCTGACAAAACTTTTCTACCAGCCACTTCTACACAAAATGAGAGAGCACACTGTCCAAAATCAGTTTCACTGAGTAAAACTATCTAAAAACAAAACAAAACCAAAGCAAACCTTTTATGTTTTAAAATGTAAAGTGTGAGCAAGTTGGCATCACAGTATCACCAAAAAGAAATGTCCTCTTTTTATAGACAGCAAGTCTCACCTTGGTATACTCATCTTTGGCCTTGGTAAGCATCCGTAAGATATCCACTTCTTTGTTATTAGCAGAATTCATGATCATCGGGGACACTCCTGTTCCCGTGCCCTGCTGTGCTTTGAATTGTTCCTGCTGAGTTAGGCTGAAAGTTGGAGGTGAGAGGAGAATACACAAGACAAAACACAGATAAAATATAAAAGTTATCCACAACTACTTTACAATAATTAATCAAAACTCAAATATTTTCTTCTTCCCCCATCTACATTACAACATGTGTAAAAAAATCTCTATTAAAAGATCTATATTAAAACATAATTTGACCAGGCGTGAGATTCATTTTCTCCAATCTTGAATACACTAGGCTATAGACTAAAATTTCCGGAACTCAGTCACTATTTCTATACGCAGAAGGAGCAGGGAATTTATAGTGTTATTCAGTTCTGCTAGTGGTGGAGGATGGCAAACACACACAAATCAGTCATTAACTACTAGCAAATGACCAATTTCCTGCCCCAGCTGTTTTATTATTATTGTAGAATGCTGAGAATTAAAACACACAGCCAATTGGCTGAGCAACAGGGTATTTTTTTATCTATATGCAACACTGCTATTATAAACCACTACACGTGGTTTACAATTGCATGAATCCTCTGAAAACTAGTTTTTATTGTAGTAAATTACCAGTTTGAGAGTACCTAATCACCACCAACTGAAACTTGAGCTAGTTAACTAAAATTAGCTGTCAAAAACCTGGGTTTCCTAGGGTTTATTTCTTATTTCTGTAAATTCATCCCCATCAATTATTTCTTGGGTCACAACTGACTCATTTTAGAGCTGTAGGATATACAGCAAAACCAACAAAAAACCCTAAACAAACCCCCACCATTGTCACAGTCTGTGTTTCACAATGTTTTGTCACTGCAAAATGAAAAGCAGCAGGTATTACTTTAAAAAGAGATATAGAAGAAACATGACTACCTTCCCATCCAGTATTTTATAACAAACCCTATCTGGAACATAGTGGTAGAAGAGTTAAAGCACTTCGCTATGGATCGAGATGTGCAAGGATGAGGCTTGTTTGGACTTGTACTGCAGGGCACATAAATGCGCTTTTGGGCACTTGGTAACTTTGGCAATCAAAATTGATGTCACTTCCTCAGCATGCTTCTGGCTACAGAAGCTGTTAAGACTGGGACAGATTACCTGAAAAGGAGAGATTCACAGGACTGACAGTGCCTTTGCATTGCACTGTTAGTACCTAATGCTGTCACAGCTTGACTGTATCCGCCTCCCATGGCTTTTCTTGGGATGACAAAAACCTGGTTCTAAGTCATCCCTCCTTCTGTCCCTTAAAAGAATCGTGACACAATTATACATCCAACTCTATATACTGCAGACAACTGGCGTATCCAATCTCTGCCCGTTCCTATCAGGCCCCTTTACTATATCCTCCACATTATACCTGTAAAAAAATTTAGATGGCATATGTCGATAAAAATCTGTAAGACTTCAGCTCATTCCTCCTCCAAACAAACATGAAAACCTGCAGAATATAGTCATAAGAAAGGGATCATTAACAAGCCCATCATTAGGCCAACTAGAAGAATGAGCCCTGTCCACCCTGTACATGTGAAGAAAACAGTGACAGTGAAAAAACTATCCATGCTATCCACATGGACAGCTTATTAAAATACAGCTGAGAATACAGTTCTGTTTGAAATTTCAATCTCCAACTTGATTGCAAAATTAAAGATTGTATAACATGTATAAAATAATATTACTATGTACATAAAAGTAATTAATTCAAAGCTAATTAAAGTCTTGCCTTATATTCCAAAAACAAAGTGAGTTTTGTACATATTGCTAAGAAATGAGGAAGAAGGAATTCGGCCATGATGTAGAAACAGGATAAAAACCACATAAATTGTATTATGATAGTATGCTTTCATGATAGCCTGCACTTATATTGATCGGGGGGGGGAGGTAACAGCAACATTAAAAAAGAAAATCTCCCCAAACTGAAAAATATATTAAAACCCCAAAGAATACAATTCTTCAAAACAGATCTCTGAGTCATCAGGAAATAAATCAGATGAATTGTTACACTCTGATGTAGCTGGAAAGCTGCGCAGAAAATTATGAAAAAGTATTGCAATACAGTGACTTATTTCTGATTATACAAAATGCAGGTATGGGACAATTTTACTTGCAACAAAATCTATAAAAATAGGTTTAAAGTAGAAAGGTATGACCATCCTAGTAATATAATGTGCATGTATGTACAGAAATACATACATAAAAAAAGCACAAAAAGTCTTGTTTACCCATCACTTACTTTTTCATGAGCTCTGCAATTCTTTGGCATTCTTCCTTATCATAAAACCAAATCCCATATATGGACACTGTAAATGCACATCAAACACAAACTATGAGCATCTTCTCAAACAGCAATTCTACCTGGTAGATATTTAAAAGTGACCTGTAAAGGAATTTTTAAATTTATTTGTCTTATGTTTTCCCCATCTAGAAACATAAAAACAACACCTCAGATCCTCCAGAATCAAAAAAGATCAAAGGCATATCTCTAAGGATGTAAATTACAAGCTCTTGAACCTTCAATAAAGGCAGAGGTATTTGATCCTTTTCTTCAGAACACTAAACCAGAGGGTTTTTTTCTTTAAAACCTTTTCCTCTGACAATTTTTTCAGTTGTCATATCATATCCATTAGACTCCAGTGGCTAGTGTACTGCAGGTAGTGTTGCACGCATACATAAGCAGGCAAGATTTGTTTAGTTTTCAACAACCTTCAGGCCTATCTTATATATCATCAAAGTTGTTAGAGTAGTACTAATGCACCTCTGCCTCCCTGCAGATTTCCTATAATGTTGCCCATTCTTTTTACCACCATAGTAGTAATTACCTGTAGCCAACCCCAGGATTAGAAAATCTCCATCTACATTCAGACCTCCACTAACTTAACTGCTGGCAGCTTTGCACAGCAACAACAGATTTAAATTTAGTAGTAGTTCAAGATTCTCGAATGTACACACCACTAATGAAACTATCGTGATGGTAATAAGCCATAATGGAACTGTAGTTAGTTCAGCTTCTACCATAATAAACAGGGAGCTTTTTCCACTCACGACCATATTATATAGCTCTTGTAAGATACCCTGGAAATAAATCTACACCACTGTCTCAAAATAATCTCTTCACATTTGTCAGGGTAACTGTCCTAGTTTTAACCTCAGGCACAAATTTGCTGTGAGAAGAGGAAGGGAGCACTTAAAGGGTTAACACAGATCTTCCCCTCTCTATCACCGCAATCTTGTGTAACATCCACGTTCCCTTTACATGATATGGTACCAAACAGGTAGCCACTGTGTTTCTTCCCCCTTCCCCTTCCTACCATACTGCAGGCAAGAGTTTTCCCTTAATCTTACTAAGAAATGGCAATTCCTAACATGTCTCTTCAAACATAATAGGGGCTAGATTTTATATGAAAGGGGCATAAATGGATTGAGTACCTGTTTAAAAACAATTGCAACACTGACCCTGGTCATGTAATATTTCCTTATATTAGCTGAATCCAAAAGCAATCACTTCTTTAATTCCACAGAACCAAAACTGTGGCATATGAAGTATAAGTTGGCTTTGTTAATGTTTGGAAAGAAAACGAATGTGCAGCTGTTTGTAAGACACAAGTGTAATACTTATCTCCATTCCCCCTCAGATTTTCAGCCATGTGTTGTCTTTTACATAGCTAAAAATGGTTCAACTGTTTAATACAGCATACTGGTGAAAAGCCTAAAAACACCCACAAACCAACAGCCATCCTGTAGACATACAATAAATAACTTTAAAAAGATGTACAGTCCTTTTTATGATTAACTTTTGAAAAATGTGATGATGATTTCTATTATTCACCTAAAAAAGGCAAGTATCGTAATATGTGCCAGTGGTTCTACAAATATGCAACATAAGAGCTGATATGAACTGCACAAATAATCTCCTTTTTGTAACATGGATATTAATATTAAAAGTATGCATTTAAAATAGACATTAATATTTTAACACATTCCAGTAAGTATCCAATAATAAACTGCAAACCTGTAGAAAAGCATCTGAACAATTCGTAAGGTTCCAAAATACTGACCTATTATGCAAAACTACACATCCTTCTGACGAAACACATTTGAAAACTTGTTGTTGTCCATATTACAATGTAGCAAGCAGACTAAAAACCCCAGACAAGTCAAATTTGTTTTAATCAAGATTCCTCTTTGTTATAAAAGAATATCCAATGCAGAAGGGTATTGATGAAACTTTGTCCATCTGCTCCATCCTCAATTTTTTTTTATGTCTGCCACAGCTGGTGGCATCACCAATATGCAAGACAGGTTGAACAGCTTCACCTTTTGGCCAATTGATCAAACATGTCATAGGCTATTTATGAATATCTGATAAATCTGAAAGCTGACAGTCCCATGGAAATACTGCAGTGCTTCTGGCCATTGAAAGACTGGAATCAACAGCAGAAGCAAGCTAGTTTACCTCAACGCAGTGACAAACACAAGTAAACTGTCTGATTACCAGTATAAAAGACCAATTCAGATTTTACAGAACTACAACTAGTATTTTGAAATACAATTCAAATGCACACCCATTTCAGATCACAGAATAAGGACACTAATCATTGTCTGTCCCACCAGACCAAACCACCACCCCAACAATATATCTCATCTTAACTGAAGCTTTAAGTCAGGATATTGCACATCCAGAGACCTTCAGCCTAGATGTTAGCCAAGCTTCAAACCCACACACACACACTTACTTTCTTACCTCAGTCAAATGGTACTTTCAACCCAGACTAGGAAGCACAGCTGAAAGCAAGCTGAGACCAAAACCCAACATCCTCTGAGCTTACAGCTCACCCATTCAGTAATGAAATCTTTCAGAAGTGGACAGTCCTCCTCTTCTTCCTTCCACACTTCTCCCATCTGTCCAGAACAGATGAACACTTCAGAAATACACTGAGAAATAATCACACAGCCACTCCATTTGTTGCGGCACAATGTACTCTGAGGTCTTTCATGCATGGGAGAACGATGTACCAGTGAGAAAGCAATAGCTTGGTGGAAAACCTGAGATGCCAGGTATCCAAAGTACACTAACGTATGCTTTCATATTGGATGCTCATCACCTGGAGTAACCATGGTGTAAATTCATACCACAGTAGTATATTCTGCTATAATCTACATTTAAGGAAACAAAAATGTAAATAATAGTAGTAAAAATGTGTATCAACAGCCATCTTCTTGATTAATGATGAACACAAAATGGCAATTTTTTTTTTTCTATGTGTATGACAACACATAAAAACCTAGGACCAGCAAAAGAACCCAAGATGATTACAAACTGTAACTGTCAAGCTAGGAACCTGGCACGCTCTCCACTAATAAAAACTAAATACACATACAATACAAATTTCACTACAAGCTTTCTACCAGCATGAAAACACTGCATGTCTTATCAGGATTAAATCTAAACAGATTACTTTTATCTGCCCTCCATCACTATCAGACTGTTTGACAAAAAGGAAATCCTCATCTAAGTATCATCTGTAGGGTGGTAATTTCACTAAAATGTTCACATGTTAAAAATGAATCATTAAACAGCAGAGGCACAACTGAATCACTAGACAGCAGATACACAAAGCAAATTCTTCTACTGCAGCACAAAAGAGGAAATATTAAGTCACTTTTAGGCCCAGCTTCAGCTATAAAGTTATCCAAGAAGAGATTATTGTAAAAAACAGAAAACGAAAAAAACAAATCGAAGTCAAATATCTTCTGCTAACCAAGCAAGCCGGTTACATTAAAAGTAGCTAACACAAGCCCAATAAGGAGAGCTAGTTTTATACTGACAAAACGGTACATATCTATTCATCCACTTTCAACAGTTCCGAAGTAATTTCCTAAAAGAAATGAGATTTAGTAATAAATTGATCATGTTAAAGAAAACAAAAAGGGCACCAAAGTTATGATGTTGTTAACAAGATTACACAAAACTAGAAGGATATAATGCAGCTATCAAATCAACAAGATACAATTAATATCGAACGGGAATAAGCTAAATAAATTACTTAAATCATCTAATTGAAATTATTAAATATTAAGAGATACCAGTCTTTAGAATTTGAAAAAGGTAGGTTACTCATAAATCAAAACTGGGAAATTTTAACAAAATCTGTGAAGCTCATTTAATATAGCTCAGTGACTGAATTTCAGGAAGTATATTATTTAATTTTTAAGTCACAACTTCAGAGCCAATTCTACAGCTTCTGCCTTACAATTTTCATTTTTTGGCTATGGATTTCTCCTGTCCTCACAAACACTACAGCACTCGATACTATTTATAAGCAGAAGCTGACAGCTGCTATCTACCAGAATTATAGATGACAATTTCTAACCTCTCAAAATCTGAAACATTTATTTATTTATTATAATGATGAAGACTTTCTTATCAACTTTCATAATTCATGCTAAGTATCCTATTAAAAAGGAAGGCATTTTCTCTAGGATTATTTATTTTACTCTTTATTTACCTAGCTTCAACTTCCAGCTATTAGATTTTTGTCTTCTGAATAGATGTTTCTGTTACCAAAGTTTTGGCTTCACTGTGCCTGCAACACATTACTTTTAAGCTATTGCTCCACAAACTGCATACAGTATTTAAGCTTGGTAAAAATAAATACAGAAATATCATAACTACTGACTAGACACTCCCCTGTACCTAGAAACTGTTTTACCCTTGCTGGTATGAAAAATAAATAAAATGATTCTTCAACTTTCATTTTTTATTCTTGATATGATGCTTCTTAAGGTACTTTACTGCCTACGTATGGCCTAAACTCTTGCTCCTGAATACGTAAATCCATACTGGGCTATATTAAAATGCAGTTTCTCTACGCACATCTTACAAGGTAGCCAGACTCCATTATGTTGGTCATCTTTTCTCTTTGCTATCTACCACTCCTGTAATATCTCACTATTCAGCCAACTATCAATGCTTGCATTTCTTTTTCTAGTACTTTTTAGAATACTGCAGCCTCCATTTTGCAGAACCTACTGAAAAAGAACCAAAGTAGGTTATATTCACAATAATAATTTTTAATCTATGAGTTCTTAACTTAAAACACAAATTAAAGCATGCCATGTTAATTTTGTGCTCTTCTACTCCAATGCAAATGTGATCCCTTTGCCCATGATACCATCTTTACAATTACGATACAAGCATACGATGTTCCTTCCACTTTGCTCAGGCTCAAGTCGTGAAGGAGACTTGCCTGTTGAAGCTCTACATCCTGCTCTGCAGCATAAAGCAAGAGAGGACTGCAACAAAGGAAAGAAGATATAAAAAATCTGCAGCTAAGGCAGCTGCATGCTATCTTGGAAAGCTGAATTCCATCTCTGACGTTGCCCCAGAGATATTATGCAATGATACGTAAGTTGTGAAATGTACTCTTAAGTGGCTGTCACTGACTGTGTATGTTTCATTTTCCGGTGTTTGATTTGAAGTCCTAGACCTGGTATAAGATTTGAGTGCATGACCTGCAAAAACACCAGCTACTTATAATCACAACTGAAGTCTGTAAGAAGTGTTTTTGAACATATGGATGATAAATATATTGGAAAAATTAGGCCCGAGTAATTTAAAGTCAGACACCCTGCATTTAATTGATCTCTGTAATTGTAACTACTCTGCCCTAGGATCCCAATTTGTAAAATAGGGAGGAATAATACTTCTAATCTGAGCAAGGTACAACAGTGCAGCTTATTTACAGGTTACCAGCTATTATACTGATTAGTATCACAGAAAACAACAACAAGAAAAAAGCAATTAATAGTTCTGTCCCTAGTGCAGAACTTCAGCAGTATATAACAGTCAAAGCAAGTGGCCCACGTACCAGTAATGAGGAAAAACCAGAATACTGAGTAGATGCTTTTTATGTGAACTACATTCAGACTATTTGATAACTGAAGCAAAGTCCTTATTGCAAAAGAAGACAATCACATAATTTAAAATTCCAGAAACAAAAAAGAGAGATTGCACAAGCAACCTTAATTTTGGTATTTGCTAGTTTAGGAGCCTTAAAGTTCTTTTATTTTTTTACAGCCTTAAAGTTCTTTCAAACACAACATTTTGCTTAGCTATTCAGGTATTTAAAAACAAAACACTAGAAAAAAATTTTCATCCTATATACCATATTGATAGTCATGTGGCTCATCAACATGACTGGAACTTTTAGGTCTCTTGCTTCTCTACATTGTGTAAAGCAGCACAATACAAAATATATATAAAACAAACGTATTTGTTTCTAAATAATGGAAATTCAGCTTAGGTATATCCTGTTATTTCTGGAAGTTCTTAGAGGAGAACCAAAATTTTTATGATGTCCCAGGCACAAAAATGCCAGGAAACTGAAGTAAAGTAAGAGTTTTTCAAACAGCAAAAACCTGTATTTTGATATGAGTTTAAGTTAAATTCCTAAAAAGCTGCTGGAAAAAAACAAACTGTGAAATCATCAGACACTTGTTCTTTCATTTAAAGGTTGATAAAGCTCCTGATCCACTTACTTGGGAAACTTTTAATATAGACAGGGAAAAGGATGACTTGGTATTTCCATTATTTCAAATGTTTAAAACATTATATATGAACAAGCAGGAAAAAAAGCCATTTATTAAAGGGAAAAGAACCCTGCTCAGAGACATCTTAATGCAAACTGATGATCATACATGGACAGCGAAAAAGCTGTTTTTCAGCTTGACCAGCCAAATTCAAGTGAGGAGGGAACTGTTCAAGCAACTTTCTTAAAAAACCCCCACCCCAAAATAACAAGAAAATTTACAACAACAAAAACCCCAACAAAATGCAAAAGCCCCTCAAAACCCCTGTCCACAAAAGCAGATGGTTTGAGAGTGGGCAATGACTGGCAACACTACTGAAGTCAAGAATAAGTTCTTCACCACCATCTGTGTAACTGTGCCTGGAACTATGCCTTAAAAATCAACACAAGAAACATTTTTTTGTTAATAGGATGGACCTTGAAATATGCCTGCCATCTTCTACCAGTCATGGAAGTTGGGTGACCAATTTGCAGACTTCTAGATAGAGTCAGCAAATATTTCTGATTTCATGAAGCAAAAAAGGGACAACTCGGAGATGGTGGATGGTTTATTAAAGCATGTCTGTGGCTCTACTGTGATAGCCTGAGCAGATTTTTAATCAAAATTTATCAGAAATTCTTTATGAAAAAAACATCAACTCTGCAGCAGACATAAACAAGATTGGCTCACTAGAATGCCCCTTAAATAGCCTGAAAGCTAAAGTTATGTTAGTATTGTAGGAAACTTGAAAGCCCATTGATCCATTTATTTCCATAAAGCTCAGCAGATGTAAGAGTCCATCGGCAGGTTCTTTACTTTTTGGAAAAGAGCCCAAAGGCAAACTGAATTTGCAAGACTGCCCTTAAAATTACATTCTGTTGATGCTACAAGAAATTTTTAGTCACGACACAGGAATAGCATCTATGTTATCATCCATCTGGCTTAGTGCATTTATTTTCCCCACCCACCACCACCACTGGTTTTCCAGTCACATCCCCTGCCATTGCATCATCAGTTCCAAATAATTTTTAAATCATGATGATGTGTGGCACTGAAATTAAGGCAGGAAGTCTGTAGATGCCAGACTATCAATTTCTTAAATAACAAGTTGTTCTTAATAAATCCTTTATTGTTCTGTTTATAAGTTTTTCTTAAATAACAAGTGGTTCTCATTACTATTTCACAATAGAATTCTGAAACATCCACATCAGACTGGAGCTCCACTGCCTTTTGTAATGGAAATGATTAAACACTCTCATTCAAGGACTGTAAAAGCTAAGTGAAGGGGTATTAAGATAAACAAATGATGGGTGAAAGTACTGTTCCATTTTTGATATAGAAAAATGATAGACACTGACTTTAGAAAGGTAAGTGAAGAAGTTTGCAGCAAGCCTAAAAACTAAATCCAAATATCCTGAGTCAACAAAAGCATCCTTCCTGTGAAAAATATTCCATCAGAGAATGGCTCAGTGGAAAAGAAACATAACTCCCCAACATCTGAAACTATTAGCTGTATTAGCTTACCAGTGCTCTATATTCTCTGCTAACTTTCTACAGCAAACCATAAAACATGTCTTCAATGCACTGAAATGAAGCCAGGCCCTGATCTACAGGAATCATCTGAACATAATACAAAAACGCCATTACACAAATCTAGGCTAAATATATATCCGTAACTTCTACTAGCAGAAAAGCTTACACTAACATAACACTATCACAAGTGGAAGAGGTTAAATTAGAAACCACGCTCTTTTCTCGATTCTGTGCACATTACATCATACCTAGTAGCTAAAAGCAATGAGAACTCTCCTCAAGGAGAAGGGGACAACACTGCCTTTCCAACCTGGAGGCAAAAAAAAGTTTTATTTTATTTTAAAGAATAGGAAGGAGAGCTGCCTTCACCTTCTCCATTTCCAGCCTTTTTATTTCCATCCTGCCTTCCACTAGGTTAAGAAAAGCAGCAGCTTCTGTTATGTTTCTGGTTGAGTATCTGGGCTTCTAGTCCTGCGGGGATAAAGCCTGCTCTACGGTATGTGACATAGTCAGTTGGTAAAGGACTCATCAGGATTCAAACATCATGGTTTTAATTTATAATTTAGTCAAGTCTAAGAATACGTTCCCAATGATTTTTAAAGTGCATCTTTGAAGTACCGGACAAAGGTCAAAGTACATCTCTAATTCCAGAGCTATAGTCAAGTTCAAGGTCAAGTTATTTTCCAAACTCTGCCACTGCCGTTTTTTTCAGTAACATAGAAAAGAGGGAAAAAAAGAAGAAAGAATATTTTAACCTTAAATAGGTGTTCAATAGCATTTTGGTTTATGTTATTTTTTCCTGAAACCTGAATTTTTAGTATAATCAGTCTGATGAGCTGTCACCCCAAATGGTTTAACTCCCACAAAATTATGAACAACTTCAAAAACGGCTTCATGAAGAAAATAAGCAACCTTAACTATAGATGATGTTTCTAATTCTGACTGTTGTGATCTCATCTCTTATTTCTTCATTGCATACCTTCAGATCCTAAGTAATGGAAATACATTTGCAGATCTGGACTAAGTTCTTAACCTGCAACAACAAAAGTCTAAGTTGCTTGTATATATATACTTGTTCTTGTAATAAGTAACACCTAAGAAATACCATAAGATTAACAGAATTTAAAAAAGTTTGTATTTTTCCATTTGTACACTCTGTACATGCCACCATTTTGGAGGCAGGCAATTTCTTCATTTCTCCTACACCATCTCTATTTCTGAAATAGTTAGAAAAAGAATAAAAAAATCCACATAGAAATAGGCAAAGGTAAAGTCAACTGCTCTTCCTGAAATTTCAAATGTTTAGTTCATATTTACAGCATACCTTATGTATTTGCTTTTATTGATTTGCCACAGCCTATTAACATGTTATATTCAATACATTAAAAAGTTATTCTCTACTACTCTGTAGCCATTCCTTCTCTTATAGTCAGCTGTTACATTGCCTTCAATAACATATGCTTATCTGTAGAGTTGCCGTTGGAAATTTTTAAGTATGTATGATTTTTAGCAATATAATACAATTTCATGGGCACAGAGAGGACTTTCACTGTTCTCACATAATGACAGGCAAACAGTAATAGGTTTACTCCAGTTGCGGGTAGGTTCACGCTGTGCTCACAAGCTAAATTTCAGTAGACGGCTGCACCTTGGACCCTTTATCATTCACATATGGCCACTGCATTTTTACATGCTTGAAAACTGAAGGATCATTAAATTTAATCTTAAAGTATTAATAAAAATGTTAAAAATATATTTTATGACCTACTTTTTTCTTGTGAAAGTTGCAATTTAGTAATTTTTTTCATGAAGATACAAATACCACCTCTTTGAACTACCTTATTGGTTTTTTCTTTGCTGTAATTATTTTTAAACATATTTGTATACCTTTTAAAAATGTATTTTAACTATTGAAGTTAGTGTTCAGATGACTATAAAAATTAGCGATTTACTGACTTTTCTACCTTCTTGCACACGAGACATTCTGTGTGGGTATATGTACAGAGGGAGAAACAGAATGTACTCCTGAGATCAAGTTTGTCACCAAGAAAATGCAATTTAAACAGTAAGCATTTCCTTGTTTTAAACCTGTAATCCAACAGAAAAAACCCACATTTATCAAATTCATTTTATATTAGCAGCTAGACATTTCACAATAGCAGCACTGGGAGGTACCCTGCAATTCTGAATTGGTTCCCTGAATATAGAATAGAGATACATTTAAATTCAAATAAAAATTTGGAATTTTGCATTGGGTGATTTTCATTACAGCAATTGTATTATATTCACACAGAAAGTAAAAGTGCATATTTCATTTTGCTTCAAAAGTCAGCAGTATTTTACTAGCTCATGCATAATCCTTTAGGAATAAAACATATCAGTAATCATCTTCTGCTTCCTCAGTCTCTTCCCTCCTTCAGCTTTTAACTCTCTCAGTACAAATTTGAACCTCTACTTTGTTTTCTGTTTGAGAGAGATGTACAAAATATTCATGTGAGAGAAACAAGAATAAAAACAGAAGAAAGATGATAATAAAAGAAAAAAGCAAAGCACTGCAGGAAGGCATATGATACCTTACATAAAAATCCAATATTATTTCTGTCCTTTTCTAATTATTATGAAATTTCATGAGCCTCTTCATTGAGAGATGCTACACATTCCTGTGTAGAGGATTTAACACTGTATGTTGTCAAGCAAATAATACTTAAATTTTACAGAAAGGCAGTTTCTTTGACAGAGACAAAAGAATTGGCAGAGCTCATCGAACTGAAAGTCCATATCCTAAGACAATGACCAGCACCACATGATTCACAGGAAGAATCTTCCTAGTCCCTTTATTGTTGACCTCTGACCTGAAGCGTGTGTCTTACATCACTTACATTTTCTTCCCCTGGCTACAAGATCTCTGATTGTTTTTATGCATATAAATAATGTCTCTGCTATGCAAAAGGATTACTGAAACAGGCTCCAAAAGACCTAGGAGTATGTATGTCCAAAATGAAGCCAGCAGGTAAAACCCAGATTTTTTTTTTAAAGATTGATTTTAAACAATACATTATGATATGAAGACTTTGTATTTTATTAAATTTTGTTAAAGCAAGCTCTGCATTGCAAAACCAACTGGGCTGCAGCCACAACCATTAAAGCCCAGCAGATAGCAAATAATAAGCCCCATGGTTTTACTAGTTTGTACGCCAGTTAAGACAAAAAAGCAACACTGCATTTGCAGCCTTAGTGTAATTCCACTGGAACAGTTGCACCGTGTTTCTGTATAGAACACATTCCTTGTCCTTTAAAGGGTATGCTATCTTATACTTGAGAAGGTTTCTTTCTTTTTTCCTCCCGTAATTGAAAAGTATTGTTTACTGCCGATTTAAGGCTTGTTTTGATGAAGAGAGAGCTGATGAGGCACTCAAGAGCTTGTATTAAATCAATACTAGACAGAAGTGAGCAGCTTGTATATGCGCTGTGGGATACACTTGCTCACATATTTATCTTCCATATTTTGAAAGAAGGTTACAAATATTTTTATATATATACACACATATAAAGGAGTGTGAGTGAGCAAGCTCACATTCCAAGAGAAGTTTTCTGGCTATGTCAGGAGTGAAGTCCACCCCCTACTAGACAAACCTATTTTTTTCAAACACAAGAGGATATTATCAGAGAAGTCCGTGCTGATATACAGAAACCAGAGATCGTCATGGCTCGGTGAGGTGATGAGCTGACGGGTGGATGGCGCCCATTATCTTCACTTCTCAATCCAAGTTTTCCTGAAAAACCACAGGGGGAGGAGAAGGCTCCAACTGCGCATAAGGCACAGAGGACAAGAAAGGATTAGGAGTGAAGAGCAAGGAAAGGAAGGATAATGCAAGAGATATTGCAGAGGTTTCAAAGAGCTGGAAAATAGTTTCTAGATTAAAAGACCGAGTTGTCAGTAGTTTAAAGCAACATTCAGGTTTTAACTTTTATACAAGGCTCTTACATAAAATAACTCTGAAGTAAGAAACAATTGACCAAAAGGAATTTACCTTTACTATATATAGAAAATATACTCAAGTTCAGCTGTTTCAACGCTCCTTGGAATTTTAAAATGTTTCAAGCCTTTGTTCGGCAAGCGTATCACCCGCTACCCAGCCACCAGCCAGGGGAACCTGAAATGAAGTATAAGGGGAAGCTGGTGCATGAAACTCAGCTTAACTGCTTCTACATCAAACCCGGAGGTAAGACAACATTACCCAGTTGCGTGCACGCAAACTGTTCTGGTATCTACCTGCTGGGATAAGTATTCCCTTTCTATTTAAATAGAACAGTCTGTATAATGTATGAAACTAAACTAATAACTTATAGTAATAGTTGGGGGTAATGTACTGTGAAGTCCTGTATGTGTGATCACACTACCACAGGATTTAGATAATTCTGGTAATTCTCAAATCTGTGGAGTTAAGTAGATGGACGGCTTCTCTTGGTAATATATTGTCTTTTGAGCATCTAATGAACATCGCTTTCCCACTTCCACTTTGACATGAGAGAAAAAAAAAAGGCATGTAAGTATAAGGAACAAGAAGGAAAAAGGGCTTTTTTTTTTTGTAGACAAAGAGGCTAAGAAGTTTAAAACATACAAAAGCTCGAAATATTACATGCATAGGTGTGTGTGTGTGAAGGGACTAATCCGAAAAGGGGGCTACGCGAGAGATTCCTAAAAACCACCTAGCTCTAATATTTTCATTTGCAGAAGAAATATGTAGGTATTCATGTACGTATTTACACTGATCTGGAAACATCTACCATTTTATGCTATACAAGGAGGTGTGTATGAAGTAGAGGGTATACAGGTAGTCACATGAAAATAACCTCTTTAAAAAAAATTATCTGTTCCAACTTGAACTCTTGAGATTTACTGCATCATATGCCTATCTTATCTTGAAAAGATGTCCGGAATTCCCAGCGCTGGCAGTACACTCTCAGCAGTAAACGTCCAGACAAGCTAATATGTTGCTTATATGCTGACATCCATAAATGGGAAACAAAGACTGTGTCTAGCAGATATACGCAGTATTATACTCCTCCCATTCTATACAGAAACTCATCCACAACTGCAGGATGCTTGATACATGCTTTTAATGCTATTCCATATACTTTTCCTACCAATTTGTTTGCCCAGGCAGGGATACAGTCCCACCATACACAAAATAATTACCAGCCATCAAAAAACTACATAGCTTTGTTATCTTAGCTCCTTAGCCTGTTTCTTCTCACATGACATATAGTTTCTCTGACTTTCAGATTGGACTCCATCGTTCCACGTAACTGAAAACCTATGTTAGGATTACTGCACTTTTTTTCCTTACACTTTTTTTTTTTTTACCACCTTCATCACACAACTGAAACACATAATTAGAGCAAAAAGATGGCTGCAGTCCTCAGAGTTAAGTTGCAAAAAGCCACTTTACAAATGCAAAGCATTCTAAATTGTTTGCTTTGCTCAGTCAAAGACTTCCACAACTGGTACCAAATCCTCAGGGTAGGAAGGGTGAGGAAGAAACATCAAAAATATCCTTTTAGGAAAGTCTGACTAGAAATATCTGTGCTGAATTGGGTAGAGTGACAAAGGACATGGTTTTACGCATCAAAACTTGCATCTTAATCTTAAGGCCTTCACAACTGGCATGTACAATTTCCACTGAAAAAGATATATTCTATTTAAAGGAAAATATGAATAATAAGGCAGCCGTGGAAAAAATAAATTTAGAAAGACTTACCAGTACAAACAATTTTGCTTTAAAAACAACAAACAATAAAGGGATATTACAGTTTCTCCTCTGTTGTTTGTTTTTTTTTTAATTTGAACCCTAAAAAACTAAATCACAGAACTACATTTACTCTCCACAATAAGCACAAAAAAAAAATCCCAAACACCCTAAAGTAGAATTAACCAATACCTGCTAATCCTAGAATCACATTAATAATTTAGTTTGGTTAGGGCCTCTGTAGATCATTTACTTCAGCCTTCTGCTCAAAATAGGGCTAGCTTCAGTAAGATAGAGAATTAGGAAAAAAAGAAATTATGATCAACTACGAGTTACCACAGAAAAGTATATTCTACGGCACTTTTTAAGTCAATTTATTTTTTTAAAGTAATTTGCATATATGCATATCTCTTTACAACAAATTATCCTGTCCCTTTCACTACATTAAAAATCCACTCCTGCTTCCATAGACTCAAGCAGAGTTTAGTTACAGATTTCAAAAACAGGCGTATCAGGTTGTATACTCTAGAACAGGCAAGCCAACTAACCACTAGACAGCAAGATCATGATTTCCCATCTTAAAAATCACCTGCCCTGAGCCAGCACTGCTGCATGTCCATCCACACCCAATTGCAAAATAGTGTTTAGATATGCCATCAAGTTACAATAATATTTTTAAATCTCAACAGGCAAGCATTAAAGATTTTTAGGCATCCTTGAAAATTAAAATGAGAGACAGAAAGCACAAAAATCTTATATATAAATGTACATATTTAATGTTTTTATTTACAAAAATGTAAATCAGTATCTATACCATTTCCAAGGGGCAGTTTATTATTTTTCTCAACATTCTGAAGCAGTTTTTACCATCTTCTAAGCACATTAAAATCATTAGTAGATTGAAATATAGACCACAAAGGGAGGAACTATATGGGAAAGGTAGTAGGAAATTAGTAATGCTTTTATATATGCTCTTATAAAGCGGTCTAAGAACAGATAATTTCTGAGTGTAGGTACGAGGAAGTCAGTAAACTGACCGCTAGACAGTGCCTCACATGAAAAAAGAAAAAATTATTGTCACTATGCATCTGATAAGCAAGTTTCTTCCTGCTCCTATTTATTTGCTTCTCTCAAGAAAATTTGCACATGACAAACTATAGAATAGTTAAGTTGGACACAAACTGTAAAACAGGTTTCAAAAAAAGAAAAAAAAAGCATGCAACATGACAAAGCTCATGCTGTGACCTTAATTTTCTGGGTTTAGAATCAACTCTTACTACAACACTGATGTATTTTCAGTATGTATACTTTCCTTTTAAATTTAAAAAAGGAAAATAATATCTATGCTTAACAGTGTTAGCATTCCAATGCTCTCAGCAAAACTGAGGTTTCACTTTAAGGTCAATAACATCCAGGCAAGATAATCGTGACCTCTACTGCTGTTCTGTCTTGCTGGATGCATGATGAATTTTTATAATGCTGATCAAAGGAGAGAAAGTGGAATGGGAAGAAGAAAGAGCTATTTGTTTATTTCTCCAAGACAAAAATGTCTCCAAGGACAGAACCTCAGGTAAACCACAAACATTCGTATTCTGAACAAACGGCAGTAGTCAGTCCAGACAGGCTTTAAAAAAAAAAAAAAAAAGCTTTAGCCAAATCTGTTTAGCAAACAACAGGCTGAAAAAAACATACCTCTAATGAGGGCAAGGCCCTTCTGCCAAAATTACTTTGAATTTCTATAGTTTGAGCTTTTACTTTTCAAACACTTTTGTTCCAAATTGACAAATATTTTTCAAAGAGTTTTAAACTACAGAAATATTTTCTTCAACAAAACATGCAGGTTCTAGCAGGCCAGAATAATAATTTTGCAATCAAACTTAACCTCAAAAAACCTGTTTTTAAGTTATTCAGCTGTGACAAAAACATTGCATTTTGCTTAATGATGCAGCAACAGAAAGCCATGTAGTATTTCTGAATCAGCAGACCACTGAATTTAGAGAAAAATAATACAAATTGAATGAAGTTAAAAACATTTAAAGGTATTTGTTTCAAAATTCAAAAAGACCAATGAGCATCTGGGGAATAATCAATTGAATACACATTTCAATTTACTGCATTCACCCTGTTGGTTTTTTTTTGTTATTGGACCAGATACTGTATGTTGGCAGGTAGGAGGCTGATAAATAAGGCTCTCCATTTAAACTGACATTTTTACCAAAATCAAAACCAAACAGAAACTCTATTACATCATAAAAACAAAGCCTGGAATATCTATTTTGCCTGTCTCAGTGGAAACAATTGAGCAACTAGTTGTTTATTGGTCAATATGCAGAAAGCTGAATCTAAATATATACACAAGTAAATTTAACCACCAAATGCTGGTTTCATTCTCAAATAAAAACACATTCAGAAGAAAGAAAATATTTAAAATATTGAATTACAGAATATATAATGTAGTATAGACTAAGAACATATTTCAAGGTAAAAAAGACACTATAGTATCCAAAAGAAGATTGTTTTTCATGACATATTCATTTTTACATATCACTCAAATCCTATTACTGTTGTCTCCTGCTTTCCCTTCAGAAGTAAATTTCTAATACTCTTCAAACTAAGATGTTTTTTACAAGAGAAATGCTACTTGCAGGGTCAGTGGTCTTTAGAAATGCCTACAGACACTTGTTATCCATTCAGTATTTTTTACCAGGATGTATTTACTTAGCAGGGTGAACTGAAATGAGCCACAATCAGTCTCCAAGATGATGAGTTGTTCTATTTGAGAGGGCTCTAGGATGCTGTAACATAGAATTTAAGAATGAAAAATAACAGTTTGAGGAAAATATACAGTTTGGAAAAATTTTCATATATAAATAATTATGACCTACAGGGGAAAAAAAAAACCAACCCAGAAACAAACAAAAACCCCTTATGCTACTTCTTTGGACAGCTGGCAAACTTCCCTCTCCCTCCCATACCTTCTCATCTACTGGACATCTTTGCAGTGTGGAAATCTGGGAAAATAATACTAAATTTTCAGGGTTCTGATAGACGTATGGTGGCAGGTTCAACTGGACAACTGAAACTAGTATGAGGTTATGTACTTATCACGTGTGTCTAGACAGTTTTACCAAAACCAGGCATGCTCGGTCTGCTTTTGTATCACTTCCTGAACCTCTGCAAAAGCTCAAATTCAGTAGAATATGCCACATCTGACTAAGAAGTTTCATTCAGTTTCAAGCCTAGGAGATGACATGATCAAAGGCTTTGCTACAAATGTGGCACAGAAATTAAAAGTAACTTCTATGCCCAAATATGTTTAGAATCTAGTCAGATATAGACTATTTGTTGATCTGTCACACAATTTCTTTCTCCACTTGCTGTAGCACAAAAGCACCCAATTAACCTGTATCAGATCATCGTCATAATTAGCATACTAACTATTATAAGGTAGGATCTTGTATTTTTTTCTGGCAGCTGAAATGCTCAAGGTGAAGCTAGCTCTAAGATATGCAACTTAATATTCATCAAATTCTCTGTGTCCTGTAAACATGAAAAACAGTATTCAGTGATGAAATGATAAATCAGTCAACTCAAGAAATAATTCACTGACCCAGCATACACCCATATACACCTGGTACAATATACAGTTGGGAACAGTTGCGAGTAAATTATTATACAACTGATCAGTGCTAAAAGGAGAAAATTAAGTTATTTTAACTAATAATTTACAGTTATGCATTTCTTCTGAATTCTCTCATATTAATCAGCATCAAGTCTTAAGCAACAGGCTCTAAACATTGGTTTTCACAATAAATATCACCAAAGATTAAAGAAAAAAGTAGTAATTATGTAGTTAAGGTTACTCAAATATAGAACCCAGGAAATTTTTTAAAACCCTTAAAATCGTTACATGATCTAACCAAAACCAGAACTACTGTCTTGCTCTCAGAAAGAAAGCATCTAACATTGCAGTTAACTACATAAGTTTAAAGGTCACATTGAAAATACCTATTTGATCCGTAAACCTTCTGTTTCTTGGTGGACAAGGATTTCTGCTGGCATTAAATACTGTAATTTGAGCTTTCCTCCTGGCTTTGAAATGAATAACCCTAGCTCTAGCCTAACAGATTTCCCAAACTAAACTTTTCTGTGAAATAGTGGATCTGTGCAAACATTAACTGGCATGGATCCCAAATCCAGCCTGAAAAGTCCTGGGATTAGACTGTAACACGGTGTTTAGACAGTATTTCAACTTCAGATGACCAAGATCATACGGAACAACAGAAGAAATATGAAAACCAATAAAGTAGAAAGTAAGATCTAAATATTCCTTAAGTATTCATAAACATATTTATTGTGTATAATTTTGTTAAATTATACACAATAAAGGAAAGCTTTTTCTATTGTAATCATATATTGGATGCAAAGCAATCTTTACAAAATGATAGCTATACCATGACAAAATGTTGGCAGACTTGTCCAGTACACAAGTACCACCTTTTGCTGCCAAGAGCATTTATTTTAGACTGTGTGATACAACCAGCCATAGATATTCAGCTGTACTGAAATGAAGTTGGTTTCAACAAACATTCAGAATATTGGAAGAAACAAAACACTGGGCAGGACTTCTTTATTCCTCCAAATGCTGGCTTGGAGGAATTTTTTCTGAAATTTTTCTGAAATTTACATTGTCACAAAACGCAAATAGGTTATGGGTTATATGTTCCTGTTATATGGGAAAGCAACTATACCAATTAGAAAAACAGGGAAAACTTCTAGTTTTGTTATATCTAATAAGAAGATACATATGAAAAATCGAGTAAGATGTAACCAAGTCAAACAAAAGGTTAGAAAAAGATAACTTGTTTCCAGATCCTGTGAAGTATTGCTGCCAAAATGTCCACTGTTTTGCCAAGTAAACAGCTGTTACTGAGTACTCCTTGTTAATATCTGGAAGCAGGAGAAAAATAATATTATAAGATTAGGGCCTAAAAAACCTAGTTTTGGATGAAAACTCCATTGAATAAGGAAGAAGTCTGAAGCCTTAGTTTTGCAAAAATTATAAAGACAAGTTGTATAATAAAGCAAAACACAAGGAAAATATTCATATAGAAAATTGAAGACAGGTATTCAGAGTCATGTTTGGATGAGACCCTAGTGAAAACAGATACTTAATGTTGAGGAGGTTCCTTTATTTTATGTAGCAAAGGCTTTGAAATACACAGTAAGGAAGAAATGGCTAGAGGTATCTGCATCTCAGTGAAGAAATCGCCCCATGAACAATCTGTAGGGACCTAAAGAAAACCTCGAAAAGTCAAATGAGTTGGTAAATAACTTTTCTTCTATGGGTCTGTAATGCCACTTTGCTCTGGAAACATAGATGTTTCCATGAAAATCTGAGAAAACAGAAGTTTTTCCTTCGAAGTACCTAGACCTTCAGTTTTCTTGAATAATTAATGATTAAGTCTTTGTAAGAGTATTTTAGGAAGATAAATACCTGGGAGTAACGTATCCCTACACCTAGAACACATCTGATGCTAACTGAAATCCTGAACTAGTGGATTTTTTTTAGTAAAGCAAACATGAATCTTCTCTCAGACAACAAAATTCTCAAATTAAATAACAAACATAGATTTACTCATGGTTAGATTGAACAGCTAACTGTGGTTAAAATCAGACCCACAGACCCAGGCTGAAGATGACTTTATAAAACCAGGAGTACCACTGGCTGGGGATGTTATTTCTTTTTTTCCATGCTTGCACTCAAGGGAATGATACAGTAAAGAGTGCCACCAGGTCAAGAAACTAGCAGATCTCCCAGCTGAGAGATCCTAAACTGAAAGAAACATGTTACTTTCATGTTGCCACTGGCAAATTGTCAGTCTAGGTATTGTGGGTTCACCTCAGCTGGCAGCTTAGCCCCACCCAGCTGCTCACTCCCTCCCCTCCCTAAATATCAGCAGGCAGATATTTAGCCATTTCCAGGAAAGCAGGGCTTTGTCATGTGTAATGGTTACTTGGGAAGATAAACACCACAACTCCAAACATCCCCCCTTCCTCCTTCTTCCCCCAGCTTTTATTGCTGAGCATAGCATCATGTGGTATGGAATATCCCTTTAGTCAGTTGGGGTCAGCTGTCCCAGGTGCATCCCCTCCCAAATTCTTGTGCACCCCCAGCCTACTCACTGGCAGGGCAGTGTGAGAAGCAGAAAAGGCCTTGATGCTGTGCAAACACAGTTCAGCAGTAACTACCCTAAAAGGACCATTGCCTAGACAGAAGAACCCAGAAAAGAAGCATTCTGCATTCTGCTGTTACACAGTTAGCCAAAAAGGCCTGGACAAGTTACTTAAACATAGGCCCACTGCTCAGAGGCATATGTTAGTACGTATATGTGAGACCCTGTAAATCTAAAATTCTGACATCTCTTAGGGAACAAATGGCTTACACCCCCCCAAAACCCCCAATTTTTCTCCTAATAAAAAACCAAACAAATCACAGTTTACGTGTAGTACTCAGACTAAAGACTGTCTTACTTCACGTCAGCATAGAGTTATGACAGCTTCTAATTACTCCTTATACCAATTGTCTCAACAAAAATGAAAAATTAATAGATCAGGTTTCAAAAGGTAGATATTAGTATATACATACATAAACTGCTAATGGATTTTCAAAATGAGATTAAAAAATATTACATATACATAGGAAAGACTCTTCAAAATCAGATGGGATAAATAGGTCTCATGGTACTTAAAATCCGAATGTCTGACCTAGTCTAGGTTAGCCTGGAGATGTCTGCATTTCTTTTCAGTTTCTTTGGGAATTTCAATTCTTTTTCAGCCTATCAAATACTCTCAAAAATGGAAGTTTCATTTAGGTTATTTAAAATGTTATTTCTCTATTGTTTCTACCACATAGTGTGTGTGTACAACAGGATTCCCTCCTGATATACTTTCCAACTCCAAATTATAAAGTAAAAAGGTCTAGCAGATTATCACACTGGGCTGCTTCGTATGCCACGAATTTCCTCTGCTTTTACTTCATCCAGAGGGAACACTTCTGCATCACAGTTTACATAAAACCTTTTTTCAATCTGTTTTTATGCATCAAGCGCAAACTATAGATCATACTGCAGCTCTGCTTCCAAGTACAGACATAAACTGTAGATTTATAAATGCTCATTCTCATATAATTGAACATTGTAACAGTCTGTGTGTATATCTGCATGTAAAAGTACAGCTTTCTCATGTCTTCCACTTATTTCTGAGTTTGCTTGACACTTGCTAATTCTTGTATAAAGATAATCATGCAAGATAAACACAGAGCCCAAAGTAATAACTTTGTCTTTCATCAGGGTTTAAATTAGGCTCTCCACTATGTTATCAAGAGTTACCCCTGACAGTTTAGAAGTAACCTATCTTCCAACTTGCTGTAAGGACAGTATTTTGGAGCTGGAGCAGAAGACAGGCTTCGAATTGGCTGCATTTGCCTATTTTTATGCAGAAAACCAAGAATACAAATATTATGCCAACCCTCAGTAGATCTGCTTCATGGTGAGACTTCCCAACACTGAATGGGGTATATTCAGAACACGCACACAATATCTCTGCGAGTCTATACGCCTGTCACATGCACACGAACATAAAAATCTACTATTTGTCAGTTAAATGAAGAAATTACTGTTAAGTATTAATTCTAATACTTTCTTTAGAAGAGTGGCATTTTAGCAAGCACTGAGTGACTCTTCTCTTTCAGCACATCAAAAAGCAAAATGTATTCCTTCAGCTGTAACTGTTAATCAGCTAGTTTCAGCCCTCGAAAGCTGCAGTCTCATCATTTGGACTGCCTTAACCAAGAACGGACTCTGAAAAGGAGCTCACTTCTTCAGTATTTAACCCAACATATCACATACTTACATCTGGCATTTCTGTACAGTAGAAAAGGGTCCTGCAGCTGGAAATCAAGGTCTTTAGTAATAGGTTCTGTTCGATTTTCCATGCTCAGTCTGTTCATAATTGTGAAGCCATGCCTTGGAGAAGCCGACCTGAAAATTATCAATTAGAAATCACATCAACTCAAGGAAAAAAAGAAATTACTAGAATTTCTTTGTTATATAGTTCTCCAAAATTGCTTTTTTTATTTCTAAGAGATACTACAAAAATCTAATTTTGTTGCCAAGGAAATAACAATTGACTCTTGCAGTGTTTCGTGCCATCCTTTTAATTTTGTCAAAATCCTACATTATGTATGAGAAATAACAGAAGCACCATTGGTCTCACAATAGCTACAGAGAGTATGCCACATCTGTGATACTACCATTTGAGGTCCAATTATTTAGTCACAGCATAATCATATCTGCATGATCATATCTTTCACTTCAAGTTATAAGGCCTACAACTTCTGAACAGGCAAGATGTTACAAAACACCACTTTGTCCCAGAACATCAGTATCACGTTATCCAGCCACCACCATCCACCCTATAGTTTCTTGCTGGAGTAGAAAACAGCAGTTAGAACAATTCAGTCATGGGCCAGAGCAAGTATATTTTTTAACACTCAGGTTAAAAATTACAGATAGAAACAGTCATCCCAGATAGGATTTTCAATACCATCTAAAGCATAAGAACAAAAGTGAGAGCGGTGAGACATTGGAACAGGTTGCCCAAAGAAGCTGTGGATGCCCCATCATTGGAAGTGTTCAAGGTCAGGCTGGATGGGGCTTTGAGCAATCTGATGTAGTGAAAGATGTCCCTGCCTGCGGCAGGGGGGTTGGACTAGATGATCTTTAAAGGTCCCTTCCAACCCAAACCATTCTATGATTCTATGACTCTAAATCATTATGCTTGTTCATGGGGGTTACACTTCAAGTCAGTTACATAATTTTTATTAATGTGAGCTGTTAAACCTATCACGATCCTGACAGGAGACATTACTTTCAAACCAAGTATGACAATAAAGGAAAAGATGATGGCTAAACATTTGGGAAAAGTGCCATTTCTGGTAATTGCTGGTGGGTGGATTCCTCTATGAAATCCAAAGCACAGGAACCTGCATTACAGGATTGGAGTCAACAGAAAACTAAACAAAAGTGGAACTCTTAACAAGAATCCTTGTTTACAACAGTCAGTACTTCACTTAAAAAAACTCAAAGAAACAAAAAAACCAGTCCACTTCCACTGGTGTTAACCCAGTCAGAAGTCTGATTTTTTGACCATTCCTCAGAATTCCCAAAGATGAGATAGGTGATAAATAAGTCAGCTCAAGTAAACTGGTCACATTACTTTACATTGTCACAACAGTAATGAGAAGCAACAAAGGCAACACCAGTGGTCTCCAACTTATGGTCTGTTGGCAATGTTTTTTCCACAAGACTTTATGACTTTGTTCAAAGCCACAGGAAATTAAAGTTAAAACTGATGGGGACGGCAATGTATGATGTTACTCACAGCTCACAACCTGTTCCATACTGTTGCCTATAGGGCAGCCAGGGTAGCAATCTCTGCTGTAAATGGAAACTTCCTCAGACAACAAAAAGAACAGTGAAAGATCACAGACGCTAGAAGTGCCAGGTTACATGTTGTCAGTTGCAGAGTTTTAAAACCAACACACCAGAGAAATACTACTTCTGTTTTGCAGTACACAACTAGCCACCTCCACCTACTGCTAGCATAACTATGGCCAGTTTTTTCCTCTTGTGGTGGTAATTATAACAGCACCTTATCTCCACTTACCTGAAAGCAGCTTAGAAAAATTACTGATGATGATTTCCACTGCTGGTACAAAAGAGCTCAAAAGATTAAAACCAGCATTCCCACTTCACACAAAGCTCACAGTCTCTTGGGCCTCCCTGTCACTTCACACATACATCTCTCGCCTTCTCAAAACAATCTCTTGCTTTCTCAGTTCTCCTGCCAGATCCTCATCAACATAAATGTTGAAGGAGAAAGTTTCTGCTTTGGTGTCCCATCCCAGCAGCTACTGCAATATCCGCTTACTGTATTATTTTCTGATTTTAACAACAGTCACAGAGAAATGCTGAGGCACTAACTTGGAAACCTAAACATAAGGAAGGCTTCACAACAGATCTAAGGTACATGCTAGAATAAATGAGGTAACCAATGGTCTGAAAAGCCACAACCAGAGCTGCTGCTAAAAGAAAGCATTAAAAACATCCAAAATGTTGGATGAAATATGCATGAAAAATGAATAATCAGATACAAGCAGCATGAAAGTTCCCTAAGTAGGGAACACAATACTTCGTAAGTTCTACCACTCCTTTACTTTACGGAATACCATTCTTTATTTCACTATTTGTTTTTTGTTCAGACACCTTTTAAACTGCAAATGCTACAACCTATTTAAAACAACAGATTTCTGTGGTTTACTCATATTGAGATTTAAATCACATTTGGAAGTCTTATCCGAATATAAGGTGATGTCTCCTTCTCACTGTCTTCTTCCCCACGCATGCCTCTGCCAGTTTCAGTTTCTTTTCACCCTTGAACAAGGAGGAGCATTTTACTTCATTCAGCCATGCTCCATCCCAGCTAATTTTCCACATCCACAGTTTTCACCAGCAGACATTAAAACGTTACGTCCTTACCTTGTGTAAACAAACAGCGTTCCCTCCACATCAGTCTTCTCCTGAAGAAAAGGAAAGTTAAGAAAGTTGAATCAGGGCAGCATTTTGCTAGCCACCAGTGAGCCCCCCCTTTATCTCTGTTTTACCAATACCATCAGTTACACCTCTCTCACCTAAGCCATGAAAAAAATAACTAAACCCAACCTCATCAGCTGGTGGAGAGAGACTAGAGCTAGCACAGGTCACCGTGCAGCTGATCCAAGTTTTATGATAAGGTATGAAAAGGCTAAAGGCTCGACACCATGAGACTAAACACTGCACCGGATTAACTCTCTGCTACACCCGAGGGCAACACACGGGCCAGATTCAGGGAGAGGATTTTCCAAATGGCGCCTGCCCTCAGGGGCAACGCTCAGGACGGGTAAGGGGGAAACCACACAGAAGGCAGATTGCGCAGGTTCATCAAGCACAGGCCCTAAGCCCCACCATTATAGCAAACCAAGAACCACCCACAGATAACCAGAACGTTAAATTACCAAAAGATTCCCCAAATTATTTTTTTTTTATCTTAAATAGCTGTTTTAGTAACCCAAATACACTTTTGTATGCGTTTTGGTTCCGTTATAGACGGTCAGATAGCAGAGGAGCTCCTGAGGCCCACACCCTGGTTTAAACCCCAGTCTCCTACAGCCCTGCCCTGCAGGATATAACTTTTACAGCCCTGCAAGCCTCTCAAAACCCACTTTCTAGGCACCACAGGGCTTCCCACACTCGCCAGAGAGGCTGAGCCAGGCACAACCCCTCACCCAGCCTGGCGAGGGCAGGGAGCACCCCAGGACACCCGGCCGGGCCAGGGGCCGAGGCAGCCCCTCAGCACAGCCCTCACGACCGCCCTCGCACCTCAGCCACGGCGGCGCCCACCCCTTCCCCCTGCCCCCTGCCCCCTGCACACAGGGGAGGGGCGGGGCCCCCTCGCCGCCCGCCCCCTGCCCCGACGCCCCGCCCCCGCGGCGTGGGCGGGGCCGCTTCTCGCCCCGCCTCTGCCGAGGGGCGGAGGGTGCGGGGAGGGGCGGCCGCACGTACCCACTCGTTGGCGCGGTGCCCGAAGGTGTAGAGCGCCACCTGGCTGGCCACGTCCACGATGCTGCTGATGTAGGGGTCGTGCTGCTGCAGCGCCGCCAGGCTGATGTCCAGCCCCTTGCCCAGCAGGGCGGCCCCTGCCACCGCCGCCGCCATTTTGCCTCCGACAACAACACAGGGTTCCTAGTAGGCGCGACTAATCCAACGCCGAGAGGAAGGGTGGCCGCTCCCACCCCCGCCCGCCCAGTCGGAGCGAGAGCGGGCGGGAGAGTCGGGGCCCAGCCGCCGCAATCGAGCGCCGAGCGGCGCCGGCTCAGGATTGTTGCCGTTGGCGACGGGGCAAGCTGAGGGGCGGCCTGGCGGGGCCCGCCCCGGCCGCGGGGAGACGGGGAGGGCCAGGCGGCATCGCAGCGCCTCCGCCGGCAGCGACCCGCCTGTGCTGGCTGGATTTCCCTCGGTGCTGGCACCCTTCGTTTTCAGGCTTCTCCCTGCCGCTGGGGAGGCCACTGACTGGCTTCCTTCCTGCCAGCTGCGCGCCCGAGGAACAACATGGTTCCGGCGGCAGCAGGCCTGAGAGAACCGGCCAAACTCGGCGGGAAGTGCTGCTAGGGCCGAGGTGCTCGCTGTGCCGAGCAGGGAGTCCTGCATGCCCACGGTGTGCCCGTTAGCCTGAGCGGGAGGCGGTGTGGTGTGCACCACAACGTACAGAGCCTCAGGAGAGCAGGGAGCCACGTGCCAAGGTGGAGCTGAAGCCACATAGGCTTGGCCTCAATGTACGCACAGGAGCATTCGGGCGCACCGGTGTTACCTGAGGAGAGACTGTACGTGTGAGACTGCGCAAAGTTAGCAGTGTATCTGTAAGCACATGTATCTGTAAGGATGCGTGTGCTTCCTGTGTGCTCGCACATGTGCACCAAGGCAATGCATGCACGGCACTCAAACAGGGAGAGAAGTTGGTTCAGATTGATGAATATACACAGTCTGTATTTACTAGCATACACTCACAGACTTCTGCATAGAACTTAAGGGAAAAAGAACATGAATGCAAACTGAGCCACCATACAACCCTTGTGTGTATATATATATATATACACATACATGTGACAAGCAGCTGAAACATAAACAAGCATACTATGATATGGAGATATACAAACAGCAGAGGAACAGATGGACAAGACCATGAATTTAGTTACCATATTTTCCTGTCAGACACACATATTTATTATTAATCTATTGATATCAACAGTTTACAGCAAATACATGAGCTTTATGTGGCATGCAGATAGACTCAAGATGTACTTACGTTTAAAAGATTTGCTTAACCGTCCAGCCTAAACCCCCTGTGAGAGCAAATTTTTTTTACTTCATCACCTCAGACCAATGTAGCAATTTTGGAAGGAGTTACCACCTTCTGTATATAGAAGCAGTAGGGTGATATATTTCCTTCCAGAGAATGGGATACCCTGGAAGAACTAAAGGCAGAGGTAATGGATGCTATCTTGTTGGTTTGCAATATCCCTGACACAACAGTTTTTTAAAGGGCAGTAGCTGGACATAGGGGATGAAGACTGCCATTTTGGTTTCTTCCCTCCTTTTCGTTCTAGGCCAGATGGAGCCTGTGGCATAAAGTAGCATCTGCTCCGAGAGCAAATGGGCAAGCCCAGATGAAAAAGATTCCATAGTGTGAAGTGGGGAAGTAGGGAAGAACTGAGAGGCAGCAAGCTGGGAATTCATAGTATTAAATGTAGGGAGAGTGAGTCCCTTGAGTGGAGTTAGGAATGGGCATGCTCTCAGAAAGGATGGAGAGGGACACTGTTCTTTGGGACTCAGGAGAGAATATGTAGGTTTTGTTGTAGCCCAGAAGGCCACTAAAAATTGCATTACTAAGAATAAGGACCTACAGCTTGCTCTGCAAGCATATAGTGGGAGAGGAAACCTCTATACGTACCCTTTTATTATAATCCGTCTCACTCTTAGTTCCTCTTTCTCTAAAGCCACCGTGTTTCAGTTGGGGCCGTAATGAAACACAGCTTTCGAGTTTAGAAGGTTTTAAGTGTTTTTGGTATACTCATGGTAGGAAAATGGGTCTAAGCAGTTCCATTGCAAAGCTCCAGCTGACTTACAGATCCTGCAACGGCAAGGAAGATATATGGGCTCATAGCGGACAAGGGAAACTGCTGTCCTTGGTCTGGAAATGTCCAGAGTAGAATGGCAAAAAAAGAAAAAGTAGTAAGTAGGAGAGATAAGTCATGTTGCTCAAATAGTGAACAGATGCAAAATCATTTCTTTTTGCTGATTAGATAGTCCTCAATTCCCAATTTCCAGGCACACCTAACCACATTCCTCCTCATGTGCTGGAGTTTCTCATTACCATCTCATCTCCACTTCTTTGGCAATTCTCCTGCTTACAAGAAGTCCCAACCTGTCACCAAAGCATAGAAGTGTCAAACTCTTGGAGTCCCACTCCTGGAGTTTTCCTTTCCAGATGCCTTTGCTCCCTCCAACAATAATACTTACAAAAAAGGTGCCCTGCTTTTCCTTTTTTTTTTCCTTGGTGGTGGGGGGTGGGGGATATTGCAAAGTCCCATAAGGAAGAATGCATTATAGAAACTATATTTCAAAGGCTATTGATTTGAACTGAAAATAGTTACTCATAACTGTTATTGGGTAGGAGAAAGCAGTATACAGAATTTAGAAGATGTATTGCAGCCCTGTTCCAACTCAAAAAAAAGTTTGAAGGAGAAATAAGGTGTCTTTCAATTTTTACAACTTACCTTGTTTCTGTTGTTGCCCCTTTTGTCAGGCCAAGTAGCCTTGAGCCTTTGAAGCCTTGCACGTTTGTTATCTTAGAGAGACAGACTGGCCGGCTCAAGTGTGTCTCCTGTGCCCTTCTCTTCACATACAAAGATTGTAGAACGTCCTGTTTCCTTGAGCTCCGTGGAAGAAAACCCAGCTGTGAGGTTAAATATCTTGAAGTAGGCCTGTCAAAAATTTTGCCTGTCTGTTTTCAGTGCCCTGTTTGTGGATGCTTCTTTAGAACTACCTCCCTCCTGGATTACTGTGTCCCTTTCTGACATAGCTGGACAGATGGTTCCGTAGCCCTGTGTTTTGAGTCAGCAAACCTGTCAAGCTTCTGATCAGGCCTTTTTATATTTTCTGTTGCACTGTGAGGTAGCTTCTGCTGGTTCCAGCTGTTTTGCTGTGTAAGTGGGATGTAATTGCTCCTTCCATTTAGCCTGAAGTAAAGGTACTTAATAAAGCCATTAGTTCTGCCCTGTTTTATGGGATCACTTGACAGTAGACTAAAAATTTTCCAGTGAAACAAGATCTTGTTAAGAAGAGAAACACTGTGAATTCTCATCGCATCTAAAAAGTTAAGGACATTTTAGCAAAAATGTCACAGCTTAAAAAGGTTGATTCTTTAAACTGCAGTTATTTGCTTACAGTCAGTAATGCAGTAGTCCATAATAACTATCAAATCGAGTTAGAATGATTTTGCTGTAATTTGTTTATGAAACAAAGTAATTTTCTAGCTTTCAAAATGTCATAATTTCATGAGGTATATCATTAGAATGTCAAATTTTTGTCTTCCACCCACCTGGATACTATTCTGTTAAAAAAACCCACACCTATGCTTTTGACATGGTATGAAAGGCATTTTGTGTACATAATATCCAGACCGATTTAAGGCAAAATCCACACGGCATGACGTTCTTGAAGTCTCCATTAATAATAAACATTAAGATGGTTAGGCCAAACCTTTTCACCAGGATTGTTCAAACAGATATTAAGCCTTTGCTTCACGTACAAGAACCTATGGCACTTGTAGAGACTAAGCTGTGCCTCCTACAGCAAATTATTGACACAGGATATGATTTTATGTGAACATATTTGGTGGCACTGCTGGGTGTATGCAAGCCCTGTCCCAAGTCCCAGCCATTCCGTCCTGCCATTCTGGCACCTTGGTACTGTACTGGCACAAGTGCATGTGTGGCCACAGTGTGAACCAGTCAGACTGGGGAAATGAACTGATTGAAAAACAAGTGTTCATACTGCTGCTGAGATCACAGCCTCGACTGACTGCTTTTCTACCTGTTCACATTCAGTCCTTTCTCTGAGCAGCAATTTTTTTAATAAACAGCAAGAATCACTTGAGAAGATGTAGTGTCGAGCACCTCATTTGCTTCACTTCCTCATCTCCAGCCCCTTTGGAGTTGTTATTGCATGGTAGTTGCCTTTTCCTTTTTATTCCTTCCCCAAGGCTGCCATAATTTTCTTCTCACCCTGACTGGTGGCACCCACTGCTGCCTCTGCTAGCGGAGGGGTTGCTGAGGCAGTATCAATAAGCTCCTCTTACCCCATCCGGGGCCACTTGAATATCTTTATGTGGTGCTTTCCAGCATGCCAGCTTCCTGGGGAACAGTGGGTTGCTCTTGTGGAGCCAGGATGATCCCACATGGCTTGGTTACCCGTGCTCCACATATTTCTGGGGATGTGCTCACAACTCTGCAGCGTGGTACCTCGCATCTCTTGGGAACCAGTGTCCCTGTGGTTTGTGCTGGAGGCTAGCTGCATCCCTTCCCAGATACTGTTGAAATGTACGGTCTTTTCAGACCACATTTATTACAGGCTCTCAATAGCTAGCTTTAGAGTGCTTTCCTCATGCTCAGAAGTTGAAATTGTTTGTTGTACTGTTGGACCACTTCTTAACTCTAGTCCTAACGGTTAAAGCAATTTTAGTCTTTTTGTTAGTAATTTATTACTTGCTAAAAGTTCCTTTACAAGTATAGGGTCAGACTATATAGTTTCATCTGGTGCAGTTATTAAAAAAATATATCTCTGTGCTAAAACTAAATCTAGTTACTTTCATTCCAATTCAAAACAACTCTCCCCACCACCCTCAAATAAACCCCAGTGCATTAAGTTATTAGCATGCATGTGTGTGCCTGTAATGTTGCTCCCTGGTGAAGTTTATGAGACCATTTTGAGATTTTCTGCGAATGTTAGTCCACACAAGAATGGTGTAGTATTCTTTGGCATGGTTGGTTTTGAAATTCTGATATTATACATACTGTGTATGAAATAATTAACTATAATTTACTATGGTTTTCAGTTGAAGGTTTTTTTCTGCATGTAAGAGCCTGGAGTTTTACCAAAAGACGGTTTCTTTTACTTACATTTTGCTAAGTGATTCTGGTAGTAAGTAACTCTACACTTTTTCTTTTGCTGTACATTCATTTGCAAGATACTGAGCTTTATCTTTTTTATAGGCCCAGCTTCTGCCAGTGGCCTAGCTGGAGGAGAACTAAAGGAAAGTTCCCTACTATCTCTAATCAAACTACAATTTTTTCTTTCTAACTTCCTATGTAGATATTCTTCTTCTGGATTGAAGAATTCTTTTTGATTTAGCTTTAATCACTTTTCAGAGGGCATAATCTGAGCTGAATAAAAAATTTAATACCAGGAAATGACTATTTGAGGAGGAGGAACAGAAAATTATAGTGAATTTGCATTGAATTTGCATTGAATTATAGTGTTATGCAGAAAAAAATATCTTTCTTGTGTAAAATCGAAAATCAGTAAAAATTCTGATTTTTATCGGTGTTAGATTTTCAATGTTTTAAGTGACTATATGATTTCAGTGTCTTATTTTTCAGTACAGTAGAAAGGAGAAAATGGCAAACCTAAAAAAGATTTTTGTCCATGGAATATTTTTTCCCAGTTATACTAGTTGATAGAATAAAAGGTGTTACCTTTATCCATAAACTTTGCCTGACTTCTATAACTATACAATTGTGAGTATGATTCTGTCAGATCTCTTAATAAAATTCTAGATTACATCCTCCAGTCTCTCCCTAATGCTGATAATGTTCTAAACACACATTGTTGATTTTCCTGCTGTAACAAAGAAAAAATACTGTCAAAACTTGTTGGCTTTTTTCACCTTCTTTGTTTATTTAATGTAGCAGAAATCACTGACTTCCTTCAGTAATATTTCTCATAAGGTTTAACTTTACAAGTTCCTTTACTTTCACCCCCATACTGCTTTAATTACAGTTAAAAAAATTGACAGTGAATTTTATTATGAGAAGGCAACCATTTTGGGCCAGTATTTGAGTTTTTCAGTAATTTTGTTACCACAACTGTATGTGCTTATAATCAATAAAATACTGTTGATAGCCATTACCTTATTGCTATCCTGATAAACTGCCATAAACGGTTTTGATCCATCAGCTTCATTCTTTACACAGTTGCTTGGCTATACAAACCACCAAAATACTGATGAGGATAGGGCATTCCTGCTATTTCCCATAAGTTAATAAGAGATAATACTAATTATATCTTACCTAACATAATACCTTTCCAACCACATCCTTCTGGTAATCACCATTTAATTTGGCAGAATCAAACACCTGTAGCTCTAAAAGAGCTATTTTCCAACTAGTTACAGAGAAGATGGCCTCATTTAATTAATTCCTAATATGAAATGTTCCATTAGATAATTACATTAAGTCAGGACCTCATTTTTACACCTCACCTGGCATAGGAGCTCTTGCTATATTAAGGAAATGGAGTCATCACAAAGACATGCTACTGTTGCTGCTGTGAAGAAGCTGGTAGCAAAGCTGGAGGAGTACTTGGGCTGAGTCTGGTCAGGGGGTTGGGATGGGGTGCACAGGGAGTTGTGCCTGTGGTGCTAAAGTATCTTTTTATGAAAATGAATGCTTACATGTTCAAATCAGCTTTTTTGAGTTAATTGATGAAGTAAGGAAAAGCTCTGAATAACTGTTATATCTGTAGCTGTTACAGTGTTACTTTTTGAAAAGAATTTGCATTATTGCCTTCTGTACCGACAAGAGGATCTTCTTGGGTCTTGTTGGGGGCTTTTTGTTTTTTTTTTTTTTTTTAATGAAGAATGTTGGTGTTTATTAAAGACTGATAAAGGATTTCATAGCTTTAGACATAGCACAAGTGAATGAAGTTAGAGTGTTGTAACAACACTGAATTCTAGAGAGCTACAACAGATATATGATGATATAAGGAAGGATCCTTAAAGTTAAAATAACCAAGCAAGTAAAGTGGGCTTTCTGCCTCAAATATTCCCCCAATCTTTTTGTATTTTTGATATCTGCTCGTGAAAATTGCCATGGGGAAATTCTTGTGATGCTAATGGCTATTTCATATCTGTTCTTGCAGATGGTAAGAGCTTGTGAAGGTTCTCACAAATATATCTTCTGTAGTTAAAGTTAGGCTTAAAAGCTACGGTACATGTCTCTTAATGTGAGATCACCTAACTTATAATAGCATGGTCTTTACATTTTGGTATAATGCTTTGGGTGATCATTTCTATTTGTTATTGGCTTTATTTGGCTAGCAAATATCAATGAGATATTTATTTTAAAGTAAACTTCCTTTCAAACTGAAAAGCATCTTTTTTTTCTTTCATTATGCAGCATGTTGCAATAAGGATCCACAATTACCTCTATGCTTTAAATGCAATTACTTGCTTCTTCCTGAAACTTAAGAATGCTTCATTTTGACTTTATTTCTTCATTTTGATTCTTATTTTTGTTCTCTAGGGTTTGTGGGTATGGGAAGAAAGGCCTGGGTAGAAAAAGGAGCTCAGATTTGTGTAACTGTACCAGAAGATAAAACTTGATAACATTTGAAGTGTTGCCCTTGGAAACAATGAATACAGTCTATCCCTGGTTTTTAAGAGGGATGGATTTGGGTGAAGGCACCTTCCAGCAGGCAACCAATAGAAGATTTAAGCACTTTGAATGAGATTTTGAAGTGGAAACTAAAGGTGTTAGCACCACAAACCTCCAGTAGGTATCTGAGTCTAGGTTTATTACACTTGTGTGAATTTGTTTCCTCCGGTGAATTCTAAGAGCTGTGAAGGCGTTTGGCAGTCCCTCTCCTACAATCTGATTTTGTCATTTTCTGGTGATGCTGTGCTATGTCTTCTGTCAGATTAAATTTACAGGCATATTACCTTGCTTGGCAGAAACATGAACTACATGGATTTTTCAAAGAAAAACTTCCATAAGCAGTAACAGGATGAGGTTTCTTTCTTCCTCTTAGATTTGGGCAAGCCAACAGGAAAACTGTTAATTTATTATAATCTGAAATTAATCCTATAAATATAATCTTCAGCTGAACTTGCTTTGTGATCTACAGTGAAATTGCTGTGTCATTTAAGCACTAGTAAACCTAACAAGACTGTAAAACTAAAACAGATTCAGGACACTTTTGTTAGGTGCTTCTGTTATTTTCTCTTGACTTGCTATTCAACTTTAAGGAAGGATCTTTCTGAAACAGTTTTACATGGCTTCTGAGGGAGTTTGGTTATTAACAGATCAGATAATACAATGTATTTCATGGTGCACTTGGAATCACAGAATGATTGAGGTTGGAAGGGACCTCTGGGGGTCGTGTTGTCCAAACCCCTCAAGCAGGGCCACCTAGAGCAGGTTGCCCAGGACCTGCAATACTCCAATGAGGGAGATACTGTAACCTCCTTGGGCAGCCTGTGCCTGTGCTTGGTCACCCTCACAGTAAAAAAAGTGTTTCCTGATATTCAGTGGGAACCTCCTCTGTTTCAGTTTGTGCCCGTTGCCTCTTGTCCTGTCACTGGACACCACTGAAAAGAGCCTGGCTCTGCCTTCTTTGCACCCTCCCTTCAGGTATTTATATATTGATAAGATCCCCATGAGCCTTTTGTCTAGGCTGAACAGTCCCAGCTCTCTCAGCCTTTCCTCATGGGAGAGATACTGCAGTCCCTTATTAATATTTGTGGTCCTTTGCTGGACTCTTTCCAGTATGCCCATGTCTCTCTTGTACTGAGGAGTCCAGAACTGGACCCAGTACTCCAGATGTGGCCTCACCAGTGCTGAGCAGAGGAGAAGGATCATCTCCCTCAGTCTGCTGGAAGTACTTTGTCTAATGCAGCCTGGGATGCCATTCACCTTCTTTGCAGTGAAGGCACATGGCTGGCTCATGTTCAACTTGGTGTCCACCAAGATTCCCCAGGTCCTTTTCTGCCAAGCTGCTTTCCAGCTGGGTGTCCCCCAGTATATATTGGTGAATGGGGTGGTTCCTCCCAGGTGCAGGACTTTGCACTTCCCTTGTTGAACTTCATGAGATTCCTGTTGGCCCATTTCTCCAGCCTGTTGAGATTGCTCTGGATGGCAGCATGACCCTGGTGTATCAGCCACACCTCATAGTTTGTGTCATTTGCAAACTTGCTGTGGATGCACTCTGTTAAACAGGAGTTTAACATCTTAAACAACTCCTTTAGTCCTTATTCTAATCAAGATCTCTTTTTTTTCCCCCCCTTTCTGATGCAAGAGCCAGCAGTTTGGTTTCATCTCTGAATTGAAAAGGGGGGGGGGGGCGAGGGGAAAAAATGCATGAGGCAACTTGGTAGATTGGATTATAAAGGAGAGATAAGGATTGGAAGAGAACTAGTGATAGTATTGTGTTATTGTTGATATCATACATGAGCATACAGACTAGGGAAGCAGGATGTACGTGGAGTCACAGCTGATGAGATGAGGGGACAGAAGAACCAGGAAGAATAGGATGGAGTACAGGAAGCATAGCTGAGGTGGAACAAGGCTTGCCATGGTGGTGTGGAAGGCAGGATTAGCATGGGGACAAAACTGAAGGAGGCTTGCAGCCAGAATGAGACACCTGCTAGGAATAAAATTAAATGGAAAGGACAGAGTTGTGTAGATCTTGGGGCAGAAAAATTCAGGTAGATTTTATTAGTGGAAGTAGAGCAAGAGGAGTGTTTTGAGGTTTTGATGGAATGAAATGCTGAGCATAAGGATGGGTAAACAGCGTGCCATCATTACTGGAAACTGCCCTTCTGCCACGACCATTTTTTAGGTCACTTTAATCGCTGCTTGTGACATGACCTAGTTGGAAGTGGTTGCTGTTACGGAACAGAACGTATGGAGAGTCTCTCCTCATGCAGCACTGAGCAATTAGGAAGCAGATACAGCATCACGTACATTTTCTATCTCTTTGTCTCTGAGTGGTTTCTGAGGGATACAGAACAACAGGAGTTTTCTCTGCCTGCTTGAGGAAGAAAGGGACAGAGACTTAAGAGTTGTAGGAAGTTGGCTGACTACCAAGAGAATTGTTGTCATGATTGAGGAAGCATTTATGACAGGATAAAGCCTCCTAGAATGCATCTCTCTTTTCCCTACTACTTGGAAACAGTTGCCACAAGATGTAAAAGCCCCCTGTACAGTTCCAAGAGAGATTATATGGTCTAACATTTTCAAATGTCTTAGTATCATTAATTCCAACTGATAAATAGCATTACATGTTATCCTAAAAGTAACTGTATGTCAATAGAGACTGCTGTTTGAAATGTGGTTTAGGATATAGAGGGAGGAAAAGGCATAGGGTACTATTTTTAACATTCTATCTTGGATATTGCTGTTTGCAAAAATTATATAAACCAAGCTGTTTTGTCTGAGCTTTAGGTAGTATATGTATGTGTGTTTGTATACAAAAAAAGAGGCCTAAAAGGGGAGGAGGGCTCATTTTACTTGTCGCTAAAAATGTCAAGCAATGAAATGACGTAAAGCTTTTCTGAGGTTTGATTTCCTCTAGCATTTGGTTATCTGCATTAACTCCATCAATGATTACTCCATTTTCATTCAGTGTAAGTGAATAAGATGGCTTGGCTTATGCGTTTTTCCTTTCACATGGAAAATCCATCTTGCTATGCTAGGAAAGAATTATAACCATGTTAAGTTTGTAGCTTCATTGATTCTCAGGTGTCCTATGGTACTGAGGAATATGATCTTTCTTCTGTGAATGAGAATACTGTACTTAAACTGCTACAGTAACAGAAAACAATGATCCCAAACTTGCCTTTTCCATAAAAGTGACTCTGAACAGATCTTTGATTTAAAGCAAAAGTAGTAGCAACAGGAATGGAGATTCCACAGTGTTTCTGGACAACCTGTTCCAGTGTTTTAACACCCTCATAACGAAAATTATCTTCCTTATGTCTAATTGGAACTGCCTCTTTTGACTTGTCTGCTGCCTCTTGTCCTTTCACTATGTACCTCTGACAAGAGGCTGGCACCAACTTCTCAATACCCTCCCCTTGAATACCTGAAGGTGATAACAAGGTCTACCTTAGTCATCTCTTCATCAGGCTTAACAAGCCCAGTTCTCTCAGCCTGTCCTCATATGTCATGTGCTTCAGCCCCCTAATTTTCTTAGAGGCTCTGGACTTCCTCCAGTATGTCAATGTCTTGTACTGAGTAGCCCAAAACTAGATGGGATACTCCAGTTGTGGTCTCACAGAATGACTTCCCTGTGACCTGCTGGCAACATTCTTGCTAGTTAGGATGTGGTTGGCTTTCTTCACAGTCAGGGTGTGCTACTTGCTCACGTTCAGTTTATTGTCTACCAGGACACCTGGTCCTTTTCAGCAAAGCTGCTTCCCAGCCTCTACTGGTGCATGGGATTATTCCATCCCAGGTACAGGATTTTGCACTTGTTGAACTTCATGTGGTTCCTGCCAGTCCATTTCTCCAGCCTGCTGAAGTCCTTCTGGATAGCAGCTCTGCCTTCCAGCATATTGACTTTGGTATCATCCACAAGCTAGCGGAGAGTGCACTCCCTCTGATAATCGTGATTGTTAATAAAGGTGTTACACAGTATTGACCCCAATTTCAATACCTGAAGGACATAGGCCGCTAGTAGTTGGCTACCAGTGGAACGTTACACTGCTGATCACAACCCTTTGAACATGCTAGTCCAGGGAAATTTTCATCTTTCTTATCCAGTCCACATCTCTACAATTTGGCTACAAAATCTTATGGGAGACTGTCAAAGGCCTTGCTAAAGGCAAGTGACACCCATTACTCTTCCCTTGTCCACAAAGCCAGTTGTCCCACCATGGAAGGTAATCAGGTTGGTCTGGCATGGTTTGCCTTTGGTAAATCCAATCTGGCTGTTCCTTTTTGTCCTTTGTGTGCTTGAATACGGCTTCTGGGATGACTTACTCCATAATCTTCTGAGGAATTGAAGTTAGGTTGACTGCCCTACAGTTCCTTGGGTCCTCCTTCTTGGAGATGGATGTATTTCCAGTCATCAGAACCCTTCCCTGATAGTCATGACCTTTCAAAAATGAGAGAGTGACCTTGCAGTGATATTGGCCACTTTTCTCCACACTTTCAGATACACAGATCCTTGGAATGACATAAATTGTATGTCCAACTGGCTTAAGTGCTCCCCTCCCACAGACTGCTACTGGGCTCAGAGACCTGGAAGGCCTAAAGACAAATCTTACTAGGAAGAAAAAAACCCAAACAAAAACATAAGGCAAAACAGGCACTGAGTACCTGAGCCTTATCCATGTCCTTTGTCACTAGTTTCCCTGCCAGACTAAGCTGTGGGTCCACATTCTTCTCAGCCTTCCCTTTGCTGCCAGTGTGCTTACAGAAGCCCTTCTTGCCTTTTGTGTCTCTCAGTATTTCCAATTCCCTCCTGAGCTTCGGCTTTCCTGACTCCCCCCGCTGCGTTCTTGGGCCATGTCTGTATATTCCTCCTGGGTACCTTGTTGCTGCTTCCACCCTCTGCATGCTTCCACCCTCTGCATACTTCCTTTTTCACATTTGAGGTCAGATGGGAGTTCCCTGTTCCCCCATGCTAGCTTTCTGCCATGCTTGCTTCACTCCTGCCTATCAGAATGGCCTGTTCCTGTGCACTGAAAAGGGGCTCCATGAGGACCAACCACCTGTCCTGGGCCACTTTGCCCTGCAGGGCAGTCTTCTGTGGGATCCCACACAGCACATTCCTAAACAAGCTGAAATATATCCTGAATTCCAGAGTTGTGATTCCAATATTTCCCTTGCTCACTTCTTTCAGGATGTTGAACTGCAGAATATCACATTTGCTGCAGCCTAGGCTGCCCTTGACCTTCACATTGCCCAGCTCTACATCCTTTTTCATGAGTAACAGGTTGAATGCCTCTCCTAGTCATCTTCTTGATAATCTGCATCAAGAAATTGTCAACAACATTTTAACATGATTATTCATGAGGAGGATTTGATTTCATGAAATGTCTAGTTCAAAATTACAGACTAAAGAAGTTTGAATAAGTTTCCAAAACTATGTGTAATTATCCAGACTGAACCGTTTAAAGCTCTCCCACTCCTTATATTAATAGGAGCCACAATATTCCCATGCTGACTATGAGGGGAAAAATCAATATCAGCAAACGTACGTTCATATTGATTTATCTTCCCTTTTGGTTTTCTAATTTAGTAAAGGCTACTAATGCAACATTACATAAAGATTCTCAGGAGAGTAAAAAGGCTAATAAGATCAGGTATCACTGTTTGTTCCGTGGAAGTGAACTGACTTTACTGTACATAGTCAACTGTTGAATTGCCCAGTACAGGAAGACCAGTGTGTACTTTTGAGCCATGTATCAGAGGGCATTATTCCAGGGAAGTGGACTAAAAGGAGCCATCAAAATGACTTTTTTGGAATGTAGGCCCAGCACGCTGTTAGGGTATGCGTGTTAGAGAGGAGAGGTCCAAGGAACCAAATACTAAGAATTTTTTTTCCACATAGTATTCCAAGAAATGTTGTACATGTATTTGAATGTCCTATTATACACATCTGTTCAGAGCAGTTAGTAACCTTTGTCAAACTAGGTTAGGAAAGGGTTTTCTGGTCATGTGCAAGTTCTTATGCAAATATTTGATTTTTAACATGTTTCATGTGTTGCATGAAGAAAAAGGAATGCATTATGAAAATGATCAGTTTGCTTTGCTTACTCATTCTAAACAAAGTGAAGGGAAGCAAATGAGGGAGGAAGTGTTTCTATGATTTGAAAACTGAAGTTTATGACTATCCAGGACACTAGAAAGTTGTCTTGTGGGAAAATAAGTCAACTATACATATACATGTTATATACTCAGAGATTAAATTAGGACATGATATAGTGCAAGTGCATGATATGTGTGTTTGAAAGGATATAAAGCTTCAGAAACAAAAGTTGTTAATTTCACAAACAGTGTACACTTAACACAGCCATACCAATCTTGTTACACTATTTCTTGCACTGAATATTAAGTCTCAAGATATTCAACCGTATAATTAAAAAATATACTCTTTATGTTACAAACATGAAAGTGCAACAAGTTATAAATTGGGAACAACATTATCTGTATGCTTACTGTATATCATCTATATGCACAGATTCATGATTGGAAGCATTTCCTGCATTCCACATAGTTGGGTTTTGCCCCCCCCCCCCGTTTTTGAGGATAGGACATTCATGAGGGCACTGTCAAAAAGTAGGACATTTCCTTATCCTACCAAAGGACAAGGAAAACAGCAGATTACTGAAAAATAAGACCAAATAATTAGGTCATTGAAGGCCCAGGCTTGTAGAGGTATTTAGTGTCCCAGAAGAACAGCTGATAATCTGCAGCTGAAAAAAATCACATTTTCAGGATGATTCTAAAAGTTGAGTTCTGTCTCCCAAGCCCCAAATTCCTAATTTTTCAACTTTTAATGAATTTGGCCATCAAGGTATTCTACTAGAGTTGTAAATGCAAGAACAGTCTTTGTCCCACTATAATTGATGGAAAATTAATTTTCATTAGTCACTTTCATTGTGCCATCAACAAGTTCTTGCATATGAAGAAGGATTACATCTTGATTTGGAGTACCAAATGATAAGGCGGCTATCTCCAAATGGCCATGACATCATAGTTTAAAAGCAACTGTGTTCAGACTGCTCTTTCCCAGTTGTCCATGAGCAAAGACTGTGACTTCTGCCTGGAGCTACAGTAGTACTAGTTTGGTTCAGTATAGAGATGTGCCTTTTTCCTAGGGGCAGAGATTTTACTGTAAATATGACCTTTCTACTCAGTCCTTTGGTTCCAAAGGTAGAGAAGATAAATCAGTATCACAGAAGTAAGGTATTCCAGTAGTCCTGTCAGAAAGTAGTACTTGAACATAACTTAAATACTATAAGACATAACTCAATGGAAACAGAATTACAAGGTTACTCAGCCAGGCTTAATTCTTGTTTCTTTCACATAGTCTTTTGGATATAATTTTCTTGTTATGCATCTCCTGAAACACACACTTTCACCCACCCCCAAATTTAAATATATAGAATGTTATTACTGCACAGTTTCTTAAAACAGCTGAAACATTTCTATTCATAGCCCTTATTTTGCCATTTGAAAAACAGGAGTAACTAATAATAAGTGTAGGTGATCATATTGTTATGTCAGCCCTGAAGAGAAAACAGGGACTACATCTGCAGAAGATGGGGAAGGTACTCTCTCTGAGCAGAAGAGTGCTGGAGATCCAGGTGTGGAGTGCTAGTCTAGCTTCTGAGGTCAGTGACTCTTGTGGTCTGGGATGTTTCTGGCCCTATAGCTTATTCTTTTTCCACACTGAGCATATGGAAGCCACAATTCTTTTATGGAACTTTAATTTGACAAGATTCAAGTCATTTACATGACAGAAGGCCTTGAAATCTGGGCAGTTTTACATGTCAGATTGCAAGTCCTAGCTCTGAAGCATTTATTACCCATTTTCATTGGGAATTTCTAGGATATGAATTTTTGAGTATTGTAAGAAAAAACCCGTCTTACCCTTCTCTTAGAAATTACTGTTTGGGGTGCTTTTTTCCTGAAACTTGCAGAATAAATTCAATCTGCAACCTGAGAAATTTAAATCCAAACAGTTAAAACTTTGCTATCAAAAACTGAAAAGAATGTCTTGTAGTAGTGTTGCCTTGTACTTATGTTGTATAGAAGAGGGTTATTTTTACATGAAAATCAAATTACAGGGTACCATTTAGTAACACCGTAGTTCATGTGTACTAATATGGATTTTCAGTTCTTTCATTACAAGATCTCAAATAACTTCACAAATATTATCTCAGTGAGATGCAGAAATACTATATTAATCTTATTTTTAAGTAAAAATAGGGGGGAAAAGGCTGCAATTGGTCAATATGAGTGAAGACGCAAGATATATTTGAGGTTAGAGGTAAAATAATTTACCAAGTCCTTCCTGTTAACCTCTGAAACTGCAGCTCTTCCTTCTCAAAGGATCTGTAGGAAAAACTTACTAGTTCCATCTTTGTTTAGGATGGCTGCATTATTCATTGAAGTCAATGTGACTCTTTGACTTCAGTAAGTTTTGAATTAGGTCTGTTATTGTTGTCACAGTCACAAAATCTTGCTTAGTGACAAGAATCCATATATTTTTTTTACCCACCATGTTCCTTTGTAGGTAATGCTCTGCATGTCCTGCCCAGGTGCCTGGTCAGTGAATCAACAAGTATTTTAGATATTTACTTCTGTCATTTTGGCCTGGTTAGTGCAAAACCATGAACACCTGTGACATCTTGTTGTTTAGAAAAGTGCTTGTCAACACACAGACTAACTTGGAAATAATTCTGGATAGCTCCTAATAGATGACTCTCTTGGTGCCCTTTCTTTAAATAAAGTCTATTGACTGTAAGTAATATGGACACTATCAAGCAAAAATTTGTATGGGGAAAATTTTTAATGTATTTTAGCCATAGGCCTGCATCTTTTTAGAAATAATTTTAAAAAGTCAACATTGATACTGTTTGTTTATCTTTTGCTTTTCATTCTTATTATAATGATCAGCATCATTCTGCATTTGTAGTCACTTCTACCTTTTATTTCTAATGCACTAGTCAGTAGTTCTTCATCTTGTGTAGCTTCATGAAGTTATTAACCTCTTTACAACCAAGGATTTGCCCATATTAATGAAATACCTCTGAAGATACCTAATACATCATCTGTCTGGACAGTTTTCTGCTGGTGATAAAATAATGAGAAGTTTTTTCAAAAATATTTCCAGTATTCAGAAAGTTTGCCAGTAGAAATATTGCCAGTATTGCATGTAAATGATGCAGTTTCCCTCATTGAGATGTCAGTGAATTATTAGAGTCTGTGGGGACACTATTTTTCCCAAGTCCTCCTCAGGCTTCTTCAGAGGTTTTTAGGATGTATGTTACTTTCCTGAAAAATCTATTTTCTGATCATTAGTTTTCTAATCTGAGGAACGGAGGCCTACTTGCATGTAGCTTTCCCCTGTCACTGTTTATCCAACTGCCTGGGTGATATTAGCAAAATATATGAAACAGATAGATAAGTCAAAATTCAGTCTCAGAGAATAAGATGAAGTAATGGATGGATGGGAAGAGTAATACAAAGAAATGGCGATGCATGCTGCATCCTGTCATGAGGAAGTCTGCCTGAAGATTAAAAGTGTTTGCAGCCTTGTGTTCTCCTAGATCTTTCATTACTTCCAGAAATCCATAAAACTTACTGCAAACCAGTTCTTTTCCACCTGAAGTTAGCAGGAAGACTGCATGTTCTCATGTGAAACTTAGGCTTAGTCATAGAAAGCCATGTGCATGCCATGATCAGGTTTCATTCTTGTAACTGTGTCTCCCTGGTGTTCTCTTTCTCTGTGAAATGTGGAGACCAGAATCTTTGGGGAGAGGAACACAGGGCACAGAGGAGAGAGAAAGATTGATGTGATTCATAGTGTTACAAGAGGCTAAAAATCTTGGGGGTGTACCTAGGCAGAGGCACTACTAGAAGTTAGCAAGGAGATGTCAAGTGTTTCTTTCCATTTCTGCAAGTTTCAATAATAAATTACCCTGCACTTAAAAATCTACTCTCCCACCCTGAGCTGGGAACGCACTAGATTCTACCGTGCCTCACAGATGGAGGGGAAAGACAGGAAGATGTCAGTACAAACATCCTTACTAACTGTATGTGGTGGCTGGGAAGTAAAGGGTGGAGGACATGACAGTTTGGCTAAGTCAAGATATGTCTCGAAACCAATATTAAGGAAGAAATTGTCTTTCTCTCTTTATGGTAGTTTAAATGTGATCTGAACCCCGAAAGCTAAGTGCGGATAAGAATGAAAAACTAAGAAGAAAGTATGCAGAAGACGAAGTGCATTATGATACCTTAAATAGTGCCAAGTACTGAAGAAACAAAAATAAAATGTTGCATGTTCTTTTTTTTCTTTTGAGGGGTGAAGGAAGGACAGCTGGTCCATCTCTTTTATTCAAATACAGTGTATTTTAAGATATACTCTGGCTTATCCTTTGGAACGTGAACAGTTTTCATGTGTTTAGTAAGCTACTGAATAAGAGGAAGTATCTGTAATAACAAAGGTCTTGAGTAATTCAGAGGTCATTAATCTTTCTCTGATTATTCAACAGTCATTGTCGCTTGGGTATTAAGGATGACAACACTCTTCCTCAATGTCTTGTTATTATGAGAGTAAATGATTCAGGAGCACCTTCTTTATGTACCACTTGCAGTAACTTCCATGTGTTGGCCCTTCATAGGGTGACATTTTACTCAGTGAATTCATGATTACCCAGTAGTTTTCCCCCCACCTTATAACTCATGGCTCAATTCACTTAGCGGGTGTTTTTTCCTTTCAGAGCTTAAGATAGTTTACTTAGAGAGAGGAGTGCAGAGTGCTTTTAGCTTTGTCAGATATTCTGTGACACAGCTGCAGGTAAGTGGTACCCTCAGTCCCTCCTGGAATCACTTCTTACGTACAGAAGAAATAAGGTGGTGGAAAACATCTTTGTTCCCACCCTGCTGCATGCGTGTTTTCTGGTGGGAGATGATAATTCAATTGGTGATGCATTCATGATGTGCGTTGTAGTTTTTCAAATCCAGTTCTGCCAGATGTGCGGATCGTAACAGGCCAAATGCAGTCTCTTACTTTTGGCTACAAAGAGCTGAATTTGGCTCTGGCATTAGTTCTAATTGTTTAAAGTTACAAAACAACTTTTTTCCTTTCTTTTAACCCTATTACAAAGGAGAGGGCTGCTAGTGTTGCAAAATAATTGAGTCGCAGGCTGTTGCAATCAAAAGATATTAGTTTTTTGTGTTTATGTGTGTTCTGATGTGAACCAATCTATTATGTTTGTTTTGTGTTCCTGGGCATGCACTATTTTTATGTGGAACTTGCAAAAGCAGACACAGTTCACTGATGTTTATTAGTGACCTTGTCTTGTCCTCTGAATTATGGACAGTCTGCTTTGAACATGGGGAAATGCTACTAGCAGTCATCATGTGGATGGGTTTTTTGTAGTTGTTTAACCTCTCCAAGGCCCTGCTGCATTTCTAGATGTAAAAAAAGAGAAACTGAATTATGGGTGTTTAAAGCTGAAATATTTATAGAAGCAGTTTTTTATTTAAAAATAGCATTTGTGCCTGAGAAGATCAGATGTACCACTTCAGTATGAAAAACAAAACCAGATTTTAGTTGATATTATTAATAGAAATTGCATGAAAATTGGTAATGTAATTTCGCTGAAAATGTTTTCTTCCAGTCTAGGTTTTGGAGTGTTTTTGTGTTGCTAAATGTTATAGAGAAAAAAAAATCTGTATTTTTTTATAGTCAGAGGTTACAAAGAAAAATAGTTGAATTACTGTTTACTAAAGAGAATATACCAAGTATCAGAACATACGCCATAGAAATTAGATTTTTCAAATTTAAAAAGAGGCAAGTAATACTAGAAAAATAATTTTGCTTACTATGGGAAGATGGGATTTCCATCTATCACCAACAAGGTGCTATACATTAAGATGAAAATGTGTTCTAGAAATAGATTAAGATCAAAACCTGGATTATTTAGGATCAAAAGTTTCCTTAATTGCCTGTGAGGAAAGCTTACGTGGACTTTCAAGATCCATCCTTATTAAAAAAATGAAAAGCAACAATACGTGGAATCCTAAAGTCATTATTGATTTGAAGTCACTATTTAGGTTGATTAACATTTTACCTGAATGAATGTCGAGTACTGCAGGATGTGGCCCAATTGATTTTTAAGGTGGTGGCAATCATTATTGCTCCAGTATCAAAAGTGTATTCAAATTTGGGTTATTTGGAAATGCTTCCTGATTTGAGAAATCATATACTGATGGGAATGAAAAAGTAAAAAAGTATCCTGTGTTTCTCTTAAGGCTCAGGCAAAGAATGTAACATACTGTGGTGTTTTTCAGCTCAATGAAAGAAACTCTTCCATGTTCTGCATAAAATGCTGAATTGTGATACGGAGCAAAATAGATGACTGTTGTGAGTTACTGCTTTGACTTTTCAAATACTATCTTAAAGCACACTTGGGGGGGGAAGAGAAGTGCCCTTGGAGCAATGATCAAATCAAAAATGTACATTTGAATGTGTTTTGAAGAGGGGTTTTGCTCCACTTTCTTCAATATTTGAAAATATTACCAGTACCGTGACAACTCTTAAATAAAAATTTGAAGAAAAAAGCCTGCCTAAAACTTTGGGTACCAACTATAGAAACCAAAGCCTGTCTGAACAGAGACAACCCTGCTTCATGTTTCCTTAGAATGACAGATCTCCTTGGCTTTGCAGCCTTCTCCCCCAAAACAGCGTGAAGCAGCACTCTTGATTAGTCAAGAGAAGGCAGCATGCAACCATTAATATGAACTGTATCACATCACACCATCTGGCTCCACCAGCTTGGAAATGATGGCCTGTATTCTTTAGTCACAGCTGACAGGAAACAGCAAAGTAATTGGAAGTACAATTGTGATTTACCTTTTACCCCTTGCTCTTGACTCCCAATGGTCTACCATTCATTTTGCCTTTGAAAGACCTAATACTTCTAACTGTATTGGTTGATCTATTAAGAAGAGAATATTTGTTGTATACTAGAGTGCTAAGTATATAAAGAAAAACAAAAAGTAGGTGAAAGCTGGTGTAGAACTTAAGTTTTCTTTTTAAAAACACACAGACATTTTTTTTAACTACACAGTTGAAGGGATATACTCTTCTGTGAGGGTCCATTTGTCATTTATTCTCAGAGGTATTTATGGACAGAGAGGAATGTTAGCATGTAAGAATACTGCTAGGCAGCCATGTACTCATCTTTTTGTTTCCTAATACATAATTGACCAAATACCCTTGCTTTATTTGAAAATACATTTGATCTTACCTCCATAAGTATGGTTTTGTTACAAGCAAAGTTTCCAAGATCCCTGCAATTTAGTCTGGTTGAATCTGAGCATAAAGAACAAGATCTTATTCACTGTCTTCATAGGTGCGCTAAAAATTAATTAGTCCATGCTTTGCAATGCTTTAAAGAGTTAAAAATGCTATGTAAGCATTATAATTTGGTTCTTCACTCTAGTGTAGTCCAGCTTTTAATTGGTCTGCTTGCCATATTACCGGGAATTCAACTCTTGCAAAATAAGTAAAATTAGTCATAGTTATTAATCGAATGAGAATTCAAGTAGGATTTAGGGTGACACCAGAGCTAGTGAACAGATTGCATTCTTCTCCTGGAATAAGTACTGAGCCAACAAAACTATGTGCTTTGGGTTTCACTGTGCTGCCTAATATGCTACCTTTCTGTAACTGTAACATACATCTGATACCTCAACAATTTATGGTCATTATAGATCTCACTGAACCTTTTTGTAAAGTTTAGAGGACCAAGCTAATTTCCTGTTCTTCTAATTATATTCTGACCAAATTCTTACAACAGCTAAATAATTTCACACGGCGTTTTTCAACTCCAGTCTCAAAGTACAGTGCAGTGTTAATTCAAAATGAAGATTTAACTCAAATGTCAATTCTATCTTTGTGACTAGTAAAATTATTTTTAAACAATTTTTGTGTGCTCTGCAGTTTCAGATGCAAGGCACTCTGAATATCATCAGTGACTGTATTTGCTGCTGCTGCAGACTATGGAAGCTTCATCTGAAGGACTCAGAAACTTAGAACATGGGGAGTCATGAGTATGTTCTTAACTAGTTCCAGAACATCAGCTCAAGCTGATTGCTCCTTTGTGTCACTCTTAGGGCAAGAGTGTGATTCATCATTTCCATTTTGCTGAATACTGAAGTGCAGATGCATCTTTATGGGTTAGATTTTACTCCCATTGAAGACTAAATGGCATCCTGATCTCATTTGTCATAATGTAAGTTAGGAGTAATTTGGTAAAACTGATTGACCTACATCAGTATAATTCTTGTGTGAGATCTTGTCAGATTCAACAGCTTCACTAGAAATGGGTTTGGTCTTAGCAAATACATATATTTAGTTCCCTTGAAAAGTATGTGGATTTCCCATGCACTGGGGAGCATGTCTGGATTCTGATTTTTATTCACCAGTAGAATATTTGTAAAATAAATTCACTGAACATGTTTAATCCATGTGATCTTCCTGTGTGAAAGTTCAGGCATGATGTAGCTTTCAATGAATGATTAGTCTTGACCACAAGCCTGTTTCCATTTTGACAATAATGCCATCTGCCATTCTTTCATAGTGTGCTTGTTCCTCTATCTTTGTAACTCTCTTGATGACTACATTGTTTTGATATGCTAGGCCAGTTAAGCTGCAAAAATCTAGTTTAAAAATAGCTGTATGATTTTAAAATGATTTTTTAAAACTGGAGGAGCACAGAAGAAAAAATTGTTTATATATGGTTATAGATCTATTTCTGTAGTTCTATTTCTGGTAAACGGAATCTATCGGATACACTAGAGTAGCACAAAAGGGAAGGTTTATGTGAGTATAGATATGGAGTCATTTCGGGCTATGGTCAGGATGATCTTACTGGCATGTCTTTGGGTCACTGGGCCAAGCAGGGTTTGTTTTGGTTTTTTGTGGTTTTTTTTTTCCTCTCTCTCTGTAGCATTCTTCTTCTATCAACCTATTCTATTTTGAGAACAGAATTTCCTTTCTAGTTTCTTCCTTCTTCAATTAATTGATGTCTTTCACTTCTAGACATCAGTCAGGCTGCAAAACAGCAGTACAGTAATGTACAGCTAAATACAGATGTTCAAAATGTGAAATGTGTCAGTCCATCCCCTGGGCGCAAGTCTATGCCTATTCATGTTAGAACAACACTCACATGTCTTATTAAATCAGGTACTCTTTGTGAAGCCCATGTACTGTGGATTTGCTCTGCTATATACTGCATAAGCTCCACTGTTGTGCTTGTGCTGATAAGAGTTCCTTCCTCAGGCTGCAGTGAAAACCAGCAGCCCCTGTTGTGCATGGCAGCAATTGCCATAAACACTACAGATTTGAATGGAAGAGAAATAGAATCAGAAGGATGTAATAGTCCCATATTATTTGAATATTCATTTTCTACTTTCTCAAACTCTACCCACCTGGAACCTGCAGGCCACACTTTTCCTTTGGGATTGACAGGCAGCACTGACCAGTAGGAAGCTCAGAATGTCGATACCTCCATTTTCCTGTCTTCCTCCAAAGTTCAAGCTGTGTTTCTGCAGGAGATGGCAGCAGATGATACAGTAATTGTAAAAATCAGAGACTCTCCTACGAGACTGAAAAGGGGAAAAAAAAATCCTTATTTCTGTCCAACAGTTACTCAGTTATGATGATACAGATGGAACTGAGTAAGATTGAGTCTTCTGTGTTCCTTTGATGCAAGAGAAGTACCCTCCAGACTAAAGGAAGATGGTAAAGTACAGTTGAAAAGGAATGAATAATTTTGTTGCACCTGTTCTTGTTTCGTAATTGCAGTATATCAATAGACATTTTATACTGATTACAATAAAAGAAACACCAGTGAAATGTTATAAAAATGTTGGCATTTTTACCTCTTTCAGTCTTAGAAACAGAACAATTCGTGTTGGAATGGACCTCAGGAGGACACCCACTCCAACCTCCTGCTTGAAGCAGGAACCAGCTTGCTTAGGGTTTTGTCCAGTTGACTTTGAAAACCTCCAAGAGATACCACAGCCCCTCTGAGGAACCTAGTCCAGTGCCTGACAGCTCTCAGGGTGAAAAAGTTTTCTTTATGTCAAGTGGACCATCCTGTGTTTTAGTTTATGACCATTGTCACTTGTATCTGTTGTAACGAGCCTGGCTCTGTCTTGATCTGAAAGTCTAGAAGGAGAAACTAGTCTGTCCCTGCTCGTGCAGGGGGGTTGGACTAGATGACCTGTAAAGGTCCCTTCCAATCCAAAGCATTCTATGATTCTATGAAACCAAGGAACTGGATAGGGAGACTTCTTCAGGGATTTAGTTGTTAAGCGGCTAGGTCTGAAATATTAATCTTGCTTTCACTCACCCAATCTTCTGAAGTCGGAAGACTTGCTGTCTCACGGAAACACAAGTAAATGAGATATAAAGGACATCTCCTGAAAAGGCAATTGGAGAACAAAGTGGGAAGTGTGACCTCTTCTGTTCTCTTTACAGCTTGTTGCTTGTGCAGCATTGGGCCAGACATTTATTCTTTTTTTTCCCAATTTGTAAGATTACTTATGATAAGTATTATTATATTTTATCCGTTTATTGGCTTAATATCCAAAATTCTGGATCAGGATCAAGGCCTGAGTTCTTCACAAAAATACAAGATGCGACTCCTGTTTTTTTCCAATTTAAGAAAACAATGCAGAAAGGTGTGGAGGACAGGACAGGAAGGAGGTATAAAGGCAAGGAATGAGGTGATGCAATTCCATATGCTCGCTATATCTGTAATTGGCATGAGCTTTCCATTCTCTTTTGATTTCTTTTTTTCTTATTAAAGAAATATCAGTTTTTCTTCCCATAGTGTAAAAGGGCAAATTAAATAAAGACTGAAAAATTCCATGGTGCTCTGAAAAAGGGTGAGTTATGAATAGCAGCTCAAGCAGCTTTAGCTGGTGATGTAACCTATTCTGAAACCTACCTATTTTATTACTTTGCAGAATAGTGTAGTCTTGATCAGCTGGTGAGAAGGCAACAAGTTTTCCCCTCAGTGTAAAACTCTGTTACTATTTTAAGTTCCAGCAAAAGGTGGTCTTCCTCTAGTTCTCACTTACTCTAACCCTAAATCAAAGAGGATATTAAACCTGATCTGGAAAGCTTACTTCTTGTGATGCATTCCTTCAGATAGAACTGCTTTTTTTTTTTTTTTTTTTGTATGTGTGTATGTTAGGAGCTTAGCTTGGTCATTCTTGGTCTTACGGAGTTCTTGAGAAGCAACTCTTATAAACCAGTGTACACATCGATGGCATTATAAAATAACAACTCTTAACTATTTATGTTGAGGAAATATAAATATTTCCTTCAGAACATGTGGAACTAGTGAGTAAAGATTTTAGAGTTGTTTATTTGTTTCATTTTGCTTGTCTGCATGTTTAAGAAAATATAGGAAGAAATGAAAGGGGAGCCATAAATAAACTGTTCTGATTGCACGCTGGAGGAGTAGTTTAAATAACAGTATAAAATTTTTCTCAGCTTCTAAAGCTTTTTTGAGACCCTGTAAACATAATGAACATCTCTTACACTATGTTGATTCAAAACCCACCTTACTGTATTATCTCCCAAATCAAATAATGCTCTCAACTTTGCTGCCTGTCACTTCACCTATTTTACTGCTTCTGTTCCATCAAGGTTCCACTGCAGCTAAAGAAGCTTTGGAGGGCACATATGCAGGAAACCACCCATTACATATTGCTACAAGTATTTGGAATATTCTGCAGCAGTTGTGGAGTTTACAAACAGTGACAGCCACACAACCATTTTTAAATTAAAGCTATTTGAATAACTGTTGTGTGTAAGCCCAAATCCATGCAATTGGAGCAGATTTAATTTATACAGTATTCAGGAACCTTTCCAGGATGCCTTTAATATCTCTCCAGCAAAATACACTTTGAAACACTTTATTTCACACTTCCAGAACTTCTGTAACACTTTAATAAAGTCCCACTAAATGAGCTTTTGGATGTCCTCGGAGAACGATTAGTGAAGATAGAACCATAATGAAATGTACAGTTTTCAAGTTGATGATTTAACCAATTCAATTAGGGTCTGTGTAGCATTTGATTGTGGTGTTTTGGTGATGATTTTTATGGAAACAAAGAGAGCTATTTTGAGCAATCTATTGGAACTAATTTTGTTTTAAGGGACGGTTTGCAAAGAAGGGCTTTAGATAACTTGAATGCAAGGTTTAGATGGTACTGAGGTAACCCTGGACTGACTGTAATCTGTAGCCATACAATTCTGGAAACTGAGGTTGAAATCAAACATCACTACATGTCCAAGTTGTCTTTAACTTAGCGCCCATTTGAATTAACCACAAATCATTATTCAGCTAAACACAATTGCCAGTCATTTTAACAGAAGGCAGCGGGAGAAATGCAAGTTGTAGAACAGATTTTAAGATTACATGAATTAAAAGTACTGCAGTTGAAACAGAGGCTGATTGCTGGGGGGGTTGTGAATTTCTCCATTTTGGAAAGAAATAATAATGAAAAAAGCCAGAAGAACACTACGAAGATTGCATTATAACTAGATATACTTACTAAGCAAATTTAGTCCTTCAGCATAGAAAGACCCATTGTCCAAAATGAGATGCTTGACATTGTAAGGCCAATATCACAGTAACTGACTATACTAACGAATTGATCTAATCATCTTCCTTGTGGCTGATACATGAGACTATGTATTTTTAGACCATTTTATCTCATTAGTGATTATTGTAGTTCCTCCAAAATCTGTCAGAATTCCAAATTGTTGGCTTCCTTGAGTTTGTCAATAATTTTCTATGTTAACAAAGCAGATTTAGAAGTTCCAAGACTTTAAATGCCAAAAATGAAGGAAGGAACTTGGTCTTATAGCCCACCCTATGTTTCATTTGTTTTTCTTTTTTGAGCTCAGTTTGTGACTTTTATACTTGGAATTGGTTGTACTGCCTAAATATATTTTTCTGCATTGCCTTCTTATTTTGCCTTTGTGTAGTTTTCATTGTTTAATAATTAGATCCACTGAGGTTTCCAAATGCCAACATCCTGTAATCCTTCTAGTCACTGTAAAGTCTTCCTCAACAGCTTGCAAAAATTTACTCTTTGAAGAATCCATCCCTTCCAAAAAAAAGTCCTTCTTCATACTTGCCTTAAATCTCAATTTACGCATGGTACTTAGTTACAAACAAGATACAAACTACATATTCCTGAGTATTTTGTAAAGCTATGTTAGAAGATTAGAATGGTAATAACATGTTCATTTTTGTTGTGTAAGCAGTGGCAAGTATCTCAGATACCCTCAAGTTTGCATGTTGATTTTTTTTTTTTGCCAAAGTGTAGGCTGATTGGATTAAAAATGAAGTTTCATTGTAGATCTCCTTGTAGACATTATTAGGTCATGTCTTTTGTTAGACTGGTGATTTTAGACTATTATTAACAGTAATTATTTTGCTTTTTTCTGTTTTGTTATTTTTTTAAATTGGCACTAGCTAATGATGAACTGCTGAATTTACATCTCTTTGTATCAGTACATATCCCAGTCTAGACAGGCCCAATTATTTCTTATCTAAAACAGAAACAGTGCCACACTTTTTGTTAAGTTCAAGTCTTTCCCCTAAGCTTTTATGGCAGAGTCAACAATTGACCTTTTGCCTTTTTGAGGATCAATGACTACTTCTGTTTCGAAATTCTGGAAAGGTGTTAGACCTTCCTCGGTGCACTAATTAGCACTGTGGCCGGGTGTCCGTGATGGCAATGGTACAGTGAAAACTGCCACAAGTTCTCTTCAAGTCTGATAAGCATACATGCATTTATATTTTACTTGGGATAAATGTCTATTGTGTTGTTTCAGTGTGTTCAAGCATTTGTTGCTGCTACACTTCAGATTTGTGCACGAATTCATACAATGCTACATAGTAATCATTAAACACTAATCACCTATTTACAAGGATAAATGGCGAGCTCTTTCATTTCTGCAGTTGGAATTAAAAAAATCACCACTGCCACCACCCATTGAAATCACAGGTCACAGCTGAAAGCTAAGATAGCTAGCAAGATTTGAATAAAATCACACTTTCACATATCCAGGTTACTTTCTAGAAGCTTCTGCAGTCTAGAAAATCAAAACCTACTTAAAGGCTATCAATTTCATCTACTTACTTTTCTGTCTAATGACAGTTTATTCTAATTACTAGCTACTTTCCTACCCAGTTGTCGATTATTTCATTATTTCCTTTTTTCCCTTAGATCTAATATTTTCTACTGTTTACCAATACTAGGCCTTAATATACTTTAGTAGAGCATACAAATATCCTGATAAATTTTATTATTTTCCTTCTAACTTTTTGTAGTTGCTTGTTGACATTTGAATGTAAATGTAAAAGCTAATGACTGAAATTTCAGAGCCAAGTAACCACTCCTATTAATTTCAATGTGAAAAATACGGCTAAGTTTTCCAAGTTGACTTTGAAAATCAATCTTTCTAACTGTATAAAATTTCAAAAGTTCCTGTGCATATGGCACTGTTCCACGTTTTAAGAAATGAAATCACCTAGAAATCCTGATCATCAACCTTCCTTTTCTCTTCCATCCCAGATTTCTTTTTTCTTGAGAAAGTCTCTCATGTTCTAGCTAGGTGATAGTTTTGAAAGGTCTGCAGTTTCCTGACCACACTTTGAATAGCTTTAGATAGGACTATCAATTGCTTTCATTCCAATTGAAATTAAGCAACCAAAAAAAAAAAGTCAAATAAAGAACACTTTTAGAAATCCATACTCATAAATGTGAACAGGTATTTTTTTTCAGTAACAACTAGGAAGTTCAAATGGAGAGGATGATTCTCACAGTTTTAGATGATATGTAGTTCAGAAGAATTTAAAATAACTTTGAGAACAATTCTAAACAGAGCAGTCCTGAAATGAGAAAAATTTGCTATCAGCAATATTTGATTTAAAAAAAAATACATTGTAGTCATGCAACACCAGCAAATACCCAACGTTTCTATTATACTGCGTATGGACCAACAATGCAGTATTGTCAGAAAGGACAGAAGTTTAAGAGCATTATGTTATTCATGCATGATGATTCTTTTAATGTACCCAGGACTAATCGGGCTATCACTTTAGGTTTGAATGCTCTGAAGGAAACAGACACTAGACAAAAACCAGAATTATTGACATGTTAGCCTTTGAAAAAAGGAAGGTCAAAGTCTTCATGCAAAGATTGCACTGTGTTTAGATCCCATTTATTTAAATCAGTGACAAAAAAAAATCCCATAGTTTTCAGTGCAAGAAAGTGCTGATTCTTGTGGGAAGCCTTCTCTGTTTGTTGGCGGAGGTGCAAAACCTTAAATCTGTGGGAAAAAATACCTTTCAGCAAAGTAATAAAGAGCTCTGGCACTGTTTCTCTGAGCTGGCCCTGGAAAGAATCACATTTGTATTGTGAGCCTTAAGACTATTTCTGGGGATAAATACATTTCTTTTCCACTTTTGAATAATTTACCTTCTTATTTTATAGTAAAAGGCATTACTGACAAAATAGCATGAACATAATCTGCTGCAATTAGCTAGTAACTTATGCAGTAGGCCCAATGAAAACCCTAGATAATTTTAAAAGTACTGAGACTGCTTAAAAGAGCCTTTCAAATAATTTTATAAGTTACAAAAATAGTTCAATGCAGAGTTATTGCATGGTCTTGTCTGTTTTCATCCCACTGCTTTCTAGCCCCATCTTTAAATACAGCATGACAGTAACTCTTCCTTTTTGAATCAAGGAGACATTCTCCTGCGCAACCTATTCGGGCGATTTCTGTTCTGAAGATGGATGTGGGTTCTGATACTGCATTTTGAAGAAGCTGTTTTCCCCAGTATACTCTATATATGGCTGGGTAAGAGGGAAGGAGTACTACATTGTACACAGAACAAAAAAATTCCTGACATGCAGAATGGACTGTTGCATGTTCACTTTATGCACCCTACAAATCATCTTTGACACTTGGTAACTTTAAATAGCTGTTTCTCAGAAATCTCTGTCTTGGTGCTTTATATGGCCCTCATTACTATTGTTCTCAGAGCAATTGCAGAAGAATTTTTCTCCTCGTAGCATTCCTGTGGGGTAGAAAACTACTATCTCCACTTTAGAGCTGGCCTAAGGCTGAACATACATTGGATCATTTGTCCAATCCATAGTCATCTGCTTAGAGGAAGTCTACAAGCACGGATTCAGCCTGGTGTGAGATACCCTTGTGTCTGATCATTACAACTGTCTGTCTTACCTCTAAATCTGCTGGCTGCCATATCAGGCAGGGACTAAGAACTTTCTAGTTGTTTTTGTATTGAAAGAATAATTCTTTCATAGATCTTTTAAGATCTTTCTCTCACTTGTATACTCATCTTTGGGCTGCGTGTGTGGGGATCTAACTCTGAAGAAGGCTAAGCGTGCTCCCCCTTCAGAAGGCCTTAAAGCTTTTCAGAGCATTGGTCATTCAAAAATAATAGAAAGCCTTCTAATTCGCTTAGGCTGTATGCTTTGCCTTTAGAATCCTGGCCCAGAATGTACCCGATCGATCGGAGAGCTCAGGATTCAGAGGCCGTGCAGGGAAGGGCTGTTGTCCTCCCTGAAGTCTCCAAGCTGCTGCTCTGGAATCCCTAATAAAATCCCTTCTGCACTACTAATATGAAAAATGGAAAGCAAGTGTAAAGAATGGAAAGAAACAAACTATAGGCCAGTTGAATTTTCCTGGCTTCTGTGGAGGGTAACACCTTGGGTTCTTTCCTGCAAGAATTATTATTAAATGTGAATTTCCGTAATCGCATTATTAAGAAAAAATCTTACAAGCACCTTTACTTCAAATGCCACCTCCTTACCAAAATTGTTTTCATGGACTACATCTTCTTAGCATACTTTGACAGAACAAATACTTTAGGGGAGGGCACGATGTTCACTCTTATGTCACCTGATTCTCCTTCATTAGCAGAATCTTTCCATCTTAATCCTACAATCAGTTTCTTTCCACTTCTCTGTATTGAAGATTATTTGCATCAGAATTGCTGAGTAAGGAAATCTCAAGTTATAGTAGAATTTTATTTATGCTGAAGAAATTAATGTTGGTTAATATTCTTCTTTCTTGTTCTATTTTTCTTCTGTATTTGATTGTTGGTAATTGGATGAACTTGTGTCCCACTGTGGGAGCTTAGCAGAGAGAGAGGGATAAAGAATGGAGAAAAAGATTTGTAGGTGGCAGGGACAGCTTGCGTATGTGGCTGCACAGGTATGTGAGCCGGCATAAATCAAAGCTATGTGGATGTTAACTCTTCAACTAATAGTGTATATAAATCCTCATCTAGCTATGAATGTGACCCAAGAAGGGCAAAAGAAATATTTACAGGTGCCCCACTGGTGTTCGATTTCTGTACAAGAGTGATCAGCATGCACTTAATTACTTCCCCAGAGATTATGTCCATGCGAGGGTGAATCATGCAACTCTTGGTTGACTCATGGCTGGAAAAAATGGAGTTAGCACAATCCAAAATGGCAAGGATTTGTGGTCACAGGGAGAAAAATAAAATGTACGTGTACACAACAAATGTAGGTAGTGAAGGATTTGCTGTTCAGTCCTTTTTATAATGGTGAAGGGAGGACATTTTTTTTAAGGAGAAAGGCAACTCGAATTGCAAATGAAAGCTTAATATATTGCCATTCCACCTCTAGCTGTGATCTTGCTTGATCTGGTAAGTTAAACGGGGTAAGTGCATGTGACATTATTAGAGAAAAACTAGGCAAGAGAGGACAGAGTATTTTAATTGCTCAGAGGAACTCTTCCTCCTGAGTCAGAAATAAAGCTGCGTCTCTACATGCTGTCAATGGCAATATGTTGTTGGTGAATACCCTTTGAATAGCATCTAACGCAGAAGTTGTGATGATCAGTGGTTATTAGAAACCAGAATGACCCTTTTTTAGGACAAGTGCTTTGGCTGCATCCAGTTTTTGGTAAGTGCTTTACATCTATTCCAGTTTTTCTTATAGTTCCGAGTGGATGTGTTGTTTTCTTGTTTCTTTGCCTAAATCTGTTAGGTGGTGGTGTTTTCTATTATATTTTGAGTTCCATCTGAGAGACAGCTCATTTAAAGTGGTGGGGGGAAAGCCTCAAAAAGAGACAGGTATTTGATACATCCCACTGAAATCCATTTGTAGGGAAGGCACAAAGTTCGTTCGAAAGTAATTCCTTTATAGGGTTATTACCAACTTTAAAATACTCTTTTTCTAGTTGAAATGGAAAACCACTTGAAAGAACCACTTCAGCTCCACAAATAGTATTGCATGCATGCGATGTTAAATGCATACTCTGTTGTCATGAGGCTTTACAGCCCCAGGTTTGCACGCAGGACACAGTATTCTGGACATTCACCCCCACGTAAGTCAGAGCGGTTTAGTTTCTCAGGTTGTGGCAGTTTCTGCAGTGGTTCCTGAGGGGTATTTTTGAACTGTGCATCTCTTGTTTAACATGGCAGCTTGGAGAGTCCGGATACGTTTAACACATACTGCATTCAGTTCACATTTCGTTTTAAAGAAGTCATTTTTGCTCTCTGCGGAGGCTTCAATTCTAGAGGGCCGAATGACAGGCATAATTAAAGCAAGTGGTGGGATACCGGCGGAGCACTTTGGTGTTTCCACCAAGGATTTTGCAAATCCTAGCTTGATTAATCTGTTTAAACATCTGTGCATCCTCTCGTCTGTGCAACTTATCCCTGGGTATCTCTTTCTCTTCCGCTGCCTGCCTACCGTGCCTGTATTTGCCTGCTCGTAACGGCTCAAACACAACCGCAGCGCGTTCTGCCGTTTCCTTCAACGCTTGCACACGATGCCGCCTGTAACGCCTCAGCACATGATACTGTCCTCCTTGAAATGCAGCTCACAGTCGCATTCCGTAGCGGAACCGCAGGGCAGAGCCCACAATATTGAGAAACCGGATCGAAGCGGGGCCGGAGGACGGCGGCGCCGGCTGCCGCGGGGTGCTGGGCGCGGGCGGGCGGCGAGCACGGCGCCGTGCCGCCGGGCCACCGTGCCGCCGGGCCACCGTGCCGTCGTGCCGCCGGGCCACCGTGCCGCCGGGCCACCGTGCCGCGGCCCGGCCCGGCCCGGCCCCGCCGCCGCTCCCCTCGCCTGTCCCCCCACTCTCCAGGCAGCCGGCTCCAGCTCGCCTCCTTGACGTCATGTCTGTAGCAAGGCTTCAGCAGGCGCAGTGACGGCAGGCAGCCTCTTAAACTTTCAGATCAAGTCCGGCGGCTCCGAACGCCGTGCGCGGGGGGCTGCGTGCAGCCGCCGCAGCTGGAACATCTGGAAGCGTTCAGTGTGTCTGTCTGTCGGCGAGAGGCAGAGAGCGGGGAGCGAGCGCGCTGAGGGAGGGGAGGGAGTAAGGGGCTGGGACTGTGCTCTCTTCCTCTGCAGAAACAGCTCCCTGCCAACACAACGCGCTCAGAATGGCTTTGAAGAGGAGGAGCAGCAGCGCTTGAACATCTCTCTCTTTTTTTTTTTTCCTCCTTTTCTTACTCTTGTAGTTGGTGGATTTTAAAAAGACATTTAACCCTCAGAGGTTTGTCCTGGATGCTTTTGCTTTTTCCTTTTTTTTTTTTTCCTCCCCCCCCCCTCTCTCGTTTCCCCCCTTCCTGTTCTTTTTTATGGTTTAACAGCCAGAGGTGCTGTGCTAAATTCTTGGAAGGGGCCCGGATGTACTGAGGATGCATTGCAATTTCACTAAAGGAGGCAGTAGTGGAAAGGATCAGTTTTTGGTGTTTGATGCAATAATGGGAATCAGGTAATAATAAAAGGGGAAATTCTGCAGCTCCATTCTTCCTTGAATTTTACCAAGCCGATTTTCGGAGGGATTAATCTGGACTCGTTTTAAATGGTCAATGAAAACAAGAGGATGTACATTCCAGAAGAAAACCATCAAGGTAAGCCTGAGATTTACCTCCGAGGATCTAGCAACCATTCCCTCCCCTAGCCTTTGTCCGGAATCCCTCGGTTCGGTTCAGCCGCTGCCGCCGCTGCCACAGCCAGCGGCAGGCGGCGGGGCCGGGGAGAGGGCAGCCTCTGACACCGGTTTCCAGTCGGAGCACACAGCTCCCCTCAGCCGGGTGTGCTGCAGGGAGACCCCCGCAGCCCCCCGGGGAACCGGTGTTTCACAGGAAACCCCGGGCAGGGAGAAGTTGCTTTAAGTCGCCGTCGTCGCCTCCTGAAGCGGAGGGGCGAGGGGGGGCGCCCGGCCAAGGCGCTGCGCGCTGTGGCCGGGGGCTCAGCGAAGCCGCGGAGCTGCCCGCCCGTGTCAGAGGAAGATTAACTCGCAGTGCGGCCGGGCTTAGGGGATCCTTCCCAAGTAATGTCGTCCCGGTCCTCCTAGCCCCCCTCTGCGTACGGCTTCCCAAGGCACCGGGAGAGGAGCCCTTCCCTTCTTTTACGCTATTCCTAATCTCTCACACGAAATGGGAGGGGAAGGGGGAATTATCGATTTACACACATACACACCGTACACACGCACATACCGAGAGAATGAGGGACAGCGGGGAGCGCCTGTATTAAAATTAAAGTTGGGTTTTACTTGGGGCAGTGATTTCTCGCCGAGCTTCTCTCAGGATCGCCCGCATCATGGATACCAACCCGTGCTGCTGCTGCTCCTCGGCATTAGCAAACGTCCCCAGCTATTCCCTGTAGTAAAACTTTGTTTGTCCAAACTCCAGCAGCCTTCCCCCCCTCCCCCGCCCAACCCCGATCTGCCGTTCCTGAAGTTATTTTTATCCTGTTACCTGCATGTTGTCACCCCCTCCCCTCCCTGCCCCACCAGCCCTGGCTGCACACACACGTCGGTACTGCCGAGCAGACAGAGCCATTTCCTCCCCTCGGCGAGAGAGGAGCAGTGCTCCAGCGGCAGCGGGCTGCCGGGCTGCCTCCCTCTTCCCAGCAGAAAGCCCCAGCCGCGGCCAACTTCTTCCCCGTCTCCCGGCCTCGCCCTGCAGGGCAGCCTCTCCCTCCGGTGCCCCGCGGCCGGGGCCAACTCGCCTGCCCGCAAACGTGCCCCCGCCCGCTGTGATTGAACACCTGGTCTGGGTGCGAGGGTGCCCGGGCGGTGGGGGGGCAGCGGCCTGGCGGGGGCCACCGCCCCCGGTGGGCTCCCCGGGTGCCCCCTACCCCTGAGCCCCTTGCAGGGGCGGCCGAGGGCGCAGCTGGGGAGGTGCATTAGTGCTGTGGCGGCCCTTAATGGTGGAGGGGCCGTGGGCTTCAGGGAGAACGCCGCGCTCCTTCCGATTAAATACAGATTAAAAAGAAAAAAAACAACCCAGCACCCCCACCCCTAGCCACTCTATCGAAATCAGGTGGGAGGGGAAAGGAAGCAGCCCCTGATCCAGAGTGCTCCTTGCAAGTGGGAGCGAGTCCGCAGCACATGCGTTCAGCAGGCGTAATTGGGCTGCTCTTTCTGGACCAGGGCTGATAAAGTGGACGAAGAGCTCAGCCTCCATAGCAATATGCCAACGCTATGGCAACCTAAATCCAGCTCCCTCCTTATCAGCTGCAGTGATTATATAATTGGAGGAACAGTTTTGCATCTGTCTCTTGATGCGGTTTGTCATTACTCCCAGGTGAAAGAGCAACTTCTAAAGCTAACAGAAAATCAGCCAGGTGGAAGAAAGTTCCGTTCCCAGAGAGTGCTCCGGCTGCCATTTATTTACAATCTATTATTATTCTGTGCAAACAGCGCCTGAAAGGTTAAATTGATCCGTAGACAAGAAAGCCTGGTGGCAAGGAGATGGGAGCAAACCAATCACGATGTGGAATGGAGTAATTAAAGCAACCACAGATTCCCAGTTGCAAGGTAGAGCTAAAAAAGATGAGTAGAAGGCAAAGCTAGGTCTGTGATCCTGGTCTGCTCCTCGCTTATAAGAGGGAACATTGATTCGGATAAGTCCTTACTCTTGCATCCTTCTCAGTTGCTGGTGGCAAGGTGAATGTTCCAGGTACTACTGATGCAAGACAAATTTTTATGTCTGTTCTTGCAACGTGACTGACACGACTAGGCCTCTGCCGGCGGTTGCTTTCTGCACATGTCTGTTCTCAGTTAGCCCCTTATCAGCCTACCTGAACAGGCTTACGCTTGGGAGCCTGGGCAGCGGGGGAGCCGGCGTAAGAGTGGCTTGCTTAAAATAAATAAATAAAGCATGCTGGAGGCCATTAGTTAGATTGGGAGGACTGTGGGGAAGAGGAATTGTATTTGAAAGTGCTTTGTTGACTTCTTAACTGCTAATTTGGGTAGGCTTGTAATATGCTTGCTTTACGCTCTTGAATGTGACTTTTTATGCTGAAAATCTTTCACCCTAAAGTAAGAATTGCCTCATTTTTTTGGATGTTAAAATATAACTCTGACGTGTTTTCATTGCAATCTCCTATTGCACAAAGAAAGGGGAGCTGATAGTATTATTTGTTGATGCTGAGACACTTTTCAATGTTTATTTTTGCTACACAATGGAATGTATTTTTATAACAATTAATTATTCATTATTACCATAGAGCATGTGTTTATCTAGAAAATTTTAAAAACCTGCCCGACAAGCACCAGAAAAAGCTTTCAAAACTAACTACATCACATTTAATGCACATGTGGGACCGGGTGGAATCCTAGATGGGCATCTTTAATGCGTTCCCTCATAATATTTTGAAAACTTGCTCTCATCATATAAAATGGAAAATCAGTTTGCAAACCCACGTTTTACAGCCCTCTCAAGGGAGGGACCAGAATGAGTCAACCCGGCCTCTGGTGTTGCAAGTTTGAATCTTGAGCGCAGTTTAACCATCTAGTTAAATGTCGCTGCTTGCGACTCTGGCGTTCGGCGGGATCTTTCCTGGTGAGACTTGGTGACCAGCCAGGAATTGAGACAAAGCCACTAGTTTTGCTGTGTTTTTCAGTTCCAGGGATTGGGTGGGGAGGTGGGAGGAAGAGCGGGTGGGGGTCCCGGGAACTGCCTGTCCCAGGAGGTGGCACTGCAGGGCTGCAGAGCCAGCAGTCGTGGCGGTGCTCCAGAGGGCTTTGGCAGAAGACTCTTCTAGGTCTGCTTCATCCATCCCCTGCTCTTCAGGAGGAAAGGCCAGATGTAGCACTGATAGAGACGTATCTATCCCGGAATAAAATTCATTAGGATTGAAGAGCCCCTGGTAGGACATCTATTCCATATAGTAATGATCCTCTGAGTGAAAAGCCACTTCTGATACCATGTCTGAACTACCCTTCCTTCAATTTCAGATAATGCCTTTGGGCTTTGTCCTTATTGCATATTTTGAACAGATTTCTACCTGCCTCTTGTAAAAAAGAACCCCCTCAGGTATTTGTCAACCATAATTAGGTCTTCTTGCAACCTCCTTTCCTAACCTGCACGTACTCTGTTCTTGAAATCTTTCCCTGTAAGACACCCTTTTCATAGTCCTTGTACCTTTGGTATCTGTTAAATTAGGAACTAATTAGTATTCCCTTTATTTCTCGGAAACCTATTGACGGTGAGAGGGTCAAGTCACAAGCATAGTCCCTGATGCATTTTCTGACCTGAAATGAGGGTCAAACCCACAAGTATTCCCCTTAACTTTGCAGGTATAAATACACAGATGATTGTGTACACTTCACAGCTGATTTCAGTTGAAGGGTTGAAATCTGTCTCATGCTGTGCTACAAGACAAAACTATTGGAGATACGGACTAGAATTTATTGGATGTTTGCTTTAATTTTCTGCTCTATTTTCAGAATGCCAGTTTTATTTCCTGTAATTTTTTGGGGCAATGTTTTTTTGTGTAGGAGAAACTGTGTTTTTTCCATGGTGACAAAGTGATCGGATTAGCAAACTGAGTCTTCATTTTTGAGTATTTGTTTCTGTGCTCTTGTTTTGCTGTAAAGGTTTGTCAGAATAGGCATTAGTTGTGGGGCATAAAAAATACTGCTAAGTAGTTTGAAACAGCTTATATTCAGGATTTTTGGGGGAAAAATCTGAATCACTGTTTTAAAAGGCAGAACTAAAATTCCAGCCCCCACTGATTTAACAATAAATGCTTGTATTTATAAAGTACGATCTTCTACATCAAAATACTTGGAACATTCAGTAAGTGTTAAGATTTTAATTCAACATAATATGAAATAGCAGTGTAATATAAAAATATTTAAAATAATGTTAAATAACAGTACTTGAACATTTTGCATAATACAGTGCACTGCATTTACCTGTGAAAGTTGCCGGTAGAGTCTTCAGAAAAGTATTTAAGTGCTTTCAACCATTTCCTATCCTTAAAAGGACTATCTAAGTATCTTTAAGATTACTATGTAAGATTCTTAAATTTTAAGTATCCTGCTAAAGGCATGGAATTTAAAGTATATACTTTTGAAAGATTTTCTTTGAAATCATCTTCAATCATAGAGACCAGTTTGGGTTAGGTCACCATCAGTGTTCCCGCTGACTGGTTCTTCATGAAGTTTGTGAGTTTCTGCCATCAGAAACGAACACTTGCTTTTGAAGACCTAGGTGGCACGCTCTCTGCAACCAAGACACCCTTACGAACCCACTCTTGGTTGCATCTCTGCTCTGCAATCAAATATGTTTTTTGGGTTACATCTGTGTAATTCACTGCAGCAGGTGTGACACACCCTTGCTGTGTGGAATTAATTTATCCTGCGGAGATATTTACTTTGAATTATTTGTTCTCATCTTTTTGTTTTGTTTCCTCAAAACACTTTCATTTAGAGAACATGTCATATAACGCAATATTACCACGTACACTTAGGTTTGGCTTACTTTCTTTCAGTTTTGTGGAAAATGGGTCTGCATCCATGCTTAAAAAAGGATTAATCTGAATGGCAATCACTCTTAAATTTACTTTTAGTGGGTGTGTGTGTGCACATGTACAAATTGTCATCATGGCTGTTCAACTTGTTAGGAACTGTCTTGTTTAACCCTTTCTGGGAATTAATTCAAGGAACAGACTGGCTGAAGTTCAGGAACAGCAAATACAAGATCTCTTCTGAGCAAATGTGTTCTCTAAATTTATTATCTATCAACTAACATAACAGATGTGACTGTGCAGTAAAAGTCTCTCTTAAATTATTGAAAACAACAAATCAGATCAACGCTGAAGAAAGCTTTTACCAATGGCAGATATATGCTTTACAAAACATAATGTTATTAAATGGTTCAATTGCCTATATTTTTTTTTAAGACTGTAGACAAACCCAATGTATTTTTTAAGTCAATCATTTATCTGAAAAACTGTGGTTTTTATCTAGATAGTGGGGATGAGATGAATTTGAGAGAAAGTTTATTAATTAAAATATTTGTTACTGGATTTCAGCATCATTAATTTTAAGAAAAGACAATATTAAGCATTCAGACATATTGGTTGCCACTGAATACTTTTCCTTTTGACATAGTTTATCTATTACCTAACATAAAATTGGCATTTTTTTTTTTCTTGTAACTTTTATCAATGGAAGTTAAAAAAAAGAATATTTAGTATTTTTAGATAATTTTTACTCTATTGGAATAAAAGAATTATTGTGCATTTAAGCTACTTAAGGGATTTTTATTTTCCTCATGCTTCCCTTTTATACCTATGGGAGAGGAAGTCACAGTCAGTCTTCTGTGCAGAGAACAGAGGGCACGGTGATGGGCTTACAGTGCTTCTGCCAGAAAGCAGATGTAGTTTTAGGTGGTAGAGTGGTCCTGCTGGGAGCTCTGAAATACAGTGATGAAGCTATGTCATCGCGACGGCACCTGTTGCTATTGCAAGGTTGTAGTGGAATAAATCAGGGTGTAGTTGATAGTGTATGTATAAATCTTTGTCTGAAACAGTCTTTGAAATGGTTTTTGTCAGTTTCCATGAATGGGGCATAATGATGAAACTAATACAAACTTCATTAAGCACTTGAGAGGGATTAATGGTAGCTCTTTTTCAATGGGAAGAGTCACAGGTGTCTCTGTACTGTGTATAGAGATTTCAAGAATGGAAGGCCTTGCTTCATTTTTGTTTATGGGAGTTTCTCCCATAAACCTAAATATAACATTAACAGGTTGTGTGGTTTGGATTGTTTAATTTGACAGTCCATGGGGGGTGGGGAGGGGGAGAAAGGAGAAAAGATTAATATATGTATTGTAGAAGGTGGCAGAAGATTTGATGGAATCACATTTTGTCTTTATTTTGTCATATTGGCAGTTGTCCAGATACCAAGGTGAATTATTGTGGTGTACAGCTGAGAGATTATTAGCACAGTTCATCCTCAAGAGAAGCTTAGATTGAGGGGAACCCACTGGTAATGGCTTTGAAGCTGGTCTGCTCTGTGTGTCACCTTCCCAGGCATCTTTCCCAGAAAGGATAGTTTTGAGACACTGCTCTCACTGGTACACGTTTCACTGCAAAGAATTGCATTTCTAAGGAGTAAGGATTAAATAAAATCATAATGTAGGATGGAAGGGACCTGCAGAGGCCAGGTAGTTCAACACCCTGCTCAAAACAGGTCTAATTAGATGAGATTGCTCAGGGCCACGTCCAGTCAAATCTTGAATGTGTCTGAGGACAGAGCTTCCACAAACTCACTGGGCAGCCTGTTGCAGTACTTAACTACCTGCATGGTAAAAAACCAACCAAACAAAAAACCAACACATTTTTCCTAGTATCTGCTCTGTATATTTAAATCTGTATATTTTAAGATGGAGAGGTAACTTACATATGTCAGCCAATAGCTAAACTGCAACCACATTTCTGTGTTTCATCAGACGTAGTGGCCATTTGTTGCAACTTCGAGATGGAGGGACTTTTGCCTCAATGCCTCACACCAGTTTCAAAGTAGTTTGCTTGTTTTTTTGGAAATCTTATCATAGTTTATAGGTGAGGTGAGACAACCCTGGAGTCTCAATTGCTCCAATAGGCACCTTGAGTTTGTAAGTGCATTGTTTTCCTGCACTGTGCTAGAATAGCTTTCATGCAGAATTGTGGCTAGAGACAGAGACCGGCACATATAATGATGAGGTAGCAGAAATTTATGAGTAGTTCACTTTAATGTTCCAATACATGTTAATGTATCAGGTCAATAGATGAATCCTGCTATAATTTACAAACATTTAGCTGAATCTAATTACTTGCTGTTGGGATATATATACCCACACATAAAATCACTTGACTGTGATGACTATAGGGCTTGAATCCAGACAGGATTGGGGTCCTAACTTTGATTTAGATTCTTTTTTCTGTACTGACTAAAGAAAATTGAGATAACTGTTAATGGATGTTCTACGGGATGTTAGAAGCTTATATAGGAACGCTAAGACTATGTATTTGTAGAGGACTTTGCAATTTTCCTTTTTTTGCTGTGTGTGTGTTTCTTTTAGTCCCAGATACTAAATTCTAGATCTCAGTGGCTATCTCAGCGGCTATCTCAGCAGGCAAAACATTCAGAATCCATGAAAAGAGACCAGCAAGTTGAATCTCCTTCAACAGCTGGGAGGAGTTATCAGAGTACCACTTAAAGCCTTGTTGGGGGCGGGGAAGGTTATTTAACCTGGCACTGTAAGGAAAGAAAAAAAATCCATGAGATTCATCAGTCTCCTGAGCTGGGCACCAACAAACTTAGCACAGATAAGAGGGAGGGAAAATTTGCTTCTTTTATCAAAGACAGAAGATTAAAATAAAGTCATTCTTAAGGGTGTCTGGAGACTTACTGATTTTCAAACCAGACCCAGAAATGAGACCAAAAAAATCTGGCTAATCCCATGGGAACTCTCTTTGCGTCTTGTACATAAATCTCCAGAGTTAATTGTTTTAAGGAAAATATCGTCCGAGAACCATCTAACCTTAACGGATGCTTTATCATATGTTTAAAATATGCTTCTCTAAATGGTATTGTTATTTATCTTAAATTTTTCAGGTTTTTAGCCCATGATGTGGATGGTTGCCTTTGGGTATTTTGGAAAAAACAATTAAATATGACTGAACATGACACCATAATTACAAAGTAAATATGCTCTAATTGAGTAATTAACTCAACATTTCTTCCTAAAGGCATTGTAGGAACGAATTCATGTTACTGATCAGATTTCAGATTCTTTATTCCAAAGGAGAAAAAAAGACTTCCATTCTTCAATATGGCTGGCTAGATGTAAGACTTCTTAAGATTCCTCAGTTTTAAAAATTTAATATGTATTTTTGATACATCAGATGTTCCTCTAGCAATTTTTGTCAGATGAAATAATCTTTTAAATATACAAAAAGAGTACCTGTGCCTCTTTGCTTGCAAGTCAGTCCAGCTCTGTTAGGTGCCAGCTATATTCTGCTTCATGCATTATTGACAAAAATAGTAACTCTGAAATTGAAACTTGTACGATATAGCTGTTAGTAGTAGAGTTTATGAATTTTAGATACAGAAACACTACAACAGACTCTGTGAGAAGCAATGGAATCCAGGTGAATTCAGGAATTAAAATTGAGGTTTGTTGAAGATAGTGGAAAAATGAATTATTGCACCTAAATACACTGCATAGTGTATTTATGTTTGAACTTATGTTTGTCTGATACAGATTGACAAATATCAGGAAGCTGAAAGTTAAGACTGATATGCAATGCCAAACTGTGGTTTCGATCTTGTAGCTTTCATGTAGTTCACAACAGAACATTTTCCATGCAGACCCTATATGTGCATATTAGAAATTTGGATTTAGTTAAGTATCAAGGGGTCCAATTTCCTTTGGATGAATTTAACATGCTGACAGCAAAGTTAGCAAATTAAGTCCGATAAGCCCGAGTGACATTAAGAAAACAGAGGAAAGCCATAGTATTCATTACTTTCTCGAGCTGTAAACAAATCGACTTGTGTGTAGGGAGGAAAGCTTCACCTGTGTGCTGAAATTCCCATATGATACTTAAATCATCTATTACTGCTGATTTATAAATTGTATAGATGCACAGAGTGTTTTCAGGTGTAATTTAAATTTGAATTGGTGTCTTTAGAGAGAAGTAAAATGCATTTATAGAGTGAAAACTGAAAGTGATCAGGTTTAATTGTGGTTTGAATGGAACTTTTGTATGACTGTATTCAGGAGCAATAGGTAGGAGTGGATTATATGAAATTTAAAATAATCTGGTAATATAATAATCTGTCCATTTTACCTCTAAATCTGCTGGCTGCCATATCAGGCAGGGACTAAGAACTTTCTAGTTGTTTTTGTATTGAAAGAATAATTCTTTCATAGATCTTTTAAGATCTTTCTCTCACTTGTATACTCATCTTTGGGCTGCGTGTGTGGGGATCTAACTCTGAAGAAGGCTAAGCGTGCTCCCCCTTCAGAAGGCCTTAAAGCTTTTCAGAGCATTGGTCATTCAAAAATAATAGAAAGCCTTCTAATTCGCTTAGGCTGTATGCTTTGCCTTTAGAATCCTGGCCCAGAATGTACCCGATCGATCGGAGAGCTCAGGATTCAGAGGCCGTGCAGGGAAGGGCTGTTGTCCTCCCTGAAGTCTCCAAGCTGCTGCTCTGGAATCCCTAATAAAATCCCTTCTGCACTACTAATATGAAAAATGGAAAGCAAGTGTAAAGAATGGAAAGAAACAAACTATAGGCCAGTTGAATTTTCCTGGCTTCTGTGGAGGGTAACAAGATGAAAACTTGTCTCCTAATTCACATGCAGTGATAAAAGTTGTTATGCATGCCAGGAAGTCAGTCAAAAAATAACTAGAGGTACTTGCTATTGGTAGTTCCTAAAAACAACTACTTAAGTGTTTTAAAATAAAATAAAATAAAAAAGTCAGATATCAGAAAATTTGATCATGGAGCTCTACAGGTGCTTGGCAGAATCTCCAGGAAAGTATCTTAGCACACGGTCAAACTTGAAGTGCTTTAAAAAGGATCACATCTTAAAATACAAATAATTCAACAAAATGTTGCAAAAAGTTTTTAACACTGATAATGCAGCTTTCATTACTTCCTATGAAACATTATGCTTAGACATCTTAAGTGCTTTTAATTTGCAGTGTGAGTTACATAACTTAGGGTATTTCTGTCAATAGATATGTATTTGACTAGAACATGCATCCTGCTGTCTTAATGCAAAGCTTGTATTGAAATAAGTTTTTGTTCTAATTTTACGGTACATATGGGTCAGCAGTTTTCTATCTATTTTTTTAGTACTTAGCATTCTTATCGAGAACTTTGCTGTTATCTTGCTTTGGCTTGATTTTTGCTCTTATTTCACCAGAACACCTTTTTACTTTTAGAGTTTTTGTCTGTTGTGCTTTAAAGTGCTTTCTCATGGAGAATATTAGTGCATAGACTACAGAGCTAGGTTTCACTGTATGTTGCTAAGGATTTTGGCATGCATGCTGTAGGGCCAGAGGATGCATTATTTACAAGAAATATGGATGGGGAAACCCTATGTGGAGTCAATTCTACAAATATCAGAGGGCAGGAAATTTATTTTTATAGCATGTATCAGTGGTGCTTTGATATTTCAAAAAGAATGTGATGTAAGTTCATCCAGATGGCTTAATAGATTGGTGAATTTTATTACTCGTCTCCCTATGTCAGTGTTGAAATACTATTTTAAAATACTATTTAAAGATGGAAAGCCCCACTTGTCATCTTAGGATTTAAACCTCTAGTTCATGTAGCTAGTTGTTTTAATAACAGCAACAGAAAGTATCTAAACCTGATTCTGCAGCCACAAAACACTGAACAGAGAGATTTGACAGATTGTCAGGTGCTATTTGGGAGATTAATGTAAAGACTAGAGTATGGACATTTAGAGGATCAGGCTGTATTTTAATTTATTTCCGTGTTAGGATGTAGACTTCCAGAAAGTCTGTCATACCTCCATAAAGGCTATATTTCTTTCCTTTTGGAAGGCTGGCAAAGAAATGTTTTCTCTGAAGTTATCTACCTATGTTCTTATATATTTACATGGTCATGGTCCCTGTAGTATGAATATCTCCCAGTGTTAAACACTCTATTGCTCTTCCCAACGTGCCAGGTCAATAGGCTTGGAAAATTCATTTTCTTTTTCTTCATTAACTATGTTGTGTGTGCGTATCTGAAGATATTGCTCTGGGAGGTGCAGGCAAAGAAATTAATACGGCATTTAATTTTAATGAGATGAGTGTTATGAAACGGTGTGTAGTCACTGATGTCATCAAGCCTGTAACAGACTTTGACATGGCAATACCGGGATGCTCGGTCCATCTGTCTGGGTGCAAGCCAGGGAGAGCAACCCCTGCCCTGGTCCTCCTGACTGCAAAAGCAGGTTTGAATCTTGTGGTGTGGTCAGAACAACAGTTTGGTTTGTTGTACTGGTCCAGCTGTGGTGATCAAGTGCAGGGCTCCCGATAGGTACCCCCATACAACTGTTGTCCCGTGATTTGCATTATCCCTTTTCAGTTCTGCTGACTCTCCTTTCCTCTGCCTTTGTGCCTCCCTTCTCTGTCCGGTCTTCTCCAGAATAAACAACCCACCCCTAGTTACTTTTTTCCCCACTGGTCCCAGCTTTTCTACATCCATACCCAAATTTGATGTTTCTGATACTGGTACTCGGTAATCCTGGCCTTATTTGGCATTACTGACACAGTTACCTGGGCACTGTTGGCCTTGAAATACTCCCCAACAGGACTCCAGTACTTCCCTTCAACTAACTGTGAAGCTTGGTCATCTCTGACTCAACTGCCTCTTAACTGTGTGTGAAATCTGGCCATTCCTCATCATGCTACCTGTAACTCTTGCCAGCTTCTCACTCTGTTGTCATGTCTGGTAATTTCTTGTGTCATATCTAGTAGTTTTCCATGTCCTGTTCAGTTACCCAGGCCAGGACTGAGTCATCTGCCTGCAGCCCTAATACCAAGTATTCTGAGAACTTTGGCAAGTGAGTGCTGTATATTAACAAATAAAGAGGATTTTCTTCTTTGTACTTACAATCCTTCCCTGGTGATGAGCAGTTTCACAGTTAGGAGAAGCAATGGTTGTGGAAGGAGACCAATATCTTAGGTAACTGGAAACAAATGATCAGGCAGGTTTGAGATCCACAGGTTTATGAGATCCACAGGTTTATGAGGAGTCAGTGCAGAGATCTTGGTATGAATTTTGAGCCACATACTTTTTCGTCAGGGTGTGTGTGGTTTCACTCTCGGATGTAAGTTGCAGAGATGAAGTGTGCTTCTCTTGCATGTAGATGTTGCCATGACCAAATGTGAATCTGATAGAAAAGGGGACTGCCGTCTGGTCTCTCTCTGGGGACCGCACATGGTAGCATGTGGTGCACACACAGTGTACTTGGTGTTAATGGATAAGAGGAATTATGTCTCTCTTCCTCCCAACTCTATACATATTTATCAGTAGGCACCACCAGGGCTTGAATAACAACCTAGATATATAGGCATTTCTGGTTTTATCTGCCATCTTTCCAATGTGTGTATCATAGGACATTTTTATTTTTGTTTCCAAACAGTTGGAAAAAAATTATCTACGCTCTGGAACCATTAGAATGTCTCAGAGATGTCTGCAGTTGCACTGTGCCTACACAGTTGTGTATATATATAGGCAGAAGTATAATTTGCTTAGTGGACCAGAATGAGTAAGTGACTGTGATTGGAAGGATGTAGCTGTGTTATGAAAGATTTGGAAAGAAATAGAATAGTCTGAAATAAGAGAGAAATGGTCTATGCTTTCAGATTGTCATTCTTCATATAGTAAAACTAATCATTTGGCATAGATTTCATTTTACCTCACTGTAGTTGTTTAAATTGTCTAGTTGGAGCTAATCATCTAGAGTCCATGCGGAGTCAGTGGAGAGGAAGGCAGCCATGGCCACAGAACATTATAGATACCTAAAATAGGTGGGGTGGACACCTTGTTTGGAGGTATGTAACTGTGCCTTGACTATATAGATAAAGCTTTGATGACTAAGTTAGACTAAATGTCAGATTTTAGATTGCTAGAACTAGTGAAATGAATTCCACCTTCTGCATGTGTGTTGATTTCTAATTTTGGTTGTCAACAACAAAAGTGTAGTGTGAAGAAAGGAGCTATGTGCCTATAATAGGTTTTAGTAAGTCGCCCATCTTTCAGGTGACTTGTGTGAATGCAAATAGATTAAATGTATACTTCCTGCCTGGATACATGCCATTAAATAAAAGAGATCATTCAATAAAAGCATGACAAGAAAAACAATAACTCAGGAAAAATCCCTGTTGGAAATTCAGGGAAGCTGCTTCTTGAGGAATATCCCTGTCTCCATCTGGGGTGAGACCAGATTCATTTTTCCCAAGACTATGTTCAGGAGCGGAGAATATTGTGAATGCAAAATAGGTAGCTTGAGGAAGGAGATGGGGCTTTCCAGGCAGCGTCAGCAAGGGATGGCAAGCATGCCAGAAGACACAACATCAGAGAAACCATGCAGTCATCAGCTTAATCCGCTTCTCCTAGCTAGTGAGTGTAGTTAGCCGGGCTGGTTGAAATGTAAAAAATTTACAAGAAAAGATTAATAGTTAGGTAATAGCAATGTAGAGAGAGTTCTCTGCAGTAACTCTTTGGTTTGTGTGTTTTGTGATTTTGGGTGAACAAATACAGCATGCCTAATTTGGAAGTGACATTTTTGAATCATTGCAAACTTATACAGTAACAGGGTCCCAACAAGAAGATAACCTGAGGTGCAAAATTCATTTGGTCTTGTTAACTTGGCAACTTTGTCCAGCTTTGGATGTGTTGGCAAATAGGCTTCTGCCTGCCAGAGCCTGGAGTACCAGGCGAAGTGTGCTGGGTCTGTGATTTCAACAAGAGGGAGAGCCCTTGTCCCTCCAGGATGCAGCGAGAAGAGGAATAGAAAGGTATTTCATTCTGGCGACATCACGAGAAAAGGTTAACCTGTCTCAGCAGGGCAAGTTTTTATCATTGTAAATAAAGGGTGGCACATCTTTGTAATACTATATTATCTCAAATAACATGTATATTTTCGAGATTTCTTCCTCTCACTGCCACAAGCAGGGATATGAAGTCTTTATGTATCATCCTATTATCTCTTCAGAGCCTCTCTTCCCAGAATTTATAGCCTTGACTCTATCATGTTGCCCTTTGCATAAGCTATATAGTGACCAAACACCTGCCATGCCCAGGAAGAAAGGCTGTGCTGCAGCAGCTACGATATGTGAAGCAACTATTATAGCTTCCTGAAGAACATCAACAAGAAATTCTGCTGACAGAAATTGTCATCTGTGATGGGGTAGAGCAGTTCAAAGCGATACTTGCCCTTCTTGTAATAAACTCTTTCTTGTGAGGTGGTTATAAAATAATTGAACTTTTTGAATTCAAATTTGAAAATTGAATTTTGAAAATAGGAAGTAAGAGGAGTTTTTGATGCATAATAACAATTTAAAAAATGTAGTATTCCCCCATCAGTGGTTTCCACTTTAAACTTTCTATAGAAATCACAAACATATGCTATGCCTCTATGGGAAGCTATTCTATAATTTTGCATAGGGTTGTCTATGACGCTTTCTGTCATCATTTCACCATTTGCTTTTGAATGCTCTTCTACTGCCTGTGCCTGGTAATGATACAATGACTCAAAACTTGACACAAGAGAATGTTTCAGGAAATGTATAGATTTAAGTGGGAGTAATTTACTTAAAATAACATAACTGTTTTTGTAACACTGCTTTTCTGATTAAGCCATTGTGCTGCAAATAACTTGAAATAAGGACAACAATGGGGATCCCCAGTCTATGTGTGAAAATGTTGCATTTATCCCACTACAGGCCTCAATATGTTGTGAAAGATACCAGTTTACAGAGAAACTTCCAATTGATATATTTTAAATATCATCATAATAGTTTTGTGTTTCCTACTGTCCTTGGGCTGCCTGTGGATAACAGATTTTTGCAGACATTTGCCAAGCTGAAGAATCTCACCCAGCAGTTTCTGAATCCTTCTGTTTGAGCACCAACAGGGACATTAGAAAAATACCCAGGCCTGACCTGGGGAGACAAAGTGGAAGTGACCCCTGATGTTTCACAGTTAAGTTTTCCACTGGTTAGGCCTCCTCATTGTTAGCAAAGTATACCTTATTAGACATCTGAGTTTGCTTAGTTACTACCAAATATTTAATCTCATAAGGGTTTTTCCAGTTAGTTGAAAGAATCACGTGGTGTCAAAAATCTTTCACATGCTCATGCCGATAAATTCTGATCAATTTTTTTAACTGCCTCTCATATAAGACTAAATGATTCAGATGTCTTTAGTCTCTCATTGTAAGATATTACTGCACTCCACATTTCCTTGTACCTCTTTTTCTCAGTTCTTTAAACTATTTTATTATTTTTCTTGAGGTGTGGATTCTAGAACCGGGGCCTGCAATGTTGTGTTCTATAGTAATGCGCTGTACAGCCACGTTACCTGGGCTTTTAGGCTCAGACATAGGTTGAAACTCACTGAGTTCCATGTTGTCTGTGTGTTGGTTCACTCTGATCGTTAGAGCCAGCCAGCTGGCTCTCGGGACAAAGCAGCCCAGTCATGAAAGAGGAGCTAACTTGCGTGCACGCTCTGCCTCCAAACAGGGAGGGCACAACACTGGTGCCAAGCTCCAGAGGTATTGAGAGATACCTACTCCTTGTAAATAGGCTGGATGTTTTGTTTGGTTTTTGTTGTTGTTTTGTTTTCCTAATGAGCAGTAGAAATATAGAATCTCTTGACCAGTGTTCAGATGCTATTAGAGTAAATGGTTTGTAGGAAATTTCTTGCCTCTTTTGTGATGCTGATCCTACGAAGTGCAGAGCGTCCCAAGAAAGGAATGCAAAAGCCTCAGCTTTCTCTGCCTTCAGTGTGATCTGAAAACTCAGAAAGATGGAGCTGAAGTAGTGGCTGGAGCACTAACTCAATGGTAGTGCATCAATATTGCCCACTGACTTCCAAGCAAGTGGTCTACAAACCTGGTATGCTTCTGCTCTTGCCACCTTTGCTCTGGTACGTGTAAATTCGGTAATGATCAATGCATCTGCTTTTATATAAGCAGGATTTTTTTATTTTTAGAAAGAATCTATAAAGACTGTCTCAAACATTTGTCTGCATCTAATGCAGAAAAGGTCACAGAGAAGCTGGTTAACAATGTTTGTATAGACAACCAGTGACCAGAACTATTTCAGGGTTATATGTTACAGTGTTCAGCCTAATATGTAAGCTAGATGCTGTTTTTACTCATACAGGTGCTTACAAAGATTGTCTCTTGCTAATTTTCCCCACCTTTTATTATCTGGGGTTTTTTTCCCTCTCTCTTTTTGCTACAGTTGCAGTCTTCTGATTTAGTGCCTTATTTAGTTTGGAAATGTTCTTAAGTAGCAGAGCAAGTCAAGAGTGCTTGGTTTTGCATCTGGATATTACACATGCTTAATATTCAGACTTGGAACATTCTCCAAGAGGATACCAGTAAATAAAAAATAATGCTAGAGGAAAGTCTGCATGTTAAGAGATACAACATACTACTTTAGATACCAAACAACTCAGTAAAATGATTTTTTTCTATGCAGAGTGGCTATAAAAATATGACTCTCAATCTGTTAATGCTGCAATGTCTCTAGATCACAAAGGTCTAGTTTGAATAAGAGATTGTTTTTTTTTAAAATTGCCTTTTAACATCACCCTGAAATTGAAATAAGCCATTGTTTTCCTTTGTTGTATAGCATGGTTTATATTCATGTGGTTAGTAATTTTCTGTGGGTTTGTTTTAGTGGAGGTTTGCAAGTGCAAGGGCTTCCTTTTCTTGCTTTGCAGAGCATGTTGCATATGGAGCATCCTCTTGAGATTCTGTGGATGAAAGGAAATAGAAGGATAGGAATGAGGCAGCGTATTTTTTTTTTCTTCCCTCAGTTAAATTTTGCCATTTTTTGCATGATCTCTTTCTAGCACCTTAATGGTGCCAAGTTAGAGAGCCCTCCTGTTTGAATACTTTTATTTTGTCTAAAATTATTAAAAAATAAGATAACATTTAATTAATGACTGAAATGAGAAGAAAATCCAAACTTATCTATTTTTACTTGCTTAATTCTTAGGATTTGGTAGAACTTTTTATATAGTCTGTTTCAAAACTTTCCTCTACAGTTGCTTTTTCTGATGTTTTGCTGATCTTACTCCAAGCAGCAGGGGGGAAAAAAAAATCACATTTTAAAAATAGAAAAATGTGTTTTTTAGAACACTAAGATTAATAGCTGAAATCAAAGTCAGTTTTGACACTTGAAACATCTTTTAATACCTTTTCCTTTGAAACTGCCTGCATTTCAAGAAGGGAGTGCATCTTTAATTTATTAGGATATTGCATGCATTATCTAAAATTAGGTAAATGTAGTTTAAAATAAATCCTAAGTTTTGCCTATCTGAAAAGCAACAAATAGTTTTTAGGTGATTCTGTTTTGTGTGGGTGCTAATGATATAATTTACAGATGTCTGGTTTTCACAAAGTATAATGTAGTAGGTACCTCTCAAAATTAGGTATATACTATTCTGTTAGGTTGTATGCCAATACCTGAATGAACCTGTGATTTGGGTGCCTGCTGTGATTGCTCCTTGTAACCCTACCCACAGACTCAGAGATAGCAGTAGTGGTGCAGACTATGGTGCTGGATGGCCAAAGGGCTTGATGAAATTTGACCACTTGGAATGAGGGGGCTAAAAAGGAGGAGGGGTGTGGACCAGATGGCCTTCAGAGGTCCGTTTTAATCTGAGTTATTGTATGATAATGTGGATTAATGGCTTCCTGATGTGGGTATCACCACCGGGAGGGAGGGCTGGCAGAGAGTACTTATGGCTGGTATAGGAGGGTTAGACATGCGTTCTCCTTTTATACACTTGCTAAGCTCTTTCCAGCAAACTCTGCCTGCTGTCTGAATTTGTGCAGCTGAACACTGACCCTATAAAGAGCAAGAGGAAGAAAAAAACTCAGCCTGTAAGAATTTGCAGTGTATTGTTTATCAAGCCTGATCTCCATTTAGATCTGGATGCTAAAGGGTTTTTTTTGTTTTGGTTTGTTGGTTTGTGTGTGTGTCTGTCTTTATTGAAATTCATATTGTCTGTAACTCAGATACGGACCTATATAGATTTCTCTTTGTGCTTTTTAGTCATTGTCTACCTGATGTAACTGGGAACAGACTGCTATTTCTGGACTGAGAATACTATGAGTTGTGAAAGAGTTGTGATTGATTTTTCTAGGATGAAGAATCATTGAAATTGCAGGCTTTGAATTATTTAGATATCATACATTTGTACATATTTTCCAAATTTTGTCACATGTTTTGGGCCAAAAGCAGCTACACAGTTGCTCTGTACCTTGTGTACAAAAACATGTGCATGTATGTACTTCCCACACATAAGCGGGACTCATTTAATCCACTTAAATTTGATGTGCAATTAAACTTATGTTTTAGATTACTTGTGTACAATCTGAAGAAAGATTGGCACTTTCAGCAGCTGGTTTCACTTGTATTTCAGACATGTCTTAAGAATGGAAGAAATGGTCCTCTGCACTGACTATAGAGGGAGCTTAGACAAGATCTCTTTTTTAAAATGGTTTGGGTAGGGTGAGGCAAATCACATTAACAGGTTTGTGTATTGATTTCTATCCCACTCTGCATTTTCAGACAAAGAATCGGAGACCATCTAATACAGTAAAGATTATTTTAAACCTGTAAGAGCTTCTTTTCTGTAAAGAAGTTATATTTAGATTACTCATTAAGTGAAGAGTAATCATTCACCAATAAGAAAATGATGAGCAGTTAAGTTGACAAGTTTTTCAGAAGAATCCAATCTATTGAGTTACAGTTAATCTCCAGAGGAATTTTACTGAAGTCAAGGAAATTTTACCATAGATGTGCTTGATCCCAGTATCCTTAATGGTGGTAACATTAATTCAGATGAATGGTGCAAAAATATACATTTAAGGAAGAAAGCGCTCTCTTGGTGTCTCCATTTGAGGATCTGTGCCTGGAGTTTGTCCAAGAAGCATGTTGTTCTTCCAAGACACTCACCATGACGTGTATGCATGTTACTGCAAAGGTTTTGTACTGATAGGTACCCTAAAATACTTCAAAAAGACGTATCAATGCACTATACCTGCATCTATATAGATGCACAATGTGCATCTATAACTGCCTCAAGTGAGGAACCTTGGTTTTTAATTTATATGTCATTTGGTGTTAGAAATGCCTTTTTGCTTTGCATTCTGTGGGAGATTGCATTATCACAGCAGAATCACAGTTTCATGTAAAAGCTCTTGCTAGCTGTTCCTTCAAATACATGGCTAATTGGGATCTCTCAGGCTTATTTGAGATGAATACAAATACTGTTATTAGTAAAAAGGATCTTTACATCACTAGTCCTCTGTTGCTATTTTTGAGTGTTATGAATGTTTCAGTGAGCTATGGTTGAAGGAAAGGAAAGTGTTCCCTGGCTTGATTTCTGAAAGCTTAATCTAGGTGCCACCAGAAACACGTCTCAAGAAACCAAAAAGGACTCTTTGTGGGTTTCTTTGTGTTTTCTCGTAGCTTGAAAGCCACAAGAAAATGCAAATGCTTCAAAGGAAATTGGCCTCTTAACACCCCCCCCAGCCTAAAAAAACTATCTCCTAATAGAATTTGTAGTCCAGCTGAGTTGTATTATAGACTACTCTGGCTCTCCTGATATCTACATCAATTATCAAACTTTTCATATTAGACACTTGCCTTGGGGCTTAACGTTTAGTAGGGTCCATGCTTTTTCCCCCCTCTTCCTCCTCTCTAAAAAAGAGACCTTACCTTCCAGTCTAGTTCTCTTGAATCCATAGTTACAGAAGAGAAAATCAGAAGCTATATGGATTTTTGTGACTGCTGAGGATTTTCAGACTTGTGGCTGTCTAGATTCTTCTGAGCAAGATTTGACAAGATGCCTCTTGAAGGTGAAGGAGGCAGAGCAGACTATTGTTTACTTTGTTTTGTTTCAGAATGGAAAGATAAAAAGAGAAGTAAAAGAAGGAACACTCAAGTGATGAAATCTTAGATGATAACTTGTTATCACTCGCTAATTAGAAGGGGGGAGAGCAGGGGATTTTATCATTTCACAGAATCACAGAATCGTATAGGTTGGAAAAGACCTTTAAGATCATCGAGTCCAACTGTAAACCTAACACTACCAAGACCACCACTACACCATGTCCCTAAGCACCTCATCCAAACGTCTTTTAAATACTTCCAGGGATGGCGACTCAACCACTTCCCTGGGACAGCCTGTTCCAATGCTTGATAACCCTTTCAGTGAAGCAAAATTTCCTAATATCCAGTCTAAACCTCCCCTGGCACAACTTGAGGCCATTTCCTCTTGTCCTATCACTTGTTACCTGGGAGAAGAGACTGACCCCCACCTCTCTACAACCTCCTTTCAGGTAGTTGTAGAGAGCCATAAGGTCTCCCCTCAGCCTTCTTTTCTCCAGGCTAAACAACCCCAGTTCCCTGAGCTGCTCCTCATAAGACTTCTGCTCTAGACCCTTCACCAGCTTCATTGTCCTTCTCTGGACATGCTCCAGTACCTCAATGTCTTTCTTGTAGTGAGGGGCCTAAAACTGAACACAGTATTCGAGGTGCAGCCTCACCAGTGCCGAGTACAGGGGCACGATCACTTCCCTAGTCCTGCTGGTCACACTATTTTTGATACAAGCCAGGATGCCATTGGCTTTCTTGGCTACCTGGGCACACTGCTGGCTCATATTCAGCTGGCTGTCAACCAACACCCCCAGGTCCTTCTCTGCTGGGCAGCTTTCCAGCCACTCTTCCCCAGGCCTGTAGCGTTGCATGGGGTTGTTGTGGCCCAAGTGCAGGACCTTGCACTTAGCCTGGTTGAACCTCATACAATTGACCTCGGCCCATCGATCCAGCCTGTCCAGGTCCCTCTGTAGAGCCTTCCTACCCTCAAGCAGATCAACACTCCTGCACAACTTCGTGTCATCTGCAAATTTACTGAGGGTGCTCTCGATCCCTACGTCCAATAACACAATAATTTGTGTTATTGTAGACCAAGCTGTAAAAAAACAATTTTTTCAGTAAATAAGAATATTTTAATAAGCAAATTTGCTTTTACTACAAGTACAGGATCATGTGTTCTTATTAAAAAACCCCCAACATAACCCAAACATCCCCCCCCTCCAAACAAAAATGCCCCAAAGCAAAAAATACCCACCCCAAACACCTGAATTGTGTTCATTGAAAATCACAGCATTTTCAAACAGAAAAGTAAGGGACATGTTAGAAATTTGTGTCTTGGTGCCTAGATCTTTTGCATGTATAAGATAGTGCATATGGAGGAAAGATCTTATCAGGAAGCAATGGGTTTCCAACATACTCTGAAACAAGGTTTTTTTGCATGGAGAGAACTATATATGTGGTGATTTTAAGGGAAGAGTTGTCCCATGATTTATTCCAGTGTTGATAGGGAATTATTATTGCTTGTATTCTTGTTGTGCCTTATTCACGAGTCAGGAATCTGTTGTGCTGGATGTTCTACCAATATAGAGTAAAAGTCTGTCCCTTTCTCAGAAAATTCAAAATCTAACCAGTGTTGGCAAAGTTAAGATAACTTACCATGCAGTGTCCGTAGTTAATTTTCAAGCATAAATATTTAACTTGGAGGCATTCAGTACTTGAAGTGAGAGGAGCTTGTGCACTTGCTCTCTTCATTGAAATGGACTTGTTTTTTCACATTGCTAGTAGCTCATTGCATCTTCTTATGTTAATGGAATGCAGCAAAAAAATAGCTGTTTGGAGGGGGGAGATAAAGGAAAACAAAGATCTAGTTGCAAATGAAGCATGGTTCTTGAGTAAGATTTTTTGTTTAGATTTTAAAAAATGTTTAGTCTCAACTATGGCAAACGAACTGTGTTAAATCATGTATCTTTTATGTGTGTATTCTGAAGCCCCAAAACAATTTACAGGAAAAATTCTTTAACTCTCTCATCTGGGCTAACAGCTACACACTAAGTTTTAGTCTGACATGCTGTTTAAAAGTGTATGTGTATATTATAAATCTTGTTATAGAAAAAGCCATAGTTCAGGTTGCAATCCAGCTTTCATTATAACTCCTATCTGTACGTACAAATTACCTCCAGAAAAACCTTCTTTTTGGAAAAAACTAGTGTCATTTCAGCAGTTAGCTGTCAGAATTAACGTCTTGTCAACTTTTTTAAAAAGGCAAATAAGGAAAAATGTCCAAATCATGCTTTAAAGAAAGTGAGTTTTATGTGTGTGCAGCCCTGCATTCGCTAAGGGAAATTTCTAGGGATGTCAACTGAAAATTTAATACAGATTTCTGGAAAATACTGTTTTCTCATAGAAATAAGTGCATTTATTGAACTTCAAGATTTTAAACTTTGTGTATGGCTAGTTGTTATTGTCCTGAGATACTGAAAGACTTTTAGACTTTCAGAAAAATAAATTTGCAGAGTGAAGTTTTAAAACCAAAGAAATAGAGTTCCACGTCAATTGGACTGGAACTTCCCTGTTGTGGAGTGATGAGCATGCATATAGAAGTCTTAAAATGTGCTGATGTAGCTGTGATGGTCTAAAGGTTTGAGTGAAGCAGGGTTTACTCAGAGGGGTCTCTCTTGATAGATTAACTGATGGAAGAAATACATAAGCTTTCTGTGCAAAGGCCTTCCTTCGGGTCAAACTTGCTTTAGACTAACAAAAGAAATTACTTCTCACTGTAAATCTTGCTTCATGTATGTGATTCCAAAGAAATGTTTTTCTGGCCTGGTCTAAAAGACTTAGAGTGAGGGAGGTACGGCCACCAGTCCAGGAAGTCAATAGGAGTGCTTCGTTGTCACTACAGTTAGAAAGTGTTTTCCTAAGGTAAAACTTGAATTTTTGTTACTGCAAAAGCCATTGCTTCTGCTTATTCACTGTGAGTATGGTGATTGATATTCCCTTTCTGTTCTTTGAAATAATATACACACATACATATCTATAAATATATATGAAAACCATATATATATGTATATATAAAATATTTATAAATATATATATACACACACACACACTTAAAGACTGTTATCATACCCTCCTCCCCCTCACATCTGTAAGAGCAGCAGTCCAAGTTCTGGCATTCCCATTTCTATCACTTTGCCTCATAGCTCATGTTTTCTAGGCCTTTGGTTGTTCTCCTTGTTCTCTTCTGGGCAGCCTGAACTAAGCCACATCTTTCCTGAAGTGTGGAACCTGAAACTGCCCACTGTATTTCAGCTGAAGCCCTGCCAATGTTGAGCTGAGGAGAAGTATTACTTGTAGTGTTGCATAGATTTCATCTATGTTTATATACTACATTGCGATGATCGCATTTTGTGGGAAGAAGGCAGTATGACAATATCAACTTCTGTTCTGTTGGGGATCCAATATAACCCCCAAGGCTTTTCTGAAAACAATTTGGGCAGATGATTCATTTTGCTTAAATACTTTGCATTTGTCCCTGCTGAACTGAATTCCATTTTTAAGACTTTTTTTCTCCAAGTCATGAATTTCATTTTGAATTCAAATCCTGTCCTTCAGTGTGTTTGCTTTACCTCCCAGCTTCAGTTACCTGCTTGTTTAATAACAGCATTCACCATTTCATCATCCAGATCATTAATGAAAACATTGAACAGAATCGGATCCAGGGCAGGCACTTGGGTACCTCCATGTGACACATACTCCAATTTAGACTGTGTACGTACTGACTGTACGCACTGGTTTCGTGCTCATGTTATAGTGATTTTTTTCTTGCTCATATGTCCCTAGCATACTTGTGAAATTGTCATACAAGACCTCATTAATAAATCAGGAGACACGGCACCTACTGCTTCCATCTTGCCTGTGAATTCTGTTACCCAGTTCTGGAAGGAATTAGTTTTCTTTGACACAGTGTATTCACAACAGATCCATGTCTGCTGCTGTTTTTCTCCTTGTCCTCCAAGTACTTGCTCTGACACTTGTTTATTTTACTTATTCCAGATTTTTTTCGGGAGACTGAAGATCAACTGGATTTAAATTTCCCCCCTTCCCACTTTTTTAATTGGGGGCTCCATTCACCCTTTCTCAGTCCTCTGAGATCTCTCCTGTCTTCTATGAGTTCAAACCAGCAGCTAACAGCTTTGAGATTTCTTCAGAAAGCTCTTTAAATATTCTAGGATATTCTAGGGTGCGGTACCTAAGTAGCTGAAACCATGGACATTACCTAAGTACTTTCTAACTTGTTGTTTCCCTTTTACAGTTGGAAATGATACCTGGTTTGGTTTGGGGATTGATTGTGCTAGCCACCTGCTCTTGATGGATTTTTCTTTAGTAAAAATTGATGCAAAAAGGTCATGTAACACTTAAGCCTTCTTCCAATCATCTATCAAATGCTCCTTTTTCCATTGGTTAACGGATCAATGTTTTCCACATTCTTCCTCTTATTAACAGATGATCTCATACACTGACTTTTTTTTTTTTGTGGTGTTCTTCATGTTTCTTGTTAGGCACCTCTCACTTAGTCTTTTATAACATTTTTCCTGTGTGCTTGATTTGGTCTTACACATGATCTTAGTAGTAAGACCAGTTTCCTACTTTCTGTTTACTTCCTTTCAGTGTTCAGTTAAGACATTAGGATTTAACCAATTTTGTCTTTTACTGTACCCATCTCTCCTCTGCTTCGAGGAAAAATACAGTTGTGCAACACAGTTTCAAGGTTTGCATTTTTAGGATTCTGATGTTTTTAAAGTGATGGAAATAAAGAACGGTGACACTCCACATTGGCATAGCTCTATTTTCATTTAAATAATTAATCTAAGCACAAATTCCTCTAAAATAAATGTGTGGCTAACTAGATGAAGTCAAGAAACTCAAAAGTTGCAATTCCAGCGTGTCATTAACTTGCCCACTTCTCATATAGAATGGTCACTGCTTAGGGTTTTGGTTTTTTTTTAATGATGCTTTTAAGATAGTTAATAGGTGGCTTGACAGATGTTATTAGCATGCAAATAGCACTTATGAAGGTATTAATGGTCATCACTGTATATTTTAATAGTGATTTTGGTGTCGACCATTTTGGTGATTTAGTTGTAAGCTTACAATGTCAGGTATCTTGTGTGACGTGGTTCATTTCCTGTTGTATAGCAACCTTATCTGTTACTTTTCTGACTTTGATCTTTGAGACCTGTATTTCTGTTGTGTCTACATTTGAACTACTTCTGCAACTTTGCATTTTTGCAGGAATGAAAGTCTCTCCCAAAGACTTTGTAATCAAATTTGTTCACTTATATGGACTTTTATGTTTAATCACTATTCGAATGCTTAAACTCATGATCCGTAGCACAGAAGTACTTGAGAGAGAAGAGTTTTGTGCACCAGCTGGACATAGTCAACAGTACAAATTCTTGCTAAAGGGTGGTAGGGATTAGCAGGGTGATGGTGCTATGGATCGCAGTGCTTAGTGAGTTATTGCATTTGGGTGGGGGCTGAATCTCCATTTCCCACTTCTGGTCAACTTCCAGTTTAATAACCGTATAAACAAATATGATTGAAGTGATTTATTGTGAAACTTTATTTGTAGTGGGGGGAAATCGAGTGAAGTATTTTAACTGCTACATTGCAAAATGAAAATAGCAAATCCAGTTGCAATCCAAAATGCAGCTCTCAGGTTACAGCAAAGTTTTGTGGTGGGGGAGAAATGAATGCTATAGGTGAAAAGTAGCATGGTGCCTCAAGTTCAATATGAATTGTGTTCTGCTTACTTCCTAGGAATTAGCAATAGAACATTTAGATTGTAAGGCAGAATTTCATTCTCTCTGAAAGTTTGGCTATGCTGTCTTTGAAAATATTTTGCTCAGCTTTTGAATGTACTTTCTGTGAAGCTGTGTGAACTTCACTCTTTAATTTAAGCTATTTCTATAAACTGCCTGTAGATCAAGTCATTTGTCACTGCCATTAGTTATTTAGTACAGATAGAGTCTGCAGTCTCTGAGCTTCATAAAACAGACAGATCCTTATCAGTAATCAATATTTGTAATATTTGTTAATATAAATCTGTCATTACTGACTCATCTTTTGAAATTAATTTGAGACAAAGCACTTTATTATGGGACTGGTGATTGCAGTAGAAGCAAAAGCAACAAAACCACCAGAAGTTGTATCCTTAACTTTGCTGGTACGTCAAAGTCAAAATGCATAGACTTGAATACTCCTGTGAAACCTAACTAATAAGCAATAATAATGGAGAAGCTTGACACATTCCCAAATTGCAGAGAAGTCTTCATTAAGATGCAGCAGCTGTTTATTTTCAGGACCACATGGTCTAGTCAGCATGATAAGAACACAGTGGCGATGGATCAGCAAGTTTGCTTTTACTGGAAAACATACACATCTTTCTTATCCACTCTAATGGGTCAGTATTAAAGAAGAGCTGGAGCTGGAGAATAATTAGAGTAACTTTCCATTTATTTTTCTTTCCAGCATGCCTCAGGCTAGGGAGGTCAAATAGATGTTAAAGAGAAAAACTGCATCTGGAACTAGTCTGAAAATAAATATGTATCCCATGAGTAGTGCTGTGTACAATTTGCTTAGTCTTAGAAAACTAACTAAGTTTGTCTTCTAGTTGATTGCCTGCTTCATCGAGGAAATCTGCTTAGCCTGTTTGATTCTGAAAGCTCTTTTTCTTCGGTTTCAAAATCTGAGGGATGTGAATTTAACTATTTCCCATTTCTTGTTTCTTTCAGCTTTCCCTTTCACATATCAGAGTCATATTACTCACCAGCTTCCTTTGGCTGGTTTGCAACTAGGAGGCTTTTCAGTGAGCAGAGACAAGCTCTAGATTTTCCTGCTATGCAATGAAACTATAACAGCCTGGAAACATTATGGCAATGCCTGACATAAAATAACATCTGACTCTATCATGTCCTTCCTTGCGATTCAGTGAGATGAATTTAAAAATCTTGCATGCTTTCTAGGTAGAGGCATATCCTGTCGCACTCTGTGTGTCAGTGTGATTGTATTTATTTTACCTGCTTTAATTCACTTGTAGTGCAGTCATTGCTGTGATTTCTTGGCATTGTACATCCATCTATGAAATATACATCTTGGGTACTTATTTCAGTTCAAGAACAGTTTGCCAGTTCCCCGGTTTTGAATGTCTTTCTTCCAATATTTTAAGGAAAACAGTGTGTCATGTGGTCTTCTGTTTGCTTTGTCCAGTAGTCTATAGAAGCCCATCTGATCTATTTAGTAACACCATATTTTTATATTGATCTAAAGTAGAACACGGTCAATAGTAGACTTCGAGCTTGCTTTGAAGTAAAAGGTAATCTAACTCCTTTACTGGGTTTCTACTATCTGCCTCTTGCATACACACTTTTTCTGAAGCATAGTCTCTGCTGATCAGATGTAAGGGTAAACACAATCTCTTGAGTGTGCAGTGTTTTGGAACTGAATTCTGGTTTCATAGCCAGAATTCCTTCCTGTGAAGGAATAAGATCTGTAGACCATTTGGGCTTCCTTTTACCTGTATCTTAGCATATAGGCCACAGGAAAACTCTCAAGTCCACCAAAAAGAGAAGTAGTCTCTTAAATCTTATATAGGACATATCTAAACCAGACATTCTTCCTAATTAAAGTTTGCTGTTGTGACTTTGTGTAATTTTATGTCATACTTTTCTAACATGGTTTATACTTTCTTATATGAAGTGTCTGTGGCAAAATTCAGTTAATCTTTCACAAGTTCTCACATATCTCAATTGAAGCATACTCCAAAGAGTAAGGGAATCTGTTTTGAAGTTTCAAAATTCACTCATTGTGAAGTGATTCAAAGTTTTAATTTGAGTCGCTGCAAAAGCTTCATTGAAGAGGCATAGATGACTTAACTGTCCTTACGGAAACAATGGAACAATTGCACTAGCTTGAAAGGGTGACTTTCATTTTTTGTACTGCTAAGACCTTCTAAATATCAGCCACATGCCACCTGACGTATATATTCTATTGTTATGATTGGGCAAAAGCATATACTCCCTCAGTTTTGGCTAAAAGAGGTGCAAAACTTGGGACTGCTAGGTCTTAGCATTCCTGTTAATACATGCTTCTTAAGTAAGTGTTACTCCATTGATTTCAATAGTTTGTCTATCTTAAAATCATCTGATCAGGATAAGGAATCAGTTCCAGTTTCTAAATGTATGTTGGTTGGCCTAAATTATCTGCACAGCATCCTATAGAGCACAAAATCCATGAACGCTGCCTTTCTGTTCCAGTTTCTGCTTCAGTGTACCTTCAAGTCAGGCTGTTCTTAGGCTCATACATATGTACTGTTTGCAGAGAGAATTAAGCTCATTGTTAAAATTTCACTTTACCTTGAGGTAATCTTGAAAACATAAGGATTTTTATGATAGGGCTTCAGAATCTCGTTTGGATGCTTTGCCACATACTAAATAGCATAGTGCTGCATGTCTGTGTGATAAAGTGATGAGACCTACCCTCATCTTTTGAGTTTTCAAACAATCCAACTTGCAAAATGTGTGAGTAAAAAAGGAAAAGTCGGACAGTTTATTTTCTGTGAATCCCTGATGATTGTATTGTTTGGAGGCACTTCTAACAGCTCAGTGTCCTTTGGGTCTTGTTGGGAGACTGTTGCAAGAGGAATGATTACATAGTATTATTACTTTAAAATAAAGAGTTTTGAATTGGAGGAACAAGCTGGTAGCAAGTGGATACCCTACACTTATCTTTAACCTTAGCTCTTGATTTTACTGATCCTTAAGATTTTTGAAAACGCTTTTTCTCTTTTCTGCTGTTTAAAAATTGTCTTCACACATTTCTGTGGTGTTTTGTTTTGTTTTTTTTTCCTTTCACAGGTTCCAACTATGGGAGTCCCCGTCCAGCTCATGCCAACATGAATGCCAATGCAGCTGCAGGGCTTGCCCCAGAGCATATCCCTACTCCAGGGGCAGCTCTGTCCTGGCAAGCTGCAATTGATGCTGCCAGGCAAGCCAAACTGATGGGTAGTGCTGGCAATGCAACAATATCCACAGCTAGCTCCACACAGAGAAAACGGCAGCAGTATGGGAAACAGAAAAAACAGGGTACCACCACAGCTACACGTCCTCCCCGGGCACTGCTGTGTTTAACACTGAAAAATCCCATCCGGAGGGCATGCATCAGCATCGTCGAATGGAAATATCCTTTTTGATGTTCTCATTTGGAAAACAGCAAATTGTTTGTGCGCATCAGGCGCTATTCATAAGTGTGAAGAAATCAATACATTAAGTTGAAAGGCACCACTATGAAAGTAAAGTACACGAATAGTTTTTGATGTCTTAACTGAGATCACTTATGCTGAGGAAAAAAAAGTTTAGGATTGAAGCCTTGTGGAAGAAACCACTAGAAGTTTAAATTATAAAGGTTAGGGGTTGAATTCTGCTCTTTTAAAGACATGTGGCCCAGGCTGAAATCGATGGGAGATGTGCAAGATATCTGAGGCCAGAATTGAACTGACTCTATGGGATTGATAGCAGCTGCTGGCTTTCCCTTCTTTTTTTTCACAGGCACTTAAAGAGGTGCCACCAGTTAAACAGCTCTGGTATTTTGAATCATATGCTTTTTTTTTTTTTTAAACATGTGGCATCACACTTTCTACAGTATGGAGAAAAGAGTGGAACAGAAGGAGAAAAAAACCCAAACGTATGCGATAATACTCTGAACCAGGGCTAAGGTCTGTTAATTATATTGGAATTCCACTTAAACTAATATGGCTCACTAGTGTATGGTAAAAGATACTGGTTATCTGGAAGCAGGGAAAAAGAAAGACTGTTAAAGTAATCCTGCAACATGTACAAATGCATTACAGGGCCAGATCTAGTAGTCTGAACAAGAGACAGGCTGTGTCACAATGATAGATGATAACCACTGACACAGAACTGCAGAATGTAAGGGTCAGTGCTGCTTCCCTGGAAAGTCAGTGAGAGTTTGGCCATTGGCTTCATCATGTGGAAGGAGCAAAGCCTTCTGAGTCACGCAAGTCTGATCGGCACAAGCCAGAATTCGAGAAGTTGCTGTGAAACACAAACTGAAATAAAATATACCTCCCTCGCCTCCCCAAAGAAAACCCAAGACTAACCCTGAACAGTAATTGTCAGTAAATTACAAGCTAATGGGGTTCTTCACTAAATACAAAAGAAAAAGCATGTTGTTAGGGATAGATAAGCACGTCAAGGGAAGGCAGTACAGAACTTGGCAGTAGTTAATATGATAAAACATGAATGATGGCATTTAAGACAATATGATAATATTGTTCTTTTGGGGGTCTGGTGGGATGTTAGAAAGATGAAAACAGAATATGAGTATTGGTCTTGCTGACATGGACATATTTTTCAGATGAAGAACTTGTTAAAAATGCTCCTGTCAGTTCTTAGATGTCCTTAAACTACCTGCCTGCCTATTCCTTTCTTCTTCAGATGCTAATTTTTAATCCCCCTGATTAAGTTTGCTGCTTTTTATCCCTTTTGGCATAGCTCTGATACTTTGAGCGTAAGATGATGGATGATGACTAACAGGATGAAGCTGAATATTGGTTTACTTGCCAGCACCCCAGTAACCACATGTCTTTAGAGAAAGAGCACAGAGCGACATTTGATAAATGAATAAGATCAGCAATGAATGATGGGAATGATGTGTTGTAAAACAGGATACAGCACTGCTGAGATCAAGAGGGGACCAAACAATGCGATTAAAGCAATGCAAGGATGCTGATGCTTGCATTTTTTGCTTTTGTTTGGTTTTAGGTGAGTTGGTGGAAGTATTTTTTTTTCCTTCAGAACCTCTCATTGGACATCTAGTGTTTATAAACATGAAACACTTCAATGACAAATAACAATATCAAAGGGTTGCGATAAGGTTTAATTCTATTCTGTACTCTGACTTTTCCTAATTGCTAAAAACTACTGAGAAAAGCTTAGTTTAATTTGCTGAACCACTAAAGTCTAAGCATAGTAGATATTAAACAAATATCAAATGGTACTTCTGTGGTGTTTCTTACCTAAACATTATAGGGTTGAGAGCCTGAAAGTGCAATTGCATATAAGAAAAAAGTGAAATGAAGTAATTACCATATTTCACAAAGATTTAGCTGTGTATTTAATTTTCTGCTATGTGTGCAGTGTATTTGTAGATTTTATACCATTTTATTTTTACAGTGCAAAAAGAGAATAGAAGTAAAAATATAAATGCTTAAACAGTGATAAATTAATAGATAATAATCCTGTCAAAAACAAAAAGTCTAGGAAAAAAGTGATTAAGAAAAGGAAAGTCTATGGAAATTAAGGCCTTTATGCAGTAAACACTATATATACAGCCTGATATATCTGAGAAGTCCCACTGATTTCACATGTAATCTGCCTACCCTGATCGGCTCTTCTTTCTCCGTATTATCATATTATCTCCTATTATTCATAGGTTTAAGCACAGTAGTCCGGTGAGTTTGGAACCCTTTGACTCTTCCACATGTGAAATGTAGAACATACCTGAGCATACACAGTGGTCAGGTGCCCGGGATTTGTGTATATCTTGCGGTTGAGGCTGCTGCACATCCCAATCTCCAGTTCTTTCCTGCTAAAACCTTCTCAGAACAGTAGTCTGCTGACCAAAATCATACATGCTGTGTTGACATTTGGCAATGCTGCAAAGCCAGTCCCATGGTAGATAAATTCATGCTCAAATGCACTCTATGGCACAGGTTATACTTGGCATTCTCCCTGCCCTATCCTGCTCTTCGTTCCCCTCTGGAGTACTGGTGAGTTATCCCAGAGCTAGCCTCCAGGATATTCTTGCAGGCAAGTAAATGTAGACAGACTGTAAATCTGGTCTCCAGTCTGAGTTTGGAGATATTTCACAACAATTAAGGTTAAGGAGTCCACCGAAGTAGGTGAAGTACAGCGCCAGCAAATTGGTCAGTAGAAAAATGCCCTTTGATTCCAATGGACAGTTAATGGGGCATCCAGGTTGTGCAGGATTTGTTTGTTGAACATCTGAAATGTTTGGGGTTTTTTTCCCTAACAAAGTTGATGCCAGGCTGAAATGCCCCTGAATTGGTGCTAGTTTCTCTGCCATAAGGAACTCTTAGCTTCCTGGTGTCCCTAATACACTGTGTAGGCATGTTTGTTTTCCCTACAATGCCAAATGAAATGCAAATAAAAGAAAAATAAATAATCCCTCAAATAATTTTTAAGCACAACTAGTGTACATGGTAATATGAAATATTAAGCGCATTCTGGACAAAGCCATTTTTTTTGCCTAAAACTTTATTATTATTTAAATGTCTTCTAACTGGATGCATGCATGTATTTCTTGGGTCCTTGCATTTAACTTTGAGATATGAGAGAGAGATTGAGGAAAAAAATACAACAACAACAAAAAACCCCAAAAAACTTTTGTTAAAATTATTTTTGTACATACAGATGGAAAAGGCCAAGAGAAACTAATTGTAAGAGGAAAGACGACAGTCCTTCTAGAATAGGCTTCTGTTATTAAAAATATTGCAGCCACATGTGAAGGAAAATAGGGAAAATGCAATCTAAATAAATAAAAGAAGAAAAAACTTTTAAGAAATCTGTGTTTACTCTGGCACGCGACTGGCCTACACTGCTTTTGACATATTAGGAAGATTCTTGGCTGGGAGCTCCTAAAAGCACTTAAAAAGGCATATGTTTCTTTTCAGAATATAAGGGGCTTGGAATGTTTTCTTTAAACAGAATTCTTATAAATCTTTTATTTTATTTTTTTTTTTATTTGTGTGTGCACATTTTGGAACAATTTCCTTAACTCCATTCATCAGACCATTTGAAATAATTATTTTACTGACTATTTTTGCCAATTGTGTGGCCTTAGCTATCTATATCCCCTTTCCAGAAGATGATTCCAATGCCACCAATTCCAATCTGGTAAGTCCTTGATGGTGTTTAGTCTTACTATTTTGAAAGTCATTTTTAAAAGTGACCAGAGAGACTGTTGAAGCTAGGGAACATAAATATATCCACCAAAGATGAGAACATAATAAAGTAAAAATTGTTTTTGAGAGCTATGTGTTCTCTAGTCATGTTAGTACCTGTTTCAGTTGAGCTGGCTTTAGAAAAGAATGTTCCAAAAATTACGCGGGTGCTGTATGTGATGTTTTGGTTAACAAATTACTGCATGGTATTTGCAGAAGAAATCTCTTAATCATGGATTATATGGTGATTTTTGTCTTACAAAGTGCTATTGTGAAATTGATACTGTCCTCCTCTCAGGTGATACATGAGAGCACAGCTTGATGACTAATTCCTATGAAGTACATTAATGCTTGCATTTCACAGGCTCGTGTTTGGTTGAACAATGTTTGTTGGTTTGGGGTTTTTTGTCTGTTGTGTGATTTGGGTTTTTTGTTGTTGTTTGTTTGGTTGGTTTTTTTTCCTTCCTTCCCTCTTGTTGCGGGAATATAGCTTTTCCTCTGTCACCACTGATGCTAATGTTGGTACTTTAGGATAGAGCTGTCCATATAAAAAGGCAAGAGTGTTTACTTTTGGCTTAGCATGAAGTCATAGCAAAGAATTCTGTTCAGTAAGGGCACAACACAAAACAGCTCTGGAACGCAATTCACTGAATTAGCAGAGAACAGTTTTCTTCCTCTCAAATATGTGAACAAATCTCCTACTTGTCTGGTTGGATCAGGATGAAAACTTGCTCCCAGAGTTTAAGAGCTGGGGTGCTATTTCCTGATTGAAATTTACTGAGACATAAGAAATTTTAGAGCAACAGAGGAAGAAAACAAAAGCCATACTTCCAAAGTAGGGATAATTGGGATGGCTGACAGACGTTGTAATTAAAATGATGCATGCTGTTCTTGGAAGTCAGTCACTTGATTAAATATCTCTTGAAGCTGTATAAAACAAATTGTGAACTTCAGGACTTTGCTGGAACAGTACTTCTATGTTTTAAAAAAAACTCCCCAAAAACAAAACAAAGAAAAACAAAAGAACCCCCCAAAAACACAGAACAAAAAAATTGTTGTGTAGTGCTTTTCCACTGTGACTCCTTAAAGAAGTTTAAAAATAGGAGCAGGAGGAGACAAATGATTGTTAACTTTTAACTATTCTCTATATTTACAGAATATGTGAGTTGGTCTTGTTTCTCTTTTGCTGCTATCTCTTTGTTAGCTTGACTTAGTGTTTAACAATGATGAATTGTGGTGTGTATGTTTAAAACACGTCACTATGGCACCTTTCAAAAATTAATATCTTTTATTTAAAAAAAAGCAGATTCAGTTAATCCTCTGGCTATAAAAGACAGTATGCTGTTTATTGCACGTTCTGACTTGCAAGGTTGAAAGAGGAAAACAAAGCAGAGTTGAACGTTAGAGGGCTCTTAATTTGTCTTGAGTTTAATTGGGTGTGGGTATTTGCCTTATTTCAGTGAGGAGACTGCTGGCTAATATTAGGTTGGGACTATATTAATAATTGAATGAGGTATATTGAAACTATTCTATTATCAGAAAATATATGCACCTTGTGAGCTGAGTCACTATTCTGCATCTGTTTTCCAAGCCATGTTTTGCATCATTTGGTCAATCTATCAAAACACTCATGTTATTTGTGAGTAGGATTTTAAAAACCTCAGCCAAGCAAGAGTTATCATCTCAGGAAAGTTTAGAAATGTTATAGCCTTGAGGATGAGGAGGCATTGTTCATTTATCTAAATAGCTGTTTCACAGAAGTAAGGGGAGAAGAAAGTAGAATGGGGAGTCTGCTTCACTAAACTTTGTTCTTTGGGTTTCAATGGAAAAAGTAATTAAAAATGGAAAATAGGATACTTAGTATTCCATGAGGGGCTTACACTAGTGGAATTAAGACTCTATTCTACACTATAGATCAAACCCTGGAGCTCTGACTGCTCAGTAGCCTTTGGTCTTGTGATTTCCTGTTAGTCCCCGTTTGTGGTTGTCGTTGTTGGGTTTTGTGTGGATTTTTTTGTTTGTTTGTTTTGTTTTCTCAGGGTGATATACATATATCTTGGCATGTATATACTGCTGTTGGGAAACAAACTTTTTGAGTATATGTCATATGCTGCGTTCTGAAACTTTTCACAGAATTGTGAAGAGTTGTATGTTGTGATCAGTGAGTAAAGTACTGAGCAATAGGGAGGGGAAATGGAGGCAAATGGGTGAGATAAGGGTGAAAAAATGTCTTAGTTGTGTTTTGGAATGGGATGAAAGAATAGATGAAACTTGGAGTTAAAGGAAAGCTATTCCAGAAGGCAGGAACTGCAGAAGAGTGGGAGCTTACTCTCAAAGAGCCAAACTGTACATGGAAGCAACTAGAAAGAAGCTGGGGTTAATAATCTATTCCTGTAAAAGCTCATGTACTCACTTGATTTTTTTTTTTCCTCCTCTACCTGTGAGCATGTATTTTGCAATCAGATTTATTTTTTAGCCATGAAGTCTAGAGCTCCAAAGGCTATAATCTGAAACAGGAAAAGGAGTATATGTCTGCAATGCGTGCACGCAGGTTAATAGCGTGCACAGATGTGTATACTGTGCAGAAGTGTGAGTCTGACTGAATGTATAAAGAATCTTCCTAGCTGCCCAGAAGAAATTTTCACTTGTGTAAGAACTCTTGATTCATTTCCATTCTGCAATTTAGTTCTTTTGGGGGTAAAGCTACCACAGAAACTCCCACATGTCTGGTTTGCTGAGCCATCCCTAACTTCCTGAGACATGAAGAAACTATCTACAGAAAACATATGATGGATAGTAACTGTTTTACAAAGTCTGAAAGCGACACAACAACAGTTTTTCAATAAGCTGCCACTTTTCCCTTAGGGTCCGAGTATTCCTTTTCTAAGGTTTCATCACAACTTTTCAAACAAAGTTTTCCTTGGGGGCTGAGGTAAAAATTCAATCAGTTGTTTTTAACAAGCTAATGGAGTAGAGGGTGATGAGAGAAGAGAAAGGAATTCTGAATTGTGTGAGTGGCTTCTTTCCTTCTCTCTGTAAAAGTAGAAAAATGACTGCTAAATAATGTTTTGATAAATAATTGCTAAATTTTTTGATTAAATAAATCTAATAAATAAATAAATAAATATTTTGATAAATATTCATAAATATATGAATCACAGATGTGATCACCCATTGGTCAAATAGAGCATACTTACTGCTGTATGCCTTCCACAGAAGTCTTGAAGAGATGCATGCCTCATTTGCCTGTACAAAACCAGTAACCTATAGTCATATCCCCATTTTAATAGGTCTTGTCTTTAGGTGCAAGGCTTATTTGATATGATGCCACAGTAATTAGTATGAACATTGGAACTAAATACAGAAGAGTCCAATAAAGAATTCCTTCCCTTTTGCGTTAGTGAGGAATTGTGATTAGCTGTTATGTATTACAAGTTTAGGCCAAATGCCACATGGATGTTCCCACTGGTTCTCTGCAATCTGGCTTCCTATAATAATAATTCCTATAAATCCTCAAGCCATTTTTATCAAGTCTAGGGATGGTAACTTGGGCTGTGAAGCACTTTCATTTTTCAAATGCACATTTATACTAAACCCCAGATTTTATATTTTTATGCTCACTGCAGTGTTTTTGACACTGGCTTTAAGAAAAATGCCAGAACAATATAATGTAGTAATAACAAATGCTTGAAATTGGCTTCAGCAATTTTTATGTTTTACTTCTACAGTGTGTTCACTGGAAAACTATTGAACTCAAACAAATGGAGGGGAGTTGTATTGGGTGCAATTTTTTTTTTTTTTGTATTAATGAGCTCTGCTGAGACTTTGCTTAAATTTACAAGTAAGGAAAGCTCATGAATGACCCTGTGCAAAGAACAGTTATGTATTCTCTTGATGCAGTCAGGAAAATCAGAGCTAGTTTGAGGGGAATTAAAGTTAGCCTGCATGAGAGGCTGTAACTGATATGGAGGCTTTCTGCTTGTTATCCCTGCAATTATGCATTAGAACAGAGATAATGTACATTTAGGAATAAAACTATAGACTGCATAAGATAGGAAGCTGAGAGGAAAATGCTTCTGTCACTTTACTGGCAATTGCAAATGGCACAAGCCTGGTCAATGTCACAGCATGGTGATAACATAATGAGGTTAAGACCAAGGTTTACAACACCTTCTGTGGAAGGCGACTCAGTCAGTTGTTTATGCTTTGGATAAATAGCAGGACAAGATTCCTTGTGTTGTTTTGATAGCTCTGCTTTCCCTCCCTTGTCCTTATTACAGGAAGGAAATCCTGTTGTACACTAGTTAAATTTAAAAAAAGATCTCTTGTGTTTATATGCGAGCTTATAATGGCATGTCACCTTCAGACTAATTTGTTAAACCTGAAATAGGACTCTGTGAAAGGAAAGATGCGATTTCTGCTCGCTTGTCAGTGTCTGTGCCAGCCAGTGTTTGTGGGAATGCCTGCCTATGGAAAGGGGGCTTGCCTTTCAGGAAGGTATGGCTGCTTTATTAGCTGGTGATTATGGTACTATCCAGTTGAGCAGGTGATTTCTGTACAAAAAAGAATTAACGGTTTTTAATCTTTTTGCATTTGCAGCAGACTGACACAATAGGTTTGGATGTGGCTATATATATATTACATTTCTAGATACTGGCATAACAAACCAGTATTTTTTATATCAGAGAATTCTGGAGTCAGCATATTGAGCAGTCTCTCAATTTTTCTTGTGCAAAGTCAGAAAGTGTTAGAGAGCAAAGTGGGGGTGAGGGGGTCAGGAAAAGAACAGATGGCTTTTCTGGATAAGGAAGAATACTGCACAAAAGCTTTTGGTTCTCTTGTGTCATTGCTATCGTCCTCCTGTGTGACAGTTCCCAACTAGTAAGTGAATACAGTAATGAGATATGCTAACACCAGGGGTGAGGTGCAGGGCGGGATAGAGTGGATACCACGCTAATAAGCTCTGATAGGTTTATTAGTTTGGGCCTCATGCCAGCACTGCTACAGCTGGGGGAAGTTATAGAATTTGAAAAGTGAGGAGTAAGCAACAGAAGCTGGAAGAGAGGAGCTGAGAAGGCTGGAAAGGGACTGGAGTCAGGATGAGAAGAAGAAGAAAGGAGATTGTTCCAAAAAATCCTTGAGGACTTCCTCCAGAAATACTGTGAATCACTGACCTGTGTGATGCTAAGGAAGTTGAATATGATGGAATTTAGGCTCAACATTTCCCTCTAGCAGGGACAGGCTGATACTCACCATCTCTAGCAGTAGTGAAGCACAGGTGGAAGAATAAGCATTGGTTTTGAGAGGAAGACATTCAAGCTTGTCTGCTGGTTCTGGTTTTGGCAAACTGTGTGTTCTTGGGCAAATTGCTGTCTCAGTTTTCCCATTATAAATTGGGTTGGTAACTGCTTTCACAGTGAACGTAATTAGTCAGTGCCTTACATCACGCAGACCATTACAGGAATGCTGTAGAAAAGACTGTCAAGAAAAGAATAAAATCTATAGCAATCAATTCCAAGCCAGTGGTCACTAACTGAACAAGAAGGGTAAAAAGTAGGACGGAGGCTTCATTTCTTTGCACTGGTGGGGGCAGAATTTAATTTCCACAGAGAACCGTGTAGGACTGCATCGTCACAATTTTCTCATATGTGTTGAATTACTTTGAAGGGGACTCAACTTTTGATGCTTAAATTTGCAGCCTTTGTATTTTCTTTTAACACAGTGGTGTCATTTCCTAGGCTTTGTGAAGATGAAGCAGAGATTAACACCTATATACATTACTAGCAGGACCAAAACTGTTGGGCAGGCCTCTGCCACTTGAGTTGTCTGGGTAATCAGCAGTGGTAAGAGGTGGTTTGCTGTGTGGACAAGGTGAAGGTAGGATTGGGAAAGTTTGGCAGAGGGATTCAGAGGTGTTTGCCCACAACAGAGGAATGCTGGGTTCTATTCCAGGCTCTGGAAAGGAACATAGTCGAAGGGCTCTTCTCTATCTTTGGAAAAATGACTTTTTCTGGCTCTTTCTCCCAATAACTCCTCCTTCTGAACCTCCCCCCCATCTTAGCTATAGTTGTCTGAGCTATAGCTCTTCCTCAGTTCTGCCATTTCTGTTCTTTGTCTTTACTGGACTTAGAGGCCATACTTCAGGTTTCTGATCTTTCTACCATTTCGTTAGCAGTTTTCTGTCCTGCACAGGGCTTGCTGTTGAGTCCCAATCAAATCCCAGCCTTCTGCTTCTCTTTATACCAGTGGTCCCAGTGTCCTCACCCAGTCTGTGCTTGTTGTTGCTTACCATCTCTTGATCTGCTCTGAGATCTCTTATGTCTGCATGTTCCCATTTGTTGTTGCTTTTTAAATTCATTACCTTTTCTTTGCCAAGTAATTTTTCTCCTTCCAGTCCAGCTTCCATCAGACCTGTCCCTTTTGCTTTCCCTTTTTCCTCCTAACTGCAGTCTCCCCTCCATAGTGATTTCGTGTATTATTCACCTATTTTCTCATTGGGTCTCAGAGCTATCCTCATTCAGCTTCAGCTCCCTGATCACTCTTCTTGTTAATTCTAGTCTTAAATTCCTTTCTGCTTCTAAACCTCGTCTCTGTAACCAAGCAATCCCAGTGCTCCTTCCAGCTGCTTCTTTCTTATTTGCCAACTCCATTCTCAACATGTCGGTCTCCCAGTCTGAACCTGTCCCTGGTTTGGCCTTAGTACTTTTGCTTCTGAAATCAGTAGCATCCTTCCCAATGATGTCTGGATGCCAGCAGTAGAAATACTGAGACAGCAGCGCCAATTCAAAGTTCAGTTACTTTATTCCAGCTTGATTCAGACTAGTTGAGAACAGTTATTACATGGGTCCTTGAAAGCCTTTGTAGCCCTTGCTCAGTTCTGTGGATGTGACACATACATTCTGGTCTGCAGAAGCTGTAAGATGCCTGATTAGTATTTGTAATGACAGTTTGGGTGTTAAGACTTAGCAAGTTTCTGTGGAGCCTGTGCAGATGGAAGTTTTTAAAAGCCAGTCTGGCTAAACTTAAGTGGGTAGGCAAGGCAAAAGATGCAACCCTGACACAAAGGCCATTAATTTGGCAGTTCATATGACCTTGTTGCAAAGAATATGGTCACTAAAGAAAATAGTTGTTGAGATTTTTTTTTTTAAACTGGGATAAATCAATGGATATTGTTAGACTGTTTTGTCTGAAATACTGCCCAAATATTCAGCCTGAGACAGAAACCAGCCTGGAAAACTGTAGTATTAACTGGTAAAATTACAATTAAAAGCAGCTGAAAACAGTATCTTAATAATGGAAAGTGGTGTTGGGTCGCTTTAACAAAGTAGTGCTAGAGATTCACCTCCATTAATATCTTCCATATTAAAATGTAACACGGTGCTTCACCGGATCAGTGAGATATTGAAAAGTGGCATAATAGGCTTTCAGAGTTAAACAATGAATTATATATAATGCTGTAATGATATCAAGTACATTTACATTATGCAGTATATAATGTAGTAAAGAGAAGAGGTTTAAGAGATACAGGCCAAGGGGAAAAAGTAGGTTTCAGGTAGGATTTGAAAGTGAAATATATGCTTTTGAGGCAAAATTCAACTATTCAAGAAGGGCTGTCCTGGTTTGGAGGAGCTGCAAAGGAAGGACCTTTGTACAAACAGCTACAAGATTGGTAGAAGGATACTCCTATTCACTTACAGTAGGACTGTAAGTGTAAGTTGTGAAAGAAAAAAAAATTCTGTTACAGAAACTAGTCCAAGTCCATGGAAATAGTGACTTGCAGGTTGTATGTTTCTGTGTAAGTGGTTTTGAAATTTTAACTATATACTTTGGTTCTGATTGACGGCAAGTTTATTGGTTTACTCCAAACATTAAGCCATTTATCCCATTTCTTTAGACAGCTCTGATTACCATTTTCCCTTTCTTTATGTGTAAGCTTTCTAAATCTCTGACTTATCGAGTGTGTTTTAGATTTTTTTTTTCAGGTGGTAATTATTCTTGTTTATAAAAACTCAAGTTCACTGTAGGATGCCTTTATTATTTCCCACCTGCCCCCCCCCCCCCCCCCCCCCCGTTCAGGAAAGGTAGGAAAAATGTGGAAGCAGGCCAAATAAGAGATTTTAAGTACTGTTGTTTTCACTGTAGTCTAATTCCTGCCCCTGCAAAAATCTTTTAAAAGCAGTGGAAATTTCAAAAATGACAGATACTTTTTGTATTGTCTTTTTGGTGCAAGTATCCTTATCCCTCTGTAAGTCTGTGGGATGTTAGACTTCTGTTCATGAGTTCATCAGAATCCTTTTAATGATGTTAGGAAATAAGCATCTCTATCTAGAAATTCAATAGATGGTTTTACATATGATCTTTAGATTCCTTTATGTATAGTTTGTATTACACCACATTCTCGGGTTTTTAGTCAAGCAAACTTCCTATTGACTTCACTGGAGTTTACTTGACTAAGTCACCCAAATCCGTCCACTGGTTTAGAGCATGCTATTGACAAACAATTGTTGGAACATTGGGCTTTGCTGACATCTACAAAATCATTGACTCTAGAGGCAATACTCCTTGTACTTGTGCAAACTAGAAAAAACCCCAACAACTTTCATAATTCCCTTAGAAATAAAAGAATGGATGTGCTGCTTGCCAAGGGGCAGAATTGCCAGAAGGGAAGAATATGTTTTGTATGTTCATGTTGTGGTTTAACCCCAGCCAGCAGCTAAGCATCACACAGCTGCTCACTCCCTCCCTCCTGGTGGGATGGGGGAGAGAATTGGAAGAGTAAAAATGAGAAAACTCGTGGGTTGAGATAAAGACAGTTTAATAGGTAAAGCAAAAGCCGTGCATGCAAGCAAAGCAAAACAAGGAATTACAGAATCACAGAATCATATAGGTTGGAAAAGACCTTTAAGATCATCAAGTCCAACCATTAACCTAACACTACCAAGGCCACCACTACACCATGTCCCTAAGCACCTCATCCAAATGTCTTTTAAATACCTCCAGGGATGGCGACTCAACCACTTCCCTAGGCAGCCTGTTCCAATGCTTGATAACCCTTTCAGTGAAGTAAAACTTCCTAATATCCAATCTAAACCTCCCCTGGTGCAACTTGAGGCCATTTCCTCTTGTCCTATCACTTGTTACCTGGGAGAAGAGACCGACCCCCACCTCTCTACAACCTCCTTTCAGGTAGTTGTAGAGAGCCATAAGGTCTCCCCTCAGCCTCTTCTTCTCCAGGCTAAACAACCTCAGTTCCCTGAGCTGCTCCTCATAAGACTTCTGCTCTAGACCCTTCACCAGCTTCGTTGCCCTTCTCTGGACATGCTCCAGCACCTCAATGTCTCTCTTGTAGTGAGGGGCCTAAAACTGAACACAGTATTCAAGGTGCGGCCTCACCAGTGCTGAGTACAGGGGGACGATCACTTCCCTACTCCTTCTGGCCTCACTATTTTGATACAAGCCAGGATGCCATTGGCTTTCTTGGCTACCTGGGCACACTGCTGGCTCATATTCAGGCGGCTGTCAACCAACACTCCCAGGTCCTTCTCTGCCAGGCAGCTTTCCAGCCACTCTTCCCCAAGCCTGGAGTGTTGCATGGGGTTGGTTGTGATCCAAGTGCAGGACCTTGCACTTAGCCTTGTAATTCATTCACTACTTCCCATGGGCAGGCAGGTGTGCAGCCATCTCCAGGAAGGCAGGGCTCCATCACGTGTAACGGTTACTTGGGAAGACAAACGCCATCACTCCGAACATCCTCCCCTTCCTTCTTCTTCCCCCAGCTTTATGTGCTGAGCATGACGTCATGTGGTGTGGGATATCCCTTTGGCCAGTTGGGGTCAGCTGTCCCAGCCATGTCCCCTCCCAACTTCTTGTGCACCCCCAGCCACTCGCTGGTGGGGTAGGGTTTGAAGCAGAAGAGGCCTTGACTCTGCGTAAGCACTGCTCAGCAGTAACTAAAACATCCTTGTGTTATCAACGCTGTTTCCAGCACAAATCCAGAACACAGCCCCATACTAGCTACTGTGAAGAAAAATAACTCTACCCCAGCCAAAACCACCACAGTTTGTCAAAGTTTTTGACTGGCTCTTCCTCTCAGGGACGATTCCTATTTTTTCCCATGTTTTCTAACTCCTAAAACATGAGGGTCCATATGTCATAGCAGCTCTTCAGTCATCCTGGCTGAATGACAGCCGACCTGTACTTCAAACCAAGCTAAGATCATCCTTGAATTTCACTTTTGAGAAATGCTGGACAATTTATAAATGAGTTTGTCTACAACCTCATGGAACAAAATGTCTTTTCTTGTACAATAAACATGAAGAGCCTATACTTATCAATTATTATTTGTCTATTAAGAATACAATATTGGAATTTCACCAGTTAGGGGAAGACTTCCAGTAAGCAGCAGGAAATATTCATGAACATCTCTTCAGTACGTTTCATTTCTGGTAGATGCTGGGAAGTTGGCACAGCAGGTTATCTCCTTGAGACATCCTTAGCAAGTTCTGTTGCAGCTAAGCCCAGGCAAGGGAGCTGGACCATCTTTGGACTGCAGTGTTTTTCTAACCTTTCGCTATAACCTTAATAACCTATGATGGTCTGTGGGACACTAAGGAATGCATATTTTTTTCGGTTGAGATACTTTAATGATATATATACACCTGTAAAGTTTTATACATGCATGATGTAAATCGATGTCTTGATGCTAATAGTGAGCTTGTCCATGCAGACCTTAGGCTCTAATGAAGAACACCTGGCCAAAGGAGCATACCAGCTCTTTGAAAACTGTTACCCTCCTGTGGTTGCTGGTAGTACAGTTTCTTTACAGTGGTGTCAACACCTTTAGCCCAATGCACTAAATTTGGCAATAGCAAGAGCAAGATGCCCAACTCCCACAGTATAAGCTTTCCAGAAGCGGCATGTACGTGGTTCCCCAGCTAGCTGTGTTGGCAAGTGTGCAACTGTTTTTCAGGCTGTCCTGATAAACTTACACTGATTTGGAGTTTGGGGTTTTGGAATTCTTCCTCTTCTGCTGGCTTGCTATTGTCTTTTGCTTGTAAAATTTATATTTAGGTAGCTTATATTAGAGACTGAAGCAATCATCTTTTGCATATTATTATCTTCATCTGGTATCTTGAAATGTTTTTCTAGTTAGCAATAAATGTGCTTAATCTCTTACTATTACTCTTTGATCTGAAGCTTGGTGAATGCTTTTTACGTGGACATTTTAAAATGTTTTAGTTCTATTACATATCCTTAAGCAAAGAACCTCACACAAAAGCAGAATTTGCATGTTATTTTATTATTATCATTTTTATCCATTGAAAACCACTTAAGTGCTGTTATCCTTGTGTGGCCTTATTGTTTGTTAGATTCACTTTAAAACAAGAATCCCTGTTTAAATGAGATTATGTAGCCAAACATGTGGTTACAAAAGATTTTTAAAGATCTAGTTGCATAATTGTTTCACAATCTAAACTTGTATTTAAAAACAAACAAACAGAAAGCTTCTCCTCATCATGGTCACCAAGACAATGTCTGAATCTGAACAAAAGGCACATCAATGCCCTTCAGGAGTAGTTGGCTGAAATGAAAGACTGCAAGATGAAATAACATCAAAGAGAATGAACAGCTCCTATTCACCTCCTTTAGCTGTTAACGCTAAATCATAACAATGACAAACTAAGATCTCAAACACACATAAGATTTGTACCACTGCAGTGACAGATACTGGGGCATTTAACTGTGTTAAGGATTGTTTTTCTGTAGAACAAGGAAATCTGCTGCCTCTGCTCTTTAAAGCCACTGCTGCCCTTGCAACAAAGGGAAGGAAATAGAGGGTTTCCAGCTTCCCACTTCTATTAAATGCCTCAGGTGCCTCCTGAGTCCAAGAAGCTAACTAAGCATTTGCTTGTGCAAATACTGAATAATCATGCGCAACTATAGTAATGGAGTAGTGCTATATTTTCACCTGGAGTTTTCTATAAAATCCAGTGCTGTAAGTCAAAGTAGGGAGAACAGTAGGTAAAAGCTGGCATCTGCATGTAGATATCTGGGCTGGATGTGCAGCTGTGGTGTACACCTGATGTTGCATTGACTTCTACCAGCAAGAAACTGGTAAATCACCTTTAAACAAAACAACTTGTATTCTAATTTTTATAAGTCATTAACCATGATTTATTCTTCCCTTATTCCACCTGAACCAAGTTTTAGCTGTGAATCGTCATGTACTTTTTTAATAGCTCTTATCTTATTTAACATTTTTACTGTATCCTACTTCTCATTTGACAATTATATTGTTTTTATCCATCTCAGGGGTGTGATGCTTTCATCCTGACATAAATAAGTTCTTGTTTATAGCAGTTCAAACTCCAGCATTACCTTTTACTTACTCAAATTAAATGTTTAACACAATTTACAACACACTTAAAAATTACATTCCAGTTGCAGCCTGTTATTTTTTTATATTGGATATAAATATTAATGTCCAAATCTATTTTGTCTCCAATTTTCATTGTCCCTATGATAAAACCAGCATTGCTGCTACTTTCTTTTCCTTTTGAAGCATCAGGCTGTTGCATGCAAGTATTTGACTGTCATAGGGGAAAAAGGAAGAAGCAGATGAAGCAAAGTTGAATGTTTTAGCCTTTCAGAGGCCATGAAATATGAGAATGTGTTTGAGTCTTTCGGATGATCTTTCTGTACTGAAATCTTATGGAGTGAAAGAAAAAGAGGAGGAAAAAAAATGCTGAAATGTATTTGTAACTCTCAGAAGGTCTAATTCTGCTAAGTTTTGAGCATGTACATAGCAGTCACCTTACAGAGGATGTGGCTTTAGGAAGGACATAGCGTTTTAAAGGTTTAAAGAGCAGGAGCTAATCTAGGGAAAATGCAATGCAGTATTTGAGAGAAGTAAGTGCTGATACAACTATGGAAATATTTCTGATAAATATCTCTTGAAATAAATTCAAGCCTGGCTGACAGCTCCTTTTGGAAATGTTTACCTTTGCTTTCACATTTCAATGCTGTATTGAAAAAAGATGCCACAGAGATATTGATCCCCCTTTCAGAGGAAGAGAGATCACAGCTTGTATTCAAGCAGCTGCTTGTGTGCTTCTCTGCTCTATTCATCTTGGTTACTCAAGTAATTTTCCATGGTAGGCAGGTAACATTGTTGGGCTCTGGTATGAACCTAAAGGAGTGTGTTTAAAACAGTCAGTGTTTTTTGTGGTTCCTTTCCCCATCTCCACCATCCAGACGTGAACTAACATGGCTCCCAGCCTGCGTGCCTGCTGCTGCTCTTCAATAAAATACAAAGAAAGGTTTTATTGAATGATAACTTATAATAAGTTATACATTTTTGCTTTTCTCAAAAGAATAGTAATTTCTAAAGAAGGATTTTTGAATCACTGGTTCTTCAGTATGTCTTGGCGTTTTTGAAAAGCCTCTGTTGAACTAATGAAGCAGAACTTATGAAGAGCATGGTTCCACCTTTGCTAGGATCCACTTCTGGGATCTTGGGGGCCAGGGTTATGGATGTTTCTGGGTGGTGCTCATAGCAACTCAGACCACCGAGAGGCTGTGTAATTGTCAGAGGCAGGCCTTGTCCCTGTCGTTCCCTGTCTTTAACAAAAGTACACGCTCATACTGACACAGACGTTCAGGGTAACATGCACCAGTCTGGAGGCTTCTCCCTTGTCTCTGCATGCAGACACAGCAGCAGCTGCGTGTGTAGGAGGAGTGCCTCTTCCTCTTCCTTGCACCTTCCCTCCTGTCTCACTGGGATGGGTAGCAGGTCCATTTGACAGTCTGTGCAGGAAAGGAGGCTGTTCCGCTTTTCAAATAGTGGCAGAGCAGGTAAGGCCTTTCACTGTTCTCCCATGGGTGACTGTTTTAAGCTTTGATCAGAAGAGTGTTGAAAATTGCCTCTAATCGATGCATCTGCATATATGGACAGAGGGCTGAATGCAGCTAAATAGTGATAACCACGTTGCTCTGTGTGCCTCTGGCTATAGAAACTGATGTGCCTTTACTGTTCCAGCCCAGAAGGCAAACTGGGCTCAGCAGAGCCTTTGACCTTTTGAAAGCATGAAAATCCATAGGGAGCTGAAAATGATTCCTTTTTTGTTGAACTGCTTAAAATAAAGTGGCCTATGACCTCTTGAAAGTATGTCTGACCCTGTGGGACTAGGGAGAGACCAAATGAACTAGACCATAGCAGGACCCAGAGGTGAGCACAAACTCAAATTTAGAGGCAAACTCTATAGTTCAGACTATATTGTGAAGTGGGAGGTGGTGATTTCAAGCATCTAGTCTTGCTTTCCACTGGTCATATAAATTCATGCAGTAATTCTCTATCAAGAAAAGGGAAGATGTGTATAGCATATTTGTAAGGTCAACCTCAATTCTAATTTAAAGCTGCTTAAGAAAAATGTAACCTGAAAAAAGAAAGAGGTGGGGTTTTTTTCTTTCCTCCATTCAGTCTTCTACTACTATGCAAATTTACACCAAGAATGAAAATGTCTTTCCTAACTCCATGTAAATTCTGACAGATTAGGCTTGAGTCATGGCTTAATTGTCCCTATTATAAGGACCATAACTTTTTCTATGTTTTCACTATTTCCTGATGATAATTCTTATGTTTTTTTTTCTCCTGAAAATACTTGTCAGCATCATCTTTGAAGGATGGACATTGGAAGTAGATAAAGTTTTCAATAATGTTCTCACAGCATAGAAAGCTAATAACTCTTCTCTGGTTCACTTTTTCTCCTTGGGCATCCTACAGTCTTGTTAGCCATCTTATCCAAAAGCTTTGCCCTGATGCTTGTGTTTGGTTGACCTTGGACGTGATCTAGAAGCCACCCTGAAGAACTGTTGCTCTCCAATATGTAATGACAGTTTGATAAGTTTGGCCTACATCCCTTGATCCCAGACATACGCCTTTGGTTTTGGCTATGCTGAAACACATTGTTCAATAGTTCCCAATTCTCTGATAAATACTCTTAAGCTTACACTGCTTTACCAAAACCAGAAGCATTCAGATTGATCTCAGTTGGTAAGTAAGTCTCACTCGAACTGCTTGAAAACATATTGTGTTTCTTCTGCTGTTTGGCTACTCCTGTTGTGTCTCTACATCTTCTCTCCATCTTATCTGCTGGAGCACCACATTGTATACAAGTAATTATGTAGTTATTCTGTTCTGCTATCAGTAAATATGTTTTAATTGAACTAGAGAGCAAGAGAGACTGATTGTGGGCTTGGAGTCTGTTGTATTTACTTGCCATATTAAAACCTGTTATTTTAGATCCCCTGGTCTGAATCAGAAAAGCAAGAACTGAAAGCTTGTAAACAAATCCAGATCTGCTTCCTAAGACACAGATGAGAACATATTCTCCCCCATCATACATAAGTGAGAAAAGCGGTGATGATTGTAAAGCAGACACTGAGGGGAAAATGGCTCATAGAATAATGTACAGAAAAAAAAGCACCAAGTGAATTTTAAAAAGCCCTCATGCTATGACTGGCCAACAAGGATTGTACAACAGTTTGTTCAGACATTTAATGTCAGAAAAAGAAATCGTTCCTGCTTCAGGATTTTTGTCATTTTCTTTACAATAGTGAAATACTGTATACAGCCCTAAATGTTTTGGAATCTAATCTTGTCATGTCCATCAAATGACCATGCTCGAGGTATTTATTGATGAGGCTGGATAAATCCTAGCTGAAGAGAACACCACTTGTCATGGAGTGAGTAAAATCCTGGGCATGATGCCAAACTCTCAGGGACAATTTTGCCTTGATGGCATATAGCGATTTATACTTGTCTTTGCTTCCATCACTGAATACTAGAACAGGGAGAAAGGAGGAAGAAGGGAAGCAAAAGCACTGTATTGTCACAGGGATGTTATTTACTTAAAAATTAAAATCTTCTTATTGCCTCATTTTCTGGGGAAAAAAAAAAAGTAGACTCCTAACTTCATTTGAAATTATATAGTCTGTGCTAAACGTGAATCGGATATGATGGTTGTGATGACTCTTTCTCACCCTAAATTAACTCTTTCATGCTGAAATACTCATAATCCTGTGACAACAGAAGCTAGTTCATGTTAAATAATCTTAGACTGGACTGCTAATAAATAGACTGAGTTCTTGGTAGAATTTTTCTTGCTATTCAGTGATGTTTTGTTCCAGTGAGCAAAAGTTCATTTTCCAGTCTGCTTTCAGTGAATCATAGAGAAGTCTATACACTTTGAAGATGGAAAATGACCAACACATAGAAGCCTTTTTTGACTTTCAATAAAGCTTTTTGTTTTGCTAGCTTATTCAAATGAATTTTTGCACTTGGGAGCTGATTGACTTGTGCAAGGAGCAGTAGTTTCCATCTATTCCCTATAGCCTCACAGGAAAATAGCATTCCCAGACAAAGTTGAGGCAGGAAAGAGAAATGACTCATTCTTTGTACCGTTCTCCTCTGACATTACTTTATGAACAATCAAGAGGTTTAGCGTGAAGTACGACTGTTGTATAAGATGCAGAAAGTTTACATTAACTCTAGGGGAGAACAGAACAAGAATTTGGAAGGGAGGTCCATTGAGGGTTAATAAATAGACAAACTGCATCAGGCTGAGGAAATCCCCTGAGCTGAAAATAATTGAAGTCTGGGAGAGTACACAGGAGAGGTACATGCCTGTCCTGTCATTGATCTTATTTTGGCTTTTGATTATGGTCACTCTTGGAGGCATGGTACTGATTTAGATGAACCCTTTTTCGGGGGAGTGGGGAAGCCTGAAAACCAGAACTTTGGGATTCAAAACCCAGAAAGAATCCAAGACTTCTTGTTTTATGGTTTTGTGGCCAATGTTCTGCTGGCATGGAGGGGAAGAAAAGAAAAGGAACCGATGTATTTTGAATACCTGAGGCTCATAATGCTGAAACTGTCTTTTAAGGTCAGTAGTCTTTGCCTTTTAGTGAATTTGGTTTAACAGAACATAATTGTAAGTGAAGCTGAAGATTTGTGGCTTCTTACTGTAATTACATCTGAGGAAAGAGGAAGGTTCAAGGCTGTCAGCTGAGAAGCTCATCCTGAGGCAGTAATGTAGGAGCCGCCAAACTCAGGTAGACATCTGAAAATGCACTCTTACCTCAACTTGCTAATTTTATTGGTAATAAACTTTGGCTTCATACATATTGTGGACTTAGATCTGAATGAATTTGTGAAATGAAATCTAAATGTGACTGGTAAAGCTATTCACAGGGTACTTTCTTCTTTCACATCGCTCCACATGGGAGAACTCTTCCCAAGAACATCACTTTAATCCCCTCTTATTGGTTTCTTAATTAGGCTGGTCATCAAAGCTGTGGCTTGTAAACACAAAGCAGTAGTGATTCCTGCCATGAGATAATAATGTCCAGATATATTTAAGGTGGCATTGCTAACAGCAAAACTAAATTCTGTGCTTTCCTGAATCTTTCAGGATGCTGTCATAGATTGTCCAAAGCAATGAAGGTAAAGTGGTCTTCCTGTTATATAAAGAAGTCTTCGTTTTGGGAGTTTGGTAATTGTGAAAGAGTATTCAGCAAAAATTCTTCATATGAGGATGATACAGAGAGTTGGAAGAGTGGTATTAAGCTGAGATGGCAATCTCAGCTAGAAATTGAGGGGGAGGGAAGCAGGTAATATCACAACATTGGTTTGTTCATTTGTGATATAGCCCTCTATTCAAAACATATCTTTTTAAATCTAATTTTGTTTTCACACTGCAGTTAAGCAAGAGAAATTGGAAATCTGTGAAGTGACACCACAAATCCTGCATTAGAGTCTTGGCAATGTAGTGTCACAAAGAAGCTGACAACTCAGCATCAGACTTGTGACACTTTTTTCTATTCATGATGTCCTTCAGTAGCTTTATTTCAAGGAGTTTGCAGTGGAGAGTCACATACAAGGACTATAAAAGAGATGGCAGGACCCAAGACATTTCAGCCTCTCTCCAAGGAAAACAGACCTAGCAGCACGGTCTAGATACTGTCCCTATTTTCATCAATTCCCTAGCAAGTTTGAATCCAGATATAAGTGTCCCAGATATCAGAAAAATGGATCTCTCTAAGGCCTCAAAAACCTTGCCTGAACAGAATCCTCTCAGTCTTTCCAGTAAAGTTCCTGACCGGGGAACTTTCTTAGAAGACAGCTTACAGGAACAGGCTATGCTTACTACTTGTGCACAGTATCAACAAGTGCCAGCTCTAATCACATAGGGGTATTCTACCCATTTTTAACAAGGTATCTGCTTCCCGTTTAGTCTTTTCACTTTCTACGTAGAGGAAGCACAGCACCAGTTTGACATTTTTCCAAGGTCGCTTAGCCAGTTTACCAACTGTGCAGAGGTCATACTGTAACCCATTCAAAACTGGGTATGTAAGAACTTTGAGACAACTGCGTTCACTCTATGTTAGTAATGAAAGGGAATTTCTCTGGGCTCAGGAACTAGCCTGGGATGAGCTCTGTGGCATCTAGGTCAGTCTGTAGTGTTGTCTGACTTGAAGGTCTGGATGCTGACTCTTTATGTTGGAAAATATCCTGCTGGTTTTGCATTTGTTTTTGGCATTTCTCAGATTCTCTAGGAAGACAGTTCAGCAAAATTATTCTGAAAGCCAATAAAGAGAAGCTGAAAATTGGTTTTCTTTTGTGTTTTGTTTTTGTTTTTTTAGCACACTAATATATCACCAGGGTGCTATTAGAATCCAGATATTGATGCATTTCCAAATCAAGATCCTTTTCGCACACGCTTCTGTTAAATTTTGCTGTTAAATTTATCTTTTGTTGATAAGGTTTCTTTTATGGACCGCTAGTGGTTGCTACTGATCTCCTGAGGATGTTAAAGTAATCTAGTGAAACTAGGAATTGCAGTTCTGAATTTCTAAAGACGGACAAAGCAAAACTTCTGTGTTACATAGTCTGTGGTTGGATCTACTTGACTTCTAATTGGCCATTGTTCTCTCTATAGCAGCAGATGCGGAGGGTGATTAGCAGGAGCCACTTTCTGGATCAGTGAACTTTTGGGAAGCTCAGATTCAAAACAGGAGAAAAACATAGGAATGCTTCACATAGGATTAAGAGGGTCCTATAATGACCTCTTCAAGTCACCAGATCCTCTTCCTGGACTTACCCTAGGTTCAATCCCAATGTGAAAATGTGGATGAAGTGGCTTTTTTTTTTTTTAATGGCCTAGAAATCTGACCAGAACTTTTCTTATTATTTCATTCCCATTTTCACAACTTTTCTAAGTATAGAACTGTCATGAAAAAATAATCGTCCAGTCACAACTAATAAGGAAATGAGTGGTATGCTAATTGTTTTACCACATTTACTTTCACTTCCAGCATTTGAGTTAGGTACCTGGGTTTAGGACAGGCCTCAGCTCCTGTTTGACACTTACTTCTTCAAGAGAACAATTTTAACAGTGTCAAGAGAAGGTCACAGAGCCCATAGAAATATCATCTGTGAGGTGTTATAGTATTTTCCACTTGTAGATTATAAGTGTATGTATCATGACAATGCCTTTGTAATTTTAATAATAGTTAATACAGTGATTTGAACAAAAGCAGTTCAGTGCTATTAGGAACACTAATTATACACTTCTGAAAAGACTCTGATAGTACGTAGGACAAAGGAGTTATAAAATGATTATAAAAATCCTTGAGTTGAAACTTTCCAGTAAGTGATTCAAACTGATAGTTCTAATTCAACCAGCACAAATAAATCCAGTAAAAATATATATGACCTTAATTATGTGAATAACACTTAGTATAGGCTCTGAGAAAGCTCTGAGTATAAACACTGATAACCACTTTTTAGAAGACTAATTTAAAACTGCAGAAGAAAATGTTTTCTATTTTTCTCTTCAAATTAAATGATGTCAATAGCAGAAAAATAGTCACTAGCAATATAAATTATGTGTTTGTTGGAAGAACTTTATTGGAAAAAAAATAAGGAAGCTGCATTTACTAATATTTACCTGATTTTTAATTTTTTTTTTAAGCAACATAGAACTATATCAAATAAAATGAGCAAGATAATGTGTAAATACTGATTTTTGAGTTGTTACCAGTTGTGAGTTGGTTTGTTGTTTGGAAGTGATATTGATGCTCTCGGAGGTGCTATGTCCCTTCCGTTACCGATACGAATGTTTGTGGTATGGTTGGCAAGATATTAGTTCTGAACATATATCAGTGCTTGCTGTTTACGACAGCATGTCTACGCGTGTGTTTGGGAGGGTGGAGGAGTCTATGGTCATCACCGTTCCGGTGAAAGCAGTATAGTAGAAGTCTGCTTCTGACAGGGGTTTCAGAATTGGAGGAGTAGGTTGAATTTCAATAGGCTGAAGCTGATTCTAGAAGCATTTTGTGTATCCTCATGAAAATATCTTCAATACAGATTTAAGTGAAGCTGTCTTCTCGGGTTTGCTATCTTGAGCGAGTGCAGCCACATAGTGAAATAACACTTGAGTAGCACATAGCATTTGCATTAGCAGCACAGAGTAGTGCACAGATTGATCTGTGCCATCTATGCCATTAGACTGCAGTAAAATTATTTAAAGAATCAAAGCTGCTAGGAGCCTTAGTGGTAGGCCAGACCCCATTGTGCTAGGCATTATAGAGAATAAAAGGTGATCGCTGCCCCAAATCTTTCAGCGTAGTGCTTGGAAGAAGCAATCCTGTGTAACTCAAACAGTCTCAAAGTGCTAGGTTCTTTTTCCTGAAAGTGAACAGAGAATGTATGTATCAATACAAGCTGATATCTGAGTGAGTTTATGTGAGTATCAAGAGCTGTCTTGAAGCAAGAGACGTGTATCATAGTAAGTGGCATATATCATAGCGAATTACTGCTTTACATGCCTATATTTAAGAATGCATGAGTTTACATAGCATTTTCAGTTTCTTAAGCTGTGCAAAGTTACCAAAACAGGAGGAGGGGGTTTAAGACTACTCTGTCATAGCACTATATCCCTCAGTGTAATATTGATTTTTTTAAAATTTTTTTTTTTTTAAGCTACGTTTTCTTAAGTGGTACAACTGAAAGAAGAAGTGTCCGTTGGCTCTTGCATGTCTTGAAGTACAATAAAGTACCATTACCTTGAAACAAAATATATGAGAATATAAGAATGTCACTGGATTTTTTTGGTGCTTTATAAAATTAGTTCTGAATTACGATAGCTATGTTTTCACCTGCATCTAATGAATGTAAGGCAAAACATCTGGGGAAGAAATTAATAGAAAATATGCAACATTATTCCAATGAACTTATAGAATTCTCAATAGAATAGCTTGTAGGCCATGTCAGATTCTCTTTGTTTTGTGAAGAGAAAAAAAAATGGTGCTAGTGTTATCTTCAGGCCATGTTATATATTACTTTGCTGCTTCTTTTTTTTTTTTTTTTTTTTTCACCAGAGGGTGAATCCTTAATAATTGCAATATCTGATACCCCACAGTAAAAGTTTTATGCCACCTTTACTGCATGTCACTTTTAAATTTAAGGCAGCAGGCTGAGATTTGACAGATAGTATTGCTTCCATGCATTGTTAGGCTCGTTGCTACTGAGGTTCCAGCTAGTGGCATGTGCAGGTGTTCCTTCCTGTCTTATTGTGAATAAAGCTAGTTAGGGCTTTGAAATTGCTCATACAAACTTTTGGGACCCGCCTCTCCTGTGTGCTTTCTATAATGTTTAATATTCCAATTATCAACCATTCTGAAAGGCTAGCATGATACACATGACCACTGGCTTGAAGTGAGTTTTGGCAGAGATGGGCATGCTTTCATTTTAGAATTTTCTTGAAGTACTCTCTACGTACTTATTCAGCTTGTGTATGGGTCAGACAACATGATAGGACTATGGAAGAAAAAATGTAATTTACTTTTCAGAAGAAGACGAAGTAAATTTAAAACAAACTAAACCAAACAAAAAACCCCATAAAGTGGGATTTTGCCCAGGCTTTACTGACCCTTTCCCTTTACCTGGAATAAATGTCATGAGACTCCACTATGTTACATTGCTGGCAAGTGTTCAGAACCTGTGTATCTAGCCCCATACTGGCTCACTGAGGATTCAAAGGGAAGAGCATTCCCACTATAATTACCCAGTCCACTTCCTATAAAATTTCTGCTTAGATTTTGTATTTAGGTTTTCCTTGTGCCCAAACCTCCTTATTTTTTGTGATCTGATGTTTGAGAACTGTCACAACTTGACCTGATTAAGCACCAAGAATCATGGATATAGCCACAGTATTTTGAAATTAATTTGTGAGTTTGGCTTGAGACTGTGGCCAAAGAACTATGTTTTTTAATTTATCAAAAGTTTCCAATCTTGTGGTGCTGGAATTAAAAATAAATCAGGAAAGTGGTCTAGGTGGAGAAGGAACAACAGGCATGAGGACAGTAGTCTCTCATTGCCTTCAGATACTTTACAGGTGGATAACAATTCCAGATTCGATGAAGCACAGTTTCTTATGAACTATGGGTTATGATAACTTTGTTAAAAAATAGTAAGAGTGCCTGTTAAGAAAAAAATGGTTTGTAACTAGCAATTTGGAATAAAGTCATCAAGATAAGCTGCAACCTTATTTTGTGGCCCTTGCAGTTCTCCTTTCTCCTCCCTTCCTCAGCCTCTTACAGCAAATGGAATATATAAGCTTTAAATTCTGCATCCCATTCCTGAAGTCTAAAACTTAGAGGGACATTTGTTATTACACATTTACATGGTATAAAATGTTGATGTAGGATGAGGACAGAGAATGAGAGCTTTCTGCTAGATACAGAGTGATTTGATTCAAATAAAAAATGTAATAATTCAACTTCAGTCATTGTAGTGAGTCACTGTCCTGAAGACTTGATGTTCTGACACAGTAGTGGATTAAAGCAGACTCTTCCATCTTTTCTTCATGCACGACAAGTCATTTGGAAGAGCTTTGCAGCTGGCAGAGAAGAGGTGTGAGCATGTCTATCTCCTTGACAGGCTGACACTCTTCCAGCTACATTAGGTAAAATTAACTGATTGACTAGGGGTAACTTCTAGTTTGTGCCAGGATAAGGAAGAACACCTTGAGCATGATTTACCTTCATTTTTTTTCCCATAGACTTTATAGTATGTAATTGTATTAAGGGTAAACATATTTGCTAGCAACACAAGTATTTTTGTTTTCTTCACATGTAACTGTGTGCAGAAATTAGTGAAATGCTTATAAAGATGTTAAACTGTAGGATTTACTGATAAAACAATGTGGTAGCTGGAATTCAATGCAATAATGTAATGACTATCACAGTTTAATTATGCCACATACTTTGACATAAGAAGTTTGCCTGTGGGAATCAGTAAAGTTCCTTGCATCTCTATACTTCCCACATGCTCACAAATTTTTAATCTCATCCAAGGGTATGATGGAGATTTTGTGCTTTCCTATGAAATTTCAGAAACTGGCCACTACCCAATATAGGTTATCAGACTAGATACATGATTTGGCTGTATTGGATATTATGTGGGTTATTAGGATAAGTTTATTATTCTCTTCTCTGACTTCCTACGTATCAGGGTGGTGGAGCTTTCATCCTGTGGTTGTGCTTGAAATTCAGTAGTCTGAATATTGTTGTCTTTGATCTGGAATGTCAAAATTTGTATTCTTGATAAACTCTTGGCCGTACATTGGTATTAAGACCAAAAAGGAAGAATATAGCTATTCTTGTGTCCATATATGGTGCAATCTAAAAGGGATTGGGAACACGGGATTCTAAAAATGAGCACGGAGTAGCGCTGTAGTGAACTTTAGGGTGCTTCATGAGAACATTGCAATTGCCACATCACAAAAGATATTGGCTTTCTTGTTCACTGTCCGTCCTTTGGTAGAGGACTGTAATGGTGCCTGAATAGAAGAGTGGAAGAGAAAAAGCCATTATAATATGCAAGCTTATCTGAGAAGGAAAATATTTTTCCTCATACCAGTTGGCTTAGGCTCTGAAATACATTGTATTCATGTGCATGAGTTTTAAAACCTCACTGAAGTTCTGAACTCCCTCATTTCTTGTGGCAATGAATTCCAGTATTGATATAAAAACTTCTATTTATTTAGTCAGGCTTTTCTGCTTCACCTGTCAATTTTTCTAGCTGTATCATGAAAAATAAAAGCAAAACATGTCAAATAAACTTTGAAAAGCACACTTTCTTAAAAAAAACAAACAAACAAAAAACCAAACCAAATTTCAGTGGCCTTTATTCTTCATCCTGAAAGTTAAAGTAGGAGCTGTATGCTCAGCATTTTTGAAAATTAAACCACTGCTTTAGATGCCTAAGTACAGATGTAGAATGCTAACTTCAAGCAGTGGCTTTACAAATTCTTGTCTTTGGTTACAAATATCACTGAATATAGGTAACAGTGGAAGTATACCACATCATGCCAGAATCTAAATAATGAAAAGACCTGTATGATAATAGATTAAAATGTATTATGAAAGCATGAAATAATTATTATAATTAACCCAATATTAAATGACTGAATAACATATGAGGACATATTTTCAATAAATACTTTTTTACAACATAATAAATATTTGGCTTATTGAATGTGGCTTATTATTTGGAAATGTGGCAAATATTTGGCTTCCAACATACAGGAAGAGGAAGGACTTAGAACTTTTTTATTGGGACTGACGGGGGCAAATAGGACATCACAGAAGTTATCAAATGATGGCAATAATGTGCTATTCCCTTGGCCACCCATTTCAGCTTGGAAGGTAAACTCACCTGCCTTGGGAATCATGCTGGTATACTAGATGGTGAAATGTGGCTGCTGAATCACTGGCAGACACTCTGCGCGCTGCTGCCCAAGCTCCGGGGACAGTTATCCGCAATCATGCGAAATGGCAGAGCCGATCACTTGATGCAGCAATGGCTTTTACACTGGATGAATCCAAGTTATTGCCGTATTCAAGTGTCTCCAGGTTTGCCTATGAAATCGAACTCTTCTTTCCTCCCCACCTGGGGCAGCAGCGAGCACAGTGCACGGGTCCTCCAGTTGCTCCAGTCCATGCAGGTCCCAAGGGATGCCTGCCCCTCTGCTACTCTCAACTGCCCCATTACCTCTTTCTCTTCCCTGTGCCAATACTGCTGCTGTCAGGATCACAACTTAATCAAAGAACTGGTTGAAGAGCTGGAGATAGTAGGGTGATAACTATTTCTTATAATGATGGTAATTTTTACCAGTTTATAATTACAGAAATTCATAGACCAACCCTCTCTACAGAGGGCTAGGAGTAATTCAGCTGTTAGGTGAGCGCACTCTAATTTATTAGCAGAGGTATTTTGATGGCAATTTACATGGTTTCATTATTGTGAGCCTTGAAGGAAAATAGTTAAAATGTGGTTGAAAGTTAGATGGAAAAACAAGAGAAATCTTAAACTATAAAATAATCCTGGGGAAGGCCATTTAAATACATTTTGCTACAAGAGTAAATTGAATAACAAAATAAAGGTACTAAGTTTGACACAATAAATCACAGAAGAGAACTTATTCATTAGAGCCTAAAAATTGGAAATTCTGTCCAAAAACCATTATGTACAAGTTATGACACAACCTGAAAATAATATTTATTAAAAGATAGGAAGATAAAAACAAACAATAAAGTGCTCTGAAGATACGATGTAAGGTGACTGAATATCTAAACAGAGGCTTCTGCCCTAGTAGCAGATGACCTAAAGAATTCTCTGTATTGCAGAAAATATTGAGGAAATTGCTCATTTAAAAGTATTTTTTAAATAGAGAAATTTAGTATGGCCTCAACTGAAGATACAACATTTGGAACAGAGTTCATGTCTCTTTATGTATTTGCAGTTTGATATGCTCCTTGCTCAGGATTGCTTGGAGTTTTTTTGATTGGGGTGATGGCAGTTTGCTGGTTTTTAATTTTATTTAAGTACCTATAGTAATAATCAGAATATAGGGGGAAAATGAAAGCACCAGAATCAAATTATGTTCACAGAAGCATTTTGAACAGATGGACAATAACTGAGAAGTTTGTATCTATATTCCAAAATCTGGGATGACTTAGGATATTATTTTATTTCCAGTCAGTCTCTAGATCTAAGGCATAAAAAGAAATGGCAGATATGGGTGAGGAAATGTCATGCATCCACAAAAACAACTGTGATCAAAGACCTGAACTTGCCAAAAAAAAAAAAAAAAAAATCCCCAAACTGTTCAGACTCTGAAACTGAATCTATTTAAGGACAGAATTGTTTAAAGACCGGAAGCCTGCTTTGAGCCCAAAGCCCATCTTTGAGTGGGAGGCTGGATTGGATGACCTCCAGAGGTCCCTTCCAACCTAGATTATTTTATGATTCTTTGATTCCTTCTGGTCTGTTTTACAGTAGGCAGAGAGAGGTACATTTTACCCTGGACTTGTGCCAGATGAACTCAAAGGCATTGCAGCTCCCCTGGAAATGCCTCTGTGTGGTACAACTTGCCACACGTAAGCGTCCCTCTCAGGGAGCATGCTGACTGGCACGTATGTCGGCAGTGGGCCCGATCCCCCCCAGCAAGGCAGCACAAGGTGGGTGTGGTCCCAAGAGGGTTGGATGTACAGCCAAGAGCTGCAAAGATGTGAGTGCTTCCAGGAGTGAAGTGAGGTTGGGTGGGTTAGGATTTGGATTCCCATCCTGCAGCAGATGCTTTGCAAGTGAACCACTGAGTTTGTGCTCAGTAGGAGTCTTGAATGCTATTGAATCTTCCTTTATTTGGGAATTAAGTATGATGAGTTGTGTGTTTGTAACTGTCAGTGTGTTCATGTACGTGGGTATTGTATCTGTTTTTGAACAGTAAGCCAAGATGAAATCATTTTCCTTTTTGAATAGTCTAGGCAAAATTGTTTAAACCAGCCCTTGGTTTTTAATGACACTCTATGTTCATTAGGACAATATCTAAATCTGCTTGAAACTTGGCTTGTTGTAGTCCTCTCTGCATTGCTTGGTGCCTAGCAACCATCATCAGGGCCAGTATTTTCATCCACTTTCCCTTTTAAGTGTTTTCCAGTTTCTTCTAGTTAGGGTATGAAATAAAAACAGCCTGAGAGACACTTACCTCTGTATGTAATGGCAATAGCTGATTTTATGTACTTCAGGGCAAGCTTACCATGGTAGGAAGCCCTCCAAATCATTCTTTATTATTCTAATATTATGATTTGAAATCCTTGAATTTCATCTCTTGGAAACCCTTCCCATGCATGTGATAGGAAGATGCAAGAATTTTTGTGCTCTATGTCACTTAGGAAAAAAAATCACAGGTCATCTGTAGGGAGGAAGAGAAATCAAAAAACAGTCCAAAAGGTTCATTTTCCAAAAGCTGTTCTTCAAATGTGTTATCAAGAGAAACAGTCTTGAATGCTTTCTAAATAAGCAGACAGCTTGCAGATACAAACAGTTTTTCATCTCTATGCTGTTCAGACAATAATCCTGTTTTCTCAATATTAATAACTGTAGGGGCTTTAGGGGAAAATCTACTCTTACAGCAGATGTTAAACCAAAACTGCATAGCCCAGACCTTATGTGCAAACTACTTGCTTTCTTTGCCAGGTTATTTGGAAGGTATGTTGTTCAAGTATAGTCCTTTTTTCTCCTCTATTAGAAAGGTATTGTGCCTGCATTACATGGGACTTGTATATGTATTTGCAAGTGCCATTTGTCTATTGCATAAGGCTGCTTTCCTCAGTAGTGGCTTAGCATGATTATTTCTTTTGCCAGTAAAGTAAAAGAAGGAAATAACAACTATGTTTGCTTTCTTTTAAATCAAGTAGCTTTAAAATTGACCATCTACATTGCTAGCTGTAGCATTTAATTTCTTTACAGTATAATAGCTCAGCTAGGGTATGCTGGAGCTTGTAGTTCACATGGGGTCTGCAGAGGCAGTTCAGGCCATGCTGCAGAACTTGCAGTTCACTTGGACAATTGCAATGCTTGCTTTAATGAAAACACAATTAAAACCAGGCAGGAGCCTCTGGACTCCTACTATAAGTTATTTAATTACAGTTCATGGAAAGCTAGTGAGATGAGATCATTTCTGCCCATATGAGACTCTTATGGTGATGAACTATTTGTGAAGATGAAATGGTTTGCAATAAAAAAAAAAAAAGCACCAGTCTTGGAGCTAGATTGTCAGACTGTGTAAACTGGTGTAACCCCACAGATTTCAGTGGGACTACGTTATAACTGTTTGAAAACATGGCTGTCATGTTAAAAACAAACTTAACTGTGGCGAGGATTGGGAACAACCTGCCTATCAGCTCCTCTTCCCTGGGCCTTTCCTTATTTTACTATTTTCCTGCAGTCTTCCCACCTACCTAGCCTTGTTTTTTCTTTAACATTCATACCAAGGAACAAAATCTATTTGTGCAGTTGCAATACATTTCAGAAGACTGTCCTCAGAGACTGGTTGATGTAGCACAAACATAAACTAAGTGTGTATTACCTGAGTCATATGAAGTATGCTGTTTGAGTGAGAAAAGATCTTCTGCAAATATTCTGCCAGATGGTGACTGAACTTTGCCTAGTAGAGGTTTGGGGTTTCTTATCTGGTTACGTCCCCTTCCTAAAACATTGTACTCCAAACTGGGGTTCAGTATTTTTTTAAGCAAATTTAATGCTCACAGCTGTGAAATTAAATGTTATGGATTAAAGTCTTGCTGTCTTATCCAATGAGAAATACTTGTACGTTATCTCTTACTGAGACAATGGTTGTTCTGTCTCATATGCACAGACACTGTACTGCTAGTATGTGTTTGTAATTCATTTGGTACTTACTGCTGCTCAGTCACATCCCAGGTAAAATTTTAAAATATTAAGCTTATGTATATGGCAGTAAAAGGTCATCTGGGACATTTGTGGTGTTTATTTGTTTCCTTTGAAGTACCAGTTCTGTTTCAGAAGCACCTTCAAATGTTAAAAAACAAATATATTGCATATATATATATATATATTGCAAATTATGTAACATAGGTAATGATATTCCTTGATTTGCTTGCAACTTTAGTTTTGGAATGGCCTACTGTCCCGGTTTTGGCTGTAGGGGAGAAAGAATTTAATGGTAGAGGGATAGGAGATTATTCCTTTTGGCAGTTCCATAGTCTGTGTATTCCTCAGTGCATGAGGAGCAAGGAGATTAGGAACATAATCATCAGAGTGTGCTTGTTGAAATGATGAGTGGCAGGAAGGTGGTTGAATTTGCCTGAGATGGTATCATTATATTTGCCACCATATTTCTCATATGTGCCAGATTTTCACTTGGGACACCTAGATTCTTGTGGTAGCCTGTTTATACAGAGATGGAGGAACCAAGGCAGCAAGTGAGAATTTTTTGATAGAAGCCTCATTTTTAAGACAGAGAACAACCAGCAATTGTGTCCTCTAACTCAGATCCAGCCTGGAGAAACATGAGTTTCCAACATATCGGTTGCATAAATGTCAGACTGGAATTTTCTGATTAGCAAATGTGTCACAATAGGCACTTTTTATAGCAATGTACACTACCAGTTTCTGCAGGAAAAGCTTTTCAGGTTCAGGTGGAATTTATAGTTAAGATGAGAAAACACACAACCTGAAACAGCCACTGAGAGCTCAGTGTCCAGGGCACTCACTTGATGGGGGTGATTCAGATTCAAGTCTTCAAACAGCTCAGCAACTGAAGTGGTGGCTCCTCTACCCAGCATATGCCCCAACTACCAGGTTACAGAATCATTCTTGGCTTTTTACTTGTCAGAGATATTCTTGGTGAACGTAATTAAATACAGTGTGGAAAAAGTGAGGGGGACTGAATCCATGTCCACAGTTAGGACAACCACTAGAGATGTGCACAAATGATTCAAGCCTGGTCTGCAGTAAGTCAATCATTTATACATAATGAGGTATCTCCAACAGGAAACCTTGGGAGAGAATAATTCTGTAATCTAGTTGCTAAGACATTCTTTTAAAAAATTAAAATTCACATCCTTAAATAAGCAGAGTAAAGATCTGTATTGGGATTTCCCAAACCCAAGATGAATGCTGTAATCAGCTGCAGAGCTACTGGTTGTGCAGCGTGTAAGGGCTCTCCATTTTTTCTTGTAGACTCCAGAACACGCTCATCTGTAAGAAGAATTTGTTTCATTTAATTTCAAACTCTTGCATTTGGAAACTAGGGACCTATTTCATGCTTAGATTCAGTTGTTTTTGTCTAGATGGAGCATTACACAGCGCCTCAGTGTTAAAGATAATAGGTGGCTCCAGTCCATTTTATATGTATGTTCTTCTGTTGCTGCTGTTTCATTATGACCCTCTGCGGACAAAGGATGTGCATCTATGTACCAAACTACTTGTAGCTGGCTTCTCTTTGCAGTTTCCCATATAAATGGTCAGAAAGAATGATGAAAGCCAGTAATAACAGCAATACCGTTTGCATTATTAAAGTGCCTTAGTTGTTTTGAAATGCCTCAAGCGTATAGCAACAGGAAAAATTTTAGAAAAAGGCCTGTGTATGTTTCACTGGGATGTTTCAATTCCTTTAACCCTTATTTAATGAACTACACTAAACTAAGTGCTTAAAAGCCTTATAAATAGTCACAAAGATTGTAAGCAGCCTTTTTTAACCCAAAGCAGGCTAAAGAAAAACATTGATTTAAAGGAACCGACTAACTTTGGCTCAAATTAGTAATGAGACGAGAACATTTTACTGCTTCAATAGCTTGTGTGAAATGAATTGGTGGCCCCAGTCCAGTTTCTAGTAAATGTTTTGCTGCTACAGTAATAGTCTCCCTATAAATCATCAGTAGTGCCCACATCAGAAAAGTCACCGCTAATATTTGACCATAATTGGCTGAGTGAACATGTCATGCAGGATTGTCCTCAATGCCTTTCAAAGGAGTTTCTCTTTGCTAACATTAAAAAGCATTGGCAAGAATTTGGGGGGTTTTGGTGAGTGTTGCTGCAGATATTCTTTGGGTAAAACCCCTTGATTTCTAATTCTGGAAAAGTTTCATTTTTGTCCAAACTAAAATTCAATGAAAATGAAGTGGAGGAATGTGAAGGAAGGCATTGGACTATACAGTCCTGAGTTTCTCCTGTTCTAATGGCTGATGTTTCAATTATTCTTATGCTGCTGCCTTGTCAGTAGTATGGACAATAGTATCAGTAGTAATTCTATTCCTGGGTGTTCACAGAAAACGTATTCTGCAATTCTTTGCTTTGTTCTAACACTCGCTAGTGTTTTATCTACCTTTTAATACAGTAAACCTGTTGTATACTCTAAGAGTTGTTCTGAGTTGGCTGCTATTTTAAGTTTTCTGTATGAGACACTGTCTTGCCTGCTGTCCTCTTGCTTGCCCTAGGGAATCTCCACAATATGTTCCCCTTAATGGGAGCTAGTATGATATGCTTGGTCAAGCTGCCAGTTTGTCAGCAAAAAAACCCCTTCAGGGTTTTAAAAATCTGATATCTGTGTAACAGTGAGAGCATAAGATCCACAGGGCTGTGTTATTAGAGCACATAGGACAGCCATTACAAATAGGTGAATCAGTCCAGATAAAATTAGAACTGACTCTGTTCTTTACCAAGTCCTTGAACTAAACCTAGATCAGATTACTTTTGAAGTAACTGTCAAATCTCTCACAGATTTTTAATTGGAATCACTCATTCAGGACTCTGATCTTTCCATTTTGTTAAGCTCTGAAAGTTAATCCAGTTTTGTTCATTTTCATGCACTCTGCACTTCCTTGTTCTAGTGATGGCCCTTTGTGCAAAATCTGCATCATGGAAGGGTAGCTGTTCTAGCCAGACCAGACTTGGGAGGGACCAGAAACCTCCCCATGGAAAAATAAAATCAAACCAACTAAATACAAGAAAGCAAGAAGCATAAATTCCCACACCTGCTCTTGAAAGACTTCCTTCTGTGTTAAAAGACCAAAGAGGTTTGGTAAAGGTTTGGGTAATCAACCATTTGGTGTACTTAGCAGGACCTCAAGCCTCCAGTGGTTTGACTGTCACTGTTCAGAGTTAAAAAGGCTTTCCTTGCTTGAGTGTACTATGCCTACCTAGGAGCCAGTCTCTTTTTTTAGTGTGCTTCAGACACAGTAGTATGCTATTAGCATTAGCAGACAATTCTCTAAAAGGTCAGATGAAGTCAGAGAAGCATATTCCTTAGTGATAATAAAATAAAGCCAGAGCTGACAATTCAACAGTGCCAAGGAAAATGCAGTCTCTTTTTGTGTGCATGCACGGACATGCACCTAAATCAGCAAGCCAGTCTCTGCATTCTTCTAGAACACCATAATAACTTCATAAAGAGTAGGTTCCACAGAGAAACATAATATTGACTCTTGAAATGAGAATTTTGTTTGGTTTTCTTGAAACACTAATTAATAAGCATCAGTGATTCACATGCTGCAGCTAGGAAACTGTGGCAGCAAAGCCCCTGTGGTTGCATTTGTATAATCTTTGTGCTTATGGCAGATTAAAAGAATAAAATCATTGGAGATATCTGAAGACTAATTCATTAGGAAGGAGTTGGATAAAATCATGGTACTTTTTGTTTTGCCTCATGCTACTTTATTTCCATATGCTGTTCAAGATAATTAATTGAGTAAGACTTCAGAGTGGCGTGACAGACAATGCTAGGAATGGTACTCTGATTAGGTTATTTCAGTATTTACTCTATAAACACGTTTAGTCTAATTGGGGCAGTCAGGTAAAAATCAGAACAAGCAGAAAAAAAAGAGTGGCCCAAAGGCACTCCCTCCACAGCAAATACTTTAAGCTTGGATTTTGGAAGGCTGTTTTCTCACTCAGCACTACTGATCATGAAGTCCTAACTGGAGTAAACCACAGCAATCTAACTCAGTCACATCTACTGGGTTATACTATAGCCCATAATCTGGTTCTGAGTTAAAAACCGTGGGGGTCTCCTGCAATGTAGTAGAATGAAGCCTAGGAGGTGGACAGAACTGGAATGAATTGCACACCAACTGTACAGAAGCATCAGTGGAGCAGAAGTAATCATGTGGTGGTTCTCACACGGGAGGTAGGTTAGCAGTTGTGTGCCCATTGACTGTTTAAAAAAAAAAAGAAAAATTATTTACTTTAGAATAAAGTTTGTTTACATTCCCTGGAGCAATAGTTAATATTATCTGCGTTATTATGCTGATGATAGTGTATACCTTGAGGTCTGTTCTCCCTTCCAACCCCCATCTAACATATTGGCAGATAATTATCTTTAGAAATTAAAGCTGCTTCCTAATGAGGCTAATCTTTGGAAACTAATGGAGTTTCTAGAACATTGATGATATTATCTGTAGGAAGGTAACTGTCACATCATGTTCATTGGTCATTTTCAAAGTCAAGAATAAACTGTTTTATTACGTATAACGAGAACTTCAATACTAAAAAGAAAATAATTCTAGCAAAGCTGAAGAGAGCATTGGCATAAGTCCTATGAATGTATACCATTCCTACCTCCTGACGCAGATGCCTCTTATCTCACATACTTGCTTGTGACTTCCTCAGCTGGTTTCAAACTCATGATCTTCTGACTTCTGCACTTCTGACTTCTGTGGTTCAAATATCACCCATTTGAACCACAACATGGAGACATCTGTTCTGCTCCCAATTCTGGTGCAGATGCAATTGGCTGAATGGGACCGAAGCACAGAAGCTCCCCCTTCAGGCAAAATTCCATTAGGGTCCTTCCTCCTGCAGGACTCCAAGGTGTGTGAGATGATGGATGCGCACAGAAAAAGTTAAAGGGGTTGGAAATATGTGCGAGCCTGGATGATTACTGGCCACGGGGAGGTGGTCATGCAGTGTAAGATGTGCTTTGAAAACAGGCCTTGCAAAAGAAGAGTGGATGGAACTCAGTGAAGAATCGTCGTAGTAGGATGATAACTGCAGCCTGTACTCAGGAGAGTTGCAAGATGCTTCTGTCCTTAACCTGGAAATCTTGACCTTGAAAAGAGACTCACAGAATAAATTAGGTTAGTAGGGACTCCTTGGGGTCATCTGGTCTAAGCCTTCACTCAAAGCAGAGCCAACTTTGAGGTTAGATTGAACTTCATAGTTAGATCAGATTGCTCAGTGCCATGTCCAGGTGGGTTTTGATCATCTTCAAGGACGAAGATTCAGTTTGACCACATTTGTGATGAAGTGTTTTTCCTAAGATCTTATTGGAAATGCTGTGGTAAGGTTTTCTGTATATGTAAAGTCTGGACTGAGTTACATCCTGCTATGACAGAAAGGATATATACGTGGTTTGAAACTGTTTGCAATTTATTCTAATAATTCAGAACATTTAAATACTAGTTTCTTTTTATTCCATTCCATTTTTTTCTGGCAAACTGTAGTTACAAGCATAGAGGAAATACTTCCATTCTAAATCATTTTTAGGCATGTAACATTGGGGAGAAAGCAAATGAGGTGTCTGAACTCTTAGGAACTAGATAGCTTTTTCTTTCACTCTTAGTCTTCAACATCTGTATGTTTCTTTGGGGCACCAAAATGGAAGGTATTATTTCTTAAAGAAAAGTTAGGTTCCTTTTCATGAGCATGAGTTTTTTATGAACGTATAAGGTCATGTGATCCCAAAATTGCGCTAAAAAGAGGAACAAAATCCAAAACACTTAGATTTAATATTTCTATGCCAATATATATTCCTGTGAAAATCATACTGTTCTCTGCAGCAGCAAAGCCTATATATACAGGAAATCATTATCTAAATATCTTTTCAATGTGCCAGGAATTAAATACCTGTATGTTTAACTCTGTTATGTTGGCAGTGAAGGACTAGAAATCAAATTTTAAATTTTTATTTCAGATTATTCTTATTTAATGATTTTTATATCAAAGGTTTTAGAGGAATGTGTCATTTTTCAGTTACAATTACATATAGGTAAGAAATGCTAGAAACGTTTCTTTTTTGTGTGTTTTGGATGGCTTCTAACAATTTTTCATGGTGTTTGCCATTTTCTGTGGGGTAAATACGTTTACATATGTATAGATATTTCTTCCACGTTTTTGCTTTCTTGAGTGAGACTCTTCTAGCCAAACAGCTTTCCTTTGTATATAGGCATCTTTTGTACCGGCTCCTTGATTTGACCTTGGTTCACCTGTACTGCTGCTTAATCTGACTTAATTTTGCTAAGATGTGCCTGCTCACTTTGCCCTTCCTTTAGAGAACTAAGCATTCACTGCTTGTTAGTTTTATTTCAGTTCATAGCCACCATTGTTCTTGGATGGTGTCCATGTCCAGAACATGCTGGACTAGTCCTTTCTGTAAACCATCTCAGTAATGATAGTTTTCCTTTTTTTTTTTTTTTTCTCAAAATGGAACTGATGCAAGTTGCTTGTTGTTTGAATGATCCTGGATGGGAGAATATTATGATGCTAAGTGTCCTTGCTTTAGGAATGAAGATGGAACAAATAGTGTGAAATAGAGTATCTGAGATGATGGCATTCTAGTCATGTGAGGAAAGCCATTTCGTAGTTAGAGACTGTCTCATAATCTCCAGCATAAATACATTCACAGCTTGAATATTCCCATATCTTCCATCATCTCTGTCAGTTCCTTAAATCTCATTCAAGGCTGTCTTAGATCTGCCCTGGAAACGCAGAGAGCATGTATGTCTCATCTAGATCTGGTGAAATAGCGAGCATAATTAGAATGTTTTAACATGTTTGTCATTGCCAGTACGTCATTAATCGAAGATTTAGCAGGAGCCTGTGGCCAGTAGATTTGGATGTATGTAAGAGACCCAACAAAGCTTTTTAGTGTTTTTGTCTTTTGTGAATTCTTTTTTAGAGTAGGCAATGAAGAAAACATGCAGAGATCTCAAAAATCTGATCTGGGAATCTAAATTTTATCTTCCTTTGGGGTCTGACATTTAGTTAGGGAGCAGTCTTATTTCCATGGTAAAACACCAACAAAACAGGAAAGCACTTCCAAGATGGATGTATCAATTAATCCTTTCTTCCTGTCAGACTCGAACATAATTGATTGGTTTGTAGAGCTCTACTGGCCTTAGAGATCTGTTTCACCCTGGAAATTGCTCATTATATCCACAGCTCTTTTTATGCAATGTGTTTTTCAAATCAGGTGTTCTTTGCTGGAAATACCTCTTGTCTTTATGTGGAATTTGTCGGTCTATTACAATTTTATACTTAAAACATACTTTTGTTTATAGACTAGCAGGGATAGTTTCCTTTGCACTTGACAGTGCATAACATACCCTGGCTTGCGTATAAGGATTTGCATCAACCACATGTGAGGCAGGAGTTAGTAACTGGCTGCAGGACTGTGCCTAGGAGATATGGCAGGTTTAGCGAGCTCATGTCATGCAGATGGAAACTAAAGGCATGCTGTTGCTACACTAAGGGGTAAAATAACTAGCTTTTATTTTCAGGATGATTATGATAAGCAAATGTTTCTCGCTAGAGGTACATACAGATATGGATATCAATATAGGTACATAGAGCTAGTCAGAACCCTAGATTTCTACAACAAATTTTGATTAAACCATGAAATGAATTTCACTTTGTTCTCCAAATTAGCATGCAACCAGAGGACGGTTTTTTGTTTGTTTTTTGTTTTGTTTTGGTTTTGTTTCCCATGATGGAAATTCCCTGAAAACTAACATGTTTTGTTAAATAGTTTCTTTATCATTACTGACTTTGAATAAAAAAATTAATAATGTGCTGAGGAAAGTTGCTGGTCACTAAAGTTGTGAGGCATTGTCACTACCAAAGAAGATCTGATATATGAGAACAACTTGATGATTAGACTAAAGTAGTAAAAGTCAGATGCAGTCTGGTAGCACAAAATGCAAGGTCATGCCTTAAGGACTAACCAGAAGAAATTTCTGCTATCATCTGGAAGAGCAGTTTTTGGAAAAAGCTAAGATAGTTACAGTTTGACCAGAGGATGAGTATGAATTTCCAGTGTAACTTAGCTGAGAAGGAGGTTAATGTGTTACTTGTGTCAACAGAAGTCCAATAGGTTGAAAGAGGTATTAACACTACAGTACATGGTACTCCACAGACGATGATCTTTAATGTTAGATGTGAATGAAACAGAAGTTGGGGAAAGGCGTAATAGGAGGAGTGAGAGAATGGAAACCACTAGCTATCAAGTTGATTGCAGTAGTTTCACTAGTCCTACTTAACAAAACAAAACTGGAGAGGAGGTACAGTTACTGCCTACAAGTTCTCAGGAAATAAGTACTAAGGAGAAAAATACTTTGTTTAAAGGATAATTTAATGTTTTATAACATTTCTGGGGAAATAGTTTATCACACTGTTAAGCCTCATTTTAAATTTGTACATGATTTTATATAGAAAAAATAGACAATTTTTTTCATTCCTCACTAACACCCAAACAACAACCACTTATTTTGAAGCAGAGAAAGTAATAACTCAAACAGGCATGAATAGCAATGTCTTCTACATAGAACTGTGGGATTTGTAGTGACTGTAAATACTATAGAACCTCAGCTGTAGAATGGTGCTTATGTTAGCAACAGCACAGCACCCTCTAAGAGTTTGTCAGATCAGTCATTCAGTTACTGATTTATCAGTACTGGCTTCTGTAAGAGAAAGCCATGTGCTGAATCATGGATGAGGGTTTCTGCAAAGATCCTGTAGAGATTCTGCTGTGTGCTTCGCCCCATCTTTCTTAAATAGCCAGTATAACCCCAGACAAATTCAGGAACAGAATTTTCCCCGGATGCACGTTTCGAGTTATGCTGTTGCGCAACGTCCTTGCTACAAGCCCCGGTACTAGGGGAATGGTGGAGGCCGAGCTGAGCAGAGGGTGAGCATCTTGGGGAAGTGAAAGAAGCTCAGGTCTATGTGTACCGAGTTATGGGTACATAACTGCTGTTATGTACAAGTGGTGACAAATTTACATCATTTTCACAGTCTAGCCTAGTTAAATTGATGTCCATGTTTCTCTTTAGAGCAGCAGAAAGACTAATATAGTATAACATTATACACTTGGAGTGTCCCATTCAAATATTGTGGGCAGCACAAATGCTTTGTTTTTATACCCAAAATCCATTGCATCTGTGACTTGAAGTAGGGTTTGCTGGTTTCTCAGGGGTTGGAGTAAGTTGAATATTGGTCACAACTGAAGTGAGCTCATCTAATAGATGCTGTAGATCTATAGGTTTCCACAAAACCAGGTTGAATATGTTCTCCAGTATCCCCTTCCTTGTGAGCAATGATAGCATCCCTGAGGTGCTAATATCTCAAGGTCACTTTGAAATTTTATTAGGCTTTCCTGGTCCTCTCATTTTGTGAACAAATATGGCCAGTGTTAAAGGAGTACCAAAGGAAATCTAAACTTAGCAAAGTGCTGATAAATGCTTGCTTTTTGGACACTGTTTTTTCACAAGGGTTTGCAAATCCCTTAAAAACAATTGCATAACAACCGTGAATAGGGCTGGTCAGGACTCTTTTTCAGTTAAATGTTTCCATCTGAAAATACAAGTTCATTGAAAAGAAAGCTTTTGTAGGAACCTAGCACTTTTGACAAAACTTAAACCAGAAGGAGTTCTGAAATCTTGGACGGGATTCCTGGCTGAAAGCACTTCTAGCATAGCCAGTGTTCTGGTGGATGAAGCACTGATTTGGGACACAGGAAACTTGGGTTCAAGTTCTCTGCTGTTTCCTACTGGGAATCTGGGACTGGACTTCAGCTGGAATGGTTCAACTGCTGGAAAAGTGCAGCTGTGTTCTTTGCCGTGAGCAGGTGAAACTTCGTTATCCTCATCCCACAAGAGACTCTTAAACACTGAGGACTATATTTTTCTGTCCCTGATATTACTTATTCATACAAAATAGGACTATTACAACAGGAGATGCTAGAAAGGAACAGCTGTGGCTAAGTCCTCAGCTGAGTTTAGACTATCTAGGATTAAAACCTTTATTGTCCTGGCTGTGGGTAGGGATTTTAGTTCTCACTTTCTACATGTCAGAGGCATTCTCTGCCCAGTACCTAGGTGGATCTTACAGTATAGCACTCCGATTCTTTTTAAATAAAAAAAAAATTGAAGTATTTTGCATTTTTAAGGCAAACAACTTTCCAAATCCTAAAAATCATACGTGGCAGGAAAGACATTTTATAAAATTTCTGTCATTCTTTACAGATGAAGTGTTGCTTCTTGAAGAAAGAATATTTCACTCTTGAGTCAGAAACTGCTCTGCATATAGTCTGTAGGGCCCATTAGCGGCCTATGGGTTATAGCTTGCAAGTCACTGGTTTCAGTACTGGTCACTGTAGACCTCTTACGGGTGCTACAGCTGGAAAATCAACAAGGATGGAGAGTAGAACTAGCCAGAAAACGGTTATGTACCTCAAATAACAGAAATGAAAGCATGTAATACTGTGGCAAGTGCTGTTAAAAGAACATATTTTTCAGAAACCATACAGCTATTTAAAATAAGTATTTACCACAGGATAAATCTCTGATATAATGAACTTAGGAGAGTTTTTTCATCTGTTGCAGTTAATCTCTTTTTGCATTTGATGTATATACAACTGCAATTTAAGAAGGAGGTTGTGGACTGTTTTTCAAGGAAGGGCATGAAATATTATGACCTTCTTGTGTGGCTTCATTCAAGACTCTGAGGTGCAATATATTCAGTCAAAAGGGACAATGCTGTGTGTTCAATCTGTTGAAGTAGGAATCAGCTATTTGGAAGAGGGAGCATTGTATTTATTCTTAACACATTGCAGAAAGTTTTGGTAGAAAACTAACAACATTCTTTATTGTATATTTCTTAATTTTATACTGAATTATTAATTGAACTGTTTAAAGGTAACAATTAATAGAAACTGCTTAATGCTTAATCACATTTAGGATGGAAAAATCCCATCAAAGAAGTTGCAGCAGCATTTCAGTCATTTTAAAAGCTTTCTCCCCAACACCCCTTTACGAACTGCCTTAATAACTAGAGTGAAATATCTTGCAGGCAAGTGTGTCCTGATTTTTCCTACACATTCTTAGTTACCTTTGTTCGATAAAGAAGGTGAAATTCACATCCTCTTAGGCCCTCCAGTGCAGGGCCACACCTTGTATTTTCCAGTGTTGAAAAAAGGCAAATAGAAGATTTTTGGTGTGGGAGGGAAGGAGGAGAAAAGGAGGAGAGAGACTGAATAAGGAAATAGAAACTATAATCCCACTTGTGTGAGTGACATATTGTATGACCTTGTGCAAAACACCTTTCAATTTCTTGTAACTCTGTATGAAGCTTTAGCTGATTTGGTCAAGAAAAAGACATGTAATATAACAAGAAAAGTTATACTGAATCTGAGATTAGTTTTGTGGTGAAAGAAAGGATAACACCATGAATGACAGCTCTTTGAACTGTGTTTTTTGCATAGGTTCTTCAAGAAAAAAACATAAGTGATAGCACTTTCTGTCAGTCTTCTGCTAATAAGTTTTGAGTTTGTTGGCAAATTTTAATCAAAATTAGCATGCAGACAGAGATCTCAAAGGTGTTAAGTTCCTACAACAATTATCAAAAAGGGTGGCTGATTAGAGGCGAGAAACCCTGTTAATAGCCCACTGAGAGAATGGCAGAGAAAACTCAGCCATTATCCATTGTGTCTGGCAACAGCCAGTTGGGCAGTCAGCACAAATGTGCAAGCCAAGCAACCAGCACATGAACAGCAAAGAGCATGTGTGGCTCCAGAGAAACTCATGCTATGCCTTGCTCAAACAAGAAAGGTCAATGAGGTTTGGAGCAAATGAGGAATATTGCTGCTAGGAGATGGGGTAAAGGAACATTGAGAATAGTATGGAGAAATAGTGTGAATATGGGGAGGAACAGAAGGTCTTTTGTGGGTAGCTGGTATTGCAGGTATCTGGGGAAACATGGAAGATCTAATGGAAGTACAACAGGAAACATGGAGTGAATTGAGCTTCTTGTCATGGAAGTGGAGGAGGCAGAAGAAATCTGGTGTAAATCTGTTGGAACCCTGATTTTATTAGTTCTTCTGCCTCAGGAGCCATTTGTTCCCTTTTATTTTTGGGGGGGTGGTGTGCACTGTTCCTCCTTTTAGGTAGAGCTGAATATGGTAGAGGTTTAGTACTTGCATCTCTGCATAAGGTCCTTATCCCAAAGACAGTTTTGAATTGTACAAGTTTTATTTTAAATATTGTGCATATTTGCCGACTCTGTTATTGAGAAAGAAGATAATTTTTAGGTTTAATTTGACTCTGTTTTGCTTGTCACATTCAAATTTTCTTTGAAGATTGTAAATTAGAGATTTGTGCTATGTCAGAGACCTTTCAAAAGAATCAGAAATATCCATATTCAAGAACCTCATGTTCTTTGGATGCTGATCAACATCTCTGTTTTTTCCTTTGTGCCTCTTATTAGTTGAAGTAAAAGGATGTGTCATGCTACCTTTATTTTCCTTTTTTTTTTTTTGGTAAATCTTTGAGGCTGTGCTTGGAAGTCAGTGTTTAATTTATCATTTCATGTTGGTTTTTTCCTCACTTAAAGTCATAACTAAACCTGATTAAATCCTTCCTTTTCTCCCCAAGAAGTAAGATGTTTCAGTTTTGATGACAATTACATAAAATCTTGGATAGAATTTCAGCAAAACAGGTATGGATTAGTGTAAATTAGTGCATACACGAGGCGTGGGAGATATGTGATCAAGTCCTTCATCTGCTGATCAAAAAACAAAAGAAATCAAAACTTCAAACACTTTCAATATGTAAATTTGTTGTTTTCCTGCCAGCCTTACCAATATTCCATATGGATAACACAGTTTGCTGTTTGAAGGTGATGAGCCTGTTTCAATGAGATCGTCTAGAATAATTAAAAAATAATAAACAGTAGAAAATATAGATTTCTCTCTGTGATCTTGTGATCTTAGCCTTTCAAAATGGTGTATCCGGTCTTCAGAATGCATTCATCCCTATGTAGTAGCACCCTGAATCATTTTCAGAAAAAAAACAGTGGACCACTGTGGGTGTTGTGAAGAAATTCAGTTGAAGCAGCAGGGTACAGAGACAGGAATGAGGCTGGCTGGAGGCTGGTGGGTCTCTTGGCCTCTCTTATGAAGTAATTCTCAGAAGGAAAATGGTGCAGAACTACTGCAATGGATCAACAGGCTGATTTCTAGCCTGTTTTTGAGAGCTTCCCAGGAGGTGGGAGGTGGTGATCACTCCTGAAGGACGAAGTTCTTCTCAGTTCTCCTGTATATCTCTGAGGGAGACCCACCCTTCCAAGGGGCATATAAAATGATTGACTTGTATCTAAAGATACCTGCTGGAGCTTTGCATGTTCATTATGCCCACTTTCTGCTTTCATCACTGACTCAGACCTCAAAACTTGAAAGACTCCTTAAATTGCAGTTCTTCTCAGAAATGTGACTTTGAAAAGAAAAAAGATGTGATAGGTTGTCATCTTTCTCTCTATATACCTTCAGATCAAATATATTTAGATTACAGATATTTTTGCTGTCAGCCTTGCAGACTTAGCAAAGAAAGACAAGCCTGATTCTTTCCTACTTGTGCATCATCACCAGTAATATTCTGCAGCACAGATTTGACTCCCAGTGAAACTTATACAAGCCCATTGTTTCAGTGTAGTTTTACAGGTGCCATAAACTTCCAGATCTGGCACGTCAATGGATACTTATAAACTGATATATAAGCCAAAAATGAACCTGTCTGACTTTGATAGACACATTTCTTCCTCATTGGTAGAAAGAAGAAAAGAAATTTAAAGCAGCACCTAAGGTAATCTGTTATAACAATGTTGTATAGTTAGTGTTCATGTTGATAGAATTATTTTTATGGGTTGCTTTGTAGCGGAGAAAGCATAAAGAGATTTGTGAATCTTTCAAGTATATTTGAGTCAATTACAAGTTTTTAGTGGAAATTAGCTGCAATTCAATGATTCTAGGGAGGATTTTACTCTAAGTTTTAGGTTTAATTAGAGTTTAACTGGCAAAAAATTTGTTCACACTGAAATGTATATGTGTTCATGTAAAAACCATTTTAGATGTGTACTTTTGGGTCAGAAATTCTGCAATTCTTACCCAGTCAAGGGACAAGAGTAGAATATCCTGTAACTTAGTGAATTAGTTACAACTGAGCAAAATCACAGAGGAATCTAGTGAAAGAAAAGGATAAATATGTCGTCATGGGAAGGTATTCCAGAATACCTGTTTTATTTTATATTAATACTTTGCTGCTATACTCCATATAACTTCTGTACATAGATAATGGTGACATTTTAAAGAGATTTGGCCTTCTAATGACTAAGTGCTCCTTCTTTCCTAATGAAGCGTGTAAGAGATGGTCATGTTACTTAATTATTCAAAACAGAGAAAGTGGTGCAGGAGGCAATTCCAACACATTTAGAACAAAAAATACTTCCTCAGATGACATAACACTTTTACAGTGCATTTGAGGTGAAGTTTTCTCAAACTGAACAATGGTCTGGTAGAATCTGAGAGATGAGATCAGTGCATCCTCATTCTAGTGCTGCACAAGAATGAGATCTGTGTTCTGTTTTGGCTACAGGTCTCATCAGCAGTTCTTCCTCCAGTGTGCAATCTCTAAATTTTGAATTAATAGAGAGATGTTTGTTGTGTTTTGCATGCTTCCTGGTGTGAGACTCCAACTAGATGCTTTCCCCTGTTCCTCTCATTTGTTACCTGAACGCAAAGCTTTTATTTCTATTTTGCAGTGAAATAGGTTAATGTTATGGCAGCTTTTTTCATGTATTTCCTGGGGTAGCTGTTGTTTTAACCATAAAATATAATGTAGATACAAAAAAAAAAAAAAAAAAAAAAAGCTTCTTGAGGCTAGAAGAAGGATAGATATAGAATTGTCTGAATTTAAATGATATTTTAATGCCAATATTCTGGAGGTAAATTAATAATCACTTTTTCTTGAGTGTATTCAATTTAGCTAATGCTCCTGGGCTGCAACTGTATTCCCCAGAAAATTCATGTGAATGTGTGATAGTTATTTGTGTCTAAAATACCAGGTTTTCTCTTCCATGGGAAATTTCAAAATTCGAGTAGAAAATAATTTCAAGTTGGAATACACATGCAACATTTTTTGAATGAAGATTCCAAATATAGCAATCATTTTAATGGTATCAAAATATTTTGATTAATTTCATTTCCACTTTTATATTGTACTATCTCACTAAGTATAATATATATTATTTTTACATATACAATTACAATTAATAGTTTAATATGAGAAGGAGTAGATTAATTGCTATGTTCAACACCTGAAGTGGAAAGCTTTGACAACTTTCTGTCAAAAATTTAGTTGATATCAACATGTCTGCAAAACATTTCAATTTTGATAAAATTATTTTTTATGCAAAAGAGAACTTTTCTGCCATTGTCGGGGGTTTTTTTTGTTGGTTGTTGGTTTTCTTTTTTAAGCTTTAAAAGATACCAGAAGGAAGACTTACTATAGGTAACAGAAGTGCAGCAGAAATAAAATAAGACATAATAAGACCACTTGATGGTGGCTGTTCCCTTTTTTGCCCTTGGTACTGTACATGTTAAAACTAGAAACAAGAGCTCACCTCTCCCTTCTGCCTCCCCACCCCTGGCACCCCCTCCCCACCCCAGCCCTCCCAACTGCCTTTGTGATACCAAGTGAGGAAACTCTGCTGCAGCGTAACTAGTAGCCATTGCTGGGCTTTGCTCTGTGTCCCTGAGGCAGCGTTCAGGCCCCCCGTTTTGGTGTTGCTGAGGGATTTGCCATGGAAGACCCATTGGGGAAGCACTTAGTCCTAACTAGTTAAGCTCTGCAGAGACAAATGGAGTCTTGTGCATGGCGCGGAGAACAGAATGTCTTTATAAAGTCATGCCACTTCATGTTCCTCTTCAGGGGAGCTGCTAACTGGCACCTCCATATATGCAAGAACTTGGCTCAGGCTAAAGAATCCCTAATTATATTTTACAAACAAAACTAAGAAACTCAGAGAGTTCAAAATAACTGTTTTGAACTTTAGAAAACATTGTATCTCTGGAAACCATACCTCGATGGGTGTTTGTGTTTCCCAAAGGGATGCAACAGGAGGGAAAAATCAAGTCAGATTTTTTCAGTATTCGAGTTTGTGGCTTCCTTAAAGGCTATCACCATATTTGCAATTGCTTTGTGTTTTTATGGGAGCTGAAGCCCATCCGGACAAAAATCAAATTCTAGGCTGCAATCAGCAGAGTTAAGATACAGTTATATTAAGTGTTCTGTGTGTCCGGCTATGTTTGTGTAAATTAATCTTATCTGATACTCAGCAAGTCAACATGTATACAATTCAGTGATGGATGCCAGAACAAAGGGAAGAGGATAAGAATGATTCTTCTAACTAGAAAAGACATTTTAATTTTAAGTCCTTTCTGAAAACAAACAGTCACTAGTAAGAAATCCAGCTCTCATTGTTTTAGCTTTCTCTGTATTGTTCTTGTTCATTTTTGGAAGTAATTTTCCACTCAAATTTGGCCTTTTTTAATTTAGTGCCTTTGTAGGATGTCTAAAAATATATTTTTAGGATATTCTCAGTAAATCCACTGCTTCTTTATGTCACTGTTTCAAAGGTCCTTGTGCACAAGGATATTATTCCAGTTTCTCAAATCCACCATGCCACTATTAAGTGTTTATTGTGACATTTTCCACTTGCCATTGATTCCTAATATACACTGAAGAAGATTTATTTATTGAAACATGGGAAAAAAAAAGGAAAAATGAGAGAATCATTTTCATCATAGTGCAACTGATGTGCTGTGTCTTTCTAAACACTTGGTCATGTACAGCATAGAATTTAGGGGGAAAATATTGTCTGGGCTGGGTGCTTGAGGTAGAAGAGGACTGAATATTTTGTTCTGATTTCACTGCTACTGAAACATACAGATTTTGCAACATCAAGATGTTTTAGAAATTCCTTTTTTGTTGCCAAGTTATTCATTTGAAGCAACAATGTTCAAAAACCACCAAATGTTTCATTTTAGCATCTTAAGGATTGAAAGTTTACATTATTTTAATCTGAAATTACTTTCCATTTCATAATTGCTTTTTGGTTTATGTCACTACATTTTGTTTTCAGTTTACAAAAGAGAAGGAAAAAACGTTTCCTAGTAGAAAGAATTAATGTTTCTTCTGGTTTTCCTTACTTGAAATGAAAAAAAAAAAAAAAAGTACAACTCCTTTTAGCTAACCCAAAGGAATTGTTTATTTTGTACATTGAAATGGACTCAGACTCGATATTTCATTCTTTGTCTAGCTTTTCCTGTGAAAGGAGTCAGCTGGACAAGCAGCTTGGCCCAACCCTGCTGTATTTCTGCCATGGGTTTATCCCTTGAAACCTCCAAGGAATGGTTCTGGGGAATCCAGTAGCACAAACCCACGCAGACCTTGGAGTCAATAACTGTAAAACACTGCTGGTTAGGATCAGACTTGATTTTGATATTTTAGTTTACAGGGACTCTTACAGCTTTCTCTCCTCTAAAATACTTGCTGCTGGGAAGAAAGGTGCTGCAGATCTGTCTTTCCATGTGACCTTGGGGTGAGCTGTGGTTGGGTTTGGGGTTATTTGTCAAGTGTCCATGTAGTGACCAGGAAGAGGCAGTGAAGGCCACCTTTTGTTTTCTTAGTTGCAACTTTTATTAACTTCTCTTGAAGAATTTTTCGCTTCAACAGCCTTTCCTTCCTTGGTGATGAGCCTTTGCAACATTTGCTTTCATAAACCCTGTTGCAGTTAGATGTGGCATATCTTGTATGCCCATCATGTCTTCAGTCTGAGAATGCCAAAGCCCTTGATGTATTCAGTTGCACAATATTCTAAGTAGCATTTTCTCTTATTTTATAGGGTCCATATGCATAGGGAATGTTTAGGGATGGAAATGAAATCCATTTTTTTCTCAGCCTTTAACTACAGGACAGTTCCTACACAGACAATGTAAACCAGCAGAGCTGCCATGCTTTCCAGCTCTGCTGATGTAGAGATTTAGGTGGTCTTTAGTCTTTTATCTGTCAGCTTATTTGAATATTCAGAACAGTTTATCTCCTTTCCTGCTTTTTAGTCTCATGTTTTCATTGACATGGAAAATCTTCCCACTGCCATGTTTTGGTTGGTTTTGTTGCTTAGAAAAATGTGCTAATTTTAAAAGGTGATCAAAGCCTGTGGAATATAAACACCCCGTAACTGCCGAGAGCTTGAGGGAGTTTTATTATTATTTTGCCTGCTACACATGAACATCTAGGAAAAAAAAAAACCCCGACATCTTTATTTTTAGGCCTTGCTAATTCTCAGTCTTCTCTTAGTTGCGGGCTACCTGGCAACAGCCGATTGCCATGGCAACGCCGCGCTGATGAGCGAGGCTCAGCCTGTCTGTTCTGTCTGGGTCGCTCTGATGGAGAGCGAGCTGCAGCAGCTTTATGGCCACCGAAGGGCACAAACGGACAGACTGCTTGCTCACTCCAGGCGCTGCAGGGTTGCCGGGGACCTCCTGCGTGCTGTAGAGGTGGAAGGAGAGGGAAGGAAGGAACTTGTTGCCTGGGGTTCAGATTTTTGTGGGGAAATGGAGAGCTATTCCTGTCGAATTCATCTCTTCTTTTGAGTCATTATCCAGACTCTCGATGCGCTTGTTATCCTTGTTCAGTTCGCAACTGTGGTTGCACTGGTACCTGTTTGTGTTCCTTACTCTGCTTGCTGAAAATGCTTTTTCTTTCACTGTTTCTGAATTTTTCTCTCAGCCAGAGGCACCCAGCCCATGATGCTAGAACATGTCCTGATTACATTTAGGTGGTTCCTGCCCAGCCTTGTACCTTCTGCAAGACATCGGTGGTAGTTTTGTCAGTGATGCTAGAGTTTTACCTGGGACTTTAGTGCTGAGGTTGTAAGCCAGCGCAGAATTTTGACCATTTAATGTAATGAGGTTAAACTAGCACAACACGAAAGAGCTATTCGTCCTTTCATAAATTAATGTAATACTTAATGCTAGTTCAGAGGTTAGATTTCTTATTAATGTTTGCATTTATTCCACTGAAGACTCAAAACATAAAATTTATGGTTTTCTGGTTTCTGGGACCTTGGTATGAAAGTTTGCTAGAGAAAGTTGTTAGACAAAGACCGTTCTCTCCCCTGGATGTTAGGACACATTGCTAGCTTTGCTACCAGCTTTGAATTGCTCCAACTTGCATATCTTGGTTTAAACTCAGTGGAATATGACTCAGGCCTGACTGCTCTTCTTTGCAAGGCTGATGCAAATTAGAAGTGATTGGCATCTTTGCATTAGAAAATGCTTTTATTGAAATTCTCCTCAATGCAGCTTGAGGAGGAGTGAGTGGATCCTGCAGGTGAACAACTGGTTGCACAGCTGGTTTCAACAACAGAGATTCTGCTTTTATGACCATGGGATCCTCCTTGAGTACCGATGACTGCTAGGGAGAGATGGGATCCACCTTACTGAGTGGGTCGAAAGCATCGTTGCCAACAGGCTGGCCAACTGGGTGAGAATTTTAAACTAGGAGCGATAGGGGAAAGGAATGATGACCCGCAAGCAAGTGAGGAACGGGTGGACTGAGCTCATAAGCAAAGGGTGCGGGGTTTTGCAGACAGGCGAGAACTCTTAATCCACAGCACTGAAGGGGGCCCACATCAAGCCTACGCACACAATAAGGAAGTGCCTACAAGACAGCATTACAGGGAAAGCTTCCATAACTTCTCTGGGAAATTAGCATGACCAAGTACCCATCTGAAGAGACTGTCTGCTAATGCATGTAGTGTAGGGAACAGACAGGAGGAGTTAGGGGTCTGTGTGCACTTTCAGGGCTACGATCTCATCTGAATTGCAGACATGGTGGGATAGCTCACACAGGAGCAGCGCCGTAATGGATGCGTACAAGCTCTTTAGGAAGGATGGACCAGGACAGTACGGGGGGAGTTACTTTTCATGTGAGGGAGCAGTGGGAGTGTCTGGAGCTCTGCCTCTGATGAGCCAGCTGAGAGTTTATAGATTAGGGCTACAGGGAAGCCCCATGTGGGTGACCTTGCAACAGGGGTCTGCTGCAGACCCTCTGATCAAGACTAAGAGGTTGATGAGGTCTTCTTCAGACAATTGAAAGAAGCCTCGTGTTCAAGGGCTCTGGTCCTCGTGTGGGACTTAGACCACCCCAGTATCTGCTGGAAGGACAATACAGGAGGCCACAAGCAATCCAGGAATTTTCTGGAGTGCGTTGGTGATAACTTATTGCCAGAGGTGATCAAGGAGCTGACAAGAGGAGGACACTCTGATGCACCTCATACTCGCAAAGCAGGAAGAACTGGTCAGGGATGTTAAAGTTGTGGGCCACCTTGGCTGCAACAACCATGAGGTGGTAGAGTTCAGGATCCTGAGAGGGAGCAAGGCAAATAGCAGGGTCACAACCCTGGATTTCAGGAGACTTTGGTCTGGTCAGGGATCTGCATGGAAGAATCCTATGGGAGACAGTCCTGGGGAGCAGGGGGGTCCAGGAGAGCTGGTTGTTTTTTTTCCAAGAATTGCCTCCTCAAATCTCAAGAACGGTTGATCTCAGCATGCAGGAAATAGAAGGTGGCTGGAGGCCTGCATGGATGAACACGGAGCTCCTGACAAAACTCAGATTTTAAAAAGGAAGCATACAATAGGTGGAAACAGGGTCAAGTGACCCAGGAGGACTACAGAGGCACTGTCCAAGCATGAAGTGGTGGGGTTAAGAAAACCAAAGTCCACTTGGAGTTGAATCCAGAGAGGGATGTGAAAGGCAACAAGAAGTGCTTCTACAGATATATCAGCTGTAAAAGGAAGAGAAGGGTAAATGTGGGCCTGCTGCTGAATATGGCGTGTGACCTGGTTACAAAGGACAGGAAAAGACCAAGGTACTTGATGCCTTCTTTGCCTCAGTCTGTACTGGTAAGACTGTCCTTCAGGAGTCCCAGGCCCCTGAGACCGGTAGGAAAGTCTTGAGTGATGAAGACTTACCCTTGGTAGGGGAGGATCAGTTTAGGGAGCATGTAAACAAAATGGACATATACAAGTCCATGGGACCTGATGGGATGCACTCATGAGAGATGAGAGAGTTGCCTCTGTCATTGTGAGAATGTTTTTGATTATTTTTTAAAGGTAATGGCAATTGGCGGGGGGGGGGGTCCTGAGGACTGGAATGTGCTGTAGTTTTTTCCTCTGTCATGTGAAAACGGAGGGGTGTACTAATGATAACAATAAAAGAAAAAGTAAATTCAAGAATGCCCTCAAACTGGTAATCAGAAGCTGATTTTCTTTTGGTTTTCCAAAAATTTGAACCTTCTAAACACTGTACATCAAAACTAAATCAATGTTACCTAAGAAAAGCAGACTTCTTTCCTGGAAAGTTTGCTGGTTTCAAAACTTGATTTTCCTCTCAGAAGTTTCTTTGGGAACCGAAAGGCTACTCTAAACAGTCCTCATTTAAATATGATACCTGCTGGTTTGCCATTCCTTTTGCTTTGATGTCAATGTAACCAGATTGATCAGTAAACAATGTGCCATGAAGTTCTTTGATGTTGTCACTGCCTTTTTGAATGTGTAAGGGAGCTGTGAAGTAAGTTTCCCTAGAGCAAAGGGAGCAGCCTATGGCAGGTGTGCTAATGGTCAAACACAGCAGGTACTAAGTGGCACAGAGCAGAGCCAGCACAAAGGCAGATCTAGGACACCAGGCACCCTCCAAAAACATTTGTGAGGGCGAATGCTTCCCAGGGCCTGCTTTCAGAACTCAGTGGGAGGCTTTGCCTTGTACTCATGAAGTGAGTGCTAGCAACGCCTCTTGGGTCCTGCTGAATTTCCACCAGCATATTCAAATATTCAACATCTTGCCTGGTAAAGAAGCATGCCGTTTGATACACTGTTCTTGGCAGGTAGATCACTGATCTTTGCCTTGAAATTTCTCATCTTGAGTCTGGATTGGTAGGTTTGGGATTTTTTTCTTTTTTTATTTGCATTTTCATGTCTTAGATTTTCTAAATGTTACTATTTGTTAGGTTCAGTAACACCACTTTGAGGTTTTTTGATAATGTAGAAGTGAAATGTTTTTCATTTTTACCCAACAATACCCAAATATACACTATTAAAACCCAGATATGCTTCCTGTCATGTCACTTTGAGGGCCTGTAGTTGCCCATAAAAGCACTGATTGATATGCTCATTTCCCTTATCTGTCAGTGGAATAGAATACTCTGTGACTGGTCTGGTATTTTAGTAACTGTCATCTCATACCTCTGTTAGCAGTAGTAAAATACCAAGTGCTAATGCTCAGTTCTGTACTTGAACTTGACTGAAATTCCTGGGTTTGTGCAAACTAGAGAAGTTTTTTAGAATACATGTCTTGATTTAGAAAATTTTGGGGTTATCTCATTTTGATGTTTTTGGGGGAATTTGGATGTGCATGTATATATATTACAATAAATGATGAGATCTAATGTTTTTAGATTTACTAAAGCAAATTTACTTTGCTTTCTACACCACTCATAATTCATGGGTGAAATGCTGTATTATGTTACATGTGAAATATGTCGATGATTATATGCATCTTAGAAGCAGCTGCACTTACTAATTTGGACTGAGATTTTGAAAAAAAAAAAAAGTGTTGCTATAAAGCTACAGACAAAATTCCGATTGAAACACTGATAGAGAGTCTTATGTTTAGCATCAGTGGGAGTAAAAACAGTTTCTTGGTCTTTGTGGGCTCTGCATTGTTGAACCCCGTGAATTAAATGATTTCCTAAATCAAGATAGTGACCTGCTTCTGAGAGATTACTTTTTAAATAAAACCTGTGAAAGTATGGGGTTATTGTAAATTCCTTAGCTGTGTGATATAGCAATCATTAGAATCTCATTCCATCAGTAATTGATCTTTACTCTGAGTCTAGATTTCACTGGTAGATTGCTGAGGTTCTCCTGTAAGGATTTGTGGAAGTCATAATAAATAGGAATTTTAAAAGAATTTAATTAGTACAAAAGAATTAAAAAGGTTCAATCAAATATTTATAAAGAGATTCCTTTCCTTTTTGATCCAAAAATTACAGTACAATTTGGAACTACTGGGTGGCCTTTGCAATCCTCAGTAATAATTTTATGGTTTGTTGATCATATTCAGGCCACTGGAAATGTTAAAGTTATCTTATGTTAAAGACATATTTTACTCATTAGATACCTCCAAGAGTCTTATAATTTTAACACTTAGAAGCTGAGGTTATGATTTTTGTTGCCTCTACTTCAGTTTCAAGGCTCCAGAAGTCAGCTTAAGCCCTTAACACAAAGCTTGGGAACATCGGGAGTCTTCTTGGTATCTGTAAAAGTTGTCACTGGAAGCCTTAGACAAACTTTGTAGCGGAAAAAATATGTCTCCTCTACTATTAAGAGTGAGGGAGCTATCGGAAAGAATACATAAACACGAGAGAAACAAAAGAGAAACCTCTAATCACTCAAATGCTCTTCCAGGATAAGAAGTTGGCAGTGCTGGACCATATTGTGTTCATAGTGATAAGATAGAAGATGACTGACACCTTCGGAAGATAGGGAGGAAAGGATAGGTTGCTGTGAGCTTTGCTTTAAACTTCTTTTAAAGTTGAGATTATTCACACAGCCATTGTTCTTTATTTTAGCACATAGCTCAGTTTTGGGGAGAGACTTTATGAATGTTCAAGTGTTTTTTTTCCGGATACAATTACCCTGCTGGCATAGTAAACACTTCTCTCAATAACATAATCTGTCCAACAAGCTGTCGGCAGGATGGAAGATGCTTTAGAATACATCTAAGCTACAACTCTTTTCACAATCACAGCATTGTTGCAGGTGGCTGCGTGTAGTTCATCATTCCTTTGGGAATTAAAGCCTTAAAAATTTATAGAAAAATACAGCTATTACAGATAGGACTGTGTTGTCGAGGGGAAGGATCGTTGTCCAGGTAGGCTCTTAGAAATATATTCAGAATTATAATTGTGGCTGAGCCACAGTTTGTTCTCTCTTGGCACCCCAGTTCTTGAAACTGGATGCTTGAAAAATAAGAAATGCTGCTTCTCTCTCATTTCTGTAGGCCTGGCAGTACCTTTCTGTTAGGAGTTTCCCCTGCCAGCCACATGTGGCTTCCTACCAGTTATTTCTGAATTCCGCTTTGTCCCACTCTACCTCTCTTATCCTAAAGCTTCTCACCATAGCTGGGATATAAATACACCTTGCAAATATACCGCACTTCGAAACTGTGGGGAGCACTTAGGAGAGGAGAAGGGTATGGGAAGGTTTTGGGAAACAGAACCTGAGGTGCATTCCAACAGTAGCTTTGAGGAGTGTACCGATAGCTTGCTTTAACTTCGCATCAATTGCCTTCAAGCAACAAAAGCAGAAAACAAGGATACATTGGGATGGGTCTTTTTTATTCCTAATCCATTAAAGTCACTGGGTGTGTAACTTGCCTAAAGAGAGAGCCAGTGGGCCTTTTATGATTCACAGTGCTAAAAAGAGGAATAAATACTGAAATTCTTTAGGAGAATGCATCTATGCAACTCTTTGTTGTAAATTACAGTTATGGAGGAGAGCCTGAATCCTTTTATTTTTAACTGTGAAGGGTTGACAGTGTGTTATGTAACTTCAAAATATTGCCCTCACGCTTTCCTTGAACATCTTACTTAAAATCCAGGAACAAAAGCATATGAAAAAAAAGTGCTTTGCTGTGTTGTATCATCTGTACTGCGTGCTCTGTAAGCATCATCAGGCTGGACTGAATATGCTGGACTGTTGCTATCACAGATGCATTTTTGCAATCAAAAATATTTCCCCTTTCACAAGATGAAAAGATATTTTCTTAATGTTCATTACAGCGTATTAAGACATTAGTGCTCAGATCCTTTCAGTGCATTAGACAGAGCATTGTCATTCTTTTTTCTCATCAGATGAAATAATCGGTTATCTGAAATTGCATTACCTTCAGATAAAACAGGGAAGAATATGGGCTCAAGCTTTGACAATCAAGGCTTACTTTAGATAATGCAGTTAACCACTTGAAATAGCAGAGTGAGACATCTGAGCCATTGCCACGTAGCAAACCAGCAGAAGACAGGGTGATGCTTTTGACTTGTTCTACAATACTGCATGCCTATTTAAAGACAAAACCTAAGGCAAAGGTCAGTCTACTCGTGATAAACTTTCAAGTTGACTTTGCATTAACAGGTGAGAGAGATAAGAAGCTGTTAAGAAAAAATAAGAACATTGTATTTTCATTAATTTTTAGATTTTATAGGTAGCCACGGATGTTTGTGGCACTCTACAGGCAAATACAACCACAGGTCCTGACACTGAGGAATTAAGACTACAGTGAATGGTTACACGGTAAGGGATGACAGTATTCACAGGGAGATTAGAAGAAAATGTTTTCACAGGAGTGAAGTATCTTGAAATGTGTTTATTACACACATTTTGATGTCTATCTAATAAAATGTCAAAGCAAAGCTATACTTAATACTGTGAGATTGTAACTGGTGTCCCAGAATGAGGGTTGAGCTGAAGGTCATTGATGGAAAGATGCCTGAAAAATTTAGAGCCATCAGGTGTCTGAAGATGTAAAGATGAAAGACAGGATCTGGGAAAAAACTGAAAGCAATGGGGAGGGCATGGTAGAAAAAAAATTGTATTCGGCTAATCACCAGCAAGTAAGACTCAGACTAACTATATGTCCCTGAAATTTTAATTCTGGTTGCCATCCCAACCTAAGGAAATGGATCTGTGTCTTGGTGCATAGTCCAAGGCTATTCAAAGACCGCATTCACTTCCACTCTGCCATGAAAAAGTGTCTGTTTTCTCTCCCACTTTCTTGCGAATGAAGGGATAGTCTATCGCAAGGTGGTAGAAGTGACCAAGCAGTCAGCTGAGGAAAGTAAAGAGCAGGAGACAGCAATGGTCTGGATTCAAGCAATGGATTGAAGGAGCATTTAGACCATTTAGGCTCTACGGAAATAAGCAAATTAAGCAAAGTGGGAGAATTTTCTAGTAACAGCCTACTCAGCTAGTCGAGTCACGCAAACTTCAGAAAGCTCTGGTTTGAGGAAAATGTCCATTTTCTTTCAGGCAACTTGTAACAGGGCTTTTCTCTATGTGCTGTGGAGGTAAACATGCAGAATTTGGTTGGAGATATTCAGGTGAACCTTCTGTGAGCTTTACAACTAAAATGAACTTGCTACCTTTCCTTGTGAAACAGAAGGACAGAGAATGTTTTCCAAGGAAGTTTAAATTTTACCTGTTATCCAGGAACTGAAATAAACTGTTCCTAGAAAAGAAAATCTTCTGCACAGATCTGCTGTTTCTTAAGGAATACTGCTTCCTGTTTGGTCATTGCGGTGTTGAATGTCTTAAAAGAGACTTCATGGTGATGTGTAGTTTGCTTATCTTTTTTCATCCAAATGCATGAAGATCAAAGATTGAATTCAAGGTATTTCTGCATGACTTGTAGAGTATTTGAACTTGGACAAGAAACAGAGTGGGATTATCAACTAGCAGAATTTTATGTACCACAAAATTGTTAGCGTTTGTCATCTGCTTAGCTGTACCTCTATATTGAAGTAAGAGATGGGGAATAGAGTAATGATTGTATATTGCAAATAAAATTCTGAATTTAAGTGGACTTTGAAAGGCATTGGGAACTGGCTACCAGATGTAGTTTAGTCAAAATAAAGACATTCATCAGCTTTAGGGGGCTGTGGTTAAGATATGTGATTTTTCAGATAGGAGTGCTGAACTGGAACAAAATAAAAACATTGTCACAGATGTGCTTTTTCCAAATGCATTTTGAACTCAGGAATCTTTTAATATTGATTTTAAAAAAAAAAAAAAATCAGTCTGTCTAGAGATACTCTTAAAGATCTTAGGGATAAAACCATGTGGTTTGTTTCTTTGATAAACTTGATTTTCTGAGTTAATAATTTCAGCTATTTTAAAGCCAATCTACATACATTTGGCATGTAAAATGACAGCTGGAATGCATATTGTGTGCTGCCAAGAGGTGTATTTCTTAACTAAGAATAATCGAAATCTACCAAATCCATTTTATTGCATGATAACAAAGATAATCTCTAAGGAAGGTCAATCCCTTCCCCCTCCACGTGCACAGGAAAATGCTACTTTCCTGGCTCAGTCCCGATTTCCTTAATCAGTTTTGACTTGGTCATTATTGAAATAGACACTTTACTAACTTCACATTGACAGAAGAAGGAATGAATAAAAATGTGGGAACTTGCCCCTGGAGGCTTCTTCATGGTAATTTAATACAATGAAAGTATGTTTTGGGATTAGGAGAGAATTCCACTGGAAGAGATGATGTGTTTTTGAAGTCAAGAAAGTACAGTTAGCTGTCACAAAGTCATTCTCAACAACAGTTTGCATAATAATAAATAGTTTACACTTCTATAGGTCCTTTCAGTCAAGAATGATGAAGTGCTTTATGAAAAAGGCCACATATTATTATCCACACTTTGCAGATAAGAAATTGAATTAAATAGTATTTGAAGTGCAGGTTGAAGGTCTCAAATGAAGCAGGCATATCCAAGTTCACAAACAAACTTCCTTTTTAAACCATGAGACCATCCTGCCAATCCTTATGACACTTCTTTTTAGCACACAAACTTTAGCAGATTGCAGGGAGATTTTTCTAAACTGACAACCATTTGGGCTTTATGGTGGCTGTTCTTAATTATGCAAATTTGCAATCATTGCCCAAACTGAGATTTAGGACTAGTTGGCAATTATATCTTTTTTGAAGTGCTGCTGGGCAGTCATCAATGCTTTTGGATGACTGAACAGATTCACACTTGGGTGACTGCTTGACCTCTATATGTGAGCTGCCTCCCCCGCCCCCCCCTTTACTGTCCTGATAGCTCTTAGGTTTACTCAGGAGTTTTTCAATGCATCTTTTATGAGTTTGGTATCTTCTTGTAACATTTAATTTAGTCAAATATTTCAGTCACTAATTTCCACACAAGAAAAATTGCATAAATTATACTTTACCTAAGAATGGCTGAAGCTGAATCTGTCAAGAAAAGTTAAATTCTTGCTGTGTACTTCCACTGTCCTTCTAAGCAATTGCACAGCACTACATTTGAATGGACATTTTCAGATTCAAGTTCAAAGTTCAATGTTAAAGACAGGAGATCTAACTTTCCAAACCAGCAAAAATTAGGAGCCAAAATTTAAGTCTAAACTCTCCGATACACCTTACTTGAAGTCAGTGGGAATGGAAGAGAGCAGATTAGCCTTCCCTTCCCACCATTAGCATCCTTCAGCTCCACTCTCTTCTTTCAGCTGAAAGCACTTTGGTTTACATTCTCCCAGTTCTTTCTGTTGATGGTTACTTACTGTTACTGTTTTATTGCCCTCAGTTCTCTCGCATTTGTCTTCCTTGTCCATTTAACATCATAATATCTTTGAGACAGGGACTGTCTCAGCTGGTGTAGAAATATGATCTCTGAAGTGATGGGAATTGAACTTCCATAAGCACTCTCAGTAGAAAAAAGATAAAGCTTCAGGAAAAATAATAATTCCTGCATCTTAGCTGATATAGAAAAATATTATGCAGACTAAAACTTCTACAAAACCTACTCAAGGAAGTACTTAAACATTTGCTTCAGTCTCTTTGTAGAACTGCTGCACAGGCCTAAAGTTAATCATATTCTTAAGCACTGTTCTGTAGCCAGAGCCTGAATTATATTCTGTTGCTGTGTGATTATTTTTAAAAAAGAAAACCTGCATTAAAATGGAAGTTTTCATTACTATTATCCTTTGTCATTTGGCAAATTGCATAGAGAAGTCACTGGAGAAATAAAAGCCGAAAGGACAGGTAAAGTGGCGTAATTGACAAACATTAACAAACACCAAGAAAGCCCCACTGAGACTAAATCTCATTAACATTGTTGTAGAACTGAATTGGGTAATCTCTTTCCCAACTTCCATTTTGCATAGAGAGATAGTCGTCACATACATTAGTACCAGAGAAGAATACCAGCCATGTGGTTTAAGTATTTTCTTTATTAACCTTTGAGAAGGTCTATTTATGCCCTATATTGTTCACTTGGACCCAGCAAAGTAACAATGAGGAAGTCACTTCTTAAAAACCAACAAACTTCAAGCAAGAATCCCTCTACATAACTGGGGAGGATTTTGAAGTTCCCTGTCAAAGGGAAAAACTTTGTTCTGAAGCCAAACTGAACTGTGTTTGACCTATGCATCGGTAATGGCTCTTTGCTATTCCTTTGCTATTAGTCTGTTAGTTTTATTAACTTAAAAAATTAAATTATTTTATTGGCTATAGGCAGGCTGCAGGATCCAACATCTTGATATGACCATGGATAGCTAATCTGGGTTAGCTAATCTGACGGATGACAATTTACAATGACCTGATAGTGATTTGTTAGATGTTTTGCCATCCAGCTGAATTGTGCCATGTAAACAAGGCCCCAGTGGTTTGAAGTGTTAAACCAAAATAGATCAGTGTGTAAAAGATCAATGACATATCCGAATATCATCTGGATATACAGTTTATCACATAGATTTCAATTCTGTATATGCATGAATGTAAAATATAAAATATGTATGAGGTATCCTCCCAGACTTGTAAACACAAATCACTTTGTCTGTCATTAGATAAGCATTAGCACTCTGCATTCAATTCAGAGAGCAACCTGATCTCACGTAAGATTAGGTTATTCTTAGTGAGTTGATAGCATCTGGGATTAGGCATTCTTTTTCATTCATGGAAGACTGAAAAGAAACACTCATTCATCATCAGAGAGGATGGCTTCTGTGGAGCTGTATTATTATATAAACCCACCAGAAATTAATTCGGAAAGGATGCCTGCAGAATACTGCCAGAGGAAATGAGGACCAAGGAGACCTTCTGCATGGTTCTGTTGCGTTAGGGGTGCCAGGAATCAAAACAACACACGTATCTGCTTGTTTTCATGGGTACAAATAGAGAATCTGCTGAACAGACCTTTAGGTTTTAATATGATCTCTCCCAGCTTTTATTTATCTGTTGCTCTTCAGTCTACAGGTACTGTGTTGAATTCGCTGCTATGGTAACTTAGGATCTAAAGCCAGCAGAAATTTTTCTATCTTAAAGATTTCCTTTTTCCATTACCATTCTCTCAATACTTTTACCAGAGTCATATTCTGGAATTATATTAGCAAGTAAGTAAAAATAAAGTAAAATTGTGTTTTTTCAAGTGAGAATTAACTGGGCCAAGAAACAGCTGGATAAATTAATCCAGACTGAGGAAGCTGAGGTATGGAAATGCTTGCTCTATGTCTCCAGTGACGTGTAGTTGTGTCCAGAGAAGGGCAACGAAGCTGGTGAAGGGTCTAGGGCACTCCTATAAGAAGTGGCTGAGGGAACTGGGGTTGTTTAGCCTGGAGAAAAGGAGGCTCAGGGGAGACCTTATCGCTACCTGAAAGGAGGTTGTTGCGAGGTGGGTGTGGGTCTCTTCTCCCAAGTAACGAGTGATAGGACAAGAGGAAATGGCCTCGAGTTGTACCAGGGGAGGTTTAGATTGGATATTAGGAACAATTTCTTCACCGAAAGGGTTGTCAAGCATTGGAACAGGCTGCCCAGGGAAGTGGCTGAGTCACCATCCAGAATTTTTGAGTCAAATCCAGAGTTTTTAAACACTGGAGGTGTTTAAAAGACATGTAGATGTGGTGCTTAAGGACATGGTTTAGTGGTGGACTTGGCAGTCCTAGGTTAACAGTTGGACTTGATGATCTTAAAGATCTTTTCCAACCTAAACGATTCTGTGATTCTATGACTGGAAAACAATTCAAGCAGGGTCCTTTCAAAGGTCTGCAGGAAAGGACAACACTAAGAATCATATTTGCAGATCACAAGGATGTCTGTAGGAACTATAAGACACATGTACCAAATAGCAGTGCTTACAGGATTGATTTGGACTGACCTTTATTAACACAATAAGCTTAAAAGCAACTGTTAGCATCTCCTTGTTTGGTTCCCTTTCCTAGGAAAACAAGTAAGCATAGTTCAGAGGTTCCTTTGGAAAATCTTTTCAATTTCAATTAAAAAAAAGAAAGAATTTGTATAGGAGATGGAAGAAGGTCCTATTCTTTATTCTAACCTAATTCATCCACAAATAAAACCAATTAAAAATATATATATATAATGATTCCCTGGAAGTTGGTAAAAATGAGGGATGAAATAAAACAGAAGCAAAACCATACAAAATTGTACTAAAACACATTCCATAAACAATTATATTTTACGGGAGAACTGATGAAGAAGAATAATCTTAACAATGTATTTATTACTTGATAATTTAAAAATAGATGCTGATAAATTTAAACCTGCAATTTCTAGTACTGTATGTTCACTTTAGCATGAAATTGAATCTGTCTTTTTCCTGCCTCTATTCTGTCTGTATTCTCTACAACTAGATTCTCTTAGTCAGAAATAATCCCTGTCTCATAATGCTTTGCTCGCTGTTGTACAAATCCTACCCCACTTCACAGTGAGATAGAATTTGCTCTAATTCTGATCTGGTGCTGCAACACTTGCTGAAGGAAATAAGACAATTTTATTTTGCTTTTCTTTTTTTAATAAGCTTCCTAAGATATAAGTTTCATATCAAGACAACTGTTCCCCAATCATGACAGCTTGATTTATCTTTCTGCAAATCTTTATGGATATTATTTGATGTAGTCTTCAGAAGCAATTAGTAGAAATGGGCAGAAACAACTGTCTCCTGTCCTGTGAGATGTTGCAGCATTTCAAATATTGACTCATTCTGTAGATGGACAAGTCTTTCAAAGTAAAGAAAGATGCTCCTTCTAGAGCAGTAGGCAAGGCACTCGCTTTCCATGTTAAGGTCTATGCTTGCTTGGAGCAAAGTTTTAAACTAACAGGAGAGGGAAGAATATAACAAGATATTTTCTACTTATCTAGATTTCTCTTACTGACAAATTGAGCTTTGTTGAGCCATTCTCCTTTTTTGCATCCATCTTTGTTGATACAGGCATAGATGTTCATTTGAAGTTTTGAGTTCAATTTATCAGCATCTTTCTGGAAAAAAATAACAAATACTTAGTTTGAAAATCTTTAGCTAGCTTTCAGAGATACTATGGTTGAAACACCTTCTCTCTGGTGACTGGAGTCAGACTTTGGACAGGACTCTTGTCTCTCAGACGTTGTTGTTTTCCTTGTGTAATGGAGATTGTAACACCTGCCTGCCTCATATAGAAATTGTGAGGGTGAACGAATTTATGTTCATGCCTTGGTAGGTGTTCTTCCTAAAGCTAAATGCTGCCTGAGAATGAGAGTCCTGACCTTGAAATTGGATGTAGTACTATTATAGGCAAAAAGTACCACAGAGCGAATGTGCCAACCCTCTATTTATCACTTACCCAGCTGTTTTGCTAAATTGCAGCTCCTTTAAAATTACGGTATAATTCATCAATAATTCAGCAGCGAAGTCTTACGAAGAAAACACTAGATGCCATTTTGAATAGCTCCACTATCAAATGATAAGCTATTCAGAGAAGAGGGTGGGAATACTGCTGAGATACTCTGTCTCTGTTACCAAGGGAAATTCAGTTAACATTAGAGAAAGCTACAACACAACAGGGCTCAGGAGGTTGTTTCACAACAGACCTTTGGTAGACACATAACAGAATGTCAGGAAGGGAGAGGGAAGCCTCTGGGGTAAATATATCGATGTGATCTTCTTGCAGCTTTGCAGGCTTATCTGGGTATTTAAATCCCACACAAGAAAAGCAGATCAATGCATAAACCAGCATATTGCGCATGAGCGCAGGGGCTGGAAACAAGCCACGCTCTGCCAACGCCGCAATTAGTCAGTGTGTGCTAAACAGATGTGTGTGTGGTATCCCTTTAGATCAATGCTAGGCTTAACTCTTTCGGGATGGCTGGCACAGCACAAGGCCTGAGCACAGGGTGCTGGTTCTCTGTACTTGTATGTGCGTCTGTCATATCTACTGAGGGCATCTGCTCATCGTGCAAAATGCTGTAGAGGGGTGGTTGCAGCAATGTGTTTACTTTTTCAGTTTTGCTATGGCAGAGTCATTTCAGTAGGACTTTTTGGTATCTTGGAAGTCTGTCCTCTCTCCTCTTCCCTTTTTCTACACGTGTTTTACTGTGTGACAAAACATTTGTAATTATGTATCTGGGTACAGGCATGGATATGTATGCATTAATGCTGTACTACCACTTAATGGGTGAGACAGTGCATGTTAAATCATGGCTAGATCAAATGGATTAAATCATTGCAAATGATTTAACTCATACAGTAATTCACCTGCCTTCATTTTTGGTTTGCACTGAAGTTCTGACAGGCTTCTAAGCATAAGTATACTTTCGGAAAGCATCCCAATGTATTGTAAATTTTCTTCTAATGAAAACATACTCATGAGATTATGAGAGGACTTCAGTCAAAAATACTGTATGTTTGTAGCTTCAGCCTTTTATATGACAGAAGATGAAGAAACCTTCTCGCAAAACAGTTTTCATGCAAAATATCTGAACCCTGGAACCCACTCACGATTCCCTGCAATGCTGCAAAACCAGCCCCGAGGTGGAAGCTGCACCATCCATGGCCTGTACAGGCCTGGGCATTCCCATACAAAATTTGAAGTCTTACAGAAGACAAAGTCATCTTCTTTTTCAGTTCTGGTTGTGCTTGCTGGTCCACTTGATCCTGGTGACGCTGGTCTTTTGTCAGATATATTTCCCTCCATGCCCTCCCCTTAAGTCCCTGAATTTTTAAAATTTACCCACCTTTTTACCCCCTCAGGCTTCCCAGGGGATTTGCTTTTTGTTCCATACCTTAAAGAGAACAGCCCTTAGAGTCCCTGGATTAGGTAACAGCTGCGTTTCTTTTTCAGGGACCACCTTGTAGCTATGAAATGAGCCACTCTGTGCAGGTGCTATTTAGCTCTTGATGGGAAAAACTCACCTTTGCCTCAGAGTCTTAGCTGCTACCAGTGTTAACTGTGGTTATTTATATACGGTAATGCCTAAGAAAAGCAGCCCCATCCTGCCTAAACTATCGTTTTGATGCCAGCAGAATTAGAATAGTGCTCTTATTTATAAGGCACTCTCCATTTCTTGTTTTATTCTGTTTGTTTAAACAAGGAATTGTTCATTGAAACATAAAAATTCAGTAATACTAAATAAATAACATAGTATTAAAATGCAAACAGATTAAAAACAAAGGCAGCGTCCTACTATCCCTCTCTCTCCTACACATTCACAGGCTCAGAAGGGAGGCTGGGAAAGACGTAGCATTAATAAACATAAGGCTAGCAGCAATCATTAAATAAATATCATTTAAAAAATCCCCTTGATATTTAAAAAATGCTGAAGGCTTTTGTTTAATAAAAAATGGGTAGGAATATAAGATGAAATGGGTGTTGTAGAGGAGTGAATTTCACTGTCAAGAAATCAGCCATGATAAAGTACAAAGAACCCACCACTTCAACAGGCAGTGGGATCCCTGGAACAAGCGTGATGTCAAGGCAGTGCAGAGGTTTCTATGTTATATAGGGTCTTTCCAGTTGGGGTTTTAAAACTTAATGAGATCACCTCCAAGTCAAAATACCACTCTGAGCAGCCCACGGAAAGCACTCAGGACAGACTAAATCTGACGGCTCTTTGCTGAACAGAAGAGCAGATGGGCTAATCCATTCTGAACAAGCTGCAAGATTCGAAGCTGCTCTGCAAAGACAGAATTACAGCACCTCCATCCACGTGGTGACCAAGGCACGTGTTGCTGATGTGAGCTTGCCACAGGATAAGTAAGGGCACAGCATATGCAAACTATGCAACAGTAAAAACATTTTCAATCGTGTATTCACATCTTTTTCCAGAGAGAGTCAAAACTGACGTCAGGATTCAGCTCACTTGCTTTCAGCTTCTGTGAAATGTTGGAGGACCACGAAAGAGGGAGCCAGCAAAGAAAGTGGTAAATTGTCTAGCTCCAAAGTGAAGTGCTGGCCTGATATCTTCAAATCACCAGCAGCTTTAAAGAAAAGAATACCTGTTTCTATACGTACTGAGGGTTGTAGAGTGGGAAGTATTTTCCAAATACACACAATGTGAAGACTCTTGGGAGTTATAAGACTCAGAAGCAGCTTCCTATTTAATCTAAATAGCTGACAGATCTCTGAACAATGATGTATATAACAGCAGCTTGTGCAAAAGTAGCGGAGCTAGCTTTAAAACTCACAGCAACACAGAGTTCAATTCAAGCTAACTGCCCAAGTATGTTCTGAGCTTCTCAGGAAAGCTTTGCAGCTTGTTTGGCATTCTGGGATTCCACAGCTGTGCTGGTAGCAGAACATCTGTAAGCTGTGTTCAGGCATAACTGTGTCAACATGGCTGTGCGTATATGCATACATGGAAACTAGTGTGGAGATATGTATTTTATTTACTTCTGAAAATGTAGTTCATAGATTTAGCACCCCTTAGGAGTGGGTTCTCTATATACGCATTCATTCTCTACAGCAAAACCAAAGTAGTTTATATTGTTCATTTCTCTTCCTGCAAGAGATAAGTTGGAATATTTTGCAGTTACTGTGAGCTCGTATGTAGTGGAAACTCAAAGTTCTTCCAAAGGAATGTGTTGGTGGTATTCCTGGCATCATATGGGCAATACTTGATAATGAAGAGCATTTTTGCTCATAGATGGTGTGAATCCAGACCATTCATTTATTATAGACCTTTTCCATCTAATTGACTTTTATTGTACCTACAAAATGGAAATGCATTAAAGAGCACCTCCATTTCACTTATAAGACCGATAGCCAATTTTCTGTTCTACGTCTTTCGAGAATTCGTAATTGTCTTCCATAATTAGGTATTGGGAGTGTAAACAATTATGAGATTATAAGAGGGTTTTTTAAAATACAAGGTATGGTGTAAATATCTAGGAATTAGGTTGCTGTGGCAGTGTTTCCTATTTTTCCTTCTGCATTTAATTTTACTTTTGTAATTCCTATTTCTTTTTCAGTTCTGCATCATTTCTTAAAAAGTAAAATATTAACAAATGTAACAATTGCTAACACTTGCAAATTATGTGGTCTTCACAGTTTTTAATGAGTCAGTAGGATATCAAGACACTCCAAAGGGAGATCACAGTTTCTAATGTAGAATAGTTAGTGTTCTGTAGAATCTGGAGACATCACAACCCACAGTTTTCCTGGTTTTTGTCTTTTTGGCTTCCCCCACAAAAATTCCACTAGCAAGATCGCACTGCTATGCTTTGCAAAAACCTCACTTACCTGAACTACTTTGCAAGTCAAGGAACATTTATTTTACCCTCCAGAGCAAAACCAGGTAAAACCAGAACTATCCCAAGGTATTTTTATTGCAATGCTGATCTCATACTATTTGGTCTATTTAGATGCATGCAACCTTTGAACTCCATAGCCGTTTGCCTTGACTATTTCATTTGGAATGACAGTGGCTCTCATTTCTATGAGACTCATTATGCAACTGGTGGGAATCATATTATATCCAAACTCACACATACTCCTTAGATGAACTATCTACTGGAAGGCTTGGATACAAGTCTTATACTCATGCTTATTCATCTCTGCTGGTGTTGAGGGACTAGTAATCCATCAGTCCATCCCGTTTCTCCCACTGAATAGATCATCCAGGCTTTGGAGTTGTAGAAAAGTTACTCAAGTAGAAGATCAGGTAATATTTGGACAGCCACATGGTATCACTTTGCTCTGAAGGACATACTCAGCTGTAGGAAGGAACAAATTAGTTCAAATAAGCCTTAAATTGGACTTGATGGGCCATAGAGACAGATCTTTGTCCCATGGTACTTCACATTGTTGCTGTTGCTTTATAATGTATGCTGAAGTGTGTGTGTTTGTCAAACTTCCCCTTCTGCCATTCTCCTCTTCCCCCCCTGTGCATAGCAGCTGATTCCCATAGCAGTTATTAGAGCATGAACAGGGAAGACTTTGTGTCCCATGATCGATGGGCCGGTGCAGCGTGCAAAGCACATGCTATATATCACACTTCCTCCCTTTCACTTTCCCCCTAAGTTCCTTGATGCTGTAACAGTTTGGCCATATTTCATTACCGTTAATAACATGCTTTAAATATAGCAGACCCTGCTTGCATCAGTAATAAGACCTCCTTTTTTTTTTTTTTTTTTTTTTTGAAAGGGTGGTTTTAATATTAGCAAGTGGCTGCTCCTGTGATGTTGTCAGTATGTGGCTAATCTGTAAGTACCTGCTCCTGTCAGTGACTGAGGGCCTCCTGTGTCATGGGTAGCATGCTCAGCTTCCATTGATTTTAGTGGAAGCAGAGGATAATCAGTACCCTGTCGGACAGGCCGTAAGTGAATGCTCCAGGCAATGGGACCACAGAAGGGTAATCACAGTGCTAATGAAAGCAATAGGTGGCTGTCTGTGAAATACAGTTTTTTGGTATTGAGTTTGTCTTGAGAGATTAAGAAAAGTTTTGCTTGACTTAAGTGTGTATAACAAAAGAAAAAAAAAAGAAAAGCAGGAGAGCAGATTATGCGTATTTCAAGTTTCTGTTCTCAAACAGCCATGCTAGGGCTGCTCAGAGGAAAAGTCACTGGAGTTCTTAGACACAGATGAAAGAATATTTTCCCATTGGCTAACAGCACAACTATTTTGACTGAAATGAAAAAAAAATCCCCCCAAACTCAACTTGAGGCAGGATGAAAAATTTCTAGCAAGACAGTTACACATCAGTAATAAGCAGTGGAAAAGACTACCTTTTAATATGAGGCATTTAACAGCCTTAAACTAGACGTTAATGACAAGGGTATTGCCACCTCTGGTAGCTTGTTTGTTCAATAGTAGAGAGCAAATGGGGACCCAGTAGAATGTTGTAAATCTAACACTGAAGAGGACATTTTTAGGATGGAACTAGAGGGTTAAATAGAGATAATGACAGGAAATTATAACAGGGTAATTTTAGAACTGAGGGGAATAGATTGTGAACAGAGAAATGGTGGGAACCCTATTGTTGACACATTTAAATATAGACTGGACAAAATGTTAATAAATGTGCAATAGGGAACAATTTGACATTGTGCTCAAGGAGATGGAAAGGATGCAGTAATGAGTCTTTTAAAAAGGACTGTCAGGTTCTCTAATACAGTTTATTGTGAACTTTATTTCACTTTAAACATGTTTATATTTAGTATAAATACAACATATTTTGTCCTATTTATCAAAGGAAATTTTACTCTTTCTTCCCCCCCCCACCTTCAACCATTACACTTTTGATTTCAACCCACTGTCCTTGGTTGTACTGTAGGGCATAGGGCTCTCTGCTGACTTGCACCTAGTGAGTGCATAGACAGTGGTAATTTATCTTTTTGTACCTTGAAGGCCTGTTCAGTTTTAGTAAATCACTCAACAAGTAGCTCCAGAGAAGGGAATTGCATTCAGATATGGCCCTCTGAATCTGAAAACCCACTGAAGCTGTGGAAGGAAGGAATGTTTATATGGAAGCAGTCAGCAGGATCTCTTAGATACTGGTCTTGGTATTTTCTGAACCTCCTATCAATATCCCACAGTCATGAATCACCAATATGAAACTGTTGAAAACAATCAGCACTATCAAAAAGGTCATTTTTAATTTGCAGGCAAGGCAGTGTGAGAGTGGTAGAGCTGCCGTCTAAGGAAAAGATACATTAAACTGAATACATTTTTTATATGATTGAGTTGTGCTAATTTAGTTTATCCTTTCAAACTCAAGCGAAACTTCAGAAAATTATGTTTGCTTTAGTATAACATGTTGAAAGATAATTAATGGTCCTTGACATTGAAGTTGTAGGTCAAGTGTAAGAACTTAGCGTAAATCTAGGGAAAAGAACCTTTCCAATGACATATAAAAATAATTTATATTTGGTACTGTTTTTCATCCTGGAGGAGGTCCAGATATTTTGCAGCTACCATACATGTGATAAAGTCTTCACTTCTCACTAATAGGAATTTATTGTTTACAAATTGTTGGTATACAAAATGTCCTCAACATTCTATAGATATAGGAGAAGTCAGTCATCATCCAGAGAGTTTCTGTGGTAATAACAAACATGGTGCAGCAAGGGAGACATGCTAAAATGAGGTCAACCAGTCTTAAGGTTACAACATAGCTGAGTAAAAGTCAGAGTCTTTAATGTAAAAGTTTAGTAAGAAAATATTTCTCTCTACTACATTTGACTCAGCTTGCTAAAATGATTTTAACTTGAGGATTTCCTTCTTACTAATTCTCACTACTCACTCTGACATTTCACTTCTCAGCACATCTTCCTGCTTACTACCCTCCATTCTGCTAGCCACTGAGCTGGCCGCTCCCTTTGGGACACTACCACAGGCTTTCTTGAGTGAGGAACTTTACAGATCATAGGTGAAATGCAAAAGTGAGGAGTTCCAAAGCCATTTTAAGGTATCCTCATTATTTTAATGTACACCAGAATTCTTCTGCCTTTCTGAAAATATACAGCTTGGCTTTACAGTTGGATGAGTTCATGAGAGAGCTAGTAAATTATAGATGATATTTGAGAACTTTATAGCAAAGCAAAGGGAATTACCTTTCTGTGATATTGTATGTTTTGAGATTCATCATCACAGTGCTTAGGAGGAAAATGTGTTCTCCTGTTCATATGTAATGTTCATTATCACTAAATTTTATATAGCAAAAAATGTATTTTATGCATCTCCTCTCTTTCTTAAAATATTTGACTAGATTACATGGTAGGAAACCTCCTTGAAATTCTGATACTTATCAACAAGAGAAGACAAAGTAATTCTTATTAGAGGTGTGATAGCATGATTTTAACGCAAGAAGCAAAATAAAGAAACATAGTTTGCCACTGAGCTTATTTTTGAAGGAACCAAGCACTGACATAGTTCACTATTATAGTTCCACTAATAGATAATCCCCTGGAAGCAGACTTGTGGAAACTTAATACTCTGTCTCTTATTTAAATTTTTCTTTACAGTGCTCCTTACCTTTCTTATGGTCATACCTTTTCATGAGAGAATATTAGATGAGATCCTGTGATTAAAAATAATAGTATTGAGGAGTTTTTCCTTCTTTAAACTGAGCTAAGCATTAAGACATGAGTTGCTCATCCTAAATGGCAGGTAGTGAATATTCAGCTTTTCTTGCTTCTCAGGAAGCGAGCATCCCATGCCTCAGTTCTGAAGCAGAAGGAACATTTTTTGTGTTGGAAGGACTTTGGATCTATAAACATTTAATCCATGGTCTCTTAAACAGTCGAGGTCCCAGTTGATGTCTGTTTGAGATAATGGCTCTTCTAAGTATGTTTTCACCTGGGACATTTCAGTATTGAGGGCTGAAGGAGGATCTGCCTCACCAATGTCATGCTTACATGGTGTGATTGATGCACTGAAGTGCACCTTACCGCTGCAGCTATAAAGGGTTTTTTGTGGGGTTTATGGGGATTTCTGCCTTGGCAAGCATGGAAGGAGAGGGTATAGGGCAGGCAGTTTAACCTGCTCTTCAGCAAGTCCGATGGAGCTGAAAGAGAATCTGTGAGCATGTACTTCGATGCTTTCAATTCTTTTCTAGATTCACGTAAAGAGAAGGAGAAAGTTTGAGGATGCCTCTAAGCTCAGGAGCAGTGACTGCTCAGTATGAAAGATATGCAGGAGGGAAAAAACCGAGTGGTGCAGAGCACTTCTGCTCTGTGGAGGCATTACATAGGAAGAATGAAAATATTTGGGATGGGTGAGTGTTGGTAGCTATAGTTAAGGAAGGGCGGGAAATTGGGGACATCCTGAGTTCACAGGACACTATCAAACAGGGCAAGACTTTATTCAAGACTGAATAAAAGGCTTTCCATTGCCAAATAGCGATTTCTGTAGCAGGGACAGAAACAGGTTGAGGAAACAGTAGACAAGATGTAACGTTTATTGTATTCTGTACTTTACATTAATTCTAAAAATGTATGAAAGCAACTGTGTAGCAGCCAATTCTTTGTGTCACCTGCTGTTCACCTGCCCTAGAAATGTTTTTATTAAATGACCTAGATATATTAATAATATCAATTAAAAGTAAAGGAGGGGGAGCATTAACTGTACATGTGAATTCCTTAGCTGACATGAGGAGAGGGACAAACAAACCTACAATGGATACTCAGTTTTGTTTTCCTTTTTGATAGCATAATTGCTGTTTGTACAATCTTGTTTGAAAGAACTTCTGCTGCTCTTGAGAACCTTGTGATAACAGGCTTTTTGTAGCACAGTGGTTAGACACAGCTTTGTTGCGTTCATGTTTGCATGCTGGTCGACACTCAGTTGAAGGAGACAACCTCAGTCTGTCAGAGCAAAACCACCATATCTCACTCTCATTTGCATTCTACATGCCATGTTTCAATTTTCCCTCATTAAATAATAATTTGTAGCTATGTAGAATCTTTTATTAGGGATCTCAGAAAGCTTTATGAATATTGTATGAATGAATGGAGCCTCGCAACATGCCTGTGAAATACAACTAGGTAAGAGTCATTATCTCTGTTTTATGCAGGAGCAAGATAGGACATTAAAGCACGGGCAGATTAAGGCTCTGAATTTCACCCCCAAATTGTGAAAGCGCTATCTCATAGCAAAGCAGTCAACTGTTGAACATGTATATTTGCAAAAGGCTGATATATGTATATGCAGGTAACTTGAGTGCAGTCTCAAACTAAAATATCTTTTCTTCAAGGTCACGTAATGAGTTTAATCAGAGCGAGGAAGAGAACTGATGTCTTAAGTCTCCCTGTACAGTGTTTTAAACATAGAGCTATTCATCCTCCTTGAAAGACTGAAATTAGCAGGGAAGTTGATACATCCCAGTGAGGATTAATCCTACTCAGAGCTTCATGTAGGCTTCTCTGGTTTGTTTTTTTGTGTTTGCTAAATGATTTTTTTCTCACATTGTCTTTTCAGTTGAATTGTTCCCCATTGAGTTAAAAATAAATGTCAAACAATATGACTTAAAGAAAAATCTGTGTGTTTCAGAACTGTCTGCTTTCCCCAGGAAATACTAGCCAATTAATAAAGCAGAATGAGGGATTTTGCCTAGGGAGCCATCATGAAATAAGAAGTGTGTATAAATACATGCAGAAAGAGACACATACAAACCCATTAAAAGAGCATTTCATTTGGACAGGATCTACTTATCACTGTGGAAATTTATGAGGCACTGTAGAGAATGGACAAACACAAATCATGGGGAAGATGCTATTTTGAAAGGCTGATGAAGTTTTCCTCACGTATTTTTTTGCTCCTGCATCAGGAAGCATCATGAAGACCATGAAGCTGTTATTGGTTAAGTCTATGCCGCAGAAGTTCTGAAGCAGTTGTTTTTCCCCAAAACACTTAGGAGGATGCTATAATTCATTTATATACTACCATTTCCATACTAGAAGAAGTTTCCCTGCATCATACAGCTTGACTATCTCTCTCTGACCACCTTCAATAACAGTTTTAACTTTCTCTGGGGAGATCTGCTCTAATATCTGATTACGCTTAATATTAAGATATTTCCTCATAGCTAATGAGATTTCTGGCTGAGGTTCAAAAACAGATTTTATGTATTGACTTCGTACAAGTTGCCCCTGTTGTTTCTAGGTGATCTGTGCACATTATGTGCAATGCACGTTCATCTACAGATTACCCATCCTTGTCTTAATCTTCTCCACCTAAAGGCTGGTAAGTATTCTAAGACCGAGTTATCACAGCCATGGCAGGTGGGAAAAAATGCTTCTTAAAAGAAAGACTCACCATTACAAATGCCAAACTGTTAAAATGAATATCTCACTTTCTGAAATCTTAGGGATTACTAGTGGCAGAGGCAATAAAAATCATCTTTAAAGCGATTTGTGAATTATTAAATAAATTTCTTTCAAACTGCTTTATTACTCATAGGAATTGTATCAATCAACAGTGAGAGCTAAATTACTAGATCAGTCAGAAAATATTGTTGCAGCTCAAGAATCAATGCTAATTGAATCATTAAGGCATTATTACATGAAACACAAATAGCTACGGATGATAACTCTTTGCTCTGCTTGATCTATAGTCTACAAAGAAGACATAATACCAACAATTGTAATGCTTGATTGTTCTCCTCCTAAGCATCATATTTTCTCAATACAGTATTTTTCTCTATCAGTGTCATTTTGCTCATAAATCTCCTACTAGTGAATTTAAAAAAAAAAAAAAAAGCTGACTTTAGATTAATGCAATACACATTTTCTCTGTAGTTCAAAGGTCAAACTTGCTTCAGCCAGACTCCCAGTGATTGCAATGAAGTTCAGAGCTGGGGGCGTTTTTGCACTTTTGAAGAGTCTTGTCAGTGCTGCCCTTACTACGTTGGTTGGAGCAAGGTTGGATCTGATGGAAACTTTTGACAATCTGTACTATGGCTGACATTGATTAAGGAAACTCAGTGCCTTGGGTTTCCTCTATGTGTGTGTTTTGCCCTGGTTCACTCTTTGCTGACAGCCAGAAAAGTTTGCTATTAATGCAGAAGATGAAGGATGTGGGTGCTGTCAGTATCCTTGAATTTATCAGGCTATGGTCACATAGGATGAACAAAGATGGTGTGGTATCTTCTGATTGCTGCCCAAGCCCTCTAACACATAAATAACTACAGTCAATTTGCTAGACTTTACGCTGTTGCTGTGAGATTCAATGAATGTTTCTCTGTCTTCTAGCTGTTGTAATATCATTGTATCACAGCTAAAGCATAGTGACACTTATACCGACAGCCCATGGATTACATGTGTATACGTGGGTGAGAGAGAAAGTGGGTATATGTGAGTGTTGGTGCATATATGCTAGCAGCAGTGTTGAGGATAGTATTTAGGTGGGTAGATGGAGGGTTGCCGGGGTAGATGGGAGTAAGAGCATCTATATGAGAAAGAAAGTGTGTGAATATGTAGGTTAGAGTAGGTTTGAGATGGTGTTTTTGTTTTGATCTTCCTACTCCCTCTTTTTTTCCATGAACAAAACAACTTTAGGTTTAACATACGTGCTTGCAGTCATAGCAGGATTTTGATATATGGGGTATGCTTTTTTCCCATCTTGTCCCAACAGTAAAACCTGCATCTTGTGTGCCAAAGAAACCTAGGGTATTTCCAGCCTCTTGATTTCTCATTTTTCCAGATCAGGAACATCATTTTAGTGTATAAGATAATTTATTTTGCAAATTGACATCTTCTGCACTCATCAAAGGTTTGGAGTAGTGTAAGTGCATATGTATGTGTTTATATATAGTGATCAGCTAAAGAGCTGTATGGAGCTGGAAGAAATAAGTCAAGGAATCACAGAACCCACAACATACTCTTTAATTCTAAAGCTCATTGGCTGCATTAAGAAAATTGATGACTAAAAGAGCTTGGTACCAGCAAAGGCCTGGAGTGCACCTTTTGAATCTGTGTTAGTGTAATTTAATAGGTAGAACAACACAGCTGCATTACTTCTCTTTTCTTTTCTTTTTTTTTCTTTCTTTTAAAGTAAACATTGTTTTGTATTCATACTGATGGCTGTGCCACCACCTTTCCAGGCAGTTTGCCTGCCAGTCCAATGTATCAGTTGGGAAATTTATAAAGTGCTTTTTCCTTTCTCTGCCCTTTCCACATTTCTGCTCCTCATCAGTGCCCTAAGTGAGTGGTCACCAAGTTCTGTAATCACAGGACTGCATATGCTCATCAACCCAGACTGGTGCAATATTGTACAAGATGCAGTGGGGAGGCAGCAAAATATCATGCAATCATTTTCATTCAAGCCAAAAGATATCCAAAGATTTTTTCTTTCTTTTTTTTTTTCCCCTTCCCCCACTCCAGTTCCCAGGGCTGTGTAATCCAAGACAAAGCAGCGTGATAGGCATACATTCACATTTTACCCAACAAAGTTCTTATCTTAACCCCTGTTTGCAAAAATTGGGTTTGTCTGTTTGGCAAACAAACAAATCCATGTGCAGTCACCTCCATAGTAAAATAGAGCAATTCTTTTAAAGTACCCACAGTTACAGAATAATTTTAGAGGAGACATTTCTGGGCATATCAGATAGATAGTTAAGAAATAATTCCCTAGGTCAAAATTTAGCTGGGCTACCAGGCCAACAAATGCACTCTGTGAATATATGGGGCTTGTTAGGGGAGACAGAAATCTGATACAAAGCCTCCTGCTGCTATTGAAAAGTGGTCCCTACCTACAACCACAAAATGCTTCAAATGTAGCCAAGTTCTAGCAGTAATTCACCAACAGTTCTTGCAGCACTTAATGTTTTTTTCTTTGGATAGTCTCATTAGTGACCTATTCCAACCTCATTCAGCTAGAGGTACTACTAGCTAATACAGTGAAAACAGTATGACTGAATTGAAAGATTCACAGCCATTTGGGGTACTTAATAGTGATTTACTAGCTCATCTGTCTTGTGCATTTCTTTTTTGGATTTCCAATAAGGACCTGTCAGCAGACCTGTGAAGTTTATTTCATGGGGTCTGTGGCTAATCCTAATGACATTATTGAGGTTTATTCCGTGTTTTTAGTAGGGACAGGATTTGATCTATAAAGAGGGGAAAAAAATTTAAAAGGAAAAGAAAGTATCCTAAAACGTCCTTCAGGTTAGTTACAGGTGAAAAGCTCTAAAATACAGAAAAGTGAGGCCAAGGATAAAATGGAAAGAAGGTCCTGCTCATGAATCCTGAAGAGTCTAAAAATACCATAAACATCTAAAGATAAAGACGCAGAAATCAACAAAATCTTTTCCATCGTTGTTGATTGTGACAAACCTCAAATCCCAAGTTCCTTTTACAAGTATGATTCAAGACCTTCCTGGCTCTAAAGCTTATTAATTTCTGTTACTAAAATAAGTATATTTCCCAGTTGATTTTAAGAGGTTTTATTCCCTCCTGCAGTGCTCCATGTTAGAATAGCAGGGCTCAGAAATATTTTCCCTGTTTGTACATGAAAAAGGGAAAAACAACTAAGAGGACTGAGAAGTGCTTACCAAGAGCAATGAAACTAAGTCCTGTTTTGGAGCTGCACCTTCAGAATGTCACTCCATGCTCATCTTTCAAATGTGGCACTTAGACCATCCTTAATATTCACATGAGAGCTGCTGGGAGGATTCAGTCCTCACACTCAGGTAAAGCTAGAGATGGTCTTACCTCCTAATGAAGTCTAACTTTGTAAACTTAATACTATTCCATTCTCCTAGCTGCCTTGTTCAAAAGATACATTGTCTGCTGATTCCTGCCTCTAGAGGTGTACAGTCTACTAGAATTGGGTCTGACACATATCTGGATGATAGCTAGCAGAGGACATACGAATCTAAGAAATGTTCAGAACAGAAAAAGGCCATGTATTTCTCTATTTCTGTTTTTACCCTGCTTTCCTGATTTTTCATTCTGTCCCTTGGTTCTCCTCCAAAAATAAATCTGGACATTTCTTCAGTTTCTGAAATGCTTTGATTTTAAAGGCTTCTTCCAGCAAGTAAAGTTAGCTCCCTATAGTAAATCCTGAACAAATTCTCAAAGAAAACAGGTGATTAAATTTTTCAGTGTTGGATTCTCAGAATCTATTAGACTGCAAACAGATTATCTCGGCCATCCAAACTAAATCTGGCTTGACTCCAAACCTAGTTTCTAGGTAGTTTGAAAATAGTTGTTGAGTTCTCCCACCATTTTTATTTGGGTGGGCAGCTTCTGGTTAGCTATTCCATACGACCTTGCTTGTCGTCCTTCCCTGCAAAATTTCTCCTACCGTTAAAAAAGCTGTTGACTGGGATCAGTGGCAGCAACAGACTTTCTGCTTATTCTGGTGCCAGTAATCAGCTGTGTTGGGATGTGATGAAGCTAAGTTGAACATAATGAGTTTCGCCTGGAAAGTGCCCTTTGGATCAGAGGTGTGCAACTTGCTGATGATGGTTTGAGAGGGATGTTTTGAATGGATCATGAATGGAAAATAAATTTACTGAACTGTGCCTGATGATTTGGCAAGGAAATATTCAGATCGGCTTCACCATTATGGAGAGGTAGTAGGAAACACTGACTCTCCATTTGTTTTCCATGACTGCCCTGTTCTGTGTTGGGTAAGCTGTGAGTGATCTGTGCAGCTTGTCCATTCCTAGCTGCAGCTGTGTTACAGCAGTGGAAGAGGACAACCCAGTTGCTTTCTGTTCTTCACCCTACTTCCTTCCCAGGCTGTGGAAGTCAAAGGGAGATCATCACCTATATCTTCCTCGGGGCAGTGGTGCCTCTCTCAAAATGCAGTCCCCCTTCTCCTCCAGAGACACCTGGGGCAGCTAAGGATAGGGAAAAAAAGAACAGACTGACAACAGAAAATGTAATATATTGGAAGCAGTTCAGTTTGGTTTAGTCAGACCAATAGCTGAAAAGACAACTGGTCTGCAAGCCAAATCCTGAGTGCCCTACCTTCTGCTGCTGCTGGCCCCTGCCCGCAGAGGTCTGCCCAAGTGCTCAGGTTAGTGGGGAACTCCTCTGTCCTCCATACTTTGGGCCCTGTCCTCTGTGTGTTTGTCTTTGTGGGCTCCTTCTCTCTGCCCCTCCTTCCTGCATCCTTCTCCCAAGCTGGGTGATACTGTGATATACTCTCTATGTCCCTGAATCCTGGTGGCAATCTTCGTAGAGAGCGTAGCAGCACTCAGGCTGCTCTAACTTGACCCTGTTAGCTGTGATTTGTAAGGGCTCACAGACTATGTGGCATACAGCGGTCTGCAATTATTTTCTTCCCCTCTGCTTGCTGCAGCTCAGACCCCTGTCTGGCTGGATGCTGGCCAGGGCAATTCTGTGCCTGGTGGTGGCTACCTTGTTTAAATACTGTTCTCGGCAGAAGAGCAGTTTGGTGGTAGAGAATCTGCCCCAAAGCATTTACTGTGAGCTTTCCAAATCAGTTCTTTTAATACTCACAGTGAATTGATTAGCTTCTGCTTTTTTACAGGATGGTATGACAGTGCATCATATTGATGTTGGGACATTGAGATGCTTCATTATGCAGAGCTGCATTTGCTGTCTTTGTTGCTGAGTGAATATGTGGTTGGATATCGGTCACAATCCTCAAACTCTCCAATAGTTTTTGCCTTCCTTGAAAATGGATCCTGTGACAGTATTAATTAAAACTTACAGGTTTCAATAATTTAGGTACAGATTCTGCCTTCAGCTATCTGTGTACTTTTCACAAACAAGTAAGAGCTCTGTGTTTATTTTAGATCCATCTGTCCTCATCTTCCTTTGATTTTTCAGAAAGGCAACTGCTATTGAAATTCAGTGCAAAAATAAGGAAGAGAAAAATATAGAAACCTTCTTTAAAATTCAGCTCTGGATAAGGCCCTGAGTTTTCCCCTTCTCAGATTTTACCGGGGCATCCCTTACTCACAGAGGCTTAGCTCCTACAATTCTGTCTCAGGAAAGATTCAGATTTAGACTTTAACACTCCTGAGCTATTTTGAAATCTAAAAGCACCTAAAATGGCTCAGGCAGAGTCTCCATTTCAGGATAATCATCCACGCATTTTGCATTCCTTCTCAGATTGTTTATGCTGAACATTCTCTTAATCTCACTCACTGTAGTGCCATCTTTGTAAGAAATAATAAATCAAGCTCATGGTGTTCTCTCCTCTGCCCCCCACCTTTAGTCCGTGGCCTGTGCAAGAGTGAGCAGACCCAGCCGCCGGTGATGGTGCAGGAATGCCTGGAATCTCTCTGATCTGTTTCCAAGGAACATTTCCCCATGGCATGGCCAATGAGCAAGAAAACTTTCCTTTCCTTTGTAACAAAGCTGAAGCCCTTCCTCCACTCACCCTCCTCAATATATTTAGCTTCTAGCTGCAAGGGAAGAGTTGGGTCCTTGATACCATAGAAACTGACAGGTGATATATGTTGCTAGTTAGCATCCTATATAGGGAATAGATCATAACGGAAAGGTGGTGGCGCTACCTGATGAATGAGAGTTGTTTTCTCTTGGTGGCACAAATTCTGTTATCCGCATGCAGGCTTTACTCTGTCTGATGAGAGTTACCAGTGATGCTCAGGCTGTGCCTTTGATCTCTGAACATTCACAAAGGGGGAGTGGGGCGAGGAGTAATGGCAGATGATACTTCTCATCCGCCGCATTAAAGTTGGAGAGTAATGCTGCGTTATGCCCACAGAGGGGGAAAAGGCTAACTGATTTTTGACTATTCATCTGTACTTCTATGCGAAGGGAAATATTTGAGATACTCAGAAGACGGAAAATGATATAATTAGAAGAAAATCTAGGTCCAGGCCTTAAGTAAAGTTTAAAGGTGTGATGAAAATTAGGCTTTACATCTTTCATCATCCCAGATAGGGAGCTACTGAGATCAGTGCTTTTTAAAACCACACTGACTTTCTAAATATTTAAATATGAGTTAGAAGCTTATTTGCAGAAACCTGGTTATTGAAACGTGTAGCACAGTGATACAAACATTTTTCTTAGTCCTCCTTTTAATAAAGATGGCACTGCTTTGTAGCTCTTCAAATTATCTTATAATGTCTAGCAGTTTGACTTCAAAACAAACTTCCTGAAGTACTTCACTGTCTTTAATACATAAAGCTGTATCACATCCTTGTTAGACAAGTTAATATTATTACTTCTGTTTTAAGAATAAGGAACAGAATGGTTAAGATGATTGGCCAAAGCTGCTGAGGAAGTCTGTGGTAATGCTTCAAACAAGAAGAAATCTTAGCTATCAATTTTATTTTTTTTAAGTCTTTGGTTGTCTCTGGCTTTAGAGTATTCTAAATGGTAGAATTTTTTAAAAAACTGTTATTTGTTTTCTTTGAAAGAATTACAAGTGAAATTATTTTATTCCTTTTTTCAAATTGAAATTTTAATTGCATTTACAAGTATAAAAAACAGGACTATTTTAGGCTTTTCTGCTTTTCCTTGTTAGCTACTGAACACTCTTTCTGACTAAGAAACAGAGAAAATGAAAGGAAGGAGAAAATGAAGATTAGGAATTTGACAACAGGGATGGATGGGTAACTCTCCATCCTTGGGCAATGGAAAAAATCTAGAGGAAAATTTTAAAACTTAGAAAATGAATTACTTTCTCTTATTCAGTTTGCATTCTTCTGGTGATGAAAGAAAGTTTGAAGGTTTCTTCTGTTTTTTTCTTATATTAAACTTTCTTTTCCTTACAGGGAAGTTAATTGATAAAAAATAGCAAAAAGGCATTTAAATTCCCTCTTTCCAGAAGTGAAGAATATAATTATAAAGAAAATGTTTTCTAAAACCAAACACACTGAATAAAATTAGATATTCAACCAAAATAACAGATTCTTTTTTTATCAAACTTTTTTTTTTTTAGCTGAAGCCTGAGAGCTCTGTCTAATCAAGTCAGGAAATTTGATTTTAAAGTTATAACTTTTATTTCAGAGAATTAAAATTTTCACTAAGCATTGCCTTTCTATCAATATTTTGTACAATATTAAGTAGATATACTCTTGGGTCTTAGCTTTGGTGGATAAATGTTCAGGCAATGAAAGAATGATACACAAAAAAGTTTAATTTAAAAGCTTTAATTTAGCTGCATTGAAAGTGGTGTCATATCTGTGGATTTATTTTTGTAATGGATCTCTGAAATCAAGCAGTTTTCAGGGGAATGAGGGACCAGAGAGTTCTTCATAGGGAACTAGTCAAGAGTCTTTACACTATATCCACAAACATGTACCTGCCACATGTGTGAGCCCTAGTAGTGAGTTTTCCATATCTAAGCTCACCAGAGGAAACAGTAAATGAAATAAATTATTGAAAATTGGGGCAATATTAGCCCAAAACAATCTAGATTCAAACTACTGAAAAATATACTTGTATTTGTGCTGAATTTGGTAAATTGTGCCAATTATAAAAAATGCAAAGAAATTAGTTAACATAAAAATATTTCATTCTTTTCAAAACAGTTTGTATGTATTTTGATATATAAAATGATAGGAAACATTTCACCCAACTTGAAATAAGTTTTCAGCTTTTAATTTTGCTGGGGGAAAAAAAAGAAAAAAAAGTTTTTTCTCATCAACCTGAAAAAAAACCACTTTCAGCTAATGTCTAAGCCACAAAACCCAGTGAAATTTTGTTTAGCTCTAAGGAGAAGTCTGTTTTCTGTATATTAGAAAAAAGTCTGAATTAGGATACAAGATCCACAGTGTAACTTTACTGTGTCCCAATACCTCTCTTCTCCAATCTCATTGAGATTTCCTTCCTTGTATACCTATCCATGCTTTCTGCTTTCCTATCTAACTCTACATAGTGATACATATAACCAGCAGGGCAGCTGCTGGAAGGGGACCTGAAGGCATTAAAACAAGTTTTTCACCACATCAGATCCTCACCATCTTTATTTTGTTGCCTGTTGTGGCCAGTCAGAACTTCATGGTAATGGCTGAGAAGAACATCTTGCAGTAAAACCAACTGCTGTTCCAACAGCACAAACCACATGAGTTAAATGAGACTCTGTCTCATACCAATGGAAGTGGAAGGGCTATTGCACACCCATAAAATATTTGGGTTCTGTTCAACAGAAAGCAATAATGTAACATACACATTAAGAGCCAATTAAAGACAGTGTCATTATAAGTAATCTTGTTGGATAGCTAACACAGCTCTGTGACTGTGTCTTATCCTCTTATGTTATGTTGAAAACCTGATTATTCTGCTGCCAAAGTATAAAATGCTCTGGAATTTAGTCCATTTTATCTTATATCTCAAGTGCCAGCACCTGGCTGCCACCTCTTTTGTGACATTTGAAGTTCTGCATATATGGACTGTTTCAGAATCAAAAGCATGCCCCTCTCAAAAAGTGATAAAATAGTTCCCTGGGCTAGGTAATCTAAGTGCTCTCCCAGCTTTAAGGGTTTCATTTCACACACATGTAAAAATAACGTTAAATAAGAATTTATTAAAATGAGCTCACAATAATTTCCAAGAATTGGCGTGCTCACGCCACTGAAGTAGTGAAACAAACAGCTTTGTACCTGGTCATGCATTTATATAGCTATCTGAGCAGGAACTTGTCTTCTCCCGGTTTGCTTAGGTGTAAAAACAAAATTTGGGGTGGGGAATGTAGGAGCCCTATGTTCCCTTGTCATAAATTTTGTTTTAATTTTGTCCATCTTAATTTACATCTTTATTGGAAAAGGTTTCTGGGGGCTTGCATGGAGCTTCCAGACAGAAGAAGAGTGAAACCACAGATTCAGGTTCCATCTCTGTCTGCTTAAGGACTATGTACTCAAACCTGGGTCTCATATGCATGTGACTTCTATAGTAACAAGAATTACTGCAGGAAGGGGCTGTGTTTTGTTCTAGTCTGGGCCAAAAATCCTGAAGAAATACAAGAAGTTTCCATGAAATGGAATTTATACTTTCCAGCTCTCCTGGTTAGAAGATGGAAGATACTGTTTTATGATATTAGAAGAGTTCGCTTATATTTAAACATGACATAGAAATGACGTGGAGGGAGCATGAACAATACCTCGTGTAAACATCATGACTCTTAACTAGTTTTGTTGCTCCAAACCGTGAAAGTTTCTAAGAAATTTCAAACACATTTTTAGTTCAGTAAGAAAGTTCCACTGTTTCTCTAGGAGAAAGGAAAATGTTCGATCAGGAAACAGAAAAACAGGGAGGGATATGGAATAACAGCCCTTTCAAGAGTCCAAAAATAAACATTTCTGTTCACTCTGCTCTCAAAAGGCATGTGCTCACACAAACTAACAAATACTCCTTTGGGAGAGTTAGTAAATGAGGACATTTTTGTGGCAAGCTTATATTTTTTGGCCCAGCTTCTGCTTTGGCACCTGTCTGACCTGGCAATTTAAGCTCCTTTCTGAAAAATGAGGTTAGTCTGTTAACTATACTGGAAATCAGAATCTCAGTGGGAATTTGTGATCCCAGCCACCTGTAAACAGCTTTTGTCCTTCCACGTATGTTCTCCTAACCCTTGCAGAACTTAAGATGTACAGAAGCCTCCTAAGCAACGCCTCGTGCCATTTCACTGACTTCTATCACCACAAGTAACAATAAAAGCAGTGAAATGAGAACTGTAACAAGCTGCTGCTTTGGCATAACAGCTTGGAAGTACTTTACCCATAGTTAGTATGCACCTGGTGCACTCTCAGATAAACAACCCAAGCAGGGACCAGAATAAAAAATATGCACAAATACCTATCTGAAAACACCACAGATTATCTTTGACATTTATAAGATCCCTGCTACACTGTATGTGTGTTCCCCACGTCTGGAATATGTTGGCTGTTGGTCATACTGCTTTGAATCTCATCTATGCTAGAGATTTCCAAAAAAAGTCTTCCTGCATCTCTGGGAAAGGTAAAGAGGAGGACCGATAATTGTTTCTAGATGAACAGATAATGACTGAATTCAGTGCCAGGGATCTGGATCTCATATCTTCTTTATGTTTTAATTTTCAGTTACTTTGTAAGAATTAGGAGCAATTTCTGAAGAACATAGTGAGGGTATGGTTGGATTTGCCACCCTGAATCAAGTTGTTGGTTCCTCAAGTCTAATACCTTTACCTGGGAGTGGCCATCATTTGAGGCATCAGGAGAACATACTCCCCCCCCACCCCCCCAATGTTCAAGGGATGCGGTGATCTTTCTGGGGTGAGGAATGAGACTCCCGTTCCCACAGCAGTGCATTTTGGACACTGATAATAGCTTGCATTGTTCCAGATGTTATTGATAAAGTTATCCAACTCTACGGCATACCTTTTGGCCTCCTCTTGTGATGAATTAATTTCTCAAGTTTAGTGTAGAAGGAGTAAGAGAAAATACTTTTAAGTTTCTTTTAAATTTACTGAATTTTAGTTTTAAAATGGTGCTGGGAGTTGTATAGTTCCTTCTAATTTTTCTCGTGCCTGCAGTAAGTAATACCTGTCTTTGCATCCTCTACTTCAAAATACAGTAAGTTGAACTATAGATCTGGATCAGTTTGGATCAGAACTATGGATTTGGATTAGCAGGCTTTCTTCCTTGTAGACTGGCATACTTTGTTCCCTGCTTCTGTTTTCAGTGCCGTTCCTGACTGCACTTTTGAACTGGTTTGGTTGCCTTAAAATGTTATTAAATCTCTGTATTTCAGTTTATAGTTCTAATTTAGGTACCAAATAGATTATTTAACCTCTAGAGACCTTTAAGCTCTTGTAGACATTTATTAGCATTTGGTGTAGACCAGACAACTTAGAATAAGAAAACCTCAGCTGGAACCAAAGTGTAGCATAGTCTTTTACAGTTTGGTACTCTGTTGTTTCACCTCTCTTTCCTCCTTCTTGGAAGGTCATGTTACAGTGTTAAGTGCAAATTTCAATGTAGTGTTTCTGTAGTAATGTTTTTCCAGCTGTTATATTTTTCCATGTTGTCCTTTGCTTAGTGATTTGGTTATGCCCTATAAACAGAATGACTCAGATGTATTGTATTGAGTATAGACTTGATTATGGCAAAACTGTCACTCTAAGAAGAAGTTCAGGCCTTTTTGAAAATATTTTTTTCAGGCTTCTGCAGGTTATTTGATGAGCCAAACAGAAGTGGCTGACTGAATTACAGAATTGGCTAGCTGACTTACAGAATCTCCTCAGCCAATGTTCACAGCCAACGTAGGGCCTACATATCACACCCATCCCGCTTACAACGCTCATAGTAGAGCTAAAGAAGTGCAAGGGCTCAAGCTTTATGCTAGGCTTCCACACAGGGAATTCATCTCATTGTCCCAACCAAAAGGAAACTTGCATTAGCACTTCCAGTAGCCTCTTTAATGACGTTACTACATATGAGTTAATTTTAAAACATTTTAAAACTGTCTAAACTTCTGTTGAAGTGTATCTGTCTATGGAAGGATGTGTTAAGCACTGTTTCATCTCAATTACGTTTTCCCCATCCTGCAGAATCACTGTCAGTCTTTTGAGAGTATAAGAACACCATTTACATAAGCTTTTGTCCATTCATAAAATCTGATAACAGGAGTCTTGACTAATTTTTTAATATACAAATAAAGGGTCAACTTGACCTCAGGTTAACAAAAAAATTCCATGTTCACTTTCTTGCTGTAATTATTTCTAAAAAGAAATAATTTAATATATCTAAAGGTAAAAATGCTTTTGCAAACAAGAGTATTTTTGATAGATACTCTTTTTTGTACAGACATCTCTCTTAAAACATTTTGGCAGTTAGTAATTCCCAGGACCACAAATCACTTCCAAAACTCAGCCAAATAATTTAGCTCTTACATACCACAATGTCTTAGTCCATCAGGGTTGAATGCCCTTAGCAAATATTACGGCTTTGTTGGACTGAAAAAAATGAACAAGTTGGAAAACCAACAGGGTTGAAAACTGCTGGATCCCAGACTGGGAGAATAATATTCCCATTAGCATATTCAGGTGACTACAACAGTTGGGTAGACTTTCAGGTCAGAGAAGTATATCTCTCTGCTGATCATAAAATGATGCAGGACATATATTTGTGAAATTTTGTATTCATCTCCTCAGATAGACCTCTTCAGCTGAAAAAATGGGACAAAAAAAAAAGTCTGAGTTCACTGTCTACACTGTGACAGACAAAATAAATGAACCATACCTTACAATTAAGTGATGGACCCCAGGTTTTCCATGTCATATGAATAAATCCATGCAATCATCACAGCGCTGAGACATAAGTCCCTCTTTTCACAGCTCTATGCCTTTCTATGTTCCATATCCAATCCAGATTTATTCCCATTATTCAACCATTTTTTTTTCAGTGCTATTTTTTTATTTTTTATTATCCCATTACAGCCAAAATGAAAGGTGGCTCTGTTAGCATTTGGATACAGAGAAGCAGTGCAGTTTTCAAACAAGTCCTCTGATTGTCCCCACTTACGACCTCTTAATATATTTCTCTTGTGTGGTTTTGGTTCATATTAAATAGATTATTCTCAGAAGAACTGCAACCAAAGCTTTAATCTGGGTACGTATCCAGAGGACTTAAAATCCTAAAGGGAGCATGAGGGTCTGAACCAAGCATCAGTCTGCTAGAGAGCTTTACACCACATACACAGTGGGGATGTTTTGATCCAGGAAAACAGATTAAATTTAATCTGAAGTACCCATGGAACTTCATACAGTGGAGATGTAGGGGCCTGAATACCAACTGCTCTGACCTACTGATCTTCTTCTGTTGTGTTAGAAAACTTTCTCATGTAGACGTAGTCAAAGAAAGCCATTTTTGAACCAGTGGGTTTTCAGTTTTGTTATAAAACTATCATCAGCTATTCTCTTTCTAATTCTTCTTTCTCCCTCAACCTGATGGGATATTGTACTGTGTTCTAGAGCCGCACTTGGTGGTTGAAAATAAGGTAAGCCATAGAAGAGCAGAATGGGAAATATTGTCATAGGAATATAGTCTTTCATGCTTCCAGCTCTGCAGGCAAAGAACAGATATTAGCTGCCACTACGGAACAAAATTAAATGACATATAAAACGCTAACCTGTCTTCCTAGTAGGAGTGCTCATAGTGGTAACATGTAATTGCTACTACTCCTGCTCTGGAAGGTCATTCAGGATTGAAACACAGATGCTCCCATCTTGTCCTTGGTGTGAGTTCAGTTACAGCATGCAGAAAAGGCAGCCTGGTTTAATGGGAGCCTGCTGCTACTGAACACCTACTACAGGAAATTCAGGATAGTATGTTTCTGAGTGTTCTGCTACTATGAAAAGAAGATTAAAGGATAAGTGGCTTATAGTGTTACATTGACTTGAGCCTACAAAACAAAGTGGCAGAATTTTTTTCGTGGCAGTATTGATATGCTGTTTATCAGTAGTGTGTGGCTTCCATTTGAGAATTATAGTATTAAAGACACAGATGGGAAAATGTATTTTGCCCTGTAGGGAGGAATGTATTCCAGTGCAAGAAGTGTGAGAAACATAGAAATCAGTATTCTAACTAACTTGCTCCATGAGTTCAGGTAAGCCATACTTTCCAGAATTTTGAAACAAAAGTGCCTGAAATTAGGTAATTGCAATATTGAAGCTTGGCTACCTAAGTGAAAGAAACGAAGAAGGGTCAGAGCCCTGCACACAGATGGAACATTTTTCTGGTTGACAACTTCAGTTGTGGGGAATCCACACCATTGGGGAGAATTTGCTACTTTCAGAAAAATCAGGGGGTTTATGCTGTTATCTGCTATGGAAGGCCTTTTGAATCAGCTGTTTGGAAATCCTATTATAAAAATGCAGCAAGTTTCCTATGTAAGAGAGATGTGAAGAAATATTAACCTCCTAAATCATGTAGGGAACACTTCTAATCCAGCTCTGTCACTTAAAATTAATAGGGCTCTCATCAGCCAGAGAGTGGAGGCACACCTAATTGCCCAAAATCACTGATGATTTACTACATAGGTAAGGGGCAGCATGCACAAACGACCTGTAAATGACATTGCTAAAAAGCACTTTTTTGATGTGCAACATCAGCTTCCTCTTGCTAGGATACAGGCATGTGATTTCTGTTTCTGTCCGCCTAGTTCTGCTCTGCTGGAATCCACTTATAAATCCCTTGCTGTTTTCCTTGCAGGGCCAAGGTAGATTCTTTCTGCTAAAACCCATACATGGACTCTCGAGGTCTCATTCTTTGAGATCCAAGCATGCTTTTATTCTCCTCCCAAAGATCTGAGTATACCTTTCCTGTCTTCGTCCTCTCACCAGGAATATACACATAGTTTAATTCTTAAAAGGCACACAAACTCTCTTCTTTTCCTCTTGGTTACAGATAAACTCAATGCTAAGTACAGTTTAGTGAGACTGGACCTAAAGCTTCAGCAAAATTCTTATGGAAGCTACGGTTTTGTGTCTCGTGCATAGCAATGCTCTGATGAAGTGGAAAGTGGCCCGTCCAGACTGTGTTCATATAATACAGCGAACTGGAATGTTCTTTCTACCTGAACTTTTTGGCTCATTTTTAACTTGCTGTCCTGATGAATCCTTCTCCAATGTGCTGCAGGCTAGTGAGAAGTTTAGTCTCTAGGGTAAGGACAGCATATAATTAAATGCTCATGCACTATCAAAATACTGACAGTTACAAAATGCTCCAGCCACTAACTTGTTGGAGAGCAAGCAATGAGCAAAATGACTTCAATATGCAGAAGAAATTTAGATGCCCTGAGGGAATGCTAATTCAGAGAGATAGTAATAGGGATTACTACTTGATTTATAATGTGGCTTGAAAGGAATCAACAAGACCAGACCTGATGCCTGCGTGTGCACTTAGCCATACAGTCACAATTCAGAAAGGAAGACATTAACTGTCTATCTTACCTTAATGCTACCTTCTCCTCCTCTGACCTCTTCTGCTCAAAGTCCAGGTAGATTCTTTTCTGTCTCTAATTAAACAACTTCTCTGTGGCTTCATCTGTCCCTCTGGTTTCCACCTTGTGCCTTTTTTTTTTTTTTTCTTCACCTGAAAACTTACTGAGTTAATAATTTGTAGCTGTTGCCCTAGGTGCCACCTCCTCCTGTCTGATAACACATATAACCCACTTAAGTCTGTCTTCTTCCTTCTGTATTTTGTAGTAACTGCACTCATTAAGGTCTAGGAAAGTTTCTTTGTAGACAAATCTCCTGTCCTCCTTGCCACCCTGAACTCTTTTGCTTGGCTGTATCATTCATAAATAAGTTTTTCTCTATTCTCCTTCCCATTCCCTCCTTTGCATCTTCCAGTTACTGTGGAGTTTCTTCTGGCCCACTTAACTTCCAATTTGGAAAAGGAAATTGCACTTTGGCATGTCAGCCTGGAAATACTGCTGACCCCTCATTTAATTTCAGCTGTCTGACATGCTCCATGCTCAGCCCTCTGCTCTTTTGCTTTGTAATGTTTCTTCTGCCACATTTTATGGAAAAGAGTCAGAAGATGGAAGGATAATCTGTGAGTCACTTGTGTAATGATGACTTGCAGATTTCCTTCTTTCCTTCCTCATTTTTTCCATCCTGCCAATCTTTTATTTCAGTTTCTTCTTTAAAAGGGGGAGAATTCATTTGTAAAGTACATTGAATGCCTCCACTCTTATTGCAAAGCATTTTTAAAATATTATCAATACTTAGAGCAGAATTTCTCAACTTTCATCTGCAGGGCGTATCTAAAGGATTTTTTCTTTTTGTCAGGAAACATAATCTTATCACAGAGATTTTGGAGCCCTATTCATGACAGCTCAGACAGGGAGATTATATACCCTTTGAATTCTGGTTCTCTTATTAGAAGCTAACAGGAACTTTTTGCTTGTATGCTTGTGCCTTTTTTTGTTTTGTTTTGTTCCTCCCCCTCCCCCCCCCACTTGTTGTTTAAATTATGTTAGACCATGGAGATACTGTAATCTGATGATTTAGGATACTGAAAAATATTAGATTTGTTATCTGGGACCTGGGATGCCTTATTGTGTAAGTGGGTGGTTGAGTGGGGAGGTATGATTTAGTATTGCTCTGGACACTTTTGTACTGAAATGACTAAGTATTCTGGAAGTCATCTTAAGTTTCTGACTGGGGTATACAGCTGCCTTGCTGTGCGTATTTATCAGTGACTGTCTAGGTGGAGAAGAGAAACTCACAAAACAGAAATGAGAGAGAATATTATAGAGTTTTATTTTAATGTATTTGCTGATAGCTTTGTTTTGAATATATCTTTCGTTTTGATTTATTTTGATCTGCCCATGAATTAGTTATTGCCATATGTTCTATAAGTAGAATTTGTGTCACTGTTCAACAGTCATCATTTGACTATGAAACTTAACAACATTTTCAGTTTTTCCTCTTTGACATTTTTAGGGTAAATATGTTTTTGCAATGGCTTGGGTTATTACGTAGTCAAAGCTGCTGTCAGAAAGAGCTGCCCAGGCACCTCATCCATGGCCTGCAACATCTCATTACTTCAGGCCTGTGACCTTCACCCAGCTCTGTGACCATGTCTCACGTTCTGATTTCAACCTTCTTAATTTCTGCTGTTCCAGATATGTGCGTTACCTCTACCATATGTGGTCTGCAAAAGCCTTTCCTGTTCCCTTTAGAGTTTCTCACATAGTTTGCCTAATGTGTTTCACTTCTGACCTGTGTAATAGCTCTGCTATTTGAATCACAGGCCTTACTTGAAGAGACGTTGTTGCTCCTGTCAAGTCCTGCCAAACCTGGTAATAGTCTACAGTCATAAAGACTGCATCCCAAACCACACTTTCCTAGCAGAGCAATTCCTGTCATGAACCTGGATTTGAGGCCATCTCTAAAACACTGAGTTGGTAAAATTAATAAATGGAGACTAAGACAATACCATCCCAATCTCTTTCTCTTTCAGATGTGCTACCTGCAAGGTCTCTTAGTAGGGAAACTAACTCTTTTGGTCTTGTGATGTTTAAGCAGAACAACAAATGCAAATCCTTTTTATCCTGATAGAAGTTTTAAAACATTGAGAGGAAGCTATAATCTCCTTCTAGTTTCCTGGGATGGCATAACGGTTTCGTGCTACACAGGTTCTGACTTTTCTTACGGAATGCAGGAGCAGATCTATGAACCCACAAATAATTGGAAACTGTAATTTTAAAAAAGGAAAAGGTCAAGAAATTAATGTGGTTATTAAAATAAAGGGGATTATTTGCAGATAATCTCAGAATTTAACATGTAAAGGATCCTGCTTTTAATAAGGTTAAAAAATGGGAAAGATCTTAGAAATATTGATTGGGAGTTAAAAATTGTTAGATGAGTGATCTACTAACATTTTATCGTTCTTCAAGAGAATACTGGAGCTTTCACAGCTCATAGAGCATAAATCTGAAAGGCTGCATAAGTCTAATATTTCTTTAATAAAGCAAGCTACAAATAATAAAGGACACATTCAACCTCCTGTTTTGATTTATTTCTGAAATGTAATATATTTTATGAAATTCGATAATACATATTGCAGTTGGAGTGAGTTACTTCTTTTTTATTTGGGTTTTTTTTTTTTTACAGGCTAGGAGTATTAGTCACTATCATAAAAAGGAAACTTATAACTTCTAACTAAAGCAGCTTAACATGTTTATGTTGCTAGCAACATGGGTTTGCATGGAAAAAGCTGCTGAAAGCTGACCCCATACTGGGAAAATTGCTAATCTCCAAACAGAATCCTAAACAAGTTAAAACAAACATTTTACTGCATGCATTTTTAAGGTCATCTCACACGTTCTGAGACAGTATTTCCTTGCACATTGGCAATGTGAATGGGCTTGTGCCTCCAAAACGTTGTTGGTTTTTTTCCCAGGGAATCTTCTTGTCCCTATGCCATGCCACATTTGCCCCATTTAATATTTTCTCAAATGGAACATGTTAACTCCAGCCTTGCTTTTTGGGTTTCTTTGGTGATTTTTCATTGATTATTCAACAAAGACATCTTGTCAGCTGTCATTTACTTGGTGAAATTTGGTTTTAGTACAGCAAAGCAAAAGGATTCCCTCATTTAGAATTTCTTACTATAATCAAGTTATAACTGTATCATTATAATATACACTTAAACGTTATATGGATATATATGCACACACACACTTTCAGAAGTAGTGAACTACACCTTATATCTCTCTCTTGTGTCAGAATGACTAGTATGATCTGCAGCCCCACAAGATTATTAGAAAAGATGCGCATCTGAAATATTCCACAGTAAAAACCAGCAATAGCTGAATTGGGAATATCTCTCCACTTCAGTCACTTGGGTGCAGACAAATAAATGGAGCAAGATGAGGGCCAGATTTGATACAGGTGGGTGCCCCTCAAGCAGAAACCAAACTCCAGTGAGACGTTTCCTACAGAGAGAAGAGAATCAAAACCCAAGTGTCAGCAAGCCAACGGCAGTGAGAAGCCTCTAGCTTAGAAACAAAACAAAGCACTGTTTGTTGTCCTCACTAATATGATTATCCCAAAGTCATGCTGATTTGCAACTCATCATTATGTCTTTGGGAAAAATGTGCTTCAGTTCATCCACAAGGACAGATCTGATCATCTGATCTCTTCTAGCCTCACAGTACTGAGTGAAATCCTAGCTTTGATTAAAATTGGTGACAGAACTACCAAGTTTGACACAGCCATGGCTTCTTCATCTGAATCCACTGTCTTTATATACATTAACTATTCTAAAAACAATAACGATTCCTTATGTCTCAAAGTTGAGATGGCTCAATTTATCATCTTTAAATATTTGAACAGTTTCAGATGAAGAGTACTTTGTAGATGTGAAGTATTATTCTTAATACTTAAGTGCACATCTTAAAAATATGTCTCGATTCCTTTTGTATTTACCTAAATGAGTGTGATGATACAGTCTCCTTACAGCTGTGGTGAGCCTTCACTTATCACATCTTCCCACAGCATTCTCCTGGAGAAACTGGCTGCTCATGGCTTTGATGGGTGTACTTTTTGCTGGGTAAAAAATTGGCTGGATGGCCGGGCTCAAAGAGTTGTGGTGAATGGAGTTAAATCCAGTTGGCGGCCAGTCACAAGCGGTGTTCTCCAGGGCTCTGTGTTGGGGCCATTTCTGTTTAATATCTTTATCAACGATCTGGACAAGGGGATCGAGTGCACCCTCAGTAAGTTTGCAGATGACACCGAATTGGGCGGGAGTGTTGATCTGCTTGAGGGAAGGAAGGCTCTACAGAGGGATCTGGACAGGCTGGATCAATGGGCTGAGGCCAATTGTATGAGGTTCAACAAGGCTAAGTGCAAGGTCCTGCAGTTGGGTCACAACGACCCCATGCAACGCTACAGGCTTGGGTAAGAGTGGCTGGAAAGCTGCATGGCAGAAAAGGACCGGGGGTATTGGTCGACAGCTGCCTGAATATGAGCCAGCAGTGTGCCCAGGTGGCCAAGAAGGCCAATGGCATCCTGGCTTGTATCAGAAATAGGACTAGGGAAGTGATTGTCCCCCTGTACTCAGCACCGGTAAGGCCGCACCTCGAATCCTGTGTTCAGTTTTGGGCCCCTCACTACAAGAAAGACATTGAGGTGCTGGAGCGTGTCCAAAGAAGGACAATGAAGCTGGTGAAGGTCTAGAGCACAAGTCTTACGAGGAGGGGCTGAGGGAACTGGGGTTGTTTAGCCTGGAGAAAAGGAGGCTGAGGGGAGACCTTATGGCTCTCCACAACTACTTGAAAGGAGATTGTAGGGACGTGGGTGTCGGTCTCTTCTCCCAGGTAACTAGCGATAGGGCAAGAGGAAACAGCCTCAGATTGTGCCAGGGGAGGTTTAGATTGGATATTAGGAAATTTTGCTTCACTGAAAGGGTTATCAAGCATTGGAACAGGCTGCCCAGGGAAGTGGTTGAGTCACCATCCCTGGAGGTATTTAAAAGACGTTTGGATGTGGTGCTTAGGGACATGGTTTAGTGGTGGACTTGGCAGTGCTAGGTTAATGGTTGGACTTGATGATCTTAAAGGTCTTTTCCAACCTACATGATTCTATGATTCCCCTTCCTTTCTGTATCCACTTGTTTTCATATTTTTGTGAACTCCATTTTTTTGCAAAGCAACTGTATTCTGTGGTGTGTTGTGAAGTGTCTTGCCTTGTGAAGGTCTGAATCCAGGTGACACCTCTAGGTGTTACTGTACTATTAATAATAATTAGCAATATGACTTCTTAACAGTTACTTATTTAGTCCTGTACTAACAACATTTAACACTCACGTTACATCATTGACACAATATTTCTATGAAATAAGCTAGAAAATATTTTTAGTTCTACAGCATAAATAGAGAAATCAAGTCAGAGAAATAAAAAGATGTGGCTGGCAAGGGTATGGGTCTTGGTGATAGAGCTGCATTCTCAAATCCTGTTCCTGCTTCCAGGCTTATGCTGATTTCCCTGGGCAGCCTGCAGCAGGAGCTGTACCACTAGGGTTTTCCTTTTAAAGAGAAAGCACTCAGTTTATAAAATAATACTCTACCGGCCTGATGGTCTGCATCTGGATATTAAGCTAATTAGGTTTGCCTGTCCAGCATTCAGGTTACAACGAGTCTGGAGTTTGGTCTGTGGCTTATCGCCTCTCTCGTTAGCACATTAAGACTGGCTTTAGATTTCTCACACTTTAATTGTGTTCAAAGAGGGCTGTTTATATGAAGCCCCAAAATGGATTTGTTTTCCAGTGCTTCTCCTTTGTTGCATATTAACGTTTAATTAGCAAAAAGATCCTATTACCTCAGCACTAAAAGTGAGAATAGCTAAGGGACCTGCTAAATATAAAATTAGATGCACAGTCAACCTTTAATCTGGTCATAATGCTGTTACCTAAATATTATTATAACTCCTATCATAAACTATGATTTGATTGATTTTGAAATGTTTATGCCCAGAGTGTCTGGCACAACTTGTTTTTGTGAGTACGCTAAAGTCAAAATGTCTGAACTAAAGAGACAGCTACTCCTGACAAGCTTTATTTGGGGTTTTCTTCAGTTCAAGTGGTTGGGCTGTAATGTCCTTCCTTCAGAATGGGAACTGAGCTGGAATCCAAGCTGAACTTAAACCAAGAAAAACAATTCTCTAAGCATACTTTAATCACCCGTAAATGTTCTCATGGCTCTGAAGACCATCTTTCAGTGGAATCTTTTTGAAGGAAGAGCAGACTTTTCCCCTATGGTACTGGAAATTGTGGGTGCATAACTAAAAGTCAGATGTAACACAGAAATATATAGGAAAATATATTCTTTTGTTCAGTTTTTGGTTTGGGGTGAGAGGCATGAAGCCAAAGATTAGATGGAAGTTTTCACAATGGGATAGATAAGGAACGGCAAACGAAAGAGCTTCTGGTATGCCTGTCCTTCTGCGGCTTTAAGGAGAGCTTTGCTATTTATTACAACTATTACCACAACAGTTAAAAAGGCTTTTGGTAACATGCCCTCTGCAAAATCTCTTGACTATTTTTTCCACTTAGTTTTTGTTGCTAAGTTTTGTTTCTATACATGACATCTTTGTGTTTTGTTTTGTATTATGATGTCTCAGCAGCAATATTTCATCATGGACAGTTGTTTTGATACTCACGTATTAATATAGCAATGGGCATCTCACACATCCCTCTATTTTAAATTTGGGCTGGCTGTTAAAAATCATGATTCAAGAACACATAGTAAGGTTGCTGGGATGTTATGTGATAAGACATACATCTGAAATTTTCTGACAGCATATAAAATGTTTGATCCAGCTTAGAAAAGAGTAAAAATTGAGATATTGTTTAACTAAAATTTTGATTATGCTTGCCCTTAAAGCTGCCAGTTTGGAAACTGTCTTCGTTATTCCGGTTTGAACTCAGAAGCGAAAATAGTTTGAAAATCACACAAGTGATTTGTTTTTGTAGTTTAGGGACAGGATATCTCCTGAGATGATTAGGTTTTGTGACAGTTTCAAGCAGTTTGCAAATGAAAGAGGATTTCTTTGGTTTGTATTACTATTTATTACAACATTTTCTGCAAACATAATTTGAACAAAAAACTTGTATTTTGAAAAACTTAAATTTTCCTTTAGAAAATTTTTACCAGTGTTTTCTTTTTCTTGGAAGAAAAAGCAAACAAAGTATTTAATTTTGAATCTGCTAACCTGAAACAAAGTTTTTCATTGTGTTGCACTGGATAGGAACATCGTCCCTTTGAGTTTATTTGCTGTTAATTTCCTGAGCTGGTTTAATGCCTCACAAGAGAGGTAGTTGAGGTACCTGCTGCCTCCCTCCTCCTGTAGGGACCAGCCTTCGTCTACAACACACTTACAGCCTGTTCTGTGGTTGTACACTGAGTGTCCCTCATGGGAGATGTAATCCCTAGAGCATGGCCTGTCATGTGTGACTGACGTGAAACACCAGAAACACATCTAAGAAGCAATACGACAGGTTGCAAGAGTTCACGCTAATATTAAATCAAACTTGAAGAAAGAGTTTTCTTTTCAATGGACGGTGTCAAACAGAAATAGTTCAACAATTCAAAACTTTTTTTACCATCTTCCAAGTAATTTGAAACAATTACTGGAAATATTTAAGTATTAAACCCTTATCCTTCAGCATGTTTTACGTACTAAAGTGCCTGACAGGTGGTTCTTGGTTGTCATTCTGAGTGGACAAGTATGAAAAAATAAATGCAAGAGGAACCACATTTACTGGTATGAAATCTTGCAACACAGACTAGAACACCTATTAGAAGACTATAAATATAATTCAAATTCCTTTGACCACCATGCCTTGGCAGGTAGGCTGCAATTTCTGAAGCACACAATTGCTGTTAGTGTATTGATTTTTGTGGTTAGTTCAATGACTAGCTACTCTTGGGACTTTTCTCTTTCATCAGATATTTGCCAACATTATTTTTATTGTATATTAATTAAGTTCTCCCATTTATTCAACTCTTCAACTCTATTGCTGGGACAGATCTAAAGCTTTTCCACTAGACAACAAAAAGAAAGCCGAATGAAACTGCTAATTCCCTGAGAATACATTTTCCTCTGCATTTTAAAAGTTGCTTTGAGCTCTGGCCCAAAGTCAAAACTGCTGACCAAACACCAGAAATGCATTCAAGATTTTCTTAGGGGTGAACCCACTTGACGTTCAAGGGGGAAAACACTGAGCACGGCTTGCCAGGCATTTGCCTGCCCTGTGCATTAACAAGTACGAAAAGCTCACTGTTCATGACCCGAGTAACTCCATGTTTTCCATCTGTCATTGTCATGCCATAGCACCACTGGTGTTAGTCATAGAAGATGTCCTGTGGTCCTCTGTAAAAAGGCCAAACTCACCTGCTGCAAGGACAGATGGGATTAGTAGGTAGCCTTATTTGGACACAGGGAGACAGATTTAAGGAGAATACTTGACAGCTTCCAGCTGATCCCAACACCAGCCAGCTGAGGTACAGCCATGCATAGCCTTTGTGTTAAAACACCAATGGTTGTAAAATGGTTGTAAACGGTTCCCCTTCTAAAGCATATGAGCCAGCTTAAATGACTTTTGCGTACTACAGTATTCCTCAGTTGGTTCTATATTTGTCAAATTTCCCTATCTTCCTTTGGTCTTGTATGCCTTTCACTGCTGTTTTTAAATTTGTTATGTCTGGGTTAGCTGTCCTGATTCCTGCTAGTACAAAGTATATTCTGTACATTTGCTTTTTTCTGTTTTAGTGCAATGTGGACAGTGATTCTGTGCATATCATTTTAATTTTCCAGTTCTGTTGCATGAGCTGTTATTGAACAGTTTTCACCATCATGGTGACCTGATTCCACCCTCAGTGAACGAGACTTGTTTGCAAAACTAGAATTTTGGGACCAGGACTGTATTCCTTTCCAAATAGGTTATTTGGAAAACAAGAACTTTTTCTGCCTCCCTAAAGATTTAAGAAACAGGGAACCAACTGAGAAACTTCAATCCACAGACAAGAAATCCTTTAGGTGCTTTATATATGTTATGTAAAGATCAGATTTAATTCAGGTATTTGGAATGAGAATATCATCCTTCAGGATAGTTTAGAAACAATGTCCTCTTTGATATTACAGCTCTCGAAATGTTCAAGTTGAGCAGAAACAGGTGGGAGTGGACCCCAGCTTTTCAGTCACTTTAACCGAGCAAAAGAAGTTGAGTTATTAGCCCTCCTTCTGAGTGAGACAATTGAAATGCCTGCTAAAGTAAACAAAGCACATAGCACGGTGGAGATTTTCAAAGTTGTCTAAAGGATTTGGAGTCCCAGAACAGGTGGCTTTGAAAAACCTATCTTAAAAGTTGTCAAAAAAAAAAAAAAAAGGGAAAGGAAAAATAATTGTGTGAGAATCTGAGTAGACCTAGTCCTTCAGGCTTCACCTCTGCATTCCTGGCTCCCTTAACAGATCTTTTCTCCGTTCAGACCAGTGCTGCAGCAGGACAGTTGGCGTTGGAGGTGAAGCAGGATCCAGCGAGTCTCCTTCTGTCCCCTCCCGCTGTGGGGCCGCTTCTGGCTCATCCTCTCCCCCCTCGCTCTGTTTCCTACCTGAGACCTGAGCTGTTGCATTGCAGGAGCTCCCTCACTGTTCTGTTGCTAATTTGTGTGCAGAGTCCTAATTACAATTTACCAAAATGTTTTTCCATTTTCTATCTATCATGTTCTAAGTCTATAAAAGAGTGGGTGAGAAGACTTGTCAGTAAGTCACACCTCTTCAATTTTTTAAGCTATATTTTTAGTTGACTGACTCAGATGGACTTTTGCTGTCAGAACATCAAAAAAGCCTTACCCAGCGTGTGTATCTCTTTCCATGATCAGTCATTTTGAATTCAGGATTTGAGTTCATGAGGGGATGTATCTGTATCCTCAACTTACTGATTAAATTTCAACTTACATGTTGTTTCAGTCTCCTGGAGATTGAGGGTAGATTTCATGAAGCTGTGAATATGACATATTGCAACCTTACCAGTTGCTTCTTCCAATAAATAGTTTCAGTAGTAAGCATTTGCAGTATGTAGCCTGATTGCTGTCGATATGTAACCTGAAATTTAGCTCTAATTGTATTGCATGTACTGATGACTCTGTGGTCCCTGCAATGACAGTGAACATTTCCATTGATCAGATGATTTATCTAGGGGGGTAAAAGAACGTGGATACACGACAGGGTATGGAAGAGAGACCAGTCGCTGCTCTTGTTTAATTGCTCTCATCATTCCTCCATGTCTAGCAGCTGCTGGGTTTTCATTTGCAGTATTATGTGGCGTTCTTTAATGATGCTCTATGTTACTGACAAACATCTGTAAATTGTTTTCTCTAGTAATAATTGTTTTTTCTTATCTTTTGCATGCTTGCTTGCACATACCCACAGTCACCCATGCATTCTTACACCCACCTGCATACAGCAAATGCACCTGCATGAGCACACACATGATTCTTTTTGTGGAAGATGAAACTGCTAGAAAGTCTTCCTTATCTTTATATGCCAATCATTCCACATAATGGTGTACCATCTTTTTCCAAGATGTATTCTAAAGAGCTGCTTCAAGTTGAAAGCCCAGTTCTGAACACCCTGAAGATGGAAAAACTCACTTTCTGATATGAAACTTTGCAGCTAATGTGGTCTTCAACACAGAGACTCAGGGTGAGACTCTGGTGTGAGGAATTGCTGCTTCCCAAAGTGTCTGTCAGTCTTAATTTAAGTCAATTCCATTATGGTCAGAGTGCCTTAAATGTTTCATGCTGTAAACATCCCTAACAGGAAACAATTCATTCCTCATTGATCTTTTCTGGCAGCTTGCTTCCTCCCTCCAGTGGAGTGAAGAAGTGCACCTTTGGGTTTGCCTGCCATATAGCTGGCTATTTCAAAACCAGTATTGACATTACTGAAGCTTTATGGAGCCTATCCACCAAGGGGAGTTAAGGCCTGAGTGTTTCCTGTCTCCTTAGCAGTTGTCACAAAGAGGAACAAAACGCTGACTGAGTGATTGCAGGGACAGGCCTGACCCCAGCTGTCCCAGACAAGGTAAAAGGAATATGTAATATCACCATACTGGCTTTGTTTCTTTGATCTAACCTTTTCACAGCCTCTTACAGACACCCGTCAAATTCCCCTTTTCCTCTTGTTCTGTCTTTGGTACCAAAGTTGTAGTAAATTGCTGCCCAACTCTATATTCTCCCTCCTACGTATACATTTTCTTGTGTTCGTATGTGTTAAGAAATGCCTGTTACTAGAGTCTTTGTGGTCATCTTCCTTTCACAAGATTACTACAAGCACATCACTAGCTTTGATGTCCAGTAAAATACGGAAGTGCAAGTCCACTTGCTACCCTCGGTGGCACAGAATGGAAAGTAGCAGAAGGACTGAAAACCATAGTGAAGAAACTTCTGTCTTCATTTCTCTGGTTCTAGAAATCACGGAAGGTCACTGGGGTGACCTTCGGAGCAGTGTGTTCCCTGCAAAACCTGTCTCATTTCTAAGTTGAAATGAACACAGGAGTTTGTGCTGATTTGGCCAACACAGGTTGCCCTCCTTAGAGCAAATCGCCTCTGAGAGGGGGCTCCTGCTGCAGGTTCCCCCAGCCAGGCGCAGGGGTAACTCAGGCTGTTGTGCTGAGGATCAGAGGGCTGCCAAAGTGTTCTCCATTCCCTTTAGAGGTATGAAAGAGCCAGTCCTCCTGGGGCAGTGTGGGAGATAAGGGTGGCCTCCTCCCCTCCCCTCTCCTCTCCTCTCCTTTCCTCTCCTTATAGAGATGAGCTTTTTTTCCCCTAAGACAGACATCTGCTGAGTGGCAGCTCCCAGCTCTCCCTGGCCCCTCTGCAGGAGCACCCATGTGAGCATAGCATCTGTCTGGTAATCTCTGAGCTAGGACATTTTCTGCAGCTTGTATGCCTCCTATTGAGATTGCTGATACTTCGCCTGTTAGCAGCCTTTGGTTGTTATCTGATACATGTATTTCTGGTGTATATTTAGTTTATGGAAAGCCTATATTTTTCCTGTGTTACGTTCCATTTGCAGGTATTCCTCTGTACAGGCTGCTCAGTGAATGTTAACAGCACAGCTGCTTGTGTATGCAACAAACGGGTGGGGGAGAGGATACCATACATACTAATGAACACACTGCTTGATTTGCTGCTATCTAGTGGCTCTCACAGCCTTTGTTGAGTAATATTTAGAATACTTGGTTGGAAGAACTGTGACTGTCAAAAGGTAGTGCTAATAGGTATATCTGACCTGAAAATTACACTATAAACTGCAGGGCAGTGTATGTAGTATAGACAATTTTAATTAAACTCTGTTCAAAAAGCTCTGTAGCTCATTAAAATGAGGGGATGCCAAGCTGTCAACTTGCCAGTCAAACTAAAAGGGTTTCCATCTAACAAAGTGGACCCATTTGATAAATATGGTGCATTGAAATTCAGCACCTTTGAATAATTATGCACTAAATGCATCTGCCCTGTGAAGCAACACCACAATGGATGGGGTTGTGCCTGGCAGGCTGAAGCTTCCTGGGTAATAAAGGGACTGAGAGACAGGTACAGGTTGTGTGTTAGCAGTGCTTGGGGCAAAGGGCAAGGCGGGAGATACGCAGTGGACTACAGGTGCAAGATCACCGTTACGTGGATCTCTGGTGATTTAAAGAAGTCTTTTCAGCCCATAAACTTTGTGATTTCTCAAAGACATCAGGGACTTTGCACAGGTGTGACTAGGCCATTTGAGATCATGCCTAATGTTGCAGTTGTGTTTCTTGCTAAGTCATTCACATGAGTATGACTGTGCTGTAGATTTCAGGTAATGCGATGGGGGTGTCTGTAGTAGATGCATTTTAATTGTGGTATGAAAGTGCAGGTTTAACCCATTACCAATTATTTTCAGTTTGCTAATTGGGCTCTATGCAAAATAGTATTAAAGCTGATTTGCAAAGAAGTGTAAGGAATTCAACAGCATCATTTCTGAATTTAATTAACCCATTAGTAATTGAAAACACAGTCTTTCTTCTGTCTTGCTCTTCCAAGGTCAAGGTTATTCACAGGTCCCATGTCAGAAAGTCTGAGCATTTTGATATATTTTATCTTTACCACACAACTCTGAGGAAGAGTAATACTGTCTGCTCTGATAATCTCAAGAGGAAAGGGCTCTGGAAAGCTGTTGTTACCAATAACTTGGAAGAAAAATAAGAGCCAAATGCCCATTGTACTATGGTAACAACCTTTGCTGTCAGTGTTTCATGTGAAGGATACTCTCAGGTTTGCATGATCCTACTGTTCATTTTACAGACAGCAGGGAAAGTGAATGAGCAGACTTGCACAGGAAGGCTCTGGTGTAGTAGACAAAGGTGTCTTTGATGTCCTTGATTTCTGACTAGTGCTATAGCTGCTGGACTTTCCTTCTTTCCCAGCAATACCAATACAAGCCCATTTTCAGAGCTGTGGTCTGAAAATGCTGCTGGGACAGTTTCAGGCTATCAGGAACATCTGAAAGATGTCAGCTCACTCAGCATAAGCTAGCTAGAGACATTACAGTTGTGCAAAGAATGAAGTATGGAACAAATCCTGTGCAGTATGTGTTCAACTTATCTTGGCAGGTCTTGGATCTGTTGTCCTCCTACCTGTGTCAAGTAGGGTAGGTTATTTTTTTTCTATTTAAAAAAAAGTTATTGCCAGTATCTTTCAAATCCCAAAGGAAATTATTGGGAACACTTAAGGAAGCTGTTTCAATTTGGTAACTTTGCAGCATTTCCACCAGCATGCAACTTAATTGCATAATATTGTTGGGTCATACTTCCTGTATTTACAAGCAAAGTCAGATCCTTGGATGAACTATAATTCATGGCTATAAGGAAGGCAGTTCTTCTGCTTCCCATGGTTTTGGAGAATTGTTACCATCTCCCAGAAGTGGCCACGTAGGTGCACAACTGCTGGGGAGTGTAGCAGAGATCAAGACGTGTTCTTCTGGAACAGTGGTGTTAAGGTCACAGTATGTTGCAAACTTGAAGAAACGCCGAACAAAAAAAAAAGTTCAGGATGTTGGGGGTATGGAGAGATTGAATGTTGCAGGGCTTTTGTTTTGTTTGAGGATAACAGGCAAATAAATGCAAAACCATGGTTCAATGACCATTTGTGGTCCTCCCCAAAGAGGTACGCCTGCCCTTTTCTTGCGTCTGACTATGTATTTCTGCCACATCTCTTGTGCCAGCACGTACTGCTTTTGCAGCTCTGTGGTGAGTCAGATCAGGGTGAAAGCTAAACTTGTAGGAGAGCCATGACTGGTTTTCAGCAGAGCTGATCCCTGCTCAGGTGAATGGGAAGGCTCTGGGGATGTGTGGCTGGAGATCAGGAGCTAAGCGGGCAGGACTGCCTCTCTGGATATCAGCCTGTGGTTAGATATTGGAATTAAGCTTCATGAACAGTAGCTTGAAAGCTACAACAGTCAACCTGTTTATGGTCATGAATTGCACTTCTTTGTAAGATTTGGGATGTTAACCACTCTAACTTTAGGAAATGCGTTCCTCTTTCCTAAGTCACTCTTTTGGCTGGTTACAATAAGCTTCACGTATTGTCTTTTAGTGTCCTTACAAATACTCTCTTCTCCCTGAATTCAGGCAAGGAGGGCTTCAGCAAAGGGTGAAATAATGATGGTGGTTTGTTTGTTTGTTTGTTTTTAATCTCTCTCTTCCCTGCTTCTCGGGAGGTGTTGTGATGCTAATGACTAAAGGATACTCAGAAACTGTTGAATCTAAAGCAGTGTAGGAGCACCACATCACACCTAGAAGATGCAAGGAACCTCACTAATACACCTTTTGCTAATTTACCCACAGAAAAAATGATGGTTTCCCTGCTGCTTTTAGCAAAAATGTAATAGCAGAATGCTGCAGTGAGGATTTTTTATTACTTAAGACTTCATTGCTTTTAGAAATATGCCAAAGGACATTTACTATTACAATATGAAACGTTATCATAAATAACTAACACTATAAATGACATTTGGAAAATAAATGAAGTACTTTGCGTGATGCATTATGCTTGCTTTTGTTTTAGTGTTGTTCATTTACTTAGTACCTAAGAAAAATCAGGAATTTTCCACATATTTCATAATGAAAGATCTGAGAAATGACAATTTAGTGTACAAAATTAGAGACTGAAGGCTACAGTTTAGTCACACAGACAAATAACTCCACTGACCTCTGTAAAGTTGTACTTAGGTGTCAAATTGATGTTGGAAAAATTATGAAAACAAGCAAAACTATGAAGACTGTAGTTTTGTATATGGTTAATAAGAACTAGGTGAAAAACAACAAAAAAATTACACTTTTTTGGAGTTCCTCCGAAACTGAAACTTCTTTATTCTAAAATATTGCATTATATGTATTGTAGGCTTGATTTTTTAAAATTTTTTTTTAATTTAATGAAATATTCTGTTCTGAACACCCAAGTATTTTGACATCATCGATTTTTTTTTTTTTATTCTTTCAGCTATCAAGGTGTTGTGGTTTGGGGTTTTTTGTTTTAATTCAATCATTTGCAGAATATTTTGCCACAAAGCTGGTTCTACATCTAACTTCTGTCATCTCTAATTGTTTTACCCCTCTTTCTCATTTCATGCATATCAGAGTTAGTTTTTTCACTTGTGGTACACAGCTTACATGAAGATGTACCTTAGTATTGGCCTCATACCTAAATAAATATGTACCTTTTGTTTCTTGGAGGAAAGATGAACAAAATGATAAGACATTTAAAAATCAACAAATTGGATACTAGTTTTCCCTGTTTCATGCATTCCTCAAGAAGCCAGTTCCTGTTTCAATAATATATTACAATTGGAAGATTAGAAAAAATCTGGTGACTTGAAAGAGAGAATATAATATCATTTTAGCAGGCTAGAGATCAAATTTTGTAGTAGTATCAAATTCTCTTTCACTTTAAAGAATGATGGGCCTATGAAAAAGCAGCAGAAATTCGAAAGTAGAATAGCTGTTCACTGGAATACATGCATGCAGCCACACACAAGCTGATGTTATCAGATGTATTTTTGCTGAAAACATTGGAGAAATTTTTAAATGAAAGAAACTTGATAATTTCAAAGGAAAGTAACAATTCTAAGGTACTAAATATAAGTGTAGTTTAGAAACCTGGTATTAACAGAATATTGAGTTTGGTTCTGCTTAGTGGATTTTCTTTTTTTTTTCTTTAGAAATACTTATGCCAGCTATTTAGATAACTGGAGAACTTGCTAGCACCACCTAATGGATGAGAAATCCTTCCTAAATCTAAATCGTTCTTGTTAAATTCTGTACAGAAAAGGCATGTATTAATTTGAAGCTGAAATATCTCTAAACAGACAGCTTTCAACAGGCTATTTCATTTAGTCTGTCTTTCAATAAATATAGTAATTTAATAATTAGTTGCCAGAATTGAGAAAGATTAGGGTTTTGTTGCTGCAGCATGAGGGCTTTCTTATGCTGGGAGTATACCTAAAGCTGCTGATTGTTTAGAAAATCCTCAGGCTGAGCACACTAATACTATAGCTGTCACTTTGCGGGGACATGAGAAAGTACTCAGAGCTCGGTGCATCCATTATTTTTTGCCAAAAATTGCTTGTTGTTAAACCATTTGTACTCATCTTCTCATAAATAAAAGGTATTCAGGAAAAAACCCACAACCCTCCTGCCTGAGCTGATTTCTTTGAAAAACCCTTACGCTGAGCTAAAGCTTTCTCTCTTCAGTAACTATATTTAAAATAGAGCTATGCTTTTCACTTCTTTTTTTTTTTTTTTAAATAGATTATTTATCCTTCCATATACACGAACACAATTGACATGAAAGGCATAAAGAATAGTTATTTATTTCCACTCCTACTCTCTTGCTTCTTCCCTATTAACATTATCTCCTTGGTAACACATCCCATGAATTGTGTCTATGATATGCCAGTTACTGCAGTTCGTTTAGTGTCTTGCTACTTAAATGTATTTGAATTTAAGTCTAAACCACCCTAAATGGTGGACTACTTAAAATTTCTTTTTTTTTTTTTTTTCCCCCCATCTTTCCTGAGTATGTTTTTTCTTGATTTTTTTTTTTTGGTCTTCATTGATCCCAGGTGTAACATGACCCCTGCCTCTGAAATGAATGACACTGAACCTTATTGAGCCAGAATTTCTGAAAAGGTTTTTCTCTTTTAATCCCATTTTAATATCTAAAAATGTTAAGATGCATCTTTTTATTATATTAATACCTCATCCAAATGTATGTTTATACATAAACTTAAAAAAGACTGTGACATCTTCTTTTCTCTACAGTACTCTTATGAAAGAGCCTACTGATTTTTGTTTTAAATATTTGATAATGTTTGATAATGATTTGAATCCATCTGAGCCTAAAGCGTTACCACTTTTAATACCAATTATAGCTGATAAGGTTTTTTTCTTTTGCAGGGAGCTGATCAGACATGTTTATATGTAATTTTTTGAAAACTAGGGAGGTCTGCTATATTTCTATAATGTGTACATTCTGTATGGGGTCCTCACAACTGACGAAAAACTAGTTAGTTATTTGGGATGGGAGAATATTAATCTCTGTGAATTTCTACGTTGACTTTGATACAGGCTACTTGAACTTGTTAGTTTCAGCACCAAAAAGAGAACCCTTTTAACTTCCGTGTCAGAATAAAATTGAATTGCATCCTGGAGATCTTTCTCTTTCATCTATTAAAAAGTTATTAAATGGCTTCCCAAAGAAACACAAGGACATAGAAGTTACATCCAGGCCCTAAAAAAAAGTCCATTTGGAACCAGCCCTCTTCCATGAAAAATTTCAGCTTCATTGATTCAGAATTTTTCTAGTAATAAGAAACACTACATTGGCTAGTTAAAAACTGACTTAGCTCTGCTAAATATCTCAGTGGCTCACTTCCTTTTGTAGTAATGAACACAGGCGGAGAAGTGAAGATTATTCCCGTTTCTGTGAAGCAGGAGTTCTGCCTCCTGTGGTAGACACCTCCTTCAGTGTGCCCTGTCCAACCATGCAAAGCAGAGAGCTCAGAAATGGCTTTGGATACCTCTGCAATACAGTCCAAATGAGCTTGCAAAATTACTGGTCACTAGCAGCAGTGCTGTCTTTAATATAATATATGTTTTATAATAGAAAATGGAGCTAATAATGGAAGTAATCTTTGAAAAATACATAAACACTAATATTCACAAAGTGAAACTCTAGCCAGTGCAGACTTCAGAAATGCAAAGTGTCAAAAATATGCAGTAGTGAGCTGGAGACGTTGCAGAGGACAACTTCCGTAATTTAATGCGGAGATAATCCTGGTGAGATAACCGAGTATTGGCTGCGTTAGGGGAAAGAAAGCTTGGCATGAATAAACCGCTAATAGGGCTTGTATGTCTCAGGTGCTAAAAGCAGCTTAACAACCTGCAACTGCATGTGTGGCTGTGCCTCTGTTGGGCACATATACAAATATGTGTGTCCTGGTGACAGGTAAGTCATTGGAAATACAAATGAGTAGGCAAACTCCTTTTTTGTTGCCAAGAAGATTAGATTATGTTGAGCTACTCCATTTGTCTCACCTGATTTATTCATTGGTGATAAGACTGGCACTTGTCTGTATGTGAAGCATCCAAAAAATGGCAATAGTTTCTTGGCAAATAGATGAAGAAATCACTCCAACTCCAATGTTAGAAGGTTGTGAGTAGTGTTGTCAGTGTCAGGTGTCTGAGATGTTAGGACTCATCTATGTAGAAGTAAAAGACATTGTACTTAAAGGTAAAGTTTTGACAAATTAAAGGCTTATGCATTTATTTGCTTTGTCGTTGTCAATACTCTCTATGCCAGGTGATGATAAGATCCTTTATTCCAGTAACTTGTACGATCAACCCTGTAGACACTTTTCACCAAGTAATCCTTATTTCCCTGGTGAAATAGGGTTTAGTAAAATAGGGGTTTGCTTCTGACTTAGTAGAAACATTTGCCCAAAATATGGGTGCTTCAGTATGCAAATATAATATTCAATTATCTTTATCCTTTGTGACTGGCATGGTGGTCTATGTGCATGGGAAGCAGAGAAAGTGGAAAGAGCAGGATTGACAAAGAGAAGAAATAATATTTAGACCTTTTAATCCTTGTTCTGCCACATAGCTTAGAGAAGATGAATAAACTAATCTGAAGACAGGTATTTAAGCTAGCAACCCATGAATCTGCACTTCTAAATAGCTAGGGAGCTGAATATTTTTGCTGCAGCAAAGCTGGGAAAAGGAATGTGAGGTTCTTTTGTTCTTGGAAGATTTCTGAGATGTATAAGCTAGGCTTATGCAACTTGGCCGCTCTGAACTTAAGAGTCTTTAATGTTTCAAGTAGGGTACCCAAAATCTGTGCCAATACTTCTCAAGAATGGCTTGTGAATGGCACGGTGATCTCGCAACTAGGAAAGGAATGGGAGTGGAAAGAGGCGTGTTAGTTGCTGGGAGAAAAAATGTTGATAATGTAATGTAGGCAAGTTGAATTTTGATTGTATTTGCAAATTTTCTGAACTCAGTTATTTCCTCTTGGTTGACATGTCTAAATTCTTAATGTCAATTACCCGCAATGACGAGGAAGGCGAGAAAGGGAAATTACCCTAGCTGTCAGCACAGAGAGCTGCGCTATTGACAAGGAGCATTTACCAGACGTGTTTAAAGGTTGTTTGCTTTATCAGCCACGTTGGCTGTGTTATAAAAGAGATACCGTAATCTTTCACACAAGCTAAAACTGACAAATATAAAGCCTTTGATGGAAACAGACACTGTTATTAGGTTACACATTCGTAGCAGGATTTTCTTATTATGATATCACCTATTTCAAGAGCATAAAGACTGCCCAGACGGCAGACTTAGATTACAGGCTTTACTCCCTTTCCCCTGCCAGGGCAGGAAGGTGGTGTGCAGAGCAAACCCCGAGGAGCTGGGGTTTGGCTAAGGAGGAGCACTGATGTAATGTGCTACTTCAGTACACCTTCTGGATATGACAGAAACCTGACCCCATGTCTCTGTAGGAGCCCTTATCATGGTTTATCTCTATTTTTTTGTTGTTTTCTTTTTCCTTCCCCCCCCCCACCCCAAGAATAAATGGCCCTCAAATTTCAGGAGACCCTTTTGGTACAAGATACAATTTTGGTTTTTATGATTAGTTGCAAGGGAAGTTATGAATCTGGCCTTCTGACTTCACGCATGCGAAAGACTTGCAGTGTACTGAGCTGTGACACTTTCAAAAGTCTCACCAGACTTTGTCTGGTTTATGCTGGACTGAATTTCAAACCTCAGCGCAACCATTCAAGTTGAGCTGTTGGGTATTATTGTTGAGACCGTAAGTTTGACTTGTCATAATTTTGTCAAAGTCCAATAGGAAATGTCCTATGGACTTGGGTGTCATGGCTCAGGCAAACAACGTTAGATCTATACCGGAAGGATTTAGCCTGCAAGCACATCTAAATTTGGCAAGCTGTGTGTGTGCGCGCACGCGTTATCCATGTGGATTTTGCATATGTTTTTATATTACTCTGGAGATGTTCGGACAAGTGAAAAAGATTTACCAAGAAGCCTGAGAGGATGAGCTTACAGGGATACCATAAGATTATAGTTTGCGTGAGTGGCAAGTGAAAGGGCTCATCCAGGTGTCAGGGAGGATTTAAAGAGCATTAGTGGGAATGAAAAAATTGGGTCAGACAATCTGCAGCCCAGGCAACAAGGACAAGACATTTTACTGCCTTCCAGCTTCAGGAACTATTCTGAAGGTAGTGCTTTTAGAACAAGGGATTTAATCCAGGCAATATAGTTATTGATTTTCATCAGGAGTCCCATCAATGTGCATGTACAAACATGTTTCACTGGCAGAACTAGCACTGATGCTATGCAAGAAAATATTTAGCAAAGGGTGACAATGGAAGCTTCACAGGAGGCTGCTTACAAGTCTACTTAAGGGGCAATTTGGGTCAAGTCCAAAGTTGCATTTTTAAAAAGTATATAAAAGAAATACTAGTGTAAGTTAGTGTAAACCAAATATTTACATTTTTCTTTTTTAGTTTTAAGATATTTCTAGCCCTGTACAGTAAACCAGTCCTAATTCCTGTTCCATTCAATTTTCTGTTTAGAGGAATTCCCCTGTTACATAGCTATGGCTGAACAGCATAAATTGTCAAAGTTCACATTTTTAGTGGACTAAAATTTTTGTAAATATTTTAAATATAAGCAGAAAGTGCCCTTTGGTTTACAAATTGTTCTCAGATTAACATCAGGCCATGTCAAATAAATGTTCAAAATGTTCAGAAATTGTCATGAATAGTTAAGGTACATCATGAAGGTAGCCAAAGCAGAGCCATGTTGGCCTGTGTATTGCAGGGAATGCAGGCAGGCCATCGGTCCTCTGAGGCAGAATAAGAAACTACATGAGAACTTGATTTTCAAATTTTTCACTAGGGATAGCAAAATAAAATATTACACTGTTCAGCTCTCAGTGCATTGACTACAGCTGTGTCAGTGACAGCTTTCTTGTTAGCTTTAAGTTAATATCAAATTAGTGTGTCTCTTCCATTTGGACATCCTGAGTTGCTGGAGACCTAATAGTACGCAGCGATGCGTTTCTGGCCATCAGTGATACCTCAGAACTGTTCACAAGGATAGGAGCTTTGTACATATATATATATATATATATATGCCAATCACATTCTAATTCAGGAAAGTAAATTCACCTGCTTGATTTTTCGTGAAGTTACAGCTGCATACTGTATTCACTTCTAGTCCTAAAATGCTGTGCAGCATTCATTCCTGGTGGTGGTTTTGTGGGTCAGGACCTCTATTCTGACTGCATGCCCTTCCTGGGAAGGTCCCCATGCTTGGACCTCTTTTAGCAGAGAACCTTGCAGTTCCCCTCTGCCCAGACTCAGCACAATACAGCTTTTGTTGCTCCATGTCCTGAATTTGCCACCCTTCTATTCCCACTGTTCATAACATGTTTCTAAAATGAAGACTTTTATGAAGAAAAATGAAGTATAATGTAAGAGGAAGACTTTTTAATAAATTAAGGTATTCCTACACATTGAACTTTCCTAAGCTTCTTAATGCCTCTTTACCCTTAGGAAGGGCACGTTTTTCCAGAATCCTCGTGAAATGTCTGGGGATATCAGCCTGTTCCCTGTGAATGTGTCCTGGAAATTGCTCTCTGCCAAGATGAAGTGCTTTGCATTAAAACCTTACTGTAGCCTTTGTTGCCTCTTCCCATGTCTTTTCATAGCTGAGTAGTATATGGGTTAGCTCTATACAGGGTTAAACCATGACCACGGCCTTTGCATTATCGCAGGTATTTTTGGAGATTATGTTAATGAGGTTATTGACCTCCTTCCTGCTAATGTGCAGCTCAATCTGTCTTGAACCAACTCCTTGTGTACGTACAGTTAATCCCCTTTACTATAGTCACTTTGCACCCTAGAGGTGATATATTTCAAGGAAGAAGGCAATGATTTCTGGAAGTATGTTTTGTAAGGTAATTTAAAATATTTTGAAGTAAAAGCTGCTGTTTACTCTGCAGCAAGTGTTACTGCTAACATAAGGTATTAGAAAATACTAATTCTTCTCTTTCAAAAACCACCGGTAACTATTCTGTCTAGGCATTACATCACACCAATTTTTATCCAATACAACTACTGTTTTCTAGGGGGGAACATGAATCCTTCGTATTATGTTTTTTTCACTTTTGGCTACACTGCGAATCGATTCTGTATGAGCAGTACTTATCTGAAAGTATGCAAGATCTTCTGAGAATATCTATAAATCCTCCTCTTCCCAGCATTGCTAGTGGGGCTAGAAATAGAAACTGAGAAGATGAGGAGTGTGGTCTACTAATGTCTTTGTCACTTTGAGAGTAGCCGTCTTTGATGAACTCTAGGTGAGGCTACATCTTAAAGCTGTTTGGGGATTGCGGTGATTTGCAGGCAGGAAGAGCTTTTGTTAGTTCTTTAATGAACATATTAGCCCTGTCCTCTTCTGTCCAAACTCTCCTGTTGGTTTTTAGATATATTTGTATATGTTTTTTGTGAAACTTTCTCTAGTTTGGGTCTACTGTCTAAGAAATTTACTCTCTTATCGTAATGTTTTGTTATTATATGTAGCAATGGTATAAAGGGGGAGGGAGCAAGTAGGTAAAGGAGCTTGGCTGGCCAGGCCTTCTTGGGTTTCTTATTCTTCAGTGTGTGAAGTAAAACACCCTTTTTTTTCCCCTCACTGGTGAGGTAGTACATGCCGGTCTATCACAGATGTTCAGAACTCTGGGAGTTGTGTGAGGGGATGTTAGTGCCTTATATTTATATTCCCAGATGAAAGATTAAGATCCATTGAGAACATTTACTCTGACCTCTGGAATTACATGGGCTGCAGAATTTCACTAAGTGATTTCCTCTATCAAGTCAGGCTTAAACTAGAACATACCTTCTAGGAAAGGAGCCCATGCTTGATGTATGACATCAAGGCACAGAGAATCCATTGTGCCTCAGTAGTTTGCTACACTATTTTACCTTTTTTTTTCTTTTTTCTTTTTTCTTCCCCCCCCCCTTGGTTATTTGAGTTGTGGCACAGGGATTTGTGGAAAGACCAGAAAGTGTGTCCAGGGCAGTGGTTGAATCCTCTATTGAAATTTGTACCAACCTAAAGCGATACTTATTTCTTCCAGTTTCTGGTCACTGTTCAGATTTTCATCTAAATAAGAAGCATGCATGCCTGTAAGAATGTTTTCCTTTTCTTGACTAATAACAACAACGTAAATAGAAACAAGGGCTCCAAACTACACCCAGAATTTTACATTAAGTTCTGTGTGTCAATTGTCTGGATTTTGACAGCTTTTTTACTTTTGATCTTGCTTCTCTTTTGAGTTTTGATGCAGTGACACCTATTTCCTTGGGCAAGAAACATCATTTTATATCCAATGGCATCCTCTTAATCTAGCTTGCTGTATCTGTATAGCCTATTAATTTGCTCAAGCAATACATTAATGAGAGAATAAGTAGAAGATCATGTATAACTCTTCTTCCTCCAAGTGCAAAATGCTTCCTTAGGGGACTTGTTTAATTTCTTTGTGGTATGTTTTTCACCTTTTTTTTTTTAAGTAAATGGAAATAATCCCATATTTACATATCAGACACTGACGTGTAGATCTCTGCCTGGGATCCTGCTTAAATCCTTAGAAATATTGGTGTTTTCCAGACTGTTAGAAGGAGTCAAATAAAAGCTGCAGGAAGTAGGCAAAACATATAGTCTTTAATGGGTTAAAGAATAAAACTCCAAAGAAATAATGTGAATTGCTCACCAAAGTTTTTCAGGCCTATTTTTAGTTGTTTGAACATGTTGACTCTTACATAAGATTCATTCAGAATATAAACTATTCGGTAAATATTCCCAAATGTGAAAGAATCATATTTTCACCGATTTTGTTTCTGTCTTTCACATTCTAAAACAGGCCATGAGAGCATTTCAGATATATTTCTGTAATAGTTGCATTAAATTCTAGCACTGATTCATAAGCACACATCATATATTAATAATGTTGCAGGGAAGTTAGGACTTGGGCAGAGAGAGATGTATTTAAATAAGCTCTGTATCTTGGTAAGTGAGTGTGTTGCTCTTTTTTTTTTTTTATGTCATGTCTGCTATGCTGCAAAGCTATGACTGTGCTGGTGAACTTTACAATGCGGCTACTTGATCACCGAGTTACTCCATGATGTATTTAACCACGGATACATCTATATTGTTTTTGGTAGCTGTGCTGGAGTTCAGGCTTGGCAACCCAGAGCGAAGTTGACTTTTATCCAACTGTCTAGGGAGGCAGAGGTTGCGCTCAAACCCAACCTTATGTTCCCGAGTTTCTCTGCCAGTGGAGGAAAAACCAGAATCTGATTAAAACCTGTTGAGGAACTCTGATCTCAAGTGCAAGACTGAGCTTTCTGGTGACATATGATAACCATCTTATCTCTCTGTTACAAGATGTTGAAGGTGCAGTAATGGTACTCGACTTTCCACAAGTGTAGGTCAGTCTCCTTATGTGGGCAAAGTTACAGCTTCCAAAAAGGAATTTTTTTCCCTGACTACTGAAAACTACTGAACACTTAAAAGGATATATTATGTTTTATTCAGATTGCTACTTCTTAGCTCCTACTAATTTTAGGTATAACTGCAGGGTGATTATGCATACTGTTGAAGACCAAAACTCCAAGAGAACCAGGGGGTTTCACCTGAGGAGGTATGATGTTGACGCAACAGGCTTCACTCTATAGTTTAATGGTTTTTTATGTCTGAAACACTACAGTGTAATTAGGATTAGCCTGGTCTATTTAGGTTAAAGAAATAACTTTTGCTATACTTGATTATTCATTTGTAGCACTCTAAAGTGAATAGAAAAATATATTGACATATCTCCCTCTTGTTTATGAAAAAAATCCACAGCAACCATTTAGTGACAACCCTGAAGAAGGGTAAAATAAATGCTCTGACACCCATACCTTCAATTTCACCACTATCTTCCCTAAATTCCACTAATCCGGAGCACTATGTGAGTCGCTGCTGTCTCCCGTAAGAGAAAAGAGAAGAGATGTCAGATCCTGTACTACTCGTCTCATGTGCTGCTTCCTCCAGGCAGAATTAAGAGCCAGTCTGACATAAGTGTTTCTAAGCATACACAGAATAAATAATGGGGAAGTGTTGGAGAGATTTAAAACAAAAAAAAAGCTTTCCAGCCTTGCCAAGCTAAATAATTTTAAATAGTTTTCCTTTCAAGAAACAGAGTTAAAGACCAGCATTGCAAATGAGCAAATGCCTCCTGAATATTAATCCCTGTTCCTATTCCTCTCTACCTAGGAGAGGGAGGAGAGATTGCTTCTGCTGCTGCTCCCCCTGCCCACCCACTCTGGAAGTGATTGCAACTCAATGCATAAATCCTGTCCTTTGAATCTGCATGCTTCCTGACTTGGTTCTGCAGGCTACTGCAGAGTATGGAAGAAACCAAAACTTAATTCCTCTTTCCTGAAGGAAATTGCTTTACTAAACAGCACATGTCCTTGGCTAGGTTCACAGTGTTTCCCAGATGTCGCCAGCGGTGGTCAGTGGGACTGTATTGCTCCCAAACATTCTCATACTGTAACTGTACTTGGGGCTGCACATGCCCAACTTGAAAGTGATTTGCAATGTGATCGCTACAGGGCACATACAGGATTTAATTAGTGCCACCACCACCAGGCCTGTAAGCCTGCAATTAATTGTTGATACTAATACTGAGCAAGGTAAAACAACTGTTATAAGGACAAACACAACTGAGTGGCTTTGTTCCTTTACCTGCAGGGGAGGGAAATCACTGATGATCTGCTATCATGAGTCTTAACAAAAACCATCTTATTCTTTCCTTGTTACCACAATAATTTTGACTGTTGCACACTGGGGATGGAGTGCTGCATGAGGAAAGCTGAAGTGCCAAGATGTTTCATTTCTATTAAGAAATCAAGATATGTTCAGTCTGTGGGCTGATATGAACTGAGATTACTTAAGGGGGTCACGACTGGGCAAAAACCACTAAAGCTACTTCTACTTTAATGTCAGAGAGAGAGGGCTCACGACCCCCTGTTATGTATCCTAGAGATGAAGGAACCTAGCTAGGGACCCACACAATCCCATCAAGTAGTGTGTTGCACAGAGGAAGCAAAATACAGGGTTTCCACAGAAAAGAAACATGGCAAATCTTCCAGGAAAAAAAAGGTTAAAAATCTTAAGATGCAGGATAAAACAGCATCTAGTGAAAACAATGGAAAACAAATGTTGACAAAAAAACAGGGCTTAGCACTAATTAACAAACATCAGCCTGCCTCTGAAAGTCTACATGAGGAAACATAAGCTGCTGTGTGACTCACAATATGCATCAGATGAAGCAAATTCCAAATCCATTTTGTTGGTGCCTGGAGATAAACTATTTCAAAGATGACAATTTTGGCAACAGCAATTTTATAGTCACACCCCGTGTACAGGAGGTGCTCCAGACAGCAGCCACCTTTTGGGGAAGATGCTATGCCTGGAGCTGGCAGCAGCTGTGGTTTGGGTTGAGGCTGCATGGTGACGCTGCCTCTCCACTGTAAGGTGAGCTGTTGGTGCCTCCACAGGCAGCGTAGTAGGGAAGGAGGCAACAACAGCCCCCTTAATATCGCTGCCGGCCCTGCTTGACCCTTCTCTGCCACCTACTTCCATTGCAATCAGGAAACTATTCTGCTCTGTAGATTTTGGGGAAAATGATAGATGATAGGCTATATAGGGAGATTATATTATAAAATGCATATTATATATGTAAATATATATGTGTGTATATATATACACACATACACATACTCCTTTTTCCTGAGGCATTAGCAGTTTTCTACTAACATGTTTTCTCATGGGGAAATCTACAATTTTACCCATACTCCTCGATTTCTCTTTTTGGAATTCAAAATGACATTTCACTTTATAGATTCAAGCTATTGAACCAATGTTTTTTCAGGTCAATTTGATGTTAATCTTTGTTCACCTGAATTGCTGTGAGTCCTTGCAAGTGTTCTAATTCAGGTGGTCCGTGTCCCTGTTTTCTTCCTGGGCTAGGCTTTTCCTTGGGGTGTGCTCTGTTGTGATACCCTTTGTTTGACCATTGTAGTATTTTATAAGACTCATATATTCCATGCAAAACAAAATGCTTTTATTCAAAGTATAGCTTTGAGATTCTATTTGACATTAATGTCTAAATAAAAAATATTGGCATTTCTAGTTGAAATTTTCTGGTACTTCATGTTCTACAAAATATGCATGATGTTTTGGCTTTTTGACTGAGTTTGGCACACTTTGATAAAAAACAGTGCTGAAATATCAAATGACAGTACTGAACTTCCCATTTTTTGACTAGTTCTAGCCTTTGTTTACACTATTCCAGCCTTAGTGTACCCAGTCTGCTCTGCAGCATTACAGAAACCCATATTTCATACCAGTCCACTCCATCAAGACTTCAATATGGCAATAATTTATATATACTCCTACCAATCCTACTGAAACAGAAGGAAACATGCATTGCCCAATTAGTAGTAAGCAGATAGTAGCAGACAGCAAGTGCTGATAGTAATGGCATGACAGCATCCTCAGTACAGTGTTATATCAGTAGCATGCCCATGCGAGTGACTTATACCACATGTGATCTCTTTCATCAGAAAAGAACATTTCATAGAGCTATTTGAACAGATACATTTATCTACCTCATCTCTCATAACTCTTAAACCAAACTGCTGTTGCTTTATCTTTTTTACTTCCCTTCCCCCCCACCCTTTGGTAGGAATGGCATCATATTTTCTCTTAACCTCTGTGTCTGTCACTGTATGTGTATTTATGAACCAAAGGCCCAAAGATAAGCCTTCCATGCTGGAGTCATACATTTTCCTGAATATATTTTCCTGAATATATGCATGTTGTCAAATATTTCAGCCAAGATCACCAATCTCTGCTTTAATTGTCACCACTTTTTTTTGAGAAATAAGAGTTCTGCTCAGATGGTGCTATTTTTTGTGACTAGTACATTTTCTACCTTCCTCATTAGACTTGTAGTAGCAAAATAACATTCAGCTTCTAGGTCCCATGCAAAATACCCACAAGATACAGCTGCGCATGCAGTAAAATATGAGAAATACATGTTGCATTCTCCGTTTCTATTGCATCTCTTTATATACTGTCATTCTGACTGCAGCATGGTTGTAATTGAGATCCTCTCCTGTGGTCTTCGTGCCATTTTATGAGTTTTAATTAAAATGTAACCTTTCCTGAGAATCCAAACTGTCTTTTGATGCTAGTTCACAATTCAGTTGAATTGTGCTCTGATATAATGAGAGACCAGTTTAAAATAAACAAAAAACCCCACCAAACCCCAAGGTAATATCTTTAAAAGGTTTTATTCCTGATTTTCTAGAAAACTAGCCTTACACACAACAGTTGTCCAATAAGCTAAGACACAAAAATTCAACTGTTCCACTGATCCACTTAGGGTTTTTTCTGAATGAATACCAAAATCCCAATCTTTTAGCAGCCTCATCTAAAGAAACAGCAGAGCTAAGCACGGTTGCCTCCGTAACACAATGTACCCATTTGTACTTCCTTGGTCAACTTGTGTAGGGTAGGACTCAGCAGTCCATGTCTAAAATGAGATTCATCTACTTGAAGGTAGATGTCTCAAATAGTTGGTTGAATATTAGCCTAGAAGTGTTTCTTACTTGCTACCAACTTAAAAAAAAAATCAATCTGCATGACTATTTTGGATACAGACCTGTAATAAAGATGAATCCTCTCTTTTCTCTACCAAAAAGCTGGGAATCTCATGATGCATTTCAAACAATCCCTTATGAGAAAATGGAAGAATACTTTCTCCTGGAATAAAACAACTATGATCACATATGCCAGCAGGCCTGATTGCTGGTTGAAAACACTTCCATTCAACTTATTAAATTTTACTCAAAGGAGACAGGGAATAGCCATTTGAGCAGAACATGTTATCTGAGCACTTCAACACCTCTCTGCCTGCCCGAGCGTGCTGTCTGCTACTGCTGTTGCCATTTTTGCTGCAGCTCGGAGAGAGACTAAAAAAGAGAGGGCAGATGCCACTGGGGAAATGGCACCTCATAGCATCAGCAAGCATTCCCGGTGTCCCCAGCACTGGCCGAAGTGGCAGAGCTCTGCAATATTGTGGGAAGGGATATGTTTGGCAGTTGATTGTGCTTGACACAGATGAGAATAGGCTTGGGAAGGATGGATTAGACGCCATGGGGAGGAATTGCGGATGGAGCAGGGGTATGTAGGGGGAAAGGAAGGGTCCTTAGATCTGCCCTCATGTGGCTGGAGGACCCTGCTGTACACTGCAAATTACAGTCATGTGGTGGTCATTGCCTGGCCGCCTTCTCAATGTGAAAGAAACACAGTACTTTTGGGGAGAAGGTGTGGCTGGATGATTGCAAATAGGTCAAGTATGAGCTTATCTCACCATTAAGCAAAATACAGAAAATATTGACAGCTTCCTACGGACTGCTTCGGCCCATTTCTGTGCTGAGGCAGGGTTGTGTTTGGAAAAGCAGGGCTGCTTCCATTCAAATGACCTTTGACTAGTGACTCAGTTTGCAGCCGTATGGATTGCTACAACAATCAGACCACTTGATGAAATTATCGTCTTCAGCTGCTGTTAAAAGGAATGGACAAAGGCTTTCTTCCCCATTTAAGCATTGTTTCCCTTAAGCTGGTTATGGATTTCTGACTCATTTAGCAGTTTGTACTGTAGGTTCTTAAAACACACTGGTCCTTTTTTTAGTTCTAAGGCGTTTTTAGAAATGGTTAAGGGGTATTGTTCAGCTACAGGAGGATATGAAGCCATAAAAGGGTTTTGTGGGTGATGAAACAACAAAAAAGAAATTGAGAGTATGTAGCCAGTGTTTCGACTATGTGCCAAGACTAAAAAACAGCCAACGCAGCAAAACATGAGAGAAGAATTCTTGAGAAAACAAAATCTTTTTCCTACACTGCGTATTTTGTGCAGCTACTTTTATAGATTTTTCCTCATTTCAGGATCAAGATTATAGTTCTGACTTAAACATTATTTTCCCTGGAACACCATTTTTTATCTCTTTATAAGAACTCTATTCTGTAACAGAACAGAGAACTTCCTTAAGTACAGGTAGAATCGTAACAAAACAAGACCATATGGATCCAGTCTTGAATGATAATTGTCTCTTGAAAGAAAGTGACAGCTCTGAGGTCTTGGATGTTAGCAGCTTAATTCCACTTCGACTGAAGTCAGTTGGGTTTTTGTCCACTGAATTCTGTGCGAGAGCAACTAGGCTCCAGGTGAATGGCAGTCTGAGGATGGTGATAAAAGAGGGACTGTTTTTCTTTGGTGTGACTTCCTGAGGGTTTTCTTTGCTCATCTTACAGTGTTGTGGGGGTATTGGCAAAAGTAAACTGCTGCCTAACATAGTGTCACACTTGTTTTTTAAAAAGTGCATCATAGAAATAAATTGTCTTATGTCACTTAATGTCAATGTGACAGCACAAGCCTTTAACATGTGTTGGTTTTGGTGGGTTTTTTTTCCAAATGTAGGTTAGTTTTTTCTGAAGCGCTTAAATAGTAGACAAGATAATAGACATTTTTAACAGCATGGCTTTGAAATTCATTTTTTGACTAAAAGTGATGGTTATTTCTGGAGAATGGGTAAAACTTAAGGTTTTAATGTAGGAAATTGTTTTTGTTTTTTAAAGTGTTTAGATTAAGTATTTAAAGTTGAATTAGTGTTTATTTTTTGAGTAGCTTTGTTATCCTTATAATTAGCATATACTGTACCATTTATAGGTAATATCTAAAATATTACTGTCATGCTAATTACAAGCAGTAAAACTACTCATTCTTTTAGTACCTTCTCTTTGCCTTCTGCAAGTGAGAGAAATGCACGTTGTGCATAGGTATAATCAAAAAGTTTGGGAATCAAAAGGTGTTTTGGATTAGCTAGCTGGAAATGCATTCTTTCCGTTTAAAAATAACATTGTTAAAAGCTATATTTGCTCTTGTTCTTTGAAGTCAGTAAATACTGAAATTCGTAACCCTACCTTCTTATGTTAGTAATAGGATATAAGGAAGCTACTTGCATACTATTTAAATGTAGCTAGCTGTCTGGGGTGCACAGGAAGATGGATATGAAAGCTCCATGACAGCACAAAGCAATGTTACCAAAGAGTTTGGGATGAGAGGTAAGGCTCAATACCATTTCAAAAGGCACCCTCTAATCAACCGAGTGGGAATGGCGACCATGCTGCCATATACGGAAAATATTGTCACCTCCTAAATCGCCAATGCTAAATATGTTCTTTGTAGGACTTCCATTAAGCAGCTGACCTAATACAACTTTCTTCAGCTCCTAAGACCTTGTGATATAGCAGTGTCAGGTGGGATGGCTGTAGGGTGTCAGTGGTATGCCAGGATACTGTAGCAGGGGAGGTGCATAACAGCTTTGCAATAAAACTCCTTTGCTGTAGGATGATATAGGAAAGGTAACAGTTTCCAGGGCCCATGCACACATCAAAGGGGGGCAACAGATACGGAGCTCTTGGTCAGTAAACAGTGTGCACATTCCCAATGAGTCTGTTCTGCTTGTAGCCTTCATAATCTGGTATTGTTGTTTTTGCAGTTCGTACCCACACAATCAAAAGTAGTTTCTTTAATGCTGTAGAACATAATTATAGGCCTGACAGGCTCTGACAAGTTGGTAGAGACGTTTATTCTTGCAGCCGGCAGATGCTTAAATGATTTTGTATTGGAAAATGCTGCCTGTGAATTCTGTCTTAGACTCTGTTACTAAACCCAGATTCATAATGAAGTCTAGCATGAAATATTTATGTAAAATTACTTTAATCTGTAAATAGTTTTATCTGTAAAAGATAAAAACAGCTAAGAAAATTAGTCAGGGGGATTTCAGAAGTTTGTGTTACAAAACAGTGATGTGTTTCTTTTCTGGTCTCTTAAAATTGTTACCCAGCTGGCACTTTACAGAGAGAAGTCCACAATATCCATTGCTACATGAAAGATGTTCATGTTCTGATGTATTAATAGCACTGTAACCTATCCCTCTTGGGGTCACTATGTATTATTAAAATCCTCTCACAAGACCCATTTGGAAAAGCAGAAGGCTTTATATAATAACCATGAATCAGTCATAAATAAAACACTTTCCCACAGAGTTGTCCCAAAACCAGATTGGTTCTCATCAGGAAAAGCCAAAATTGTATGCACTCACTTGTACCTGTACTGTGCTCTCTACCTCCTACTTTAAGCTGTGTTATCTCTGAAAACAAAACGAAGCAAGCAAACCCTCATTTGCTGTGAACCAACTTCAAGTACTTGGAAAGCCACAAGGAAGAGAGGGATGTCTTCAGCTATTTGAGCTCTTACTCAGAGGTTTTGACAGTGACTGAGTTTGTTTTAACAGGTTGAGTCATTATTTGGAGGCTTCGGTAGCTGGCGGTTCATCCACAGCATGGTTGAGTCTGAAAGTGACTGCAGCTTGATCCTATGGAATTGCACATTCCCTAAATATTTTAATAACAGCAAATCTTCTTGTGTCCACTTTTTCTAGCTTACACACTCTCTGATGAAGGGCACTACGGAGGCTCTGCTTATCCTTACCATGAGGGACGCATAAATCTCAACCACCGACTCTGCTTACAACTTTGTTTTTCATAAGGTTTCTAAAAGTAATCCCTTCCTAGCCACTAATCTGACCTAGTTACTATAAACTGATTTCTCTAGGATGAAGGGGCCAGTCTTTCCTCTGGGACTACTGTAGTGGGAGTCACACAGATTACTTCATGAGTTTTATACTCATCTATGACCGCATAATTTGGAAACTATCCACTGAAGTGTTTGTATAGCCTATGTGATGGAGATACCTGTGTATACCAAAAATATTTAAAAATTAATGGTCTTGGTCAATTCCTTTCCAGTTTGGAGACACGAACTGCTTGTTTCAGTCACAGGATTTTGTTGTTATTTGCTCATTTGTTTGTGCTTGTGGGTGGGTAGAAATTTGTCAAGGGAAAGCTCAATTAAAAAAAAATAATTTGGTTCTGAAACTAATGAGATTGTGATCAGTTTTCTCTCTTGTAAGTGTAATCTTACAAGATGGGCTTAGCCGCTCTGAAAGTTGTGACATCATTAGTTGGTGTTTAACTGTGTCAGTGGAAATGAGGTGTTGTAGAAAGGCTTGGACAAGGGAAAATGGTAGTTCTATGGCGGCCAAGAATAACCCTAAGAAGATTTGTTTTTCTGAACAGGGACCTTCACCTCTGTATCCAGCAGACTATTGGAATAGGAAGCAGAGTATTGCAGGGAAGCGCCTCTGTGATTTGTGCTTCCAACTGCGTAAAGCTCCAAGATAAGCATGGCAGTGTCTACAGATACTTAGGTGATATTCTCCTCTCTGGTCCTGTTTTTTTTTCTAGACATGCAAACAAGTGGGCTTTCTCGCTACAATGGCTATTTGGGCGATGTCTTAAGGAATCCAGATGAGACTAAATAAACCCCAGTTAGAAAATCTGAGGACAAATGTCTTTGAAAGGAGAGAAGAAAGCTGCTTCTTACCAATGTTACTCAGTCTTGTGTAGGTTGTTCAGCTGTAGGTAGATACCATGCCTCCACATGCTGTTTTCATAGAGGCACTGAGAAAGCTGAGGGATGGTGCTGTTTACGTGTGATAAAAAGGAGACTTAGAGCTGTGGGTTGGCGCACAGACTGCCAGCACAGCAGGGTTTGTTATCTTACTGGCTCTCCCAGCAGCTTCATACAGACAGTGGGTAATGTGGAGGAAAGATCTGATTCTTGAGGACTCCTCTGATGAGGACTCTGGAAGTGAAAGAGCAATTTCCCAGACCTCTGCTGCTTAAGTGCAGCAAAACAATATTGCTATTGACTGTTGTTCGTTCTCTCTGGCAAAGGTCATGGAGTAAGCATGAGACATAGTGTTTTGATTTTGTTATTGAAGTCTTGGAAGGATTAAAGCCATCAGGCTCTCCTCTACTGATGAATGCAGTAGAAGGAAGCCCAAGCCTTTCCTCCAGAACAGTAATTGTTTTGATTTTTGGGTCTTCCATATAGTGCTTATTATTCATACAGGTCTCATAAAGCTTTTGGTAGAAAATAAATTTTGCCCCAGACTCAGTTAAAGGAAGCAATGCTAGCATTTTCCTGCATGCTGGAAGTTACCAGTAAATAGTTCCAGTCCCTTGGATTGTATAGGAGAAGAAGGAGGAGGCTTTCTTTTTTCAGAAATTAAAAAAATGATGGAGATTTGAAAGGCGAATTACAGAATATCACTTCCTGCAGACAGGAATACAGTGTGTAACTGCCAGATTTACCCTAGATTACATGCACATTATAGAAAGGTGTTTCCTCCTATGCTTTATTGCTATATCTATTGGATATCTTGGAGTTCTTATATCTCTGTCGGCACCTGTGAATTAGCTTGTAAAGAACACTTTTTCCAGGCATCTGCCTTTAGTGTCTATGAAATTCACTGAAAAGAACAGGACTAGACAACTCAAGAAGGAATTGCAGAATTATTGCCATGTTTGCTTATAAAACACACAGTTCAGATTCCTATCATTACTTGCAATATGCAGACACTCTTGATCCTCATGCACTATACACTAACCTCCCATGAGAATGTTTACTTACCATGCAACTCCTTATTTCCTTTCAGAAACTAAAAAATAATGATGTGGTCATTTCACTGAATGCGTGCTGTATGAAAATTATTCTGGAGTCTGACAGCAATCATCCCAAAGGCTTGCTCAGGGCTATTGAAATGTTTCTATTTCTGATGGGAGTTGCAGCTAAACCTCTTAATGTGATAAGAGGCATTAAGAATATAAAAAGGCTCCAGCAGGTATTTAAAGCATTGGAAGGTCTGATTTTATAGCCTCTAATCACATATTTACAGTGCTTCATTACTCTAAATTAAAGGTGTGGTAAGCAAAGCAACAGCCACTTTCCATAGAAGTCAAGAGAGGGCTGCCTGCCTCGGCTGAGCAAGTGGCTATATTGTTCAGAACAACAAGCCAGAAAAGACCTATTTTTTCCACCTTCTGGGAAAAAATAAAGGGAAAGAACTGAGGAGAGAGGAAAGGAGGGCAGGGAGCAAGGAAGGGAAAAGGAGGAGGAGAATACATATATCTTGCCAAAGCTCATGTTAAGATTCCATAATTGAATACAGCAGGTGAGGAAATGTAGAAGTTCAGTTTTCTATTATAACATCAAGCTCCCTGCACAGCACAGACTATATACTAACTTGCATCTTTCACTTTATTACCAGTTATTCAAAACAAGACATGTAGTTAAGGTCAAATTACCTTAATACGGTTAATGTCTGTATTTCCTAGCAAAGGAACGTTTAATACTGAAAAATAATATTATAGCATCCTAGATTTTTGTATTTAATTTCCCAAAAGCAAATTTAAAAGAATTAAGTGCAGAAAATAATTTAAAAAGGCTTGCAGCACTAGTCCTGGGAAGTTACACAATCGTTATTTTTGCAACTCTGTAGCCTGTATGCACGTGCCTTCTGTAGACAGAAGAATACAACCAACCCAGAGCTGTATGACATCATTTTATTTGCCTTGCATCTAGAAAAATGCATTAGGGATTAATGTACCTAGAAACCTGTTCATGCTTTTTGCTCTTGATGGTGGCTACCCATTCAGGATTAGGTCCTCCACTGCATTCTAGGCTGTGCTTGCTCGGTGGTCTTGGAGGACATAGCTACATTGTGGTGTAGGCTGGGAACTGCTCTAGTTCCCAGTGTAAGAAGCTCACAGCAGGAATAAATTATATCCCTGATAGCTGGGGACCCAAATGGCTGTTCTGGCATCCAGAAATTGTTGAGGCAAAGGCAGGATGCGTCTTTGACAGGAAAAGCAAGGGATCTGATACTAGGAAACCAGCACAGAGCTATATAGCCCATTACGCTATTGTAAAGAGGGAGTAGATGCGATCTTGGGATGCATGAGGAGGAGAACAGGCTGAAGAAGAAATGACAGAACCCTTCAATCTTACTGAGCATTGATAAGACTTTAGATGAAACACTGAGGCCAGTCCTAGGCAGTACATGTTAAGAAAGGTGTGCACCAGCTGCAGAGAGTGCGGGGGAAGAATGATCAAAGCATGGCTTGCAGCTTAGGCATGTTTAGTCTAGAGATAGGAAGTACAGCCTAGATATTAGGAAAGAAATTTTAACAATAAGGATGGTGAAGCTTTGAAATACATTGCCAAAGAAGGCTGTGGAGTCTCTCATTGGAAGTTTTCCAAAAGACTAAGTAAATGTCTGTTAAAAATGATGTAAGTATATTTGATTCTCCCTTGGAACATGGAGAAGGAGTAAATTATGCTTAAAGGGATGAAATAAACTAGCGATTTTCAAACTCTGGGTCATGCTACTCTTGAATTCAAAGGAGTCTTTAAAGTGTTAGCAGTGGCTACATCTAGTAGTAATTGACCTTGAAGTTTCTGGCCCCTATTCACATAATTGTTGCGAGAAGATATATAACCCGAAAGGGAGTTGTGCTTTTCAGAAGATGAAAATCATTGTAATAAATGGCTTTTGAAGGTTTCTCCTGGCCTTCTGACTCGGTGATCCCACAGAACTGCCGCTAGAGCAATGCAAAGCAAAGTGGGCAGAGCAGATCTGAAATTCACATTTCAATTTAGGTTAATCTCTAGCACTCATTTTTAATGGACAAAAATATATAATGGTCATTGCTGCAACATTTAAGCTAAATGGCCATTGGTGTTTAAAGTTGTAATAATTTTTTTATAGCTACTCAAAATGTTTCTGCAGAAAGACATGCAAAAATATTGTATTTTTCTCCTCATGTAATTTATAAAATGGCCAGAAACATTAGTTCAGTCTTGTGGACAAAGAATAATTACAAAATGTTCTACCCTACAGGCATTTCTTTAAAAAGGTGTTTGTGTAAGACAGAGCATGGCAAAACACAGGAATTTTTGAAAGTCTACCATGAACAAGTCTCCTGTTTAGTTTCAGTAATAGAGGAAGACTGCTAATTCTGAAACTCGGACACAAATGAAAACATCTCTAGAGTGCATGAGTGAACCATGAACTAGTCAGTTAATTTAGGGGAACAATGCCTGAGTGAAAACCACTGCCTGTACCTTAGGAAATGACCATGTATTTACATCATTTGAACCTGGGTTTTATAGTAATGGCTCATCTCTGTTACTGGCTTTTAATGTATGCACAACAAAAGAAATATGGTTTTCTGAGTAAAAAACATAAAAAGAAAAAGGAAATCTAAGAAATTATACATTATAACAAAAGCATAGAATAATTTAGATTGGAAGGTTCCTCTGTAGGTCATCTTGCCCAACCACGTGCTCAAAGCAGTGCTGACTTCAAAGTTAGATCAGCTTGCTCAGTGGCTTCTTGCATTTGAAGTTTGATTATGTCCAAGGATGGAGATCCCACAGCCTCTCTAGATGCATGTTACAGTGTTTGAACACCCTTATTGTAAAAAAAACAACCAAACAAACCCCCCCCCCAAACCTTATATCAGAATTTTTCTTGCTATAATTTGTGTCCATTGCCTCTTGTCCTTTTGTTGTGTAGCCTTGAGTAGAGTCTGGCTCCACTATCTATCCATCCTCCCATTAGATAGTTGAAGGCAGTAGCTAGATCTCCCCCCCACCCCCCCCGCCCCCAACTTCAGCTTTCTCCATGGTGAGCAAACCCAGTTCTCTCTGCCTCACCTCGTACATAACCTGCTCCAGCCCCCTAATCATCTTGTTAAGTCGGTATCTTGCTTGTATCTTTGGTGGGGAGCCTAATATAGCCTCACATGTGCTGAACAGGGAGAAATTACCACTTTCCTCTAATTTTTAGCATCATTCCTCCAAATGTGACATCTAGATCACTTTGGCATTAGCGAGGTGATTCATACTGCTAGTTAAACACCTGCCATGCCTGGTTGTGTGTCCAGGTGATGAGTAGCGGAAGGCTTCTAATTCTCTAATGTTTTCAAGGTAATTGAGCAGTGGTCAGGGCTCCTTGTAAAGAGTTGCCTGTTTTTAGCACCAGACATCTATGTCTAGTTGCCTCATTTTACCACAGCAAAAAAATTGATGTTGAGAATCTACTTGCATTCTGATCTCATGCCTGACCATGTACAACTCATGTTTCACATAAGGTGCATGGTTGCACCTTCTGGTGTAGTCAGAGATAGGGAGTTTAAGAGGATGTAGTGACAAGTGTCTTTAAAAAACCAACAAAACCCCCCAACAATGCAGGAGTTGTTCTCTCAATGTAAGTTCATAGAGGTATTTCTGAATATAGGGCTCACTATCCCTCAGTACCTCTCATCTGGCTACTAAGATCAGAAAACTCTATATAGGTCTAAGCACAAAGATCAGATTCATGGTTTTTTTCAGTACTTGAGGTGTTTGGATCCATCATTATTATTTAGGCCTGCATATTATATTTTCAAATGAGATTTAAAATAATATTTTGCCTTTTTCCCCATTCTTTCTTTTCTTTGTTTAAGAAGCCTCTTGTTTTGTTTTGTGGTTGTTTCTCCCCCCCGCTTCCTTCTCCTAAGCTTGTCCCTTCTTTCCACACAGAAGAATTGCTGTGGCCTGGTATCTTAGATGCATTGGTTGAATATTGCTGTAGTCATTAAAAAGAATCATGGCTTGCTTTATATGTATTGATACACAAAATATCACTGAGAAACCAGGAGAGATTTTGTATAGAGCTACTGAAGAAATTTTCCTTTCTAGAGAAAAAATACTCTCTAAAAAAAGCTGACATGGATAAAACTGATTAATAAGTTCTTTTTTTCTTTTTTTCTTTTTTCTGCATACCTACCATAAGGTATTTTTGCTTAGCATCTGGGTAAGATATTTATATAAACTCAGACCCTAGGAATGCCTATTTCAGACTTATCCTAGGAGAAAGAAAGAAGAAAGAGAAAAAAAAAAGAGAAAACATTTAGTTCTAGTTGAATCAAAATTAAAAATAAACCCAAACCTGTTTTATTGCAGAATACTTTTATATCCATTCAGAAGGCAGGACAATGCTTTTTTTTTTTAATATATATACTTTTATTACGTTTTTGTCACTGTTCTATTGCATCAATAACAGGGAAATAGAAGCAGCAAAGCATTACTGCGCTGCATGGCTAGGCTTGCTCTCTTTGTGTGCTCCCATGTGCACATGTATACAGGCAAATCCAATAATTAATGTCAGCTGGGACTTTGCCAAAGATAATTATGGGTCAAAGTTTCTAATATATGTGCTGAAAAGGAGTTGGAGCAGGTGTAGAAGCTACACAGGGCTTGTCCCAGGTGGAAGTACTTGCTGAAGTATTACACATCACTGACGACCAGATCAGTGCTGCTTTAAATGCAAGATGCATGTTTTCTTCTCTGAAACAGAAAAAAGCTAATGAAATGACATGGCAAAAAAATGATTATCGCATCAATGCTATAAAAACTATGGTTCCAATGAAGATAGCAGAAGCTGTTTTAAATGTCTTGGGACACAGGGAAGTCTTAACCATTGAATGTGGAAGTTCTGGCGTGTGGACTATAAACTGATTGCATTTTATATAGAACCTAGTCATAGCTATCAGAACATGAACGCCTTTAGCTGCATTTGATTCTTGTCAAGAAGAGGTTCATAATTTCATAGATACATGTTTGAATCTTTATTACTAAGGGTGTGCTTGGCATAATTATCTGGTTTGATTCTTTTGCAAAGAGGTTCTCTGGAAAATCTTATCTGTGCAACGGTCTGATTCTGTCATTATTTGGATTTGTACTCTAATACAGTGATAAATACAGTGAAGACTTCATTCTAAAGTGATTTTTTTTTTAAAGTAAGATTCCTTAAAGATTAAAATATATTTGAAAAATATATTCTGAAGTATACTTAGTACTAGTGCTCAACATGAGTTTTTCACACTGAACATATGCTTTTGATAGGATGAAGGGCCCAGGGCAAGTATGCAATAGTACAAACTGCCTCAGCATAAATCACAAAGAAAGTATCATTACTAGCCTAATAAGTCTGTCTCTTGCTAAGATTACCAGGAAGAAGGCCACTTGGCAATAATGGTGAGTGATATATGGATAACAGTGTGGTAGGAACTGAAAAGAGACCAAGTATTCAATTTATTTCTTTATAGTAATGCCTCTTTAGACAAACCCTTTGTAACAGATTAGATCTCTTCGATACATGATCCAGACATAGATGATGATAGGAAGTAGCTCAAGTTTTTTCTTCCAAATATAGTATAAGTCATGTTGGCAGAATGACAGTGCTTCTTGCTGTTTCCAGCCATCAGTTTGTTCTCTGTGAAAGACCAAGTAAGGATTTTCTGTGCACCTCTGCACCTGTTTCTTTTGTATCATCCTATCACTTCATTTGACCAATGTCAAATTGATAAATTTGACACCACCTAGTAATTTCTACAAGTGCCTCCTCTTGTTTTCTTGGTTGCAATTTTAGAGTCTTCTCAGAAAACAAAAACTGGAGGGAGAGGAGAGGAAAAGAAGAAAAAAAGAAATATTTCAAAGTCATTTGGATACCAGGCCCCCTGGAAGTTTCAAAACCTGAGAGCATGCTCTGAAGTGTTAGCAGGGACTGTGCCAGAATGAGCAAGCTTTAATTCCTGTATTTAATTCCTTGAGTCTGATAAAATTGTGGGTTAATTCAGAAGGATTATAGTTTCAACCTAAATTCCATCTAAAGATGTTGGAAAGCTGATGTTCTAATCAACTATGAATGCCCTTTACCAATGTGACATTCTTCTCTGGGGTAGACCAACACTTTAAGAAAGAACACCTCATTTTTGTTACTTGTGACATAAATACAATAACTTCTGCTGTTGCCAAAGGTTCTATGTCCAAATAGCTGTCTACTTACATTTCTCAAGAGCCAGTTCAATGGTGCACTGAGTAGAAGCCATTTCAGTCTGTTAGTCAATCTTTGATAATTTTTGGCAGCCACACAGAGTTTTTGGCACTCTTTTACAAAGCGTTGTTGCCTAGACTTGACAGGAGTTAAGAAAGCAGTCAAAGACTGGACTATTTGGGTTACAGAACTCTTTTCTGGCATTGAATCACCTTAATCCCTGCCAATCTTAATTCATTTTTCAGAATTCTATGGATTTTTTCCCACCTTTTCTTCAATATCTATTTTCCAGCTTGCTGGCTGTGCATGATCACATTCTTTCTCTTTCTCTCTATCCTAGCCTCCTTTAAAATGCTACTCCAGGGACCAGCAAAAATGGGTTGCCAGATAGAGCATTATCTCTAATTACAGCCAAAAAATACTCCTTGAAACAATGTGGAATAACTATTTTAAAAGAAGGCTGCCCAACTGAGGCAGTAATGAGCACAAGTGCGATTACTTAGACAGGATAAGAAAAAGTTCAAATATGCTTGGAGAATTTTTTTTCAGTTTTTTTGGTTGTGGTGTTTGGGTTGGGTTTTTTTTTTTGGTTTGGAGTGTGTGTGTGATTCAGTTGTGGGTTTTTGGTTTTGTTTTGGTTTTTTTAAGATTACATCTTAAAATATAGAACCTGATTAAAGCACTGCTGCCTGTTGAATTCTGACAGTTTTAAAAATATCCTTTTGAAGCCTAAAATGTTGGTTCCTAAGACTGGAAGTTTGATAGGATTCTCTGGAAGTTACTTAAATTCTTATACTTAATTTTTCTTTGAAGATAGTAATTCTCTAACCTTCCCAACCATTCAGTTGATCACTCAGATACTGTTTGGCATTGATAATAGTAGTTTCTAAGTAACCCGTGTGGGCCATTTTACAAGATAGGAGCATACAGCTAGTGTCAAGGATATTGAAGTTGCTGTGCAAGAAAATGTACTGATGCAGGAGATCAAAAGTTTAAGCTTTAGCAGTTGCTGCTAATCACATGCCCCAATTCTGTATTTGAACAAAATTCTTTCGTCATATCAGTTCAGAAGACAGTTGCAGTTTCAGTTCTGTGAAATTCTATCATAGAGGTAGGCCACTTTTTTTGTTGATTAAAATGAATGTAATTGAAATACTAATACAAATTCATCATGCTGATGGACAAGTTAACTATTGGTCTCAGCATCAACACCAGAATCAGGATAAAAGGCAATATGAAGAGTCTTTGTGCCTTTTGTGATGAATTTTCCTGGAAATTTTGTAGGACTGTGTTCCAGGTTACAGTTTAATTTGTTTTTATAGCTTGTATCACAATGATCACACCACTTTAAAAAGTTAGCAAGATATACAAATTTTATAGACAGATCATCGTTTTCAGTGTATCTTTCAGAAATTTGTCCTTCTGATGAATTCAAGAATGGCTAACATACCAGCACAAAACAAAGCCAAAAAAAAAAAAAAAAGATGTAAGCAAAGTTACTAAGATACTTCTAATATGTTTGAGCATTGGAATGTGTATTCTGAGACACCTGTAAAAAGCACTGAGGTTTAGGCGGCAGGATAAGGTATCACTCCATTATCAGTTCAGGCATTCTTTCTTAAACATAATCACATTACTTCCAGGTATACAGGTCAGAAAGATACGTGGTCATTGTTTCTTGAGGTGTCTCTTCTTCTGATGTTTTGAAACAATTGCAGAGGCACTTTGAGATCTGTTTTTCTAACAAAATTAATGAAATACAAGTGAAGAAGCATAATGCAAACACTTTTGTTCATCCTTCACTGATTGCACATATTCGGAAGAAATGTGTTTATTTCTGGCTGTGTTCAGTTCCAGGGTCTACAGTTCCTATTTTTAGCAGCCATGCACTATTGTTAATCTGAGATTTTTGACTATCCAATGAGTCAGAAGGTCTGACTGCCCAGAGATACATGAGTCAGACAGGCAAGAATAGTCTGTTCTTCTTCAAGACACCAGGAGACATAGATTTAAAAAGGAGGTTTCATACTTAGTGAACAATACAAGTGGAAACATAATGTATAAATAGAAATCCTTTTACCCTTCACATTGGATTCTTTTCCCAGGAAACTCTTGTCCCAAAATTGTTACTTACTACACTATCTATTTGTATATGAAAAGGGATAGCTTGTCACCCTTCTTATTCTTTTCATATCCCCTGTCTATTGGTTAGTTAGTGTATTTCTGGGACACACAATCCTCTCACTGTGACATAGCTATTCCCACACTAAAAGAAGGAATACGTAGAAGCCTAGAGAAGGGGTGTGGGTCAGGGAGGAGAATTTCATAAGCATTTAAATTTGTCTTCTGAAATTGTCTCTCTGGGAAGGGCAAATTCCATTAAAACAGCAAAGACAGAGGGGTGTATGTGGTCCTGAAGCTTCCTTCTGCAATGTATTATGTTTAAAAATAAATATTTTGGGTTTTATTTTCAAATGCTAATATGTGAAGCTTTCTGACTCTATTTGTGACAGTGGAAAACTGTTAATAGCCATAGGGCTACATATAACATGTAATCTAGGTATGTAACAGCAGCCTGTAAAAGGATGAATGTTACAAATTGATGTTCAGCCCCAGCCTCTGCAGAGTTTCCCTGAGGAAGGCAGAAATGTCCAACCAGCTATAAAATTTGGTCGATTCTGAGCTGGGGATCAAGTTTCATAAGTAAATGCAAGATACAAATCCAGGCTGGAATGCTTAGTAATGGAATAACAGTTCTTTGGCAGCTCAACAGTTCAGGAATGAAACAAGGATACTATTACTCAAAGGCCATCGGTTTAAAAACTCTCTAAATCACAAGAGACTAAAAGACATGGTGGTATTCAGAGGAACAGACATTGGTGATCTTAGGTCTAATTAGACCAGCTGGGAACACAAACAGCATCAGCTGGCTGCCTTTTGGTCAATTTTAGCAGAAAGCCATAAGATAAAGATTAAAGTTACCTACTCTTTGGGTGAAGAAAGCACATGAACCTCTTAAGAATCCAGAAATTCTTTTTCAGAACGAGTTACTAAGTGATGCAAGGAAAATGCATTTTCTAATGTCTGTATATTTAGAGAGAAGTTCTGAAGACCTCCATGGGCTTCAAAGTTGAGTGAGAGCTTAGTATGCTTGGAGTCCCCTTCAGATTTGGTTTGAGACAAAGAAGTCTCACAAAGTGATTTGGACAGCTAACTCATGGAGCTATTTAGAGAAGTAGTGGCCTGTAAATGAAGCAGAACTGAATTAAATGTGTAGTAAAATAGTTCCAATTATTTTCAAAAAATAAAAGCAATTGGCTTTTTATTTAGCCTTTAGTTCGATGTCTGTAATATTCATGTCATCTGTTAAGCCCTCCTAGGACTTGAAGTGGTCCATGGTTTCTTTTGAGCCACATATCTTCCATGTGACTAGGAGATTAGAGTAGAATAGAATAGTTCAGTTGGAAGAGACCTGCAACGATCATCTAGTCAAACTGCCTGACCATTTCAGGGCTGACCAAAAGTTAAAGCGTAGTACTAGCAAGAAAACTTGTTTGAACTACCTGCATTCCTGGAGCTGTCTGTTCTTAATGTGTCTTCAAGAGCCACTTCTTTTTTCTGCCTCATGGTCACTTGGGTGTTATTTCCAACAGCATAGCTTTGTCGTCCAAACTGAAAGGCTGCCCGAATAAGGACATTGTCTTGTAAATAGTAATGAGTACATCAGTTTTTCATTGCTGGAGGCATCAAGATGTATGACAAAATTCATCCAAGTTCAGTATTTTCCCACATAACAATAGGGTACACGCATCCAGACTTTACTGGATATGGCTCATCTGTATTTCAATTGTTTCTTCCCCCTCAACAAAAGTTCTAGAAAGCATTGCCTTTGTCGAGAAGACTAATCAGAGCCAGTATTTTCACAAAGATGTTGCTGACGGTGCTAAGCCAAATAGAAGAATCTGCACAACAGTTACTGATGGATGTCAGTATTGTTCCCAAAAAAGGAACTTTTGTGCATTGTAGTACACACGTCTTTTGGCACATACTTGTTTCATGAAAAGTGCCTTTAAAGATGGAAGTAATTTCATTTCTTTGAGCCAAGGGATGCCAATTTTTGATGACTGATCAACATGTGATATGCAGAGATTAATAAAAAAAATTAACTTTGCATAATTGAATGGTCATTTCTTCAAGTGAGTGGTCAATCAATCTATCATCTCACCACAAATGTGTCATCTGACTTCACATTCAATTGAGATGAAACTGATAAAAGGAATATTAAAAGTTCCCCACGGCTTTTACACCGAGGCCAGTTATGTCCTTGTTTTGCTTGACATCTAATTGTCTGGACAATTTCAAAATTATTGCATTCATGTGACTTCTGTATTGATGTTCTCCTGTTGATCTGCCATTCAATCTCAAGCCAAAGCTACTTAAATCACAACAATGCCTATGTCAAAGCCAGGCTTAAGCAAAAACAATAATTAAAGCTAGGAAAATTATACGAAATATTTTTCACAAGTTTGTTTGTGGAGTCTGTATTTAATTTTGATTACTTATATTCACCCCTAAACTGTACCCCTTCATAAATTCATTAAATAAAACTAATAACTCTTTCAATAGTGAATTTTTATTAATGAGAATGATTGAAAAAACTAATTTTGGATCCAGAGCTAAAATTAATTTCCAATGTGATAATTTCAGGTGGAAGCAGAAATAATAGATTAATCTACCATTGAGTACATGGTTATAATATTAATCCAGGTGATCTGGGAATAGAAACAACACAAGTTGGTTGATATTAGATGTCAGGATAATTTGAATTGAATTATCATGCAGGTCAGCAAAAATAGTTAACCAGCAATCCATAGATTTGAAATACACTAAACCGTTAAGGCAAGTGTAAATATTGTGATCTGTGTGGGGCACAATTCATAAGAACTGCTCAATTTATTGAATAAATTGTCTGTAATAATTGTGTGCACCACTGTAGATTTGCAAAAGCACTCAGACTGGTATCACTGTGTTTTTCAATAAATGGGTGATTCCAAGCTATGTTGCTTTACATATAGGGGTAACATTGATTTTGTTAATAGTTAAATAGAGAAACCTGTTGCACCTCTTCAAAAGAGCTGTATACTTCTGTCAGCAGAGCAGTACTGAACAAGGGCTGGGGAAGTAGCAATAGTGAGTTCAGGACTGTGGTACTCTGGAAGAACTGTATGAGAGCAGGGGGTTGGAGGTGCAAGGGTGCTGGTTTATATCCCTGGACAAATTTTAATGCTAGCATGATATGGCATAGCAAAAAAATGTTAGAGGAACATCATCTAGAAGGCCAGATGATCTTGCATGTTGCAATTAGACTGTTCAGAGAGAAAAGTTTATGGAAATGAGCCATCACTAGCCTACACTACACCCCGGTCAAGGCAACAACATGGCCCCTTTGTTTTCATGGGGAAAAAAAAAAACCCAAACCAAAAGAAGCCCCCAACAAACCAAAACCAGGGAAGGAGGATATACAGGAGAGGTGAAAAAGAGAATGACTGTGTTCAGACCAGGTCTGGAAAAATGAAAAACAGGGGCATGGACTCCAACTCAAGAAATGGAGGGAGGACCCCTGGTTAGGGCTCACTCCTCTTCCTCTGGGACCCCATCAGTTGGATCCTTTGGCCTGTCTGGTCTAGTGCAGGTGTACTGCCTGCTCCTTCAGTAGCAAGCAGCCTGAATCCATTCCAACACCCACAAGTTCCCTGGACAAAACTATTCTCCATCCAAAGGGAAGAAATTTGAATAGACACAATAATAGGAACTGATATATCTGCTAAAGAAAAGACGACCTAATAGATTATTTTCAAATATTAGACAAGTAGAGGATTCCTTCCTATTAAATATTATCGCTTACGTCTCTTCTCTTCTGTCCATCAAGTGTTACTTTGTGACAATCTGTAGCTCAGAGATAATTGTTAAGTTTTATTCAAATTACATTACTAACCCTGTAACTCATACTGTGCATAATCTTAGCTATCTAAAATGATTCTGTGGGAGGGATGGTTTTCAATTTAAGCCAATATTTTTAGCCTTTTTTCCCCCTCCATTGTGTAACATTTAGCATCAAGCCCTAACATACAGATCAATGATTTGAGGTAATAAAAATTCTTGCTAAAAAATTTCATACTTTTCCTCTTGAATATGCTGTGCTAGTATTCTTTAGAAATTGTTAACTAATGTGATTTGGCAAAAGCATCTTCTGGAAGTTTCATTATCACTTTACTGATGTCAATTTAGTCTTTAACTAAAAAAGCATCTACTTTCCATAGTTTTATCATGATGTGTAATTTCTTTTCCATGCTAAAAGAGATGAAAGATTTTAGAATTTACAGTTATGACCATTAATACTATTTTCTTTTACTGGAGCTGCAGTCTGTTACATGAGCAAAAGAAATGGTTGCTAAATTTCTCTCACTATCTGCTTGCCAAAAAGTTATAGTCTCCAGCTGGAGTTACTCCAGATTTTCACTAATATAGATAGAAATAGAGTGAATTGCAAATGTTTCAAGATGGAAAAAGATCTTCAAACTTTAAACCTGAAATATAAGGTTCTGATTTTTATCTACAATGATGAAGATTAGAAATGACCCCTAATAAAACTAGCAGAATTAACACTAGTGCAAAGTCAATGCAAATGAGATTAGAATCAGGTGGTATGGGAAATGATCCTTTCCTGTCAGATCCAAAATCTGGTTTAGGCTTAATTTATGCCTGGGCTAGGAGCCAAGAAGATTTTTCTCATGAATAAACAGGCATTGGTTATGGGTTAAGGAAAGTAGAGGGTTTGTTGTTGACTGTTTGGCAGCATCTACCTTGACCATAAGTTGTTGTCAGTTTATTTCTTAAATTTGTCCAAATAGGGCAATTTATATTGTGAAGGATAATGTATATCGATCAATACAATTATTATTCAGTTGCTAATCTGGAGAGAATAAGATGGAAGCTGCAGGCAATAAGGAGAGATGTGAAAGAAGCACATTCATATTCAGTCCCCACAGAGAGGGAGCAAACAGAATCAACAAATACATAAGAAGTATGTCTAATGAAAGGCGCAGGATGAAAGCTTTCAGCTCACAAAATTGGATTGACTGTTATTACTGAGGTTGGCTCTACCACTGATGTTGTAAAAATCAGAGTGGGATTTTATCCTGTTTTGTTCCATTCCCACTGTACCAAGGTAAACCATAACATTGTTTTAAAAGTGAAATTTTGTTGTAAGCCTTCATAAATCGCAGCGTGAAACCACGTCTAGAGCATTAAAATAATTTTATAGCAAAACCACTTAGGATAATTTGATAAGGTGCTCTGACTCCAGAAGAGTAAAAGTCCTCTTGGTATTGATTCTTAGCAGAGCTTGAATAAAAATTTCAGAAAAAGAGGAAGCCTGGGGAAGAATTCATACAGGATCTACTTATCTACCATGCTTTATTTCAGAATCCACTTCAATGGTCTGACGGCTTGCGCACATTGTTCGTAAATCCCGATAGCCATGTGGTCTGTATTTGTAGAGGGATTGGTACCATATGGAGAAGATTTAAAAGTGTGTGCTAAATGCATAATCTCATACAATATTTCATTACAAAATATGTAAAGCTTTTCCAGGTACGGAAGGAAAAAACCCAAAGGTCTCTTAGAATATCACTGCTTTTACTCCCATCGCCAACTTTGATAGAAATCCTTTACTTAGGCGTTTTCAGACAAACTCCTTCTGAAGGCAAAAATTGGTAAGAACTCTAAGATTCCACTTAGTTTTCCTTCTTCTTTTTCTTACTAATGAGAATAATTTTATCAAATATCTAATTTTAATTCATATATTTTTGGCTTCTGCTTCCATATCTGAAATTTGCAAGGTATTTATTGTATGCTTTTGAAATGAGTGTGGTGTCCCAGAAGTTTCTGATTGTAATGAGGATAAACATGATTAAAGGAGCTCCTAAAGAGGTAAATGATAATTTTTTTCAACAAATGAGCTAGATACAGATCTCTTGAACTCAAGCACTTTTTGGTCATCTAAAAATTTGATTTAAAGATGTAAATTTAAAATTGTATTACCACCAGGAAAGCCTAGTTGCCAGCTATATAATTAATCCACTAGATCATGCCACCACTTAGCTCTGCTATTAAGAAATGTGTGTCTGTGTAGCCTCTCTGAAATGGGGCCTCCTGATGAGATAATGTATTAGGGAACAATGACGGGTTGTTATATAATGAAACTAAACTCCCTATAATCTATGGCTGTGCTGGTTAAACAGAAAAAAAAATGCTGTTCAATCTATTATTTTGAGAGGTATTATTCTGTGCTTAGTCCCTCCTTTAAAAAGCACTGTAAAATAGCTTTCCAGGATCCCTTTTCCGAGGTCAAAAGCCTACTGCATGTTGTTGTGAAAGCCTAGATGTAAGCACGAATGGGCAACAAGTAGATAAAAGGTTGAATTGTCAGAGAAGAGAGACCAGAGTTTCAAAACATAACAGGTATCTGAAGATGCAGATGTGTGCCTAATGAGATTTTCTAAAGTGCCTAAGCAGGTTAGGGCCTGGGAGATGTATGCCTTACTTGGTTAGCTGTGTCTGAAAATCTCCCTTGGCTCTATTAGCCCTTTCAGTCTTCTCAATAGCTTTGAAAATTTGGCTAAGGGAGCTGAAAATCTGTTTTCTCTGTTCTAGAAACCTGGCAAGTCCTGGGTGTTGGGGAAATTCCAGTGATTTCCAACTGGCAGATTTAGTTATCTGTCCTCTTGGTTTATAAGCATGTGTTCCAGACAGTGCAGGCCATTACAATAGCCAAGAATTCCTTTCTTTTGTGTTTTTATAGTATCTGCTCAATGTGGTAAACTTTTGTGAGGTTTTGTGAGGTACGTATGCTGCCATACAAACCAATATGCAGGCATAAGACAATAAGATACGCTATTGGTTCAGGAACACTCAAGTGTTAGCAAGTGTGATACATATATGTGTTTGCTTTCACTTGATCTGCCCCTCAGCAATTCACAGGGAGTCTAAAACCTGGACCTTTACAAGCTGTTCTTGCCTTGGCTCCCACTCAATCCAGGGAGCAAAGGCAATCATATTCCTCTGTTTGGCTTCTCCAGTTCTGAGGTTGCTACCTGGTATAAATTAGTGCTTTTTGCTATTTTTGTAAATCATGGATTCAATTCTGTCTTCCATTCTTAGCATGGACTTCTGGTTGTCACTATCTCCTTATAATCGAAGGAGACCATCTGATTTTTTTTTTTTCTTTATTCTCCTCGTTAATAAGGCTAGACAGGAGAACTGGAGAGAACTGGAGAGAACTTCTCCAGGAGAACTGGTCAGGGATATCCCTTTTATAGAAAGGGAATTACATGGATGACATGAGTACTTAATCATTAAAAATAAAAGCCACTAAATAGCGAACGAAAACTGGAAGATAAAACAAAATCACTTTTTCTTGGTCTTTCCATGAGTTTGCAAGTCAGCAAAATTAACGTTGTAACTGCAGAAGGCCTAGTGATAAGACAGGCCTTCAACCCCCCCCTGCTGTTTCATTGTGCTACATCTCTCTATTGCTGAGCGTATGCTTTTTCAATAAAATGTAACTGATCAAAGGAAGCAGAGGGAAAGAGACAGAAAGTAATCCAAAGCCAGACCTGCTTTATATAGGATTTTCTAGCTGATTGGATTCGTAGTAAAGAGGACTAGAGAAAGAAAAAGAAAACCATCTAGTAGCAATTATTTTTAAAACATTGTTTTACGGTGGGGTGGAGACTATTGAGGCAATAACTCTATAAAATTCAAACGGACCGCCCCCCACCACCACAGAAAAAGGCGCTTGATTTGTGGGGGTTGAATGTAATTATAAAAATTCTGATCAGTTCAAGTCCTGAGATGGTAATCGTATTACCATAGATAAGGAGGCCTGAAGCAAGAAGGTAACAAGAATATATCTGTTCTTTTACCCTATTTTTTAAAATCAAAACATGTGGCCTAAATGGGTCTTTGAGTTGTTTATAATTAAATTTTCCTGAACAATGCAGGAGTTGGCCATTTCTCAACCATCTGGGGCATCTGTTTTCACATACTTCTAATACAGTAAAGAGTTTTGTTGTGTGTCTTTTTTTCTTTTTGGACTTCCTGTACAACAAAAGTAGGAAGGGATGTGAATTTATAATTGGATACGCCTTTTGGGTAGAGACAGCTGGAATAAAAACTGCATGAACCAAATTTTGCCCTTAGTTATTCTTAGATAATCTCATGGAGATTAAATTCTACAAGTGTAGAGAAGAGACAAGACAAAACTATTCCTAACCGTTCTATGTAGAGCAGCTGTGTCTTCTAAGGAAACACTGGTTTAGCAATCCTTAGTCAAAATAACCTGAGCTTAGTATTTTCTTTCAATCTGTCTTGCAGTCAAGCTCTGTCTCTGCCGTTTGTCATGGAGTTGGTGTCAAAATATTTGATTTGCATGTTTTTTCATCCCTCTTCTGGAACTTGAATATTTTGAACTTTTCAATAAACTGTAAGTTGCTTTGCTAACGTGAAAAACACCCACGAAGTTGGGACACTAGACTGTTAACTATTCAAGGAGCTAAAAGCTCCTTGTTACAATACTTTTGTTGCATATAAACTCATACTGGCTTGGTGTCGCAGACTCTTTGGGTTTTTTTCCTGCTGTTTTTCATAAACTTCTCCTGGAGCTTGGAAACAAAGGCTGGTCATTCTTTTCTCAGTAAAGGCATTTAGTATCAAGATGTTTATCTTCATTTTGCCAGTCAAATGGAGCTAGGTTTGTTGTCCATTTTACAATAACTTTATTTGAGCTTCTCAGGTTAAATCAATGTGAGGCAAAACTGTACCATTATATTTAAAGCATTTCAGCAGTATTGCAGCCTGCTTTTTCTCTTTCTGCTTCTGTAAAAGGCTGTAGTGAGTGTAATCTTCTTACTTATGATGTGATTCAGAAAAGATATGTTCTGAATGAAGCAACTCTGTGACCATTTGAGAAAAATGCCCAATAGCAGCATGATGCTACCACACAGTTTGGTTTTGGTTTTCTACATATCAGAAATGGTACTATTTATTACGGTAAAGGCAAATCATGTCTTCAAAGGTACTTTTAAGTTTCAAAGTACTTGGCTTTGTGGTTTCCTGGAATTTCTCCTTTTTAAAATTCTGCCACTATCTGGACTATTACTTCAAAAAGTAAATTTTAGACTCTAAAGAGAGAATATCTTTACTTTGTTCTGTAATAGTGATAAACTGCAAGGATTTGGGATGTCCCTGCAACACTTCACTCTACACAGCCCGACTTAGCAGTAGAATTATGCAGCAGATTGCATTGTCTGTGTTTCAGATATTATTTTCTTCAATCTTCTGACTTTTCCATGTAAAATTCTGTCATTTTAGGCAGTTTCTAGATAAAGAATCATTTAAAACCTTTTGGGTTTTTGGGTTTGGTTTTGTTTTTTTCGTTCCGCCCCCAAAAAGCAAGAGCCACTTTTTCAAGACAGGTTATTTTCAGATAAGCTCAGCAGATCTTTTTACAAGAAATAAATGGAGTGTGCAGAGAAGATACCAAACTAGATGAGCAAGTATATTTAGTACTGGGCTAGTGCAAGGAGTTAAATATTGCTTATATAAACTTTTTGTGGCTCCACATACAATTAGTTCCTCTTTCACTGTGAATTCATAGGGGGATTGTCTTTAGAAACACAGTAATGGAATAATTTCTTGTTTTCAGCAGAACTGTTCTTTTCTTTCCATTGTGTGGAACAAAAATAGATCATAGGAAGTTTTTCTATGAGAAACTTTCTTAGGAGAAGGTAATTGGGCCCAGTATGATAGCTCTTTTCTCTCTTCTTTGCTTCAATTCCCTATTCCTTTTATTCCCCTGTTAATATATATCATTGCACCAGCTCTGGTTTGAAATTCCTCTTCATAATACGGAATTCCCCTAGGAACATACACATCAATATCTCTGTCTAGGAGAATGATCTATCAGGGTTAGAGACATTTTTTTCATCACTTAAGTATTTTTCTGAACTGATGGTTCAGTTGGTTATTCAGATGGTCCCCTTGTATTTTGCATAATGTTTTAGTTCATTTCTCAGATCCAGGAGCACTGCTACAGTTTTGATAAGCCATGGAAAAATATGCCCATGTTGTATGTTTCTACGAAGCCTATTTTCCTTGAGTAATGTTTCAAATATAGTCCAGTGGGTGAAATCCAGTATGTGAACGGCATAATAAGAATGGTTACTATTATATTCACTTTTGTGTCTCTCTGCACTGAGCTATAGGCTGTAGAAGTCTTTCTGGCTATTTCTTATTTTTCTTATAATCAGATGTTGTAGTGCATTGCACACAGCAGTGATTCTTTCTCTTGATTCACTGCTATAAGACTTATTATTTCACTATGCTTTTATTCCCAAGTTAAAAGGAAAAAAAAAGCTAATGATTGTGACCACTTTTTCCCATCTTTTTCCCAAATCAGCAAAATCTGTCTGCCAGCACACACAAAAATATGCAAATTTTTGTTTGTTTTTCTGTATTAAAATATGGTACTTCAGAGTTTTGAGAGATCAGGTTTGAATCTGATTAAGGTAGTGTGCATAGCTTAAAGGATTATAAGAGTTCCAAATAGTCCTGCCATGAAAGCAGTTTAGGATATATAAGCCAGTTTAGATAAAATAAGAGGTAACTGCAATCGTCCCAAAAAACTCAGATGGAGCTCTCTTCGTAACTGAAAAATGTTTGGCCACTTTTTTTGCCTTAATTGTTCATATTTTTCATATCTCTGCGCTTTGTGCAGAAGCATCAAGAAACCACAGTAAAGAATATCCTGCAGACTCAAGGGATTACGATGAGTATCAGATATTCTGAATTCCTGTCTGGACCTTCAAGGTATTTGCAGTTTGCCCATGACTAATTTCCAGCTGACTCTGGAGGGAGCACCTCAGGATGACAATTCTTCCATAGTAATGTACCTGGAGGTACTAATTTTTTTCACCAAACAGGCCTTTAAGAAAGTTTTCTTCCCCTTTCCGGGATGTCAGTTTGTGAAGCATTCCTTTGATTTTTTTCTACTACAAGATGAAGGGAGGGAAAAAAAACCCTACAACCTCTGTCATTTCTTTTCTTTTAGCTGATGCTGCTCATTTGCTTGCTTAAAGTAATGGCAGGGATTGGTAATACATAATACAGGGTCTGCCAGTTGCCCTTTTGCTGTTGATACAGCTCTTAACATGCATTTAGTGTAAACAGGTAAAAGGTCAGGGTAGCTGAAAGGAAAAGAGCAGTAAAGTCGGTTAATTTGATGAAACACTACAAGGGAAATTCTACCCTTAGTCATACCTGACTGAGCTCCCGGGTGTCAATGGGATTTCGGGTGTAAATGGTGGCAGACCATACCTGGATGTATTTTGCTGAAAAGCCAAATGGTAATAGCATACTCTCAGAGGAGATTATAGTTACAGGCTTCTGCCATAGGCACTGTGCTTGAAATCTCAAGGGAACACACTTCCCTGCAATAACTTGGGAAATCACCTCTTTCTAAGGAGGCTAGAGTGTTTTGACAGTAGCATTTTTCACGGTATTTTGAGGATTAGTATGGAAGTGTAGAAACTTGCAAGTAGCATAAATGTGGGGCTCCTGACTGATCAAAAACTAGCTGGGGATTTTTTGAGATTTGTTTTAGATGAGAACAAAAGTGCAGATAATTTCTTTTTGGTTATGACAGCATTTGCCTATGCCAAAATGACAGCTCTTTAAAATGAAATTTCTTTGTCTTCAAAGTGAGTAATATTTTCATCCAGCTGTTCCTGACCATCAATTAGCATTGTATTTAGTCAGGAGAGGAGGAAATGGTGATGTGATTTTTTTTTTTTTAATTGTTATTAATCTCCTTGCTGATCATTTCTCTTACATCTGGAAAGCTTCCACTTCTAGAACATTCATAGTACACAAAGAACTTGCAGGCAATTCCCCACATAGCTACAGCAATTCAGGACGCAGGATATTTTCAGAAGAGTATGTTTGACTTTATAATATGATAAAGAAGAATGGGTAGCTATTTTCAGGGACAGGCATACTTCATCTATCTCCGTCTGTTATTTAATTCTGAATCTCAAGAAATATAATCTTTGGTACAAAATAAGACTTGGTTTCTGTAGGTTCATTAGTGAAGCACAGATCCGTCCTTCCAGCCAATATTTCAGTCTGACATGTGCTTAAATCTCTTATTAATCATTTGGTTTAAGACAAACTTAACTAGCATCCTAGACAGATAAAAGGAAAGCCACCCAGAATGAGAATTTACTTTTTTTAAAGTTGAGGATGTAGTTACGCGTAACAGAAGACAACGACTAAACGTTGTCCCTGGAGTAATAGTGTACAAATCATTGAGATAAGACTACATTTAAGTGTATTTAGGCCTTGTGGTTAAACCCTATGTTTAGACCACTTGTCCCTGCAATGTGGAACCTCTTTGAAGAATCTGTTCTAACACCAAATGCCTATTCCACAATTTTACTTTCAGTGAAGTGTTTAGAAAACCTTTTCTAAATAAATTGTGCAGCAAAAATAAGGCAGAACAGAATATCAGCTGGAGACGGGAGTGCACTCTTACTTAGTTCGCCTCTTCTGCTGGCTTCTCCTTTATAAGTCGCCTCTGTAACATGTTGGGATTTTTCCTCTTTTGTTCTTGCTTCTCCTCGACTAGCTAGCTGGTTTGGCATCTTATACTCGTGAGTATTTTTAGCATCTCTTGAAAAACTCTGAGATGGATTCCTGCTGCTGATCTGCCAATGCTGCGCTCTCCAGTAGTTGCCATCAAAATATCTCCTATCTTGCTTCCTTGGCACTCTTTACTCACCTATTTTTTCTATTCAATGTCCATAATATTTAAGTCTTAGCAAGTGTTACCTCTTTATGGGGAAGGAGACCTATGAATTCTAGCTTGTACTCTGTATGTCTTTTGCCCAGACTCTTGACTTGCTGTTTAAATACCTGTCAAAAACTTTAGGGGTGTATTTCCATGGTGATTGCAACATGTTTACTGTAGTATCTGCCTTGTATTTTTCTGGTGCAAGAGGTCCCTTTCTCTCTTTGCATGGCTTTTTGTGATACTGCAGGAATGTGCCTTACATTAATTCTGACAAAATAACCTTTCTGTGTATTTAATGCAATGGGATTTTTTTTTTTATTGCAGAATAACTAAAACTAAGAGAGGAATTGTCTTCTGAACAAAGACAGACTGTAGGGGTGTTTTTTTTAGACCTACCCAGTACATCTTCTCCTGATGCAATAGCTGCCTTATATAGAAACCTGAGCTTGCTCACTTTAAACTCAGATAAAATGTTCTTAGTTATTACAGGCTGTTTATTAGCAATGGCAGTTTTCATATCAAAACTTCCAGAATTGGTATCCTTCTGCCTGGCATCTCTCATGACACTTGTGGGGAGCCTAGAGTGGCTGTGCAGTATTTACTGCTGTGTTCTGGGGACATTGCTTGCTGAAGCTTTTGCTAAGGTAAAAATGAGTTTGAAGCACAGACAAACAAGTAAAAGGCAAACCTCAAAGTGAAGCAAGATTAGGTTCACCTCTCTCATTACCTGGAGTGCTGTGTGACTGCTACTGCACCTGCCCAGTTTTCAGTCCACAGCACAAATGACCAGGTCTCCATTTACAACTGGGTCAAACGAGGACAGTCTTTTACACAATTTCAGTAGGAGAGCTCTGCCACCTACATCCCTGAAATGAACAACATGTTCTTTATTTCTTCATAGCTCTTCTCACTTTTGAGGGCCAGATTTCCGACCCCCAAAATACATGAATTGGATTCAAACCAAACTTCTGAATTAGCAGACTTTTCTGGGAAGCACTCTAGGAAGCATTGGAACATGGCTGTTGATGTGAGCTCTCTTCACCTCAGCTTATGGAGACAGCATTGCAAACAGGGCATGTGGCACTGGCAGGTATTCCCCAGGTGTTGCTTAGCCTTTTCAGCATATCCTGGAGAGTGTATTATTGTAGAATCATTACTTCTCCTGTGCCTGTCCACTTTCACTATTTCCTAGTCATGTGGGAAAGATTAAGCCATGTTATATTCCTTGCTCGCTAACCTGAAGCAACAGCACCTACACACTGCACATTTGTCATCAGAGGATGGAGCAGCATCTTGGAAACTCCTGGTTCATCAGTAGTAGCCCCATGTGCAGAAAACTCTGCATATCAAGTTTCACAGTAAGGAGCATATGTTTGTGATGCATGTGCTCAAAACGGGGGGGGGGGGGAAAGAAAGAAAGAATTGAAATGCCTGCTGATGATACCTGGGAGTTTTCAGTCCACTGATGTCACAGGATACTGTACAGAGAGGGAAGAATCACTGCTCGCTAAAGTGGGGAAACAGAGGCACAGAGAAGTCAAAGGGCTGACGGAGAATTTCCATTCTCACTGACCTGGGTATGCATGCAGCTGATGCTTGCTGTATCATGTCCTGCTGCCGTCACAGCTTTATGATGTTTATCTTAAATGTTTTACTGAAACCTTATTTATTCTCCTCTAGAAGCTTATTTCTTGTCCATTCGAAACTTCCAGTGATGTCAGAGACTTGGACATGCAAGGACAATGCATCATGCCCTAAGGGAAGCTGGTTTAGAGCTGCTCAACTCTTTCCTTCTTCTAATTCAGTATAAATATATAAAAATTGAATTTCTTATGTGAAAAGATAAGGCTTCTGATTTTCAAAAACAATCAAATGGACCTCGGTAATATCCCTCAGGTTTTGTTTTCTTCTGTTTTGCTAAGAAAAAAGATACCAACTAATCTATCTTACATTTTGACAGTGCCTTTCTTTAAACAGAAACTAATGTAACTGAACTCTCAGTTAATTGGTTTAAAAATATGAAAAAGCTCAACTAGGGTGTGCAGTCAGCTTTTCATAGCACATCCCGGAGTCAGTTACCATGGCACTGCGAAAGATTTTGGTCTCCATGGCAACCTCAGGTCGGCTTGTCGCACCTTTTATCTTATGCAGACTGAAAGCAGCAGCTTGTGGTATCTGGAGTTAATATGTCGAGGAGGAGGAAGATACGTTGCCAGAGAGGTGTTGGGTTTGTTGGGTTGGGTTTTTTCCCCCGTTTTAAACTCAATCAGTCTCTTAATTATTGCTAATGAGGCTAATGGCAGGAACTGGCAGTAAGGGGCGAGCGGAAGCGGCACTGCCTGGCGGGTGCGTGGGGAGGCAGGGTGCAGCAAGGGGGAAGCGTCCCCCTTTCCGTCCTGCTGAGAAGCCAGCAGAGTTGCAAAGCCATGGCTCCACGTACTTTTTGAGATCCCTTTGCAGCTTGTTGCTCCGGGCGGCTCTTTGCTAACCCTGCAATGAGACGGGCTGTGCCTTTGGTCCCCTGTACACAGCGTGTTTAGTCAGGCTGCTTTGGCTAAATGCTGGCGCTGGCCACGGTTAGTGCACGCTCTGGACCCTGCCGTTAGCCTCCCCGGCGTGCAGCTGTGTCTCCTGGCCATCAGTCCCTCCTCTTGCTGGCAGGTTCAGCTCTTGCTGCGTTGGCAGGGTGTCTTCCTGCTGCCTGGGCGCAGCGAAAGGAGCAGGGCAGCCAACTCGGGGAGGGTTGGGAGTGGCCTTCGTGCATGAAGCAGGGCAGGACAGAGAGTAGGCACCAACTGGGGCACTGGGAAATCATGCTTCAAATACACACTTCCTTTCTCAGATCACTCATCGTGTAAGTGCTGGGCGACGTACTCGGGGAGGTGGAGCAAGCGGTATCCTTTAGCTTTCTGGTCCAGCTGTGCAGGCTGTGGTGTATGCTTGTATGGGATTTTTTTTGCTCGTGTTTGCTTATCCCTGTTGGAGCTAATCAGGATCCACCTTTAGGCGCAGTTATTACTGTTACAATTGGCCCTCTGTAGCTGTGAAATCTGGGGCTGGATGGAGGAGCTGCCTCCTTGCTCTTCTGGCCCAAGGACTGCCTGGCAAAGCAGAGCACAGGAACGTGCAGTCTCAGCACTCCTCCCTCGTTCTCCCTGCCTTCACACATGCTTCACAAGCATTGCTGCGGCACTCTGGTAGATTGCCATGTTCAGGGGGCTGTTGTTACAGAAGACTGGGTGATGTGGGAAGGACCTAGGAAGACCACCTCCGTTCGTTCATTGGGCTTGTCTTGCAAAAAGTTGCTGGTGGTGTTCAGGCCCTGTTGCTGGAAAGCATGGAAGAGCTCCTGGAGCTGTAAAAAAGGAAGTGTAACTCTGGCAACCCAATGCTCAGCGCTTCTTTCATACACTCGCTACTTGTTTACCTTGAAAATGTAATGGCTGTGAAGAGTAGGCTGGTAAGGAAGACTGGTAATGGAGGCAGGAATTAGGGAAATATTTTCTAATCCCAGAACAGATTGAAAACTCTTTATGTTGATCTTTTCAGGGCTTTTGTGTGCTCTCAGGGCAGAGTGGCACATGCAACCAGAAGATAGTTGCTTAGCAGTGAGTGTATGTGCTGCAAGGTGAAGCCTCTCTAGTTACACCGTTGACTAAAAATGGCCAATGCTTAACCCATGTTACTAGTGATTTCAGAATGTTTTGTCTGCCAGGAACTTCCTTCTTAGTAGTCTAACACGAAGCTTTCCGACTGCCTGTTTTTAAAGGTAGAACATACTACAAACTGCAGAAGCAAATAAGTTTTGCTTTCAATGATGAGTAGACTGTCTTCACACAAAACTGTCAGCCCTGAAAATCTCAGGTAGCTGGTAGACAAATGAGCATTAGAATACATTTAAAATGCCCCTACGTTTTTCATACATATTGACTTGGATTCACACAGATACCTCTGAGATGCATTTATTCTTCCGCTCCCTCTGTCTGAGCGAGTGATGAAAAAAACCTCAAGAGGCCCATAGATTTATTCAGTAGGTTTTTGTTAAACCTCATTTGGGCTAGAGATTTCTGCTCCCTTAATATGGAAGGAAAAAACTTCCCCCCCCAAATCAAATCTTTTCTCAATTTTGCTTCCAGTTCAAGACCCATGGAATGAAAATCAGGGCATATGGAATATTTTCAGGCCTCAAAATAGATTTATATTTCATATGGACACAGGCTTTAGCTGAGTCTTATTTTATCATCTGTTCTTAACCTAATGATGGAGGCCAAAGAGCAAAGTTTGGATCCAGTTTTGGAGGAGGAAAGTATGTGTTGCAATGAAGACTGTATTTGTGATGGTGTTAAGCTTTCTGGCTAAATTTAGAAAGTCTGTTTTAAGATTCAGAAATGACATTTTTGTATAAAGCATTGATACATAAATCCGTATGCTTTTAAATATATGGATTTCATTTAGAAATTTGACAGCCAGAATTGAAAACACTTAGCTATGACAGAATATTACCCTGTTAAATATCAGGGAGAAAAGAGAGAAGAATTAGCAAAGATGAGAACCAGATGTAAGAGCATGTTTTAGATTGATCCCAGCATTAGAGGGGAGTGCTTCCTTTCTCACCCGTGCATGGCTGTTCTGCACTGGCGTCGAGCGGCTTTCCTGCAACTTTCCCAGCAGGCAGCTGCCCTGACAGCGTCCCAGTCCTGCTGCCTTGAGAAGGCAGGGCTGTAAGGATAAAGTTCTTGTTTACGTTTCAAACATTGCTCTGCCCAATACATTGAAAGACAGAAATATATACACTTGTAAAAATCCAACAGCTTTTCAAGTTGGTCCTGATGTTGGAACCTTCCTTGTTTATTTTCCCATAGCACTTGTGTTCGAGAGAAACCTGTGACTGCTGTAAGGGGCAATTACTTGCTCCGACTGCGGTGGTTTTCAGTGCTTAAAATAATGCTTAACAAGTGCATAACATCCCTGTACAGTGTTTTCAGGAATTGCTCTGTAGCAACAGAGGGAAGGAACGAGCAAAGGCAGAGCATGCTCTGCCTTCTGCTTGACTTGAGATAAATGACAGTAATCACATAGACAGTAATCTGGCCTTTTCTGCTCTGCCCACCTGCTGCTGCTGTTGTCATGCTCTGCACTCTGCTGCCATCCTCCGTGACAGCGGTGCCTCCAGCTTGGCACTGCTGGGAATAATTAGGGGTGGCACAACTCTGCAGCTGCTGTGGTGGTAAAGGGGGGGTGCAGGCAGAGAGGGGGTAAAGAGCTGGGCTGGAGCCAACATAGCAGGAAATTAGCTGAGCTGTCATTCCTGCAAACGGCAAGTGTTTTAGCTCTAGTATTAGCTGAGGGCATGAAAGGGAAGTTTTTCTATCTGGAAGTCTGACTATGTTACAGGGGAGAGGAGGGGGCATCATGAGAAGTCCAGACATAGTCAAAAGTGTAGATTGCCGTAATGTAGCTCAGAGGGCAGGCCTTGGCATCTTTAAATACAGTCGTGATCCTTTAAAGTTTCTCCTGCCCTTCACAGGGCAGCTCTGGGCTTCAGTGGAATTGTCCAGGGCATAAAGCCTCCCATGGACAACAGGCTGTTTGAAAGGGCAGACACTGTCTAGCTTTCAACACAGAAAGGGCACATCTTAAAACACTTCAACACATCCCAGCTGTAATTACTGAGAAAAAAAAAAAGTCTTTACGTCTGTATTTTTTTTTTAATAACTGTTAATGGTGAATTTAAGAATACAAAACCTACTAGATGTTGCTAATGGAAAAGACTATGAGGATATGGAGACTAGGTAATGAGCAAGCTGGTGAGGAGAGAAGGGTGAAAAGTAGCAAGTTGTAGGACATGGAGGTCTCCTTTAGCTCTGAGTACACGACTAAATGTTGATGTGCTGTTAGGACTAAGCAGTGGCTTTTAACCATGCAGAGGTCAGGGGATGAGGCAGAACCTGTTTCTAGAGATTTGAGGCATTCCTATTAATGGGAAGTGTTAGCACTCGTACTGGGCTGCAGTCATTATGTGTGGGGTCATTATTTTATCTGATCTAGCTATTTTAGGCTGACCCTCTATAGTTCAGCATAAATAAGGATAGTTCTAAGAAATAAAAAAGTATCAGGCTTGTTCTGAGGACATACTAACCTACATTGTTTTGTGTGTATATATGCATATATTTATATGTATTTATATATATACACACATACATATATAATGTAAAATTGTACACTGCCATGGCAGTGTCTAATCATTTTGGGCTGATTGACTGAAACACATGTAACACAAAAGATTAATTTTCCACTGTGGGTAAGCTAGAATTCATCTTAAAATGTGAACTAGATAGAGACAGTTACTGCTTTGCTGTATCCTTATTGAAAGGATGAACTTGTTACTATTTGGAGACTTCTGACATGGAAGATGCTTAGAATCTGTCATCAGTGTCAGTGCCTTTGGTAGGCCTCTGTGTACGGTGTTTTTGAGTCCCCCCCATAGCTTCCATTGCTCCCTTTGGACTTTATTTAATCAGTCCCTGTGGGGTACCCAGAAATGGACACCCAGACCTGAAGCCTTCCAGTTGTTCAGTAGAATTGAAGGATAATTTTGCATGTTAACTTTTCTTAATACATATCAATATTTCACTGTCCGTGATAAATATTCTTTGTATACTGGGAAGTAATCTCTAAAATAGCATTCCTACCAGTGTGCACCTATTTTCATCGAAGTGTAGTATTCTACATTATGGCACATAAGAGCACATTAGATACGTTACTGAAGTCAAGTTGTACAACTTCTAATGTCTTTCCTCTCTCTCCACAAGGCCTGCTAGCAGGTCCTAAAAAGAAATTAGATTGGTGTGACATGATTTTTTTCACAACCAATCCCTGCTGGATGTTAGTAATTACCTTCTATATAGTTACAAACGTTTCATAATTTGTTCCAGAAACTGAAGTTAAACTGACTGTTTCTATTTCCCTTGCTTCTCCTTTCATGTCTTTTAAAAAAATCAAAGACTAGAGAAAGGTAAATTTGATGTCTAATACCTTACCCAGTCTTGATGAGTTCTCAAAATAAGTGCTAAAAGCTCTAGATATCATCAGCCCAAACCTTTAGGTTTAGGCTGGGATGAAGCTCATTAGGTCTGGGCAATTTGAAAACAATTGAATTTAACTAATACTTGTTAATCTGTGGAGTGTTTTTTTCTATTCAAAGACTTTGATCTTGCTCTTTTGGGACTGGAATTAGATATGATAGCCGTCTGATGAAAGCTTCTCTTTTGTGATGATCAACACACACAAAAAAGCATTAAACTTACCTTTTTGACATAATCCATCAATAACTTTCACTCTCAGTTTCATGGCAGACTGCTCTTGAGCCTACATTTATTGTTAATGTCTTTATTGAATGATTTCTTCATGTTTCTTGCTGGCTACATCCAACTCTGTACCCTGGACACTCTTAGTAAATAACACTCTGTAATTTAATGTAATCTTGTTGGGCTTTTGTACTTTCGCTTGGTAATCTGACTTGGTTTTCACTGCTGGTTTGCTTCATTTTCATGCTTCAGGTCAATAAAGAGCTCACAATCTAGTCAAGGTTGCTATGTGACTTGCCTTTTCTCCACAGTGAAACAGCTGGCACTTAAGGCCATAAGAATTATTTCATTAAAGAGCTTCCATCTCTTACTTAGACCATCCCCTGGAGGTCTTTCCTGACGATCTTCTGGGATTACTGAAGTGTGCTCCCTTGAGATCCACTCCTTTTACTTTCCTGTTGTGCTGCTTTCCCACCCTAAATTATGAAGAGTGGAAAAATGAAGAACTCTGAATACTTTTAGCTTTTCTCTTTAAGTAATGCCACCAGATTTTTCCCTGTCCGAGTTTTTGTTTGTACAAGTCCCCTCCAATTGTCCCAAATTTGACACACAAGAGAGTATTGGTTCACATCACCTACCTTACTCAGGTGCCCAAGTTCAGAAGTTAGTCTCTGTAGGGTCTCGGAATAGTTGAGGGAAAGAGGTGGGGTGTGTATGTGTGTGATTACCAGAATGTGATTCACAGATCTCTTCGACTCTTGCTTTGAGTTACCCTCTAGCAGGGCCCCTCTGTTTTCTAGGGAGTGTAAAGGGAGATTGAATCCCTAATTTAGGTATCTAAGATTGGTGCTCAAAATTAGGTACTTTTCCATGTGTTGCATTTCTTCGCTTTCCCTCCCAAACTTAATTTTAGCCTTATGCTGCATCGCAATGTCTCTTTAAGACAGAAATGGAGGACCCGCAGGGAAGAAATGTGATCTGGAAAGTCACCATGCACTGTACAATTTTCTGCATTCTGACTGATAAATTATTGTGTCTTCAGTGTGCTTTGGCATGCAGTGCAATTTGTCCATGTAGCAGTGATGATAGGTTGTCCTGAGCTAATAATCAAGACCCCTTTGTTTAGAATCCTCAGCATTTTAGGGAAGTCTTAGAAAAGAGTTCTTATCTCTTTGTCACTTTTTATTCACATTTTATCATAAATGGAGCAAGCTTTTAGCCTTGAGAGTTTTACTGTGATCATGTTAAGAGGCAATCTAAGAAAAGAAAAATAATCAGCACTGTTTGCAGTGACAGATTGTCTTTGTGCATCGCAAGAGAATACAGTTAATTGAATGTTGCAAAACGCATAGAAAAGGAAAGCTGCCTTTCCTGTTGTACGTCTGAGATCTTTGTGCCACCAGAAAGCAACAGTCTGGCTTTGCCCTGGAGTTCTCGCAGCCTTTCAGGAACAGCATATGATTTCATGCTCTATGTTGGTACCCTGTACCTAGTCATCTTCCTTCCACCTTGCAATCAGACTGCCACCCAGAACAGTATTCCAGCATGTGCTCCGCAGCCCTGGTACCCTGTCTCCCACTGTCCATCTTCTATAACACTTCCTCACCATACAACCTGAAAGGTTTCTTTCAAATTAAAAATTGGCTGCCAGGGTCACAGGGGCAGTGCAATTAACTGGCAGAAAAATGTTGAAGAGAATTAAGTTAGCTCTTCAGCTTTAAGCCTGCATTATTAGCTACTTAAATTTGATTATTTGCACCAAAACTATTAATGGGTAGTCTGTCATTCTTGAGGGACCAGGACGGTTTCCTCATGGCAGAGGGACTATTGATGGAGCAGGAATTGTTCCATGGCTATCCAACGGCAAAATTAAAGGAGGTTGAAGGTGGGTTGTCTCCTCTTGAGTGCTTGTAATAATAGAATGCTTTCCCTTTCTCAGTATGATCTGCAGCTCAGCTGTGTCATCTTTCATTGCAAAATGTAAGGCTCCCTTATTGATATTTTAATTCAACTGAAGAGTGCATATATTTTGTTTTCTTGACTTTGTTTAATGGTAGAGATATTTGGGCTTCAAGATTCCCTTGTTCTTGCTTTGGGGATTTGCTTGGTCATGTTAGTCCAACTTAATGACTATGTTTCGAGATCACTTTAAGTAACCAAATTAATATAGAGGCAATCCGACTTCTCACCTACCTAGTACTTTTAAAGAGGTTTTGCAACTGATTTCAATGAAAATAGCCTTTCAGTTTATTGGGAGACGCCAATTTAGCAAAACCTTTTTTTTTTTTTCCAATATCCTAATCTTTTTTTTTTCTGTGTCAACAAAGCATAGCCCACCAAGACTGATGACTCTAGCTCTGTGAGACATTACAGCATGTACTGTACTACTAGCAACACCATGGAGCTCGTCATTAATATTTCCATGAAAACTATATTTTTCAGAGCAAGTGGATTCATCAAAACTGAACCAGTTCACAGTCACAAGTTAGTTTTGATTAATTTTTCGAGACAAATATTTTTGTGGGAGCGGAAATTTTCCAAATTTGCAATACATCCATTTTGACCTTTTTTAGATTTAAAAATAGTGCTCTTTCCTTTCAAAATGACCTTTCCTTTAGAAAGCTAAACTAATTATCATTAAAAACTTTTTGAAACTCAGAAGTTTAGTATTAAATCTTTTAAGCAATCTGAACTGATTTATTTTTATTTTTTTTAAATCCTCCTAGTTCTTCTGGGACAGAAAATTACATTTCTGCACAGCCACAGATGTTGCCTGCCACTGAGCAGCATGGAAGCCTGCATTGAAGCAGAATACATGTTTTGGTGGGGGTTTCATAGAAGCCTGCAGTCTTTGTCTATTCACTTATTTAATCTGGAAAAAAAGAACCAATCCCTACACAAGAAGATAACTACTGTGGCCTTTTCATAGCTACACAGCTAGCAACTTCTTCAGAAGCAATCCTGACCCTTAAATCAGGAATTATGCTTGCCATAACTGCAGCACACACAGTCAAGAACGTTTTTACTCCTCTCCCCCACTTTCTCGTGAGATTTCATGTGTGTTTTGTGAGTGCTTACCAGGCTGTGGACTGAGGTGGTGTACATATTAATGTTTTGAAAAAATCCTATGGGAGATGCAAAAGAAGAACTCATAGTCTGTAGAGTAAATAACTATCAGAAAGATGTGCAAATGTTTATTGCAGAAAGAGATTTTCTAAATGAACTCAGCTATCTTACAGCAAACACCACAGCTATTTTTGTTATGCTCTCCAAAATCATGTACTTCTCAACTAACATCTGCCAGAGTGAAGACTGCCTTGAGTTTTCCAAAGCACTATGTCTAGAAGATATAAAACTTCTTTAGCCCATCAAACCATGATTATTCAGTCTTGTATTTTCTTACCAGGGTATGATACCCACATTTTGTTTGAGGCCTCAGATAGCCCTTGTTACAGCTTCTTCACCTGAATGCTTACCAGGCTGCTGTGTTTTGATCCTACCACCTACAGCCCACTTGTTCATGTGCTCTTACTTTTCCTGATATAGAGCTAACTGAAGTTGTGAGCTCTGCAATACTTACTAGGTAGAAGTTCACTGTCTACTAGTCCTCCTTGTAATGTGCAACTCATTTGCCTTCTCTCTTCAGGATCAGTGCTGACCACTTATCCCCTACTTTCAACCCAGGTATTTTATGCCTCATGCTTATTTATGCCCTTTTCTGTAGATCCACTTTTGTGGATCTTGCAGATCCACTGCAAGTTCATAAGGGGCTTATTTGAGGGGCATATAATAACTGAAGCACAGAGACTCTCATAATATGTATGGATTCTTCATTGTATTTATCTGGTCTCTTTCTGTCTTAACTAGCCAGACGTCTCCTTTTCTCAGTGGGTTTCTTAGCTCCATGAGACCTCTGAGCAATGAATTCAGGTCCAGGCCTGCTCAGGAGTCTTTGTGAGTCTTTTTATGTTTCTTGCATATCTCTTGGGCTCCATGACATTTAAGATAAAGGCCCAATTTCTGACCTCTTTGTCTCCTTGTTTGGATGTTCACCACTGTTCACATCCCAGCATTCCGCACGCAGTTTGGAGGAAGCTTCTTTCAGCCATGCCACCAAGAGAGGCATCGAGGTTTAACAAGTGCTCATTTTCCTTGGCCTGGGAGGTACACAACAGTATAGATGGCTCTGTGTGCCGAAGCATCCCATGGATCACAAATTACAGAATGAATAAACTGTACATGGATAGAGTCCTTAAGTGTCCACAAGGTCTTAAGCCTGAAGGAGCCAACACTGCAAATTATATAGATAAATGTCTAAATCTGTGTTCTGGAGTCATCACCAGGATCCTGGAAGTAGGATGAAGAGATGGGGTGCTAAGGAGTGACAATAAAGGACAGAAATGGCAAAAAAAAAAAAAAAAAGGGAGGGGAGGAAGAGGAAAAAGCAACTGCTGTGAAGTCCCCTTTCAACAGCATGGTTGGAAATCATGGCTATAGATTCTACCTTCTTGATCCCTCACCCATGCCAGACAAGTTTGATTTATGGCATTTAGTCTGCATTTTCTTATCGGCTCTAGCACATTTGCACTGATCTTATGAAATTAAGACAAAATTGCAACATCAATGGCAGGTAACGATAGGACGCAGTAAGCTCCAAAGTCAATGTTTTCTGTATTGCATTTTTTTGCATGTGGTATGATATCGAGGTTCATACTGTCCCACCAGCTACTCATTTCCACAGCATAGCGCCTTCAGTGATAACCCTGACATACTGTGTCTGTTATATAAGAAAACTGAAATCTTGTATGCTATCTTTTTCCTGTCTAATCCGTGCCAGTTGTTCTGTTTAGTCTTCCATGCAACTTTGTATGAGATGCTATGTACAGTAAGAATCTTTGTGATAGGGGCAGGGACAACAGCAGATAAGGCTTTAAGCCTTTATAAAGTTAAGGGAGCTATGGAAGTGGTTGGGGCGCTAAATAGATTAAGTCAGAGTAAGAGGAAGCCCAAGGGGGAATATGTTTAAAGCAGGGACATGGAATAATCCAGCAGAAGTAAATTTTATCTTGTTGGGGAAGATACTTATTCTGAAGTCATGTGGCAGAAGACTTAGGAAAGTAGGCAGAGGAGGACCTGCTGCAGTTATACACCTTAATACACAATAGCATGTCTGTCAACAGTGCTACTTGTGACAGATTTCTGCATTACTGAGGGGATCACACAACTTAACATGTCCAAAAGTTATTTTGTTACAGCACTCTTATCTCCAAGAAACGTAAGATTAATTTAGTGGCAAGAGTTGGGTACTGAAAAATGAATTCCCAGGTTTGCAGTTGGTTGGCTTTGTCTTCTAGGATAAGACATCTAACTTCCCTGAGCCTATGTTTAACCATCCATAAATGAGAATAACTCTTACGCATCTTCCAGGCTGCTGAAATGTTTAATTAATTAGTGTTTCAAAACTGTTCTGGACTATGCAGATATGAGGCACAGTAAAGTGTTGCTGTTATTTCTTAACACTACGTACATACCTTCCTCACTTCTATTTTTTTGTAACTGTAAAAAACCCCTCTGCTGCAAGCTACTGAAGCTGCATGGTGTTTTAGTCTATCATCCTGTACTAACCTTCCAGCCAGAAAAAAGAACTGAGCCAGACATTGAAACGTTTACAGACACTTTTCAGTAATCGCTGCAGTTAATAGAAACTCCAGTTTCTTTAAGAGAAGTCTCAGTTTATGGCTGCATCTGAATTTAACGTGCCATGAAACCATTCTGACGTGCACAGAGCCTGAAGCTTTTGCTGCTCAAACCTTTCTCCATGAAGCTGAGAATCCTAATGAGAAATGAAGGCCGCAAGCTAAGGATCTCACAACAGGCTGTTGCTGTAAACAGAGCAGAAAATGCACCCCAAGGTGAGAAATCCTCTTTAAAAGATTACTCTGCTGTGGAGGTGGAGGAATGCCAGAGCTTCCTTTAATGACCAAATTGTTTGGAGCCAGGTAGATGCTTTGGCAGCTGCTATTTAACGGAAAAGGAAAACCTCACAGCACCTTGGAATATTTCTGCAGCAGTGCTCTGTGGCTGCTACAAGAGCTCCAAAGAAAAGCCTCTCCACTGTCTGAGCTTCTCTTTCCTGACAGTTTATTTAATCCTCCCACCCACCAACCCTTTTTTCCCTCCTAAGTAAACATCGACTCAAAGGTTGTTGGATGGACTAGTTAACACCAATTTGCAGAAGTGAGCCAAGTCAGTATTAACTGTGGCATACTTCTGATATCAGGGAACATTTGAGGTTAAGGTCTGGACTCCATTTCACCAGACATGCCGTGAGAGCCAGCTCAAACAGAGGGCAACATGGGCAGCAGCAGAGCGGTGTCCTTCTTCCGTCTTCTCAGCAGGCAGGTGAATCCTGCCACCTGCATCAAATTCAGAGCAACCAAATTGCACCCAGTCACAGTCTATTTCTGGTATTTGGGTTATTTACAAAGAGATATTCAGTGCAATGCAGCAAAGCTAGCCTAAATTCTTGGTTTGTTAAGTTCCTTCACAAAGCTGGCTCTGTTCTATGGCAGGCCATTTTTAGAGGGATGGCTGCCGCCAGCCAGGTGTGCTGGTGTGGTCATGAGCTACCTATCTTAGCAACACCCACTCCATGTTTTCCAGAGGGATTAGTGTGAGGTTTTTAGACAGATTAAGGGTGAGAGGGTTAGGTGCAAAAGGCTAGTTTATAATAACCTCTGTTACTCTGCACAATATAATCCTGAAACAGATCTACACAGTAATCTTGTGGAATTAAAAATCACATCTCATTAGAACGTGTTGTTTCTCAAGGCAGTAGCAAAAACTGTGGACTGTGTGCAGATCTGGTTAGTGATAATTTAGTGAGGGTGCAGAGCTGCTAGCTTACCCCAGGTGCTTGCTGCTTTACATCAGAAACATTGGGGATGATTCTATCTTTGCTAAATGAAAAGGTTTAACAAACTGGAATGTATATAAAAATATACATAATTATGCACACACATAAATATATAAATTAATGTGTACTAAATAAATCTAAAAGATCTGGAGAGATATAATTATTTCATATTTGTGTTGATGTTGTTGCCAAAACTGAATGAACACAGTAAATTCAACAATGCTCTCTGATCATTGTTGTAATCAAATTGAGTGTAAATATTTTGGCAGAGACTCTGATTTCTGTCAACAATTATTAGTCAAAAATATATTTGCTCTTTGACTGAGAAACAATTTTCATGTATGTCACCAAATTTAGCTTGGTGGGCATATTTTCAGGGCATATTTTCAGTGTTAGGTGTGCTTGTGCATTATGCCAGCAGCAGAACTCCCAGTTCTCTTTAATAAATAAATGTGAATTATTTAACAGTTGCTTGAATCTTTGTACCTATCCTATCTGGTTGCTCACTGTGGAAATGGCCTTCTTGTTCTGCAATCTTTTTCATTTCTTGCCATGTAGTGGTAGATTTGGGAGAAGAGAGCACCATACGTAATTGTGTCTGTCTGGAAGAGTATTTGCAATCCATTCTGATCACTGATTTGGGGGTTTATTTGTCCCATATACTCATCTGTTTACTTCCAATGCAGATGGCACAAGTAGCAGAAAAACTGCTCACTGACATTTTGGCTGATAAAAATTAAAATTATTAATGGTCACCTGCAGCCAGAGAGTGTCCCTATACCCTGGGCCTTGATCTCCCATTTTACCATGCTGCCTGTTCCAGAGCTGCTTCTCTACACTCTGCACTGAGAATTTCCTCAGTCTGGCCTCCACTGTTTTCAGTATTTAGATGATTTAGTTCAGCTGACCCACAACATATAGTCTCCTCTTACATCTCCTTTCCCTGGGGGTCTCAGTTGCTTGGCAGAGCAATAGAGCTCATCAAAGACATTTGAATTCTTGTTGGCCGGTATAGCTCGCTTATTGCAAACAGAAAACAGCATTCTCTCAGAATACAAAGTTTGCAGATATTTTTGACAAATATGTTCTCAAAAAAGAACACATTGCAAAAATAAATTCAAATCCCTTTACTTTTGTAGGTTATTTCTAGTCCGCAAGGAAAGTTTTCAGTTACACAGTCAGTATTACCAGAGGCTGTGGGGTCATTAGTAACATCTTTGTCTTTCTGAGGAGAGAGGAATAAATTCAGTAAATCAGATTATCCATTAGTTGGGTGGAAGATCAGTTTTCGAAATTGGGGGTTTTTTCAGCCTTTCTCTCATAAAGGTAGAATGGGGTTTGGGAGGTGGTAGCTTTGAATACCTAAGAAAAATAATGAATCACCTCGTCATTGCTCCTGAACAGGGCAGTTTGGGTGGTTCAAACATGTAGCTTGGCTGTCAGAAATGATCTTCTCTTGTCAAGACCGTTCTAGTAGCAGGGCTCTCTTCTGGATTTAGTGACACTGAGTGACAACTTGCCACAAATTCTCGGTAATCCAGAGGATCCTTGTAGCTTGGTTACAAGATAGGATAGAAGTTGTAGGAATTCCTTAGGAGGATCTTTGAGTTCATATGCAACACAGCTTCAGAGAGTTGTCAGGGGGATAGTCTGCTGAGAAACCTTGAAGTGAATAACAGGACAACCAAAAGGGAATGAAAATGCCCTTTTTCTGTTCAGCAGTATGAGTTTCTTAACAGACATGGCAGAGCAGTACCATAATTGAAGCTTGAAAATTGCAGCAGTTTTTACAGGCAGAGCATTTCTTTTTTGCCAGTTTTTGTAATGTGAACAAGTACTAGCCTGTAGATGTGGAGTGGACATTGTAAACAATATTGCTGAATCACTTGGTAGGACATCTCCAAGAGAAAATAAACCAAACAATTTGATTATCCATCATTTATCAATGGAAATGGAAGACTGTTGCTAATCTGGAATACTGTATGGAGAAATCGCAGAGCTCTAGTAGCCCATTGGCTTTGTTAGCAACAAACACATAGCAGATGCCATGTTGTTTGTTATTGGTGACACCTTTAGAAAGCAGAGAATAGCAAACAGATTTTCTCTGTACTAGTGGGATTCGAAATCAGTCTTTTGCAAGGTTTATGATAGCAAAGTGTGTATTTGGCACTCACGAGAAGAAAAAGGAGCGTTCTTTACGTGCTGTCACCGCTACCTCATTGAGAAATGCTGACAGGCATAGGGTGGAGTCTGCAGTGTAAGTAGAAGTGGAGGAGGGTACGTGAGCCTGGGTTGTGTTAAGGAGGTAGCTGAATAACTGTAAGGCAACTGCAGGAAAAGGGGCTTCTGGTTTAAAGCTGTAAGAGAACGAAACAGAAGAGGATGAACAGCTAGGGGAGATAAGATGCTGGGCTGAAAATTGTCTGGGAGAAATAGAAAGATTGGGGCATCCTTAATTATTTGTATGACAGACTGTAGGCTTCACTAGTAATTTTGCTTGTTATTATATTTCTCAGAGGGAGGTTAAGATATGTCATTGTTTAAAAAAAATGAAGTGCTGGGTTAATCGTGCAATCGACAGTGTCCTGTGCAAATACATGTTATATAGATCTGGCCCACTTCTGCTAGCATTCTCTTTCTTTTTTAGAAATTATGCTATTGCCTGTGTGAGACTTATTTTCTAGAGTATCCTGAAAAGGGTGAGCAGTGAGGGTTTGCTTTGGATTCCTTTCTGGTTTGATTAAGCTTAGCCCATTCTCTGGGCCTTGGCTCTCCATTACATGTGGCATCACATGGCAGCAGCATCACTGCCAGCCTGAATTAAAAAATACTTGGTTTGATATCAGAGAGGCTTGACCATGGATATCCTGAAAGAAAATAAATTTAACACACTAAAGCAAGATACTTTTCTGTGCAACATGCCATTTGACCTATGTTACAAATAGGCAAATAGGTTACGAAGAGAAGATTGGGCTTGCATTTGAATAAAAATAGTGATTAATCTGGTTGGGATAAGATTATAAGCATATCAGCTCCCTGAGTTTTAAGGAACTTTCAGCTGGCATCAGAAAGAAATCATGCACGTATGCAGCTGGTTTACAGTACTGAGATATTCAAGGCTTTGTGTAGGTCAAATACTTAGATTTGGAATTTCTATAGCTCTTTTACTGCATTTGCATATGGAGTAGCTGACTTTGTTGTTGGAGAGTTTCTGTCTGTATCAATTTAATTGTTATTCTTGGGAAAGAAAGACTGAAAGCAAAATTTGGGAACGTCACAGACCTCCATGGTCACTGAAGTCAAGTCTCCTAGTGCTGCAGGCAAACCACAGAATAATCTCTTTTATAAACTGATCAAACTCCATCTTACAACAGTTTTCTCTTGATGACTCTTATTTGAGAGGCTGTCCTAGAACCTCGTTTCTTTTCTGGTTAGAAATCTTCTTCTAACTCCTGCTCGAAACATAGGCACGCGCTGTTTCTTGAGCCACTGTGTCCTTTTGCTTAAATAGGTCTTCTCCCTCCCTAGTATTTACCGTGATTTGTGTATAGACAGCAATTACGTCCCCCCAGTATAATGCTATTACTGGCTAGCCTCAGGTGTAGAGATTGCATACCAAACTCACCCCAGCATTAGTGGAAATGCATTCCCTTACAAGAGAAAATAATGTAGCCCTATAATTTGGAACTGTGTGTTAAAGAATTTGAAGTGGTAAAACTTTCAGTGTTGATAAAGCCCATGTTTATTTCATTCCTCTAATCAGAAGTGATGAGTCATTCTTCTGTGCAAACCCGGTCCTGTGGCCTGTCAGCAGCTTCCTAGGAGAGAATAATTTCTGAAGAAATATTGTCACTTCTGTAGTGCTGCTTGTCTTGGCGAATCCGCAAGCAGTTTGCGAAATGATGTTTAAACTAGATAGGAAGATTGTTTGTCCACTCCTGAAGTGAAGCTCTGTCTGTGTGGTGGGATACAGTGAGTTTCTTAGCAGAGTGTTTTATTACCACCATGAGAACAAATGAGGCGAAGAACAAATTTACCCAAAACTGCAGGGTAGACTTAGGTGTTTTGGAGGAGATTCTGGGACAGCTCGTGTACCTGCCTCTGCATTGAGGCCTGTGAGGTTTCCTCTTCCTTTTTGTCATCATTTTTGCCTGTTAACTTTGCAGCTCCCTCAGTTATGTCTGTCATCCCTGGTGGAGCAGAAAAAAGCCTTAATGGTAGTGCTGGGTCTGCTTTGCTTTCCTTTTGATTAATTTAGGCTTTTTGATTAAGTGACAGCTTTCATCACTTTCAGCAGTCACTCTCTGACAAGGCAATTTATAGATGCTTTGGCATTATATGATTAGGACAAGCACAGTAAATAACAAATGAGAGTGATTTATTTTGAAATTTAAACAGATCCTCCTCCAAAATTCAATGTTCATGCTGTTTTCATGTACAGAAATATATTTTATTTGTTTGCTGAGCAATCTAATACTCAGTGCACCTTTCGAGGATAACTGCTGCCATGCAGCAATGAACCAAAAAGACAAGATATTTAATATTGCTGTGAAATTCGGTCTGTATTTCTGCAAAATCTGAGCTAACTAGATATAAAGAAGGAAAAGTTATAGTTCAAACAGCTCTTTTGGTGTTTCCATCTTGCACCAAATCAGCTGATAATTAAATGTCATGCTCTGGTTAATCACCAGCAGTTAATCTCCAGCTACCAATGTAACTATCTCAAACTCTTGGCTTACAGCCTCTCACTGGGTGTCTTAACCCAACTGTGCAGACACAGACAAGTACTAGTGATTGACACAGCTGCTGGAATTTGTTAGACATTTTCTGGGAGTATTTCACTTTTAAAAAAGTAATTTCAGCAAACTTGAAATGCTTGAAAGATGTGTGTTAACTTAGACAAAATAAATAAAACACAGAAAGAACAGAGGCAGAACATTCTAACATTTTATTTCCAGATTTTTGGAGCAGAATAGTTTGATTTTCATTTTGAAATGGTTATTTTGTTTTTAACAGCTATATTCATGTTATACAATGTAAAACAAAAAGACGAAATTGGAATGAAAAGTTTTAATTGCTCTGAAGAGAAAATTATTTGTTTCATTTTTGTGTGGGAAGATTCAAGAGTTTGGGGGTTCCTTGCTTCTGTTGAGGATATGGTTAAGTGTTACGGACTAGGGTGTCTCTGGGAGCTGCAGGTAACACCAGTGCTAGCTGCAATCATGTTGTGTACAGTCCCATGGGGACAAGCTGAAGGATGACCAAGATGAGCAGGGAAGTTTCTGGGGTTCTGTGATGCTACAGTCACTTACAAAATCATATTTGGATGTGATACCTCTGCTGGAGAGGCAGTAATATGAAGTGCACAGGTCCCAAGGTGGTACATTTTGACAGGTATATTTTCGATGAAATGCTGAGGAGAAGGAAGGACAAAAGAGTCACTTCAGTAGTAGATGTTGCAGGTACACATAACGGAGCATGATCAGTGAATTATCACATACTGGTGCCTGATAATGGACTAGTTACAGCTCTTGATACGCTCTAGCAGCTGCTGCTCCAGCTCTCAAACTACCAGCCCAAGACAAATAAGATTTAGAAGCTCATGAAGTTCTCAAGAGTGAAGCCAAAACATGCTCACCTAGCTTAATACCTTCTCTGGGAATATTCCGAGTAGATCCTGTCCCTGTCCTTACTGAAACCACTCCTCGAATGTGTGGTTTCTTTGCACTCTGATACTCATTTTGCTTTTGCAGAGGTGAATGTTAGAGCAGCGTGTAGTTCTCATTTGGTAGTCAGTTATAAGAACAAATCTTGGGTCTTCTCATGCCTCATAAGAGACTCCTGGAGGGGTTTCATTTCTGTTCTCACTTTTGTTTTACGTATGTCATACTAATTGCCTTCATTTTGAAAAAGGCTGTTTGGTATATTAGTCTTCCATTAGTTTGTTTGTCTTAGGCCTTTAAGCCCGAGATAAACAAGCAGGTTTCCCTATTTAATTTGGTAAATGGGTGTGAATTTGAATAGAGGCTTGAACAGAAATAAAAGATTAATGGAAGACTACTACCAATCAAAAAATACAAGTTTTTTGTTTTTTGTTTTTTAAGATATGGTAATAGAACACTGAAATATCATGAAAGGACTGGCTAAGACATCACATGCAGATGGCTGTACATGTTGGTTTGCAGACATCTACAAAGGTTACCCAAGCTGCCATACATGGATCCAGGGTTCTGACATTCCAGTGTATTTACACTGATTCATTAATTAGATTAATTTCTTTTGTGAAATTCCTTGAGATCCCTGCTAATGATAAATTCTTCTTAAAAGCATTTTTTTCCTCCTAGATAGCTTCAGCTGATACAAGACTATCTCTCAGACTGAGTAACATTATGTTTTAGCCTTGTTCAGAATATCTTTAGACCTCTCCTGTTCAATCTTGTTAATAATCTGCCCTCGATTTGCAGCCACAGAACTGGGCAGCAGAATTCATCTTCTTGTTACAGGGAAGTGCATGGTGCAGCCAGGAATTACTTCAATGGATATGTGTAATTTCTATTGATTGAGAAATAGTACTTGCTATGCATTGGGGTGGGAAGTCATGGTATGGAAGATTACAGTTCACTGTGGGATTTAACTCTGATTCACTGAAGGAGAAGGGAGGGACAAAACTTTGCCAAGTTAAAAAGTCCCCTCTTAGAAAAGAGGTGGGATGGATGGATAAATAACCTAAACCACAGATGTCAGGATTCAGTAATGCTGGTAAAGATTAAATACCATGAACGTTAGTAGCTGGCTTTCCCAGAGTTTAAATGCAAGGGATGGTGTTGAAACTTGTCCCTTTTTTGTGACTTGATATTTTGTATGCAGACCTTTCAATCATAAAACATAAATTCCTGCCCAAAGCTCCCTGTCAGACTTGGTGATTTCTAGGGAAGATCTACGTAGAGGCTTCCCTATGGTGCGCAGGGAAGGGACGAGCCCACCCGCTGCCAGGAGTCAGCGATGCCCTGCAGTGTTCTCGCAGCTTCTGACTCAACAGCTCAGCCAGATAATCCTTCCTCCCTGCTGATGTGAGGCTGTACCTAGGCTCAGAGCCCTGGCTGTGGCTGGAGCTCAGCTAGGCTGTGTGTCTCCAGGAATGCTTTTTCCTCTAGCACACACTTCACTGAACAACTCTGTGTGCTCGACGACGCTTTGCGGACCTAATGCGCTGACCCTCAGGTTAGCCATGATGGCCAAAAGCCAAGTGAGCCCTCCAGTTTTTCCTGGTGGGCTGCAGCTCTTTCTAAGAGCTGGCATAGCCCTCCTGCTTGGAAATGTAAATCCCTCTAGGTTAAGCATATGTTTATTCAAATTCTCAGGAAGCTGTGAGTTGAAGGATGCATTTTTGTCCTGGATTCTGTCTGCCTGTCTTCAGGTTTTTGCTTCTATGCTGCTGCTGTTGCTGTACGTGTTGGTTAGAGGCACTCAGACACTGGGACATCCGTGCTTGAGAGGAGAGTGTGGGTGTATTGACAGAAGTACCAGGAGGTACTATATATGCTAAATCCCGAGAGGCTGGAATTAAAACAAAATTGCCACATGAGAGAAAATGAGTTGAAATGGGTGTGCTTTCCAGAAGGGGGTGCTACTTACAGAGCAGGCATAAGGATTTCTTTTTAACTCTTTTCACATTTCTCATTTCAGTGTGCCTTTTTCCTTTGTGAAGAGAGGAATTAGTTACAATTGTAAACATTAAGTTTATAGTGGGCATAAATCGCAATCAAATTCATGGGTTTAAAAATCTGTGTACTTGTGGAGTTCTGGATACATTGTTAGCAGTTAATTATTTTCCCTTTAATACATAACCACCCCCCAAATTTAGACAAACCATGACATAAAATAAGGACAGATGTATATCTGGACCTTTCAATCCAAGTTCATTTTTGCTTTTGGCACTGACTTTTGAAAGTCAGGTTTGCAGGTAGTTGACAAAACTGCAGAATGTCAGTGGATTAACATGCTTGCAGAGCAATGCATGAATGCATTCAAGTGCACATTTGCACATAAAGAGGCTATAACCGTCTCTCCAGATATTAGGTAGGTGTAAACAAGTGACAATTTCTGCACACATGAACTGAGAACATTTACATATAGTGGAAAAGTGGATTTTTCTGGAGGCTATCAGGAAATGTGATCTTGGATATCTCGCTAAGACAGCATCATCTCTAAGTTGAGTTTACATCTTCTGTCTCTATGAAAGCTTTAGTAAGAATTGACTTCAGATTTCTGGATCTTTTTGCTTCTGCTTAGGAGGTTGTTTTGAACATCTTTTTCTCTGTTATCCTCTGTATCAAGTGTCCTTGAATATTGCAGTGTCAGCCACAGCAAGTGGGCTCTACACCTCTCTGGCTCCAGAGAAGCACGTCCCAGAGCAGGAGTGTGCAGGCGAGAACAGAGGAGAGGCAAAATTTGCCTTGGCTGCTCGATGAGAGGGCTGACCCAAGAGCCAAAACCAGTTCTTACTCTTGGTTTCAGCCCCTCCATCACTAATTAACAATCCTGTGCACCTCATTTTCCCTACTACTGACTAGTTTTAAAATATGCCGTCATTTAAGAAAAGAGCCTGGGTTCTTGGAGAGCTGCTTTCCAACTCTAGCTCTCCTGCAAACTTCCTAGGGCAGGTTGCAGTTGGAATCCTAATGGGGAAACTGAAGGGTTTCAGGTTATGTTGTGAGTTTACCACTGCTGTCTTCTTCCAGCACAGTCTTTTGTACACATCATGTTTCTTAGATTTGAGAACTGACTTGGGCCCAGTACATGCAAGCAGCAATTTCTCCAAGTCGTTAGGAATTATTGGTTCCCAGTAACTAATGTTCAGTCCCTGTTCTGCTGATGCTTTGTACTGTATTTTGAAGAGGAACAGCATTGGGTAGTATTTGCGTATAAAATGAAAAGGATTAAAAATTGTATTGTGTGGGTTCTATACTGTCCCTACCCAAGACCAGATCTTGTGATTTATAAGTGGAGAAACGTGTGTGTTTGTTTCTGACATAACAGCCAGTTCTGAAAATGTGATCTGAGAGATAAGCCGGGCTCTTCTTGGTTCAAGTAGAATGTATTGTTCTGAGACATGATTAGGCCTTGATTAACAGTTTTATTGCTAGTGCTTAAGATATAGAGAATGCAGTGTCTCTTCAGGATGCAAACAAATGTCCTTCTCCATTGTATTTTAACAAAAATATTTCATTCAGACTCATCTGATTTTTGTTTTATCGTTATTATTTGTACTGCATTTCACTTTTAGGCAGCTGTTTTTCAAAGTGCTTTGCTAGTCCAACTAGTCTGAGGTATGGAGTGAGCCTTTCTGCAAACAACTGCTATTACTGAAGACCTGACCACCTACAGCTTTGTTAATGTCAGATGAGATTTGCAAGTGCTTAGGGACCTTGTAATCAGGTCAGGGATATTTCTTTTTCTATTTTCTACCTGAGGTGGTAGATAGACTTGAACAAGCTGTCTCTGTTGTGGTCCTTAATTGGGCAGATTTCCTAGCATGGCTAGAAGTGGTCTAACCACCAAAGCCTCAGGACCTGGGGCTCAGTTTTAGGACCTAGCTGCAGGTTGCAGCCTCCTTCCCTAGGTAAGGAGCTGCTTTCCTCCTCCCCTCACATAGCAGCAGAATATTCCCATAAAAGAAAATGCTTTTCTCAGTTGCTGGGCCTGCTCATGTCTACAGCCATTGCCTGGCTTTTTATATTGGTGCAAAAGGAGGTAATCTGTAATTTGGGTAGCCAGCTGCATTCAATCACAGCTGAACTGTTTTTTTGAGAGTTATGCTGCATAAGCTGCTGTGAGATTTCATACATTCTGCAGGCAACTGAGTGGAAAATGTGTTTGGTTTGGTTTTTTTTTAATACTTCTAGGTAAGTTTGGCTCTGTGTGTTGGCACTCTTAAACACAGCACATAGCAGTTTATCGCCCATCAGGAAATGAACAGGTGCCACTTAGGTTGATACGCACAACAAGGGAGAGCTCTGACATGGTTTACCACCAAAATAATGTTCAAAGCTGAGGTAAGTTGGGCTGGTGCGATATACAGGAATAAACATCACCCAAGAGAGCTTTGTAGGAACACTGCCTTAGAATGGAGAGAATCCTTTTCATTCTTACTCTTCTTGGAGTGAAACACCAACCTATAGTCACATGTCATGCGTTGTAAGTTCATTTTTTTTGTTCTTGTCCCAGCTATTTCAAATGAGGAATACTTTCAGCAAGCAGACATAAGTGCAGATGGGACATACAGGTCTCTAACGATAATGTCTGTGGAACTGAGCGTGCTATTTTAGCCCCAACAATACAGGTTCAAATGTGAGTAGTTGTAGGTTAAGGATATGCTAAAAGTATATGTTCATATACTTTCCTTCATCACTCGTATCTTCAACAAGTATCTTGGGTATTTCATATTGGTTTATACAAGGTCAGCAGCTTTACAGAAAGCCAATAAGCCACATCTTGCCACAACCACATTTCTTGACTTCTGTGCAGTTGAAATCTAAACTTTATGCCCACATGGATTTTTAAATTGTGACATGCATATGTAGTGATTTTAAAAGGTCTCCCACAGAGTGTTTGATTTTTGTTTATATTACTACCAGTAGCTGACTAAAGATATATCAGTGTCTTCTGGGGAGGCTTGTCCTTTATGCACATATGTATTTGTGCATGCATAACAATATACTTTTGTCTTATTTTATAACTCTTAGACTATTTATGTTGCTGCATGTTCATACCCAGCCTTGGTCTAAAAGCATTAAAAGTTATCTCCTACTATAATTCTCCAAACTTTGAATATAGGTATTGAACAATACTACTGATGGATGTTTTTAAAGTGATTTAAAAATTGTGGATTTTTTTTCTTAGTAGTGCAAAAAACCCAATCAACTTTCCTAATCCCAAGAAAATCCAGATTCAGTTACCAAATCAGCGGCTGTAACTTCAACTCCAATATGCTGCATGCAGTTTGTCTCAGTAAGAGATTGTTTTGCAGATGGAAACGATTAGCAATAAAATGTATTGTAATAAGGGAGCATGCTAAGGTTACATAAGTTCAAGAATACACAGTAAAAACAGACTCTCATTTGCCTTCTCATACAGCTGACCCAATTAAAAATGCTTGCTCTGCTGCATCACATGAGCAGCCATCCTCTTGGTTCTCTCCACTTCTCTCCTTTTCTTCAGTCTCCTTCTACTTCCATTCTTTTTCCTCTCCTCCCTTGATCTATCAGTTCTTCCCAATTAATGTTTGCATTTCCCATCTTAGCCTCTGCTCTTCTATTTCCACGGGAAGTACTATATTCCTTCTCTGTGGTTCTCCGAGAAGGGATGTGCAGAAAAGACAAATGCCTGGTATGATTCACCCCAAAATGCAATCCATGCCGACTAAGGGAGCAGTGCTGCTGTACGGAGCAGGGAATATGTGTATGTTGATGTGGTGACAGGCATGAAGGTTGCCCTTTGTATTTCCTCCAGGAACGTCCAGACAGCAAATGAACCGGCGCAGAGGGCAGGCTCAGTTAATGATAAATCACACTTTTCCCTTCCCACCCAAGACATAGGAAAAACCTTTTCTCCCACAACAGGAAAAAGGCAGGTGTGAATGCTGGAGCTAAGGAAGATCTCCTTTGCCTGGCAGTGCTAGTAGCAGCTGTTCCCTCATCCTCTGCTCAGGATAGCTGCTGGGACAAGAGTATACATGTACCACAGACAGTGTATTGCATTACAGTAAGCCTGAAAAAGCCATTTTGAATTGGGTTGCATTAGTGAAGGACATAAAAGTCTGTGTGAAGCTGCTTAATGAAGTTTGTAGTTAACAGAAAGGACCAGTCCACGGAGGAGGGGGAAGGTGTAAGAAAATGCATTTAGATTGCCTTCCCCCAGCTTGCTTCATCAAGTGTGATTTTCTGACTACCCTGTTTTGTTAACAGTGTACAATAACGACTGTACAGAAGAAAAAGATAAGCTAGCTTTCTCATTCAGGGAAGCATGAGTAGGATAAACACCAGAGCTTCTCTGTGGAATCATCGTGCTTTGTTTTTAACATCACAACTGGCATCAGGTGGGGATACAGGGAAATAACTGTCCACTGTCTTTTCCTATGCATGAATTGCAGAAGATGAAGGATTATGTGAAACTAGCAAGTGATAGGGCAGGTTCAAAGCAGTCAAAAGAACTTGGCTTTTAACATGTCCTGGGATTCATCTGTGGAGCTCCTTCATGCAGGGTGTTGTGGATATCGAGAGTTCACAGAGGTTCAAGAAGAGACCTGGCTCATTCACAGAACAGAAAGCCACCAAAGGCCATTAGGTGCAAAGATACTACTTGTGGCTCAGACTCCCTCAGCTAAGACTCTAGTGCTACAAGAAGTGCTCTGCAGAAGTACCGCTGGAGGCTTGCCTTCATCCTGGACTCTTAGCTGAGCAGCTGCTGTTGGCCACTGTGAGAGGCAGGATAAGGGGCTAGGCAGATCTTTCCTTGAACTGCAGCCCAGTGTGCTTGCTGTATTTTTATGCTGTCTTTTCTTTCCTAAGCTCTCCTTATTGCTTTCAAGTATTACTCCTGTTTTAAGCGATATGAACCTATATTTGAAATGTGATGGCTGCTCCTGATCTGAGCTGACGTTTTTACAATGCACCCAACCTTATGCAGCAGCTAATTGATCCAAGTATGTCTCTTTTCTTGTTTTCAGTGACTCTGATCTTTCTGACCCACCCTTTGATGGGTTGCCCAGCTTCGTACAGTAGTGGCTGCCAATTTTCATACAGTTCAGGCTTTTTTATCTCACAAGACTGTTGAAGAATGAGAATATTTGACTCTGCCACTGTTTCCCATTGTCCTGGTTCTCTCCTTTTCTCATTAGATGTCTGGGTCTACCTTGTGGTCTTTGACATTGACAGTGCAATTCAGTTGCCTAAACTTGGGCATGTTGTGCCATTTTAGGTACCCAGAGTATCCTCCCTGGCCTCCAGGAGAGCTTGGCTCTCCATTAGGTTCTGTGTCAGATCTGCCAGCCCAACAGGGGTGCCTCAGAAAATTTAAGTTTTTCAAAATGTCTCTGTTCAGAAAACTGAAACCCATCCTTAAAACACACGTGTTTTTCTTTAGCAGTTTTTAGTACATCTGCATTGCCTGTATACTTTGAATTCTGTATTTCCTTCCTTCCTTAATGTCTTTCTCTGTCCTTTTAGTCTTCATACCCCTTCCTTTTATACTTTGCCCTCCCTTCTTAGTGTTTCCTTCATTCTCCTCTTTTTCTGAATTTCTCTTCTTTTCAATTCCTATCACTGTCACCTTCTCTTTATGTCGTCCGTCCTCCCCCCCCATCCCCGTCCCCCCCAGATTTGTTAATGTGGTTGGCGTTCCTTTTCCATCCGTGTTGTCATCTTTCCATCAGAAGGGCATTTTGGAGTATGGGAGGCACCTTCAGTTTGTGTGCTGAAATTAGCATGTGGATTGTATAGTGAGCTCTATATGCATGTGTGTGACTAGAAACTGTTGGGAGACTGACACCTCCCAAGGAGCTAAATTACAGAACAAAAGAAAATCACTTCAGTTTTAACCGATGACTTTGGGCTTCTCACATGCCCACTAGCTAAGCTGCAATTGGGATAATTCATTAATGAAATCATCTTCCAGTAATAGCTGTTTGTATTGAATCAACTGCATCTCTGTACCTCTTCTTTCTGTCTGCCTTTTGTTTAGAGTATGACTCAAATGCTGTAGTGCTGGGGCTCTTCTGAGTACCTAGGCAAGCGTAGAGGCTCTGTTATATGGTGGAGGGTGTGTGAGGTGGCTGTGTCAAATGTGCCGTCTCTTCAGCCTTACCGCAGGTGAGGTCAGGGCAGCCTGGTCGTCAAGCAGGCAGGAGCCCAGCGCTTCCTATGAGGCATCCCCAGCAGCCGCCCCTTCCTCGCTTGCTTCCCTCCCCTATCTCCTCAGCCCTGGGAACCACAATAGCAAAGCAGTTTCACATCCACATCACCAAGGAATGGGTTAAAACGTTGTTGAACTGCAAGAGTGAGCGTGTGTGTGTAATCCCTCCACAGCCACCCACTGCCTGAGCCCCAAAGGGAAAGTCTTAGATCTCCTTATATGGGGATCTTCTTTTCAGAAGAAAGTGGTCAGAAATTGAACGGTGTCTGTGTTCAGTCTCCGTGTGCACAGTGCTGTCACCTACTGCATTATGGCTCTGCGGAGCTCAGTATAGGCTTTCTCTGAGGCGGGGGGGGGGGGTCAGGGCAGCTCAAATACTACTGCTCTTAGTAGTACAGCGCAGTTACAAAGAAACCTGGTGGGTATGATCTTCACTTTTGCAGATTTTTGCAAGACTGGTAGATGACTTCCCTGTTTGAACATAGTGGCATTATAGATTTGCTGCTCCAGCAGTACTACCCAGAATTATTCCTATATTCTTCCCTGATTTTTTTTTTCTCTTATTACTTTCCAGGAATGGGCACACGTGTGCATAAGAATACCCACACATACACTCAGATTAGTAAAGCTGCCCCACTCATTAGCGCAAGGGTATCTGAATGTGCAGGGGGCTTGGGATGATTATTTAAATTTCCTTATATGGGGATCTTTGTAGTTTTATGATGATTCATGTTTTGGCCAAGGCTTGGCCTTGATCCTCTTTCAGCTTTTTCATTAAAAAGACTGTTGCATTCAGTTGGTACAACTATCAAAGTAAAAGTGATACTTTGCATTTTTTCCCCTCCTGCCTGCCTTGACCTGTGCGGTAGTGCATGCTGCACTGGTGGGGAGGAGAGAAGGAAAAGTGAGCCAGGACATGGGGGTGGCTGGTGAGTGCAATTAGGACTGTGGGCCAAAGACCTGCCCAGTCATTTCCCAGCATCCTTCCACAGAGTGATGAAGATGGTGTCTTCTATCTCCCCCATCAGTCAGAGCCCCCAGCCTCTTGTTTAATTTCACGAATGTACTCAAGGGGAGAGGAGCTGTGCTCCACCCACAGGCTCATCTCAGAGCCATGGCCACCCTCAGCTCTCTCTCCCATGCCCCTGCTCCCCCTCCTGCTGCCTGGGGTGGCCCTGGGGTGCATCCTGGCGGGCAGCCACGAGCTGTGCTGGAGTTCGGCTATCCCAGTCAGGTCTGCACTGGAGGGAGGTTCCTGTGGCTGCATACTTTCAGCGTGTTCCTCTGGCTATGCATTTTCAGTATGTTCACCTTGGAGTAGCTGCACGGAATAAAAGCAGTGATGCAGTTTGTCCTACAGGCTCAGCATGGTGGCTGCCTGGCCCCATGGCATTATGAAGAATATATATGAATGCACATGCTGTGGAGGGGAAACTGAGGATGAGCACAAGATAAGAAGGAAGCAAAAAGGAGCTGGCAAGCTGTGTGGCACACCTGTTGCCAGCCCGGGGCTCTGGTGTGTTAATGACTCCAACAGCTCAGAAGCTTCCTTTTCTGTTTGTTTTATGTTTTATGCATGTTTTATGGTGCAAATAATGCTGCTCCCTCTGCCCCCCATCCTTTCAGCTTCCCTGTAAAAAGTATTAAATTGAAGGAAAAGGCAGGTTTTGCAGAGACTAGAAAACCTTTAAGTTCAAGGCCAGAGCTTCTTTCCCTGGGGACCTCACTTCTCAAAGCAGAGAGCGCACTATGAGGATGGGCTCTGGGGAATGCAGTATGATTCAGCCAACAGCCGGTGCGACCACACTTCTCTGTAATCTTAGTCTGATGCCTGGACAGGAGGGCCAGGAAGCTATGTCTGTCCGTCAGATGGCAGTGCATTCCCTTCTCTCAGGTGTGAAGGAGGGGCACTGCCCACGCTGGTGTTTTGACCGGAGAAGCCATCACAGAAAGCCTCATCGTGCGGAAATGCATGTGCCACACTGTGAGCCGGCAGTCACATGGTCCCTGTGCCAGCTATCCACCAGCAATACCAGCACAGCACCACTTTGCCGTTACAGATACAGTCACTAAGTTTTATTTCCTAGGTGAGATTACAATTGGATCCTGTCTACTCTGGCCCCCTTTCCTTAGGATCCTGCCTTAATTTTCCACTGCCTTAAGCTGCCATAGCTTCAATAGTGTCTAGCAGTGGTACTTGCACAGCGTCATATTTACCCTGGAGACTTAAACACTGCATGAGAGCTGCAGGCAACTACAAAGTGATCCAGTGGGATCCAGCTGCTGCCCTTCATTTCCATCAGTGAGCAGTGACTTCCAGCTGGCACTTTCCATTTCCATTGGTGATGCAATTGCTTCATCCCTTTAGAAGGACTTGCATTAATTTCTGAGAGATTGGGCTCTTCTCATCAGCCTGCCTGTGACCCCTGACAGTACTAATACTGCAAAACCAGACTTGATTAATCATTAGGCTCTTAAAGAAGATTTCCAAGTGAAGCTGCCTGGATTATCTGCAGCCGTTGCCAACACTGGCAGGAGAACCTTTAGCAGAATGGGACATGGTTGACGTTCAGCTGCACATGCAAGCATGGTATCTCTTCTCTATGCGAGTAAGGTTTGGGAAGTGCTTTTTAGCTACACTGAGTCTGGTTTTGCTACTACAAAGCAGAAATTATCTCATTTAAGGTCAGAAAGGTCTCTGTTCAATTCTCCAGCAGGTATAAAAATCACCCAAATATTTTCAATACCTGAATGAGAACGTGCTTCATGGATTCAAGTTTGGTCATACATAACAGGTACAATTCTTTTATTTTTGACCCTTTGGACTATAAAGGTCCAGTTCATTTGAAAGGTGCTGTTATTACTTTTAATATAAAAATGTTTGTACTTCAGTTGTCACATTGCATTAATACAGCTAAATGTGCCCCTTCCACCATGTGACTGGTTTGGAGCTGAACATGTCTTTCATTTTCTGTGATTGCTAGCATGCTTCTTAGTACCTCTTATAGCTTAGATTTACCCAAAGTACATTTCTTTTAGAGGGAATGAGATTTTAGTCATGGCATGAGCAGATGTGTGTCCCATTGATTTAAGAAGGGAATCCAGAGTGCCCAGATTCTCGAGATACCCCTGGGATCGATTCTTGGCTTCACCATTGTCTAGTTCTGCCCCCTGAGGAATTCATTTAAGCTGTCATTGCTTGAGTGTGTTTTTGTCTCTGATTCCTTGTGGTTTGTATCCTTCAGATATGAAAAAGATATATCTGTTGAGTTCTCCTTCTTCATTGTCTCTTTGCCAAGGTCTGCGTATTTAGCTTTTTCTTAGTCTTTCCTTTTAAATCGGTTACACTGAGTTTAGAGGCAATGATGTCAAACAGTATCCAATAAGCAATGTATAATACTTTTATAATTTTTATGACCTCTTTAGCAAGGGAAGAAAAATTAACTTTCACCATCTTCGTGAGCTAGAAAATCTCATTCTAATGTTTTGTTTCAAAATAGATATGCAGAGTAGTCACAGTAAGAAAAAAAACCGTACTAAATCATGCAACTTCTCTGGCTCTCAGTATGGAATATTTTCCCTACAGAGCACTTTCAATTATTTGTCCAAAATCATCCTAAATACCCAAAGCAATGGATCTTCTGAACTTTCTATTGGAAGACTGCTTTATATCATACTAGAACTACTTGTAAAGACAAATTGATGTTTCAATGCGAGTTTATCTTTTCTTAATTTAATGTCATTACTCAGAGGTTTACTACTTCTTGCACAACCCAAAATTCCTCTCCTTTCTTGGTGTTTATAGCCTTCAAGTATTTGTCATTTCTTGTTATATTCTTTTTCTTCATTGTCTCTGAGCCAAGGTCTGTGTATTTAATTTTCTTAGTGTCTCCTTTTAAATCAGCCCCCGGATGTTCTTCTTTCTCCTCTGCTTCTGCTTTAGCTAGATATTTGTTTTAGTTAATGAGATGTCTCAAAGTGAATGAAATATCCCTGAGTATTCTAGAAATAGGGACTGAGTCTCCCTGTTCTCTGATGTGCTGGCCCCAAATGCAAAGCCATCTTAATGCATGGGGTTGTGAGAAGGTCAAAAGATCCCTGAACCAATGCAGGAATTCCCAGATATCCTATTTATTAGAGGATTTCCCATATACATAAAATATCTTGTGTAATAAGGGACTTGACATAATTTTCCTCTATTTCTGGGGAAGCCAGCACTTGCAGCTTGCAAAGGCTGCTAATGTACCTGTGCAAATAAATTGTGCATGCAGAGCAAATCTGGTGTGTCGAATTTAGTGTGGAGGCTCGTCTGAACTCTGTCACATGCTGTGTGAACATAGCCAGACTTGCTGTCTGCACGTGTTTGTCTGGAGTTGTAGAGATGTTTAATCATAATTGTGTCATGGGCCACCAAAATCCTTAAGACAGCCCTACCTTATCCTCAGCTGTGCTGGGGCTACTTTGCACGTCTTGAGTCCTGAAGCTATTTTTCAAGGTTATTAGGCGGACAGTGACATTCTTGCAAGGTACGTGGAAGAGAACCTGGCAGTGACATTTTTGCACTGTTGCAATCCATGGCACCAGATATGATCCTCGTAGCCAGTCTGTGACAGTGGCTAATGCCTCTGTAGAGAGCTCATTTCAGTCTCATTTTTTTTCAGTTGTGGTTCCAGCTTTTAAAGCTACCTTTCTTTTCTTTTTCTGATTTGACTAATGTTTTCAACCATTTTTTTTAGTTATAGCCATGTCATTCTTTATTAACAGACACTTTATTTTTTCTGGAACAGTGATGAAGATGCTAGGCAAATAGTGGACTAACATATTTCCCAATAATATTCCAGTAAGCTAAGCGTGCAAACTTGATGTAGTGCCAAAAACCGGATTTTGTTTACTGCCAGTCTGGTTTTGCTTTGGATGATTTTGTTCCCATCAAGATTGAAATTAATTAATTCTGTGAGTAATATTTCCTGAGATGCTCTGTCAAATGCTTGTAATTCAGATACATCATGTATACTATATTCCCTACAGCCACTAATTTTACAATTCTGTAAGAGATACTCAGGTTTTTTCTGGCAGTCTTTATTCTTCAGAAACTAGTGCAGCTGAAAAAGTTGTTCTATTATTTTGGAGATTAGAGCTGACTGACTATGGTCTGCAAACCCTAGTTTTGTGTTTCGTGTGGTCTGCAAAGAATTGTCTGGTCACAAAGTGCAGTCTCTTCCCCTAGATACTAGATTTTGTTACAGGGTGTTAGAGTACATTAAACACATTTCTGAATATTAGTCATGTATATAAGCTGTTGTTCTGTTTGCTACAGGACTGTGATCACCAGTAAAAGGGGAAGTAATCTGTATAATAGCAAGAGGAAAGGCTGTTGTGTCTTAATTAGTTTGCATTAAACTGTTGACCTCCCTGCAGAACAGAATATACGCTCTGATAAGAAAGCTCAGCATCTCTTTGGCCTTTGAAGATGTACACAGGGAGCTACAAAGGACTTTTCCACACCTTTTATACCCACTGCTTCTGCTGGAAGTCATTGCAGTTCTAGTCCTCTTATGCATAGAGGGACTTCTCTGTCTGTGTGTTGCTAGGCTTACATATTCTTCTTGGGGGGCTAGATGGTAGAGAAGACTGTAACACAGACCACTGTACTGGGCTCCTGCTCGTTGGTATGGAGATACCTCCCTCGTTGAGTTCTCCTTGCTGCATGTTGCCTGTTGTTCTCTGGTGAGATGCAGTCCTTGTCCTTGTGATTGTTGTTTCCTCTTTTATTTTAGACTTCCTGTTTTTATCTGTTCCAGTTTGTTGCCATACAGAACAAAACAGAGTAATCGTCAGTGCAGCTACACAGCTTGTGCTTTATAGGTGTGTAAGTACATTGCACATTCAAAGGGTTTCTTGCATTCATGTGTTTTCCTGCCCTGCTGAACAACCTGTGGTACTTGCCCATCCCTTTTCAGTCCTGTGACTTCGTTCCCTTCTTGCCACGGGCTCTGTGCATCTTTCCGTACTCTTTCTTCCTGTGTCTGTAGTTTTGCACTCCTGGTTTCCCTCAGAGACCAGGTTGTTCCTTTAGTCTCTCTGTGCCAGGGCTCCAGGCATTCCTTCCTTCGGTGCAGAGGCCCACAGCTCATTTCTTCACTTCTCATGCCCTCCATTCTTCAGCATGGAGAGGATCTTTTATCCTCCCAAATACTTACTTGTCTCATACCATCTTCCTCTTTCCCCTTGATCCTTTTTTATCACGGAGACAACAGTGAAGCCTTGCAGAGAGTCAGTGTTATAAACCCTAGATGGGATACAGGTAAAGGGAAGGAGATACTGACTCTAGTGCTTCTGTGTTTTTTCTGATCTGGAGACAATTACTGAGGCACCAAGATGGAGGCTCTCCTAAGTTGTAGGTATTCTTCACTACCCATTTTTGGCTTTGACTCATTCTCCATTGTTTTTTCCCCAGACCAAAACATTTCTTCCAAAAATGCTTCCTGAAACTATGGAGTCACGATGCTCACTCAGTCAAAAGTCCCCTTACTAAAGCAGGGCAGCTTGAATACAAGATCTCTTGGCCCATTTTTCTACCTTTTCCAGAAATCAGTACAAGAAACCTCAGACATTGGAAGTTTTGCTTTCTCATATCTTTCTACATGCTCTGCAATTTTTTGAATGTGTTTTTTTTTCTTTGTCATTTGGTCAAAAAAGTTGCTCCTTGAATTCTCACATTGCAGAACATAAATATACTTTCTTTTCTCCCCCCTTCTAATATTCCTACTTACAGTAGGTATTTTATTCTATTTCACCAAGTGGGACAGGGGTTTTTTTGCAAGGTCTATCTCCTGCAAATGAATAAAGTAAGATTTGTCTTACTTCGTAATCCCTCATTTTCTTCATTAAATATCCTCACAAGAACAGTCAGTGAAACTCACTGTTAGTTCTTTAAATCTCTGTTTAGGACAAATATCAGTAAATTATTGACCTAGGAAAACTGTTGTAAAAATGAATTAGATAAGCAAAAAAAATCTTATACCATGATGATAAATTTTGGGACATGGAGAAAACTGTTTCTTAGCATATCTTCGTCTTCCATTAATACCAGTAATGCACAAATTCTTTCACAAGTGAAGGCAGATAAGATAGCCACATAAAGAATATTTTTATATGGCTCTGACCCAGTTAACTGTCCTCAGCTGGGAACCAGAATGCCTTTGTCTTATTTTTTGCCGGCCTGTGTTTTTCTGAGTAAATTTTTCACCTGCTGATATCTCTAATTTTATATTATTGCTCCTGTTACTGCAATCCTAAGAGAGTTATCTAGTGCACATTAGTGTCCTCTCCTGTTGAACTTTTAAACCCTGCTGAGTTCCTACTGATGGAAAGAGCCATACTTCCCCGGGTTGCATTTGGCTAGCAGCTGCCCCATTTGCTTAAGCTCCATGATAGAAAGAAATTGTCCTCATCTGCTGTTTCTGCACAGGCAAGCCAGTTTCTTTAGTTATTTGTTTATACACCATTTTCCCATTCTCCCCAACTTTCGCTGTTTCATGCACATACTTCACTGAGCTGTGACTTGCAAGGAGTCAATAAAGTAGGGAGATATTGGATAGCTCTTCCAGCTGGCTGAAGCTGCAGAGAAGAATATTGTAATGATAGGGGTGTGATATTATGGGAAGGACAGAAAGGGGGCCTTTTGTGAGACAAGAGGAAGCAAAAAAGAAGCAGACCAATAAGATTATCTCAAAGCTGTAGTTAAAAAAGGACCTTGATTTTGCTTATGTGCTACCTCACAAGATACTTGTGACCCTGTATCAGCTGGTTTCCCATCATGCCAGTCAGGATTTGGGGAGGAGAGGATAACTGATGCTTTCCAAAGTGTACATAACTCTGGTTAAGCAGCTGCCTGGTCTCTGCTATCTAAAAGCTGATCCAAAAGCTTCCAACATGGGATGTGGCTGAGTTGTCTCAGATTAATTGTGAAGGAGAAGGTCACACGCTGGCTTCAGATCAGGCAAGTGGGAGTTAAACAACTTGGCTCATGAGATGTCCTAGATCTGTTTGAACAGTCCTGAGAAAATTCCCTCTGTTACAAGATTGACTGCATTCACCCAGCCACCTTGGGACAGCAAAAGGAGAACAGCGTGCCAGCATGTTCTACCAGTGCAGCTGCTGGGGTCTGGTATCTCTTGTTGTGAGGCCTGGCTTGGAGCTTTCCCAGGATTAAATTGCTGGCACTCGCTGCATTAGCAATGAGCCAGAGGAAAGTCCAGGTTGTCTCTGCTTTGTGCTGCTTTGTTTAAGTCACCTGAGCTCCCTCGCTCCTGGCTGCACCTTTTTGGTCTAAAGTTAGAGACTCTGCATATTGCATTTTGCTGTCCTTGCACTTGGTTATTTTGTCCTTCTTCCTGCTGACGTAAGTGAAGGTCACAGATGACCCACATGGAGGATAGCATGTTCACTTTCTGTCATCAGGAGCTGTGATGATAAGCCAAGTTATTAGAAATAATCTTCCTGCCTGTCAGCTGCCTATTATGAAAATGTTGGTGTGAGCGTGCATGTGTGTAATTGTAGAGAGAACAGACACGTACTTGTAGCCAGGCCACCTTGGGGAGCGAGCTCATCAGCTGTGACAGCCCCAGAGAGTCAGTCCAGAGGCTCCAGATCCCCCAACACACAATTTTTGCCAATGAGTGCCACCAAACCACCTACTGAAGTTGGTGAGACAGTTAATGCGGATGCCTACTTGCACGGAAGGCATTTCAGAAAATGTGACCACAGAGTGAGAGACCAGCAGTTTCCAGCCTCCCTGGCAGTCATTAGGTTAAGTGAGACCTCACATGTGGGACTCCACAGAGTCTCTTCTTTTAACCTTGAAAAACCACGAGCAGTGTTTCAGCTGAAAACAAAGTAAACTTTAACCCCAAGGCAAAACCCATTTTCAGAGTTGTGTACAAGATGCCTCAGCTTGTCATGGGAAACTGGCACTCCTTTGACAAATGCACCAAATTTCGTGTCACTGCAAATACTCCCCCTTTGGTGTGCAAATAACACATAATGATCTTCTCTGGTTCATTTTTACCCCCATCTGGAAGCCATAACGACTTTAAATCCAGCTTCTTGCTTCCTTTGATGACTGAGTGTCCAGAACAGTCCAGCTTGGAGAGGCTAAAGACAAACCAAACAACTAAGCCCTGCCCCTTTTTAATCTCCTTCCAATCCAGTAGTAGCAGTCCCCAAATCACTGTGGTTAGTTGTTCTCGAACCCCATAATCTTCAGGTCCCAAATTAAATTGATTTAATATAAATTTATGATGGATGGCTGCATGGAAAGGACTTCTTTTCCATGCAGCTGAGTATCTTCTGTCCTTTTTTGTACAAGCTGTGAGGTGCGTGTACCTGAGACTGATTAAAATTTTGAAATGCTTGTATTGCCCACCTCAGAGAATGCCATTTGTCTCCTCCAGGCCCAGGCTCCTGCAGTCTTTGAAGAAGAGGCTTCAGAAGGAGAAGGTTGATGCACTTACCTATAAACTACCGTTTTCATCTGTACATAAAAAACCCTTGTAAATTGTACATAGCAGGCTTTATCTGCAGCTTCATGTATTTTCCACTTAGGAATAACCCAAAATAAGAAGTTCTTAGCATGCAAAAGTACAGAGAAATACTTTCTAGCATATCCGTTCCTCCAGACTGTACAACAAGCCTTGATCCAAAGGACTCTTGTTCATTGGGAATGGGAGGGAGAGGGGCAGTGCACTGGGCAAAATCCCAGGCCTCAAGGCATTGCTTAATGCATGTCCGTCTTTGTGCTCACTCCAGCTATAAACAAACAGTGAGGTCCAAGTGTGCTTTGTACTGTTTGGGTCTAAATGTATTTCCTGACTGCTTCCAAACCCTATGCCTGGAGGCATGCCGTCTTTCCCTGGGAAGGAAATCCAGGCTCAGGGACTGAAAGAGCGCCTGTGGCATGCTCTGATGTGGACAACGGGGGACCAGAAGACTGAGGCATGCTGCGTAATGCATCACGATTTAGATGTAGGCCAGTGATCAAGCCTGATGTGCTGGATCTAGGCTGCTCTTCCATCCTGTCTTGATTGCAGCCCTGTGGTTGGAGGGTGCTTAGCTTCCTCCAGCTGCAGCAGCACAACCACTTGTGTTTGGGTCTTGCTTATCCTGTCACTGATTTCATCCTTACATCAGCTGATGAACCTTGAGCCAAGATGCAATCCTGCAGTCCTGCTGCTTGGGCAGAACGGAGGTCTTCCTTTGAAATTTCATTCTCTCTCCTCACCAAGAGGTGGGCTGCCTCTCTGAGCAGCCTGGGGTCAGCTGCACTGTTTGCTGTAACCTACCAAGTGGATAGGACTTGGGTGGCCCTACGTAGTTGCTAGTGCTCTGTGGGTTGCAGCTTGTCTGTATGGACACTAATTTGGGGATGTTAGTACATCCAATATAATATCCATTTCTGGTTATAAGCTTCTTTTGCAGGGAAGCGTGCTGTGTTAGTAAGGGAAGGGTAACTTCTAGTTAGACATCACAAGGCCACATCTCTAATGCTACTACAGCGTGTGATTGTGTAATTTGAATCAAGGTGACTTTATTTGAGCCTAATTCACTTTTCAATCTCATTTCTACTTTGCATACTCTGGGGATGCATCTGTCCTCCCTTTCCCGCCCTGGTTTAAAAAAATCTCTGATCCTATTTTGGTAGACTTCTTTTTGCTACTAAGCATTGAATAAAAAAAGGGTTGATTTCTTAGTGCAGGAAAAAATGCCACACTTCTGAAGCATTTGGTTAGTGCTTTTTTCCCAAAAGACTAAAAAGAGAACTCCTTGGGTTTGGAAACTCATCTGGAGGAAGGAAATGGAGTAAAAACTAGCAGTATTTGACAAATAAAATGATGACTCAAGTATTAGGAAACATTCAAACTGTGAGGCTGCCTGGCTTTTAGAAGACGCTTGGAAGAGAAGAAGTGGAAGCTCAATCTGTATAATATAAGCATAATAAAAGTAGACTGGACGTTGCAGGGGAGAATATGCTGTAGAGCTCAATCCTGTTTCTTCATCTGCAACTGCTAAATTTTTTCTGACTTTCTTTTCTATGCTGTTAGTAGCTTTGCTTCTGCCACGATAAGAAGTGTGGGCCTGTATGTGGTCTTAACCATTAAATGAGAAAAATGGGGTTCCTTCAAGGCTAGAGGTGAAAAAATGGGAAATATCTCTTCCTTTTGTCTGTTCATCTCTGAAGGCATTCTACCTCCCTTCGTTCCCTCATTCTCCCCTACTCTTTGTCAACAATAGGAACAGAAATTGAAGTTTTATATGTAGCATTTGTGTAGCCTCTGTGCTCGGCAGCACATTCTCTTGTGGTTTTGAGGCTGGAAAGTAATGGTTAATGGGGCATTGTGGAAATTTCCCTGTCCTTGTCTGCCAGTGTTAATATTTGTAAGAAATAAAACTTGAGAGAAATCTACAAATCTCGGGTCATAATGACTGTAACACCTGGGCTGAAACATGAGGGACACTGTGGCTATATTTATTAGGCAGAATAAGAAACTTCCCTAATGAAGGTGAAACTTTTTTAAAAAGTTTATATCATGAAACATAGGAGTCTTCCTGACTCTTGATCACACACAGGTATTGTTGAGATAGAAGTTATAATATTGTTTCTCCTGCTCCAAGGTGATTTTTTTCAAACATGCAAGTAGTGTTACTGACCTAAAATGCAATGAGCCTGCAGACACGGGGGGGCTCTGCACAAGGCAAGCGTCATTATTTGATCCCAAGTAATCTTAAATTTTGGAGGGTTTTGCCCCAGCTTTGAATGAAACTCCAGCTGTATGTTTGCAGCAGTCTTCTGTGGCTCTGCAATCTGGCCAGCCCTTCAGTGAACATACCTCCAAGTTATTGGATGTACGCGTGTGTAGTTTGCATACTTTAGCAGCTGTCACAGTGCTGTAGATCTTGATGAAATATGGCCTCAAGATGTTTGATAAAGTATTAGCCTTTAATATTCATTAGTCAGTTCAGATGTTCGTACGGCTGAGGGAAGACCAATTATTGATAATTAGATTATGAAAATGTATATAAATTAGATTTTAAAAGTGTTTAAGCAATAAAATGTTGTGTGTATGGCCAAGATATGCTGGAATGGACTCTGCTCTCAATTTGTAACTCCATTCCAGGTTAAAAAAAAAAAAAAAATCATACTTGTGAGAAAGTGGTGTAAGGACGCAGAGGCTTGAAGCTGATACATCTAAGTTTACTGCACATATGTCATTAATAAAATGTTGAAGCTGTGAATTGCAGTGATATGAATACCCGAGAGCAACTTTCTTCTCACGTGATACCAAGGCACTTGAAATTCACTGGAATGGTTTGATAATAGCCTCAGGGTTAAGGCAGGATGAAGCTGATGGCAGGTTATATTTAGCCCAGGTCCTTGACTCCAGGACTCACTCCCCTGCTGGTGCAGCTGGACCCATCTCTAATGACTTTCAGTTCACATTGCAAGATGGATTTAATTTTGGGGACCTTTGGAAATAGGTGTTGGGTATGGATGAATTCTGGTGGGCTGTGATGGATGTTGTTTGGATGCTTAGTCTAATCTGCATATCTTGGTAAATGTCACAGTTTTACCTTGAGTTTCACAGCAGTTGATTATTTTGTGATAGCTCAGTCTTCTGCAGTTAAGTTGCTCTCAGCTTTGGTCTGAAACACGGTAAAATTCTAGCCTGTGTAGTTTTTGCAGTAAAGTTTGAAAATGTGCAGTAAAGCCTCAGAAACTATAAATCAAAGAAAAGAACTATAAACACGCTACTGCTGTTCTTAATAGGTCCTTTTAAGGCAAATTCAGGATTTGCGTATTTATTTGCTGTTAGTTATGGTATGTACTAGTTTGAAATAGATACAGAGTTCATAGAAAAAACACATTTGAAAAGAGCAATGAGCAGTATACAAGAAAGTGCAAAATGGAGCGTGGAAGAGCTGATTTATAATCTCCCCTAAAATTTGCTTGAAAAGGAACAAAATAGGGGACACATTACAGGGCAGTTGTGGTTGTGTTCTTTTAAAAAAAATAAATTATCCTTCTTCTTATGCATTAATGAAGCTGGAAGCAGTGCTACTGGAAACTATAGGAGCTGTACTGGTTTTCTCACCATTGGTAACAGAAGTCAGCCTTTGGGAGGGAACTGAATTGTAGATATCCTACAAGCATCTCTTCTTTCTAGGTGCTCTCTCATAAAGTACACTGGCAGGAAGATGTTGTTTCTCTTACCCTGAGTCAATGCACTAAATGTTTTGCTCCTTGTTTTGCATTATCAAAGACTTAATACTTCTCCTGTCATTGTTTTCCAAGTGCTTTCATGGTGTGAGCTATGGGGTATGGATGATGGAAGGGGCTTCACCTATGACAGAAGCCTTGCTCTGCTGTCCCTGCAACTGGCAAATGAACGTCTTAAAATCATGCTCGATTAAGCTAGAGTGACTGAGTAATGTATGTTTCTCAAATTGAGAGGTTGAGAAATGGAGTAAAATTCTGAGGAGGCCAGAGTCTTCATACTATTTCTGCGTCATTCATAGTTGTTTCTCCATACTTCATATTGTTTCTGTGTCATTCATCTCATTCCATGCTGTCCCCCATTGGAAAGGAAGGATGAGTGCCACAAGTAGGACCTGATCCTGGGAAATTAATAGCAGTATTTAGAGGTACATCATGACTGGGCTCATGTGGTTTTCTTTAGTCCTGCTTCATAGTCTGTGCATTTTAAAAAATATCTTACTGGGATTGCTGAAATCTGATCACATCCATGAATGGCGATCTCTCAGGATCATGCTGAAAGGTAAGAGCTGAGTCTCAGTGTCTGTGCCTCCACTGCTCTTGCCCCTTCCTTCTTCTACTCAGGCCTGCTGCTGTTTTCTGGTAACATGTCTTTTTTGTTAGTGTCAAGAGAATCAAGCAGAGCCTTCCTGTACATAGAGCTTCTCTTGTGCTCACAAGATGAATGTTGACTTTCCAAGTACACCTGCTGCATACGGATCACAAGGACCATAGAAGACCCATTTAGATGCTTGCTTTTGCCTACACCCTTGAAGGGGGAGGAAGGAGTTGGAAGCTGTTTGTGCTGGCTTTGATGGCAGACGGGTGAACTGAGTATTCTGCAAAGCCTTCAAAATGCAGTGAGGTTTTCTATCTGTAACTAGTGTCCCTTTCTCAGCTGCTCTTTCTACATCCTAATAAGTATATCCAGATCAGTTACACTAATGATAATCCACCAGAAGCCCAAAGCCTACAGTCGTGGAAATTTACTTCCCCATTCAGTGTACCAAGATATAAGAAAATAATTATGTTTTTAATATTTGGTACTGTCACCCGGAAAAATAATACTCATAAATTTCCTGACACCGAAATCAAATGCAACCCACTTAATTACTAGCAAGTAAACAATGATTCTTCCTCCTTAAAATACCCAAACACGTTCATAATTAGCTAATTAAACTACCATATAAATGATTATTCAATATAAAAGAGCGATCGAGAGGCGGGCAGAGGAGGAAAAGCAGTGAAATCATTACCCGCAGACACACTTCTTTCTCCAAGGAAGCTAGTGAATTGTTACAGGAGAGATGATGGGTGGAAAGTAATAAGAACAGCAGCAATAATTAACTTGACAGCAATAATTAACTTGACAATATCCGCAGTTTGAAGCCAACCAGTATGTTTGTTTTGCTTAGAGAAGACCACATGTGAGAAGATGTTTACCTCTTTCTCAGCACTTTTGCACTGCGCGTTGCAGATGGTGTTGGCAAAACAGGGGACTGACAGGGGAGTTCTGGCTTGTGCCCTGCGATAGCCTCAGCTCACTGCGTACGATTTGGGTAAATCACATAGGGCAGAGTTTTCATTGTTGAATGCCTAGTTTTAAGCAACAAATTCCATGTTTGTGTGGAGCTTTTGAGTGGTCCTGAAAAACTGCAGAAGAGCTACTCACAGAACCAGCCTTGCAGTGCTATTTTCTGCTGTAGACAGAGTAGCTGCCCTAATTCTGTGCTGCTGTGGGCTGAGTGGCCCATTTAGAATATTGCTGTGCCTGATGAGCCTTCACTTATCGGTAGCCTAGGACAGAAGAAATCCCGAGGTTCCCCTCCCTCCTTTTGAATACAACTTGAGAAATCCTTGAGGTTATGAAAAATCTTAATGTTTTGCTTAAAGTGGCCATTAGAGTGGAATTACAGTTTGGTGTATCTTCTGCAAATTGGTAAGAACTGGTTAAAAAAAAGTTCACCTCTCCCTGGTGACTGAGTGTCAATGCTGAGTTTTTAACACCACCACTTCTAATATCCAGGCAAACCAGCAAACTTCTACTGGCATGTAATCTCTATAGACAAATTTGCTCATTCATGTACTCTTGACATATCTAAAGAACAAGTGTTTTGTTGTAAGGAATTCCATTGACTTCAAAATGTTATGTAGGTTTAATTTATATTTCCATAGGCATATCAAAGATAAGTGACATTCCTTAATTTCTGCATCTTTTCTGTGTTTCCGCAGCCCTTTTACCACTCTTGTACCTGAACATTGCCTTTCAGCTTCAAGACAGTAGTATTTCTCTCCTCTTTCCCTGCAGGAACCGGGTTGAGGGGATTTCAGTGTCTTCCCTCCATCATCTACCCCATGTAGCAAATATCCTACATAGATGTTCTGGTTATTTCATGTTTCTTTTTTTGTTGTTGTTGAATAACAGTTAAAAAGCAGCAACACTAAAAGGGCTACTCGTTAACAAGGCAAAGAAAGCAAAAGTTGGAAATACTGTTCAACAGGATGAAAAATGCAGGTGCCTACTGGGTTATGGAGACAAATATCCTTTAGTAATTGTTTAAGTCATATTAATTATTTTCCAATATTGTAAACCACTCTGCTTTACTCTTTTTCCTTTAGCAGATTGGCGAAGGACATAAATCTATCAGTTGTCTTTCCCCCCTTAAATCTAATCAATTTTTATAAGGCTCTTCTGTATTACGGTATTAGAGATGCTGTTGTTTTTATGATCACTTGTGATGTACTAAAGCGGTAACATTTCTGGACAAGCATTGCAGAGATGAGGTACAACTTTTGTGCCCTTCAGAGTCTGTTTTCTGAGAGAACTGTCTGGAATGTGTGGGCCTTGATAACTTGAATTGGGCAATAAATTGAAGTGATATCTTAATCGCTATGTGTTTTAGCTTTTCTGCCATGTCACTGAGACGTTTGTAATGTTGGAAGGGGAAATGCGCATTTTGTTCAGAGACTGCTTAACAACAAAACTGCTTGGTGGCTGAGGGAAAAAAATAGAAAAAATGGAAATGAAGCCTAGGGATGGGGAGCAGACATGAGGGATGCCTGCAGAATTGATGAGTCTGCCCCAGAGCACCCAGCAAACAACTTCTGCGCAGCCAAGTGAACAACTGGGTGGAAGACCAAGTGGACCAATTTGGGACTGCTGCTGGAAATTAGGCAAGAGCGGGAATTGAAAAGAATGAGATACATATCTACCACAAACACAATAATTGTAAAGTTTGGTGTACAAAGTGCAAAACTCTGCTTACTTGGAAAACACAGCCCTGTTCCTTTTCCCACTGAAGACAGTGAGAGCTACTGAATAGCTCAGGAAATGTTAGTGGGTGCTTTGGTACAGACAGAGAAGCCAGAATTTGGACAGGTGACTTTTAAAGTATTGGCTCTGATCCACTGTTGTGCCCATTGCAGGACCAGTAATAGTATGGGGAAACGTGGCTGTGGGACTGTGGGGTCTTCTGTTTTCTGGGAATTGCTAGTGACTCATTTTGTCCATAATACAAGTTAGAAGGTTAACAGCTGTTGCCTCCAAACGTCTGGACCAGCAGTTGGGAATACTTTGCTGTCCATGTACGCTCTGTTCAAATCCCTTCACGAACAGTAGCATGATATCATCACAGCATTTCTCTGAAAGTCAGGGGAAGAGAGCTAGAAATGAGCTATAGGGCCAGCACCAGTGGTCCCTGCATGCTGTTAAAGAAGAGCCAGAGCACCACTGATCCTCAGACCACTTGTTTTTCCCCAAGCTGAGTCTGGCTTTGGACCTTATGATTTCCTGGTATTGTCTTGTTTGGACTTTTCATGCCTCTTTGTCAGCTTCTTCACCCCTTCCTAAGGGGTATATTTTTTTCTTGTAGGTTTCCATTAAACAAAACTAGTCTAGGGATTACAAACATCATTACCATAGGGTGCTTGTAGTGTTTTGCCAGTGGCTTGAGAATGCTCACAGAGTGTGACAGAAGTTTAAAAATAATAATAATTAAAAAAAAATTAAATAGGGGCGATAAAGTGGGATGAAGATGGGAAAAGTCACAGGAAGGAGAACAAGAGACAAAAACCATAAAGTGTGAGGAACAAAAACAAAGAATAATTGAAGTAATAAGCAATTAATTTGCAAAACAGTTTCCAAGTTAAGCTCTGCTTCTATGACTGCTCTTGCTGCAGTCCTCCACGTTATCTTGTATCCACATCAAGGGTCTCTAGAGACAGCAAACTGCCTCCTTAAAATCTCTGCCCTCTGAGTGTTGCAGAATGCCATCGTCCTCTCTCATGCAAAGCTGTCTTGACTAAGTCCCTGCAGTAAACTGCCTTCAGGCCTTTCAAAACCACGTTCAGTTGTCAAGTGCTTCCAGGAGAAGTTAGCCAAATAGCATTTTTTTGCTTTCGCATAGTCCTTACCTTCCTTAAGTATCCTGAGTTCAAATACCCTTGCATATATTAAGCACATCTTATTTCTGTTCTCTTCTTCCATCTTGTCTACGTAGCTTTGTCATTCCTGGATAAGTTTCACAGCCAAGTAATCTTATTTAGATTTTTATTGTTTTTACCCATGAAAAAGGTAGTGATTCTTTACAGCAGAACCCTCAGGCTAAATTGTGTTTTCATCTACGTGTGTGCACCACCACCGAATACAACGCTGCAATCATCTGCTTCACCTTGAGACAGCTTGGCTTCCTTCTGTGTGCTCTTCAAAAGCTGTGTCTGCTGTGCTGACTTGAGAGCTAACTGCTGGAATGAGAGAGAGAAGAGAGAAAAACATGTATTTTTTCATATAGGATGTCCCTTTCCTTTCGTTATGCAATTGGAGGCAGATGTCAACACTTTTCATAACAGGCAGAAAAAGTCATGATCTGGTGCACAGACAGCTGTCCCCATGAACTGAAGCAGTTTTAGGGCCATTTGGGAGCTAGGTATTTTTGAGGAAAATTTGAAGTGTGGAAAGGTTGGCTACTTTAGGGTAAAACTAGACAAGCACCATGGAAAGGAAGTTACTCTGAGCTTAAAATCATATAACTGAGATGAGACCTACAAGTGCCCCAACAGAAAAATCTGAACGTGAATTCTTCCTTCCCATGCCATGGGAGTCTGTTTCTCATTGTGTTTTGGTTTAGCTTTTTGTTCTTCCTCCTCATTTGCCTGTATCATTTTTGTTTATCATTCTCTGGCCCTTCTAGCATTAACAACCCAAATGAATATAGCATGATGTAAATATCATGCACAACCCTATTACCTAATAAACGAGTGTACATGTTAAATATTAGACCATGATTAGGCAACTCTGAACACATCCTGTGTCCTAGATCCTGCCTGACTCATATGTCATGGCAGTTAATAACCAATCAGTTATAATTGAGTAAAGCAGGAAAAAAGGATCATACCGAAAAGGAGGGGGCTTGGTTCTTTTTTAAAAATAATCCAGGGATTCTTTTCCATTAATAAAAGAAAAGAGATTTTTGTGTTCCCTCCATTTAAAGATCTGGGAATGCTCTGCATTCCTTGCAGGCAGATTGGGAGTATACAGAGGGATTAAGCAACTCTCTGCAGGAATGCAGGCATGCTGGGCAGAGATACAGCTTTTAAAGGAGGCAAAGCCACTTAAGAGCTCAGGGTACAAAGTAAAGAAAGCCTCACCAGTTAAAAAAAAATGCAGAACACAGGAATTTCTCTAATCGAGGTAGGCTGTATTTGTCTAGCAGAAAATAGTCAGAGAGAGTGACACTTCTAACTCATGAGGGAAAAGCCGTTGGGATTTTAATATCGCATCTTATTAAATTGTTGTGAAAGGAAAGTTTCCTAAGGAGGCTTGGGGTTTCGGGTTACAGAGTAGTACAGATGATGTGGTACTTTTTTAGGTCTTGTTCAGAGGTGGGAAAAACTCAGAGGCTAGATAGAAAAGAAAAATCTATCCATTAAAATATATTGATATTCATAGGCTTGTATGTGTGACAGCGCATATTTTTTTTTCCTTCTTAACTGGGCTGAATTTCAAAGACAGTGAAAATCAGAAATTGATAGTACCTGTTACTCGTGGGTTCTTTTTTCCTAAACACCAGCATATTCTTAAACAGTTAAGAATAACTGCTAAAACTGCAGTATTCCCCTCAGAAATTACTGCCTGGTAAAACACAGCCCCATAAAGATTATTTTAGAAAGCTGTAAAGCTCCCCTTGGGAGAGTACCAGGTTGGAGCCCTGGTGAGGGGAGGGCATTGTGGACCCAGCTGAGGCTGGAATGATGCCACATCCCTCTTTCCGGGGACCCACTGGTGTTTTTGGTGCACCTACTGCTGCTGCTTAGAGGCCCTGATTTCCCTCCTTGTGAAGCTCTTCCTTGTTCACGCTGCAATGCCCCAGAACACCAGCCTTACCAAAAGCTTACCAGTACAGATTTGTAAGGAGTGTGGTGAGTTTATGTTAGGGAAGAATGCTTACTGTCAACAGAAAGCCAATATTATCTCCTTTTATTTATGATCTGCTCAGAATTAGATCTCAGATCTCCATTCTCATCAAGCTACACACAGCATGGATTCTTTTGATTGCTTTTAAGGAGGAGTGCCATAGCCTTAGCAGTGAGCTATACTGTTCCTATTTTACAAGAGAGACCTAGAGACATATGCCTTGTTGTGCACTCAGTAGGTGCACTGTCTTTTTATATAATCGGGTTTTGTCCTGCATTTTAAAGAGCAGGGAGCTACCACATTACTTTGTCACAGCCCTGGAGAGTGCATCCTGTCAGATACTGTTTTAGTTGAACTGAATCACAATTTTGCAAGGGATGTTTTGGTTTCACAGAGAAAAAAAACATAGCAACAGGTAGGAGGAGCGGCAGGTTGATGTACAGGGTCTAACTCAACATCATTAGGACCCTGGCAACCAGTCCAAGTCAGGGTTTATAAACAGAGCAGCAGAACTCTCTCGTGCAAAAAGTATTACAGCTCCCTCTCTGGTGAGCGTCAATACACCGTCTCTCTACCGTGCGAGGTGCACTGCAGCCTTCTGCACCCCAGTCAGCAGTCAATTGTGGATTAAACAGCAGTGTGGGTTTAGCAAATGAAGCTACAATACAATAAATTCATTATGCTATGATATAACATACCCTTCCTGCTTTTTAGCAACAGAAGGCTGCTAGACTGTTTTGGACAGGTTTTTTTTCAGACGTAACTTGCTGGTTGAGAGAGAATTTTGGCGCTTCTAGTCTCTGTCGGTGCTGCAGTTGTATTTATGACATCTTGGTATCGTTTTGATGTTACAATACTAATGCCACCAAATAACGTGTGTGTTGCTATAGCACTATATATCAGAATAGTTTACAGAAGTGACCGAAAAAATATCCTTCTCAGATAATGAAGTTTCTTTGGTACCTCACAAACATTGCCTGGTACGTACACCTTATCTACAGCGCGCAATAGTGAAATATCCCCCCAGGGTTCCACCATCCCACTCCTGGTTTTGTCATAAGCTGGTAGTCAGGTAGGTCCAACTTCTAAACTTGTCCCTCAGTTTTGAACAGCTTGTGTTTTGGAGACGGAGACCCAGACACCTGCAGTTTCAGCTGTACCTCTGGAAATCCTTGTATACAAGGAGAAGAAAAGTGGAGTGCAAAACAAAGCAATAAAAAAAGAGACAAAAGGATAGAAAGATGGCAGAAACAGGAGGCAGGAGGTGGAGCGGAAGCAACCGAGTGGGACAAAGAGGGGCAGAGACAGCAACATCTCAGTTTTCATCCACCAGGAATTAATCAAAGATTTCTAAACATTTAGACAAGTTCTTTTCATGCTTGTCAGAGGTTCATGTTCTCTAAATTGCTATTAGCTCGTTAGCTGGTTAAGTCAGCCAAGTCAGTGTGCCAAGCTCCTATCCCTAGAGGCATCATCGCTCCAATTAGTCAACAAACCACTTGGTGTCTCTGAGAAAAAATAATCAGTCTGTCATTGTCCCAAAATGGGTACTTAGAAACTGGAAGACCTCAGATCTTCAAATACCTTCATCCTATGTATTTCTCAATTTTCCCAGTTGTGAAATGGAGGCATTTTCTCTTTTGCCCGTGTGGTATGATTTATATTTTAATTCATTCGTTACTGTCTGTGAAGTCTGTTGCAACCCTTGGATGAAGGACACTGTATTTATTCAAGCTAGTAGTATTGCTGCTTTGAAGACTTCTCTGATCTATGGAAATCAGTAGATTCAGCGGCCTAAGCCAAATTCTCAGCAAATGCTGACTCTTTCTCTGCTTCTTGTAACAAGGAAACTCCAGCATTGCTCCAGAGACGTAAAGAGTTCAGTGATCCACTAATCCCAAATTTCTCTAAGTCCAGGATTAATTAAAAATATGCTCAGTATAGCTCACAGATCTCTGCTACAGGGGCTCTGTGGACCCAAAGCAAAAGAGATCAAAAGAAGACTAAACATTCACAAGGTCATGTTCCCAAATGCCCTTCAGGGGCAGATCCAGTGAGGAGGAGAAACTTCCGCCATAAATATAACCAGGCCAGATGAGAATTGGTCAGAATGATAATACTTGAGAGTCTTCTCAGAGAGCAGAAAATACCTCCGCTTAACTCAGCCTCCACAACGTAATCTTAGAAAATCCTGAAACTACACCATAAGAACAGGAAAACTTACTCCATTCCAGTGCGATCGCAATGGCATTTCTAAACCGATCAGCCCTGGGGAGAAGCGTGAATTCTGTTTCCCCCAAGAGAGTTATTGAGCTCCTTTTTCAAATGATAACATATGGAGGCATTCCTTGAAATCCCAAACAACTAACAGATTTCTTTCATAGATCTGCTTTAGCTGCATGGATGTCAAAGACATTTTGAAAGGCTATTCACTCATGAATACAGAAGGACTGTCTCCTGGTGTCTTTCTGTTCAAAACCAGTAGACAGCTGCCTCCTCGATGAGACAAATCTGTCTGGATCTTGTGGCCATGGACATCTATTGGAGCCTCAGGATTACAAAAGCTAGGGCTAGAAGATACCTTGGGAGGCCATTTAGTCATTCTGCCCCACAGGAGGATTTAACCTCTAGTGATTTAAAGTCCATAAATTTGCAGGCAGTGTACTCTGGCACAGCCCTATCACCAATACCAGCATCCCAAGGAAAGGTTTCCTTATTGTCCGTCCTAAACCTTCCTTGTGCCAGTGTAAAGCCATTACTTTCTACCATATCCAAAGTGGATGCAGGCAAATGGGTTATTCACCGCCTCTCTGCAGCAGTCTATAGCCTTGTCTTGCCTTGCATTCTCTATGCTGAAGAGCCTCACAACAGTGTTTCCTCTCAGGTCATTTTCCTAAAGTTCAGAAGATCCTGGTTGCTCTCCCCTGGTCCCTCTCCGGTCCATCCACGTATTCCTTCATTCACAGAATTTCAGCAGAACATTCACCCCTGCTGTGTATAGCAGAAGGACTTTTTCTTGCGTCTTGTGGTTTGTATGTTTGTTTACACATCCCAGCATGTTGTTTGCTTTTTTTTGTTTTGCAATAGCATGACATTGAGTCATATTCAGTTTGTGACTGACTATAAACCCTGGAGCCTTTTCTGAAGATCTAAAGCACTAAGGTGATGAGGCAAACTTATCCCTGGCAATCTTATCCTTTCAGTCACCTCTAGAAGACTTGCGGGATAATTTAGCCCTACTAGTTTCACATCTGGCAAGTTATACAAGAGATTTCACTGTCATTTCCTTTTCTCTGTGTAACAGCCCAACTAAACATAATATAGTACAGTGAATCTAATGGCATCAGTTCTTGGTAATTGAACTTTTTATGAAGGGAATGACTGCAGAAAGGAAGCTAATTAAAATTAAAGGATTTCTCTTAATTATTTTATTTTATGGCCTTTGCCATAGGCTGGTGGATTCATAGTCCTCCTTGCTTATTTTGTTTCATCTCCTTGTGAAAACAAATTGAGTTTGAAATAAAGCAGAGTGAGACAGCATAGGAGAGTGAAACAGAGGACATGCAAGTGACAGACGTGGCTGGAAGAGAAGTTGTGGAAAGTAGCTTGTGGAGTCACCCTGGAGTCCTTGCGACATGCTGTCTTACTAATGTTTTTGTACATCTTCATGAATTCTGATGGATCCTATAAGGAGGGAATGGTTATGAGAGGAAAAAAAAGACTTTGGAAAATTTCAGTTTAGACTGATTAACTAAAAGGGGAAGATTTCAGCAAAACATAAAAGTGTTTCCAAAAATTTAATCACAAGGTCCTTTTCCATCTGTAAAATATTGAAAAAAGTTTTATGTTGCTGTGTTTGTTCTTGAAGTATTTCAGGGGATCAGAAGAAACTGTGGACTGAGCAATGCTTTATTACCTGCAAAACTTGTTCTCTTTCCATCTGTGCTACTAGTGGTACCAAAGATAGTCAAAACAGAACGAAAGAGTAATATTGAAATTATTTTTCACCATTTCTACATCTGTTCCTTTTTACACCCTTTTTGCTGTTCTGTAAATAATAGTAGCTTATTCCATTTAATTATAGTTTTTAATCAGTTCTACCTTTGAGCTCAAACATTAGCACAACACTGCTTTAGCACAGTTTGTAGACAATTAAAAGAAAACACTAAAATCCCCCAAGTCTGTGCAAATGGATTTAGTGTTACTACAGGAGAATATTTCTGGTATTACTGGGCCAAAGCTTACTGTACTTACTCAGTTTTTACTCATGCAGACCTTCTAGAAGTTGGTGGAAATTATGTCCAAATAAGGACTTCATTTAAAATCTGTTCCATGAGAGATTTTTTAAGTGTTTGCAAAATCTATATTTTACCCTCTTCTTCTTTTTTAAAGTGAGTCTAAGCTTATTATACAGTGTATCTTAAAAGCTTTACCTGCAATACCATACCATTCATTTAAGGTATTACTTTTTGCAATATTAAATGTGTAGTTTGATTTGATGTTTCTGAATCTAGTGTGGTAGTCTTCAGTTAAACACAGTAATCATTGCATGCTTGACTGGGAGATGATAATATGATAGGAGAATAATTGTCTTAAAACAGCATCCAGGAGTTCATCCAGCTCCTGCCACTTTTGCATTGGCAGCAATGAGCCTAACTTTAGTATGCGTGACCTAAAATGTACAGAAAGCAGAGTGGGGGAATGGAGGAGTAAAAAGCCAGAAAATGTCATGGGATGACACTGTGCAGAGTCTGCGAGGCTATGAGGAGTATGTACTGAGCACAATAAAACACTTATGCCCCACTGAAATTCAAGTGTGAGTCTTCTTTCTGTGGTGTGAGCTGGGACTTGGCCAGCAGCAAGGCAAAAGTGATGGGTTTAGTGTATTACAGATCAGTCAGAACAACTAGTCAGGATGAAAAACTTGGAAGACATCTAGTACAGCAGCCTATAACATTAATAGCATTAAAAATAATTTTCAGACAGATCAATATGGATCCTGTTTGCTTAGAGCCTGAGGGTGACTGAAGAGAGAGGGAGCCTTGGGAACAGAGTAAGTGAAAACACAGAGTGCGTAACATCTTATTTTCATCAAGTGAACACAAAATCTTTGAAATCCAAGTCCATTTGGCAAAACATTTGCCAGCCCCAAGCGGTAGTCTGTCTGACGCAGAGGAAATCTGGCTGAGTTCTTAGAGATCATTTCACTGGGAGTGACCTCCCGAGCGATGGGCATCATAAGGATTTGACTGTAACTGATGAAAGGGAATTCTAGTTGTGGGTGGGATTTAGAGTTTTTTCAGATAGGCCAGCTGAAACCTAATTTTCCCTTTAGACAGAGATCCTGCAGCCTCAATGCTTGCAGGAGATAAAGCCACCCCTGAAGCCAGGGAATGTAGGAAGAGTATGCCTTTTTGCAAACTAGCCAGAAGCTAATCAAGCTGAGTTTAATTAAAGAGCGTTATAGGATATTAATAACATTCCTGACCTTTCACTGGCCAGAGTCTAATATTTTTCTTAGGTTTTATTTTAAGTTTATCTACATGAGAATAAATATTGTCTTAAGGGTTTATCGTAGTAAGAGAAAACACAGGTACGTTGGCTGCCTCTCCTCTCCTCTGGCATGAAAAGTAGTAGCTCACTATAGCTCTTTACAGAATTTGCACTTCCAAAAAGTGGCATGGGTGCAATGTTCATTCCTTATTAGTGCCTGAACTTCATTAGAAATCCTTCTTCCTTGGTTTTAATGAATTAAATGCATTAGCGTGCATTAACCCATTTCAGAGCTATTTCTCTTCTTTCCATTTTCCCTCCTACTGGTTTGCCAGTCAGGCTGGTGGAAATCTGGGCGTTGTCTGGGAAATGCCAATATTTTGAAACTTGGTTTTGTTGACTATTAGAATGAAAAGTTGAAGAATTCTATATGTGATAGTCCCCTTTTCTGCTGTCCCTAAAGGAAAGTTCTCAGAGCGTTTCAGTGCAGAAATAACAGAGCATTATGTTTAAACATCTTTATCGAACAAAAATGTTTTAACGTTCCCAGATCCATGTGTTTGGCTTGCTCGAAGTAAATACAAATATTTTGTTATGACGTGACCTTGCATTACTCTGCACCCACCCAAGCACTGCTTTGGGCTTTGTGAGGGTGATCTAGTGTCCTGCAGGCTGAGGTTACGCCAACTTTGACACCTAGCCCCATCCGAACTGGATGGAAGGTGTTTGGCAAGATTATTAGTTTGCCCCTTTACCCCTGCGATCCGCACACATATGAGGATGAAACACATGCTTGTCTTACAAGAAATGAAAATACATGCCCTAGTCTGACTGGGGAGGCAGGGGGGCAAGAGTGCAAATTCCATTTTCCACCTTCTTGTCCCTGGGTCTATTTCAACATCAGCAGCCACTACTGTGAGGGTCAGCAGAGTGGCTGGTGGGCGTCAACCAAGGGACAGAAGAACTGGCAAAGAATATCAGTTGTTTGGGGTTTTTTGGTTAGCCTAAATTAGCAAAAACTGCTAAAAACTAAAGCACTTCTTTCACTTCTCCTTGCCCAGAAGAAATCTTGCTACTCTGCAGAGCTGCAGCCTTGTGAGCTTTATCTGTTTAAAATGAAGTCCATTTCTATTCTCTGGGTACTGCACAGGTCACAGTCATGTTTTTAATTACCAATTAGACTTCCATTAAGGAAATAAAATGAGTTTTATGTGCTGGTTGTCAAAGGTCCTTATAGCTGCCTCATTTCATGTGCCTTGTCCGTTCAAGCAGCAAGCAAACGAATAGAAACTTACTCAGGGGTAGTATACAAAAACTGAAGATCTTTGCCCCACAAAAGGAAAGATAGAGGCTGAGATGGAGAAGCTGCAAGGACTTTTCATTTTTCATTCCCTTCAGCTGTGTTTTTCCTGTCTGCCATGAGCAGTGTGAACAGAATGTTAACTATGCCCTTAAGTTACTCATGGAAATAAAAGGTCACACACACGTACACACTCCATCTCTCTTTCTCTATCTCTCTCTCTTTCTTTCTCTCATGCATGTGTGTATATTGTGTGTTTATATGAATGTGTATGGAGAGACCCCAACCCTAGAACATTGAACTGTGGGACCAATTTATTTGCTTAGAAATTTCAAGAGGGAGAGGTTATAAATAGTCATAAATTCAATTTATTTATAAAGCATTCCCTGTCAGGCGTCACTGCACAAACAATTATAAAAGAATTGTAGTAGATTAAAAACATAAATTAGAGCATCATAAAATGCACAAGAGTGATTGGATTAAAATGCATCTGACATAAATGTTTTAAAAGTGGGATTTGATGAGCTCTTCTGGGTGGTCAGTCAGAGAAAAGTCTGTGCTCAGCAGCCTATTAAAGCAAAGATTCAGGGCCAGATTTCTGCAGGGGGTCTCTTGTGGCTCTCTAGTTCTTAGCTCAATAGTTGAGAGTAATTCACAGAGGGTCTAAATTGTGCTGGATGTGGCTATGGTTTCTTGAGGAGCCCATGTCTGCTGACATCTGATCCCATGCTAGCTGCCCAAATACTTCTGTCTTTGGCTGTTCTCATCTTTCCCCTGCTAGCCCTGTTCTCTTCTAAAAATATGCCCTATGTCAAGGGCTTGCATGAGAGAAGCAATGCCAGTCATTCTGTCAGCTCAGTACGTGGTGGTGCCCCCTTCAAATTGGGGTTCCCCCTGCAAGGCAATTTAGGGAAGGTTTCTAATGCTTTAGTGTTACCTGAGAAGTTATAAAGAGGATGAAAAGAAAAGGGGAATTCAGCCTGTAGACAATTACTGACTTACCTAGTAAGAAGATAATACTTTCCATGTTAAAATTAGTAGCCAAATTCTCCCTGATTTAGACTATATTTTAGTCTAACCTGGCACATACTAGAATTACTCAAAACCTTGTAGGATCAGATCATTTTTAAAAAGAAAAAAAAAAAAGCTTTTTGAGAGAAAAGATGCTTCATTAAATTAAGGGTATGGAATGCAACTCCTCCACACCCCTTATCCATGAGGGATTGTAAAAACCCTTGGCACACAGAAAGTCTCGTTATGGGCATATTTCCAAAGGAACTTACTATCCACATGTTGAGCTCTGTTGGAAATTCAGTCCTTCATTTTGGGGCCAAATTTTCGGTGATCTCTTAGAAAAAATAACTCAGTATGAACATGAATGTGCCTCAGCATGCCTGTCTGTACAACAACAGTCTCAGCTTACAAGGCAGACAAACTACAGTTGTGATAATGTTGATTCCAAGCAGTTAAAAAATCGTCAGCTCCTGAAATCACGTGATTAACCTGAAATTAATAAATCTCATGGGGACAGGATTACTTCTTTTCAGCAGTCAGACATTTGGGATTCACCTTTGTTAAGCTTTTTTCCTACCACTAAGAAGTTTAGACACTCGTTGAAAAATAATGTACTGAAAGGACTGATTGTGTAATGATGATCAGATTAAAATGATATAATGAGAAGAACTCTGGACCTGTGACTTTAGGAACCAGCTCATAGATGGTGCAGAACAATAAAATCATTAGAACACTTATTGCTGAGGACATGTAGTTTGTTTCCAAAAGCAAGCGTGCTCTTGTAGCCTGCTTAGATGATGTGCTGTAAAGAAGACCTTTTAGAAACGGTTCTATTGAGTCAGTATTTAATTAGATTTTTTTTTTAGAATTCCTCCTAAAGTGGGATATATATTTACTGTTCTGCTTGGCAACAAAATGCTCAATATTTGACACTAACATGATTTTGAGCACAGAAAGGTTAGGTTATGCTAGAGGGGACCATCTTTTTAATATTAATAATAATAAAAAATATTAATAAAATGGAGCACTGAAATGTTTTATGTCTGATAGACTTGTGTATCTCATTGCACACATGATTGAGTTCAAACACCTGACCATGGTGAGTAGCCAATTTCTAACTTATTTGAGTCATTTTGGGAGCTGGATGAGATACGATATGCCTTGTGCGGATCTATTAGATTTATCTGTCATACTGGAGCTGCTCTGATTTAAATGGATGCTTCTGGTATCCTGTGGTTGGTAGATAGACAATTGACTGTGGTGTTTCAAATGGCTGTGTTAACCTTGGGAGAAGACACTGGGCTGCCTCACTGCCTCTGAAACTGCATAAAGGAAACTAGTAAAAGCTTTCTTCTAGGGGTGAATTTAATTCCTAGGCATGGTAACTACACAACACCTAGCCAGCTTTTAATTTCTGTCTAGAGATCCTAAATGAGGCTCTCACAGTCATAAAACTTAAGCTGCCTTCCCTAATGTTGCTTCTTTCTAGAATGGTAATCTCTTATTGGTCTGATTGGAATATAAAGTGACAGTTCATTTCAATTTAATCAGAGTAGTGGACCAAACCAAAAGAAACTAGGATATGACATTTTTTGCCTCTTCAGAGCTGTTCAGGTTGGAATGTTTGTACATGGCCTGTTTGGATGGCTTCAATTCTTGGTCACACCAAAGAAAAACTGAGACCATAAAGAACATATTCTCTGGATTTAATTCATATATAGGCAGGATTCTATTGTTCTCTTTAAGTCCAAAAAAGAAGGAATCTTGAGCAATAACACCCAAGAGATTTCTGCTGCTGCTAGCCAAGGACTGTAAAGAAAGATCTTACGTAGGTTACACATTATCTAATCAGCACCGGAGTCCAAATTTTAAGTCCAAATCGATGTATAATCCTTTATATGAATCCAGAAAGGTGCATGCTTGACCATCTCTGTTGCGGAGAATGAGGTATCCCACTGGGAAACATTGATGTGCAATGGAAAGGAAATAGCGAGTTTGATAGATTATTCTGAGGACTAGGGGTGCATTTAGAATGATAAAATATGCATATAAAGTCTCAGAAAAAATATAGGTTGAAAGGGACTTCTGTGGGTTGTCTAGTCCAAATTCCAACTCAAAGCAGGGCTGTCTTCAAAATTAAATCAAGTTCCTCAGAATCTTCTCTAGTATAAAGGTTTCAAAATAATACTCCTCTCGTATTTGTGGTCCAAATGATATTGGCATGTCAACCCCTTCTGAAATGTAGGATTCCTAATAATTACATTATTCTGTATAGCTGAAGACTGTTTCTCCACCTAATGTTAGTAAAAAATGTAAGTGAAATGATAGTAAATCAGAACAGTAATGGTATCCATCATCTGTGTTTTGGTTTGAGTGAATAAGGAACATATGGCTCACTGAAAGGGAAAGTGTATTTGTACAAGGTACGTAGCACAGGGGATTGACCCCCTTGTACCTTGGCTTTGTATTACAGTTGGACTCTGACACAAAATGTAATTCCACTGAACCCATAAATAAACTCAACTTGATCCTTGCCAAACTGCTGTAAGAAAAATAAGGAGCTTAGACTAGATCCCGCAAGAGAGCTCTGCATGAAGTACTCATGGATTTTCCAAGGAACTCTTGAATATAGGGCATGTGTATCAGGTCCGTAATCGTGCAAAACTATTAATGTCCTCTCTTCTACTCATTTCAGTGGAAGTTCTTTAAATGGATCATGGGCATGTTATGAATTATAAAGTACCGAAGGCTGGCTTGCACTACATTCCTGTTTTATAATTACCCATTTCAGCTTAGTAAGAATTCTGCCTTTGTCTGGTTTATTCTTCTAGAGTTGGACACCTTTATAGTAGCTGCATGCAAGAGTATCTCCCATTTACAGGTGTTAGTTAAAAGGTGGTGTTTCTGCAGTGCTTGGTGTGAATTTAACTCTGTTCATTGTAAAGCCTGACGTTATATAGACATTGCCCTTGGTTGGAGTGGAGAGAACGCAATGCTGATTGTGTTTGGAAATCTAACCTTTCAGAAGCTGTTCTGACTTCTGTTTACCAACCTGGTGGGTTATGTTTAGTAGAATGCTAGTAACCTACTTCCTTCTTTGGGCTTATTTTATCCTTGTCAGGTGAAAACAGATAGTGTTCTTTTGCTCAATTTTTGGGAATATTCTTTTTGGGGAACAGGTAGAAGAAGAGACACTGTGTTGTAGGACCAGCTGTAACAGCAAATGGAGTCATGTTCAGCAGTGTGCTATCTTATCATCCCTTTCTCTTTATCAAATAAATGGATATGACCACTTTTTTCTGCAATGGCAGTAATTTTAAGGAGAAAGAAAGAAAAAAATCCAAACACGTTCTCTCCTTTAAGTTTTGTTCCCTTGTATGCTTGCGTACTATTTTCACACACACTTAGCTGAAAACGTCTCCTGAGTAACTGAGTACATTCAGAAGTAACTCAATGTCAACAAACCTGTCTTAACATCTGCTTTATTGAAGTGATCCTTTAAGTGCACACATGTGGCTCTTCCTTACTGAAGGTGAAAGTTATTAATGCTAACAGTAGCTTTCAGGTCAGCATATTCACACAGTGAGGATATCTGTATCTCGGATGTGATGATAACTTGTAATCCAAAAACATGGAACCTTTTTTCATAAAGTCTCTGATCCATCTTTCCCAGCACTGCAGTTCAGTCTCCTTACTGCCCATCAGAAAAGATTGTTTTCCCTACTAGGAAAAAGTCTGAGTGCTTCCACTCTGACTTGTATCTTTCATAGCCTATTTATACAATTAATGCCAAAATATCCTATATGACAGAGGCCCTTAAAATATTGCTGTTTTCCTTGGACTACTGAGTATTTGCATTACTGAAGAAATGTATTCTCTTATGTTTAAGGAAGCACTAGGGAATAATAATGCAGACACTGACGTAACTTGGTCTAAGGTCAAACAGGCAGCTTCATAAAGGGCTTGCTGCACATTACTTCAAATATAGAAGATCTAGTGTTTGGAACATGGTTTGTAACAAGCTGAGCAGAGTGCAAGCAGAGAGAGACAGCAAAGTTTGAGAAAACATGTAGTAACTGAATTTTAGATTGTAAACTCTTTAGACTGGAGTGTATGAGATGTGAGGACCCAATTGTGATTTGAGCCTTGAGTAACTCCTGCAAAGAAAATGTTATAACCTAGTAGTGCTGCTGGGTGGATGGGGTTTGGAGAGCTAGGATCAAGATACAGTAAATAATTGAGGACCATTTCTCAGAAATAGCATTGGTCTACTCACTCCTCTCCTGACGGGAGAAAAGCCTTATGGCACCCTACAGCAATTTGCGTGGATTTCCTGTTTTCAGACTCCTTTTATGAACCCAGGATGTCATTAGGTACAGTTTAAAAATTATAAACAAAAACAAACGTATGATGTCTTTGGAAGGCACATGGGATTAGAGGGGTTTTGTACTTAATACAGTAATCCTCTTTTGAAAATATATCTTAAAGCCTTAACAGTAAGTTAATGTTTGTGTCTTTGTTAAGAGTAAGATGATGTACAATTTGTTTCTTGGCAACGTTAGTGCTGGCTAATTCATTAGCTATGATAGCTGATGCTCATGTCCTATTTCTGTAAAAGACAAAACAAACCCCCAAATAACAGTGGTAGAGCCAGCCCCAGAACATCTGTGTATGCTTCAGACTGGCCAGTTTTCTAAAACTTTTGTCCTTTCTCTTTTTCCACTCATATATTGTTGGTTTTTTCCTCTGGTTTTCGAAACATTTTCATTACTATTGCCCAAGCAGGAAGCTCCTGCTTTGTAATTCTGCAACCTGCAATACGCTTCATGTATCTCAGCCACATCAGCATGGTTCCCATTTCTAAGACACAAATGAAAAAATACTGTTCCCTCTTTCTTACAGCTCCAAAATAAGTTCCTTATCTTTTGATGCTGTGGTTTGGATTTGTGTTTCAAGGGGCAATGCTGGTGCTATCTCCTTTCCCTCCCACGAAGGTAGCGGGCAGCTCCCTCCTCTCCCTTTCAGCAGGGAGCTCTCTCAGAGAGAATGCCAATATTTGCCTAGCTTGGTTTCTTTTAAAATGGCACCAAATGGGCTTCTCAGAGGAGTGGGGGTTATGGATACTTTGCAGTGCTATGTCCCTTGGGAGCTTGAAACATGGGGACCCAGTCTGCCTAACCTGTGAGAGCAGAGCTTCAAATGAGCAGCCAGAAGTGTAGAAGCCCATTTAGCAGAGGCAAATTAAGTGTTCTGCAGCTGCCGAGGGCAACAGGTCCTCCTCTCATTTCCAGCCTGAGGCAGGGGGTGGTTGAGCCACATCTGTGAGTTCACCAGGCAAGGTGGCACCAGAACTGGGACTGCAACCCAGGTTCCTGCTAGCCCAGTTATGCTACGTCATTACTGAGTTATGCTGTGTTCATAAAGGCTCTTGAGTTTTATAGTATAAGGAGAAAAGGGAACACAAATTAATTAGTAGGCTTTTCAAATTCTTCTTGAGTCTAAGCAGGAGTACCTTCCTGAAATGGTCTTGGAGTAGCTGCACTGTTTAATCTCGGCAGCATTTTTCCTTCAGTTTTAGATCCTGAAATCATTAATTTAAGTGCAGAGGATCATAAAATCTCTCTCCTCTGCTCAGCATTCTGTATCTTATGTTCATTTCAGAGGCTTCTGTAGAATTTAATTTTTTATGGATCTTTTCATCTTAAGCAGAGCATTGTAAGGAATTTATTCAAACAGCTTGTAGTTGTGTGTATGTATATGTATATGCATATGTATATATGCATATATTTATGTATAGGTATATATAAGCGTGTGTGTAATATTTTGGCATATTATTACCTCAATAACATGGTTCAGCAAACAGCATTATTACAATAACAAAACAGGAGTCTGTAGTCTCATAGGCTTCTTTAGAGGCAAAAAGGTATGAGGCTCCTAAACCCAACCAAATGGAACCTGGTAGTTGTTGAAATACTGTCTGCTCTGTGCAGTGTTAAATATTTAAAAAGAAAACAAAGTTGTTCCAGAATTTTCTCAAGTATTTGCTTGCTTGGACTTTTGATTGCATTAGTACAGGTATTTCAACGAAATTCATGGAGTAGGAAGGCTCTGCTGGCTGGGCAGGCCTGCACGGCGCAGCACTGCGGATGCAGAAGCAGCACAACGCCAGACACAGAGCTGGCAGCAGCACTTGTCCCAGGGCGCCCAGAGGCCAAGGACAGCGGTGGCTGTTAAACCACTGGGCATGGGGGCAGCTTTCGGCCTTCCTCTTCAATTTTTCTGCCAGTCTGCTTCAAACTGGACCTGGAGTTATTAAACCAGAGGGTAGGCTCCTCACCATCCCCTTGGTATCAGTCTCGGCTGTGACTGCCGAGAGAGGTTTTTGGGCAAGTCTGTTTGTTAGGGCCTACAGTGTTTCTCCATGAGCCCATGTCTCTCTTTACAGAGTGGGATGCTGGATAAATGGAGTGCACAGGGCAACCTCAAAGGCAGTCTGAATGAGAGAGTGGTCTCGGACCTTCTGTGGCCCTTTCTGTGGGAGGGAAGGAGAGCTTGCCCACAACTGTGGAAAGCCCTTGGCTGAAACAGGGGGTGACACCCATTAATGGACCGGATTGCAGCAAGAGAAATCTTTGTTTCCATCCTAAAAGGTGTCCATTCATCACTAGTGAGGCCACGTCCATGCCAGGCACAACGCTCCCTGCTCCCACCCTCAGTTCGGGGCATGTTCTTCCCTCACAGAGCCCATTTCCATCTTCCTCCAGCCTTTACCTTGTCCTTTACCTTGTCCTTACCTAAAAGTCTTTACCTTGTCCTTTCAGAGGTAGGGCATGGCCTCCCGGGCAGAGCTACCGCGGGCTACCTGCCTGTTGCGCAGTTGGCGCCTGGCCTCGCGCCATGCTGATGGAGGCACGTGTCAGCACGGAGGTGCAGGGCAATCAGAAAGACCCTGTGTAAAGGCTTCCCCTGGCACGATGATTTTGTTGTGGTTTTTTTAAGAAGTTTCGTGACAGCTTATCTTACTTTGCAAATGTGTGTATACAGCTTGATGATTTGGGTCTGTTTTACTATGATTTGTACATCAATTAGTACCCATTCAGTTGTCAGAGGCAGTGGAGAGAGAAGGGCTGCCAGGTTAGTCCCTTCTAGGAGTGTGCAAGCCATTATGGAACTCTTTTCTGTGGCCAAGCCCACGGCTGGACTCCTGGTTGTTAGCACTTCTGTGCCAGTTCTTGTGCTAAATAAAATAATTCACTTACTATTTGTAGAGCTGGGGACATAGTAGTTACTAACATTGTATGCTGCTGTTTCCTTCTCTGAGTTTAAGGGAGGGGGGGAAATCCTTAGTGTGCTGACCTGTCTCCATCTGGAACGACAATGGGGAAATTCTGTGCTGTGGGCACATTCGAAAGTTTACGACTGGATCAGATAACTACAGAATAATACTTCCTCTTTTTTAGGTATTCCCTGTACTAAGCACTGGGGAATAATACTGCAGGCATTGTGAAAGCATTGTCTGAGTGAAACCCACAATATTTTAAAGCACAGACATGTGCCTGCTACCGTCAGATGGAATTTCTCAGTCATGTAAAATAACATGTTAATGTCAACATGCAGATGAACAGTAAATTGCCAGTTTTGGTCAGTGGGTTGCTAGTGAATTGTTAATTACCTGGACCTGAATGGAAGAGGTTCAAATGGGCAGCTGAGTTAAATGATGGAATGATTTTTTGTAATCCCACACATTTTGTATCATATGAAAGTGTCATACATGCATTCAGCTGGACAGAGGAACAGGGCAATTGCAGTTTGGAGCTGGAAAGAAAAATAAAGTAGTGACCTGCCTGATTGTCTTGCTGGGTACCCTATAAGATATGACTAGGAAAGCCTAGGATGTTTTAATTTGTATTTATCTCAGCTTTTTATTTCTTTAATGTGAACTTTTAATAACTTTGCAGTTTAACATTGTAGGGACCTAGTCTCACTTTGCTGTCATCTAGTTTTCACGTACTTATTTCCCACTCAGCTTGCCATGCAGCACTTTTGTGGTGATTACCTAATGCTGCAGTTTCCCTCCTACTTAGGTAGAGGTCCCTACCATTTCTGCAGCACTGCTATTCTTATTCCACACTGGGGTGAAAGCCCAGAGATGAGAGACAGTGAGCCTGTGTACTGACTCCAAAAGCCTGCTTGCTTGTCCTGAATCAGACTGTACTGTCACTAGAAGTGACTTTGTTTGGATATGCTTAATTGCAGCCTGCATTTCACAGGGACAAGTACATTTCTGATGGAATGACTAAAAGCCTCTAGCATTAGTCAGCCTGATCTGTAAATCATTTTTCACCAATATTCAGCCTACCAGTTCCCCAGCAACAGAAAAGGGAATCCCAAAGAAGGCACAGTTTGACACATGCATCAGTCTCAGGTGGGCCCCTCTCTATTTCTCCCCATCTCTCCCCACAGCATTGCATCCAGCAATGTTTCCTTTCCAGAGGCAGAAAAGGACTGGATGCAGTTCATTCTGATGGCTAACAATATGTGGCAATGTACTTCGTAGAGAGCTGAGTGCTAGAACGTGCCTGTTGACCCTCTCCCCCTCTCCTGCACAGGGCCTGTGCAGTGGTCAGTCCCTGCCAAGGCAAGGACAGCAAATTTCAGAACCTAATCAAAATTTACTGCCACTGCTCTGTCAGACTGGCTGCAGACGATGCAAGCATGAGGAGAAAAGCCCCCTGGCAAGCCATGCGCATTTGATGTACCCAAGTGGTGGGTCAGTGAGTTGGAGGCTGCATGAGTGGACTGTGACAGAAGAAAATGTCCCTATCCATGGTTTGTTACGCAGGCTAACCGTTGTCTCTCTTGTTCTCTTATCTTCCCCAGGAACGAGTGGAATATCTCTTTCTCATAATTTTTACAGTGGAAGCATTTTTAAAAGTAATAGCATATGGACTTCTCTTTCACCCCAACGCTTACCTCCGCAACGGCTGGAATTTACTAGATTTTATAATTGTGGTAGTAGGGTGAGTACCAACATTTTGTCTTTGAACACACTGCGCACAAGGGGACACTGGGAAACCTTGGGAGCCTGAGGGTGGGTGGCTCCTTGGTACATTACTTATGGGTGATGTTAGAGGTTGCTGTCCATCATGTTTCTTCTATCACCACCATTTGTCCCTCCTCTGTTAGCCCCCCTACAGACTCTATGCGTTTTACCAAATATTACTGTGTAATCCAAAAATACAGTTAACTCACTGGTCTTCTGCAGGTATAATTTGATTCATGCTTGATTCGTTCAGTGTGTAGTAACAATTTACTTTGAGGTAAATATTAAGGATTGACAATCAGTTGATGCACATTTTCTCTCTGGTATCCCTTGCTACTTAGCCTTTTCCAAGGCTTTTAATGGTTTGCAAGACATGGAAATTAAACTGCTCTTTGGGAACAGGGATAAAAAGAGGAAGCAGTGCAGAGCTATTGGACAAAGTCAAATGCCTGAATATGCTAAATGGGAAGAAAATCCTTTTGTTTGTAAATCTGTATGAATATTAAAAAGGAAATCTAGGTGGGATCCTTTAATTAAGATTAGAGTTGGGTGACAAATAAAATCTGCCATCTTGTGAACTTTTACTGATTTTTCTCATTCTCGAAGATGGATGAAAAATTTAAATCCCAGGTTTTCATACTTACAAACAAAAATAAGTTACTCGGTTCAATTTCACTCTTCTGCTGGTGATTTCAACATTTTTTATTTTGACCCTTTTAATGTTTTAATCTTTTTAAAGAATAATTTCACTATTGTAGATCAAATTCCCACTTTGAGCTCTAACCTTTCTAATCCTGTTATTCCTCTCTGCATTCTTCAAGCTTGGCATTTAATTTATTTGAATAAAAGCAAAATAAAACACCGTCTGCTTTTTCTACCTGAGGGTAAGAGATAAGCAAGGGGTTTGAAATGTGGTTGTTGAAGGGAAGAGGTGAAGGATAAACTACCCCTGAAGACAAAGAGAACAAGTACTTCTTCGCCTGAGTAATTTGTCCCATCCTCCCACCACTCCATTGTTAAAGAGTTTCATCGCCCACAAAAACTTGAAGTCTTTTCACCTCTTTACCAAGGAAACCCTTCATCAGCTCCTAGGGAAAATATCAAAAGGGACACTTTCAGTCATCAACCCCCTCATAATTTCTGCCCCCAAACAAACTCCATCTAGCTTCTTGACCATTTTTGTGGTGGCCCCCAAAAATTACATCAGCATACTCCTGTGCGCTACCCAATCCCTCCCACTTTCCATCATCATGGGAAAAAGAGGGTGGAAGGAGAATTCCCAGTGAAGGGGAGGGAGGACAAGCCTGGAACCTATTCTTAGACCCAAGACCTCTCTGCCCCCACGTAGGCATAACGCTTCTCCTTATGGCAGTGCCCAGTTGTCTTTCTCCTTCATTCCTACCCGCAGCCAGACGATCCCACAGCAAATTATTAACTGGAAATTGGCAAATCTCCAACCTCTCCCTGGCATTGATGTCCAATTCCATAGCTGGTTCTGTCTTTGAATTCCCTCAGATATCTCACCTGCTTAGGAGTTGCTGCTTAAGTTGAAGAAAGATTGGAGAACAAAAATCCTGTGAATGTGATTATTCCCTTTTCATTTTTATGAGAAAGAGACTTTTTAAAGAGAGAACACATTACCTCTTCTTCTTCCATTGGAATGTGAAAGCAGGGCTCCAGAAATCACAGGGCAGCATTATATCTAGTTTAAGTACAGTCCTTTTTAATTTTCCTACTAGGGCAGTTAATAAGCAAGATGATATTCTGACTGAAATTAATTCCCTTGCCATTGACAGAAGCTGCAGCTCTCAGCTCTTCTATCTGCTCTTGCCTCCAGCAGCTCTCAGTCACTAGATGGGGAACAAAAAATGTAACTGGGGAGGGATTATATGAGTATAATAAACATGGCCAAGACCCCGAGGTCTCTGTTAAATAGTAACAATCTCAAGTGACAGATTCCACTTCAAGGCCAGATGGGTTCCTTTGATGTTTATCTGTTTAAACTCACTAGTACAGTACCACAGCCTAGGCTGGTGCACTGCTTTTTCGCTCCGCAACCACTCTGCAAAATCTACGTGGTGATACCATCTGTTCCCATTCTGCCTTGTCTTCTTTTCCTAGGGGCTGTCTGAAACCCCTCAATGACATTATGTTTAAATTTCAGTGTATTTGAATATTTTGTCAGGGAGGAAGTCCCATGGAAAAGATTTAAAATAAATTTTAAAGAAAGAGAGAGGAGGAAGAAAGCAAGTGCTGGTAACAACTTTTCCTTGTGGTGCATTTTTCTGCCTATTGATGGAGCTATTGGAGAAAGCTGAGTAATTTGGACACAGCTGTAGCACTGGGAAGAGGGATTTATTTGGTATGTGGGGCAAAGGATGGTGTAGGACACATACTGGAAGCATCAAGCCCCAAAATGACTGTGGTAATTGCCATTCGTGCTTGTTCTGCCTTAGGAATCATCTTCATTTTCAATGATGATTGTCCTTGCTACAAAAAATAGAAAGGCTAGGTGGGAAGTATTTCTTCAAGTACTGTTGGAAGTTAAAGGAGCAAAAAACCAGCATTTTTTAGAGCCTTTGTTTGTCTCTAAATCCACCTAGTATACACTGCTTACCACATATATCTTGAAGAGATAATACAGCACAACTGGCTTCCTTTATGTTAAAATGTACAAGTCAGTAGAGAAAGAGGAAAATGAACATGTCTAGGAGCAAGCATAAATTCTAGAGGGAAGTCTCAGTTTTTATAAAAATTTTTTATAAAAATGTGCCTGTATATTTTCCCCTGCCTTCTGAAGATAGGTCCCCTGGTATCCAAAAGGATCTTAGAGTCAGTGGTTCTAACAAGGCCACAGGAATACGCAGCAGCAGCAGCAGCAGCAGACGGGAGCACTGAACACAGCTGCTATGTTTTCTGGAGAAAGGATGCACTTTGGACCTGTAAGCTTGTAACAGTTTATCGTTCTTGCGCTGTGGGAGATCTTATTCATCAGCTAAGTCTTTTAAAGCTTGATTCTAGCTTATCTTTAAATAGCCTATGACCCTGCTATAGCAGCCACCATTAAATGGTGCTTTGAAGAAAAATGTCTGTGTGTGGGTATCAATCAGAGGCTCTATGGATAAGAACATTATTAGTTAAGAGTAGAGATCACACCCCTAAGCTGCCTAATGAGGCACAACCCACAAACACTAACTATTAGTCAAATTGTTTCCTGCTTCCTTCAGTTTTACTGTTCCTCTTTTGGAAAACATTGAAACTTTCAGATATAACAGTGATGTCCTTTAATATTAGGCTGTTGAAGGAAATTTCTCTTGAGAGAAGACTAACTTGACAATGTTGTGCTAGGAGAATATCTGTCTTTCCTGGCAATGCCGTGGTTTTTCTGCCAAGCACAGTCATTCTCCAAGGACCCATAGCTTCTGCCAGAAAAAAAGGTGTTGTAATTTGAAAGGCAGCCTTACTTGGGAAGGTAAGCAGTGAGGTTATTTGGAAAGGATCTGAAATTCAGAGCAGACTGAAAAATGTGGTCATAGTATATGTCTTTCTGAAGACCTGTGGGGAGTTTCTAAAAGGCAGACCCAAACACTTTCACAAATCACAGGTGAATGGCAAAACATTGTGAAAAAAATCTTTGTACTTTACTATTTATTTATACCTGTGAGCATTATTTCAGCTGTGTTTTTCTGCTGATTTTTGGCCTTAGAAATACCAAGCCCTCTGTTTTCTCTTTATATTCTGGAGGCCCTTGACAAGTTCTGTTTTTATGCTATAAAAATCAGTGTGCTCTCCCCACAGAGGAAGAGATGAAGAGCTGTAGAGCAGGTTACAGCCTTATCATGCTGCTGTTGGGGTCATCTAGCAAGTGAAAACCTTTTTGATATTTCAGATGTCAAAAGGGAAACAGAAAAATATAAGAAAGAAAAACAGCAAGGCTAGCTTCATACCTCACAAGTAAATGCAAAAAAAAAAAAGTGGAGTGTGTCCATACACACATGTGTGTGATAGAAATATATTTTCTGCTTTATAATTCATGTCTGTCAAATTAATTTAGTTTAGGAGTAGTCATGTCACAAGTGAAATTCAGAAATCAAGATGCTGTTAATTGTGCTTCATCAGTGGAAATTACTATATCCAAATGAAAATGGGGCATGAATTTAGGCTGTCAGAAAGTAGTTAGCTGGAAGGAAATAAGATTGATTTTTTTAAAAAAAATTCTTTTTTTAAAAACTGGTGAGATTTTCAGTGGCCACAAATGATTAGCCCTCTTGTGTTTTTATACCGTCCAAACCTTGGTTTCTCTGTCAGCTCAGTGTTCTCTCACACCATGCTTAGAGTGTGCATTTCAGGTAACTCACCTACAGAGAAGAGAAGGAAAGAACCACACCTCACTCCACCATACCTACTGTAAGCTTTTCCCAGAGGTTTTCATCAAAGAGCAGGTTTTCCCATGTAAATATAGGGTAGAAGGATTCTGGCCTCCTGTTTGATATCAGTAGTTTAACATCTATCTATCCCTTTTAGGAGTGGAAAAGAATTAGCTGAAAAACTAGAAAGAGTCTATAGAGCTCATGGAAACTACAAATTGTATATGGGCTGCAGGTTTTTTTTCTTAATGGAGGATAATGGAAAGGGCCATCAGAAGCCTTACCTTTCTTCTGTGTCTTATCATCGGTCCTGTTTCTGAACAGTACATTTTATTATTTTACTTTTTTTCCTCCTCTCTGGGTCATAATGAGTTACAGCCAAAAAAGCATGTGATAGTTGTAGCCTTTGAACCATAGATGTCTGCCCACGCCCTAACTCAGGAGGCAATAGGGACAAGAAAGTAGGATTGGCAAGATGTACTATAAATTTGAAGAGTGGAGTAGAGATTCAGTAGGCCAGATTGGGCACAGTCTAGACCCCAATACAAAAGGGAAAGAGAGTGAAATAGATGAGAGAAATAAAAAGTTGTATTGCATTAGTAAAAAGCAGGATTAGTACAGGGAGAGATTTAAGCATGGAGCAAATGCGTTAAAGCAGGATTAGCAGGAGTAATGCAATTCAAGTTTAAATGTAGGTTTTTAAATGAGGAGCAGAAGGAATTACTGCAAAGTATTCCTGAAGTACAGTAGGCAGATGACTGTGGGTACCTCAAGACAGCACATTTAGCACATCAACGCTGGAGCACACGAACAGGGCCAGCTGGACTGCAGTGGAGCTGCATTAGTCTGGGAAAGCAGGTTCTAGCTCCCGTGGAGTGAGCTGTCCTGCTGGTTGTGTTTCTGCTCCTCCTGAATTAATTTAGGACATATACAATTTTCTTAGGATGCACATTTCTAGAACAGCCCATGGTTTGCTCATTGCATGAGTGGCAGGAGAAATGCCCTTGCTGCCAGCTGCCAAGAACTGCTGTTTGGTAAAACATGGGGCCAGTGATGATGGGGGGACCAGGAGAACGGACCCTCAGTTTTGCACAATTGCTGACTCAGAGTTCCTTGAGATTTCTTGTCCTCAGTGTTGCAAGAGAGCTGAAAAACAGCACAAGAAACCTTTTGCAGTGAATTCTTTTTCCTTCAGAGGATCCCAGGAGACTGGGACTGTTGTATAGGTATGTCACTCATCATCTAGTATGGGAATTCTGTTGACTAGGAAGATAGAAATGTTTGAATAAGAAATAGAGTGCATTTCTAGAGCTTAATAGCTAGCTTACTGGAAATACATTAGGCCAAATTTGACCGGCAGTGTTTCTATTATGAAGACCAGCAGAAAATTGCAACTGTATAATTTGTGTACACAGCTCAAGAAATACATACATTCCAATAATTCATGTTCTTTGCATCAGCCCTTGTTTATCTCTCTCTGTGGTATCTGTAGTCAACGCAGTATTTCTCATAGGCTCTGTTTTTCTCTTCTCTGCATCCTGCTTCTCAGTCTGCAACACCTACAAACTCAGCATCCAACCTCCCCACACACAGTTTTTCCCACACTTGTTACCTAGTTGTTAAATCTTTCTGCAGTGCTTGAAGTTGAGGCTTTGAATAGATCCAGTTAGGAGTTCCTCAGTCACAGCTGACAAGTTTTATAAGACTGTTTATATGAAATTAAAAAAAAAAAAACTGCTTAAGAAACTAATTTCACATTTGCACTCCCCTAATCCACGTTTTTGTGTGGATTTAGTGCTGGGGAAATGTGTTGGCTTAGATGCTTCAGTAAATGAATCCTCCTTTTTCTATCCAGGGCAAGCTCCCTATGTTTGTGGCCCTGTCAGTAAGCTTTAACCACAGACTGCAGGAATTGGAGCTCCTTGTAAAGCAATCAGGCAGCTCAGTCTCTGCTTGATATGCAGGTTGGGGGCTCTCTGTGGAATATGCCAGTCAGGGTGTATAGATGAGATCCTGACAGAGGCACTGCAGACTGCAAAGTCTGAGAGAGAAATCAGTCAGTGCTGAATCCAGGCCCCTCCAACTAGGCTGTTTCTGGCATCCCAGGCAGCTTCTTTAAAGTTACCTCTGGTACCTCCATGGCATGCTATGGGCCACGGGGTCTCTGCCACTCACAGGCAAGCTTTTTCTACAGAGCGCCAAATATCCATTTAGACTGGAACAGCTTTTAACCTCTACTGAATTTGTCTGGGTTCAAGCTGATGACTTCAAGGCTGAAAGTAATGTCATTAGCAAATTCATGAGGAATCCATCCTCCCCCAAAGGTACTAATGTTTTACCAGAAAAATGGAAGCTGCTTCCTGAAAGCTAATTTATTAAATCAAGTTCTTATTAACACATAGGGTTGAGCCTTCAGCTCTTTCACAGAAGAACATTGTCTTTTCTGCCTTGCTCTGCCTTTTCAAATGCGTTCTGAGTGAGACATCATCTCCTTAAAGCAGCTACTCCTACTAGCCAAGATAAAACATTAAGACTGGTATAATAAAACATTCTAATAATAAGACTCCTACAGTTTTGCGCTTTCCCTAGCCAATGCATCAGGGAATTTACAAATGGATACACAAGCACATAATCTGAGCATACTCCCTTATCTAAACATTTGCACCTTGAAGGATCCCTGAGTTTTACACCAAGTTCTACCTGCAGTGACCTTGGTGAATCCTAATTACTTGTAAAATGGGTGACAGATAATTAATGATTGGATTAATTATGGATGATGATTTTTTTTCCCCAAGGTGGATTGTTGGTTAATAAAGATAGGAAAGTATTGGCAGCAGAAAGGGCAAAACCTAAAATTTGTGCTTTCTTGCATTTCTGCTCATCTTCCACCGAGTGTGTCCAGACTGTCTGGTAAGGACAGCCAGGAGACTGCCTTCAAAATCTGGCCCGCGTGCTCTGCTGTTGGTGACCCTTTAAATTCAGCACGAGGCATTGCCAGAATGGCCATTTTGAAGCAGCGGCATGCCCCAGCGCACAGGGCAGGGAGTAGACCACCACGTGCCACCAGGCAGGCTGGTCTCTGGGGTAGTCTTTAGCTGTCTGCAAGGAGCCATTAGGATGAAGAAGGAGCATGTCGTGTTTATGTCTGCTCCAGAAACAAGTGTTTTGCAAATGGTATAGACATCACCATTAGGCTATTGCATATGGGAAGAGTCTGTCTCTCCTCCACCATATGCGAATGTCGACTGAGATGTGTGACACTCTTCACAGGTCTGTGAGATAGTTTGGGTGATATGATGATGATGATCTCTGTTCCTGTTTAGCCCAAGCCTTGCTGTCTGCCTACAGATTGTTTCCTCTTTCTTTTTGCAGGCTTTTTAGTGCAATTTTAGAACAAGCAACCAAAGCAGATGGGGGGAATTCAATAGGAGGAAAAGGTGCCGGATTTGATGTTAAAGCACTGCGGGCTTTCCGAGTATTACGTCCGTTACGGCTGGTGTCTGGAGTTCCTAGTAAGTCATGTCATTGTTTTTCTTTCATGTATGTTTGTGGTGTGGCATGGGGCAGGAGTAATTTGTGTAAACAATTTTGAAGAGGGAGCGTGATGAAGATTATTTTTGGTGTGTGGGGGAGGCCTTTTTTCAAATTAATGTAGATTCATGATAAATGTGGTATTAATCAAGGGATGACCAAACCAGAGCTGAAGGGGAATGGAAGTTTCATCGTATGTCAGTCTGATTGTGCAGCCTTTGTGAACAATGAAAGTGGGAAATCCAAGATTTTCATTACTTCAAGCAAAAGATCCTTTAAATAATTGTGAAGTCACAGTGCATTGTTGGTATTATAAATACTTGGACCTTGATGGAAATGCTGTATGGTCATTTGTGTTGATTTTGGAGGGAGAGGAGCTTTTTCATTAAAATTGCATTTTCTTCTTTGCACGTGATGTTCTGATCAAGAGTGCTGGGAACAATTTAGAACCAACAGGACACAGGGCAATGACACAGTCACGTTCTCTGTTAGTCTTGTTTCCTTAAATTATTTGTAATGCCTCTGAGAAAGTCCTCAAGCAGCTTTTGATAGTCTAACATCCATTTTCTTATTTACAGTGAAGAAGTGAGTAACTGGAAGTCTGGTAATTCTATTGTGGAGGTGGAATATGGACATCATAGTGTGGGAGGATTATATCATTTGGCTTGAGAGTTTGTTATAGATGGGACCTATTGGCCTTTTGGAGGGAGGGTTAGTTGAAAGCTGTCATTGCTTTCCATGTCTATAGCAATGAGAGATGTAGTTAGCAGGAAAGGAGTTAATCTTCTCCAGAAAAACTGTAGAGAGAGCTTTGTTTATTTTTATTTGGGGAGCTTGCTAGTTTGATATCTTAAAGTACTTCTAACCTTAGTCATTCAAAAACCTTGAGTCAAGTTGCCATAAACTCTGTGAGATCAGCTTAAAAATCATGATTTATTTGTTTGGAAAAAAGTGTGAGGTTCTTTTTCTTTGGCTTGTTTTCTGACCCACTGGGTTATATTAGAGCTGTGTTTGCAGGCTTTTCTCCACAACCATAAAGGGTAGAAACTTTCTAAATGAAAGGTGAGAATCTTTGTGGGAGGAGCTGAAGCACTGATAAAAGCAAAAAATACTGAGACAATTGACAGCACTACTGTTTGGTCTCACAAAAAGCCATGCTTGGTAACCTGTCTGCAAGGCCTCAGCTTGTGCCCAACTTGGGGTTACTTTGAGCATCAGTGGGTGAGTAGAAAATATTGAAAAGTAAATGCTGTCTATTAGGCAACTAAGGACCTTCCCCTCTGACACAGAACTAACATCCACTATTCATGCTGCCTCTATTAGGGATTACTGCAGTGGGTTGATTCATGCGGACAATCATGTACCATGCAGTACCTTCAGTCCATGCAGAACGCAGCTCTGCTTTTGGCCAGATTTGTCTCATGAAGTGTATTCCGTATGTGGTCTTCAGTCTGCACTGGCACCCACTTAATTCCTGGCTGTAAATTAAGGTTTTGTTGTTCTTTCCTAGTCCTTCTCTGATATAAGTCTTTTGGCACTTTCTAGTTGCGTGCCCACTGTCTGGTAAGGGGAAGGTACTCAAATTTAAACACCTATGAACTGTAGCGTTCTTGGTGAGATGCTGCTTACACTGGGACATGTTCTGAGAGTTGTTCTAGCATAAGCTGAGCTTAACTGAGCTTATAGTTCTTGCTGTTTGGAGAACAACATGTGTTCCCCAAGACAAAGGGGTTTTGTTACTACTGTTCAAGTCTCTTGACTAGTACTCTTAGAGGACTAGAGGAAGCTGAGGGAGCCAAATCTGACACAGTTCATACCCATATGCATATATGATCTTGATCCCAGTGCAGACTATCTAATAGTCCATTTGTGGGTTTTCTCATCAAGAGAATTAATTTGCACCCAAACAGAGCAAGGGAGCCTGATGCACGCTAACAAATATTTGGTCTAGACAATGAAATGCCAGTCCAGCCTGAAGCAGGCAAACCATCAACTTGACCTGACAGACATCCTCTGTTAGTCTTTATGGTTCTGACTAGGGACTTATTTATTGAAACAGGTTTCTTTGGGGCTGGTGTGGCTTTTAGAAAGCCTGCTGATGTCTGTAGCTAATACAGCCTCAATCTTCACTGTGCATTTTTGAACTGTACAAATGCCTGTTGATTAGCCTAGATAGATGTTATCACTTCCATATGTATTAGAGCATAACTTTTCTCATGAGGCCTTTTAGATAAGATTGCCTAAGCCAACCATAAATAGTACATTACAGGATTACATTATTACATAATAAGTTAGTGCAGAGGTTTAGAAGTCAAACCTCTGGGTCTCATTCAAGCTCTGTCCCTGAGACATTATAAACACCAGTGGGTGAGTTACCAACATTGCACTTGCTGTGTTTTGCCATCCATAAAAAAATGCCTTTTGCTTTGTTCCCCTTCCAAAATGTAGTAGACTTTTCTACTGTGAGGAGATGACCCACACAGATTTGTCCTAAAATTACATGAATGTAACATGCACTGCAGTTTCTTCTCACTTAACAGATTCTTTAAGAGTATGGAAGCAGCATCTCGTTAGTAAGAGGGGATCCTCTGGGTCATTGGCAGCTGCCTTCTGCATGGAAAGTCCAAGATCTGCTGCTTGGCTTGAGGTCCAGATCTAACTACCACTATTTGGGGGAAAAAAAAGTGTAAAGCAAAATGATTCTTATAAACCAAATTTATGAAGCACGTGGTGAATTTTTGCATGCAAATCTTAAACTCTTCAGGATTGGGGTTGGGAAATAGGTTGTTTGAGGTGGAGAGATTAGCTTACAGCATGGAATCATTTTCTCTGAGTCAAAAGGAGTTTGTGTGGACTTTTTTCTCTCTGGCTCAATCCATAGGAAATAATCCAATTTAAGAGGGACAACTTTTGTATTCAGGTTCGAGCATTTAAAGACCTGTTTCAGAATATAGAGAGTTGCCACCTAAGTATGGTTAGAAGTAGGGAAAAAACATATGACTTGCCCTCTAAAGTAAATTACTAATGTCTGTATTTTGCAGATGGAGAGACTGAAGCAAAAGTTCAAGGTTTAACACTTTCATAAATAGCTTCTAATGCTGTATGTCTCATATTGGCTACCAATGCTAGACACTGCATCAACACGGGTATCTGAAAGCTTCAGATAGATGGATAGAGGACATTAGCCTCAGAGCTGAGAATCCCTTTTCTCTAAGTCCCATCCATGCTTAGTTCCTGGGACTTGGCTGTCTTTTGCTAGAAAATGTCTCAGCTGTGTAGCAAAGAATTCAGGGACTATTCAGCGCAGGAAGTGATTCATCCGCAAGCAAAGTTGGTTCACAAGTAAAGGTACCTTTGACAGTCTTTGTAGGATCGAACTGTCCCAGCCCCCAAATTACTTCAGTGCATCCTAAAACCAAAATGATTTGAGGTCATGAATTCAACAAAGCCTGAAGACTACATCTGGATGACTGTCATGGGCACATAAATATTTTATAATCTTTAAAAGAACAGATGATACTTTTATTCTCTGTGGTTATATGCACATTGACAACACCACTTGTCATAAGGAAGGAGATAGACATTTTGTTTAAATGATGAGATAGACATTTTTTACCTATGTCACAAAAACAATTGTAGAATCATGGGAGAAGCCTTCAAAGGCACTGAATTTAATGTCCTTGGGTTCCCATTACACCTTCAAAAACTGGTATTAAGTATTTACACATTGCCAAGCGGTGTAATAGGGATTGATTCTTTGTTTTTTGTTGGTTTTATTTTAAAGAAAAAAAAGGTACTTCAAGTTCCTTTCTTGAAAACTTTTTTGGAGTGAAAGTACAGTTTTTGTTGTGACTGTGTGAGGCGCATGGCAGAGCAGTAGGTTAGATACTTCCCACAGCTCTCATCCCAGTGCTGACAGTTGCTTTGTGAACAAAATAATGTTTAAAAGGGATAATTAAGCAAACTTTTTTATTATTATTATTTCTAACTTTTTTTAAAGTTATACTGCTTCTGGAAAAATGATCCACTCCCAGTCTGTTTAGCCTGGCATTAACTTGTAAATTAATGGTGAATATTTTCAAAAGTACATGGAAGATTTAGGTTTCACAGTGGTAAGTCACTTTCGAAAATTAGACATAAGCACTTTATACCATTGATACACAAGCGAGACTTCACTGTTCAACTATTTTGTTACTGTCATACTAACATAATTCTTGTACTGCATACTTCATTTCAGTTGCTGAAATAACTTTACTGCTGGTGTACCAAAGCAGTCTCCTTGTAAAAAAACCTTCACATTTGCATTAGAGCACCCATCTTAATGTGGCATTAAGATCAATATATTGGTTTGAGAAAGAAGAGAAAAGGAAAACAATTCCCTTGACAGACCTAAGTAGACAAGTGCAAAATCAGCATGTATACCAAAACTTAATCACTTTAGCGTCTTGGAAACTGTTACCCAGTACCTCCTTTGGCAGGAGTAAAGCATTGCAAAGCTTTCTAGGGACAGAATCAAGTCAGCCCTTTTGTGTCAGGAGTTTTCTGTTGAATACTCTTCTATCTCCATTTTGCATTATTAAATATTTTAAAACTTGTTTTGAACATTTTGTGTTTGAGGAGGGCAAAAAGAAGCATCCAATTCAGCAATGAAGAAGCATGATCCAATTCAAAAAGAAAATCACTCCCAACTATTGGAAAGGACAATCAGTTACACCTCCGCATGCTAACTTGCACCTGTTTAACTCATTAAATTCCATTTGTATCACCTTTATTCATGCTGTTCAATTATACCACCTCATACATTGTGTTCATCCTCTTTATGTTGTACTTCGTCTTCATGTACCTACATTGTTGCCACTGATATTTGCCAAACTTAATTTATAAGCTCTTCTAGATAACTTGAAAGCCATATAATTTGAGTAGATGTTGTGCTTCTTACTTGTATTTTCAATGAGATCCTCTGCTGACCACCCAGATTTATGTGGGCAGAAGACCATAATATCCTTACCAAAGCTAGAGAGGAAACTTGACTGTTGCCCTAGAACAGAAACTTGCCATATTTTTCTTTTTTTAAAAAGTACCACAAAAAGCTAAGCCTGTGATGTGTTCAAGCTTCACTGGAGTCTCCTAGCAGGAGAGAGTTACTCAAAGGCAGTGTAGGTAGGTCTCTAGCACCAGTGCTTACATGGTCTACTGGAGATGCAACAATCGCATAACTGGGAAACAGAGGGTATGAGCAAAAGAACCTAAGCCAGACCCTCCTTGTGACAGTGCAATGTCTTTCTGCCAGTAAAACAACAATGTGTAACTGGCTGAGTATATTTTTTTAGTTAAAAATAAGGAAGACCAGAATTTTCATGCACAAATGCCTAGAGATTACTACCTTTACATGTATTTAAATAACTAACTAAAGCAACTAATTTTTCAGAATGATGCTGCTGTTAAGTCCATGATTGCTCTGAGTTCATGTGAAAATTGGGCACCTTCAGCCAAGGTGAATGAAAAATTTAAACATTTTTAGATTTTGGTCTGTCTTATTACAGTTAGTCCTCATTTGCACTGAAGTGCTCTTCTCTATTAAAATTTACAATGCTTTCTCAGTCCCAGCAATGTTCTCTACACCATATTCATTGCAGTGTTTTCTCTTTACCGCGATCTTCTTCCATCCTTATCCCAAACTCTCTGGCACTAATCAGATTGTTTCTTTGAACTTTGTAGTATGTAGGAAAGTATCCTGTCTTTACTTGCAATGTCCTGATACATCTGAGCCATTCACCAGACGTATACACACACCATTCATGTGTGTATATATGATGCCACATTCACCACATACAGCAATGAAGATGAGAAGTAAAAAAAGCCCCTGAGGGCTCTATGAGAAGAGTAATGTATGTGGAAAGTTTTGCCTGTTTGAGAGATGCTGGATTGGCAAAGTCACCCAGCTGGGTTTGTTGTTAATTTGCCGTATTGTTGCAGGTAGGTGAAGCGAGGAAATCCCAGGGGTGATTGTACTGGATTTTTTCTGTCTAGGTTTTGTCTGTGGGGGACACTGCCTAAGTACATTATGCATACTAAATTGCAGTCAGTTTTTTGACAGAAGTAAGAGAAAAAGGCTTACAGATGCTTACAAGATATTTAGGCTATAGTCTACATTTTCCAATGAAGATTGTTCTTAACTGTAAGACTGGTAATATTTCTTTTTTTTCTCCCCTTTTGTAAGGAATATGACCTAATCTAATAATTTCAAATCATAGAGGAATTCTCTCTGTATGATCTCGTACTTCAGAGATACCCCCCACGGAAAGAAAAATATGAGGGGACTTTTATAGCAAGATATAGAGTAACTTACAGAGTTTAAGACAGTAGGGACATGTCAGACTCACCATGGCAATCTTCCTAACGTAAGACTAAGCAAATCCTCTATCTCATGTTTGATTCCAGGACTCTGAATTTGCTCTTGAATGTTTTATAAAAAATGGGGGTTTGCTGCTTGTTGCCTATCAGAAGGCCTTTTAGCGCTGTGAGCTAGAAACTGGTACTACACTGAAGACTTAGTCTTCAGCTACATCTGATTTGGAGGTAGTGTACCTAACCAGAGGGGAAGAGACATCACGTTTTCTCTCTTGTGTAATCCTTGTAAAGCTGAATTTGTCTAGAGGCCAAACTGAATTCAGGTGTAATTGAAGCATCCTCAAAGCCAGTCTACATGGTGTGTGGAGAATGCTAGGCCAGTAAGTAAGGATCAAGCACCATGCAGAGAGCCAAGTTCCTGCTGCAGACACACTACTCCTGAAACCTTACGTTCTGCCTGTACACAGGGAGAATGAAATGGGGATAAACTACCTTCAAATGCCCTCTCCCAGGGGAAATTCACTATTCTCATTTGTAGCATCATGTCAACTTGGGTGTGCCAGACCACTTTACTGGAGGGTGAGGATGGGACCTAGAGTAACTCTACATGTTCTTAGTTCTTTCTGCAACTCAGTGTGTAGTGGTGACATTTGGCTTATTCCATCCCTGGCACCTGACTGTCTGGCCTGTGATTGCCCTCCTGCTTGGGCTTGCGATGCCCTTCCCAGCCACTGAGACAACGCAGCTCAATCTATTGCAATGATTCCATTTTGCAGCTGTTGAAATAAACATACCTAATGCAGTTATTTGGCTTGCATTTGGGATTTATTTCTTTTTAGTGCACAATCGAAATTTTCAGCTGTAATTTCTCATTGTTTTCTGCACAGCCCAAGAAAATTAACACCACTTTATATAGTTGAGGAAATAACATAATTGAGGTGATAAACACAGAGAATTCAAAAAATCCAAAACAACATCTCTTTTCAGAACCATGCATTTTTGGAATATGCCAAAGAAATGTGAGCCATTACCTGTTTCTATATGTTGAATAGCACATATTAAGTCTTAAGTTTTAAGCAAATACTAACTGGCAGTCAGAAAGACAATTTGTTTTCAAATGTGTCCAATTCTGGTGAAGTATAGTTGAGACTCATCTGCTTTGCACATGGTTTGCATTTAGACACTATCACTATCCACTGGTGGAGCTAGGAGCTTACATTTACCCTCCTGATGCATGTGAGGCTATGGTATAAACAGCATACCAGTGGAGAATTCTGGCTTGCCTTCAATGTGAGGAGGTAGGAGAAGCGGCCTGATCAAAGCTTCCAAAGTGTGAAAGGTTTGTGTGTAGGTAAGAAGAGTAGAGTAAGCTGGAGGAGACAATATACTTGGCAGTTTACTGACACCAAACCTATGTGATAAAGGTCATTGACAACAGAGGGAATTGCTGCAAATACATTGGGCAAAATTTGGCTTCCAAATTGTAAACTTTGTTGTTGTTGCATTTAATAATGTCAGCTTTTGCCAAGTCCAGTTCCTTTCTTTTCTCTTGGGCTCTAAAAGCTGTAGGAAACGTGCTCTCAAGCAGATTTCTTACTTTCTCCTTCATTCTTGAACGAGACTTCTCAACCATCTGTACCATCTCTCCAGCACATACAGCACCGTGTGAGGACAAGTTGCACGACATTTCCCATGTCATTGCCTAGCTTGTTTTAACCTCAAGTGGCCAATTTGGTTTGCTTTCATTACAAATGGGAAGGGAGTGGAGAAAAAAGGAGAGAACAGTCTGAACCAAATGTCCTCATTAAGCTTATTTCTTCATAGTTAACTTAAAACTCTACACATGCTTGCAAGTCCTTTATTTACTTAGGTCACCATTACTCAAGGGAATAATTTGATTCCCGCGTAGCATCTCCCATAGGTAAAGACCATTCCTGTGAGGAGGGTTTACACAATTAGGACCTAAAGCATGTTTCCTTGAGTGGTACAACCTGCAGAATGATGTAATTTATGGAGAAGAGGTGAACTTGGTGTAGCAAAAAGGGGTTTGTCTTAGTAAAGGAGATTACTCACAGAGGCACAGACTTCTTGTTGTAACAAAGATTTCTCTCATATTTAAGGAACGCCAATGAAAACAGGGAAATATTTATTATTTGATCTTGGCTATGTAGCTCTTTTAAAAATAGCACTAACTACGAATGTACCCAATAACTGTGTCAGCCTTTATCCTACCAATTCCTGTGCATGTTGGCATGATTATTCAACATGTCTTCACAACAGAACAAAACAAAAAATCCCAATACCATAATGTGAGACCACATCAGGGTGTAGGCAGTCCCTTCCAAATGAAGAAAATAAAACCCACGCTGACATCAAAGAGCAGACATAGAGCTAGTCAAAAAATCCTAGCTTGCCTTAGTAAGAGGTTTTTCAGAAGTGCTCTGGATGGATCAGACTTTCTTTCTAGAACCTTTTTTTCATTCTTCAAGTAATGCCCAGACTTCTCATTCAGAATGGGCATAGGGTACGGCTCTGAGAGAGAGCCCATGCCCCCGAGATGCTTGTCCTAAAGCATCTGAAAATCTACGAATGCGTAAGAATGCCATCTGCTGTCTCCTAAGAACCGTTTGCTTTGTTGTTTAGATATGCTTTTGTCTGGACCATAAAGGAGCAGAAGTATACATACAGATTGTAGCTAACTGGTATCAGCAGGAGTGTGTTGGGTTCCCAGTTGCTCACTTGTAATTGCTGGCTGTTGCTGTCTTCATGAGGGGCGAGGGAAGATATTGCTGTTCCAGATCAAAACAGTAAGGGTATGATCTACTCTGTTTTCTTCTTACGTTGCCTCCCAGATGACATCTCTACTGCATCTGATGTTGTCCCAAGCTTACATCAAATGTCATTTCATACTTTGATTCCAATTGGCTAAATTTTGTGTTGCTTATTAATTTAAGATGTTGTAAGGAATGATTTGAAGTCCTTTGTTCATTTTCTCTAAAGTGAATGTATGTCTATTAATTTGTTACTGAACTGTTGGGACTTTTTAACATGCCTGAAGCTTTCTCATCCTCTCTCGAAGAGGTGACTAACACACACTGGGTAGCATTTGTGTTGGAAGTGGGACACAAGAGAGTTCATAGAAGAGTGTTTTGCTCAGGACACAAGGTGGTACATGGATGCTCCATGACTCTGGCATTATTTGAATTAATTCTCTTTGTCGCAGCCTTCCAAAAGCATTGTTAGATGCCTGTGGTCATTGTTGTGATTTTCACAAAGCATTATCAAAAAATCAGCAAAGCACAGAGCAGCGGACCAGTCAGATAGTTCTCTCAACCAGTAAATGCATTTTAAGTGTCCTGTTTAGTCTCCAGATATTTTTTTTTTTCAGTGATGATCTGAATTTGTAATAATATTGCATCTTGTGCAAGTGCTGTAGGAGGAAAAAAACCAAAGCACACTGAACGGAGAGGAGGGAAATCTGAGGAAATACATTTAAAAATTTCAGTGGCTACATAAATCTATTGGAGACCTTCCCTCTTCTCTTTAATCTAGCTTCTCCAAAATCATCTACTGCCTTCTGACGTAGGTCTGCTTGATATTACTATGTTAGCTGAGAACATGGGGATATTGGCTGGTATGAGCAACTAATAAACTTTTCTATGCTTAAGATATTCACTGATGGAACAAATAATTTGTTGTTCTGATCATGGGGAAGTATTGACCAAAGGCAAACTGCAGCGCACCTAACCTGCCCAGTCTCTTAATATTTTATCAAAGTTTTCTTTCTGCCTGGGAAAAGGGAAGGAGATCAGACATCTTTCTTCATCTGCCTTTTTCCCAGAAGCAAATCCAATTCCTGTATAACACATGTAACAATAACCTACCCCATATGTGTTTTGCCTTTTCTTGCAACTATTTTTTCTGAGTTGTCTGAATAGCTATGCCTCTTATTTTTTCAGTTTTAGATTATCTTCTCCTGGTTTTCCCTGCCACATCAATCACAATTCAGAAAACATCTGCTAGCCTGCTGCAAAGAATCTTTTTTTTCAACTTCAGTAATGCTAAAGCTGCTCAACATTTTTACATCAGAAGCATTTTTGACAGAAAGTAGCTCATGGAATAAAAGAAATAGAAGAAATTATAAAAATTCTATTTTTGTCACTTTTTTCATAAGGCTTACTAAATTTTGTTTTCTTTAGGAGTGGAAAGAGCTATAAAAATTCAATTTCATTATCAGATTACAAAACCTCCTCTCTAAATTTTCTTCAAGCATCTCATCTTTCAATCAGATACCATTCTTGCAGAGGGCTTCCCTTTTTGAAGGCAGTACTACACACCTGGTGTGAGAAGTGGGACACAGCAAATGCTATGTATCTTAGAAGTATAATCTGTTGGTTTGTTTTCTTTTATATTACTTTTAACACATTAAACTAGCAGTCTGGCTGACATTTCTGTCTTGCTTTGCATTGGCTGTTGGGTTTAGTGATTTTTTTTCTTCAATAACTGCTGTTCCTTGTTGTTCAGCACATTTCTGCAATTGACGTTTTCTTATAGGTTGTTGCTGTACATTGGTTTTTAATATGTATTGGAAGTTACCAAAAGATAAAGTTCCTTTTAATCAGGTTTTATGTCTTGGTCAGAAATCAAACCACTATGTGCATGTATCCATACACATGAGCTTTACAAAGGCCTGTTTTAAATCTAACAGTTCTGTTGTGTAGTACAAACAGCACCCAATGAAAGAATTTAGGTTTGAGTCCCACCCTTGCCCTCACAATACAGGTGAAAATTTAAACTCAAGCTTTCACCCATCTTTTGCTTTTTGCATTCCAGTGTTGAGCTCGTTATTTCACTTAAAATCTTTACTTTGGAGGGGGCCAAATTCCACTCAGATTTATATTTGTAGATTTCTGTATCTGTAAAGAGTTTATTTAGCTGTTCAGTTTGCAGCAGGAGAGCCTTATGATTCCCTCTTGACAGCTTATTTTATGTAAAAGGAAATTAAAAGTAAATAAATGTTTAGTTCCAATGCATTCCAGCAATGCATACAGTCTGTACAAAAGTCTTTTGAATTGTGCAAGTCGTAAAGAAAGTTGCAAAGAAAGTAAACATCAATAAAGAACTATTCCTTCGTCTGACAAATACATCTTTTCAAAAACTGCAAGCATTAATTTTTCTGTCCAAACATACTGGAGCTACCTAGTGAGCTAAAGGAGCTTTTGCTTATTATATCAGAAGGCTTGTTTTTTCCCCTAAAGCTATTTTATTATCTGATGCCTGCAAACAGAGGTTTAAGTCTAATCAGATTTATAAAAATCAAAAGCAACAGTCTTACTAGTGTGGAAAATAAAACAATCTGGAGTTTTAGGGATTCTGAGATGGACTGATTAACCACTGAATAGATGAGTCCCTAAATCCAAACTCGCTTCCTAACACTAAGAGGCAAAGTTGTTCAGATTTGTCTGGCTATGTGTTTTCAAGGATTTTGGCATTGTACCATACATTTTCATTAACAGCATTTTTAGTAGTTTAAAAAGAGAAAACAAATCCCACGTGTGTGTCAAGACAGTAACACAGCAGTGATCACACATCATGTGGTTCGCATAAATTCTTTCATTACCTGATGAGGTAACTTTCTACTTTTAGGTTCTCAAAATACTCCTGAAAACCCTGTATGACAGCGATTTTGAAAATATCATGCTATGTCTCTCCAGAGCTTAGTCCCGAGTATGCCCACTAAGCACTATCCAAAGTTAAGAGGTGGAGTGGGTTTTCTTCTCCAGGGCTATATAGCCTGTGTTTGTCATATACGATGCTGCACTTCTACATAGATAGCCATCTAAAGAGAAAGTTTTAGGGTTTATCCAGTATTTTGTTGCACTGTTTCTATCATGAGAAGGTAGAACTTGGTGTAGTTTATGGTATGCCAGTTATGATAGGCTTGGAGCGTTTAACCCGCAAGAAGATCAATTTTTGTCATCAATATATTTTTCTCCAAGTACTACAAGACTCTAATATTATCATCCCTGGATGCACTTTTACATTTGCAGGATCCCTGTTAACATTTGTTACCATGCTAGCTTTTACCTATTCTAAACCTGTTCACAAGTGATAAGTTAGAGCATCAGGAGAAGGAGCTCAGACAACTAAAAGACTCTATTATTTATAAGACAGAAAGGATTATTTAGCGATGAACAAAAGGGTCTAATGTCCACTTACCCCGGGATTTATGAGAATAAACAGTTACAAATAATGCTGTTCATGACCCTGAGATTTTGGCAACTTTACAAAGACATTTGTAACCCAACAGTCATTAGTCTTCCAGTTAAATGCTGGCACGCTCACAGTTGAGACCCAAGTGCTTTGAGCCCATTTCTGTTACTATGATGCTTTAGCAGTTACAGGTGTCCATAGTTCCTTGTTTCAAAAACTTCATCCTTAGGAAACAGTAGTGTGTGTAGTCATTCCTCAGAGCTGTGTACAAACAGAATTCGGCATTCTGAAACAAAGCTCTTTCATCATTATCTCAGTTCAGAGGTTGCTTAACCATTAGTTTGGGGGGGGGTTATGCTCACCTGACCAGATGAACGGCAGTACAGCATTTTGACACATTCCTATACAAGTTTTCTGACTGAATCCAGTGACACAGGACTAGACCAAAATTTGCTCCTGTACTGGAGCTTGAAAGACTGTTCTCTGTCACAGGTGTGCTTGAGCAAGAAGAAATTTTAAAAAGTGGAAGAGTGATGGACCATTTCACTGAGAACTAGTGCAGTCTTCTGGCCAGACTGTCTTTGGTTTTGCATAGCTCTGCAGGGAGAAGAGTGAATAAAAGTTCTTCCTATTTGTGATCTTTCACAGTGATTAAGTATAGATAAAACCTTTACAATGAGCCCAAGAACCATTTTCTTAGAGAGTCCACGATCGTCCTGTCAGCAGAAAATCAAAGGTATTTCCTGGGAAAGGGTGACAGCTGATCCTTGTTGGCCTAGGAACTGCCAGGGCTCCTGCATGCCCTTTACCTGCCTTACTTTCAGCCCATCTTTAGGAATCCCTGTCTGGCAGTGAATACTTGACCTCATCCTCCCCCCCTCTCAGCATAAGACAACTTTACAGCACACTTTGGTCCTTGTTCAAAACAGCCTCAAAGTTAACTTACTGAACTTCATTTGTGTTTTTTGATCAAAATGGTCTTTTTTCTGTAATGTGCAATTTTCAGTAGGCAGTTAGTTGCCACTTTTCTCTCTGTGCTCCTTCTCTATAGGCAGGTAGCTGCATGGGAGGGACACTACATGGGTTTTTTTACATTGAATGTCTGTAGATCTTGCCTGGACCTCATCCTCAGCTGAACTGAGCTAGGATCAAATGGCTGGAGAATAAAGTTGAGCTTGTAGGAGCTAGCTAATATGTTGAGACTGGAAAGATGAGCAAGATCTTCTGATCAGCAAGCAACTTTATAAGAAAGTGAACACTTACGTACTTTGAACAAAAAGCTATTTAAAAAGGTTAAAGGCCCCCAGGAGGGGAAAGGGATGCTTCTATGAGTGGTAGTAGAGGTTTCTTCCAGCAGAGAGGCAAAGAGCCTAAGGCAATGTATGCATTTATCCAACCAGCCTCCTCAAGCAGCCAAAAGCTGGGGCTGTGTGGCCACCATGCTGAGGGCAAGCTGTATTGTTTGGCTGTCTAAGTTAGGTCACTCTGACAAGCAGAGGATACTGGAGATTAATTGCTTCCCAAGAGAAAAGGATCCAGAAGAAAGAGCTGGGGTTTGTTGTGGCTTTTGTCTTTGTTCTGCTCTTCCTTTCTCACCTCAAAGGATGAGGCAAGGGCAGTATTGCAAGACTTGACAAATAAAAAACAACTGTGTTCGCATACACATGGCCATTTGTATGCATTTCCTTTTGTGTGTGTGTGTATTTCAGTTTGAAAAGTCAATGAAAACACGATTTGAAAATAGAGGAATGAGAACATTGGGAGCAGATGCCAAAACTTTCTTTTCTTATCCATTCCAGCACATGGTTTTGAATTGTATGTTCATATGTATTTAAATGGCATTACCTACTCCAAAATAGTCACTATTCAGCTTGAAAAGTGTCTTTCCTAGTTTTTCTTTCTTTTCACTTCAGCTAGTTTTCTTTCCTGTGTTGTGTCTTTCCTTCCTATTCCAAGACTTCTCTATTATTCTTGAAATAGAAATGACATCTGCAGCCCCAAGAACGCTGCACTACACCCACAGAATTTGCTTTATCTAGCAGTCTGCCACTAAAATTTTGAGACTCCAGCAAGACAGTAAAAGACTACCTCCCCAAATTGTTACTGTACAGCTGTCCTTAACTGAACTGTGCTGTATGAGTTCCCTTTGCAACACTGGTGAAGAAAGTCCTCAATGTTTTCCCTCACAAATCATTGCAGATGTACATCTAAGATATCTTGTCATGACTGTGGACCGTTTTGTGATAAAAACATCTGTCGTTTTCCAGGCTTCCTTTAAAATTGGTATAAAACCATTCATATTTATGAATATTTAATGTTTTTCAATTTTCTTAGTCAATGCCTATGTTTATTAAATGATAAACATCCACTTTGGGGAATATTACTGGTTATATTGCTTGTGCTTTGGAAAGAGAGATAAGTGTAGTGGTAGTCTCCTTAGTGTATCATCAGAAATAACTGTGATCTGTGGGTAGGCCTAGCTCGTGGCTGGGGATGGTGCATAAACTCTACCACTTAAGAGTGGTTCCCAGAAGTGATCTGACTCAGGCACTGTGCTGAGTCACAAATCCTCCCCTGCTTCCTCCTTCCTTGCAGAAAGTAGTAGTTTTCTTCTGAACTATATTAGCAGAAAAATAATTACCTCCCACACCTTTGGCACTGGCTTAAGTACAAAAATCTGTGTGTGTGTATGTGTGTATCAGGAGGTGGGGGAGGTATGGATGGAGTTGAAAGTCCTCTCCTTTCCCTTTTATTCCTGCTAGTTCTCAGAAGGTCAGTTGTATGAGATTGTGCCTGTTCGTACTCCTGGTTCAGTCAACACTATGGTGTAAGCAAAATATAGCCCTGCAAAACCAATGAAGGAGTAAACTCAGGATACGTTTTCTCTGAAGATTTGGACTACTAATATGATTAGAACAGGAAAGCACCCTGTCCAGCAAACCAAGTTTGAAGACACAAAAATTGAAGACACATGAAAATGTGAGCTAGAGCTGTTCTTGGAAAGGCCCAAATGTTTTTTCTGAGACCAACCTACCATTAGTTTCCTTGGCTATGTTCCACAGCACAACACCACCAAGTGCATTTTAGCAGCTGGGTCCGGTGCATGGGGTTTTTTTGTGCCATCTTGCTAAGCATTGGTCGAAATCCAAAAAGCTTGTAAGTACACAGTGGGGTATGTAAATAATCCCATTGCTTTAGGTGCAGATACTTGCATGCTTATAGATAAGCACGTTCTTCAACAACTGCCTGAATTGGTGAGACAGCAACCAACCCCTCTCATGATTGTCTTCCTGAGAGAAAAATAGAGCATCATATAATAGCTCTAAAACACCTGCAGCAACCCTAACAGTGTATTTCCCATAGCTTTGAGAAAGTCCAATGTTGCTTGGTATAAGCTTTTTTCCTTCTCTCTTCCCCATTCCCTCTACTCCCCAGTTGTGCCCTAAACCTTTGGCTCAATGCAGTCCTCTAGAGGCTGAGAAGGGCTTAACCTGGTATAAAAGGCAATGTTGTTCACACATAATAAATATTTAAAACGTTTTATCAGTGTAAATAAATGCTAAATTCTGTGAGCCCAGGGAATGGCATTAACATGTTTTGCTTTCTGAAACATTTATGGAGTCAATGTCAGCCAAAAGAATGCAGCCAAGAGGTGTTTTTTTGTAAAGGTAAACTGAAGTGCTTTTAAAAGAAATGCTAAGAGCTGTTTAAGATCTTCAATTATTAACAGAAGAAAAGCACAGGCTGAAAAACTGCAAACAATCCCTTTTGTGGCACTTTCCCTAACCTCTGTGCAGTTATCTCTTTGTCCAGCCTGGAGTGAGCTCCTCAAGGCAGATGCTGTGCCTTCACAGATGTCTGTAGAGTGTCTAGCACATGGTGAGAGCTTCCACGAATTAATAAGTACATTTAGAATGCCAAATATTTGAAAACCATTTATTTTTATATTTACTTGCCAGGACAGAAGTTCAGGACGCTATGTTTATGGTTGGCCAATGATGGCATTGCCAGCCTCAACTGCAAAACAGTGTAAAAACATAGCTTTTCACTCTGCTGTGGGAAGGCAGTTATTGGCATCACCTACCTGAAATCCAGAGGCCAGCTTTTCAGTCTGATCAGGTCACCAGTAATTCTGATTTCATCATGATTATAAGCTGCACAGCTCATTACTAGGAGTGCAAGCCTTACCTCCACAAAGCAGAAAATGCCAAAGATGTGCAATGGTGTATTAGAGAGAGCATCAGGCAAGTGGGACTGTATTGTGAGCACCCATGTTGGGTGGTATCTATATGTGTCGCAGTGTGCAAAGATTAAGAGCATGCATGAGCTGGGACAGAGAAGTCTTTTTTTTATAACTTCAACTGTCTTTGCTTCCTCTGCACAGGGAAAGAGCATGTAAAAGTGTGTAGAAGTTCTCGCCATTGGTTAGAAAAAGCTTTGTGTCTCCATGTAAGGGGATGATTCGCCTTGATTTGCCGTGATCAGAAATGCATCTGATCATCGACAGACACTGATCTGCACCTCTCAGATTTCAGAACACGGATTTGATGTGTTTTGAAGCATGTGTTTTTTATTTAAAAAGTGTCTCTGTTTGTTCTACCTACCCATGGCTCTCCCCCAGTCCTTTAATCCTCCTTTATCTGCTCTCCTTGTTCTCCCCCCTTGCTACTACACCGACTTTTCTGATTGTCCAGGCCTGGTTCCTCATGCAATTCCTTGTAACAGCTATTCATGTTGCAAGTGGCTGCTTCAACTTAGAATAATGAAGTAACTTACTGGCAGCAGCTATATTGCAGCAATAAGCTTGACAGCAATGCAGGGAGCATGGTGATGTGTGTATATCCCTTGCCCTTCTAGAAGTAGCATTCGTTACATCTTCTGAGAGGACGTTTCTAAAGTTGCTGCATAGTTAGCGGTTTTAAACTTTTAGAAACTCTCTGAATACTTTAAAGGTAATGTATGTAAGCTTGCTAATTAGTGGAATCATCTGTATTTAAAAACAGGCTGCCCTAACAGAGTACTGCACAGCACACACATCAGTTCATGCTAACAGTATTCAGTAGCTCATCTCTTCTTCAAAGTTGCTTTATTATTCTCAAGAAGCTTTTCTCTAATTAAGCTAGCTGAAGCTCCTGTAAATCTTCTGGTGGTACATGTTCCCCTTGCTCATGTTTATGATGCAAGCCTTTGATTTCACAAGCAGTGCTTTGTTAACACAAAAGGCATTGGTTTGACTAGATATTATCTTCTCTAGACATCCATAGTACACTGACGCACTTTCATGGCGTGGGTGATAATGAAGCTACATTTAAAATGAGACAGCTTTTTGTTCATCATTGTATGTGTCCTCACTACCCTCTCAAGAGCACTGGGTATATCCAATGATGAATATTAAATCAATTAATTATAATAATTAAGGGTAAATTAGATAAGATGGTATTAGAACTCTTGACCTTGTAATCTTGGTTGCCTTTTGGATTAACAAGTCTCCTAAAATCACTAAAAAGGATGGAGGCCTTTATTTGCTTTTGTGTAGATTTATTTGAAGCTACAAATATTTCAATCTGCAAAGTTTGTGGTTTTTTCTCAGGTTCATAGCCATCTGTAGTCTTTTAACTTTCTTGTATTGTTGTACATTGTTTGGGAGAAGGTGGGACATTGTTTTAATTTTCTGGTGAATGTTACATTCCCAACTGTTGTAAAGTATTGGAGTCATGTTAATATGGACTGCAATTCATTTTTATATATATTTAGAATTAGTAAACTGAATGAGGTGAGCATTTAGGGGAAAAGGTTGAACGCCTCATGTAATCACAGCAATATTTTTTCACCAGAGACATTGCTTATCCAGAGTAAGTCCCCAGAGGTAACTGAGCAAGCAGAACATCCCACTCTTGTATAAGATAAGTTTTGATCCTGTCAGTATTGTACTTCATGTAAGGATCTCTTTGTGAAAGCCAGAGTGTTTCATGCTGAATATCACTCCCTTTAGATAGTAACATGGACCATTAACTGAACTGACTGCAGCCACCTGAAAAAATGTTCTGACTAGAGGGATGCTAGTAGCCAGCTTTGCATTACTAGCAGGCAGTGAATGATCTTGGTGGCCTGGCAGCTGATGCCTCCTTTGATTGCTTCTGCTGTGTTCCATCGTGGCTGGGGAGCAAAAGCAAAGACTCAGCCTTAGCTGTGAATTGACAAGTGGATTGCCTACGAATGAAAGTGCTTGTCAAGAGATGTGTCATCCTTATTAGAAAGTATTTCAATTAGTAAAAAAAAAAAAAGTAATAAAAATTAAAATCTAAGATCTTAGATGATAGATTTTAAACTTTAATAGTTATCACAAACTCTCTTGGCAGATGTATAACAGACATTTACAACTCATTAATCACATTTTTAAAAAATCACAGCTAATATCAACTTCTCTGAGGAGATGACAGCATTTGCAGGAGACATTAATGGCTTCTGGCTCTCAGTCATTGCAAAATCATGAGCTCGTAATTGTTCTGATCTGGCTGTTTGTAAACTATAGAGTTCTAGAGGTCTCTCAATACTTCCAACTTGCCAGTGACAGTGGTTGCCATCACTGCCATCAGTGATAATAACTTTAAGACCTTTGTAAATGCAAATTCTTACTAAAGGCTTATGAGGGTGGCTTTGTTATTCTGGTTTTACAAATGAGGAGAAGGAGACAGAGAGAGGCCCATGAATCTGCAGCTTGAATTAACTGCATCTGAACATACAGCTGCTCAGTGCTTTAGCAAACTTGGCTACAAGTCACCTTTCCCGGGCCATTCTGGAAATATGTGGCTCACTCATGATTAGGACTTATACCAGTCTCATGCCTTAATAACAGCCATGTAATAATATTTTGTTCATACCCCTTTCTGGGGACCTGGACAACCTCCGTTATAGAGTGATCCCTAAATCTTGGGACAAAACCAGCACTGCTGGTTCTGACTCTCCCTCTGTTCAGACTGAAGTAAGGTGAGGTGGATCTGAAGTTCAGGGAGATCCTAAGAGGGCTGGGAGCTCTCAGTCAGTATGGGTTTGGTGGTCCTTCAGCAGCTCAGGCTCTGCCTGAGACTGGTTTGACCTCTGGAAGAACCCAGAATCAGAGTAAGGACATGACTTCAGTTTGCCGTCTCTCCCCATGCTCTGGGGGTGCAAGCTCTGTGGTACCCCAGCATTTGCTCTCTTGCTTGTCTCACTGTTGTTCTTGTCCCGCCTCAGTTCAGGTTGTTCTTTGTTTTTTCTATGCTTTTACTCTCCTCAGTACTGTCTGGAGATCAGCTTAGATCTGGTTTTCAAGAACAGGCAAAATAGCTAATGTATTCCCTCCCCAGGGTGGTGGTATTTCAGTGACAGGTGAGGTAATACCTGTTTTACTTTAGTCTGTGATTTAGGCTGCGATGGTATATATGAGAAATGTTGGGGATCTTCTGGAGGGAGGTGATCTGTAAATGTATGTCTTTACATCATCAAGATAATGAGTTAGGGTGAGGGGGAATGAAATAAAAATGACATACTATTGTGCAATTTATATCCTCTCTAAATTTTGTTCTCTTGCTGATAAGTGCTTCCTTCTGTTTTCTCTGCAGGTCTCCAGGTGGTTTTAAATTCAATTATCAAGGCCATGGTCCCTTTGTTGCATATTGCCCTGCTGGTGCTGTTTGTCATTATTATCTATGCCATCATTGGACTGGAGTTATTCATGGGGAAGATGCATAAGACCTGCTACCATGTGCAAGGGGGACTTATAGGTAAGGGGAACACTATATCATACATACCAAGATTTTCTGAGGGAAGCTTTCCCCTTGTGTAACGGAGCATTTGTGCTGGCACAGGAGATGGGTGGCTTTTGCTCCCTGCTGTGTACCTGTTTGGGGTTTCACAGTGGTGATTCCTTTGTTCTGCTTCTTGGATATGAATCACCTTTGATATCGAGAGACTGTCTCTAATGGTGAGAGTTTATCTTGCTCATCTTGGGCACTCAATTGTTGGCCTGTCTGTAAAGGCTACAAGCACAACTGTCAATTCCTGCTCAACACAGTAGTGGACTTTTTAATGTGGACCTTTGGCACTACAAGCCCGCCTGAATTCTTTAACAAATCTCCCAGAGGCTCAAGCAACTCTAAAGTAGTGATGATTTCATCACTAGCAGACTGAGCTGCAAAAGAGATGGCATCACGCAAATGAACAACTCTTATATTTTATTATTAATCTTGTAAACAAACACATCTTCATTTTAAACTGGTGTCATTTTAAAGAAAAATCTAATTGAGGCCCAGAAGCCTTTTTTTTTTAATCACAGGCTGTGACTGTGGTTAGAAGTGCAGCTAATAAGAAAGCAAAAGTATATTAATGGGAAGATACTGTTTGCACCAAATCCATCAGGAAAGAACTTTCAAATTATTTATGGAAAGAAATATTCACATTTCAAAATAATTCAATTGTATTGTCACTCACTCACCTAACCATCTGCTCTTTTTCATTTGTTTTATCCAACTTGAGCAGCAATGAATTCCCGATGTGGTGGTGGGTGCCAATGTCTAGCACCCAGTCCAGCTTGTAACCAAGAAAATATTGTACAGCAGGAAATTGTTTCAGAAGTTCTGTATTTTCTACTTTTATAATTTTGGCAGATTTCATTTTCTGGAAATGATGCTAGAACTATAATGAATTATCAGTCTGCTTTACATCTTTAAAGTGTATATATCTTTCTCCATGCATGTGTAATTATTACACATTACAACATCTAATTCTAATATTTCTATTTCTGGCATGCTTTAATGATCAGAATGTGATCAGAACTTTTGGAAAATTACATTTGTTGCCGTATAAGATAAGAAACAAACATAATTACCTGCTCTCCCACACATGCATACCTGCACCTGTTATAAATGTAGCAATAGGCGCTGAAATCCATATATTAAAAAAATCCCATTGCAGGAATTTTTGTGGTTATAAAAATGTTTTCTGTAGCATTTTGCATATACCAAAGCATATAGGCAGGCTTGTTGTATGGGTTCTCAGATCTTTGGAAACACCTGTACAGAATAAGGGGTGGATAATCAAGCAGTAGAGTCTGATAGAGCTTCTGAGTGCCACTGGGCTATTGATAAAATGCCATACAGCTTCTAAACTCCAAAAGAGCAGAGCTCCAGAGACTCTCTGCTGTAATTTAGCAGTGGCCCAGCACCATCAACCTGTCTCCAGAGCACTGAAGCCTGTCTGCTGCACGCGTTCAGCCTTCTTCAGCAGAGTGCCAGTCAGTGTTGCAGTTCCCTTCCAAGATTAACCCAGATGCCAGGTGACTGCGGTATGAAAACACTGGCCATAACATGCAGCCTAAAGAAATGTAATAGACTTGATCTAATGTTCCCTCTCATGTTGAAAGACATTTCAGTTTTGACTGTAAAATTTGACAGCTTGGCCACTATTTTTACAAAAAGAAAGTGAAGCACAACAAACATCCCTCTGCCCATTAAAATTAATACAGTTTCTTATGTATTCTTAGAGAAATCTGTCAAATCCACTGCAAAATGTATTTGTTAAAATCAGATATCCTTCACTTGCTTATCAGTGTGTCAAATAGCAATTAGTTCTCTTCATCTCCGTTTTCTCCCTCCTCTCCTTTAAGATACACCTGCGGAAGATGATCCGTCTCCCTGTGCCCCCCAGTCTGCGCATGGGCGGCAGTGTCAGAACGGCACGGAGTGCAAGGCAGGCTGGGAGGGTCCTAAGCACGGCATTACGAACTTTGACAATTTTGCTTTTGCCATGCTGACGGTATTTCAGTGCATCACGATGGAGGGCTGGACAGATGTACTGTACTGGGTACGTATCCGAAAATGATAAGCTGAAGGGCCTGCTCATGTGCTCCGGCTATGTTGAAATTTTGGGGCTTTAGCTTTGTTGCTTGTTCTATATAGTGAAGGCATGGTTGCTAGCACGGAGCTTTAATTAACTCAGAATATTAGTGGGTAAAATGGGAGGGTTTATCTGGTGCAGTTAAATCAAATGTAAATGTTGACTTTCCATTGATAATTTAGTGTTGAAAGATGGCATGTGGCTTATTGGTTTGAGGATTTGCAATGTACCTTTGTTGAGCAGAATGTCATGTAAAGACCCTCTCTGCAGGAGTGAAATATCTCACACATCTCCAGATTACTGATGTAGAAGTATGTGACAGATAACTGTGTGCTCTACCCATGGCATTAATGTTACAAAGGCACTATGCCGATCAGCTTGTAGGTTCTATAAGAAAGGCCTCACAAATCCCTTTTCATGCCAGCGCTATTCCTGGTTATGACTTTTATCGTAATAGTATTAGAATAAATTCTTCTACCTCTGATATTAGTATCGATTGTGGTTACATGTTTAGCCAAAACATATTATCTTTAATCTAAATGCAGTCTCATCTTGTCCTTTACCCTAATTCTGGAAGTTTCAATAGCTTTAGTTTCTACCTTGTAATTCCTAATGTATTGGGAAATTCACTGGCAATACAGTTATACTGTAGGAGTTAAAATCAGATTTAGCCTTCACCTGTAAACCAAATATAAACATGTTTCTGGATTCAGCTCTTGCCATCAACTTTTGCAACAATATGTTATGGTCCAGGAACTTAATTCACACACAGCTCAGTCCCATCCACATAAGGCTAACCCAGACTCTGACTAACTTTGAAGACTGGCATATTATGATACCTTGTTCTCCAGGATGGTAGGATGTGCTACAATGCATGATGGAATTTAACTCAAGACCCAAAGCACACAAAAAGATACTCTGGACTAAGGCAGCTTGCACTGTTAATCAACATCAGCTTCTCTCTTAATCATGAGCCTGAAGCTGCCTTCTACCCACCAGTGAGTTAGAATTTACAAGATTTCCCTTTGAAGATTTAGCTTATCTGCACTAGATATTCTCTGTGTGGAACAGCTAGCAGTCGTCTCTTTATCCTCGTAAATTTAGATTAGAATTGTAACTCTAGCTTCCTTCTAATGCCTGAGATAAAGGGCAGAGATTAAACCACAAGGGGAGTCTAGGTCTCAGAGCACAAAAATTGCCTTTACTTGAAAAGAGGGTATAGATATAATAAAATAATGAAGAAGAACAGAAGTTAAGTCAGAAAAGGAACTGGGCAAAACTACTCCACTGCTCAACTATGGCTGTATATAATACACCTGTCTTTTTGTCACATTTAGCTCACGTTCCTCCAGTCTTTGCGTGATTGAGGGGATTTATACCTATAAAGTTCAGGGGAAATAGGAGAGAGTAAAAGATATCAGAAATAAACAGGAAAATAACTTTGGCAGTATATACCATTTAGTATTGTGAAACCTATCCACAAGTTATCAAAATTTTCTCCAAAGGCACGTGTTATAAAAGACCCTGCCAATCCCCACACTTTTAGGTCCTTGTGTCATTTGCATGACTGGATGACAGTCATTCAGAACTCAGTTATCAGTTATCTAATAACAGGAGCCAAAAGCATATACTCACTGCTAAATTATTTTCTACCATGAATGCTGCAGATGGTCTGATTTTTTTATGGAGTCCCTGCAGCAAGCTGGACTTCAGCTGTTGGCTTTTGTTTGGTATTCAGCTAGCTTTTTTCACTGATTTCTTGAGTGGTTCTTTTTCCTTTAGAGACAGTATGGTGAACTGAGACCTGAAATTAATACAGATTGATGGTCATTATTTTTAGGGGCATCCATATAGTTAGCCTTTTAGATTATGGCTTTGATAGAATGCTTGCTTTGGAAACAAAAGAAATATTTGTTATTGTCAGTTCCCAGTTATTCCTAGACAAGACTACAAAAGATAGGAGTTAGCACTGCAGATAAAATTTCAGTAATTGAGGAGGAAGAAATGTAGTTTGTAAAGAAAAAAAGTATCACCTATGTTTAAAGGCCATGAAATACAAAGTTTGAGTAAATATCTGAACACCTGAGATGACAGACATACTCGGTTAAGCTGCTGTAAACAATCCTAAAAGTATTATTGTCTCATATGACTTTTTGCCTCTTTGTGTTATATTGACAAAGTGGATAGAAGCCAGCACTGATCGGTGTTTGCCATATGGTAGAGAAGGTATCTGAGATGTGAAGGGTATTTCCTTCTGCAGAGAGGTCTGTGCTACTCTGGGGGCAGATGTTGATTGGGCAATAAGTACAGGGCACACCTATAAGGAGCATTGTGGCGTTAATGTTTGTATGTAGAAACAGTCTCTAAACATTCACACTGTAATTTCATATGTGGGTGTTTCAAACCATTTCTATTGTGGTTTATACAGTAAGTTTTACAGTCCATGCAAAGGGTATTCCAGCTTAAGCTAGCCACTTCAAAAGGAGTGTGTATCCATTGGAAATGTATCCATTTCTGGATAGTAAAGAATAGAAAAGATGCAACATTTCAATTTCTGAGAGTGAAGGAAGAATTTTAGTAAGGGAGTAGGATATAAATAAATATTTTAAACTGCCTGTGAGCCACAGACTTCTTTAGTGAAGTCTGACTCATACATAACTCTACTCCCTGGCCTTTGCCTTTCAGCCAAGGAAGAGTGGACTTGTCATAGACAACCCATTGGGGGCTGCATCTCCACAAGAGTGCAGAGCTAGGAGGCTATTCTCTTCTTAAGTAGATAACACTTTGAAAGATCTCCCAGATCCACAGTGAGGTCATGGAAATTAAAATTCGCTTTATTAGGAAATAAATCTGCCCAGTTAATTAAATTAGAATTCCAGACCTAAAGATCCCCTCTCTCCAACTACATCCTGAGATAGAGATGATGTCCATTTTACACTGAAAGGAAAGTGCAGATTAAAGAACAGTATAAGAAAATGTTGTCTGCAAATCAGAAAAATTTGCAGCTGAAAATTTTAGGTGATTTTCAGAAGTCATTGCTTAAACTTAATGTTGTAAGCTAATGGGTTAAAATTAAAAGTGCTGAGCATTCAAAGTTTAAGCAGACTGTTAGGTTCTTAGCTCCTCTGCCATTCAAGATAGATACCAAGGTTTGAATCTGGTCCTGCTGAGGTCAATGGCAAAATTACAATTAATTTCAAAAGGTCAGGTTCTTACTTCCTACTTTGTAAAATCTTGATCATGCTGTTGAGATTTTCCACGTGCAGTCATGTGTACAACATGAGGACCTAGAGATGCCTAATCACGGCCTTGGTGTCTGTTGTGATAGTCTTCCAAGGTCATATATATGGATGTAGGGAGTTTTCTTTGCTCCCTCCTTAAATCTGAAAATAAGAGCCTGACCTAAAACTCAGCAGAACAACAGATAAAGCTCTGGGCTGAATTACTTAGCTGGAAATGTTTAGCAAATGAAGCAATTCCCTTGGTTTGAACTCTTCTATAAGTGCTTTTCAACTATATCTTCTATTTTCTGAAAAATAGCTTTTGAAAGGTACCTAGATCTCTTCATTTCTCTCAGTGGGAATGGAGGGAGCTTAGCACATTTCAGCACGTTGCCCTGAAAAATAGACTAGTAATTTCATGAAACCTATGTCTGTCTTGTGCCACACTTTGCAAGGTTAAAACTGCATGTTTAAAAGTTAGAAAGCTGTTTGACTTTCCACAAGCCCCGGACTCCTAATCCACTTAGTAGCTCTTCAAATTTTACCTTCAGTTTCCTGCTTCCTTCTTCATGCTTCCCCTCATGCCTCCTTCAGCTTTTCACATCTGTAGTGAAGCCTGTCTCCTCTCTCATGGAGTACTTTTTCCCAGCCTGTGATCCAGTCCTCACAAAAAGATAATCAGAGACAGGAAAGCAATGAACTTTTATTCCCTAGGAGGACTTGACATCAATAAGATCGATACACTTTCCAATCTCCTCTCTCAGCAGATAAGACTTGTGAGTAGATTGGCTTCTTTTGAAATGTGAAAGAAAATTGTTAGGGAAAAGAGTTTGACACTGCTGTAGTGGCAGGTAAGATAATTACTCATAAGGAGCCAAATTTTTAATGTAAAATAACTATATTGGACAGGATGAAAATCTGTGCAAAACAACCTTGTTGACTCTTCGCTGAAGAATTGATCTTTGTTGAAAGGAGCATTAAGTGTTCACAGGAGCACATCTCCCATAGTGCCTCAGTCTTACAAGGTTTATTTTGTCCCAGTATAACTGCCAGGTGGCTTTGTCTCACATGCAGTCAGTTCATAGAATCATTTGAGTTGACAGACACATGATATGTCACATCATAATTTTTCTGATGCATTGTAGAAATACTGAGCTTATTATTCTCAAAATTCTTCTTAATGTATGATCAGCCAGCATTAGCAGCTAGCTCCCTTGTGCAGGCACCAAGGCCCATTTCTGAAGACCCCTCAGTTTTGGGAACTTCCAGCAGCAGGTGCAAATCCAAATGTTTCAAACTGAGTCATTTGGTATTTTGTAATCAGTCCCTGCTGCAGTCCGTTATTTCTTATTGTCTTGTTGACTAAGAAGGAAAGTTAATCCCTGTGCAGTTTGTAACATCCTGTTTAAGTATTTGTAGGCATTTGTTGTGTTCCCTTAATCTTTTTCTAATCTGAGCAGACTCAGTTCTTTCAACCTTCCCTAATAGGGCTTCTTTTTAATTATTTTTAATCAGTTTGTTACTGTCCTTCAGGGGAAACTTCACTTCTGAGTTAAAAACAATTCAGACAGTGCCCTGTCTCCAGGAAGGCTTTCATCTTTGTGTGAAATATGCTTTCTGCAGCCGGAGCCCTGTGACACCGCATGCAAAACTGCCCACTGCAGCCTGTTTTACGTGCCTGTTCTCTACACTCCCCTGCATCTAAGCAATTGTATATATAAATGAAAACAGAGTGCAGAGCAAGCGCAAAATGCAACCATACGCTGTTGCATTGGGCTATTCATGCTGCTGGGTAGTGGAGAACCTGGCCCTGAGATGTTCTGCGTACAGCTTGCCCATTACAGCTTGAATTTGAGGATCAAGTAATTCTATTTGATCTGCTTGATGATTAATAATGAGCAGCCTTGAGCCTGCCATCGTTTTTGGAGTATTGGCTTTGTCCCATGTCATTTGGACAACGCTTCAGAATACTTGGTTGAGTCTCTGAAAATAACATGCCGTGCCTCCAGGGACAGTTTACCTCAAGGCTCTAACTGTAAACTAAAGAGTGTGATATTATTCTAGATGGACTAAAGCCAGGTCTGGATGAGATCCAGGGCACTAACCTGTCCCTGGAAGAGATGCCTGAACTGGCACATAATAAGTTGACTCCCTGAAATTTAACTGAGCAATTCTGGTAGGCTTGCCCAGCCCCTAGGCAAGAAAATGTTTAGTAGTCTAAAACAGTGCAGTAGAGTCACCACAATGTAGTGAGATCGAATCAGTGGAAACATTCAGAAGCATCACATCCCCAAGGACAGCATAGAGTAGCATATATAGATGCAGGGGGTTAAACAGGCTGTACTGGAAGATCCTTCAATCTCTGAATCTGTGAGATCATACTTCCAAGAGTCACTAAATGAGCTTGAAACTGGAGCTCACAGTCACCCTTACAATTCTCATTGTGAAATCAAAATGGAACAAACTGGACAACAGATATAATTTACTTTGCTGGCAGTACTGACATATCTTGTGAGCTTTTCTCATCCCCCCCACAGCCTGTTGCAGCCAATGAGGAAGATGTTGTGAGGAATACAGAGAGATTGCCACAAAGTGGAAGACATTAAATGCAGAGCTGCAACCCCCAATTTTCACCAGCTGTGTTTTTCCTTCTAACCCTTTATTCTTGCAGCAGTTAGGCTTGAATTAGTAAGGCTTTCCACACAAGAGAATGATCTGATTCTAAGAATATATCTGTCTACATGTTTCCATGGTGTTTATTACCCATCCACCCCCACCCCTCCAAGAAAATGTTGGGCTTTTATTGTTGTGGGGTTGAGGTTTTTTAATCATCTTTTTGGCAGGGTTTTGCATGGATGTGAAAAATTTACAAAGAATAAGCACGCAAGTATGAGCAACCCATCTCTGTGACTGCAGAGGTTATTTCATCTCCCTCTGCTGTAACAGTGGTGGGTAAGGGGAGAGGGCCCATAGTTCAGAGCACTGAAGGGCCACAGCATTAATGCATGGAAAAAGCAGTGTCCACACCTAATTTGCATAAATGCTGACCTAAATTTGTTTTCGTTTTTCTTATGAACAACTGCACGTGCAACTGCCACAGTTGCCTGTACTGCTGCCTTGAAAGCCAGCAAGAGCAGTGACTTGCTGGTTGCCACCTGCCACAAAAACCTGCTGCTGAACATTTGTTCAATGCAAAATAGGCACTTATTGTGTGAAATAAGTTTTCATGGGCCATTCAGACCTCAACTTTGGACCTCTCAGCCCTCTTCTTCTATATGGAAAGAAACTCTCCATTAAAAATAAGTTTCTTTGGGTTGGTTATGGGGAGGTGTTAGTGAAGACCCTCTGCCCAGTGCTCCTGCGTGGGAAGGACCTCTTTAATAGCCCTGTCTTTCTGTTGCCCTTTCTCTATTATTTCTTCTTTTGTTCTTCCTTAGACTTTTTCCTAATTGCTGCTGTCTAATCACCACAGAGAACTTTCTTGTGTTTAATCTTTAATCTTCTATCCCAGAGCTATAAAATTAAGTGCTAAGCTACTGGGACACTTCTATATGACTTAGGATTTTGAGTACCTCTGTGGGTGCACTGCTTGGGCCCTACTACCAGTTTTTTCAAGATCACTGCCTTCTGAAACAATTGTCTTCAGAGTTGTTAAGTTTGGACCCATATCCACTAGACAAATTCGCAAATAACAGACTTTTGTTCATTATCTAGACCCTGGGAAAGAAAAAGACTGGGGAATATGCCCAAGGTCAGAACACAAGTGGTGGCTCTAGAACTGACTATTTATAAAACTCATTTTTATTTTAATTTGTTTTAACATCTTGTTTTCAAGACAAAGGGCAATACAACTAATCCCTCACCAATCTTACTGTGAGTAATAAGTCCTTCCTGCCTGCAAAGAGAATTGGTCCTCTAATATTGGCTTTATTCATTGATTTAAGTGGGATTTCTGCCTCAGCAGGACTTGAGGGCTCAGTATGATGGGTGGTCATGCCATCATAAGCATATAGTTTAGCTGCACTCATGGCCTCCTCTAGAGCTGTCTCCTTCTACCTCCAATCCTCTGAACTGCACCCAAATTGGAGGCCTAAAAACAACATTGGGCACATCTCCCTAAAGACACAAAGTGACCAGAAAAAGAAAATTAAGGTTTTAGGACTCAATCAGAGGAATATTTACCACAGAACCTCCACACTGTGGATTTTTAAAGCATATCTAAAAGAAATCAGTCCTGCACATTGTGCTGATCTTGCCTACTTGGTCTTGCTGATAAGACTCAGAAGAAAAAGGGCCAGTCTTGCCTGCCGATAATGCAGTTGCACCTCATTCAGGCTCTTTGATAGTAGTTTCTCCAGTGAACACCTAGTGCTTATACAATATCTGTGAGTGGCTAGTGTGCCTGTAAGATGAAGGTTTATAAGCTGTGTGCTGTGAGTTCTAGATATTGTACACCTTATTTGAGACTTTTGGGTGTGATTTCACAACTGAAAGCGGGATTCATAATCTAAAATGTAGAATGAATTTCTAGGAATATCATAGATTGGGAACTGGATACAAAGGAAACTGGGATATACTGATCAAGTACAAAAAAAGAATCGACAGTCATGCCTTCACTTAGTAAAGAAGGTAGTGATTATCTACAGCTTACAGTACTGTTTTTCATTATCTTTATTTTTAAGGACTTAATTGACTATGTAAATCTATGAACAGTATGTGCTTGTGTATTCCTGTGCATGCAGCAATCAATGCTGTTCTGATATACATGTGGTAGGATTTGCTATCAGTCTGCACTGAGATAAATAGAAGCAGTTATAAAACAGCAATACAGTAAAACAGGCAGAAAATCATTTCTGGATAATCAGCTGTGCAAAGGTAAATACAAAATAAACAGAGACAGGAAGGGAAAGCCCAGAATTCTAAGATGAAATGAAATCTTTAGATTTGGAAACTCACTATCCTAGGGGGTATTTTCATGCTTGAAATCAGCACTTTATTCTTTTGGACTGAATTTCCAAAGCCTTTAAAAGATGAAAGGTTTTTAAATAACTGAGCAACAGTAAGAGATGGAACTGCTGCAGTAGCTGTAATGAAAGAACTATCAGCCCTGTGGCTAAATAGCCTTTGGGCTTTTGGATGACTTTTTCGAAGATCAAACTTTTCCTTTTAAAGGGCAAAAAAAAGCTATACACACTTATGTGGGAACAAGGCAACTCACGTAAAGCTCTGTGACTTTTGCCTCTGGAGGCCTGAATTCAAATCCTGATTAAGTCACACAAGTCCAAATAATTTTTGGAGGTCACTACATGGCATTTCTGCAAATTGCAAATTCACCCACCAAGCTAACCCGTAATCGGTCACATGAGAGAATGGAGAGCCTTAATGGGTGCTGTTACCTGTATAGGGACCTGACTTTGGCAGAACACTGCAGACAGATCAATGACATGAATCTCCTCTAAGTAGATCTACGGTTCAGGAACCAAGAAGAGTAGTGTAATAAGAAGGCAAAAGTAATGTCACTATTGATGTTAGCTGTTGAGTTGGGAAGAGGTAGGGAAAATGGTCTGTCAGCCATCTATATCAACAAGGAGAATGGATTAAGAGCAAGGGCTTGGCACCCTAGACTCCAGGCTACGTTTGTGGGAAGTCCTGAAGACCTGCTCAGTCTGGGCCTAGTGTCTTTAAGAGCTCTGCCTGGGTCAGTGTGTGGCCTGTTCTTTCCCAGCTGGTCTGTATGACACAGTCAGCCTCAATGCAAACAGAGAGTGATCTGAGCTGCCACTGAAAAAAAAAAGCAAAAACTTTTGAGGGAGTAGTTTAGAGGGGATTATTTACATCCTCAAAGTGCAACAGTTCCAGCACACTCTAGAATGTGAGTTGCTTTATCACTTGGCAATAAATGAATTTCAATATTTCACTTTTGGGTAACACGTTCTATGCTAAACTGAGTTGAAATACATTTAATTATTTTCTTCTCTTTTACACATTAAACCTGGAGAAAGATAGTGAGGTGGCAAAGCAGGAGGCTTATTGGAGCTCAGAATTTGTCTTTGATGTGAGGAGTTCTCGCTGTGTTACTAATGTTTTCAGTGGGAGTTCAGAATCCCTGTATTGCCAAATATGCTCAGAGGTACTTAACCCCCTCTAGTTTTCACAGAAAAATAGAGAATTCCCATAAGAAAGCACAAAGAGTACAGGTTGGATGGAAGGAGGTGTAAATGGTAGCTTCCTGATTATTTCTGTTTTCCCTCCCCTAGTATAGTTGAGTATAGGAATTTCCCAGTGGTACTTGCACTAACAAAATTTAATATGCTGAGATTTTGTCAGCAAAATCCACTTTTCAGATAGTTGATTTGCCATGATAATCCATGAACCTTTGGAACGTTACTAGTGCTAATAAATGCTGGAACTTTGTGAAAACAAAACCCAGTAACACTGCTGGTTTTTTTAAGTCAAGGGAGAGCCTAACTTTTTTCCCTCTATTTTGAAAGGAAAAGTGTGAAGTCAAATGCCAGTGGCCTTTGCCATCAGTTTAAGTTGTACAGTAAGCTTGTGTGAAGGTCATTTAAAATTACAGACTTAATTAAGACAGTAGTAAACACACAAGTCAATATTGCCCCCCTACCTCTCCAGCAAGCACAAACTACTGTGCCATAGAAGTATGGGATCAGTAAGCATTTTCAACAGAAATAGCTTGCAGTGGAAGAACAGTTCAGCTCAATCATTGTGTGCCACAGACATTTTGACCTGCTGGTATTTGAATGCAAGTTTTAATTCTCTTCCTACTCTCAGACAGACCTTATATTCCCATAATAGCTCAGTCTGTTGAAGAACAGCTGACTGCAAAAAACAATGTGCATGCAAACCAAAACCAGCTGAAATATGAAGATAGAACTTTACTAAAGAATTAAATAATGTTGTGGAGTCCAGTGGTTATTTACTGGGGACTAAAAAACACGGTGGAAGGATTCAGTGTCAGCATACAGTATCAGTAAGCTGGAGCTAGGTGGTTGAAAATTGGGGGTTTTTATATGTGTCTCAGTCTTTATACAGTCTTTCCCAGCTGAGAAAGTGTGCATATCCTTGAAAACGTGGGGCCAGTATTTAATGAGCGATGAAAATATGACTCAGTACTGTTATAAAGAAATAAGCTTGGCAAATTCTAGTGGTAGCAGTGCACTTCCCGCATACTGTATGCAACAAAAAGCAAATACACTTTGCTTCCCATCTTTTATGTGTTCTTCATTGAAAGGAGTTCATATAACAGCAAAATGGCATTCCACTGTGATTGTATGATTTCAGAGAAGCTCAAACAGCTATTTTACATGTTTTCACTTTGCCATCAAGCAGCTGACATGGTTATAAGGCAGTGCTTCTAGATCTCCGCTCTAGCCTTGTTCTTGCACAGGTTGCAGCAGCCTGGTAGGGCTCTTCTGCAGGACTCCTGCCTTTACACAATCTCCCCAAGAAGTTCAAGCCAGTCAAGGTGTATCTTTTGCAGGAGTGTGTGCTCTCATGACTCTGAGGTTGAGCCCAGCGCTGTTTTCACTTGTCTTCTCTATAGTGCTGTGTGGTAAGCTTGGTCAGTTCTGGAGACTTCACCCTCTTGCCAGGGAGATCATGCAGCATAGCAATGATCTATAGCTATAGCCAAAGTTTTTCTAAAATAAACCAGAAATTACGTTTCATCTGGATCAGAGCAGGTGTACTTGGGTGGGGATATCTACAGCAGATTCAACATAGTCTTTGTTAGCAGGGGTGAAGAAGCAGCCTCTGCAGACTCCGTCTTCTCAGATCCGTCTGCCCCCTTCCCCTTCTCTCTTCTGGACTCATCTTCCATTGCTACAGTTTCTTTGATTCTTTCTCAAGGGTTCTCTGTTGCAAATTAATCTCTCCCCTTGATGTTTCTGTTGTCCTCATCGAGGCAGTCCTTTCTCAGTTAATGGCTCCATTTAGCTCCTGCAGAGAGTTCTGTACAAATTGCCAATATTTCTAGCTCAGAGTGGAATTTTAATTTGCTCTTTCCATCACTACAGAGCATACAGAACAATTGGGGAACCAAGGTACACATAGGAATCTTATTAATCTTCCCACTGCCCACGTATGATGAATCTTGCCTACATTATTTGCTTTTATCCTACAGTGACCGTATAGCAGAATAACCTGTCTGGAGCGTTCTCTGCCCTGATTCATGATCCCTGTGCACTTGTCTTCAACCATCTCTGTCTTGCCTTTCTCCTGAAGACACTCTGAAAAAAGGTTATAGATGTCTATATGTACATATAGAATGCACATACAGAATTTGTAAAATTCCATAATTGAGGTAACACCATAAGAAGATCCTGAAAAATAAGTGCTTGGAGAGAACAACTGAGGTTAAAATTTGCCTTCTCCTTCAGTACTTCAAAATAAAAGAAATGTGATTGTCAAAAAAAATAATTTTTAACAGGAGCAACTGGTCAAGCGCTGCTCTTTCCTTTGAGTGTCATCAGTTCAGACTGAAGCTGTGTTGAACTCTCCAGTCTCTCCTTTGCATCCATCTGGTAGTGCCAGCTACTAAATGCAGTCTTTCAGAACAGTTGTAAGGAGCAACTGTGACTTGGAGTCCCTTTAAGACTATTAGGATGTTGATGCTTAGAAAGAAATTCTTCCCTAAATAAGAGCAAAGGCATCTGAAGTCCTTTGCTTATTTTTTAAGCCATTCAGAAGCAATTTTATTCCATTGTTCCTAAGTCTATAAAGGTAAGTCTAGTTTATCTTAGTTTTTATATTTTTGCTTATTACAAGGTTTGGCGTTTTGTATTTTTTTACCCCTATCTCTGTCCTTTTGCCTTGAGTCAGCCCTGAGACCTTAAATTCCCACTCCTTATCACCTGTCCTAAAGACTCAGGAAGGCTGAAAGAGTATTTCAGGTTGACAAGAGAAATGATAATACTTCTCATGATGCACTAGAATGTCTAGACTGAGATGCTTAAATCTTTTTGTCATTTTTTAGTCACTATGTACATTAAACTTCTAATTTTTCCCAGGGAATTTCAGAAAATGAGCTCCTTATCATATATTTCTCCCAATCCTGTGCCCCATCCCATTCAAGCAAAGCATTTATGCATATCAGTTCATTTCTGCTGGTAACAATAATATTGACTATTGGCTTCAATGGAATTATTCATATGCCTTAAATTATGCACATACATGAGTACTGGATTAAAAACCAACCAAGCAAAGACAACTAATGAGATTTTAAATATTGAAGGATCTGCAAGGTGGACTCTTCATCATTAGGATAATAATGCACTAAGTCTAAATCCAGCTTTAAGGATATATGACAGGTAATAGGAAATATGAACTTTTTCTTGCTCCTTCTGTGAATGGTGAATTCAGATGGATACATGCTGTGTATAGACTTACTTGAGGTGTATGTGGAGACCAGCCAGGAGTTTCTCAAGTAAAAATGTGCATTTTTCATGTCTTTATTGACATGACATGCAGAAGCTTCACACCATTCAAGCGCCAAACAAATCAGCAGATTCAGGATATGTAGGATTTCAGTGCTAAAGAAGCAATCCCATAGTTTGCTCCACAGGTTGGAAAAAGTGCCTGTGGAGCCTAACATACATAGAAAGTCAGTTTTAGTACCATGTTCCTTTTTAGTGTACCTTTAGTTCTGTATCACCTCATTGAAATCTTTCTGGGGCTTCTTTTAAGCATTTATAGTTTTGTGAAAAAGTTAGAAATTGTGAATAACGAGTAATTGCCTTGTTAAAAGCAATATTAAGAGCAGTTGGGCTTACAATAAGTTGCAAAATGCATAATTAATATATTTCTCATAAGTATTACCTGAAATAAACAGTATAACATAAGCAGTGTACTGTTTAGAGATCAGAGAAAAATATAATGTGCAGGATTTTTTACCAGCGCTAACGAACAATAATAAATTTTTGCATATTTAGGGGTTGTTTTATTTGTGACATGGTCTCAGTAGTCAAAGTCCAATTACTTACCTATGAGTTGTTTAACAGCATGACCACTAAAGAGACAGTTGCCAGATGTCTTGGATCTCTAAGGAGAAGTTGAAAAAAAGGAGTCAAACCTTCACATCACAAGTTCTCTGCTTGCTCTGACTACTAGCAAGAGCTTTCAAGGCAAAGAATGCAAATACTGCAAAGCCAAGGTGTTCTTAAGCCCAAATCAGCTCTGCAATTGAGAAGTTAGCCAGAAGAGACTGATTCATTGAACAAATAGTTTCTTTTTTGTTTGCAGAGCAGCCTCAAAAATCATGCTATCACCAGTTACAGTTGTTAGTTGGATGTTCTCAGGAGCTGCCAGCAATATCCTTTTTCTCATTTGGGATGAATATTTTGTTCCTCAGCTATTTCTGCTGATGTAATATATCTAGCATGAGGAAAGGTAGAAAAATGAATCTTTCAAAGTTTTGCTTCTTCACTGGACAAAATTTATCCGGACACTTTCTAGGAAATTCACTCCACCTTAGTTACTTCTGAAGGGTTACACTGGTTTTATGAGACCTTTTTTGTTCCCTGACTGTATGAATGTAAGCATTTTAGTCAGTCTGTGAAGTTTCAGAAACAAAGCAAAGCTTTAACTATCGTGAAAGCAGTGTGAAGATATAATGGAAGACAAAGAAATAATGGAAGAGTAGGAGTACTTTCTTCTCTAGGCCACATAGCCCTTGCCTGAGATGTAGGATTTACTGTCTATAATGTAGATTTTTTTTTTTTCCTTTAATATTGTCAACACAGCCATAGCTGTGAAGGGTGAAGTTCCATCCTCTGTTTATTTTAATTGTTTTTGTACCTGAGTTCTGACTAAAAAATTTTGGGGAAAATATTTTTCCTTCACAGTGCAAAACAGTGCATCATCCTATAAAAAAAGTTTCTAGGGTTGTTTAAGCAGAATTTAAATTTGTAGTTCCATGAGCATATATGTGAATGAAATGCATTCACCCAAATATTCATGGGAAGAGAAGGAAAGAGGGAGTGGAAATGAAAATTTATGTTTTAATCCAAACCTCTATACTTTGTAGTTGATCAGTGATAAATATATAAATCTCACATTAGTATATGCATGGCCCTTTATGTATCACCTGAGCCATGCTTGCCAGTAGGCTACCATTTGATCTTTGATCTAAGCTGAGGAAATCACTTCTACGCATCCTTGAAGTTATGAAGGTGCTTAAGTACTTTTCCTGAAAAAGATGGTTTTCAAAATGAAGGCTTCAAGCAGGAAGATATATTCAGCAACAATTGTTACCTCTTCTTTCTGCTGTCTCCTGCTCCCAATATTCTCCAATTTTATATTGTTACAAGGAAGACTTAGTTCCAACTAGAGATCTTGCTACTGGCTGTAACCATTACATTTGGCTAGACAATTTCCTGAGGCAGTGAATTCCACAGATAGGCTGCATAAAATAGCATTTCTACACAAAATTTCCAAATTTACTGCCCTTTAATTTTATTGAGTACTCTGCTCCTCTTGATTAATGTTACTCTGTGAAAGGTTGTACAGTTCATTATAGAATACTTGAAGCACTTGACTTGTGTTTAAAAAAGGCTATCATAAGATTCTGTAGTCATTAGAAATCAATTAGCAATTTATTCAAGAAATAGAAGCATAGCCCTGGTGTCCTATCTAACTTACTTTCCATTAAGCTGCAGCTCTCCAGTATTGTGTGCTGAACAAGACAGACTTCATTTTTTTTCTTCAGCTTGCTGCTTTCCAGTGACAGCTGCCCTTCTATGATGGATTAAACTTTTCCTGTAACTTTCAGTTATTTTTGAAAGACATTTGGCACAAAGCGTTAAGGGTATGGGTGTGTGAATTGTAAAGTCAGCAGAATTTAGTGAATTGTGTCTACCCTTCCCATTAAGTGACTGAAAGACCTCCACTATGTGCTTGGTGATGCTCAACCATTATGTTAATAGATAATATGCCTCTAACATTATCTTTGAACTATGATGCCTGTGTAATGAATGAGATACTTGCAAAATGTGCCAGACTGTTCTCCCTGGGAAAAAAAACTCTCTAAACAACTGAAGCATGCATATCTCCTGTGGCTTTACCAACATGTCTTCACCTATGTCTTCTGAAGAACCAGAAGACATAGGCACAAAGGTCTGTTTATAGAGATAACCAGACTTTTATTCCTTGGCCCCTACTGAAACTGCTGGTTGTAATTGCGATCAGCAAACTACAGAATTAAAAATCCTGGTGCTATTTCTAGGAGATTATCTGTATCATTGAGAGAAAAGCCTCCAACTGGATGTTGAAATGCTATAGTCATGATAGCAATTAAGGATGCTTGGCCAAGGAGCAGCTCTTCCCCAGTACACAAGGTCCATCAGACCTCAAATATGCTGAAATGGCCTCTTTTTGTCATGATGCTGAGTGGTTTCTTTGACAGCACCCAGTGAGGCAAGGTAGTATCCCATTTTGCAGGTTGGAAAGCTGAAGCATAGTGAGCCAAAATGATGTCCCCAAGGTACCAGAGCGGGCATGTAGGAAATCATGAGAGGAATCTAAGATCCTTATCTCTGAGGTCTCTGAGAGATGATGCATTAATGTTCAGAAATGTACCAACTTTCTCACTGTTGAGAGTAGTGAGATGTGAGTGTTGAGATGTGAGCTGTGAAAGGTCAGGCAGTTTGACTCAGTGGAATTATTTCTATAAATGACAATCTGCAGATTCCCACCAACGCTGTGCTTCCACCTGACCTAACAATTGTCCCATACATGCTTAAGTTGACATCAGGTTGCAATCACCTTGACTACTGTAGCTGGAATATTATAATTCAGACCTACACTGGCTGATAGTCTTTGTTCAGAACTGTAGGAACTGTAGGAACTCTGTTCAGAACTCTGTTCAGAACTGTAGGAGTTGTACTGTCCATCCTAGAGAGGTAACCTATAACTGAATACTTTTCTGTTCACTGTAGACAACAGTACAAAATATATTTTGCAGACCTTGTTTTCTGCACTCAGTAGTGTGAAAACGGTAACGCTCCTGATCTTGTCATGACCCTCTGCAGCTTCTCCGCTTCAACAGCATAATTAGGAAAAATCAGCTCTACCACCTAAGTTACGCTTGCAGTGAAAGCCTCCAGCTGCAGTCAACAGGACATGTGTATGCATACACACATGATTAATAGCTACATATTCACCGAATGATGATAAGTTTCCAGGAAGCCGTTTCAAACACAGGTGCAAGGTTTTTAATGCTAATTGTATGGGAGTGTTGTCCAGTTGAGGATGGTTCATCCTGGACTTCTAGGATACTTCCATTTTGGAGGAAGCATTTCCAGATTTTTGGAAAGATACAATCTTAGCCAAGAATGTAATGTTTCTTAAGTGTCGATAAGTTGCTGTTACTGTTTTGAGTTAGTCTATTTCTTTTTTTTCCCCCAACTTCTGCCAAGCAGCCTATATCTCTGCATTTCTCCTGCAGACTATTTTTCAAGAGCAAATAGCTCACAATGTATTGTCTCCTTATCAAAGGGGGTTTTTTAACATAATTTACCAAATACCTAATATTATATCAACATATAACATACATTCCTGTCACCTGTGGCTCAGTCCCACAATGTATGGTATAATCTCACCTTCTACTAAAGAAAATGAGATGTGAGAGCACCAAACATAGGGAGTCCAGCAACAGAGAGACACTCGGCTGTCTGCCAAATACTGATGGTTTCTGTACACTTGAGAAGTTGTCACCGTCTCTGCCTCTCAGCTTCTCTGTTACATATATGCCTGGGCAATAAAAAGGAGATGAAAAGCTGACCTCCTAAATGTTCAGTCTGAAAAGTCCCAAATGCTCTGCTGTACCAGAATCCAGGTCTATTTTTTGGGACTAATTTGTGCTGATGCTAGCTGGTACAATCGTTATGCAATCGTGCAGGCATTGGGAATAGCCAGAGTACACTATACTCTAGTTATATACTTTTCCAGGCCACAATGGAAGCTTCTTGCCATCTGGAAATTTCTTCATGCCAGCGTAGTACAAAAGGACAGGCACCTGAATTCTGTACCGAGCACCCTGGCATTTGCTATTTAGGATTCACTGGTACCACAGCTTTGAGAAGTTCTGCTTTTCCAGCTGACTTTCCCAGCTGATGAAAAAAACGTGTCGATAGATAAATACTGTACAGCTGAGGCTTTTTTATCACCATCTATCATAATGAGAGGGAAGTCGAGTCATCGTTGTGCCTGCGCTGGTAAATTCTTAGGCATTTTTTCGAAGTCATCCATACCTATTGTTTGTGTGGATTGCTTTATATAAATAGTGGCGTTCTTTGTAGAAGAGAGAAGATGTTAAGTCTCATTTCTTTACTTAGTTCCATCTTGGGTAGTTACATTTTGCCTGCCTGATTTCTCCACTGTGATTTCAGGTCAATATTTGCTTCCATCTTTATATAACATGGTGCTTTGTTCTCTTGAAAGCGCTGATGTGTTTCACACCAGACGTGTCTACGTTTTAGTCATGTGGGATGAAAGGTGGCTTGCAAACATAAAGAGTAATTAGTATTATCTATAAACTAACTGAACAGTTCTACAAAAGTATTCAAAGGGGAACCGGATAATATGCTAACATTTGTTAGAGGGACTCCTGGATTCCTGAAGAGGGGTGTTCAGGCACTCTCTTCTGACCACCAAATGTATTAATCCTGTGAGGAAGGAGCTGATTAACTGTTTTCACAGAGACATATTTTGAGCTTATTTTTTTAATGAGTCTACTTCAGTTCAGTTGGAGCTGAAGGAGCCCTGAGATAGAGTTCTGGATTGGCCCATTGACTGTGGATGATTGCCAGACAAGGACTTTAGTAACTGTACTTTGAAAGAAAAATGGATAATGGACTTCCATCCACAAAGAACTGATTATATTAGTGTTACTGTCCTGCCTTGTCTTACTGAAGGTCTGAAATTCCTTTCCTGAGTTGTTATGAATCTTGAGTCAGATCGCCTCCCGTGAAGAGTGTCTCAGTGCCCATGTATGGAAGAATATTTCTTCTGTGATCACAACAAATGCTTAGGTTGCAAAGGAGAGAGTGTTTTCCTGGAAGGAGAGGACAACATACGATAAGATTTTCAAAAGCATGGAAAACAAAGGAACCTAGGCTGCTTTATGCCTTTAGGAACTTTCAAGCCTGCAATTTACATTCATAAATCATTTTAGTGCTCCTGAAAATGTTAACCACCATCTGCTTCTTTAATGATGCTATGTCTGGCTCAGGAGATAGGTGTTTATGAAAAGTAAAGAAGAAGGGACTCTGATATTTTTGATACCATCATGAAAGTGAGATTCTATTAAAGTATTCAGCAACTTTCCAGAACTTTGAACTTTGAAGGAAATTTCAAGATAAAATGGTGTTTATGTACTAGATGCTTTTAGAATATACACAATATCTCATTATGTGCTAGAGTTGCTCTACACATAATACAGGTTCTGGTGCTAAAAGAATAGTCTGCCTGCTTCATTTGCAGATTCTTATCATAGTGTGAAAGTCAGACCTATGCACATGTCATTCAGTTTACAGTCTCAAAGTCTCTTGAGTATTCAGTTGTGTAGGAATCACATTTTGCAGGAGAGAGTCATCCTTCAAGGAGAGAAAGAAAGTTTGTAAGAAAGCTTTAGAAAACACTTGACTAGGTCAGAACATGGTGGGCCTTGAAAGGACATTCCTCAAAAGCATACAGCTTCTGCCCTCACTGTGGTAAACTGTGAAGATTACCAGAGCATTGCCAGGGAAAGATCAGTATTTACCCACAATTACCACATGCTTCTCTCTGAGGTACATGTACCTGTGCTACACATGGGAAGTAAACGTGATCTGACAACACAGTCTGGCAATGCTTAGCAAAAACTAGCAGTATTTTCACTGGCAGCAAAGAGTCATATGTATGTGCAGTGGTTAGAACAGAAGTTTAGAAGTCATTGGATGGACCCTTGTGGTGCTGTGAGTAAACTCCAGAAAGTGACAGTCTGCAACTCTGAGCATCCAAAGAAGTGCTAGTATGGCACATGGTTATATCTCAGCCTATATTAATCAGTGCCTGTAAGGAAACAGCTAGAGGAAAAAAGCAATCAAAGGAGCGGTCGTATCAGAAAGAACATACAGAAACACTTGCTATGATTATGTGTAAACCAACCACAAGCTCTGTTTACAAACCTTTCCATCTGTTCCTTTGCCTAATCATTTCTGCTTTCCCTCTCTGTCTTCTAACTTTCCTTCATCTTTCCAGATGCAGGACGCTATGGGCTATGAGTTACCATGGGTGTATTTTGTCAGTCTGGTCATCTTTGGATCCTTTTTCGTTCTAAATCTGGTTCTTGGTGTGTTGAGCGGGTAAGCTGACAGTTTTGGTGTCCTTTTTCCAATGCTACAGGGCAAGACTCCATAATAAGGGTTCTTCCCTGTCACCAGGATTCTTTCAGATGGATTAAAAATCTGAATCCAAGGAAGCTTCACATCAGCTCTCAAATATTTTGACAAAATGTTCAAACATTGCAAATAACAATACAGGTAACAAGAGGTGTTATTCTCTGACAAAGAAATTCAACCTCGGGGCATTCAAAATCGCTAATGCTAACCCATCATAAATTTCCAAAAAAATGGCTATTGAAAATCTTACTGCTGGTGACTTGGGATCTCTTTGGCTGGAGCCTTGCAACGCTCAGAATCTGAGCTTGTCTCACTAATTATCATTCCACTCTTCCAGGTCAATGATGCCATAGGAAGGGACTGGCCCTGGATCTATTTTGTTACACTAATCATCATAGGGTCATTTTTTGTACTTAACTTGGTTCTCGGTGTACTTAGCGGGTAAGCAGTACCAGGAAAATGTTTTATTATTGTTTATTTTTAAAAATTTTGTATTTCTGTTCCTACTCTCTGGTTACCAAAACAATGGGCAGTGGCGGGTTGATTTCAGGAACCTTAATAGAAGGCCTAGGCTACTGCTGTGCCAATAGCAAAATATGGCATTCCTAATGGAATGGAAGGAGTCTTTTGACTAAATCAAAGGAATACAAGAGAACTCTTTGCCTGTAACATGTTCCTCTACCTAAAACCTCTACCTGTACTCTGTGGGAAGAGGACAATGCTATGCTCCCCTGTGGGTGATGCATACCATTCACCATAGAAGAAGGGAATTATAGTAAAATCTCTGGAAGAGTCAGTGGGACTGAAGGAAGAATGAGAGCATGAGACAAATCCCTTCACGTTTGTGGGATGAGACTCCTGCCATATTATGTCTTCTCACATGAGAAATTTCCACATTGCTTAGTATCTCTAAAGCACAGCCTAATGGGAGACTATTTTCCCTGGAGAGTGTCTTGGGTACGTTTCTTCTTCAATACGCACATCTTCTCTGTTGTGCGGATTACAAGCCTAGCATGATGCAGGGAGAAAAGATCATTTCCCTCTGACCTTTTCTAAGGATGGTCAGAGAAGCAGGAGAATTCCTTCTAGTGTTTAAGCATCCCTAAAGACATCTAGACATTTAGCTGTATTTCAGTTCTGCAGTATAACCCTCGCTGCAAACCATCATTTTAGTAGCTTTGATTAAAAACAATTGATATTGTCCCCAGTAGTTAAAAACTTTACTGTCCCTGGGGAGCCACATAATTAGAGAAAGTGAGCCAGCAAACATTACTCGCAAGAAATTTTTTAAAAGATCTCCTAGAATTAGGCGTCTAATTCCATATTTGGGCATGACTGGGTGCCTACAGCCATTCTATGTACATAGATAAATATGGTATGAGGACTTTTATGCATCCTCTTTTTCTTTGTTCCTAACATCCTGCATCCTTTAATGAGCTCCGAATGAATTTGGTCAGAGCCTGTACCTGTTGCCTGAGTGGGCAGCCCTGAAGTCCCCTGTCTCTTAATCATAAGAGAGGGAAAATGATCTCTGAGCAGGAGAGAGGACTTGATGCCTCACAGAAATTATATCCTTAGTACTTGGGCCAACAACATAGGAAGGGGCAGTAGTAGGACTGGAGAAGATCCACCATTGGCCATCCTGCAAAGAGACAGGTAATAGCAGATCTACAGGAGGTGTTACTATCTTCATCACTCCATTGAAAGAGACATGCAGCTAAGACAGCTGCTGCAAAGAGAAGGGTTTCCAAGCAGTAGCTGGAGAAGGAAAAAACCCCCAGTAATGAAGTGTGAGGCAATAGTCCATGTTTGGATATCTGGAGAGTGATACTCTGGGAACAATTTTAAAACATAAGCTCCTTGTTTCTCCAGGTGGATACTCTGATCATCAGGTAAGGATATCAGCAGTAGTGGATGATGATGACCAGCTGACAGAGGGAAAGTGATCTGTTGTATCAGAGGTGCACTCAAGGATCATATAAGATAGTGGTTAAAGATTATATAGTATCTGATGGGATAAAGAGTGCCTGTGAGCCCAGCCCTGTGGAGTGCATAGTGTTGAAGCAGTGCTGTTTCAATTTACCCACACTTGGATTTGTGTCTGTACATAATTAAAAATCAAATTTCCTCTCTCTTTCATTTTTCAACTCAAGAAAGTGTTTTGGGGCCTAGATCTTCCACCTCCTGACATACTGCAGCTAGACCACCACAGCTAGTGGTAAGAGATGGAAACAGTCTGTAGAAAGAACTGAAATCAAAGATGAAGTTCACCTTGTTTAAGCTGTGAGTCACTCTTTCTGGCTGCGTTCACAGTGTTATGACAGCTGCACTGTTTCTGCAAAATTTTTCCCAACTGGAGAAAAGTAAAAAGAAACTTAAGAATTTGCATCCATGAAGAAACACAGAAATGATGGGAGAAATGTTCCAAATTTTCTTTGGGTTAAATAAACAGTTCTTAAACAATTAACTTTCTAAAGCAGTTCTAAATTCTGCTGAGTTGCAAAGTATCTTCACTTTGCAGATTCAGCTTTTTTTTAGAGACTTGCTATTGCTATTAGTCTGATCTATGTAGATGATCCACCTGTCTGTTCTATGTAGATACAGAGCAGCATTCCTGGGCATCTTTGTACATCTGGGCATCTCTGATTTCTTCCCATTTTTTTATTTCAGGAACTTCACCAAGCATGTCTTGTAGGTAGACTTCATCAATGACAGATTAGCTTAGCTTTTTAATCACTTCTGAATACGTAAGTGTAATTAATTGTACTCACAAAGACACTTTGATTGCACCTGCAAAATCAAATGCTGAGTTCTGCTCTGCCTAAAGAGCTCATTTGTAATTCGTTTTTCCTCAGGTATGTCATCCATTCATGGTCCTTCTGCTGAATTTACCAGTCACATGCTAAGCTAAATAGTATGACTGAGTATTCCTGTGTAGAGCTATAATCTTCTTCCTGTCTTGACTGAGCACAATATAAAATTCATGTATTCCAAAGGAAATATCCAGTCAGCAGATCACACAGTAGATCTCCTGAAGCCCAGGCAAAAGGATTCCATATCATTGCTGTGAGCAGTGAAGTCCCTCTCATAGGTCTCTTGAGATCAGAGATGTTCACATCTGTGTTACCTGTTTCAGCCAGTTAGTGAGGAAAAAAAATGGCAGTGTGGGTTCAACTTTCAGACCTACACGACTAAGCATATAGATTCACATTTCTTTTATATTTTGCTTAGCAGTGATCCAAATCCCAGGACACTGGCCAAACAAGCAGTTGCCTAGGGCAAATGGAGGGCAGGAGAACAGCCTTTTCTTCTGCTTTGAGAGGATCCTGGAAAACCCAGTTGGCTGCTTTTGATTTTCTTACTGCCAAGGAAGAGGTCAGAGTAAATGGGAGGCTGGCTATGGTTGTAGGTCTTCCTGGAGCAGTTTTTGTGACCTTTCAGGACTTTTTCCTAGTCTTCTGTCCCCTCTTCCAACCCTTCCCATTCCTTGGTGTACTTGTCAGGGTGGATGAGGTTTGAAGCTTTGTGCTGCACTTTTAGTAGTAAGCAAGAGTTTTGAACTGATAGGATTCTGCTGTTTTGCTCACTTTCCATCACTCCTCTAAATGTGAGCAATCATGTTGAGATCAGATATAGACAAGAATTACCTATATTCCATCATCAGGATGGACACAAGAAATTTTCTTCTGGAACAGCGCAGGATGCAGAGCTGGGTGTTTATATTTATGATGTTGACCCACTCTAACCTCACACAGAGAAAACATCTCTGCAGAATACTCTGCTTTTTGGTATTCCCATTGGCAGACGTGTCTTATAATTTTCTGGGAGAAGCAAAGGAAAGTGCCGCAAACTGAATTCTGGTGAAAACAACCAGATTCACCGACTCTTAAACTGATGTTCTTTTGTTCACTGACAAGAGACAGATTGCTTGGTAGTTCTGCAAGCCTTTGTCAACCTTATCCCGACATGATATTGCAATCTTTTTTTTTTGAGAAGGCCACCTCCAGACTCAAGATGGCACTTCCATCAGAAAGTTTTTTTGGTCTTTGGCCTCCCTGCTGAAACTGCAAACAATGACCATTTATTGCCAACTGCGATGGTGGCAGAGGTAATGTGCACACCTGCCTGCAATAGGAACTGGACTGAGGTCACCAACTCTTTTCACATGGGATGGTAAATGACCACTGGTAGTAATTCTTGATTGTGAACTACATTTGCCTGAGTACAGCCTGGCATTCCACATGGGAAGTGGTTTGAATTGCATTAGCAATTTCCTGAGCCACCTGTTCTCAATGGTTTAATGTTAGTAGAACATAGAAATTAAGATAATTTAAATAAGTTGTGTTCTTTGGAAAGTCATCTGAAATACGGACTCTCATACATTGTACAAAGGAAAGAGACATACAATTGCAGATCATTTAGACTAGGCAATCACAGTATTTTCAGTTGTGCCATTAAAAAGTTAGGTAACAAGTTCACTCCTATGCAGACAGTCAGTGTAAAGACATCATGCTAAAATCTCACAATGGTTTAGTCAGCTCTTCCCCCAGTCCGAGTCCCATTTGAGAGAGGCAATAAGTGGGGACTGAAAAGACCCAAGTAGGCATGCAGCTTAGATGCATATAACATAAATGATCCATTTCAGTGCACAGTAGGAATTTCACTTTCTGTAAGCTGGGCTGTTTCATGACGTTTCCCACTTTTGTTTCTAAAACAGCTCCTTGCAAGTTATATCCACGCAAATATAAATAGCCCTCACTTGGAGTTGAGGGCTCAGTCCCTTTCAAAATTTCACCTATTTGTTCTAGATTCTAAAAAAACAGTTTAGGAGCCAACTATTCAAATATTGGGATTTGATTTATCAAACAGGCTTAATAATACATAGCTTCATTCAGTGATTTACTTCTTTCTTTGAGAGTTAGTTCATTAATTTGGATAAGGCACTACATAAGACCCAGAGGAAAGATGTTATTGAAGCAGAAACTATAACCAGTATTGATTGGATTTTTTAAAAATTCTTTGTACAGTTTTTATTATTGTTGTTGGGGGATTGTTTATTTGTTTTACATTTTAAATAGCAAAATATCGCTCCCAGCATAAGAAAATTTGATTTTTCATTCTTGCCACGCTTGCAATAGCTCTTTCTGCCTTATGGTTAAGTTTGGTGCCAGGGTTGACTGTGATCTACCTTCAGGCCTGAGAAGCCAATGTTTCTCTTCTTCATTTCCACTTTCATTATCACAGTCCCATGGGATGGGATGAACCCTCAGCAACGTGACAGGGGTGAAGATCACACAAGCATACTTTGTCACATACTTTGGCTTGAAATGAAGGCATCATCCTACTTTCATTCTGCTGCAGTGCTCGTTTTGTGCACAGCTCATAATAATGAAAGCCTGATCCAAAGCCTGTGAAGTCAATGGAAATCTTTCAGTGGGTTTTGGACCAGACAGGAGGCAAGTACTTCACCATCACTGTTAGAAACTCACCTCCATCTCAGTTGCTTGAGGATACTTAACATGACACTCATTAACATTTTGGGTAGGATTTTCATAATCCTAATATTATCCTACCAAAGTTAGTCTTAGGTTTCCTATTTGTTTTTGCAGGAGCAAACCTTAGACAAATATTAGGTGGGCTTTTTTTTTTTTAATCCACTCATTACTGACAGTCATCAGCAAGGGTAATGGATAATGCATTGGAGAGAGTGACTTTACCTCTCATTTCCAGACAGAAAGGCTATATTATGCGCTGTGTGTGCCTTATGTAGTGATCTGCTTCAGCAGATACAAGACTTAATGCTTAAGTACTCTTGGTCCAGCACTTTTCACAATCATTAAGCTTACTTTTTAAAATAAAAGCGTTAAACCTGGTTTAGAACCACAGGAGAGTCTCTAAATGGAGGTAGGTCAGTGTTTCTAGAAGAAAATAATGCAGTATAGGTGTCTCTGAAGGAGAGGAAGAAACAGCACTGCAGCCAAAAAGAAGGCAAAGCAAACACCGAGGTTCATAACTAAGCAACACGAAATTCTTGTTCCTATGCCCTCTGTTTTAATCCTATATTCCCAACAGTGGTCTTTCATAAAACTATCAAATGTGAATACTAGTTCACTTCCTGGCAGAATCTATTAGTTTTGTCTACCCATAATCTATCGTGATTGTCTACCCATCTTGAGATTTGAAAAATATGTTTCATGTCAGATAACAGCCCTGAATACTGAAAGTTTGCAGTAAAACATTGAGGTCTGAATTTTCAAATATAGTACTGTGGGTGAAATTGCCCATAACTAAGTGTGTACAGAATTGTGAGTACCATTCATTGCACTTACAATTAACCCAATTTAGTTGGGATTACACATATAATCTTAAGAACAGATTGAAACCTGGCTAAAAATTAGAGCCACCATCTCACTCTCCAGATGTCAGATTATTGTCAAACAGTTCATCATTGAATTAATTAACCATTATTCATATAGATATTTATGGATAACTGTTGGAGAATATCAAGTGGAAAAGAATATTAGAAAGTGTATGGTATTGTACATAAATGTTACATACAAGTTTTATTTGAATTGTCAATCAAATGTTGAGAATTAAAGGATTAAAAAAAGGTATTCATCTTTTCCTAAGCATTGGTAAAAATGTGGACACTCCAGCTGTTTTACATGTGTATCTAGCAAGAATAATGCATTCATGTGTCTGTATTGAAAGAATAGAGAAAGCTGGGTGTGCTACACAGGATGTGGAGACTTTCTAGTAGAAATCAATCTAACCCATTGTTTTTCAATCTCTTCCTTCCCTCCGCCCATGCCCTGTCCCTCCCTCCCTCTTGCTAGGGAGTTTTCCAAAGAAAGAGAGAAGGCTAAGGCTCGGGGCGATTTCCAGAAGTTACGGGAAAAACAACAGCTAGAGGAGGATTTGAAGGGATACTTAGACTGGATAACTCAAGCAGAAGATATTGACCCAGAAAATGAAGATGAAGGCATGGATGAGGAGAAACCTCGAAACAGTAAGCAATTTTCTTCTGTCTCTCTCTCTCTCTGTGCTTTTAGCAAGGGAGCCCGTGCCCACCTGCTCTAGTGCTGAGACTGCTTATAAGGAAGAACAAGTTCTTCCTGAGACTCTCACTATTCTTATACATGATTCCAGTTTAATTCCTGGAGGAAACTGTGGGAGGGAGAAATACGTGTACAATATTTCATATTGTTCTGCAGATCCTCAGTTTCTTGTCTGTGATACTGACACAAGATCCTGATATTAAACAGAAAAAAGACCAATACTTGCTGTTAGAAGTCCACTACTGGGATAAGTTTTAAAATATACATCTGTCTCCTATTCATTTATTTAATTGCAGTTCAATGTTGCAGGCTGTTGACACATAGTTAATTACTTTGAAAGCAAAGGTTTCTAGGCAAAGCAGTGGTACAGTATGGGAGAAGGGCAGAATCAGCTCTGTTGTACATTAAGTGGGCCATCTGTAACTCCATTGAAATCAGTGGAATTGTGTTTGCTTTTGCCAGGCTGGAATTAAGCTCTCAGACATTTCTTATAAGGGAATTATCTCTTACTCTTCTGTTGTGGAGTTGAGAAGATGTTTGTGGAAAGTGAGAATTCACCAACTATCTCTTCTTATTAGAAATCCTGAAGAAGAAAGGGCTTGAAGAAAGCATCGATTCCCTACATTTCATTGCCTTCATTGAATTTTCTCCTTCCACCTCCTCTTTTACCAATGCAGGCTGTGTAACACGTCAGAAACACCTAGCAATTATCATTGCAGGTCATGCACTTGGGAAATATCAGAGTTGGAACCTTCAGACAGTTACACAGTCGTTAATGGACACTGGCTATACTCTTAGCTTTCATTACAGAAATGTGCATTTTCCTAGTTTGATTTTGGAAGAGAAGACATGAAACATTTCCCTAGAGATCACCCTTCCTACCAAACAAGCAACATCCATGGGATGATCCAATCAGAAACATAGTCTAGTAATAGGAAAATTGGACATGGGAGAGTTGTGCCTACAGAGTAAAGCAAGTTTTGTATCAGATGCTTGCGATCTTCTGGGGAGTTAGCACTACTCCCTTTTGCTGCCAGAACATTTAAGTTCTTTTAGAAAAAAAATGTGGGGTCATTAATATCAGGTCATACCCATGATACTTAGTTATCTGGACTTGAAGGAGTCACTGCTGTGACTTGCTCAGACTTTCCCCAAATTGGGTTATTTTTATTTTTATGGTGGTGCTTCATAGGGCATATAGCTTACTTTCACATTTTAACCTTAGTAATCACTCAGAAATTAATTTATTATTCATGGCCAAAATTTGCTGCTCTGTGGCATATAGTACATGGAAGGTGATGTCTGGTGATCCAAATTAATTTCTTTGTAGACAGACTTTCCTATTTAAAAAAAAAACAAACCCCAAACATTACTGCAATGGTTTCTGGTTGGTATACTTATATGACATCTGAGTAGGGAGGCCAAGGACTGGGTTGACACACAACTCCACTGAAGTCACCAGGAGGCTTTCTCTTGACTTCAGTGGCAATTGGGTCGTGTTTATCACATATCCTCTTAGGGACATGCCTGCTAAAGAAAAGTGTGGCCATACCGGTAAGGTAGTGTGATGAGAACCTGCCTTAGTTACTAGCAGATCTGAAGTTTTTCCTTTTTAATTAACACAAATATAATGCTGCTTTGATAAAAGAGTTGTGGAATATGCCAGATGTAGATTCATTGCATGTGCTGTGGGGTGGTGTCAATCCACCTTTGAGCTAACAAGCTCGTTTTATGGGTGGTGATGTTAAGAACTGAAAGATAACATATCTTCACCTTGCTTTCAGTTCTTCCTGTTCAGTTTAATAAGGTGAGTTTTGTAAGACACGGTTTATAAAATGAGTCCTCTTACATCTCACAAGTTCTCTAGAGTTTCTCCCAGTTGGCTGTTAATGACAGAATTATATACTATTAGCAAAGTAACTTGTTACTCATTTCTTTTCCAAACTAATCATGAATACAGTGTCCCTTTTTACAAGGAGTCACATGGAAAAGATGAAGGGTAATGGGTACAAGTTACTCCTGGGGACATTCCGATCGGACACAAGAGGAAAATTTTTCACAATGAGAACAATCAGCCATTGGAATAATCTCCCCAGGGAAGTGGTGGATTCCCCAACATTGGACTCACTTAAGATTTGGCTGGACAGGGTGCTGGGCCATGTTGTCTAGACCATGCTTTTGCCAAGAAAGTTTGGACCAGGTGATCCTTGAGGTCCCTTCCAACGTGGATTCAATGCCATTGATTGCAAGTGTCAGGTCTAAGGGAAGTGGTTGCCAGCCAGTCCCTAGTACACAGCATATCATTCTCTGTGACACTGTGGCTTTGGGTCACATTATCTGTTTTTGTTACATGACAGACCAGGCTTGGGAACAGGTATCTGCAGTGCTTAGTGCTATACACTAGAATTAAGCCTCTGCTGATAGGAATTGCTCAGGATGTGAATGAAGGCTGTGGACTGATTTTGGATGTATACTAGGGACAATGGTCATGCTAACAAAAGTCTCTGTACCAGAGAATAGGAGAGACCAAACGAACAGGTCAATTCATGAAGTTTATTTGCCTGTTCTTTTGACATATGTGCCCCATCTAGAGCAGGCTGTTGATAGCAGTATTCTTCTTAGCACCTGTGGCCTGTATCTATGAATGCTAAATGAATCTATCTTCTAGCTTTGGTGTACTATCCAGTGCTATACCTTGGCCCTCTTCCTGCCACAGGCTTTTTTGCTTATGGAAGTAAAGGGTCTCTGTGCTGCCATCCTCTGGTGAGGAAGCAAATAGCCTCTGGATACAGACGGTGAAGTGCAACACTCCCCCACCCCATCCCGAAGCCAATAAAAATACCTGGATTCCTGCCCCCACCCAGCAGAGTTGTGGAGCTTACGTTCTGGTCTTTTGTATTGCATAAATCGCCCTTTTTTTTATTCCCCAGGAGGCTGTTGTATTTACTTTTGCACAATTGCAGGTACCATATTGTTTAAGCTCTGTTGTATTTCTTGATACTTCTGAATTTCAATCTTTATTCACATGACAAGTGAGAATGTATTTTCAAAGCCAAATAGCTTGCAGGTGTCCTCTCCTACGATGTCATACTCACTTCATTGTGTGACATGCTTATCTGTCATGTATGTCACATGGGAATAAACTGCTGGTATACTTACTGTACCTACCTATGTGATTCCACATCTTGCTTATCCTACTGCCTATGAGCATGTCTTCTGCAGAACCATGTCAACCCGCTCAGGTGCTGGAGACTAGTTTACTAACCAGCTCTGACAAGGCCTGTCTGCTCTCTTGAAGCTGAGGCACATCGCAGCTCTACTGCTCTTGGGGCTTGATAAGTATCTTCTAGAAAATGGGTTGAATGAACACTGTGTAACAAAATCAAACAGAGAAGTACAGGCTCTTTTCTTAATGCATTCAGCTTAAGATAATACCACAGAAAAGGTGCCATGACTAAGTGACAGGGTGTTTTGTTTGGGGGTTTTTTTGTGTGTGTTATCTACTGTGTTTAATATTTTGGCATTCATGCCAGCAGTCAATCACCAGTAGGGTTAAACTGATGGAGAAAGATGGTATTAATTGATCCCTGGAAGTGTTCAAGGCCAGGTCGGATGGGGCTTTGAGCAACCTAGCCTAGTGGAAGGTTTTCCTGAACATGGCAGGAGGGTTGGACTAGATGATCTTTAAGGTCCCTTCCAACCCAAACCATTCTATGATTCTGTGATTCTATATTGCACTGATGCTCAGGAGCTGTGGGCCCCTGCCTGAACTCTGACAGTGACTCACACCATTACTTTAAAGAAGTCACATCAGTTTCTGTTTCCTCAGGTTCCCCTTGGAGGTTGTTTGGAGTTTTGGGGGTTTTTTTATAAAGAATATCAGAAGAGTTCAGCAGTTTAATTAAAATATACTTGTTAAACTAGAATCTCAGCTAATGTAAACTCTGAGATTCAGCAGTTTACACCATCTGGGCTCTGACCCAGGTAGTCTACCTAAACTGAATCATCCCAAACACAGAGAACATATGTTTCCAGTCTCTTCTCTGTCCTTGGCTGCAGAGGCAGGTTTTGCTGTCTTCTTACTCTGTAGAGAGGGCTGCCAGCCTGTCAGTGTGGGAACTGCCTCCTGTAAAACACAGAACACAAGGTGGAAGGGAAGAGAAATTCACTTGCATCCACATTTGGTTTGACTGCCTGTGCCAGTCCTTAGGGCATCATTGGTCATGTTTTGTATATGCCACTGCTTTCCTGAAGCTGTCAAACCTTGCCTGAAGTCTCATTGGGTGTTTACAGCCCTTAATGAAATGGTCAACAAGTCCAAGGACTACAACAATGAGAGCATTAGTGGAGGAAAGGCTGAGAAAGAAAGATAAATACAACCAGAGTCGGACAATCTGTGCAGCCTTTAGCTGATGCTTTCCGTAGCAGAGGTCTTGGCATTCTTCTGAGGCAGTTTATTACCAGTCGTCTCTCACATGCATAGAGGGGCATTCACAGAGCAGGCTGAATGCATTCTCTGTGTTTTGGGAAGTGCATGTTTAAGGCAGTTTTTCCTTGTTGTTTGCAAACATGATTTTGCCATTATGGCAGATGTGAAGTGGGAAATGTGAAAAGGCTTCTGGGGGCTGTTTGTGTTGATGGCTTTCTTCTGTGCTCTTTCCCTGATGGGCCTTCCACACGGGAAGAAAACATTAATTTGACAGAGGAGAGAAACACATGTCATGGCACAAAACAGCTACTGAATTTCAAAATTACATGATAGCAAAGAGAACCATCCCTCCTTTTGCCACAGTAACTGGGAATTTGCCCTTTTTTTTTTCTTCCTGAGAGTGGTCTGGAATGCATCTGTGTTGCTGTGGGCAGAAGCAGGAAACCTCAATCCAACCCAGATTCTCCTCCTATTGAAATTAATTGGCAAAACTCCCATTAACTGCACTGGGGTCAGGAAAAAGCTGTGAGTGGGCAGGGAGAAGTAATTTGATGTTTTTGCTCAGATTTTGCCCTCCCTCTGTTTACCTCTATTTCAGTTCTATTTGGTGCTGCTGTCTGCAATGTGAGTATGACCACATTAATGTCAACAGAGTCCCTAAGAGTAACACAGCACACTGCTTGGCCTGGGATCTGATAACAAAGGCATTCTGTGATTCAAGACAACTCATTCTTCTAGTTAAGTCATATCCAAGGTAGTACTGTAAATTCAAGAGCTGATTTGCAAGTAGCTTACCCTACAAAAATTTAAAGTCTAATCATATTCCAGGGCTCTACTGTAATGGGACTGATGGCTGTAGATAATCAGGTTTTAATGTAACACAGCAGAAAAAGCAGTACAAGTCAATGTGTTGCCTATCAAAAGAATATACCAATACTTCAGACAGTACATTAAATATAATGAAGGGTATGGGGGGTGGGGGTTGACTGTACATACAGATTTATGCCTCAGTTAAAGTGGGAATAGAAAGTGTCCTACTGAAGACAAAAACTACAGAAATACAGGCAGGTTCTAAAATACATAAAAAACTAAGCTATTTAAAAATAAATAGTCTTGAATCTTCACCTTCAGAGCAATTATCGTAGTGCCTTAGTGACCTTTAGAAATGTTTGTTAACATCTGAGTTCACTGCCTCTAAGGAATCAGCTGCAACCTAACTTTTTGGTGGACCACAGATTTTGTCTCACTCCTACAACCAATGTTACTTGTGAACAGCACTAGTCATGACTAGGCAGTAGAGTGCATTTAATCACAGGCTTATGAGAGACTTCCCTAGGAGAAAATGATTTTGAGACAGGGAGGAAGTTTTCGGCTGTAAAAGTAATTTCTTCTTTCTTTTAGAAGAAATTGGGACCTCTTGGACCACTGGAACTTTTGGAAAATCTGTGTCTTTCATGGAAATGCTTTGTGCTTCTGAACATCAGGACAGAAATGAGAACAGGAGAGCTGATGGTTCAAACAGGAAAAGAGAAGAATTTGAGAACTCTAGAAATAGAAGCCTCAGTAATTTCAACCCAAACAGAGTTTTATTCCCAAGAGCTCCAATAGTAGTTTGACTCTATTACATAACAGGGATAAAAGCATGACCACCTTTCTCTAAAAGTTCAGGCTTTTTAGGATTTATCTATCCAATTCTTGTTGACTTCACGCCCTTTTGCAAAGTCAACTTTCATACCATAAGTAGATTCCGTCGATTTCAGTGAGGCTATGTACCAAATACTTTTCATTGACTTTAATGAAAGTTGTCACTAAATCCTGTGCAACCCTTTGGAAAAGTTAGCGGTTTGAAGCTGTTGGCTAGAGAGAGTTTTGTGTACAGATCTAATCAGGATACCAAGATAAAAGAACACCAACTTGTTCAAATTTTACATTTAGTCATTTCATATGTTGGCTTGCTCTGTGGCCTCCAAATCATGTGCTTAGCGTACTGACAAGGAAGTAGCTTATTACTTTCAGCCTGAAAAAATCGCATGGTGCTATGGGATAATGTCTAATGTAGAAAGTAAGTAACAGGATTTTAAAAGACTTGGTTACAGGCTAAAATTTCAGGGTGGCCTAAAAACTCTTGGTCCATTTTCTATGATGAAATTTAATGGGAAATGCACAGCTGGGGAATTAACATGGAAGATGCAGAAGGGAAAATGAGAGAGAGCATATTTACAAGATGTCTATTTTAAACTCATTCTTGACCATCACTGCCTTAAAACTCATGTCTTCTTACTCTACAAGCAAAAAGATGGTGTACTGAGTTAATTTTTGTCTCCTGTTTAACACAACACACTTGAAACACATTTGAACTTATCTGTTGACAGCAAGTCAGTTCACCCTGATTTATTCTTGTTTCATCTGCAGAATTTGTCCCAATGTATTTCACATACACATGGAAGGACATGGGCAACCACCCCTTCACAGGCATGTACTGCTTGATATCTTAGAGAATTTTTGTCTATTGTAAAAAAGCCATTTAAAAAAACACAGGGTGCTCGCATGGGATTTAAGATCATCTAAGCAAAAGCTGTAAGAGGCACAGGCTGGAAAATGAAACCTTTATCAGTTTAGTTCCTCCACCACTAGTTGGTGATTTAAGAATGGTATCATATAACCTGGTTGCATTTTTCTTTCCATGCATAAATACAAGGAAATAAAAGCCAGTGTTGTAAAATTATTTATTATCTATCAAAACCTCATCAAAAGAGGAAAAAAGCACAGTGTCATCTGCTTTTATCATTGTCCACAGATGTGGAAAATAATCATCTGGTAACTAAGAAAAGATTAGCTGCAGTGCCAACAATTGTAGGCATTTCACAAGGGCACCTGATAGGTGTTTCACAAGGAGATTAGTAGCTGTGAGAGATTTCTTCTCTTTCACCTGGAGGCAGAGGGACAAAAGAAGTGCTTTTTGGTGTTCACTGCACCACCGGTTTCTTCTAGGGGAAAAAAAACTCCATGTACTCAGCTGCAGAGATTCCAAAACATGGTTGGCTTGGACAGGAGTGACAGCAACTCCCAGCCATGTGCTGTGCCCAGTGCACGTACTGTAGAAAACAGACCCAGTGGCATTTTTCTACCTTGCCATCTTTTGAAGTAGCTCATACACTGCTCAATATAAATACTACAGTTTCAGGATACTTACTAAAAGGCCTTTGTAAATGTAAGTCAGCTTTGGTTTTGTTGTGTGGTGGTTCTCTTCTTCACAGAGAAGCTCAGGTTGCAAAATGCTGCATGGGTTTGTGCTACAGATGTCAAGCTGGAGTCTATAATTAGCATGCTGCCTAGAAAAAGCTTCTGGGACATTAGTTCTCACGTTGGGCTGAATCACTCCTGCAGTCCTTAGGCAAAAATCCTACTGAAGTTGCTGGGGATTTTGCCTGGGTAAGGACTTGGGCCCCATTCTGTTTCATCTGAGGTCAGTAACAAAACATGCAAGTGTCAGCACTTGAAAATGTTGCCCAGTGTGAGGTCTTCATGTGCCAGAGGCTTCTCTGTGCTCACACATGACTTCAATATTGTGTAACTGTCATCCGCCAAAGGGAGAGCATGAGGTATTTGGGATCTGAAATCGCTTACAGGGCTGAATAGTCCAGATAGTACTGTTTGCCCAGTGCATAATTCCGCTGGCTAAAATGCAGTTATATCTGGCATGAATTTGACCCGCTGTCATTACTAGCATTTTGCTTCCATAACTGTACTTACAGAAATGTGGGATCGGACCCAGATAAACTTTTATATCCTAAAAAGGAAAAACAACATATATCAGAAAAGAATTAGAAAGAATTTGTGAAGCTTCATAGTGACCATTTAGGTAGCTGCGGTAGCAGAGTACCTAGAGCAATGATATTCAGCACTGTAGGTGAGACAAAGTAAAGTTGCCATTTAAAAGTGTCGCTTTCATTGTGTAACTTTCTGTGCAGCTGAAGTAGCAAAAGAAAGATCATTTAGAGTGATTCTGCTTCCACTTTTGCCCCATGTTCCATCAATGTCAACAAAACTATGATACCGACATTTGACTTTTTCCTATTGGAATGAAAAAAAAATTGAGAAGAGACTTCCCTCCTGACTCTTGTCACATGTTGCTTTCTTTCTTTATTGTGAGTGAAAAAGTAAGGAAGCAGTACGGCCTTATCCTTGATTGCTTTGTCTTCCTCCCCCTTTCCAAGAGGAGAAAAGAGGAAATACTTAGTTTTCTCAAGAAAGTGAAATTAAAAACTTTGCAGTTTAAGTTATGATTAGAAATGTTTCATATACAACATTGATTCTTTAAAATATGTGTGCAGGTTAACATTTGAAGAGGGCAGAAATGTTGTTCTGGGCTCTTTTGTCTAATTTAAAGAAAAAGGCACAGAAAGGCTAAATGATGTTCCTCAGGTCACCCACCCTCTCAGTGCCAGAGTCTCTCACACCATTCTCTGCCCTCTAGACCAGAATTTTGACCTTGGATTCTATCACATAAGGTATTTACCAGTTTGATCAGGGTGGTTTTGAACTATTTTCCTTCTCTGGGAATTCACCGTAATCATCTTAATCACTTTAATAGACACAATTTTCTTGTTCCCCTAAATGTATAGATGGTTCACTCTGTGTAAGTTAATCAACAAGTTTGGTTTTTATTAATAGTATAATTTAACAACCCAGCTTTTATCAAAAAGCAGCATTTAGGTTCATTGTTCTGTAGATTTCACAACTTCCCCGTTTCTCTCTCTCTCTCTCTGGCTGAAAGGAAGCTTTGATCATAAAACAAAAAGCAAGAAACCGTTTGAAAACCTTCCCCTTCCCTCTCTGCTGATAGTTACTGCTGGGTAGGTAAATCCCATCTAACCAAATGCGATGTAGAAGCTGTTTATCTCAAGCCTGCATTTTATGACAAAGCACAGTATGGAGAAAACAATTTGTTTCCTTTCCTTGTTTGAATGGAGAGCAAAAGAAGAAAGAGTTGCTGGTATTCAGGAAGCCTCAGGACAAAGCTATGGCCAATGTTACAATCTGTAATTCTGAAGCAGTTTGTTCCAACATAGCATCAGAAGGCCTGATATTGTTTGGTGAAGTGGGAAAAGCATTTCTAGAAAGTAGAGCAGAGTAACACTTCAGTTTGGGGAAGGCGGGCCAAATTGAGGCATGTGTCTGACTCCAGCAGCCAGCTTCTTGAGTGAGTGCTGGTGAATAGTGACAGCTCTGAGATAATTAACTGACCCTGAAAGGGTCACTGCAATGAGCATCTACCAAATCTCTGTGCCACTGCTGCCACTTTTGCGTGGAAGAAGGGAGGGCAGTGTGGAGAGCAAACTCCAAAACTGTGATAATTTCTGCCCGCAGGCTCAATTTTTCTTCTTACTCCCTTGCAGGCATCAAAAGCTACATAAATTAGATAAGCTCCCAGGCTGCTGTAGTTCACATCTGGGAAAAAACTCTTCCTATAAGATCCTCTGTGACTGAAAAAGTTTTGTGGTGATCTACACACACTCTTGCTCTCTTGCAACTGAGGATCTGGCTTGTGTTGTTCAACTTACAGTTTTTTCTGGCTTCTCCTTTCCCTGACTCTTGTAGCCTGGAGTGCAAACAACGTTACACTGAGAACTGCTAGAGCGGTGATGTGTGACCAGCTACAGCATATAGAGGCTGACATTAATGTTGACAGGGCATTAAGTTTATCTACTATAAAAGCTATTTCCCTAGCAAAGACTGTCTGGTGAGATAACACCTCTGTTTTGCCTGCTTGAAGAGAGACTTATGTTGATGTAGGAATCTTCTTATAGTACTAATATGTTACAGAGAAATATCTTTGAAGGTAAGGCTTTAGAGAGAATCCATTGTTTATACAGCTGGGCAAGACACCTTTGTGCAAATAAATTAATCTCCATCTGCCCTGTTGGGAAGTACTTCTTGAAGTTGTCAAGATTTATCCACTGACACTGTGATTCCACTTCTCAAGAAAGGACATTAGAGGAAACAGTCTGTGAGAAAACTGCCATTGCCATACCTTCTGATGAATTGAACGTGCTTTATTTCCCATGGTTAGAGAGGAATAGAAGGCATTCAGTACCAGGATCTCCACAGAAAATTTTAGGAAGAAATGCCACAAACCCCCAAGCTGAGTATTTATACAGCAAGGCCATTTTTTTTAGATGCCTAACGTGTGCTCTTAAATCTTTATAAGGGCACTTATAAAGTGGTTTTAAAAACTGTGGAGTATTCAGCAGTTCCTGCTGAAGTCAGCGAGAATGACCCATGATGAGTGTTTGAAAATCAGTTGTTATTGTGGATGTAGCCTTAAGAGTCTCTTCATTGAGAAGAAAGCATTGGTGAGCAGGACTGATAGCAGCTGAAACCCCGAGGATTTTTTAATGTGGTATAAAGAACTGTCAGGAGAGAGGTTGTGGTGTTCAGTAATAGTAGCTGAGGGACATGGAGCATGTGTTTGGAGTTAGAAACAACTGCTGGGGGTGAGAATTAGTTGTATTACAGTAATGCCAGCCATGTGCCTGGCACTGTATATACACAAATTAAAAGTACATGTATGTACTTCCTTTTTACAGGGAACCAAAGCTGGTATAGATGGGGTTCAGCTGCCTAAACATACTCATCTAGTTTAGACACTTCATGGTACCCAAGACCTTCACTGTGGACTGTCAGATAAAATATAGCAGCTGGGGCTTGTACTCTCGTGGTGTGATAGTTGGAAGTGCATATCCCAGGTGGGTTGCCAAAAACGTCATCCAGTGCCTCAGAAGAGGCAACTGAGTGTGCTTAGTCCAAAGACACGTAGGAAAAATTTAGTAAAGCTAGAACCTTCAATAGGGATCTTGTAAGCTGAATGTCTTAAAAGTGGTTTTGGTAGATAGAAGAATGCGATAGCACCTACTGTAACCGAATTGTTCTGATATGAGCTTTTTTCCCCCTTGGTCTAAGTGTGTATTCATCGTGACCTATCTACCTATCTCTTTTTCTTCCCTTGTGTATTTTATACTATAGCTTGAAGATTCATGTGCAGAAAGATAAATACTGAGGTCCAGACCTCGTATTCCTTGGCCAGACCAAGAGCTCTGTGTGGGATGGGGTCAAACTGGGAAGCCTCTAAGAGACCAGGACAGGCTGAGGGAGGCAGGAGGTACATTAGCAGAGCTCTCCTGGGGAAACTGTCACATCCTCCACCTTCCCTGCCGCTGACTGCAAGGTAGCTCGAGTAGTCCATCGCTTTCGTAAATGCAAGCAAGCACACAAGCAAGCAAGCAAGCACACAAGAAGGCAGAGATAATAGTATTTTATTTTAAATGCAAGTGGGGTTAGAAAGCTGACCCTGCTGTTGTGAAGGCAGTGCAATGGAGCAGTGTGATGAGCTGTAGCTGACAGGACGTCTGTGACGCTGTGATGTTCCTGCGGCAGAGCTCGGAGACAAGGAGTCTGGGCAACATAACACAGCTGAACTAGTATGTATATTACCGAATTGATAACCAGAGCTGGTGCAGCTGAGGAGAACTGACAGTTGTGAATGGCACCCAGCCCTTCTCAGCGCTGGGGTAGGAAGCCTGGGAAGCTTGCAGCAGGACCTCAGCACAGGCACGACTCTGACGGAGCAGCAGTCACACTCTCGCTCTGTGCCTGCTCACTTCTGCTTATTGGGTGAGAAACTTCCCATCCACTCCAGTACAGTCTGCTAATAGGACAAAAATCTCTGGTTGTATTTGCTCCTGGGAAGAAAAACAGGTCTCTTCATCCCAGCTATCTCATAAACAACATCAAGCCTGGAGAGGTGGTCAGGGAAGGAAAATGTTTCCAACTGGGGAACCGAACTGAAAATAGCTGTGGCACTCAGCCTGCCTGCTGATTACAGCAGCTCTTCAGTTAGCAGGGTTGTAGAGATAAGTCAACAGATTAGAGAATTGGTCTTTCAGAGCTTGAGGCCTAAATTCAAATTCAGCTTTAGGGCCCATGGGTGCTTGTAGTGCTGCTCACATCCTCATTTCCATTTACAAAGTTCACAAACCACAGCATGATGCATCTCACTTCTCCTTGTCCACTTGAGGAAGGACTGCAGACATGTCCCTCTAAGTGCAAACTATAGAGGTCTTGTAGTGGACCCAAGGATAGGTAACACGGGGGTCGCTGGAGATCAGGATGAGGATGTTACCAACCACATTAAAATCCGTAGGCTGAAGTAGCAGAAGGGTTAAACATCAGAACAAGAATGCAGTGGCAGAGCTGCGAGGATCCTCACAGATGTGCAGATCAAATATAAGTGTATTATATAGCTGTTTGAAGAACCACGAGCAGAATAACAGGGCTATGCCAGGTCACGAATGACTTGCTTTAACACAGCTGTGTGAGGGAAGCTTGCATAACACCTGCCCACACTAAGCTTAGCTCAAGCTGTTGTTATCAGTCCCTCACTCTCCTGCATGCTAGAAGTATTTGCAAACTATGAATCTATTATTTCAAGGCCACTATAAAATGCCTGTTTCTTTGGCTCGGGGTAATTGACCTATTCTCAATGCCCTACTCAAGAGGTGTAAAAGCTTTAATTACAGGTTTGACAAGCTGACTTTAAGGGCAAAACTCTTTAACTTCGATTCTTTGCTTTTCTCCTGGCTGCACAGTAACACACAGCCTGCCCAGCTAGCATGTCTCATGCTTCTGACTCATATGATATTGTGATAATAGTGTCTAGTATCAGACTAGTCATTATGTTAGCAAAAGTGGCTGAAAGAATACCACGTGCAGGAGCAGCACACAAAATCACAAGCATTTTATTTACTAGGCACAGAAGAAATGTAGCAGACTAGGGTATCAAAACAGAATTTTATGCACATTTCAGAATAGGAGAGGTGATTTCCATTTCAGATCATGAAGCTGAATAGAGTCTGTTCAGTGTGATCCATGAATGCAACTACAGGGGTCCAGCACTTTCACACAGCCCTGGCTCCAGAGTGACCTAGATCTGATGTGAGTGTTGCTGTACCTGTCGGTCAGTGAACTGAATTGCTTGATTGTTTACCATTAAGGAAGGCATCATCCAGAAGCCTTCTCACACATCCCACATGAATACTACTATTAGAAAATGTCTGCACTTGCTGTGAATTAATCTTTGTCAGGCACTGCCTGTGCAATGGGACTGCTCAGATGGACAGGGCCTTGCTGCTCTCTTTTCTTGATAATATTAATGCTTACATGTTTTAAGCAAGTCACTCGTAAATTAGGTCTTCCCAGATGCAGGAAGCATACAATACTCTTGCAGCTTGCAGAGTGGTATTTCAGATGAAAATATTCAGTCACTTGTTCTTTCCCACAGTCCCTTCACCCGTGGCCCAGCCTCTGCCCAGTTGCCCTCCCTGTCCTTTGAAATAATACATCCCAATTTCTCCCTCACATTCACTTTTCCTTTTTTTGTGATGTTGTGCCAAAAAGGGCCAGCATCTAGGAGAATAGTTTCCTTCTTCTATACCAGACATAGTCCTCAGAGAGACCTACCTTCTCATTGGCACAATTGCTGCCTAAGGTTCGTGGCGGCAGGGTTGCGCGAGCGAGCTCCAGGAAGGATTTCCATTGTGAGCTACCAGGGCATGTCTCCCCACCCACTGCACCATCCAAACAGTCCCTGCTGTCCTGATGTATCCTCTTATGTGCTCTAGCTCACAAACTGTAGGCCACTCACTGAGTTTTCAGGCATCACCCACCTTGAAATGGCTTGTGACAGGCAGGAATGTCATAAAACAGCCAGGGTTGCATCTCAGCCACTTTGAAGCTTAGCAATCTAGGTAGCGAGCAGCACTCCCCGGAGAGTTTCTGATGACCTAAGCAGATCGAGTTGGAACTAGCCTCTGTAATTCTTTTGCTTCTCCTGGACTCTGCAGGGAAGATGGATTCACAGGGCTGTGAACTGAAAGAACAAAGATGCTTTTGCTGAAGTAGAGATCCTCATCAAAGTTACTGATTCACCACCCAGGTGTATATTTGTATGGGTGGGCAGATGCAGAAGTTCCCCCATGCACAGGAATTTCAGAAAACACATGACCCGCTTTAAAATGACATTTGTGCTTGAAACTTATGTGCTGGTTATTTTCATTAATAACAATGCTAGTGAGCAAAATACGAATAGCGTCATGATTATTAGAGAGACAAAAGCAATGAAACCAGGAGGGATTTTTTCTTTTAGTTGTCAATTTTACTGTCTTGAGGGCACTTTCTTTGTGGTTAGTTATTTTGTTCATGATCAATATTTGTATCACTTCCCAACACATTATCTACAGTGTTTGCAGCTCTCATGCCCCCCTTTCTAAGGCGCCTGCCAGACTAGCCTGCAATAATAGAATCTTTGTGGTTTTCAAGTGAGATGCTCCTGCTTGTTGTGCCCATGTATCATCTTTCAGGGTAGATTCAGGCGCATTTGATGGCACTGCTGCTTGTCCAACCTTCCTCTGCTAAAAATCATAAAGAATGAGAGAAATCTTGCAGAACTATTCAGAATGTGCTGTTGTGATTTGTTCACCATCACAAAATACTGTTGAAAGAGTCATGGATCCTCAATTGTTTCACTTTTCCTTTTTTTGTTCTTTCTTTTTTGGTTGGTTTTTTTTTTTAAAGGAATCACTTCAGAATTCTGTGGGGAGCCAGAGAGGTTGCTAAAAAGGATTAGACTGACACCAGAAACTTATGCTATAAACCATGTCCTGGCAAGTAAATGCCTTGCACTTTGGCACATTAGTTGTTGCTCCTAGCGAGGCAAACAATACAAGTCATTTATCAGACAAGAAAACCAGTTTAGGATGTCATAGGAGGATCCAGATTCAGGAGAGAGACATCTTTCAAGATCTGTTCCAGTAGCAGCTCTGTCACCCTGTGACCCAGCCCATCTGTCCTTCTTCAGCCACAGGGATTAGGAGAGTTACTTCCATTGCACTTGCAGGCACATACTCTGCAGTGAATGGACTCTTCTCGCAGACTTAGATGCTTGCTCAGCAGTACAACCAGTTACCCAGGGAGACTGCTCAGTTTGCCCTTTTTAGCAGATGGTTTGACTCGTTTCTGTAAAGTCTGCTTTTTGGTGAGTCCTACATCTTGTGAGTTTGACTGTGCCCGTTATGTGGTCCTCTGTGCAATGTGCATTCCGCTCACCAGCTGAAATGAACAAATATTTGTGGAACGCTGTGTATTACTGTCAATATTGCTATAAAAAAAAAGAAAAATGGCAGCTGTTTAAAGTAGCTGAGGAGTTTGTTGTACTAAAGTAAGTCCCAGGAAGATTAATTAGTGGCAAGGTAATGCATTCATAGGTGTGCAGTAACCTGCATGTGGTAATGACAGATCTGTTAATCGCATGCCTACACAATTGATACATATTGCTATCTCCTATACCTCTTTCTGTATGGTATAAATTCACTTAGCCCAAAGCTATGTCCCTTCAACTTCATAGGATGTGTATGTCGATGTGGTGACACTCTGGAAGGGGAGGAGGACATGTAAAAGCAAGTCTTTCTATATAGAAAATAAACACTGCACTTTATATTGTAAAATATATAATTTATCTATGGATGAAACATTTGGCCATACGATATTCCATCTAGTATTGGCAATTTTCTTACTTTCTAGTGCTCCATTCGGTAAACTCTGCTACACTGCATCAGTCTTCTCTGATGCAGTCCAATGCCCAGCTTGGTTTTACTGTAATGATAAGCCTTGTTACTACATACTAGCTGCAACCTCTCTGCTGCTGGTTCACTGGTGTAAAGATCTTTTTACTGAAAGCCTTTTTCTGTTTGACTGAAGTGGTTACAACTGGCAATCACTTTATGGCTCTTTATTACTATCCTAGATTCTGTGGCTGACCTTGAGTGAAAGTGTGAATCAAGCTCTCTCCTTGCAATTGCAGTCATTTGTACGTAACCCAGAATTAGGTTATGCAAAGTGTGTATGTTAAATGTATTTAATAGTGTGTCTATAATACTCTCTGTATGAGCATTGGCCTCTGAGCCTTTGGTAAGCATTTTCCAAGTATTTTCACATTTTTTCTGGATTTTTTTTACTGTGCTAGATTTATTGATGCATTCTGTCTAACTTTGGGAGGTATGTAACCACCAAGATCCTACATATAGTTCAAGTTTCCTTTCCTCTTCTCTTGTAGAAGCTTTCCTATTGCAGAACTCCTTTTCAAAACAGAAAACCCAGAAGAGTTCCCCAGTCATATTGGTATATTTTCCTGACAAAATCAGGAGATTTAGAGAGAACTAACCATTTCCTTCTGCAGTTTACTTTCTGCATGCTGCTTGCATTTAAGAACATACTCATTGATTGTTCCCAAGACACTGTATGCATGTAGCAGAATGAAATCCATATCTTATTTAAATTAATGAATAAGATGAATGAGTACAGCATTTCCAAAACAGGCAAAGAGAAGAGGAAAGCTAGGCAATATTCACATATTAGTTAAAATGAGAGCTCTCCACCAAAAAAATATGAGTTGATCAATATATTGACAGCTGCCCATAGACTCATTCAAGAAATGATGGGCATGAGAGGCACCACAGGAGGCAGGGTTTTTACTGGAGACAGTGTCATTCACTTGATGCACATTCTGTTAAAGGAAGCAGCCTGGATATTGCAATTTATTCTTGTTGTGCTTTATGGAAAAATAAATCTTAAATCCTAGCTGGAGAATTCACAGGATTTCTTTGCTCTTTAGGTTTGCTTTATAGTTCTGCAGAGTCCCGCTTGGGAGACATTAGCATCAGTAATAACTATAGTACTTAGCGCTTATTGTAATGTGTTTCATCTGCAGATCTCAGAGAGACTGGCAAGGTGAGTGCAGAACTATAATCCCCCTTTTAGAGAAACGGAACAGATACGTAGAAAAGCTTGGTCTATGGCCAAGGTGACACAATAAAGTGAAATGGTGGTGGAGTGACGTCAGGTCCTTCTGACCTCAAATACCAGCGTGGGTAAAAAGCGTGATTTAGACTCTTATTTTTCAAAGTAATTCAATATCTGTAGAAATTACAGTGTTGGAAAAATTGGAGTCTAAGTGAGCATATTATAAAACGCAATCAAGTGTTGCTTTTCTTAATCTGAAAACCCACTACAGGTCTTTTTCAATATGAATGGACATACTGTTGGATAGTCAAACTGTTTCAAATCATGTACCTAACCCAAGAGCATAAGGTAAATGCCCAGCCTGTCCATACAGTTGAGGGAGACATCAGTATGGCATTCAGAAAATTTGTGATAGGAATCTATCTGCCCTTGTAGCCTAACTCAAACAGCTAAATCAGAGACGTAAAGTCAGGCAATGTGAATAGCCTCTGACATATCCAGTTCTAAAACTAATGCTCAGATCTGCAAGGTCATGTAGTAACGTGTCCCATTAAAATCTGTGAAAAATTTATGCTTTGTCTGTTTGTGGATGATCCTCTCTGGGTCTTAAATCGTCACAGTATTAAAGTGAGATTCAGCAACAAGTGTAGCAACATTATATAATCTATAGATATAAATCTGAATATTAGAATTACTTCCATTGCTGATATGACAAACATGTCATAAATGCAAGATGCAACAGTGGTAATGATATTTCTGAACTGGGAGCAAATATTATTCTCCCAGTGTGTAAAGGAAAAATTATCTCAGGACTACACAGAAGGGTATTTGCTTGTGCCAGCTTTGTGTTTCAGTGGTTGGCTGTCTTTTGGCAACCTGCCATCTAATAATTCATTGCATGTCCATGGGGCATTTCGTTGGAGGAGGGACATATGTTAGTGCAAGAGTAGAGCTGGTATCAATGCTTGTTGCCAGTGACAGGGAACAGAGGCTATCAAAGGGTCTTGCACATCTGTCTGTCTAGCCAGTCACAGACTGCAGATTCTTTGTCCTTATTTCTGTCTGTTGGGTCTCAGAGTTAGAATTAACATAACAAGAAGAATTTCTCAGATTTATTTTTAAGGAAGCTGCTACATAGCTTTTGTTGTTGCTTTAGTTGCTGCAGGAATGCTATGTAAGTAATGTGAAATTGAAGTTTAGGTAGCCCAGGAGAAAAAGTCTACATTCAGAGATGATCCACACTGTGGAAAGATATAAGAAGTGCAAAGGCTTCAGAAGCAACTGTAGAGAGAGTATAAAACCTACTGGTCCTTAGGGTTTGCACTTTGTTGAAATCATGAGATACTCACATGCCTTTAAAAAGTTAACTTCCCTTTAAAAAAATGCTATGCTATGCTACCTAGAGAACATGTAACTAATGGGAGATTTCATCAACCAGAGTGAATTATGGATGTGATGATAAATCCAAAAAAAGAGATTGTCATGTAAGCAAAGCCACCATGATTTGCCTCAGGAACAGGTACACTGGAACAGGTTGCCCAGAGAAGCTGTGGGTGCCCCATCATTGGAAGTGTTCAAGGTCAGGTTGGATGGGGCTTTGAGCAACATGATCTAGTGACAGATGTCCCTGCCCATGGCAGGAGGGGTGGACTAGATGATCTTTAACGGTCCCTTCCAACCCAAACTGTTCTATGATTCTGTTAAATACGTAATATCTTTTATGGGACCTGTCTCTGTGTTGTTGTTAGTGGTTCACTGTACTGATTTGGTTGAAGCGAGCCGCCCACTCTGTGTACCCATTGCCCTGTTAGCTGCACTGCTGCTCCTGATGTAGTCCAGCAAAGGCAAACTGCCTGATGGAAATGCCTTCTCACCCCTTTAACAACCTGCTGTCACTTAGGATGGAGGGGTGAGGGAGCAGAGTTGTTCTCTACTGTCAAGAAGTCACCCATATACAACACCGGTGTTTAGTTGCTTGACCTAATACTTTAGGTTGTTAGGTGGGCTGTTGAATAGTATACACAGGGATCCATCACTGCCTTGCCCATGCTGCAGTTTGGACACTGAAGCACCTTCAATGCAAAGTATGAGATAGATGGAAGATTAAATGGTCTGCTTGAAGGCTGGGAAGTGGGGAGGTGGGGAGCCCACAGAGAGACAATGTGCCCTCTACGTCTGGCAGAACCAAGCCCCCTGGGGATCTCTGATTTGGTGACAAGCAGTGGATTTCTTGAAGTTGACAGAGAACCACTCCTGTAAGAGCGCCTAAGTCACTAAACATACATGGCACAGGAGGCGAGCCACCAGGATTTCCACTGCTAAGTTGCTCTGTGCCCAGGTGGGAGGAAATCTGCATTTGCCTCTTTCTTGCTTTTGTCTCAGCTCCCAAAATTACAAAGAGGAAGTGGCCAGTGAAATGGCATAGTCTGTATACCAGGGTCCTAAACATAACTCTGGTCTGGACTAGGGCCCACCATTTAGAAGAAACATCTCTTCCTGATTAAAACATTCCTGTGGTGGGTTTACCACCAGCATTCTTGGTACATGGTTCCAGTAACTAATTACCCAGACTGCAAAAAATGCCTGCCTTGTTTCTAGACTGGAGCTGGGGTGTGGGCACAAGGTCTGTGTCTCTGAGATCTGAGTCAGATAAGAAAGCCATCGGGGCAGTATTTGATTTACTTCCTCTCATATTCAGCCCCAGTTTATACACAGCTCTCTTGCAGCATCTTCTGTTTTCAGGATTTGTAACTGGCCTGAATGAACCTCACAGCATCTGCACACGTGATTATCCCCTGATATTGAAGGTGATGTGAGATGCCAGGTAAAATAAGTGATTGCCCCACTGAGAGCATACCACATTGGGGAATCCAGTCCTAATCTCCTGTCTGTCTTGACCTTTAACTTCTAGGCCATCATTCCTCTTATACTTGATACCATCTTAATACTTTTTATTGTCCTTAACATTTTCCATCAGGGCAGTGTAATGAATGCCTGTGAGCTAGTGCCAGCAAGCTAACCTGAACCACAGGAGTCTCTTCAGCCCATGTGCCACTGCACCTGCAACCCTCACTTTAATTTGGCTTTCTGCAGCAGTAAGATTAGGGAAGTGTGAAGTACACTCTAAGACTTCTCTGTGCGTGCACATCTGATCTGTGTGGGCTGAGGACCTTTGTGCATAATAGGCAGAGTATCAACATTAACTAATGCCATGAAAAGCCATGCAGCAGGCGGACATCAGAGGGCAAGTGCCAGATGTAAACTCAAATGGAAATCATGAGACATAGTCTAGGGTTATCCTAGTTTGGGTAAGGTAGCGTACATCTGAGTGCTTGATGAAGGTTGTTAATCTCTAGAGACAAAGACAGAGAAATGTAATTACCCCAAGAACCTTCCTTTAGCAGCTCTGACAGTTTTGAAAGAGTTTCTAGATATTGGAGCAGTTTAGGAAGAAAGCCAAGGAACCTCATTCAAAGATCGGCTAGTCCAGATTCTGACCCTAAGGGTCAGGAGATAACCTGGGGACAAATTGCAATTGCCTTAATCACATCAATTTCAATAGGTCAGACAGTCAAACAAGATGAATTTTGTCATTGATATCACTGGAGAAAGGATTTTACCCATAAACTTAAATTCAACAACTTCATTTTCTCAGAAGTCAGATATAAAAAAGAGTAGAAAGCAAGGAAGAATTATCCTCTGATGATCTGTTATAATATTTCATACTTCCATATACATTTGTTTTTAATTTTGTACTTTTAATTCACATGATGAAGTTTTCAGACAGAAGTGGATGTCATGTGTAAGCTGAGTTCCTTGTTTTTTTCTTTTGCCTGTCACTGGCTGCATGTTCTCTATTGATGTCTTGTTCCTGGTACTTGACACTGACCATCTTGTCTGTGAAAGGAAGCACTCCAGCTGGCTTGCCTGATAAGAAGAAAGGAAAGTTTGCTTGGTTTAGTCACTCCACAGAAACCCATGGTAATGTTCCACTGCACTCTGTGTCCACACTGCGTATATCTCTGTGTGCGTGTGTCTATTTATCTCTATACAGACTGACATATAATATAGCTTTGTATACTTCTGCATGTGCGTGCCTTGCTTTTTCTATTGCTTGTGCCGTGTCCTCTTCATGCACTCAAGATAATAAGCTGCTCTGCAAATCAATCTCTTGCTAATGTCTTCAAAATTGTTTTCCATTTGCAAATAAGTTTGAATATGTCTTGAAAGTGCTTTACCTCATCTTCAAAGATGACTTGCGAAATATCAACGTTTTGTTTTTTTTCCTGAAGGGCTTAGTCTCAATCGAAAATTTTAATTATGAATGTTGTTTTTTCTTACAGCTTACTTGACTGTTTCATGTGCATCAAAATATGAATTCAGTTGATTCCTTAATTTGTCTTTCCAAACGGACAAGATTATTAAAACATCTAGTCTTTGTAAAGGAACAGGCACCATCAGAGTACAATATTTCATAGTTACATCAAGAGTGCTAGAGAGTCTATTATTTCATATGGTCCTAAGAACTCAGCACAAGAAATTTAGATTTCCCAAGACATATGTTGTAGGCACGTGAATTGTTGGGATGGGATGAAGGAAAAAGAGTTCATTTTGAGGGACATTTCTACCATAATGCTTTCAAAGCAGTAACTCAGGACCTCTTTGGAAGAACCTTCTGATATCTTTCTAGCCTCTGAAGAAGACGTGGTCCCATGGCCTGTTAAACATCTGCCCAATTGAAATGCAGAACCTATTTATTCTACGTTGCCTCCTGTTACACCAAGGACCCACAAATAGATATGTTCTTAGTATTGAGTAATGTCTTTTACAGGCTGTTAGAAGCCTCTCCAACAGCTAATAGTGCATGCTCCCAAGTCTCATCTGAGATATATATCCAACTGCTACTACAGGTCATGTTCTGAAGTTCTACCAGGCATCTGAGAGATCTTTTTAACTCCTCCATCATTCAGTTTTAAGTATCACTTTTTCATTTGTTTTGTGTATTTGAAAAGGGGGGAGGTGGGAAGAGGACACATATTGGATCCTATCCATTGTCCTAACTTATGTTGAATGATTATATATTAAGGAGTTATTAGAGCTCATATAGGAGCTGGGAGCAACTGGTGGAATGGAAATTGAGATATTTTTTTTTATTATCTGTAGAAGTAAATAAAATATTGAGGTTTGATAACAGATAGAAGATGTGACAGGTCCTTGAATCCAGATGAGATAGGTTCACACCTCAGGTTGCTTTCATTTGATGTTTGTTCCATGATACTTCTGTAAAAGCCTAGGAGATTCTGTCCAGTTCTTAGCTGGTGGGTGTCAATATAAAATCTGCACCATAGTCCATATTCATTAGCACCTTTGTTGGTAATATCTGAATGGGTCAGAGAGTCTGAATTCCCCTCTTATCCCTATAAGTCCAGTTTATAAGTGTAAGTTTGAAACACATTAATGGTTAGTATATGACACATGAGCCATCAGTATTATTTATGTGGTACTTGCTATCAGGCTAACAGAAGCCGTTTGTCTGAGTACCTGTCAATCTGGTACTTTTTATTTACACTCTGCTCATCGCACAAGAGATTGGGGAGGGCAGTGAGATGGTTGGACTGGTGCAAGTAAAGGGGCATTTTTTTTAAGTGTTCCATTTAATCGAGCTAAAGCTTCTTTGTTGGCTTTGCCAGGTTCTCTAATTTTCAATGGTTCTCATTCATAAAATTTCCAGAAACTGACTCTGAAAGAAAGAGAGCAGCTGCTTCTTCCCTTTTCTTTAGCATTTGAGTAACCTGTGTATGTTTCTGAAGTCTACCTGTCCAGCCTGGCCTGTGCAGGGAGGCACTAGACTTGCTCAGCAAATTGCTTAATCTTCAGGAGCTGCAGCTGAGGGTCTTTTCATTAAGCCAGTTCCTTCACTCATGTGATTCATTAATAGATGTGCCAGGTTCTAATGGCCAACCTTCTCTTTTTCTTCCCTTTGACTCTTACAGTGAGCATGCCCACCAGTGAGACCGAGTCCGTGAACACAGACAACGTCCCTGGAGCAGATATTGAAGGCGAAAACTGCGGTGCTAGGCTAGCGTGAGTACATATACACAGATATATGTATGTAGGGGTTGGATTGAGCTTGGTGGGTTAAAGCCAGGGCAAATGTCAGGCTTTTTAAGGGGAAGAAAACCCCACAATGGGTGAAAGGAGAGGGTGCAGAAGATCTATTGAACCCGGTTCTTATCTTAATTGCAATGTAAACTCGCTCTGGACATTAGTAGAGAGCCTCTGGGTTTACACAGATGTAAATAAATCAAAGAATGCCCAGGATAAGCAGATCTGGTTTTGCATAATAGCTAAAAGAAGAAGTGATGGATAACAGTGTTCTTATTTTAAAATTCCTCTTTGGTGATAGATAATCAAATCCAGTATATGTAGACCAAAGAATGGAAATGACTGGTCTATTTTAATTTCTCTAATGATTCTTGCACACTTTACAGTGTCTTGTAATAGAAATACATGGATGATAACTCTCATCCTGCAGCCTGAATTACACCCTTCAAATGCTGAACACAATACTGTAGTGACAAAGAAATGCATCAATTAGGAGGGAGTAATACCTCCTTGAAATTGCACCACTGTATTAATGGAGGTGCTCAAGAATGTGTGAGAGCGCACCATATGATATAGTATATTTTTTAGCATCACAGAGAGCAAGAATAGGCAAGAGGGATCCTTTCTTCCCTTTTGCATGACCTGAACAAGAATGGGCTTTATGCTATGGGGCAATATGTTAGTCCCTCCAAATTTCCCTGAAAAATAGGCTAAGCATATCAGTGCTACAGCTTGTACCATGCTGGAGTATTTTGAGGCTCTGTCCTGTCCTTGGGCATACCTTGAACCCTTCAGTGTTGATCAAATGCTGATCATAAGTACATAAGAAATGCTCTGTTTTGTCAGAGCTGTGGTCCAGCTGACCCAGTGTTCAAGTCCTGACAGTGACAGGAGGGCAAGTGTGCAAGCCTGGCCATTTCCTACTTTCCAGTCCCCTTTTACTGCCCTGTCGTGGTTTAGCCCCAGCCGGCAACTAAGTACCACGCAGCTGCTCGCTCACTCCCCCCCGGTGGGATGGGGGAGAGAATCAGAAGAGTAAAAGTGAGAACACTCGTGGGTTGAGATAAAGACAGTTTAATAGGGAAAGCAAAAGCCGCGCACGCAAACAAAGCAAAGCAAGGAATTCCTTCACTACTTCCCATGGGCAGGCAGGTGTTCAGCCATCTCCAGGAAAGCAGGGCTCCATCACGCATAATGGTTACTTGGGAAGACAAACGCCATCACTCCAAATGTCCCCCCCCTTCCTTCTTCTTCCCCAGCTTTATATACTGAGCATGACGTCATGTGGTATGGAATAGCCCTTTGGTCAGTTTGGATCAACTATCCTGGCTGTGTCCCCTCCCAGCTTCTTCTGCACCTGGCAGAGCATGGGAAGCTGAAAAGTCCTTGACTAGTGCAGCAACAACTAAAACATCTCTGTATTATCAACACTGTTTTCAGCACAAATCCAAAACATAGCCCCATACCAGCCACTATAAAGAAAATTATCTCAGCTGAAACCAGGCCATGCCCCCAAATTTATGCTTATTGGATTAGAGATGTTAGAGGCCCCGCTTCTGCTTTTTGCCTTTAGCGCCCATTTATGGACCCATCATCCATGGATTTATGTGAACCCACTGAGGCTGTCTGCTCTCACAATCTCCTGTGGCAACAAGTTTCAGAAGTTCACTGCCTGCTCTGTAGACAAGTACTTTCTTGTATCTGTTTTAAGCTGATCTACTACTGCTTTCAGTCAACGTCCTCTCCTTCTAATACTGTGAGATTTGGTGATCAACAGTTCCACATTCAGCTTATCTATCACTTTCATGACTTTGTAAACCTTGATTGTATCTCCCACACACACCCTTGGCCCTCTCCTCTACGAACTGAAGAGGAGGAGATCTTGTCTGCATTGCAAGATGTGATATGTGGAATATGTTGTAAATTCAATCTGCTTTCCTCTAAGTGTCAGCCAGTGACTTACAAATCCCAGGAGAAATTATTTGTGATCGCTTTCCTTCACCTGCCTGCTGTTGCCTACCTGCTGTGTCTGGCATTTTAGTTTAGATTATGAACTCTTCTCTGAAGGAACCAGGCTAGATCTATTCACGGCACTGAGGCAGTTGTAGCCCTCCCTTTAGCACCCCACCAAGTTGCTTATGCTCTTGTTGCATTACAGGAAGCAGCAGCTGGATATGTGACCACTTCTTCCAGCTGGATCCAATTTGGAGAACTATCTCTATTCTGCAGTTATGGTTCCCAACACAGTGGGTCCCCCAGGTGCTACACAATGGCAACTATTATTATAAAGTTGCTTATATTTTTAATATTACAGATTGCATTCATTTAATGTCCTTAATCCCAAAGGATCCTAAAGCACTTTATGAACTGTAAATGCAGGGATTGTTTTCACAGTGTTAGAGTTCGGCCACCTTCAGGGTAAAATGTGACAGGTGTTTAAAAACAAAGGGCACAAGTGTATAAGGAGATGTATGAGGGATAGCTTGTTTTGCACTGAAACTGCATGGGGAATTTTGGCAAGCAGAACATAATTATCTTAGCTGGAATGTGACCAGGAGAGCTGAAGTTAAACCCAACTCTAAATGTAATCATGACTTAGAATGGAGTGTACTTAAAATAGCCCAATGTGCCCACAGGCGAATGGCAGTACTGTGGTCTGGCACCACGATCACTATACTCCTGGCATTAGGAGAAGGGATGGCTACGTCCAACACATTTCAGGGAAGAAGGCATAGGAAAATGACAGGAAAATAGAGCTTCATTTCCTATTCCCATGTTGTAATTGTTAAAACAGGGCCCTAAGTTTCACCAGAGCAGGACATGTAAGATTCACGGAGATAAACATTTTCCTTGCCACTTTCCACTTCGTTTGAAAATGAGTGATGTGTAGTAGGGGAATTGAAATCTGTTATTGAGATGGGGTTTTTTACCCCTTACGCAAGGACAGTTAAGATCCTCAAGGCCTCACTCAGACTGCTTTTCATCTCTAAGAGATGGATAGGCTCCTTACAGCTATTCATTTTCCTGGTTGAGCATTGTATTTTAAATTCTGGAGTGAGATACAAATTCTGCCAATGCTTCCTGCTTTTGTAAAATGTTTGCTTCAAACTTGTAGAGCTGCACATTCCTCAGTTATGGGTCAATTCAGATCTGCCTTTAATACTGAGGCTTGGACTCTCTTCTGGTTCATTTTGTAACTGTATCACACACTCAGACAGAGAGAGAAAACAGCTTTCCTGTTTTTTTTCCTGGTTTCTTCTCACTGAGCCTTCACTTAAACCTCTCATAGGCCAATTTTCCTGCTGGAACATGTAAAATGTAAGCAAGAATTTATTTGAATTAGTTTTTTCCTTTATCAGAACTCAACTAAAAGCATCAGAATTTAGCCCAGTGTTCAAGAACAGAGATAATTCATGTGGGAAGTCAGCTGAGCTTTTCAAATAAATTCCTCATCTAGTACTAGTGACTTCCAGTAAGCATTAATAATTATAGTCATGCCATCCTGATTTACTCTAGTTCAAGATTAGGCTCGGACTTTTGAGCAGTCATCTGCCCTCTGGATTTTGTTTGTACAGTTGAAATGGCTAGACAAGATTTTTGTTCAATTGTTGAGTTTCATCTATTGCAGATAAGTCTTAATTTTTACCAGCCTGCTAAAATTACCTAGTGGCCATAAGTCCCCATTGCCTTGCTATAAACACATTTTTCCCCAGAGGGCAGAGCCTGCACTGGGCAAGCTGCAACCAGACATGACTGAAGCCACAGGGAGATTTCAAGTCAAAGGTAATATATTTATTTATTTAGTGGCATCAGGCTGCTAGGGCATTTAACCACCCCAGCACCACCACCGTGGTTACAGGCTGACCTTGCCATCAGAATGTGCTCGTGATAAAAGGCAAAAAGTACCCAAGAGACTGAAAGAAAAAGCACTTTTATTGAAGATAACTTGGAATTACTGGCTGTTCTTTCTGTTCTTATAAAAAGCTGTAGAGCTTTGAAAAACTGAGTCTGTGAATGACAGAAAGATCTGCTTGAGAAGCCAGGCTCAAGCGTGCCTTTTGGAAAAGGAGATCTTCCCTGACAGCCTTTCTCAGCTCCACAGAGACATATGTTATGTGAGATCAGGAGAGTACCTCTCAAACACAAGCTATCTCCTACTGATGAATTGTCTCAAAGAAGCTTTTATTTCTATAGTATCCATACTATAGCAACTGCCTTCATCAGCTGTGCTGTCTGGAGCAATGCCAGTCTTCAAACCAGCAGAAGGAGTTTCAGGAGGAATCTAACATCCAATCTCTCTTTGCTTATTGTGTAAATCCAGTTTCTTAGAACTAAAACAAAAAAAGCCCTCATTCATATTCATTCCTGGTGTAAATCTGTGCCATCAGGAGAGCTGTGGCAGGGAGTAGTTCCCTTCCTGACATGGGTGTTAGCTTTATCAGGCATCTGAGTTTGAAAAAGGTTTTGTAGGATTCCACAGGACATTGAAAAGCATTCCACAACTTCCACAGCCTATCATCCCTGTCATGGTTTTGCCTTGTACTGCACTGACATCTGCCCTGCAGTAGAAACACAACAGCTTTTATCCTCAAGGACAACATTTGGAAGTGGAACTTATCTTACTTCTGATGTGTCACAGCTTTAATAACCTGTTGCCTCTGGTACAAAGAAACGTGTTTCCTCTGCAGCAAGCGTCAGTGGGATAAACCCAGAACTAGGAGCAATGGGTTTCTGTTTACAGGATAGCCTTATACCCAGGACTTCCCAGTAGCAAGTAATTTCCCTGAGCCTCTGTGGTTGCTGCTGTGCAGGAATTAGATTCCTGAGGACAGGTTATCGCTCATAATCAGTAGTAATCTGTTCTGTGTGGGATGTCAGCATATATAATCTTCCAATACAACGAGAATGTTAATTTTCTAATACAACCATACAGATCTGGAGTGCCACAGTAGAGCTTGCTTTTATACATATGTATTAGCTAAAAAAAAGACCTTTGTGGAAACTAATGTTCCATAGATAGAGCCTCAATAGAAAAGTGAAGCACTTGAACTCAAAGGAAAAGAGAGCTTAAAATTATCTGCTTTCATGGAAACAGTAAGCCACTTGGCATTTTCACCTTGGCCGGGATTTGGGAGACAGTTCAATTGCTTTTCCATCAAAGAGGGTTAAAACAATAAAACAGGATAAAATAAAATGAACAACCTACACTGGCTTTCCAACTGAAAACAGTGTGTCTCTGAAAATATTATGAAAAATGGAAGCTTTCCCTGGCAGCTGAACCATCAGTGATTTTTCCCTCGGTGCTTTTCTGGCTGGGAAAATAAATCCTATGCAGTTCTTGCAATAATCAGCATAGGAGGCAGTGGTGAAGGTGAAAGAGTCAGCTTGCTTGCAAGTTTGCTATAGTTGCTGCTGGTTTTTCACCTAATGAGAAGATAGCCTCCTTCTGTGAGGACCAAAGTCCCCATCACATCAGGAGCAGTGGTAAGAAAAGTCTGCCAAAAGCTCTGAAACCACTGCTGACTTCAGCAGGAAAACACACAGGATCGACCCTTACGTGTCAGCCTCAGCTACTGCTCTCCGATTTATTATGAGCAAGGTGTTTTTGATATTCACAGTCAGCTCTAGATATGTGTCTAAAGGACAATAGCATGCCCTTGTGGAGGAGGAATTATCTTCCTACTTCGGATTCTGTGACAAGTCTTGCCTGTGACTTGCCACAGGGAGAGCAAGATTATTCACTAAATGCTGAAGTGCTGGCCTATTTTCCCAGCTTGTAAGAAAGCCTGTTGAATAGCAAACCAGCTCAATTTTAAGCTAGACACATCCAGTTTTCTTAAGGATGTCCTGTAGATTCTTACTGCTGCTGGCCAACAACCACCTCCCTCTTAAAGCCAGCATTGCTCCCATCAGGTCAGCATGCTCTTCAGTGCTTCTGCAAGAAGGGCAAGAACGTAAAAAAAGAGAAGATGCATTGCTGTGTGGACTCTGCTGAAATTCAGTGATTGCCTCAGCAGGAGGATCTCAGTCCACATCAGAGCACAAGTTCTTCAGGGCCAGTCATCTGTTCTGTTTTGCTGGAAGCTTTTAATTAATGGTCAGAAATGAGAAACGGTCATTGCATGTCCCTACACAACTCCCCACTGTTAATTGCATTGTACAGAGGATAGCAGGCAGAAGGATGGAGGCCCATTGCTTCAGTGTGAATCGCAGAGGCATAGCTGAGGGTAGAACTTAGCCCTAACACTTCATTAGGCTGAGAGATTATCCGGTATGCAGCATACATTCCTGAAAATGTCCTGACACTATATGCTCTTGTCCCAGTAATATGTGGAAAAAGGACCCTAGGGTGGGCACCTTCTCTTCAGGAATGCCAGCATCCTGACTAGAAGCAATGAATGTCATCAGCAGGAATAGAGAGAGGGAGAAATGTTGTGCTGCTTGACCAGTAACTGCATGAATGCACCATATTGCACCAAAACAGAATCGATATTACACCAGGACTGTGTTCTCACAGTTCTAAAATCTCTAAGATATGCACAGTGCAGCTCTTTGGATGTTCCCCAGAGTTGTGTATAACCTAGGGGTATAGTAAGTAAATTTCTGTGTTACTGCTGTTCTGAGAGCTTTTGCTAGTATCCAAGGGCTTTTGTAAGTCCTCATGAAGATAGTTGCCTATAGGCGGGATCATATAGTGTAAAAGTAGCTGTGACCAGCATGCCAGATAATGTCATGGTCATGTTTAGTAATTTCTACACCTAAAAAATAACTGTAATGTGGCCTTTGTGTCATGCTTGGAGTCACAAGATTTTTCCAGAATTGTTTGTTGTGTGTACAATTACACAAAGTCCTCAATCCCTGTTATACAACAGGGTCGCATCTTTCACAAATGCATAGTTTCTCTTCTCTGGTGTCCACCATGAACAGAGAAATGAAGACTTTATCTCTCAGAATGTGGGATAGCTAACTAGATTTGAATAATGCTGAATAGTCCTGAGTTTATGTTGATAATATCTTTAAATTTCAGTCTTATCTGTATGTGGTATATAACTATGTAAGGTTAGAAGAGTTTTAGAGACTTTAAAAGCTAGCTAGTCAAACAGTACAGGTCTGATTTTTGTGTTTGTCTTTCTAAAAGATAATCTGAGTTACATGGTTCCTATGATAAAAACACTCAGTAGTGATCTGAAATGGTTTTTGTATAGGCTCTGTCGTGGTTTAGCCCCAGCCGGGAACTAAACACCACACAGCCGCTCGCTCACTCCCCCCCAGTGGGATGGGGGAGAGAATCGGAAGAGCAAAAGTAAGAAAACTCAAGGGTTGAGATAAAAACAGTTTAATAGGGAAAGCAAAAGCCGCGCACGCAAACAAAGCAAAGCAAGGAATTCCTTCACTACTTCCCATGGGCAGGCAGGTGTTCAGCCATCTCCAGGAAAGCAGGGCTCCATCACGCATAATGGTTACTTGGGAAGACAAACACCATCACTCCAAATGTCCCCCCCTTCCTTCTTCTTCCCCAGCTTTATATACTGAGCATGACGTCATGTGGTATGGAATAGCCCTTTGGTCAGTTTGGATCAACTATCCTGGCTGTGTCCCCTCCCAGCTTCTTCTGCACCTGGCAGAGCATGGGAAGCTGAAAAGTCCTTGACTAGTGCAGCAACAGCTAAAACATCACTGTGTTATCGATGCTGTTTTCAGCACAAATCCAAAACATAGCCCCATACCAGCCACTATAAAGAAAATTAACTCTATCCCAGCTGAAACCAGGACAGGCTCCTATACCATGATTTTGAAAACTAGTTTCTCAAGACATTCCAGAGCGGGACACAAATGGGGACTCTCTCTCAATGACAAAAAGCTCCCAGGATACCAGGGATGCAAGAGATCCATGTTTAAAACCAGCAGAGAATCTGGTCCACCCTGAACCCCTGGCGAATGCCAATTTGGAGTGTCACAAAGAGGCCATGGCAAGGCCCCAAATCCAGACTATTTGACAGCCCCTAGTGACACCATAAAAGCATTTTTTTAATACGACATGTTAACCCTGGCTCTGAAAGACAAAAGATTCTTGATCATAAGGGTTATTTGAAAAATGTGCTTCAGATTTGGGCATAATGTTTTCAGAATCAGTTATTGTACAGTTCATGTTTCCAAAATTCCATTTCACTCTTGGATTCTGCCTCTAAATATAAATCTCTTCCTCCTTCCTTGTCCTGTTCTATATATATAGGACACCCACATGTGATAAAGCCTTCTGCCATAGCAGTAAGGCAATGGCGGGGGGGAGGCTGTAGCTAACCTGTGGGAGCACTGAATGCACTTGGCTGCTGCTCATAATGCTCCAAAGATACAATTATCACATGCGTGATGAGTACTACACCTGCCACATCTCTTTTGCTTAAATAAATAAAAGATTCCTTAAATGCCACACAGCTCCCTTGCTGGGAAACTTGGGCAGAGAGGTCACCAGAGGACTTCACAATCCCTGTCCTTCACCTTCCACCAGGCAGATTCCCCATGACATCTCTCTTGCTCTCTCCCGCCCACCCCCTCAGCCTTTTCCTATGAAAGTCCTCTCCATCTCCTTTTCAGTGCCCAGCTTTCTCCTTCATTGTGATTTTTTCTTCTTTTTCTTTCCCCTGTCTTTGTCTGAGCCTTCTTTCCTGTTGCCTGTAAATCTGATCCATTACAGTTTGTAGGTAGGTGCTTATCAAGCAAGAATTTTCAGTGAGAAGTTGGGATAGCTTTAACATTAAGGATGTGCTTTGTAGGTGCTTCACTTGTCATCCTTGTTAAAGCTTGCTTTGGCTCTGCAGCATAATTTAGCATTCTGTTCAGCCAGTGCATTATTTCTTTTTTATCAAAAGAGTCATTGCGTGTGTGTGTAACTACACTGCTGCCTAGTATGTGGCCTAGACAAGCTGCCTGTGACACAGCAGGAATGATGTATTCAGTGCAAAGGCTTTTTTTTTTTGGCTTGGACCATCTGCTGGTGAAATGTTCCTATCACTAAAATCTCTTCCACATAAGGAAACTGACCCATCACTGATTACTTGTCAGTGACTGATGTCCTCAAACAGGGACATGACCATTTTTAAGACTGCTACAGAAAGTAGCGTTAGATGCTCTGAGAATTACTTTGTCCCATGTCTACAAACAGTGAATCCATTTTTAAGCCAGTACAGTAAGACCTTTGCTGACTGTTAACAATGAATCACTTTCCTATCATAGGGGGAACCTTAAGAAATGCTTCAGCCCAGCAGAAATATCTTGTTCATAGTCACTCCCCAGATTCTCATTTATTCTGTTATTGGTAATGGATTTTGCAGCTTCCTAAATCACCTCTGACACATGTCATTGCATCCATATACCTTTATTTCTCTCTGTGCACCATTATGTATGTGCCAAAAGACAGCCAAAGAGTTTGAAGGCCTTATAGGACATATGTCAAGCAGAGCAAGGTAGTAGTTAGAGAATTGGGGGTCTATCTCTAGCTTTGCCTGTGACTTCTCATAAAAGGCTAATGAGATTATTTAGGTGAATAAATCCAAGTGCATGGAATTAGATATTTAAACACATATATAGTGGGAACATGGCCAAATTTTCAGGAATGCTTAATTCCCAAAATTTCATTGATAACAACAGAATCTCTTATTGTTCAGAACCTTTTGAATTCAAATCAATTTACATAGATAACAAAGACAATGCACTGTTTTGCCTTCAATTGCTGGAAAAAAAAGAAAGCATTATTTTCCCCATGGTTTCATAATGTGCTTATATATCCAGAAGTGACAGGTGATGTGTGAAAGCAACAAGTCTGTCTGTATGAAGTCATACATATTTTAATATAAGAAGAAAACCTAGTGACTAAAAGAAAAAAGAGTCATACTTGAAAAATAAATTTGGTAGCAGATGTAGAGTGTCCCTAGCATTAGGCCAGTCTTTTACCCAAGAGAAAAGCTTGTTCACTGATGTCTGTAGGTGGTAGAATCCCATCATGGCATGATTCCTGCTTCATGACTCCTGCCGAAAAACAAGATTTGTATATCAGGGAATTCTAGCCTTGCCCAGTGCCTACATTGACTTACAGGAGATTCAAGAGGAAAACAACAACCATTAAAAAATTAATTGAGTTTAACTTTGTTTCTTTCTATTACTATTTTCATAAAAGCCTGGGAGGTATGGGACAGCTTCAGAGACTTTAATGGCAATTCTTATCTTTCAGGCATCGGATCTCAAAATCAAAGTTTAGGTAAGTAAAACTGACTTTTGCTTTTCCTCCTTTCAACTGGTTTTGTTCCTTACTTTGTGAAGTGGCTTACTCCTGCATCTGTGGGACACAGTGGTGATTCTAGGAGATAGATACTGCCAAACTTGTCAGATTTTAGGCAGTCATCTACCAAAAATCAAGATCCTTTTTCTTAGTTTCATGCTGAAATAAGGCATAGTGACTACTGATAGTATTTAACTCAGAAGTACCTATCTCATTGCTACCTACATAACTCGAGCCATAAAATATAAAAGCAGAAGAAAAAAAAGTTCAACCACATAATTATACTACATCCATCAACATCAACCCTGTCAGCTCAAGGTTCTCTTTCCTACACTTTGTTGCACTACTCTGCTTTGCTTGATTGTAAATATTTCAACTGATGAGGTTTGCATCTTATTTGTGAAATGCTCCCTTTCACCATGGGACATGTGGAGTCTTTTCTGGTGGTGTTTGTTTTTCTGTTGGCTTAAAGCGTTTGAAAATGTAAAGCAGTCCCCAGGTGGTCATCTGTGGGTTTCTATTGGAAAGGCTGACTGAACTTATGGAATTTGGTTGTTGAGGTCCCAGTCCATTTCTGCCTCTTCAGAAGGAGCCCAGCTGCCTCCATAACTCTGAATTCAAAGTCAATTTTATAAAAAAATAAATTATTTTTCAGAATAACTTGAACAAGTGAGCAACTCTGTCCTTCAGATTACCTAAATAATGAATGATAATGTAAATTCAGGAATGCACATATGTGTACCTACTGCCTATATTCATCCCTGTGCAAAGAGTTGCATACATGATCACATTCCTACAATCCATGAATTTATTTTTATGTGGGTGGAAGCACAAAAAAACACTTGTATCATCACATGGTCATGTGCATGCATATTTGTGCACAGGTACACACAAAAGTGTGTGGGATTGCTAATGATTTAATAACAACATGAATGCCTAAGTGTTGTGCCCATTTTGAAAGTTGGGAAGATTGTTTCTTGTCCAAATCCACTTGCAAAACACACAACCCTTATTAAATGTTTGTGCTAGCTAGACTGGGTGCCTTTATAAATTACATAGCTAAAACAGCCTGGATTTGATTACCTGTTAAAATGTTGTTGCAAAATTCTTGGCCAGTGTGCAATGTTCACATTGCCTGGCTTTAGTTCATATAGATGCTGAACCCTGACCTCAAGCATGGCCATAGTTTATCACTGGAAATAATACATAAGAGAAGACTAACCCAGAAAAGTTCTCTCTTCCCGTAATGTTGTGTATGTGTGTGTCTCTTTAGATACACACACACAAATGCACACATACACACACATATATGTATATAATATCTATATAAAACTATTAGATTTATTATACAGTGGCAAGTGTTGCCTGGAAACTGGTTGCTATGGAAGTTAAATTCTGAAGAGTAGGAGGTGTGTAATTAGCTTTAAATATCTTCTGTGGTTAGTAATTACCCTCAGAAATCAGTGACACAAGGGGATGTGTTCATGGAAGGCAAACTTTAAAAGGTCTGTTGATTAGCAAATGGTATCCTTAGTTCCAGGCATGAAGGTGAGATGCTGAGGTCCCCTAAGTTTTGGTTTTCTTTTCAGAGTTAGCCCTTGTATTGGGCTTACTCCTGAACATTTCTGAATGTTGGAAATGTTCCATGGATTTTATTTGACCTCATCTCTCCAAGGACTTAATCCAAAGGTCCATGGTATATAGTGGGTATCTTTTCATTGACTATCCTGTGGCTGGGCAAGGTCCCATTGCAGGCCACAAATATTAAATACCAGAAGAATAAATATTTTTGTGGGAACTGGGCTAAAAAAATTCTTAGGGTAGCTGCAATGGATGTCTTAATCAGATTAAGACATTGCTTGAAGAGGTTTATTCATCCCTAAATGTTGCAAATTGGCTTAGGACTAACTTTATTCCTATAGCTAAAGGAAGGATGATCACAACTGTTGACTGAGATGAGAATGAAAGAATATTTCTCAGGGTGAATTTTAAATTTATTCTCTACCACTCTTGAACAATAAATCAAGAGTAGAGTCTCTCTTGACAGAGATTTGCAATAGCCTAAGGATCCCTATCTGAAAAGAGCTTTTCCTTTTTCAATTTTTCAAGTCGCTACTGGCGCCGATGGAATCGATTCTGCAGAAGAAAATGCCGCGCCGCTGTCAAGTCCAATGTTTTCTACTGGTTGGTGATCTTCCTTGTGTTTCTCAACACCCTTACCATTGCCTCTGAACACTACAACCAGCCAGACTGGCTCACAGAGGTCCAAGGTGAGGATAGTCTGATGGTTCTGTTTATTGTGGTCAGTGTCAAAAAAGGGGGCTGAGGGAGGCCCTGATGCATTAGACCACACAATGTAAAAGGAGCATACACAGCTCCAAATAGTCCTCTGTCTGTGGAGGACCTTAAATAATACAACAAAATATCTGCCTACAATGGGAGAAGTTTCAGGGAAAACACAAGTTCCTCATTTCCAGCCAAAGCAGTATTCCACTGGGTGTAGGTGAAATCAGGAGCTTATGCTAAATATATATTTGCAGCAACTGGATTTCCAATTTATGGATAGCTACTGGGAGCCACAGGTCCTCCAAGGTTTTCCCTGAAATGGCATTTATGATAAATTCTAGATACCAAGGAGGTGAGGAAGGAAGAGTGATTTGTAAAGTTCTTCTGTCTGCAGAACAGTTGAATCCTCACTGGAGGTGAGAGCAGCTGAAAGGCTTAATTAAGCAACAGTAGGTAGCACAGCAGCTCTTCTATTCCCACTCTCATCTGCAGATGACAAGCGTGATGGGAGGTTGTGCACAGGAAGGCATGTCCCTGCCATAGAGGTTGTGTGGTTGTGTAATACATCACAGCTGTATGTGCAATACATAAGAATCGCTGTAAGCATCTTCGTAAAACATTTCTGTGAATGAGATGCCCATGCTTTTGAAGTCCATTCTTTGACCTAACCTTTCTGACCTAACTCCTAAAGGAGTTAACCTTTCAGACTGATCCCAGAAGGGGTTTCTTATAGGCAAGGGCCGATGGTTAGCTGTGGTGATCTTTTGACTAAGTTTCATTAATCTGTTTCTGTTTGTTTTTCATGAGACACTGCCAATAAGGTGCTGCTAGCTCTTTTCACGGCAGAGATGCTGCTGAAGATGTACAGCCTTGGTCTCCAGGCCTATTTTGTGTCCCTCTTCAACCGCTTTGACTGTTTCATTGTGTGTGGAGGAATCCTGGAAACGATTCTGGTTGAGACAAAGATCATGTCACCACTGGGCATTTCGGTGTTGAGATGTGTTCGTCTCCTAAGAATATTTAAAATCACAAGGTACTTTTGTGCTTCTTTGGGAATAAAGGAGGGCTACTGCTCAATGCACAACACATATAGGTACAAGTCAGTCACATCCCTGTTTTTTCACTTTTTCTACCACTAATTGGGTAGTGAGAGTGCTAGGTTGACAGTCCTCATCTTCAGAAGTCTGTGGCAGGATGGGGAGGGCTGTACAGACTGGATATCCCTGATGTGAGTGGTAAGGATCAGTGAGCAATCTGGCATAGGGGCCTGGAGACACTTGATACCATGCAGATTGTTAAAATGAAATCTGGAAGGATAATGTGAGCTGAGCTTGGGCTCTTAGGGTTCCCTGCAAAAGGGAAAGTGAAAACAAAACAGCAGATATCCTTGTGACCTTTTCTGTTGCTTTATGGTGACAGAGAAAAACTGTTGAAAGACTGTTGTGAGCCAAAACGACATTTGACTGAGGAGCCCATGCCAGTTCCAGTAGACTCAACAGTGGCCTGAGTGGGAGATAGTGCCCACACCAGCAGCTATAGGCAAAGGATGTTGCTAGCCCTTCTCCTTCAGAGGAGTCCAGCATGAAGCAGCAGCTTAACGAAGAAACCAGACTTTTCCAGACTCCAGTCTCCCCTCTTTTTCCTTTTCCTTCTTTCTCCTCTCCCTCTGCATAAAGGCACAGTGTTGTCTATTAAACAGTTGCTGCTTCCTGCAGTCAGGTACCTCCAAAACACCAGCTTGGTTTGGCAGGAGTTTCTCAGCTTGAGGGGAGGTTGTAGGAAAGATCAGCTCCCAACTTACCCAGATGGGAGCTCTTGGAACAAATCTATCCAAGTGTTCACCCAAAGTAGCACAGGGCCTGCCTTTTCCCATGTGGGCAACAGTCAGCACCTTATAAAAAGCTTGACTGAGGTGGTGAAAGAGTGCGTTTTCTGCAAGCTCAGCTACGAAAATGTCTCTAGAATTGCTATAAACTCCCCCAAAGGAAATTTCTGACAAATTTGAGATAAAAAACACAGCGCATGAGAAAAACAAGACCAAAACTGGAAGACAGTCAAGATGGCAGAGCTGTAAGGCAGAAAAAACAACAGACTTGGACTTGTACATCGTACGAGATTTACCCTTAAAGCTTCTGAGCCTCAGCTCTCTGGCAGGGTGGATGGTTTTCAAGGTCAGATAGCAGAGACAGAAAATCAGTTTACAGTCTCAGAGAGAGAGTCCAAAGCAAGCCTACAACTATTAAAAAAGAAAAAAAGGTGGTCTGTTTACACGTGTGATCATAGAAGAGGGAAAAATGTTCCAGCTAACAAGAGTTTCCAGCAAGAAAGTCATCTTTGCCCTTTCAGAAATAGTGGGGATCTGGTCTGGTGACTGTTTTTCCTGGATCTTTGGGTCTGAAAGCTATCATCACTGAGTCCCAGGCCTGGTTTCTGAGGAAACCAGTAGCTGTTTCAGGCATTGGGTAATCAGATACACCCAGGGCAACATACCAATAGCTATAAAAGCATAAGCTTCAACATAGCATCCTGGAGAGGTCATTGTTTTTTCAAGACATTTCTCCACTCCTACACAAAATATATAATCTAGCTAAGAGAATTCTCTATAGAAAGGCAAATGCTGAGAGAATATCATTAATACTTTAGGAAGCTTGAGCTCTTGGAGTACTCAAATATTCCTAAAGATTCTGGCAGAGATGTAATGTTGGAACCAACCAGCAGTAGGACTAGTTATATTTACCTTCATTCTGCAGCAGAACTAAAATACAATTTTTCATGGAAGCAAATGTTACCTGGAATACTTCTCCTGCAATTTGTACAGGAGTCTATGTGTAAAGCACAGAGCTGAGGAATAACTTGTAATGAATAATGTATTAATCAGTTTTTGCCTTCTTTCCTGTTCCTAAAATATTGGCAAGTAGGTTGCCGTAGTCTCAGATTTATCTGTGTTTTTCAATTATTCATAATTTTCTTCATGATTTTTCCCCTCCGTGGGTGAAGTTCACCCTCATGTGGAAGGCCCTAGCACAAGCCTCCAAAGCAGTATTTTAGGCCCACTCATGTCTTACTGCAGGAGAGAATATTCTGGCATTAAAGCAAAACTTTTACCTCTGATGTTCTCCAGTAAAATACAAATTTTTCCATTATTCACTCAGCTCTAAATACAACGATCATTTATTGACAATGTTATCAATACTGGTGGAATACACCACCTGAGTGCAATGATAATACAGAAAGATACAATCCTAAAAACCTGGGAAGGGTAGGAGGGATGATAGTGTAATGTTTTATGTCAAATATATATTCATGAGCAGTGACATGGGGACATACAGTGGAGATGGAAATAATGATAATCAAGGGCATTAAAAAGGCACAAAGCAGGAAGATTACTCTGGTGAGAGTATATTAGTAGGTAGCCTAATCTTTATATATTTGTATGGATTTTCCATGGTAGACATCACGCACAAACAAATCCTGGGTGCATCAAGATGATACACTTCTAGGAAAAACACAAATATAGCTCCCTAATATAATAGAAACAAATAAAGACACCATCAGATGAACAATGCATCATTTTAGAAACCACATTTAGAATTTCAAGAGCAAACATTTCTTCCAAAATTATAAATACTCTTCAGAATCATTTAGTCTTGTACATTAGACAAGCAGACAAAATAATCTGTTTGTTTTATTCTCCCTAATTTTACAGGGCTGTGCAGAAAATGTCCCTTTGCTATGAGAAGACAAATTATTTTCTCTTTATAAATAGTCCTTTACTGCTTTATAAATCCCTATATTTAGTCCTTTATACTTAAAAAATAAATCCATTTATTTGCAACAGCATACTGAAATTTGATATTTTATACCTAATCCTGCTACTAGATATGTCACTGTTAACTGTAGGGAGGAGAGACAGGACGCCTTTTTTTTTTTGTACCTGCTTTCAGAGTGGTTTTAAATTGGATGAACAGTGTGGGAAGCTTTCCTACAATGAGACTGCCAGCTGTTGCTACTGTTTTAAGCTCTGCATCTGTGATTGCCAGTACCATAAAGACATAGTGGAAGGCAATGGAGAGGAGAGGGAAAAGAATAAAAGAACACTTAAGTTCTAATCCAGTTCTGCAATTGATTTTTGTGTGAGATGTTGAACAAACCATTTAACTTCTCTGCATCGTTCCTCCATTTTGAAACAGGGATCATAATCATGTCCTACTCACTGGAGTTTTGCAGTGCCTCATTCACTGGCATCCTCGAGGGTCTGAGATCTGCAAGTGGGAGATGTTAAGAAGCACATTCATTTCCCGATAAGTCTGAGGAAGCAGCACTGCTTTCTCTTGTACCTCCCATTATATGCTGCCTGGTCCAAAACTTCTGATTCCATCCAGCAGTGCCATGAGATTTATTGTAACTGTTTTTTCTTTGTAGTATATTAACCAAAGAGGACAAAGTAATGAGACACTTTTTCTTCGTCTGGGTTTCATCCATTCCTGACTTAAAAGCCTTGTGTTTCATTGAGTAACCCCAGATCTCACTTTGAGGGGGTGTTCATGTTATTTCTGCAACCACCTAACCTCAGATGGTAACCTCAGTTCAGGCTTCTAGGACACTAAGATAAGACAATTGTGATTTTCACATCCCAGTCAAGTCAAGCCTTCCTTATCATCTCCTTTTTCCTTTTTCTCCTTTTTTTTCCTCTGATTGGTTTGTTTACTTTTCTAATGGTGCTGTATTTCTAGCTAGTACTCAGTGCACAGATAAAACAGCACTAATCTTATCGCCAGGTCGTCTCAGTTAATTGCTTTAAGTTTGACAGTTACATAAGAAACTGAATCTCAGGTATTGAGGCATTTGTAAGAAATGCAGAGCTGATAAAAGTCTGTGCAGTTGCACTCTGAGGTAGCAAGGCATTTATGCTTAAAGTGAGTCACTGAGAGTATTCAGATGGGTAGCATCTGAATACTCTACTGTATGCCTCTTAAGGGCACTGCTAGAAAGACCTAGAAAATGTGTGTCCTGGCTGACATTGGAGGGCTTGGAGAGATATTCTGGACCCCATCAGTTTCTGGTTTAAGGATGCTAAAGTCAGTTGAGTTTTGTCAGAAATTAATTTTTCCCTTTTCCTGTGTCACTTTCCCTTCCTCCCAAAGTGTGAAAGTATGTGAGCTGTAAGCATAAACGCAAATGCAGCGAGCTGTTACATTGCACATTCAGTGCGGACATTTGGTGGCACTGAGCCCACAGCTTCCATGCCCTTACCTTTGCTCTGTAGTTTTTCATTGTTCATCTGTCTAATTGCAGTTAAACTTTAAAGCATTCTAGTTTTCTCTGAAGTGCTGAAGCTGGGCTGGAGGGAAAACATCACAGTTCTCTTTGAAGCTCAGCTCTTGGAGATGAACCAGTTGCTGAACTTCAGAGGACATGGTGGTGTCCCTCTGCAGATCAGATTGCTAACCTTCATAAAGTGATTGGGCTGCTCAAACATTCCTGTCTTCCATGGGAAGTCTTCCATGGAAAGTCTTCTTTTTACACTGATGTTTTAAAAATATTAATTTAACTGGAATTTTAAGAACCCTTGTCTCTAATGACTACACTACCTTCAGAACAGATTTGTATGTGGAAGGATCAGGCTTCCTCAAAGGAGTGAGAGCACTAGACATGTCTGCCATCCTTTTCAAGTGGAACTTTTGTCTCCGAGGAAAATATGGCTAGAGATTCAGAGTCCTCTAAGGAAAGAAAGGTTCAATGTTATGGGCTTTGGGAGAAGGGAGTAGAGGACGTTGGCCATGGTGGAATCTCAAAGCATGGTGGCAAGCCACAAGAGGTGGTGCTAGAAGGAAGACAGAGATCCCAGGCAAACATTACTGGCTTGCTGACCTGTGAAAGCTGTGGAAGCTTGCTAGTAATGTGCATTCAAAATGAGGTGATTGGAAGATGACAGCTAATCTTCAGCCCAGTCTGAAAGCTCTGTCAGGCTCAAAACTGCATAAAAGAGAAGTGGTCATGACCTGCTAAGCAGTAGACTAGGAGTGGTTGAGCAGATGCAAGATCGAAGTGGAAGTTGCTTCATGGGTAATGTGGTGGATTCTTTAGAAAATTTTTCTAAAGCCTTTTTCCAACACGTGGCTACTCTGCGGGCTGGCAAAGAATGCAAGCAAACTGACATGCTGCAGCATAGCATGCTGCTGGCATTTCTTTGAACCCTAAAGTGGGACCACAAGGGCAAGAAGATCCTTCCTCTGCATCGTACATCAGTCTGATCTGGGCACAAGCCTGAATACACTGGGAGAATAGGTCTTAGTCATCCTCTCTCTTGAACAAAGCTCTTCCAAAGTGTTCTGCAGCCTATTTGAGGAACTATAGTGGGTTTAATACCCAAAAGAACAGTGGTGGTGTGCTCTTTCAAGAGCAAAGGAAACTCTGGACTTTATGGGTGTAGATCTGGAGTCTCTTCTAGGGTCCATGCAAAAGGACCTTTAATATCTTTCTCATTCCTCTCAGTCCCAGAAAGCTTAGCAACCTCTATCTGTGGGTGAGCCCAAGCACATACTCACATACACCAGATTTTGGACAAGTTTGTATTTGCATCCAAACTGTTTCCCCATCTGCTCTTGTTAGTTATTACAGGCCATTCTCTGGAGTGAGGTATTCTGGCTGCCATAACATCTGTGACTGTTGTAATGAGGTTGGTTAGAATGTAACTCACTGAAACAGCAAGAACTAATCACCATATATTGAGATAAGATTTGCAAAGCCTTAGATGGAGAGTGCTGCAATAATCTTCTGGGTGTGCATATGGGCTGGGGGGTGGAGGGAATTGTGTATGTACACGTGTGGTAGTAAAATTACTCATTAGTTGCAGTAGGTCTCATTATGTTAGGGAAGCACATCAATGATTCACTGCTTAACAGGGTGTTTGGAAATGCCTGCTTATACGCAGAAGGCAGCCTGAACCAATATCCTGTGCAGTCCGTGAGCACCTGTCTTGGATTGAAGGAATTTTAACTGCCTCTATTTTCTCTCCCAGATACTGGAACTCCCTGAGTAACCTTGTGGCTTCACTCCTGAATTCAGTCCGCTCCATTGCCTCCCTGTTGCTGCTTCTCTTCCTCTTCATTATCATATTCTCACTTCTGGGGATGCAGCTCTTTGGGGGCAAGTTTAACTTTGATGAGATGCAGACCAGGAGGAGTACGTTCGACAACTTCCCCCAGTCCCTCCTCACTGTGTTTCAGGTAAGGGCAAGAGTGGTCCCAATGGGGCCAACACATTGTGTTTACATGTGGCAAAACAGAGAGCAGGTCCTGCACCCTTCCCCTGCAGCCTGACAGTCCCCGAGACTGGACATCAGGCTAACAGCTCCAGGAGCAAGGTGCCACGCTGTGCTGCCAGCACAGGGGTATTCCCTCCCAAATTGGGGAACCAAAGCTAAAACCCCTGTGTGTAGCAAGGCCACCAGGTCTTAGCAGGGTAGGACAAGAGAATGGTCATTGCCATGTCCCAGGGCAGCACCTGCAGGCCAAAGCCCAACCCTACAGCTGTCCTCCCCCCTCCCACAGTACCGGGGAACAAATAATCTGCTCACAGCACCAGAGAAGTAAGCGAATGGCCTTTAAGATGACTGCAGTTTTGGGAGTGATCAACCAAGAACATCAGGATCATGATTTTATGTGCAAGGTGAAGGGAAGTGCCAGGGAGGGCTGTGCTGAGGGCTGTCTTCAGTGCTATAGGTTGTGCAGCCTGTCTGAAACAACAGACACGTGGGAGGGAAATGCCTGTGAGAGGTGGGGAGACCTGAGCAGAGTTGTCTGGGAGAGCTGTTTGGCTTCAGCCATCATCTTCAAGGGGACATCAGGGGTTTTTTTACACTTTGAGCACAGGCTCTCTTTGCATTCTCCTTGTTCTGTCTTTTTTAATTTTCTAGATGGACACAGCCAGAGTCTCCAACCATCCCGGGGGAGGGGGTGTTCTCTAGGATAGTAGATATCTTTGTGTTAATGGGGTTTTCAAATTCTCTGTGTGGTCTAACACTGTATCCCTTATTGGTGGGAATGTGTCATTTAGATCCTGACTGGGGAGGACTGGAATTCGGTGATGTATGATGGGATCATGGCTTATGGCGGCCCCTCTTTTCCAGGAATGTTGGTCTGTATTTACTTCATCATCCTCTTCATCTGTGGAAACTGTATCCTTTGATGCTATTCTTTTCTCCAAGTGGGGCTGAATTTAAAGTCACCCTTTACTACTTTGTTATGTCAGAAAATAATGAATTTCATACCTTACATTTTTACCTTTTCCCTAGGTCTGAATTTTGGCTTTACACTGCCACAAGTTAAACAACTTTGTTTAATTTTAGCTAGTGCTAAGGCATATAAACAGTTGTAAGAGCCAGCTACGTGCCAGTTCCGCATGCTAGCTTTTATTTAGTATCTTTACATGTTTAGTGTTTTTATTTTTCATTCCTCTTAATTCTCTCATAGGTTTTTCTTTCCTGCCTTCTCCAGAAACTAATCTCTGTGTGTACCTACTGTACTTACTGTATATTTTTACTTTAATTGCCTTTTCAGCAATATATTCCATGTGCTTTCACCCAAGCCTTATGTGGAATAAAAATATGTATAATCTACAATATGCTATATACAAATGCTGCAATAGGAGTAACATATGTTTGACATAATTGATTTATGTGAGATCATATATTAATTCATGTATAAACTAACAGGAACCATGTTCCATTCAGTTACTGCAATCTGTGTGTTCTTCAAACAGAAAATTGTGTGCTCTGTTATCTTCCAGCCTGTGCTGGTGTTAAGTAACTTCAGTTCTCTCTGGCTTCAAGGTGAAGTGAGGGCACTGTACATATCCCAGGAGGTACAAAGCACATTGCATGATTAGGCTGTGAGTGTCTTTTCACAGGAATTTGCATAAAACATAGAGCTATGGTTCTGTTCCATATCTCAGTTTGCTCCAAATTTGTTCATGTTTAGTTTCTGCTTCCCTAATAAATGACCCTCCTGTATCAGAGGTGACATTTCTTTTTATACTGATTCTTCTATAAAGCCACCTTGTAGTCTCAGCCCAGCTCTTCTGGCCTTTCCTCATAATTCAGATCTCTCAAACCCTGTTATTTGACATTTCAGTTGACCTGCATGCCCTCTCTTCAAAGTGAGATGGTGCAATTCCACTTATCTGAAGGTCGAGGTAGGCAGTCTGCCTGACAGCTTAAAAAAGCTACAATTTGGATCTCCTTGTGAACTTCAGAGGAAAATGTGAGCCAGCTCTACATGCTGGCTGACTTTGGAGCCATTAGACCTTGGAGCTCAGGGAGGGGGGTGACTGTATTTCCAGACTAAACCTTGAACTGGGGTTTACTTAAAAGTTATCACGGCGTAATAAGACGCACTCTCAAGTAATTTATAAAAGAAGCCGATGTTCAGATTTGTAACATGAGATCTGAACACTGACTAGCAAGACAAGAAAACAGTTGTGATTTCCTGCCCTTCAGCTACATGGGCATGACTGGCCATGCATGGACTCTCTGCTAGGAGTTGGCAGAGTTGTCAGCTCAACCCTTCAATGCCCAGACTAAATGAATTTCTTTTTGGTTGCCTCAGAAATGCTAATGAGAGTGCTATGCTTGCTGTCCATAAAATCCACTCACATCTGTGGGAATACCTATAATGAGGTTGCTCGACTCAAGTGCATAGGCCAAAAATGGAAAGCCCAGGCGCCTTATGGTATGAGGCTCTTGAATATGAGTGCTTTAATAAAAGGGACCTAAGCTGTCAAAGATGCAAAGCATTCAGTGCTCCCCTTATCTTCAGTGGGATTTGTTGCCCAAGGCAAGACTCTTTTGGGAAATCGGAAACTAAAATGTAATTCTGGACTTAGATGTTTTATATCAGTCATTCTGTTGTGAAATTTTGGAAACCCCACACAGTGTGTTAGCCATTTGGATGGAAGGTGCTGGATATGCACATCCTGAACATTTGTGTGAAATGGAAGTTTGGAAAATCTGATGACAGGTTGCTAAAAATTTTCAATTAAGAAACCTTTGGTATGTTGTTCTGCAGTTTTCAAAGCCCATTTTCTTTAAGTAGCACACAAACAGATATCCTGCTGAATGTATTTTTGGCCATTGCTGTGGACAACCTTGCCGATGCTGAGAGTTTAACATCTGCACAGAAAGAGGAGGAAGAGGAAAAAGAAAGGAAAAAGCTAGCTAGGTAAATCCAATTGCATACACCTATCTATACTCATGTGCATGCATTCCTGTGAGTATAATTACACACATTATGCACATATATATGAGCATGTAAGTATGTGTGTATATGTAATATATATGTATAACTTCTCTGTGGCTGTGTATAGATTATATATATGTGATTAATGTAATTATATATGGAATTATGTGTATATAAATTTTTATGTAAAAGAATTCAAACTAAAGGACAAAAAGGTGTCATGAGCTGGGAGTCCCCACAGTTGCAATAATGTGAGCAGAGGAAAGGAAGTCTGGGTGACTGATGAGCTTTCAGGGCATCAGCAAAGAATGAGCGTGAAAATGTTGTCATTGTTACAATCCCATTTGAATCTCCCTATTACCTTCTGATCGCTTTGGACCACAAGGTGTATTTTCAGACTGTCATTCCCATGACAAGATTCAGCAGCTTCCTTCTCTTTTGATGCCGCATGCTGTTCTTCTCTTGACAGTTCTTTTAGTGTTTCTGCAGACTCTTAGGAGGCACGAGCTGAATGTAGAGCTTCTCTGTCATTCCCAGCTGCCAACAGCGGGGAAGCCTCTCCTTACTGGTTATTTCTATTCACTGTCTTCCAGGCTGCTTGGAGGGGATCTCTTGAGCAGGTCTTTCTGCTTCATCCTGCAGGCTAGTCAGCAGGTTTCCCTGGCTCTGGGAGCGCAGTGAGGGGCAAAACTTTGTAGGCAACCTAGTGGAAGTCCACAAGATATGGATTGAAAATGGTTCATGCCTTTGTCATTGGGTGAATGAAGAGATCTCTACTGACAGACCTAGAATACACATGTGCACAAACACACAGGAACATACTTCCCCACATGCACATACACACCCACACCCACACAGACCTGCCATTGAGAAACCTATAAAATAAAAGGATGCTATATAGAATTAGAGCAGAGTCTCTGCCTTTGCCTGCAGATGAAGACAAGGTGGAGCTGCTGGTATGTAAGCTGGACTCAGAATGGAGGTGCCAACCAGCTGATTGTTCTCATGGTGTGTGCTGTACTACACGACATTCCTGAAAGGGAAACAGCTTTTCACCTTTGTAATTCTTTGCTTTTTATCTTGTAAAATTGTTAGGACTGCTAGTCCTGAAAAGAAACAGGAGATAGATAAAACAGCTGTGGAGGAGGAGACAAAGGAGGAGAAAATTGAGCTGAAATCAATCACTGCTGATGGAGAATCCCCACCTGCTACCAAGGTAAGGTCTGATGCCAGCCAGCACTCTCTGTGCAGTGATGGCATGAACAGCTTGGGTTTCTGAGGGAAGGAAAACAGTCTGCCTTGTCTGATAAAGGCTTTGCTGCTTCTCCTTCCATTTCTGTCAGATCAACGTGGATGATTATCAGCCCAATGAAAACGAAGAAAAGAGCCCATATCCCACAACAGAAGTGCCAGGTATATATCTTCTTCCTCTTATCCCTGATTCGACAAAGAGAAGTTCCAGTTGCTAATGCACATAAAGCCAAATTGTGGTAACAAGTATGATGAACATGTAATCCTTTCATGACGGGACAAGATGATGTGCTTGCCTGTGTTTGCACAGGTGTGGACTTGGTCCTTTGCAGTCCCTATACTGATTAGTTGTATTTGATTTGGTTCTCTGTAAAGCTCTGTATTTCCAAATACAGAGCTTTACAGAGAACCAAATCAAATCATATACAAATCTCTGTATATGAAAATATACATATGACTTTGTTTTCAGTCTATTTTTTCAGTACTCAGTGGTCAGGGGAGACTCACAACAGATACTCATGAAAGGCAAAGTGCTGAAGGCCTTTTTGCACTTTTTTCTAAGCAAAAAGGACAGTGTGACATTAACATAATTCTAAAGGCATAAGATTTCAGCCTAGAATTGGAAAAAACAAGCTAGAGCATTAGTTAGGCTAGTTTTCAAGTCAGTTGGACCTAATTAACTTCATCCTCAGATACTTAAAAGATTGGTTGAAGAAATCTCAGAACTTCAAGCAGTTTTTCTTCAAGAGATCCTGAATGGGGGTGGGGTTGGAGCAGAAGAATTATAAGTGAGTCAGTTCAACTTCCATTCTTGGAAAAGTGCTGGAACAAATGATTAAACAAACTATATGACTCCAAGATAAGGAGATGACTAGCAGCCAACACAGATTTGCCAAGAACGAATCACATCAAACCACCCTTATTTTCTTCTAAAAGGGGCTGATGAGACTTGTAGACAGAAGAAAAGAAGTAGATGTCATATTCTTTAGCTTTTCTAAGGCTTATGACTGTCTCTCGTAAGCCGGCTAGAAAAACATGGTCTAGATGATTGTGAGATAAATTGGTCAGATCCTTTATGTGGAGAGCAGTGATGGCCTCAGTAAGGTTCTACAACCCAAGGGCCTCTCCCAAGTTCAGTTCAGTTCATTGTTAATGACCTGAATGATGGAGGAGGAAATATGCTTATTACATTTGCAGACGACATGACGCTAGGTAGGACAGGAAGCATGCTGGAGGGCAGCATTAGAATTCAAAGAGCTCTTGAGTAACTGGATAAATGGTCTAAATAAAATTGAAAGTGCCAGGCTCTACATGTAGACAGGAATAAAGAACTCACAAATAAAGGATCTTGGGTGACAGCTAGTCAGGTAACAGTCCTTGAGAAAAGAATCTGAATCTTGCGATCACAAGCTCAACAGGTGCCAATAATATTTTGCTGTCTTTCAAAAGGCAAGCAAGTAGTGAGATTTATAAACAGGGAAAACATGGCCCTTTACTCCAGTAATGGGTTTCTTCTAACTGACCAGTGAAAGCTAACCAGAGCAAAGCAATTGTTTTATTCTGTTCACCATTGATAAGATCTCAGCTGGGATATCATATCTCATTTTGGGTGCTCTGCTTAGGAGAAGTGGGGCCAAATTGGAAGGAGTGTAGAAGAGCATGGTGAAAGCAATGCTAGTAGGAAGCAAGAACTAAGATTGAAAGAACTGTGGTCATTTGAGCTAGGAAAGGCAGGAGAAATATCTTCAAATGCCTAACAGCCTGTTACAGGTAAGAGGGGAATTATCTCCATTATGAAGAAGTAACAGATTTAAGATTCACACCAGGGGAGAATTTTCTAATGGTGAGGCTAGAAAAGATCGTGAAGATGGTTGTGGAAGCCCAGCATCACTGAATGCTGTTAAGAACAGGTCAGAAAAATATCTGCCAAAAAAGGCTTAGATATAATAATTAGTTGATAGTGGCTTAGCAGAGGCATGAATCAGGGGGCCTTCTGTGATCCTTTCCTGCTCTGCTATTCTGTGTTTCTATGATTATGTAGCAGGCTGTAATAGGTAATAAAACACATTCTCTTCTATTCCATGATTCCTAATAAATGTCTGATAATAGGTTGATGTGATAGGGTAAAGGAAAACACAATAGTTCATTTTAAATAGATGGACAAGGGTTTCAGACAAGCAAAAAGGAAAACTTTTCATTGTATTTGATTTTCAGTACAAAAAATCCCCGCATTTGCTATGCTTGTATTCATCCATATTTATAGTCCATTTATCAGGAATAGAGTGTGGTTCTAACACCATGCAATACTGTTTTAACATTGCCTGGGGCAGGTCACTCTGGCTTCCATCTTCCCAGCACCTCTATAGGCACAGGCTCTTACTGGACACACATCCCCAGTTGCTAAGGGGCTTGTGGGAGTTTTTAGTCAGAAGCACAAATTAAAACAGCTTGATACAGTTCTGTTTCTGTTTCTCAGCTGGCTTGGATTTGCAGACCATTACATTTTTTTCAAGTGAAGGTACAGTCATCTGTATATCAAATTTAAGCCTACTGATAATAGAATTGTGTTTTAGTTACCTTCTGTGGATAGCTTAGAAATGGTCCAGCATGTGAACTATATGACAAAAACTACATCTGCCATTTGTGTCATGGACATTTTATCTGCAGCCGTGCATACGATTAGAGCGCAAAAAATTAAGTAAAAACACTTTTAACTCCTGCCTTGGGGTGCCAATCCCTGGCTTGGCATACTTTTGAACAGAATCTAAAATTTGAATGGATGGTCAGGTTTTCTCTCCTCTCCTATTAGAAATGCAAAGGAACAGCATCCTGGTTATTTGCCATTGTATGATGCCATTTCTAAACAGGCCTATTCTCTGAACAGTTTATCAGTTCTTTGTAAGGAGTGCAGCTGATCTCTAACAGCTCACAAAATTACCTGACCACTTCCTTCAGAGTTCATGGAAGTCAACCATAAGGCTCAGATGCAGTAAAGTTTTGTAAATCCCTTGTTAGATCAGATTTACTACAGTCATCTATTCCGTTCTGCTGTATAAAGCTCAGAAACACCAAGCCCGTCTCAGAGCTGATGTGGCATGTCACATCTGCCTTGTGTTGTCAGTTTTGGGGAACAAGGCTCCAAGGCTTTCCCCGGCATTAGCAAGCAAGAATTTCCCACTCCCCACATGTACCCCTGTCCAGTTCCCTTGCAGCCATCTGACCAGTCCAGAGTCCTGCTGATTGCTGATCAGTCCAATTGTGGTACAGGAGATGCTGTGCAGCCATATACAGCCCATCTGGAAACACACCTTTTCTTGCCCACTTGCATGTGGATCCATTTCAGCTGTGCTTGGAGTAAAGCATCCTATTGCCTCTTAGATGCAGTCAGCTGGTTCTACCTGTTTTCTGTTTATGATTTAAGCTGTTAATGCCTGTGACCTTTCCATGGCTGTGTACCATTCCATCCTCTGAAAACATCCTTCACCCTAACCCAGTGTTCAGAAACAATTTGAAATGGTCACTTCATTTGTTTTCCCTTTATTCTTTCAACCTACCTTGCTCAATGTCCTATTAGTTTTCGCTGCCTCAACCAGTTTTCTCAATAACCTCGTCTGACTCTATTTGCTACACAGTGTTGCTCTTAGCCCCCAGAATACTCTGTGTACTTGCAACTCATCAGATCACCTATCCTCTTTGTTGGAAGGAGAGACTAGTTCTTCCAGAGATTTGTGTACACTAGAATGATTATTATGATGATATGTTTATTATAGGAAGACAGGGAGCTAGTCTTGGAGTCTAGTACAAAAACAGACAAAGAATTCAGAACGTCAGATGAAGGCAAAAGCTTGGGATGATTCATGGGAGCTTGAAGCAAAGCAATGTCCTTACACAAGAGTTCTGGTCTTTGTACAGTAAAAAAAAAAAAAAAAAAAAATCCTCATCATCAAATTTCTCACTGATGCTGCACTGTAGCCTGTGTGTGCTCATAGCTTCACAACCAAAGGACATCACCATTCTAATGAAGCATAATTCAAGATGACAGTCCCAGATTTGAATTTCCTTGAACTGTAGGAGCGTTCAAACCTAGATCTGAACTTGGAAGCCCTGAGTAATGTTTTTTTATGATTTCGTGGCAAGCTTGACTGGAAGGGTCACTTTTTAAACACAATATACCTTAGGTATAGAAAGCAGTCAAAGAACAAGTGTTGGATTGCAGCCGATGTGCCGCCCAGCCCATCTGTGAATACCATGTTGACCTTTGGTTCTACGAATGCTGGTAACTGTGCAACATACTGTTTCTATATGCAGGTAGATAGCTTAGGTAGTGACCTGAGCTGAGGCTGTAATCATGTTATTCTTTGTGTAGCTGGGCCTCAGTGTTTCCTTTCTTCTGTGCCCTACACCCTACTTCAAATGTAAAGTATTTAGAACGTTATTCTTTATCTATGGCTGAGGAACTGAACGTGTTTTCCAGTCTGAAGGTATGTGGTTGGCAGAATCATTAATATATTTCTTGCTGTATTGCAGACACAAGAAAAAGAGGAGAGGAACAATGTTCTTTATGGTCTTCATGGGGTTGATCCTTCTGCTAAGAGTCCATTTTCCTGAGGCGTTGTTCCATACCCATTTGAAAGTGTTTTTTTAAGCATTCCTCCAAGTAAAAGGAAAAGAATGATCTAATAGTGAAGGCACAGAACAGGGACTCAGAATGCTAGCCTTTTTAAGTAAGAGCTCTCAAATATCCTACATGATCATGGGCATCGGTATTCTGAATTGTTAAAGAAGAAAAAGAATTTCCTTACCTCAGTCCTTGTCAGCCCACTCTGAAATCTGTAGATAAAAGGTGCAAGTGCAAACTATTGTAATATTATATAAATATGAGCATTAACATTAACACCAATTTTACAAGTACTGTGCACAAAAGTACTTCTGAAAGAATATTTCTTTAACTAATAAAGCCTGTAGAAAGAGTATTATAAAGTATATTACAACATAAAATTGAGCTGCTAAAAAATAGACAGGCTTAAAAAGTACAAACTCTATGTACCAGCTCAAACACCTATCCAAAAATCTATCAAGTGAATTTGAGCTGAACTCTTGCTACTAGAAGTGTAAAGAAAGAATCCTATTTGCATGCATTGAAAAGGCCGCTTTTCTCCTGCCTCCACCATCTAGATTAGGATCTGTGCTGATTCATCTGTTCTTTCTGGTGTGTCCATTACCAGATCAAGTACAATACCTGACCCTAAAGGAACAGGCTCTTCCTGGAATTTATCTCACTTTATGGACTCAAGATAAACCTTTTAACTAGAGTTTCCTCCTTTGTATTGGCTGGAAGGATGAATCAGTTGCATCTAACCTGTTGGGCTCCTTTCTTAAAATATTTTTTCCTGTCTTGCTGATTAAGATTGGGATCTTTAAAATGGCAAAATCCTCTCATGTCATTTACAAAACAGCATCTGACTTCAGCAGGTAGAAGAAATCCTCAAAGGTAAAAGGTTCTCTTCCACATACCACTTAGCCCACATCTCTGTTTTTTTCCTTGAGGGTGCTCACTGATCTGCACAGTGCCTGGAGATCTGCTCCGTAGGCATCAGGTTCAAAAGCCTCAGCCTTGTTCCCACCCTTTCAGTCTTCCCCCCACTGAATTATGAAAGGGGACGATTTTAAGAATTTCTGATGGGTGTAAGTCAAAGTGCCCATGCTCCATGTTTGCTCTGGGGCATATGTGCACTCATCCAGACACAATCCCAGATGTGGCAGTGGCTCCATGGAGAGCCTTACAAAAAGGAGAAAAACAGATCTTGATAAACTGGAGGAATGGCCTGAAGAAAACAAGATGCAGTTCAACAAGGATAAGGTTGAAGTGCCACTCTTGGGAATAGTCAGCAGCAAAAATGCAAAGGGGGAAGTGACAGACTAGGCAGCCGTTCTGTGGTAAATAATCTGTGCTTTGTGCAAATCAAAAACTGATGGCAAATTAATGCCAGAGTGTAATTAAAAGAAGTGCCTATGAAGCACATTTAAACAGGAAGATAGTATTATTAGATATAAGAAGTAATCCAGCTCTCCACTGCACCAGTAGAACCTCAACTGCAGGTTAATCCTGCAGACAATCTGAAGGAAAGTAGCAAGAATGATCAGAGACCTAAGGAACACAACACCTCAGGAAAGACTGTTGTTGCTTTGCTCTAGGAACCAGAAATCCTCACAGAGGCATAATAATGGTCGTCAAGTATGTAAAAGCCTTCCGCAAGAGGAAGGAAATTCTCTATTTTCTGTGTCCATGGAAAATAAGAGAATAGATAATGGATTTAGACCATCGCAAGAAAGATTCAAGTCATTCATTAGAAGAAGCTTTTTTTTTCAGAAGGGACAGAGAAATAGCTGAGGAGACTGTTGTGAGGATATTGTGGATTTACCACCATTAACGATTTTACAGAGGGACTAGATCAATTTCTGCCAGGGCGAGCACTGGGCAGCAAATGCTGCCTTGGAAAAAGGAAGTGGACAAGGAACCTCAAGCTTTCATCATCCTATTTCAATGATTCTTAGTTTTTAGCTCTAGTTATGACAGAGACAAATGCCCCAGCACTCCAGAATGGGTTGTATTTTGCATTAAAAGACAAAAATGCTTCTTGCAGCAGAGGAAGATGAGGAAGAACCCGAGATGCCTGTTGGCCCGAGGCCTCGCCCGATGTCTGAGCTGCACCTCAAGGAAAAGGCTGTGCCCATGCCTGATGCCAGTGCTTTTTTCATCTTCAGTCCTAACAACAGGTATTTAACAGACTGCTTAGCTGGAACAAGGAGGCAGAGAGCAGGTGACCCCTTCCACACTGGGCCCCAAAGGTTATGTGGTGCAGAGCTCCCTTCCAGCGGTTCATATCAGAGACCTCCTTTGACCAGTCTCTCCTTTAAAGGCCCTGGCATGAAATCGTCATGAAAGCACAACTGTAGGGAGCCCCCTGACAATATTCAATGGGAGTTCGTGGCACCTGCAAAGCTGTTTGGAGACACAAATCATGAAAGCTTTGGAAATAAGGGACTTGGAGGCAAGTCAGTAATTGGAATTCCCCAACATATTCAGTTCCAAATTGCAAGCAAGCCATCATGCAATCAGTCAAGTGTGAGGCAGGAGCTTCCTGTCCTAATGGCTGCTCAAAATCCACTCCCAGTAGGGAGTTCATGTATCTCTGCTCATTCCTACGCATCAAGAACGAGCATACAAGAAAAGGGAGGAGGAGGATGAGAGTCCATAGCTCTGAGGGGAGGCTGAGAAGAATAATTCTTCTCTCATGCTTTTCACTTTGGCTCCTACAATGTGGCTTCACATTGCCCCACCTGTCTTTCCAACACAGATGTGTGAGACGAGTACTGTGAGTGGAGGGCTGAGCTATGACACAGGGGAATATATCTTTCCAAGGGTGCAGAAATGAGCTCACTGCCCAGTGGTCTGTGCAGTACCATGTATTCCAACATCTCCTTTGGGGACTTGGCCTCCAAACACAGCCCCAAAGTAAGGCAGGGCTATAAAAGCACAGCTGAATTCAGAGCCAGTCTTTCCACAGCAGAGCTTGTGCCACTCCTCCCTGGGGATGTGCAACAGGGAGGGACTGATGACGATTGGGACTCATGGACTCTAATGCCAGCTTTGCCACCCACCCACTGTCGCTTGTTGAAGAAGTAAATTAACCTCTGCAATCATCTGTAAAATTGCTATAATAGTGGCTTGGAGGCTTAACAGCCAAAAGTAGAGCTAAATAGATTAATGAAGTGCCTCTGAAATTATGCACAGGACTGTTAGGAGGTTTAACTCCTCGTATCCCAATACCAACATATGGAAGGTGCTGTAATGGTCTCCAGTATGGATGCTGCTGTTTGATGGGAGACTGCTACTGCTTTACTTGCTAGTTTCGCACTAAGAGCACCAAGCACTTTATATTAGGGTGATGTTTAGCAGACGCCTTGCATTGCATGATGTCCTCCCAGAAGCCCTTTGCAAATGCCAGCCTGCCCTATACCCATTTGGCCAGATCTGTGTCCTGTTAGTAAGGTAGGTCCTCCGGAGCTCCTGCTCAGTGACTCTCCAGCCCCAGCTCAGAAAGACATTGGCCACCCCAAAGCCCATTTCTGCTGCTTTTCCCCCTAAATGAATGGGGAATGGTTCTGTGAATGAAAGCAAGGGATATAATTTTGGGTTGGCAGGTTTCAGACCCCATCTAAATCACAAAAGGCTCTGTCAGGAGGGAGTGACTGTTCTCCATTTAAACGCACCAAGTGTGAGTCCTGCAGGTAGCCAATCACTCGGTGTGCATCACTGCATGACGTGGAGAGCCAAGGCTGCCCAGCACCCAGCAGGGCCAAGCACAGCTGCCTGGGCCCATCCTTCTCCCTGCTGCTGGGGCAGAGGGAAGCTGCTCTGCAGAACAGTCCTCCAGGGCCAGTCCTGCTGGCAGAGGGGGGGAAATGTTTTCCAGGTCTTACTGTTCCCTGAGAGATAAAGTTGTGCCTCTCCTCTCTCTTGCAGGTTTCGTGTCCACTGCCATCGAATCGTTAATGATAACATTTTCACCAACCTGATCCTATTTTTCATCTTGCTCAGCAGCATCTCCCTGGCAGCTGAGGACCCCGTCCGACACCTCTCCTTTAGGAACCAAGTATGCTTCCCATCCTCCTTCCCTCTCTGTGTATTAAAAGTGTGGTTCAAGCAGATCATGAGTTGAAGCCAGGAAAGGCAGAAAAGACTGCATCAGAGGCTTTGGGTGTCACTCTCTTCTCTGATTTTTCCTTTTGTAGGCTGTGTGTGAAATCATTGGGTTTTGTAGGGAACATGAGTCAGTGCAGAATTTGGCCTCTAGTTCATTTCAGAAGCATGTGTAGTGGAAGGAAGGACAGGAGGCTGAAGCAAAATTATAGTTCCCTGGGATTAAGACATTAGAAATGGTCTGTATAAACATTGACTGGGACACAGATAATTCTAATTTGGGGGATTTGCGGGTTCCCTTTGGAACATTTGTTCTCCTGCCACATGCTTTCTTTTGAACTAAAAAGCCCAGGGCCTGATTTTCACTTTGTTCACACTGGTGTAAATCAGGAGTAACATTCTTGAGTTTGATGCATTCACTCTGGGGGAAATTGGTGTCATCAAGGTTAGAATCAGGCTATTTGAACGCAAGCTGCAAAGCTATCATTAAATTTGAGATAATCCTCAGAAAATATGCTGTGCTCCTCTCCTCACCAGCCTGGGGGAAGGAGAGGAAGGCATTCAGCACAGAGATACATTCTCACCTTCTTTCCCAACCATTCTTATCAGCCTTTTGAAACGTTCAGTGCTCCCTTAACTTTGCCAGTGGTTGTTTCCATTAATCTGGGGTCATTGCAGAAATCAGAAGAGTCAGTAGTCATATGTGAGACTTCTGATCTCTGCTGTCTGCAGTGGCATTTTGATGCGTTTATGCTGGAAGAGCTTGCTAGGCTTAAAGAGTGGGACTTTGTTGTTGTTGTTTAATAATAAAACCTTAACACTCAGTGTCCTACCTCCCTGAAATATCCTGGCCTGAGCATGCATTTAAACATATATGTGCATGCAGAGAAGGTGTTAATGGAGGTTTATTCCTGAGCTTATCTCAGAGCTACTTTGCATTTTGTCCTGAAGGAGGGTACTAAATAAAACAGTCAAACCTGTGCCACCAATGACCCACTTGTGCACGGCTGACTGTGCCCACCACGTAGGGATAAATGTATGTCAATATGTATTAGCGCTGCAGCATGATGTCAGCTGGCATATGGGCTTCTGACATGCCACAGAATCTGTAGCAGGGAGATTTAAATGAGAAAAAAAGTAGTCAAAGCTGGTTGTCCTGGATAAAAGAGCTAAAGGTTTGGGGCAAAGTGTTGTCTTGTGTATTTGAAGCCACTGATGTTGCATGAAAATCTGTCTTTAATTTTTGCAGGTACAGATGTTTAAAAAGTATCATACAAGGGGACACTGACAAGATGTTTGGGTTGCAAATGTGGTCTGCCTTTACACTTTGACAGTAGAACAATAAGGTTGTGTCCTGCCCTGTGCCCACACAGAGGCCTGGAAGGGAAAGAAAGCAAGCGAGCTGAAAGCAAACTAACTGCCTCTACCTTCACTCTGGAACAACATAATTGGGCATTAACCTGTGCACAAGGACTCATGCAGACTAGTGCTGCTGTTGACACAAACTGTCCCGGGGCAGGAAGACAGGAACGGAGAGAACGTTCTCCAGCATGGGCTAGTGAAGAGGCTTGGACACTGCTTCTGTTCCGGGGCAGACTAGTGGCTGCGTCTTTCTTGTGTCACACGGCTCAGGCAGCAAGTTTTTGGAAGTGCCTCCCCAGTCTGATCAAACAGCTTTTAAAACCCAAGCAAGTCCTAAGACTTTATGTGCTCACAATATTCTCCTCTTTGCACCTTGCCAAGGTGCTCATTCATTTTAATATATTCTAGAGTAAAATCATATTTACATAATAATAAATATGCCTGCTGATAAATGGTACTGCCTGCACAGGTGGAGCAGTGATCATTTTCATTAGGCACGTTTTCATCTATAAGGGACGTCTTTACTAGCTGCAGCTTTGGGGCCAGATTCACCAGTATGCTCTAGCTGCTTTGCAGTGCTCTGGTGATGTAAAGCAGCTGCAGGTACAGCTTAGTCATCCAGTTTAATCAAGTTTATGGCTCCTTTATGTTGGTGGAGTCATGCAAAGCAGCCTGAGAGTACCCATGAATCTGACCCATTGATTATAAAATTATTCCATTGCTATAATAACCAAATGTCAGGACCTACAAGGCAGCAATGCAAGGGGACATTTCCAGTTATAATTTGTGTAAATTAATATAGGATGCAATTGAGATCTGTCCATCCTTGAAATGGCCCTTTTTTAATTCTCTAAGTTGCAAAAATTGATAGAGCCCAAGACATCCTTGAAAAAGTGAGAACAACTTGGGGTCAAAAATTGAGCAGTGACCTGAAGAATTTTAAGTTACACAGTAGCAGTAAGTGATGCATCCCCTCATTTGACATTCAGTGTCTGCAAATTAGTCCAGATTCAGATCATGCTTAAATAGTGCAATCTAAAATAACCCTGTAGTTTGCAGTAGCTACCCCACTGCCCATGGCACACCAAGCTGTAAGAATCCAGCCACCTATAAAACTGAGTTAGGGTAAGGGCATTGAGATACAAAAAACACCTGTGGGATGGGAGAGGACAGTTTACTGCTGTATGTTTATTAGTGTTTTAGCAGTAAAGGTTTAAATTTCACAAATGATCAGTTTTCTACAGCTTCTGTATATTGGCCTTCCAGTTTAGAACTTGGTTAAGCTAAAACAATAATCCAAGGGCACGATACTTTTGATTTTCGCCATTTGTCATGTAGATAACACTAAAATGGCTTGGGATATTGGAATACATTGGAAACAAAGAGTTCAATTCTGGTCCCATTAGTCAATGAGAAAGTTCCCATTTGCTTTTGTGGGATGTCAATTGATTGGCAGTGAAAGATGTTTCTGTCATTGATGCTGTTGCTTTGAAAATCACTTTACACTTCCAGACTTGCTGTTGCTTTCTGTGACACTCTAGGGCCACTTTTTGTGGTCTGCTATGCATGCCACTGGTATCCCCATCGCCAGGTCTAAGTTCACAGGAATGATGAGTGTTTCAGCTTGCCTGTTATCCAGGATGCCAATAGAAAGATGCAAGTCTTAAGTTAGGCACCTAAACCATAATTTGGCACACGACCGAATTATGGTTGCAATACAAGAGCTGGGATTCTGTTCAATTGGCAGAGTCTTTGTTATTCATCCTAATCCAGGCCAAATCAGGATAGAGAAAAAAAAGAGCTAGAGCATGAATTTGCAGTTTGCTTTTCTTCCTTTGCGAGAGGCACAGAACAAGCCTGAATGGAAGTTAATAAGAAGGAATCTCATGTTTTCCACTGAAAGACCACACATCCTTGTATTCTCAGTTTGGAAGTCTGTTTGTGAAAACCCTTGAATTGTCTGTTCTCTATCAGATTAAAAAAAAAAAGAAAATCCTACAATAACAACCAAAAAGTTATTTTGCCTCTAGAGCCCTTAAGGGATTGTAACTCAGAAAAGATTTCACGTAATGTGCTTCTTGACCTCTGTGCCAGGACCTGCACTGCATTCAACAGGAGGTTTTATACAAAACCATTTCCTATATAGTCCTCCTTGTTCCCTTGTTAAAAGGCATATGTATTTGATTTTGAACTGTGATTTCCCATTCAAGTGATCAGTCACTGATCTTACCCTCCCTGCTCCTATTCCCTTTTGTTTTTACAGATTCTCTTTTATTTTGATATAGTTTTTACTGTCATTTTCACCATTGAAATTGCTCTGAAGGTAAAGTGCCCATCTTCTCTACCATTACTTGTTCACAAGCTTACTAGTTTTCTGCCACTATCTGTTGCTAACACACACGCCTGTTTGTTCCTGGGTCACGCTCAGTACCACTAACCCGATTGTGCTTATTTTTCAGATCCTAGGCAATGCAGACTATGTCTTCACTAGTATCTTTACATTAGAAATTATTCTTAAGGTAACCAATCTGAGCAATACACTCGTTTTCTCCTTTCTTTCTTTCTTTCTTTCTTTCCTTCTCTCTATCGCTCTCTTTTTCTTTTTTTTTTTTAACCCCATTATTATCTCTACGCAAAGGATTGTTTATCTTTTGATTTTGTTGTTTTGGTAGTTGCTTAAAAAGTCTTCTGTGAAATTTTGACATTCAAACTTGTAATTCAGGGCCTATATCAAAACAGTCCCTTTTAGCGGAATCACAATGAAAGGATGATCCTGTTGGGAAAAGTAAGAGGGGACCAAGAAAAAGGCCATCACCCCATAAACTTCTCTCTCTACCCTGGCCAGTCTTTCCAAAACAGGATTTTTTTGCTGTGCAAGGAACCCTGAGCACATACACCTCCTCTTACACATGCTACAACCCAAAGAGAAGGTCTCCATTCTGCACAAGTCATGCGGCCAGGCCAGAGGGCGGCCGATGACTTCTGTAAGGTTACAGGGTGCACAGTCAAGTAGGAGAGAGGGAGCGCAGTGCAGAAGCTCACTTTTTAGGTGTGGAGAGGTAACTGAGAATACAAATCACTGAAACATCAAGGACTGTAGCTGCAAATGGAAATTGCTGCATCACCTGTTTGAAACCTGGCTTCCCGTTTCCCAGGAACATGCTCTATACTAAGGGAAATGTGCAGGAAAATGGTTTAGCTCGGAAGAAAATAAAAATAGGCTGCCTTGTTCTTAACTCTAATTTTCCCAAATTGGTAGGCTAATAATTTAAATAACAGTAATTGAGCAAAGTTCTGGCTTTCTAAATGCTAGGTTCACTTGGCAGCTTGAATTTTTTCTCAGCAAGCTAGTTCTAAGTGCTGGCAGGCAGTACCTTAGAGTTGCTGAAATCTTGCAGCTCAAGATCCTAATAACAGTATCCATACTGAAGGCTGGCAAGCAGGGTGGCCCTTGCATATTTTTGTAGAGAAATGTGCTTTTTGATATGACTTAAAGTCACCAAAGCCATAATGTTCTCCGAAGAGATGTACGTATTATGCTTGTGTGCAGTGTGCATCTGTGTTTACACAATAAATCTGAACATGCACATACTAAATGGCTGACCAAAAAGGCCTGTCAAAAAAGGAAAACATCTCAACAGCAACATTTAAAAATAAAACCATAGTTCAAGGCACCTGTTTGAACTTACAATTGCTAATTCTGCTCCCACTGAAGCAAATAGTAACAGTCCTAATGACTTCAGTGGAAGCAGAACCTAACCCAACCCATTGGCTTATTGCTCTGTTTTCATCAGGGCAGTGTACTGCATAGTACCTGAGCCTTCCCAATGTCCTGTTAACTTCAGTGGATTTATGTCAACACCCCTGGATATTCTCTGGGTTGAACTGGGATAGGAGTGCAAGGACTACAAATGTTTAAGCAATTCTTCTGTTCTTATCCTGTCAGTTCCTGCCTCACAAGTTGCTTGGTTTCTCAGGGCGTGTTTCTCTGCTGCCTTGCATTGAGCACAATGTTTTGCACAGCAGCAAAGTTAGTGTAAATGGTAAGAAACGAAAGAATAAACGGCCATAGGATGTTCAAGGTTGTAAAGAAACAAGCTTCATCTGCCCTCATGGTGCTGACACCTGCAGGCCTCACACTGCCATGGTGGAGTCTGGTGAATGTTAGCAAGGTGACTAGCAGGTTTTTTTAATTGGCATCCTAAAAGCTTGTTCAATGCCCCAGATGGGAGGCAGACATAGATTACACACTCTTTGAGAGTCTCTTCCAAGGTAACAAAATCTCTCAACAGGCTTGAGAGAACTACAGTTTGTATAGAACTTAAACTCAGCAGAGCTTCCCCTCCTGATTTCAATGGTGTCTCCTTTCTTTCTGGATTGCCATACAAAATCTAACCAGTAAAGGGCATCTTTACCACCTTTGTTATGGCAAGAACCCCTTCCCCCTTCCCCGATTGAATGTGTCTATAAGTATAAATTCTAAGCCAAGACCAGAGTTTATACTTCCTCCCCTTCTAAGTTCTGTCCGACTGATTGATAGTCAGTTCCCTGATGTCATGGATGTTTGGTGAAAAAAATAATCTGATATACCATGTGCCCTTCCACCGTCCTCCAAATAAAGTTGTCACAGGTAGGCATGGCTGGAAACCACTAGCAGGTATGCCATCCTGAGCTATTAGCAGGAGCTAGAAAACTCCAGTCTGAATTTCTAGTTCACACTTCTCAGCTGGGAGTCTGGCTAGAGCTCATCATTGAGGAACAGTCTCATGGTGTCTGCTTCAAGTTACTTTAGACATCATAGATGAGATTCAGAGGACCAAATTTAGAAGCCTGTGTTCCTAACCCAGGTAATGGAGGGAGATTAGCAGTTGTGGGGTTGGGATTTCTTCAAAGCAGCTACATAGATCACTCACCGAGTCAAGGTAGGTGGTACAAATACCCCCATCACCGCACCCTCTTTAACCCTGCCAGACTCATTTAGTCACATTCTGTAACAGACTTCAGTCTAAAATCTAGATTCTGAGCTCAGAAGTGTTTAGGTCTGACATTGTGGCTGAGACCCATTTCTGTTTACACTGTCACTTAATCCAATTCTGGAGCTGTGACATCCTCCCCAACACCAGCAGGTATTCAATACCCCTTCATACCCAGAAGGGGCAGAGAGTCCCTTGTAAAATATGTAAAATCTTTCCCTTCCTCTACTGGGTGATGTTCATAATGCTTACCTCCACAAAGAAACCACTCTGTCTCGAGGAATCTTACCTTGGGCTTTGTGAGGAAAACCAAGGGGAAAATGCAACTGCTTCTAGAATAAAAATTGAGAAAGCTGGATAGGGGTAGGAAAAGGGATACAGGATTGAGCTGAAAAGAAGGAGCAAACTGAAGAGAGCAGTAATTCCTCCTGTTGCTTCAGTTCAGCTCTAAAGCACCAAATCCCTGAGGGATTCTGTTTTTACTTCATGGAGGGAAGAGACCTCAACTGTCCACTGCAGCTGGTCTAAGCATTGAAAAACATTACAAAAGAGCCCTTTTTATTTTATATTTTTCATTCAATTCAGCTAAAGAGGCCTTTATATAATACAAGTGTCCTCTGCCATTGAAGAAAAAGGGAAAAGCATATGATTGCAAAGAGCAGTTTTTGCAAGCAGTCATTCTGCTGATTTGCTGATTCTAAATGTTATGTACTCTATGCACTCAAAGTGCATATTTTTCTCATTGAACTTAGTATTGGCTTTCCCTAGTTAGGTCTTTCATGGTTATCTTACTGTCTTCTTCACTCTCTTTTCTTTCAATGGGGACTCAACTTCTCCTTTGGGGTCTGGGGGTAAATTGCCTGCTATGTTAGAAATACTGCCCCTCCCCAATTATATACTCTGAGTACAACCAGATGGGTTTGGTTTCTGAACAGATGCTAATGGCAAAGTGTGTTTCTGTCTTCATGTGCCTTCCTGCAGATGACCGCATACGGGGCTTTCCTCCATAAGGGCTCCTTCTGCAGAAACTATTTCAACATCTTAGACCTGCTGGTGGTCAGCGTTTCTCTCATCTCTTTTGGGATCCAGTGAGTGAGCTATTTTCAACTGGCTGGTTTTTGGGGGTTGCAGGGCCAGGTTGGGAGGTAAAACCTCAGTCTCACAGTCTTATATGAGTAAGATTTTTCTCATGAGCCTGGAGGTATTTTTCTCAGATGATTCAAGACCATTAAAATTCATCCTCAAGAGGGGAAGTAATAATTGGGAAATGCTACACTAGTGATCTGGAGGGGGGGATCTTCCAGAAATAGCAAATGAGGACAAGAAACTTGGTCCATTGGGAATCATGACACTTAGCCTTGTTCCAAGATCTCTGATTCACTGTATCAGTTCAGGACAGTTAAGTGACTTACTGTTCCCTCCTAGAGCTCTCATAATGTCTTTGGAAAATGGGGTGAGAATGTTTCACTACTTTCTAAGATGTTGTGGGTCTTGGTCAATGGAAGACCATCAACCACTTGAAGAGCTGTGTGAGAATCTGCAGAGTACTGGTGGCAGTGGCAGTAGATCCTGTTTCTGTCACGCCACTTTGTGTTGGTTGATCTGTTAATTTACTTAATAAGTTTGTAGATTTACTTGACTATATGGAACTCCATGTATTGGATGGGGAGTTTCCTAAGTAGCATCACATCTGATAAGAAATAAGCTCCCACCTGTTACCATTGCAGATTAGCAGCTCACTTACTTATGTTATGTTCCAGAGCTAAGTCAAGCAGAAGGATTTGTCAGGTCCATTGGGCTTTCAGTCAAGGTCTTAAGAATGGCACAGTGCTCATTTTGTCCTGCTGTTTCTTTCTTACAGAACTAACCAGACTCTTAATATGTTAGCAAAAAACCTGTTCCCAAAATCAGTGGGAGGGCCGGATGTCATACTGCATGGAGAAGATTCTCAGCCAGAGTTTTAGTCTTAGAAGATGCAGAGAGCTCTGTTGTAGTAGATAGTTGTGTTTAGTACTTAAAATTAAGTACATAAGTCATCCTAATCAATTCAGTGGGAGTTTCCACATCCTTAAATTTATGCACGCACTTAATTGATTTGCGGGATCAGAGACCAAACACATTGCAGGATCAAACTCCAGGTGGACAGTATACCTTTAATGCTGGAGTCACCTGGAGTTTCCACTCTTCTATGAATATTTCAGTGGAGTGCTTCTTTGAGCCTTATCTGAAAATGTCTTGTGATGACTACATCTTGGCCCAATTTCCATTAGATATCTACAGAGTATTTGGCAGCTTGCCCTGCTTAAAAAAATACCCTGCCCATGTTCCATTCCCTTTATTAATACAGCAAAGATGGTGAAAGCCAGGAGAATGTACACTGAGCCTGCCCAGAGCAGGGAGCAAGACCTATGAAGATAACATCAGATAATAGTTTCCTTACCCCTGAAGTGCCATAGCAAAGACTTGACTCTCTTAACTATCCTAAGCAGTGTAAGGCTATGTAGGATTTCAAACAAGAAAGAGTGGGTGAAGTACATCTGCCCTTGCAGCACACCCCCTATTTTGCTGTATCTCTTAAATCTTCCAATACTTTCTTTCAGGTCCAGTGCCATCAATGTGGTGAAGATTCTGCGTGTTCTGCGAGTGCTTAGACCACTGAGAGCCATCAACAGAGCCAAAGGACTAAAGGTTAGAAGAGTCCCAATGCATTCTGTAAACTATAAATTCAAGTTATTTCAAGCTACAAGGACTTTTGCAATGGTTCAAGTAGTGTTTCAGCAGAATCACAGAATGGTTGAGGTTGGTAGGAACGTCTGGAGGTTGTCTTGTCCAACAACCCTGCTCAAGCAAGGCCACTAAGAGCAGGTTGCCCAGGACCATGCCCAGATGACTTTTGAATGTCTCCAAGGAGGGAGACACCACAACCTCTCTGGGAAACCTATTCCAGTGCTTGGTCACCCTCACAGTAAAAAAGTGTTTCCCAATGTTTAGATGAACCTCCTGTGTTTCAGTTTGTGCCCGTTGCCTCTTGTCCTGTCACTGGGCACCACTGAAAAGAGCCTGGCTCTGTCTTCTTTGCACCCTCCCTTCAGGTGTTTATATGCATTGACAAGATTCCCTCGAGCCTTCTCCTCTCTAGACTAAACAGTCCTAGCTCTCTCAGCCTTACCTCATGGAAGGGATGCTCCAGTCCCTTAATCATCTGTGTGGCCCTTTGCTGGACTTCCTGCAGTACATCCATGGCTCTCTTGTACTGAGGAGACCAAAACTGGACACAGTACTCCAGGTGTGGCCTCACCAGTGCTGAGTAGAGGGGAAGGATTACCTCCTTCAACCTGCTGGAAGTACTTTGCCTAATGCACCCAGGATACCATTTGCCTTCTTTGCAGCGAGGCCTCATGTTCAACTTGGTGTCCACCAGGATCCCCAGGTCCTTTTCTGCCAAGCTGCTTTCCAGCTGGATGGCCCAGCGTCACCACTGAGGTTAAATGATGTAGTTTGCTAGGGTTACAGATAGGCTTACAAGCCTATTTTAACATAGCCTTGCTGTATTAGATAAACTCCTTCCTGTGGGCTGGTGGGTGCCCAACTATGTAAGTCGGTGCTGCTGGAACTTTCAGAGAGCTGAGCTCTGGTATTTTCCTATCCCTTTCTGCCTGTTTCTAAGACTACAGTGAGGAACGTGACAAGTTGGTCTTCTCTCCCCTTTCCTGAGACATTATTTAACAGGCAATAGTTAAATGAAATTCTTTTATTTGTATTTTTAGTCTTGGGCATCTCCCTTAGCCAGAGCAGCTCAGAACAATCCTGCAAGTTACTTTTGTTCCTATCTTCCATTTGCAGCATGTGGTCCAGTGTGTGTTTGTCGCCATCCGAACCATCGGAAACATTGTGATTGTCACCACTTTGCTGCAGTTCATGTTTGCCTGCATTGGAGTTCAGTTGTTTAAGGTAAAACCATTGGGCCCATTCATTTGTCCATTACACTGAGCTGTATTCCGGGGTGGGAAGAAAAATAGCATGAAGAAGCCTGAGGAAGGGGAAATGGAGTCTTCTGTGTGAAAGACAAAACATTTGGGGCACTGTCAGTGTTACCTGGGCTCCTGCTACCAGGAGTTCCCCAAAACTGGACCAGGCATTTTCAGAACTCCTGCCCTTTATCTGTAATTGTAAGAAATCATCAGTAACATCAGTAACCTTCTTCTTCCCTAGCTTGTGGCATGACTTAGTGCCAGGGAGGTGAAGGGGGCTGTTCTAAAGGATTGGTACTTGCAGGCTGTCTATCCCCCATCTTGTAGAGGAAGGGGCATGCCAGATAATCATGGGAGGTTATTCATTCACTTCTTTATGTCTGCTTTTATTTCTTTGCCCTTCACCACCCTTCTGACAACTAGTGTTCTGCAGCACTCAGTGGTCATGCATCTCAGGACATACACATTAAAGTACTGTGCAAGCAGATGAAAGCCTGTGCTCTGAACTACCCAGATGCAGGCAACTCTTGATCCAGTTTGCTCACATCCACCTGCAAAAGAGCATGTAAACATACTCATAGTTGGTTAAGCAAGTAGTAAATGCAGTCTCCTTGCTACATGATCTGCCCTAACCCTTGCACTGTCGGGAAGGGAAGCTTCATCCTAACCCTTGCACTGTCGGGAAGGGAAGCTTCATTCCTCTTTCTTCCTTTTCAAGGGCAAGCTGTACAGCTGCACTGATAGCTCCAAGCAGACGGCAGCAGAATGCAGGTGGGTCTGACCTTTCCCTGTTAGCCCCCTTCACTGGCCACCCGCTCTCAGGGCCTCGTACGGGAAGTGCAGTTCTGCCATGTTCTCTCTCTGCTCTCCATCCACAGAGGATACTACATTACATACAAGGATGGTGAGGTCAACCAGCCGATGATACAGCCCCGGAGCTGGGAGAACAGCAAGTTTGACTTTGACAACGTCTTGACTGCCATGATGGCCCTCTTCACTGTCTCAACTTTTGAGGGCTGGCCAGAGTGAGTGCTTCTTGGGCCGATGCAACACTAGCAATGTCCTCATTCATTTCAAAAGAGAAAATTAAAATGCAGAGCATAGTCTTTCCCATTCTAAGTATTTAAATAAGTCTAAAGCATTAAATGTAGCAATAGTAGCAGCAGTCATTGTAGTATTATGTACTTTGTAAATTCCTCATGGCCCACAGGAATTGCTGTTCCTGTGCTTGTAAACAGTGCACAGCACTGTCTCTAGCTCTTAAAAAATGGTTGTCAGTAGTAGCAGTGATAGCAATATTTGTTACAAATATTATGTATATAAATAGATATAAAATGCCCGTCAGGCACTTACCAGTATTGCAAGGTGTTGCAAGTTTTGTGATGGAGCCAGCAGGGCAATATGAAACATAGCAGTGCTATCTCTGCAGTACAGGCAGACATGGGATGTCTTACCAGGCTGTGCTGTCTGTGCCACAGGGGCCAAGGACTCTCACAGCTCCACTCTGTCAGAGTGACATGGGTATGCAGGGTATCAGGGGGCTGACTCTGAACTGTCTCACCAGGTGAAGCCAACAGCAGTGTTAACAAATGTTAAAAGTGCTGAGATCCCCTTTTCTCACAAAACTCAGTTCCCAGCAACACAAGACTCTCCTGTCTTCTGTTAACTGAAGGGCATGCTTTTGTTTTAAATTGTAATTGTTCAACTGTGAAAACATTTCACCCCTGAACAGGTTCAAATGTGTAAAGTTAGTAAGAGCTATGTCTTCTCTTTTGCAAGAGTTTACACTCAGATCAGTGCAAGTCTGCGCATCTGTGAGTGAAGTAATTTTGATACAAGCAGAAGAAAATCACAAACTTAAGCTTCTTTATAACATCACCTATAAGGCCTCAAGGCAGTTGCAGATTTTCTCTGCATTGGGCTCCTGTTTGCTTTCAGGTTGCTGTATAGGTCCATTGATTCCCACATGGAGGATGTGGGACCCATCTATAATCACAGGGTTGAGATCTCCATCTTCTTTATTATCTACATCATCATCATTGCTTTCTTCATGATGAACATCTTCGTTGGTTTCGTCATCGTCACATTTCAGGAACAAGGAGAACAAGAGTACAAGAACTGTGAGCTGGACAAGAACCAGGTAATTTACAACAACTTGTTGCCACTAAAGGTAGAAAATACATTGAGAATAAGCATTTAAGAGAGAAATACGTACAGAGAGGAACATGTGAAGATTGGCAGCAAGAGAAAACACTAAGCTGGCTTTACTGCCATCTTTCAGGAGTCAGGTAAAAAAAATCTTGCTGTAAGATTTGCTCAAAGGACATTTACGTAAAAATATGTGCTGTACCATTTGGTTCACTGAGATTAGATGAGCATGACAGCATTGTCTGGCCAAAGTAAATGCCTATGGAACTCTTCAACAGGTAGAATATACACATTCAGATTATGACATAAAAGAAATTCTTCTACCAAGCATTTTCATTTCAGTAAAAATCTTGAAACATGTTGTGTTTTTATTATATTCGGAGGTAGCTGACCAACCCTGTATTTTGTTTTCGATTTTTAAATCTACCCTGCCTCCTTCACAGCGCCAGTGTGTAGAATATGCCCTGAAGGCCCGGCCCCTGCGGAGATACATCCCTAAAAACCAGTACCAGTACAAAGTTTGGTATGTGGTCAACTCCACCTATTTTGAATACCTGATGTTTGTTCTGATCCTGCTGAACACCATCTGCCTGGCCATGCAAGTAAGTAAGCAAACAGATAACCTTACAGGTGATGAATTATTAGACTTTATTGGGGAAAATGTAGAAATGGCCGAGGTTGAGACCTACTTTCACCTTCACACCATGTACTGAGGGAGAGGGGCAGGGACATGATAAAAAACATTGTACCATGTTCACTCCTGATGACATTTAGTTAAAATGAGGAATCTGCCTCTCCTCCTCTTCCTGCTAATATCTGATACTTTCAACATTTCTGTTTTAACTCCTTAAAAACAAACAAATGAAAAATCCAACAGTTACATCACAGACCAGTTTGGTGGCCACTATAATAAGTGACTTCTCAATTCTGACTTATCTCCTACGAAATGCAGGAATAAGCCCGGAACTGCCACTCACTTGAGATCTCAATTTTAAATTTTAGGCTTTTCTGTGTTAAAAAGTAGAGAGCAAATATTTTGGCAAACAAGGCAATCAAGGAAACGGGGGACAGAGGGTAGGAAGGCCCTAGTGTCTCCTTTATTCTGTGTTAAGAACCATAGAAACTGTCTAGAAAGAACGTCTAGAGGCCGTATTGTCTATCCCATCACCTAAAGGCTGGATCAACTCCACCTAAAGCATTTCTTGATCGGTGTTTGCCTAACTTGCTTCACTACCGATGCTACTGATTGCCTTACTACCCACTATGCTGTGCGTTCATTTTCCTCACTGTGTGAAGGTTTTCCAAACATCTAATGTGAATCCACCAAAGAAACAATTGCAGATGGATCTACAAGAATAGCAAATAGAGGCAGTAGGTTAACATAGAGGTAGTAGATTAACATGTGCAGGTGGAACAGCAGTAAAGGGGAAGGAGTCAAAACCTTCACTAAATAGCCAGCTTACAAAAAAGAAGTCTTACATTCCTTTCAGTCAGGAAATGGGCCCTCATAGACACAAACTGTTCTGTACATTTCCTCAAGTCTGTACTTTCCTGTCTTGTTCCTTCCAATCTGTCTCTGTCCAAGGCTTCCCTCACCTCCCTTTCATTTTCAGTTAGTCCCAGACTCCACCTGTTAAGCCTGTGTCTGCAATCCCAGTTTCCTTGGACGCTTGAGCACCGTTCTCTTCTATACTCTGTCTGCTTAAGAGCTAGAATTCCCATCACTCTCCTCCCTTCCTCCTCACCCAGTCAGTCTCTGAACTCCCTTCCCTGGTCCATGGCCCAGACAGTTCAGATCCCCATTCCTCAACCAGTCCTCTTCTCCTCACTACATGGACTCCCAGCTGGAGTTACCCCTCCAAGGACCTCCTTTCTGGTCTCTCTCTGCCCTTTCCATTTGATTGCCTGCTGAACTTTGTTTCCTTCTCTAGTTTGTCCCTTACTGTGAGTCCAACTCTCCATGCACTCCTACACCAACTTCCCTTTTGACCTTAGCATCGCACCACTACATTTTCCACTAGATCAGTCCTAGTCTGCTCCACTCCCAGTCTCCCCTCAAAACTAGCCTCAGTTTCCTATCACTCACTAACAGTCTAAGTCTATATTCACAGTCGATTTTCACCTTGTTTTCTTTCACTGCCTCCAGTCCAATCTCACCAGATTTCTTGACCTCCCTAATTTTTCTTCATCTGGTCTAGCTCTTTACCGTCCCCATTGAAAAGGCTTCCTCTGCTGTCTTGCCTAAGGTACCAACAAAAGAGTGAGACAGCATGAGCACAAGAACGTGCTCTGCTCTCAGCTGAAGTATCTACTGCCCTGCTGTCATGAAGCAACAGAGAGGGACTATTGTGTTCACTCTGAAGCTTTGAAGCATGCTCAGTTGCTGTGACAATGGTGCATGCCCAGGGAAGGTAGAGCTAGAAGCTGTGAGATGTTTGTGAGCCCACAGGCAGCACAGCATCTCTGGAGATTCTAGGAAGTCCATGTCCATCTTGAGAAAAGTACGGTTTTTCAAAGGCCTATACTGTGGCCAGATTTGGGTCAAACAACGTAAGGGACAGCAAACACAAAAGCCACATTCCAGTAAAATTCCAAGTTTTTAAGCAGAGTCCTGCAGGTGCTAGAGTCTTTCAAGGAAAATGTTACAAGGAATTTTGAAAATGCCTCAACAATATATTTTTCCCTGGCCTGGCTTTCAGCTGCAGCTGAATTGTTTTAACTGAAACTCCTTTAAATAGGAGTTTCAGAATATGAAAATTCATCCCAGCTGGTTAAAGTTTTTCAAAGTTAAGCAACTACAAATGGGGTCTTATAACATAAACTAGAAGATGACCTTAGAATAAGGCAGTGCAATCAGTCTCAAGTATAATGATCTGGAAACAGGGATATGAAGAGCAAGGTGGCAACATTTGCAGAAGACACTATTTGAATTAATCAATAGAAGACAGACTAACTTCATAAGATCTTAATAAAGTTAAGTGAATGGGCAGCATGATTGCAAATTTAATTCAGAGTTGACAAATGCAAGATAATGCATATTGGAAAGATATGTTTTGAGCTGCTTGTGTACTTTGCAGAATCCTGAATTAAGTGTAATTACTTGGGGAATGGCTTGGTATCATTATGAATAGCTCAATGAAACCCCTGTTCACTGTGCAGTAGCAATCCAACAAAAAAGTAATCCAAGTGTTATGGAAGGGTGAGATAACAAACACAATCGGAGACTGTCTTGTACCATTATGCAAATTTATAATGAGCCCTCAACTGGAACGATAAGCATGATTTTGGTAACCCCCACTCAAAAAGATTTTTTTAAAAAGATAGGAGATTCAGAGCCAGATGGCAAAAATGGCTACGGGTATGGAAATGCTTATGTGTGAAGGGAGATGGGAATTCTAAATTGAAAAAATGGAGCGTGCTGGGGTTTTCTTTAGAGAACCTCAACATGAAGGGAGACCAGGAGGGGCCCTGTGGACTCCTAACTATCTGGTATGTCCGTTCCTCACGCTGCTGCTGGGATGCTATTTTTCAGCACTACGGTCAGAGCTGCATGTTCAAGGAAGCCATGAATATCCTCAACATGCTCTTCACTGGCCTCTTCACTGTTGAGATGGTCCTGAAATTAATCGCCTTCAAGCCCAAGGTAGGTGCTATAGGCGTAGAGTTTCCTGGCCTCTGTGTGTGTGTGCATGTGTGCGGGGCAGCTGTGAGGAGAAGGAGGAGGTGAAACTTTCTGATCTATTACCCCACCAATAACTGAGCTGGACAGTTGCTCTCTGGATTGGAGTCTCACACATATTTAATAACTTTTTCACTGGAGAGTAGACACACTAAAAAAAACCAGGCAACACCTGCTAATAGAGAAGGTTCCTAGTTCTCTGTTTTCATTAAGTTATAATAGTGACACTATGTTAAGGCTATAACATGTTTTCCATTCTGAATGTTATTCTAATGATCCCTCTGACTCTCCTTAAATAAACTATAAATAGCATCCTATGATTAGTCTCCTGGCCCAAGTGAAGTTAATCAAGCATGACTCATTTTGAGTTATGAGCTTTGGAAAAAAATGTTTCTTCTGGGAGGGCTACATCTCAATGATAGTTTGGATTACTTTAGTTTTGAATTTAAGACTTCATTGATAATATTCAGTACCCCAGCAGGTCCTGTCTGAAAGTATTGTCCTGTCCATTGGGCCATGGGATTCTGCTAGTATAGCTGCACCATAGGGTATGATTATAAGCTACAGGCTCTTCCAACTAAGTTGGCACAGCTGCTGCAGGACAAGGACAAAGATTCTGACCTCACATAATTTAAGATTACACAAGGCTTTCTTGTTTGGAGTTTAAATTCAGTGGTGTGTCATAAGGAGTGGAATCTATATACCTAAACACAGGTACCTCATGCCATTTCATATCTTCAATGATACCTTGATACATGGGGTTGTATCTTGAAGGATACCTTGATACACTGGGTTGGCAAATACTGTGTGAAGCATCAGTTATGACATTGGTAAAGATGAGAACAATCATGTCCGAGAGTCATGCTTGTCCTTCATGTTAAACATTTAGGGGATCACTGAAGTTAAGAGCTCTTCCCAGCTCTAACCTAACATCTTCCTCATCCTCAGCTCAGAAATGTTGCTCTCCAATTCTATTGAATTTGGTCTTACTTTTTCTTGTTAACTTTGTGTTGACTTTACTCCCACCCAGCCCCCTTCTCCTTCTTCCATGCTTTCTAAGACTTCTTCTTAGAAGAGTCACAATTTTATTTTTTTCCTGAGCCCAATATCACTATCCTTTCTCAGATGTAGTTCTCTTGAAAGTTAAGAGTATCTTGTGCAGTCCTGCTGAAGGACTGATTTTTTTTGTGAGATCTCAAACAGTCTTTGGAAATTTAGAAGTATCATCATCTGTTTCAGAAGGGATTGTAATTTTCAGGAGGGATGTACCTTTCACTTTTGAGATTTTGCCATGCCTATTAGCAAGTAAATTTTCTGGCGCTTTGTAAAAATATTATCTGCACATTATATACCCAGAAATGTATCTCACAGGCTTTGTAATGCTCTTCTGATTTCATGGTTCTATTTTACAGGAGATTCTTAACTTTGGGAAGGATGAGGTTCTCAGCAGAATTTGTTTTGAGCATTTAGGGGAAAAGGTCAACCAGTTCAAATATTGAGCTCTGTACATATACGAGGAGGGCTTTACCTGACATGGTTGCCTCTAACAGTAAGGAATTGGACTTGATGGAATTGGAGGTCCTTTCTACTTCCTGTGTCTTACTTTCCTGTGTTCAATCTCCTTTTCAAGTTTTGCTGCACAGCATACTTTGGGGTAAACATGTATCCTCCAGATAGCAAAACATTGGAACAGACTGCCTAAAGAGATTGTGGAATCTCCATAATTTGAGGTTTTAAGATTAAGTTAGGGAAACCTTTCATTAGAAACAGTTTAGGAATGTATGATCTGCCTTGGATCAGGGGAATGGACTAGACCATCTCATGAGGTCCCTCTCGGCCCAATTTTCCATGATTCTGTAACTTCCAAACTAAATCCCTAGCTACTACACTATAGCAAAAGTGAGAATATAAAAGAAGTTTTCCTTGTGACCAGAACAGTAAAGTGTTAATAAAGTCTTCTCAACTAAGGATCAGACAACCACCTCAGGTTGAAAGAATAGCCAGCGAAAAGAATAAATCTGTTTCAAATCCTCGTCTGGCCTGTATGCCAAAAATAGTACCAACCCTTAAACTGCTATTTTAATTAAATAATTCAGGAAAATAAACAACATTTTAAAAAATGGAACCACAGGATTTACAGGGAAGAAGAACAGGAATGAACTTGTGAAAACGACTAATACAGCAAAAAGACTTGCCTCCAGCAGTATATACAGACTGGATTATGTTGAGTACCAGTTCAGTGATTCAAGTTTGGAAACATCTAAATGCCTTGTGTAATTTGCCATTGTCTGTTCAGTACCATTTGGACTGATGTGGACCAATACTGGCAAGCACAATCTGCTTCTCTTTAGGTTGCACATTTGGGATTGAAGCTGAATTTGCCTATAATATGTTCTGATGTGGGAGTCTCAGCATGGAGAAAGTTGTTACCTCAACCCTCTGCTTGGCCAGACCTTGTGTCTTCCTATCGTGCAATGCAAATCATACATTTGCAGATGGAGGTTGTCCCCAGGAACACCAGCTGAAAAAGTCCAAAAGTATTTCATTGTCATGTGGGTGAACATCACTACAACTCAGTCATCATCCTCTCCCCTCTAACCAATCAAGTCACCCAGACAAAGAAATTAGATGCTAAGTGATATTAGTGTTTCCCAGATGTGAAATGGCAAGCTTAAATGCTCATGAGATCTCTGCTGAAGACAGATTTGGCTGCCATTTCCAGAGCATTAAAACACAAACCAGCCTTTGTTTAAGATGGTGGTCTCATTTTGAATTTGTGCCCAAACATCACTGTTTTCTATCTGAAGAGTACCCTAAAATGAGGGAGCTGTAGGCTTTATGGCTGACAACAAGTAAGCAGGAAACTTGGGTAGCTGAAGGTGTTGTGTCCTCACCTTAGCGACAAGCCCCAGGAGAATGTGGCAGAGCAGAACTGAGCACAGACCTGAAGCTGGTAAAATTTGCTCTGTTTTCTCCAACTTTGTGGTGCTTAACCCAGCAGTGGATACTGCAGCTAACCTTTCAACTACAGCAAGGACCGCAGTAACTGACTTGTAACTCTGAAGCAGCCGCCACAGAGCTCTCCCTCGCACAGTTGCTTCCTAAAGGCACCTTGGAACGAATGGTCTGCAGCAGCAACAGAGGATCACAGTTTTCTCCATCTGTGCAAGGTAGAACAAGCTGCTGTTTATTCAAACCTTTACCAGAGAGAATTGTTAAGGGAACTGGGACAGATCTCTGAGGTACTCAGAGCTGCTATTGCCCTAGCTTCTTACAGAAGTCACCACAGGGATGTGCCCATGCAAAACGGCTTTGGGGGAAGCCTGGAGTTCCTAATACGCAGACTTCCTGCTGCAGGCAGTGGTGTGGCAATTGCTATTATATTAAGCAATATAATGCACTACAATGCTACCTGTGTATTACATGTGTAACAACAGACAAGGTGGCAGTCTCTAACTCAATAGATTTTTTTACTGTATCCAGTTTTTATTTCTTCACTCCTCTTCTGTGAGGAGACATGTCCTTCTTATTTGCTACTCTTGACAGCAAAGGTAAAAAAACCAAACACAGTCAGTTGCACAGACATTAAGTAGGATCACATATATGCCTGACTGCAAAGAATTGACATGGATAATCCAGCCCTGCAACTAGTTCTTGTGGTAAGAGCAAGGATTTACTCATTGAAAGGCCAGCTGTAGGAATAAGGAGCCAAGTCTGAGTCAGGGTTCATCTCCTAACACTTACAGAAAGCATGTGAAGGGGGTAGAAAGACAAGGGCTTTCCCAACTAAACATACTGTTACTGTTGAGATTGGTTGCTCTAGTCAGCAAGTCCCTTTGCTACCTGTCTTTTTTATTGGCCATCTTCCGTGAACAGAGTTTTGGTTTGTTTAGTCGCCAGGGAGGCTATAGAGAAGAGGGGTGTGTTAGCTGGAGCAGCTGCTGCTGGTATAGATAGTGCATGCCAGGCAGGGACAAGGCCAGCCTCTGAGAGCCCCCGTGTTTCTGTGTGGAGCATTTTCTGGAGGAGAGGATCAGTTCTCCCAGGTTTTTTGCAGGATAAACCTAAGCACTGTGTAAGACAGCTCATCTATGTCTGATGCAGTCTTGACAGGAGGGCGTGCTAACAATGAGCAAGAGAGATTTGGGATGATTAGGGCTGCTGATAAAGAAAACATCCACTACATGCCCTGCATCTCCTTACAGAGTATTAATGTGCTGCTCTGAAGCAAAACTCCCAAATGGACCTGAGTGTTTGTCTTGGCTGACGCTCATAAACTGATTCAAGACTAGTTACTTCAAAGAGACAGACAGTCTAAAAGTAACACTGTTGAGCCAAGGCCTTTTGCTGCTTTATTTTTCTAATTTTATAAATTCTCCAGCCAGTCTGGTGAGCTATTTTCCAGTTCCTGCATGGAGCAAGCTGCTGCTACTTTGTGCTTCCTCCAGAGAAAACTACTAAAAGGAATGAGAGGTGCTTTGCTCTCTGGGGTGCTCACAGCTACCACTGTCCTAGCTTCTTAAAGAAGAAATCCCCACAAGCACCAGTCCATGAAGGACCAGCTGCTCTACAAAACCTGCCTAGGCTTTATCTTTTCAACTCAAAGACAACAACTTAAAATTCTATTCATATGAAGCTGCACCATCTGTCAACGTACGTGCTAGTATGGGGATGGATATTCCTTCAGGAATTTCAGATTTTTCCAGCTTCCTGGAATGGGCTGTTTTACTGATGAACCGCATCTACTTTTTCTTTCAGGAAACATTTCACCTATCCTCTTATTAGCTGGGGCAGGACTAGTAATCCGAGAGCTATGAATTTTCTACTGCTGTCCCTGTCATCTCAAAGTAGGCAAGACATATCAGTGGAATGACTCCCGTGCATAAAGTAAAACAAATGTTCATATATTTTGTCAAATCCAGGTCTGTGTGTGGAAAAGAAATCTTGGTGATTTCCTCTGTAGAATTATGACTATCAGAAAGACTACAGATCACAAGCCTATTCCATTTACCAGACACTGTCAGCACCTTTCTTCCCTGGGTGTTTATGGATGTTACTTGTAAAGCAGCCTGTAACAACGCCATCTGTCCTGCCTCAGATAGTTAGTTCAGTCCCTCATTTATCACTGCTACTCTACTCTGAATTCTTGCCATTCTTTAATGTCATTTTCATGTAGCAGAGTTCAGACTTCTGTGCACTGTTTCAAACAAGTTTCACATTCAGTACAAGGCATACAATCCCATGTGATCCCAGGAAGAGCTATGACCCTCTGAGTAGTGGAAGTCACAAGTGTCGCCCATGGTTATTTCTTAGTCTCCATTTACTGACGGATCTACGTGTCTTTAGTGTTTCTGTCTCCCCTGATGTATTTGCCCTTCTTTATTCCTCTTTAAGCTCCTCTCAGTCAGCATTTATCATGCATTTGACGCACTGATACCTCTTCTCAAAACTGCAAAATGACTCATCTGGTTTTGTTCCCTTTTTACTACTCCATTTCTAGTACATTTAGGCCTATAAACAGATCTTTGAGCAGTCTCTCCTAAAGTCATACTGGCTGCTTCATACTACTTGCATTCTTCTTTCTCACCATAACCACAATCTGTCATTCCTTGGTCAGGACAGAGGCTTCAGGATTTTCACAAACAACTGAAATTTATATCCAATCTATCCCCTTGCACTACAGAAACAAGGTTGGTTGATTTTGGAAATCTAATGCTTTTGATACTTCTTCATTCTAGTACCTTTAGAAATACCCATATAGCTTAGGATGCTGCCCTGGCATCATTCATCACAGTGGTTTACGTCTCCGGCTTATACAGAGAAAGCAAAGACAAGACATTCTGCACTGATACAAAAATGTCAGGAAAACTGGTTACAATTGAGTGGTCTTTTGCCCAGCACTGAAAAATACTTCAGGTCCATCCAACAGACATAGGAATCATATTTAGTTAAAATCACATGATCTGGGATGAAGTATGGTGGTATAAATTAGCAGTTCAGGTTGTGTAAATGTATACGTGAGCCCATGGTGCAGGCAGCTGCCTCCCTCTCATGGAGTTTGGCCACACAATTCTGGTTGTCAAATGGCTCTTATTTTCCAGATTTTCTCTGCTGGTTTTGGCAGGTTCTTAACCTAAGTAGTCATCTAATTGTTTCCTCTCCTCAGCTTCAGTATTACCCTTTCTGTTTTGGAGGGAAAGCATCTAGACATGGAGCATTTGCTGACTGAGTCATCTACCCAGTGCAATAGGAAGGGCAGTCTCCAACCACCACCCTGCCTTTGGCTGGAACAAGTGTTTTAAAAGGCAAAAGAAGGGGTGAGAAAGCTAATATGTTTCAGGGTCTGTGGGTGGGGAAAAATATACCTCATTCAACAAAAAGGAAGAGTGATCTCTGCTTGATGTTGGGTAAGAAATAGTGAGCATGGAGAGAACTAGGAATAGTCAGGTAAGAGAGTGTATGAACTGAAGAAAGTGAGAGAAGTAAACAAAAAGAAAGGGGGGAAAAGAGAGAGAAACCAAACCTGGAGGGGAGGAAAAGCCATATACAGATAATGGAGAGTGCCAAGAGACAGAATATCCTTAAAAGCAGAAAGAAAAATTAACTGAAGACCCTGAAAGAGGAAATTATTAATAAAATGGAGAAATGAATGATTGGACAAAAATGATGCAAGGAAAAGAAAAACAAAAACAGGGCTGAAAGGAAAAGTAAACATGGAAAGGGATTTTTAGAAAGCTAAAAACTGAATTAAAACCAATAACATTTAAGCTAACGAACATCTTTTTGTGCTTCTACATTTTATTGAAGTTCTCTGGCAGACATCCTGGGTCTTTATGATCAAACACATCAGTATCTCAGCCACAGAGCCTCCCTGTGTACGGTCTCATCAGAATAATTTGCAATAAAAGTTGTGTGCAATGTATTTCCCTACTTCTGTGGATTAATCTCAGCCCCATTGCAAAATGCATCAGCATGTTACCCCAGAAATGCTTTCCTTTTTCACCCCCAATTTTTTTCTGGGTGAAGTCTGAACGTATTGTATATTCCTCTGGATCTTCTGTACAGTCAGTAGCCCAGCTGGAATTAATTTCAGCTGCTCCAACAAGCCCAGAAGCCATATAACCAGAAATCCCTGACATCTTTGTAGTGCATGACCAGACACTGCACTGTATGTGTGCGGTCAATCCAAGGCTGTCAAGGAACTGCTGAATCAGGCTCAAGGGTTTTGGAAATAAACTAGAAAAGGGAAAAATCTTAACCCCTCATTAATCACTCCTCTGCTTTCTCTTTACTGTGATTACCTGTCTGCCAGGAGTTTCATGCATTTTGCATAGCATACATGTCATGTGGAGATTTGACCATATGGTCTTTCATATCCACAGGTCTGGGAGGAAGAATGAGCCTCTTTTCTAAGCCCTTTCTGCAAAAGTAGATACTAAAAGTACTGTATCAGAGCAGCATGTTTAGATGACTTTGATGTGAAGAAATACTTGGGATAATAATTCGGGATATAGATGATCAGGTCATCCCAATCCTTTATACCTAACAATGGGTTGGAACAGAGGGTCATCAGGTAGACTTGCTCCTGGATGCTGCTTGTTTGACAGAATTTTTATCTGCCCAGATGTCCAGGAGAAAGAAGAGAAAAGAGGGGTTAAGAAAGTAACTGGGCCTCTTGCAGCACAGTCGGTGCCACAACACTCTCACAGCAGCTCAGCATTGAGACTTTCTCACAGAACATGGAAGGGCATCCCACCAGCCAAGGGCCAAAGCAGCTGCTTTTGTTATTCCAGGCCTTAAATCAAAACTACTCAGGAGTCTGTGCTGCCAACATATTACAAGGAAGTGGTACTGAAAGAAAGAACTACATCCTGGTGTTTTAGAGTGCTGGCCCATCAAGTTAAACAGTATACCTGATGTAACCATAGATCCTCAGACAACAAATTCTCCAGTTAGTACAGAAAAATAAAATCTGCAACAGAACATTAGGAATGAGGTTGATTTAGCAACAATTTCCACAAATGAGGAGTCAGCAAGCAAATAACTGCCTTCTCTCTCATGTGAAAGTACAGGGAATCCTCTTTGATACTTCTGGATTTCACTGAGTTCCTCACCAGTTCCTGAGCATGCCTGGGAGGGGAAGTCTGACCATTCCTGACACTTTGAAGGAGAAGAAGGGAGTGCCAGACTAAAGTTTTTCTATTGTGCATATGCTTATATTCTGAGATGACGTAGGTGTGACTCCACCTAAACAAGTCATGCAGTGTGAAAAACATTTGGTAGATGAATGTAACAGAAGAAACTAGACAAATGATGAGAAATGGAATCTCACAGTAAATCCTAGTTCATACCTCTGGTGGAATCTGGGTCAGGAAGCATCAAAGTCTTCCTTCTGAACACTGGCTGACATCCTGTACGAAGTATACTGGTCTCTTTCCCATGTCCTTGTTGAAAATGTATGTTGCGGAAGGGCGTCAGCAGAGTTGATCGCAACTGGTTTCTTTGTTGGTGCCCCCAAAGAAGAGGCCAAGAATGAAAGGAGTATACAGACAAACTTCCCTCTTCATATAAAAAAACTTGTCCTTTCATGTTGTGGTGGAAGCAATTGGTGAGGGACAAAAAGGCTGTTTGATCTGCTGCTTCCCATGTTATATTTGTTGTTTAAATGCAGGATGTTTTCCTTCCTGGAGGACAAGGCCAGCAATTTTCTGCACACAAATAGATCTTCTAATTACTATATAAAGTGTGTGAAATTTCTAACATTGATCAGCCAGAGCTATGCAACCCTCCAGCTTTCTGGAGGATCAACGGAGAATTCAGTAGGCAGGAAAAACTGTTAAAGCAGCTGTATAAGAGCTTCAATGAGAGAAGACCTTTTCCTTCACAGCAAATGTACCCAGAGAATTTGCATATTGCTGCAACATTGTGACAGATTTCTTTTCAGTCTGGCACTTGGGGGTTTTAATGTCATTATAAATGATCAAAAATAATGATATAACTGCACAATGCAACAGTGTGGGAAGTACTGTATTAGCTATTACACTTAATTATTTAATACAGAAAATTATTCACACAGTGTTAAAAGCCCAGTGGGACGGTGAACTGGGGTCTCATTCACAACAGCATCGACAGCGTCAGCAGCAGCATGTAAAGGGAACAGTTCCAGGGAAAAGTGACTTGCTCTCACTCTCAGAAGAAAAATCCTCTATCACTTCATGTGAGGTTCATTTAAAGGGTCAAAAGTTCTCACAGATGTGAGTCTTCTCTTCATGTAAGAATGATACCAGATAACAGACTGTGATACAGCCCCTGTTAGGAACTGTTTATCATGTTAGGAAATTACATTTCCAGTGCCAAATGGTCACCTGGCTGAGGTCTAAGAGAGTTGATTTCTCTTCTCTTCTCTGTCGCACATCTGGCTTTTGTAGGACCTTGGAAACTTTAGTTTTCTACATTTCTGCTTCCCCAAGTGTAAAATGAGAGTAACAATCCTCTTTTGGAAAGTTATGATTGATGGACTGCATGAAAGTAAGCACTATTTTATTAACTACTCTAATCCATATAAAATCAAGCCTTTTCTGAAAATGGAGATAACTTACAAAAAAAGAAACTATTCAAAAACCTATGCTTGTACCTACCTGCCTGTCTCTAGAAGATTGTGCCTTTCTTCCAGTGTGAATATCCACTATCCACACAGCAACCATGTCAGAGCAGTCCATAGCCTTTTCCCATGGTGCATATGGAGACAGGGAAGCTATTCCAAGTCCAGACCCATATTCAGAATTCCTCATCACCCATGACTTGCCACTGTCTCATCTTCCCACAACAGTAAGTGGCTCTTCACTCTGAAAGATGTGTCCTTCTGTTCTTACAGGTTGAGTTTTATTTCTTTTGACTCATTCTTCCCTAGGCTGCAATGTCATTCCAACTTCAGAAGACAGACTATCTTAAACAGCAAAGCCCATCCTTATGCTCTTTTCATAGGACCGTTTTGTCTTGCTGGTTTGGTTTATTGCCTTCAAGAGTTACTTGTTAGCTCTCATCAAGACCTGTTTTTTCTAGACCTTGCAAAGTCTTTGAGCATTTACAGCTTCTTCCTAATGGAATTTGACAGCAAAATTCTCACGGAATGCATTTTGTGATAAATGATCTGTTCAGTCACAGCAAGCCATCACATTCACTTTTCAGTCTCTCCAGTAAGACTGGTGTTGATTTTGTCTCTCTTTGCTGAGAACAAGTCTGGCTTCTGACTGTAGGGCAGTAATTGTTAAATGATTGCAATGTAGTTACTGTTCATGAGGAAAAGGGCCCAACTCCTCACAGGGTATCACTGTGCCACAATATACCTGTAGGAAAGTCAAGAATGTTTATCTTTTTTTTCTAGGTGGACAGAATCTATAAGAGAGCTTTCTGTTACTCTGCTTCCATTTTCATGCACTTATATCAAGGAGGCCTTAGGCATTGCTGTTCTGAGGCATTACTCACCCTCCCTTCAAAGGCAACTAAGAGCAATCCAGGCCAAAAATGACATCAGGGTCAGCTAGTTGAATCATCCAGTTTCAGCATGTTTTACTGTTATAATTTCCCCAGGCCTTCTCAGCATGTTGCATTGAAATACAATCCTTGCTGCCTCTGAGAGATGCTTCTACAACAAATGCTTCCATATTGCCTTTGCCATGCTTCTTTCCCAGCCTTTGGAGGACCTGGGACCATAACATTGCACTTCAAGCCTTCCACATGGCTGAGTGCTTGTGGACTACTAGCCACTTTACAGTAAATGAAGTATGGAGAGATGTAAGATAACTGTACCACCACGTAGGTGGGCATGGAGGGGCTCATGGGATCATCCAGAAAATACAATTCTGGTGGAATGAACTGGGTTGCAAGATCTGGAAATGGGAATTCTCAGTTCACAGAACAGGTATGATAAAGACTTTTCTAGGCATGTCCCCGCAGTGTTGTCAATTATCAGTAGGTGTGGAGAGCGTAAAAAAAGGGTCTGTTGTGACACAAGAGATTATATAGTTCCAGCCTCTGTAAATGTTTAAGTTTGCCAAATGGTGGCTTGGGGACCTTGGTTCAGGCAGTGAGTTTTTTTCTTTTTTTCCTGTGATGGAGATATTTGTCCACTAAAAGCACAGGTGAGACCCGTAGTTTGCTTTAGGACCTACAGGCTCTCAAACAGTAATCAGAAGGTGGCCACTTTTAACCAGTAACAAGCTACCCCAGTTTTATGCCAGTGACCTAGAAATAAACATTTGGGGTCTTCTTCCAGATCACAGAACCATTCAAGTCCTCCAACCCCTTTGTTTCTGTTAAGCAGTGTGTCCAGTGTGTCCAGGCAGGCCCTCAGACCCCAAGGGACACCTGTCTGCTTTCACCAGCATCCTCATTGTGAGAGAGAGCATGAAACAGAGTGAGAGAGGATAAAGGAAAACATCAAAGTTATTGAGCACCTATCTTGGTCTACAAGTTGGTCTTGTTTTCTTATGAATAAGCAGAGAGAGACAGGAGGTTTCTTCAGAACCAAACAGACCTTTGGAATAGTCTGGGGAGCTGAAAAGCTCCTCTCCTCACTCCCTGTCTGCGGAAAGATTTGATGGAGTACAGGGGGGACTTGTGCAATTCCCTGCAGCGGTGACTCATTACAGCGACTGGTAGGTGAACTGCAGGGAGTCTGTGTCTCAGAATTAATCCATCAATGGAGGAGAGCTGATAGATAGTATGCAAATAGATGCTGTTTTCCTGCAGCCTGTCAGGAGCTGCAAGCAGCTGCATCCTCCACTTTATTCTTTCTCTATTAGGTTCTGCGAATTTCCCTGATTGCTGTTATGGCTAAATGGTATCTTAGCATAACAGAATTTGCATCTGACACAAATCTCCGTTTGGTGTCAGGAGCTATTGTAGCTTTGTAAGATTGTTCAGGATACATGCAAATCTGCTGTGAGAAGGTATGCCAAGAGTCACGGTACTGTGTAAATGTCATTTGATTCGATACTGTTTTCCAATGAAACTGTCCCTTTTGCAAAAATACTTTCAGGGAAAGCCTCTTTTAATGAAGTCTCAGAACTGACTCTCACAGCTCCAATAGCCTTCAGCATTTTCAGAAGCAAATTCACATACTAAGCAACCACTAACCAAACTAGCAGTTCATCTCATTTTGCAAATCCCCAGCAAAGTCTGCTTTAGTGCCCTTTACAATCAGCAGGAAATTTTTGCTAAGAAATCACACTGAATATCAGGGTATCAGCCCCTTTCTCTCCTTTCTATACACTCTTTCCAGCTGAGTAAGATTGATGCTTCTTTTTTGTTGTTTTAACATGCAGGTTTATTTCAGATAAGTGGTAGCAAGGTTCTCCTGTAGTTTGCTTTCCTTTTAGGCTGTGTAGTTATCTACACAGCTTCATTTAGGCTTCATTTCTCCTCCTCAATGCTTCATTTCTATATTCATACATACCTACATGCATGCATGCATGCATGTCTTTCCCTTTTTTCCTATGACCTTGCAGCATCTTCTTCCACTGGGGACCATATGACCTACATTCAGATCCCACCCAGTGAATAGCCTTGACCCTTGCTGTGCTCTTCATCTTTAAAGGCTTTTCTCTCAGATGGTTTTTTTAATTTTTGCCAGCCACCTCATAAGAGACAGAAATGAAAACCTGGGACTAAGCAGATAAATAACTGCACATCAATTAACACACAAGTGACCCTGCAGCTCCCATAGGGCTGGATGCTCAAAACCCAGCTGGTACCATGACTCAACAGCACCCTTCCCCTGAGGATTTCTGTGCTTCAGTGTAGACGCATAGCTCTCTGGCCACCACACATTCTTATTTTGGACCCCAGGTGACTCTGAGCTCAGACCTTCAGATAGACTCCAGTGGGCAATTTTCCCTGCTGTTAATAAGGCTTCTTAGATACTGCATTTAGGATCTCATATTCACAAAAAGTAAAAGAAATTGTCTCCAGGGATTTCAATGGCTCCATGAGTACCAAAACAAACCCCAGCTTCTTTAATAGCTAATCTCAGCAACTAGGAAACCTAAAAATGATTGGCATACTCATTCTGAAATGCTACAATGTCTGCTCCCCTCGCACAAATGAGATTCCATTCCAGTCAGCTACTGCATATTTATGCTCAGCCTTTCATTAACTTATTGATCATGTGATGATACACTATCCTTTGCTACCTTTGGGGAAATAAAAAAATGGGGAAAAACATGCTCTAATGGTGGGGCTATTTCGTGCTTCCTGAATATTCAGTCCAATCCTCCTGGTCTCTTTCTGTTCTCCTTTCTTCCCAAAAGCTTCATGGATCTCCAAAGACATCCCACAAGAGAGGGTGACTACCATTCCCCAGTGAGCCCCTGAGGCTGCCATTATGTGACATGTAATTATACAGCTAAATCAGGGTCAAGCGTCTCCCTTTAAGGGTAAAATATGGTATTACACTCTAAATTCCTGTACTGCAAAAACAAACAATGCCATCAATTCGTTTCCAGTCAGACCTCCACCCTCTTGGGAAAAGTATACAGAACTTTCTGGTGGGAAAGTAGTTTGGAAATACAACCTCTTTATTAAAGTGAAAGCTCTTCCTTCATTCAGCTTGTCTTTCATTAGCCACCCTGGTACACTCCAGTGAGGAATGTGGCTTGAAGAGGTACTTTGAGGTCGCAAGAGACAAGTCCCCAAGGGGTGTAGTTCACTCTCGATATGTACTCATAACTCCTGACAAGATTATGAGGTCTGATCCAAAGCTGAGTAACCACATGGCCGTTTGTAGGTAAATGTCTCTAAGAGGGTGGCTTTTTAAGGAAGGATTCCATTCCCTTGCACACAAATGAAGCATCTATGTTCTCTGTTTTCTTTGAGCTCTCTTACTGTGAATAATATCTTTCTATTTTTCACACTTCTGTTTGAAACACAGAGGGAGCAGGTGAGGAGGAAAGGAAGGTTTTTAAATTCATGTGTTTCCTTAATTCAACACTGGCATATTTTATGTGGGGTTGAGTAAAACTGCATTCATATCCATGATTCCTCTCTATCACTCATCTAAGAGGTACAGGAGGAAGAGAAGAGCTCTCTGAGTCCACCTTACAGCCACGCAATAACATACCACGGTCATGCTCTTTCTGTGATACCAGAGCAGAGCAGCCCATGACTTTCAAGCAAGCAGCTGGCTGATGAGACTCAGCAGAGCATTCTGGGAGAAAGAGTTCGCAGTGTAAATCTGGAGCAACTCCACAGAAGTTAGCAGAGTGACTCCAGATATGCTGTGGTGTCACAAAGGTCCGAAGCAGCTATTTATGATAGCAATGAAAAAGGGACCTTTTCTTTCCAGGCCTGAGTCTCTCCTGAGATGTGCCAGCTGTGTCAGTGCAGTGTGATTGCTTCCAGTGAGGTTACATTACTGCAGCTGGGAGCAAAATTTAATTCACTGGCTTCAGTGGTCATCTGAGGACAAGATTTGATGCTGTTTGTCACCTGGGTTTTGTACCAAGAGCAAATTCTGTTTTACCAGCAGCAATGGCTATTGGGCTCTATGTCTGGAGTTGCTCAGTAAAAAGAAATTGTGAATTTGTGAATTTGGTTACACCAAAAACATTCTTTCAGTATGATGCCAATCATAGTAAACATAACCACCTATCCATCAGCACAGATTTAAAAACAGATAGTCATCATTTTCATGGGCAAAACCTGAACAACATGTTTTGGATCTTCACCCTTGCAGCTGCCCAAAAGCAGACTCTGTTTTTTTGGAGCTGTTTGGGTTCCTGCTGAATTCCTTAATAGTTCCTAAACTATGCAATTTGAGAAGGAAATAGAAGATAGCCATGCTATTGAATGCATGTATTCATTTGGTATGTGAGCAGTGCCATTGCCTTCAGCAGGACTGTGCACATGAACAGGGGCAGGAGGATTGGGTCTGTTGTCTTCTACTCCATTCTCTTTGATCCTGCAAGTGTACTCTCTGCCAAGGTCGCATCAGGCTGCAAAGGCACTTTTTGCAACTCTGTATGATCTGTGTCTGTCCTTTATTTATTCAAAATGCGTTTGCCTCTACAATTTAATCTGCTGTTCTCTCCCTCCCCTTCCTCTTGGTGAAGTCTAATTACAGTTTTATTCCAGGTCCATCTGGTTGCTAACGATGCTGGACATCACTGCTGAATTCATTCTAATATTTGTTGTGTATTTTCTAGGCTGGACGCTGAATAATAATATTCTCTGAATTTGCTTTTGCTCCTGTTTCCTTCCTCCCTGTTGTAGCTAATTGCATAGTAATGTTAGCCATGGGATGATTACTCCTCCCAGTGTAGATCTGCTAAGAGTTGCCTATTTCAGGTGGCAGAATAAAGGGGGTTTTTTTCTGGTTTTGAGGGGAAGATTTCAAAGTCCACTCTGCCAGCCCCCTTCACTGGTGTGGAACCAGCTGGGCAGTGGCTTTCTCTGCTTCATCTTCCCCCCCCCCCATTTTTCCTGCCCCACACATAACGCAGTTTATAACTGTGAGTCTCAAAGAATCCTGGAGGCAGTGTTTCAGTGTTTAGAAAGACACTTTCTGCCAGTGCCTGCTCCGTGTGATGATTGAACCCACAGTAATTTTGGGTTCCTAAGCCTGGCTTCTGCAGTGCCAGTGCTGGGATTTTTAATTTTTTTTTCTTTTCTCCTTTTTGCTTTCTGCAACGCTGCCTGGGAACACAGGCTCACACTTTACCCATGACCTGACTCTCTAGCTAAGAATAGCAGTCGCAGTGCAACTTGGGTTCAGTCTCACTGGAGACATGCTACAGCTGGGAAACAGGCAGGTCAGATTAGCCCCATGCTCACAAAACCAAACACATAAAAGGAGTATGGAGGATTTTGTATGTTTGCCTCCTTTTAGGACTGCAGAACAAGGGGAAGAGGTTGGCACAGGTGTTCAGTGAGCCAAGATAGGGTTTTTTTGCTCGTGACATTGGCTTGGACAGGAAGTTTACATACAGAAGCTCACCTCCTGGGCTGAACAGGATCTTTTCCAAAAGGGTCCAGTACCCTTACGGCCCATCCAGCCAAAAAACATGCAGGATGGGGATGGCAAGCAGTGCTGATTAGCATCTCCTGAGCCCTGCTTAGAACAATGAGATGTTTGAGATAGCCCCTGAAGTAATTCTGCACAGCAAAGTGAAGGTATGGGTTTAGCACACGTTAGCAGATGTGCCATAGCTTGTCCTAGACAGCTGATGTTGCAGTGATGCTGTGGCACTGTCTTTAGCATGAGTGAGCAACAGGTCTCACTCTGAGCACATGCTAAAGCCGACTTTGCTCTCGTTCTTACCCCTTCCTGGTGGGATGCGCCAGCACACACTACATTCACACCTTCATTTTGTGGTGCAGATGTGCTTTCAGAGTAACAAAAATACCAGTCCTACTCTGTATGTAGTTTTAAGACAGGAGCTAAAGCATTAGCAATAGAAACTGTTAGGCTATTCACTGTTGTAATACTCATGGTGGCTGGGTAAAAATAAAGGTGACACCCAGTGAGGTTTAAATAGCACATCCCCAGCTCGACAGTGCCCTCTGCTCCATCGTGACGTGGCAGCCGGCTGTTCCCAGCGCCAGCACAGAGCGTTACATCTGGAACATGGACTGGTGGATTGATATGCACACTGGCAGAAGGGAAGCTGTTTTTTAGAGAACCGTATGACGCCATTCCTGTATCCTTCCCCCAGCCAAATCTAAGCCAAATGGGGAAGGGTGCTGTGTTGCTAGGAATCGGAGATGTCTGGAGGAGCTGGTCCTGCAAGCCCTACTCCTGTGAGCAGCCACGCTCAAAGCGCTCTATGTGGCTTCCCTTCACCCCCGTCCCAGAGTCGGAGGAGAGGGGTGGCTGCCCTGGGATCGCATTAGCTGGATAGGGGCTGCTCACATAAGTCGGGGATCCCAGGACTGGGCTACAGCTTGAGGCGCAACAAGTAGACTTAAGAGGAAAACTCCTTGAGGTATCAGGGCAGTAATTCTAATGGTAATTTTGAACTGTTTTTGTCTGTCTAACATTCCTTTTTAATCCCCATCCTGCCTGCCCCTTCCTTATGTAGGGTTACTTTAGTGATCCTTGGAATGTTTTTGACTTCCTCATCGTAATTGGCAGCATTATAGACGTCATTCTCAGTGAAACTAATGTGAGTATTACTCTACCCTCCCCAGGATACCACCACCTCCTCCTCCTCTGCTGTTCCTTCTCTCTTTCTCTCTTTCTTTCTCTCTCTTTTTTTTTCTGGTTTTTTTCCCTCTAGTCATGCTTTTCTTGAACTTGCCGTCGTCCTTCTCCTTCTCCCAGGGAAAAAAAAAGGAGGGGGGGAAATGCCTCCTTCTTTTTCACTTGTCATAGCTCGCCCCAAGGCTGTGACTGGTGAAAGCGCACAGAGTTTGGGGTGTGTGTGCTTTTTTTCCCTCCAAAAGGTAGACATGCTTGAGTGTAACTTTCTGACTAACCAGGCTTTTGTTAATACCCTCCATCATGTGAAACGTTACAGAGGTTTGAGCAACCAATACTGTAGAGTGGTAAGAGACTATTTAATATGCCCACGTAACCTCTTTCTTTTCTTATTTTTTTCCTCTTCTCTCCCTCTTTCATGCTTTGTTTTGTTTTGGTTTGGTTTTTTATTTTATTTTTTTTATTTTTTACTTTTTTCCCTCTTTTCTCCCTTTCCCTCTCTCTCTCCCTCCTCTCTCTCTCTCTCATTCTTTCTTTCTCTTCCTTTCTCTCTCTCTCTCTCTTTCCTTGGCTTCCCTGCCACATGCAGCACTATTTCTGTGATGCATGGAATACATTTGACGCCTTGATTGTTGTGGGTAGCATTGTTGATATAGCAATCACCGAGGTGAACGTAAGTAGCTGGCGTCTGTCCATGATCGTGCCTGCTCTAACATTCATTTGTCTTTCCCGGGTTCTTTTTTTTTTTCTCCCCCTTCCTCCTTTCTTTTGAGTTTGTTTTCAGAGGTTTTTGTTTAGTTTTGAAGCTCTTTTTTTGTTTGTTTGTTTGTTTCCTTTTTATTCTGTTTTAATTTTTGGAACGACTTAAAGGACTTTTTGACTGTTGCATCATTTTCTTCCTTTCATAATCCGCCTGGCATGAATTAAACTGTATAGCAGGAAAAGTGATGGGAAACGTGGAGTGTAAGTGAAAAAGCTATTTGTGCCATGGGAAGCTGCTAGAATAGTCCCAGGCCAGCACTTCGGTCTACCCAGTGTTATGCTTTGCTTCCCATGGCAGTTCAATACTCTCCACCCCACAGAGATCTAAAGGTCAGTTCTTTCGAGGTGGAACTGCAGGAACCAAACCAGGAATCCTCCCTGTGCCTCCTCACCCAGGCTTCCTCCAAAAGAAATAAAGACCAAATCATCTCTGTTTAGAGGAACCTGCTCCTAATGTTCAGTTTCTCATTTGAAAAAAGGTAGATAAAATAAACACAAAACAGAAAGCCCAAAGAAAAACAAAGCACCAGAGTTGCAACCCAGTTTTTTGGGTTTGCAACCCAGTTTGCTCCATCTCACAGATTCGACCAGCACAACTGACACTGATTGGGCCCACTGGTGCCCATCTCAGCAGACAGGTGAAGGACTGAATGAGCCACGGAGACTGAAATGAGCAGCTGGTGTTCAAGGAATAAATCACATCAGGCAACCTTTTTCCTCTCTTTTTTTGGAGGTGGATGGATATAGAATTACAGAATAAATAGACAAAGGACAGGCAGGAAGCACACAGATTCCCAAAAGAAAGACTACAAAGGACCCACTGGGTTTATGAGCACGGACAAGAACTGCACTGCAAAATCCAGCTTAGTGAGGCCAGGAAAGTAGAAAGATTGAAAGAAAATTGCTGTAAATATGTTAATGAAGAGCAAATCAATCATGAATTTGCAAAACGACATGGCTGTTGAATAAACATTCCAGCTTGGAATTGTTGTGTACTGTAGAGGCAATCTATCGCAAGCAGAAAAGTGACAGCATAGTTTTCACTCAGTGCTGTGTTTAGGGAAAAATGTAGGAAACATTTTGAAAAAAATCAAAATGTCTTCCTTTGAACTTTCCAAGCAAAATGTTTTCATATCTTGGTTCTAGTTTAATTTCTCTTCAACTTCATTTTTTTAAATTCTGAAACAGGGACATTTATCCAAGTTGTAATAGATTTACAATAATTAAAATGTTTTATTTGACACTAGTCTATTTTCTTTGTCTTTTGAGAGAATGGAAAATAGTTTCTAACTGAAAATGAACTTTTATTTTACATCTCTTAAATGTCCTACTTTCTGGACACAAAAAATTGTTTGCAACATTTCCCCCAGAATGTTGTAAACAATTTTGGTTACCCTTTTACTAGAGAGATATTAGGGTTGGGCTGACTTTGTAGAGGGAAGTTACAATGATCAGCAGGCTGAAGTTGTTAATTTTGAAGAATGAAATGAAAGCCTTTTTTATGCCACACTTGCCACAAGAAAACTAAATGGGGAACCTGGCAACAGCCTTCAGATTGTGGAAAAGTTCAATTCCTACCCATAGAGGCAGAACTCTACATGGTAATAGAGGAAATAAGTACAGTTAACTGGAGATTAATTATTCTAAACATCAACAAGACTTTCTTGACTGATGTATTTGAATCCATACAAAAATCTTCCAAGCAGAAAGGAGGGAAATCCTTGTGTTTTAATAAATAAATGGAGGTCTATCATAGTCAGAAACCCTGTACTGGAGGGAAAATCTAATGGATCCTTTTGAGGAAATTCACAGTAATTTCCTATAAATTAAATAACTTTTTACATCATGGTTTAGGACACTTTGATATACATCTCATTAAACTTTAGTCATCTGAGAGGAAGACAGATAGTTACCCAGGCTTCCTCTTAGAGTTAGTGGAGAGAAATGCACCCCTCCCCAGGCCAACTGGTGCCTCCCTGTACATGTCTATAACAGGGAAATGAATTGCTTTTAGGAGGTGCCCATCCAGTGACTGGAGAGTGTCTAGGGTTGTTAGGTTTGTCTAGACACCCAGATCTCGGATGCTAAATTTAAGCAGGATAAATCACATTCGTTCTCAGCATGTTGTTGAGAAGGTCACGCTGCTGCTAATTGTGCTGTGTTCAGATGTTCAGTCTCCAGGGCTATCCATACTGGCGTGCTTAATTACCACTGACAAGGCTCTCTCTCTTTTCCATTCCCTGTCTAAATTCAAGTTTGTGTCAGCCAAGGCCCAGAATCCAGTTTTTGGTTGCAGAAGTCTATGAAAAGTGAGGGTGTGCCTCTGTCCGAACAGCCATCACCTGTCTTAGTTGAGGAGGCAGCAGGAGTGGCCCTGACTCTTTTAGTTAGGGTTATAAACAGCATTTCATGATGGTCCCTCTGTTTCCTCTAAAGAATCCTTTCCTTCTATACAGTTTTTACAGATTTCTGCACACGTTTTTTTGTTACCTGGCATGTTTAAATCTTCTCTTTTTATCTAGGCAAGTCTTTTGCTACTAGTTTCTAATGTTTGTTACTAAATACTTGCACAATCTTTTGATGCACTGATAAATGAGCAGCAGCTATGGATGGAGTTTGTTCTGAAATGTTCTGAAATCCCTTTGCACTTGTAACCCTTATTGAATAAGAGAATATTTTGTATGTTGGTTTGTCCTGTCGGATTCCCTTCCTGCTAGCAGCACTTGATATGTTACATCTGTAGCAGATGGGCTTTGGAAGTAGCAGCCCATCTTGGACGGACAGTTGTCACCTTCCCAAGCAGTGTGAGGCAGTTTATCAGATACAATTCTCCCCTTCTCCTCAGGAGCTTGTTGCTTTCTTGCTGTTTGTGGGTTTGAGCAAATCCTGCCTTGTGTTTCTGTACACTGTCTTGTCTTGTTCCAAGAGACCTGGAGTCTGAAAAAGAAAGAAAAAATAAACCCTAAAATACCAATAAACTCACTAATTGGAGATGTTTAGCCTGGTCAGGTGCAGGTAAGATGTTTCTGCCCAGCTCTTTAGAAGCTGAAGAACGTTTGTGGTAGGGTCTTGGAAGGTGCTGCTCTTGGAGCTATGGGACAGTTTTCATTGTGGTCAGTTAGGGAAGATGGAGAAACCTGGAACAGGTCAGTTTGACATGTGGCCATAGACATGTAAGGCTGAAATCTCTGTGAGGTTCACCAGATGTGTGCACTCAGGGGAAGCACACCCAGCAGGTGCTGAGCTGCGATAGCTGTAGTTGCAGTGGGAACCCTGACTGACAAGCTCCACAGTGTGCGTGTAGGCATGCGCTTGCATCTATTTGTGCAGTTCCCCATGCTCTGTTTTTTCCTTTTGACAATTATTTTTGTCTCTTGAAAAGGAATTTCCCAGACCAAAACCTTCGTTAAGATATATGTGAGTGTGCATGGGTGGGTCTTTGTGTGTGCACTCCATTGGTTGTCGTTTATGTTCTTGAATGTGTTCGGATGCCTGTGTATGGGCTACAAATCCATGGGAGCGTGTACAGACATGAATCCGTGTGGAGGGGAAAGAGAGTGTGTATGCAAGCATACGTATTTCGTACATATTTGTGTTATGAATGGTTGTTGATGGAGACACATGGGTTGTTGTGTATGTATCTGAGTCTATTAACATGTTTTCTGAGCCAACGTGGCTATCTTACTGTGCAAGTTTGTTCTGCTTACGGGTGGGTGTTTATATCTGAGAGTTTCCTGTATGCAGGCATGTTCATCTGCATGCCTGTGGGTGAGCGTACACTTGCATGTCAAGCTCAGCATATTTTTGTTAGCATGGCTGTGCATTCAAAAATAGTGAGAAGGCATGTACTCATGAGGTAGGCCCCCAGGTTGCCTTCAGCATTTCTGAGTCCTTTAGGAAGCCTCCACTTAAAACACCTCCCTGGTGTGGAGATATGTCAGGTGAGAAGTCCAACTGCCTCACGTTAGGCCCACTTGCTTACTGCAACTTGGGAACATCTCCCACGTCCCCCCAACCAGCTCCAGAGACACACGGAGATGCATCTCACGCAACTGAGTAAGTGCAAAGGGCACAGGGCAGGCTAAAATCTGATGGGTTTGAAAACTTCAGAGAGTGGCACAGTTTCTGCCAAATTCACTTTTAAATTGCCTTACTTTCAAGCTGCGTTTTCAGAGCTTTGCTTCTCAGTAAGTGTTACACAACTAACTTCCTAGCCACAAAATGAAGATTTTTTCCGAAAGTTTATGGAAATATTCAGTGATTCTATTTTGGGCCGCTTTTAAGCCACTTCTTAAGTAACTAAAGAGGGAGAGGAAGACTTTTTAATCTGCTATTAAAGAAAAGACTTTCCGAGGCAGAGACCACATCTACCATGTGTCAACTCTCTTTAAGTGCTAAGACCAAGAATTACTTTTGGGGAATAAGATGAAAGATGATGTAATATACAGGTCCTGGGAGGTAGAGCCTGTGGATTGTATTCCTTGGACTTTTACTAGTTCCCTATACCTCAGTCTCCCCATCAGTAAATTGGAGATTGTTATTATTCCCTATGTTAAGAAAGCATTGTTATTAGTGTTTACAAAACACTTTAAGTTCCTTAGAAGAAAATATTAAGGTGGTAAAAATTATTACTATCTATGATAATAATAATAGGAAAGAAAATGTTATAGGACTTGAATAAAAGCCAGCAAATTTGGGATATATCATCCTAGAAGTAGCCCCAGGCACAGGCTTGCATTTCCTTCCTTTCCACATCAGCAGACACAGCCTGGAGTTGAGTGCTGTGAAGCTGACTGACAGCCTGCTGTCCCTCCTCCAGGCAAAGAAAGTTGCTCATTACTATCTGTTGTGCTGTATCAAAGGGGGAAATCAAGTTCCATTTGTGCTCTGTGCTACGGTGCCCAAAGTGATGAAAGAAAAACAGTCAGACCCTGAGTCACTGGGAAAGCTGCTAATGTAATGTCCTTCCTCTCAGTCAGAGAGAAAAGCCAACACCTCTCTGGTCCAGAGGGTCCTTTTTCCTTCACCCTTTCCCCTGCCGGTGTCAGACCAAAGATTCGCTGTGGCTGAGTCTTTGTTTGCCACCAAAGCAATGCTCACAGCAGCATCCACTGAGCTGGATGAGTCCCTGTGGCCAGCCGAGAGGTTGGCCCATCCAGCTGCAGTGGGCAGTTCACGGCGTGCAGATGTGTGAGAGTTATGGAGGCATGTTCGGGTGGGAGCATGTGTGTCTCCAGAACACTGGCGTAGGTACAGTGGGGGTGTCGTGTGTTTGATTCTGTCTGTCTTGAAAGGATGTCGGGGAGGGAGGGTTTGTGCCTACCTGTGAGCCTGCCGCCGAAGGCTTCTGCCAGTTCCTCTGAGCGTGTCTGCATGTGCGGGTACCTCTGTGTCCATCAACTGTGTCTGGGAGTGCATGAGGATGACTGAACAAAACCATCTGGACTGGTATCCATCCCACCTGTTCTACTCAGTGACCATACGTGCATGTCTGAGTGTGCCTGTGAACACTGCAGGAGGTACAGAGGAGGAGGAGGAGGTACCCGTGACAGGTACGCAATGCGATACAGCAGATGTGACGAGCCAGGGGGGTGCGCATGGATACAAGATGAGAACTATCAGGGATAGGGAATTGGTGACTTGCGGGCTTTTGTGAAATCATGGAATATTTCCCTGTGTAAGTTGCCCTCCTGTTGTAGCAGTACACATTTTCCTAAAAGCGAGCATTGTGACTGGTCTGAGGGTTGATGGAAATGGTGGCCTTTTTAATGGGAGAGGTGACAGGAGGAGAAAACAGGAATGTACAGTGTTGTGTGTGACCTGATCCATGGTGGCATCTGGAAGACATAGGACCTGGGTGCTGCAGGAAGTAGCACCCCTATGAAGAAGGTTAGAGAAACCCAAAACCCATCTTGCCGTACTCCTTCCCCTAGAAAATGTTGGTCAGGTCTGTTGTGCCCAGGCCTGCTGAGTAGTGGTTTGGCGTTTGTCTATCAGGTATCCAGGAGGGCCAAGTATTTTATATCTTGCACTTCTGAAAAGTTTTCCAAATTCTGGTAGGAAGTCAGCAGAGGGTTGCAGCTTGGTTGATTCCTGAGTAGGGGTGCAGTAAGGCCAGAGAGATACCAAAGCATTCAGCTCCCAAGAATGCTTGGAGAGCTGTGCAGTGATTTCTCCTTTAGTCTTTTTTATTTCTGAGGTAAAGCAGCTCAGGCTTAAACCAGGCACATGGGGCCTTTCCTTATAGTCATCTTGCTTTTGGTGTCAAGAGGCTTCATATGATTTGTCATGGGCTCCTGCTCCCATTTTTTGGAATATCTGACAGCTTATACCCAAGTCTCCCTCTCACCTTCTCCTGTACTTCTCCCTTTTAACCCACCCCCTGCCTTTCTTCCTTTTCTCCCTTGCTTTCCTCTCCCTCGTCTCCAGCCACACTAAACCTCACAAGTTCATTTTCACCCTCAATCAATGTGTCTGAAGGCAGAGAACCAGTGGCTTAAATCCTGCAGTCCTTATTCAGGCAGACCTGCCCCAGGGCATTTTGTCTGCGCAAGGACTGGAGCAGTCAGCCCCTGCGACACAGTCCTATACACACACCCCCCCACAATGGGAGCAAGGATCGGTGGAAGGACGACATACATCTAGCCTGCACCTCAGTTGGGACTGGCATTCATCTCTGTCGCTGCGTCTGTCTGTCTGTCTTTCTGTCTCTGCCTGTCTGGTTCTCTCCGCTTCCATGCCCTTTGCTGCTCAGATTTTGGCCGTCAGCTGCCACTGGACACAAATCTTTGCATTTCCTAGAACTTGCAAGTTCATTTACCCAAACTTTCCGGAAGGGGCAGAAAACATCTCCCTCCCTCTCTCCTTCTCTCTCTCTCTCTTTCTCAAATGCCGTCTGGGTAGCAGAGGCCTCCAAATTCCGTAGCAAAGGGCTGGAGAAGCACAGTGGCTTCTTTTGACATCTTGTGTTGTCATACCCTTACTGCTGCCATCCTAGAAGTTGTATGTAGTCCTGAGCTATCCCTGTGTGCGTGTATATGTATGTATATATGACTTGTTTTCTTTTTGGAAAAACTACTGATAAAATTGATGTGGGGGTGGATTTAGTTTGCCTTTTTTAATATCTGGTGGTGTTTTTATCGCTAGAATAATTCAGGTAACACACCACGGTGGCCCCAGCTTCTGTATGTAGGAAGCCACGTTGAAGCATGGTTGTGAGCTGTAGCAGTGGCAAATGCTAGTAAACAAGTACTTTATTTTGCCTTTGGTGACCATCAGGAGAGCTGCCTTCAACTCTTCCCCAAATTAGGCTTAGATCTATTTGAATTTGATCACCTCCCATGCTTAATCAACAATTTGAGAGCATGTTTTTCACCCTGTGTTGGTGAGAAAGAAGTATGGTAAGACTATCTGATCACAACCATGTTTGAACAGGATTATTTTGTTTTTATTTATGTATATTTTTGTCCTGAAGATGGGGCCTCTTTTTTTTCTCTTTTGGCTTAAAAATGTTGGTATTCTGAGTGCATTTCCAAAGTTCGTAATATGATTTGCCTATTGAAAGAGGTGATTTTGGTAACTGCACAACTTTTTCTGTAAGGAAGTCTATATGAAATATGGACAAACAGAAAAAAAATGTATGTATTTTTTGCAGAAAAAGGGGATAGTAAATGCAAATGACTTTTTCCTCAGTTTACCTGAGTTGAGCTGTTACTGATGACTAGCAATTTTAGCACCATAAGAAGAAAACATGTAGTTTCCATGGGGAAAATCACTTTGAAAGACTCTCCATAGTACCCATTTTTAAGGAAATACCTCAATATTGTGATTTCCACAAAACTACTTGTTATACTTGGCTTCTGACATTATTCCAGGTGCATGGAATAATCAGAACATATTTTAATGCAGGGGAGATTTAAGAGCAGCATAAAAATAAATTTGCCGTACTGGATAAATATAACCACACACATGCTAGTTAATTAAAATACGAGAAACTGAAGATAAAGAATCCAGGAGAACAAATTCTTAAAAGCTAATTGTAAAAGCAGTAAAAAGAAAGTTAGATAGCCCTATAGCTGTAAGACTTGATGCACAAACCTGTCTGGAGTCCTTCTGAGTGAAAATGTTTAGAGCTCTCTTTAAAATGGTGGGGCACAGCATCTCATTGACTGCACCAAGGAATGGATTGTGCTTCTAATTACTGCAGGCTTTCACATACCCAGAACCTCATTGGGTTTTAAGGCTTTTAGGGAAGGAGTCCTGATTTCTTATTTGACCATAAATTATTGTTACAGTAACAATAATAGCTAATAGTAGGACAACAGAGTACCACAGGCCTTGTCCTGTGTTGGTTCAATGGTAAAAGAAGTGTGCAGCAAGTACATTTCAGTACAAAGAGCTCTTTAAAAAGCTAGGTCCAGGTTTTCTGACCAGTATTTAACTTTTCTTGTCATTTTTCTATCACATCACTTTAAAAAAATGCTACAGTATTCTGGCATTAACATTTGTGATATAATACAGTTATATTTAATCTTCCTTTTAAAGCCAATATGTTTTTCCACAAAGCTAGTTAAAATGCTCAAAATAAAAAATAATTAAAAACATTAGAACCACCCAAAGCTGGTTATATATTTCATTGGCTTGCTAGCCAAGATAAATCATGCCTTTTGCCTAGCAAAAGTTTCTTTTAACTTTCCCTGAACTCTAGTAGAGATTGTACATTTATATGAGTCCACAGAAAATCTCTGATTCCTTAGAGCGTCTCTTAATATATTAATGTTAATTAACGATAGCTCCCCAAGCACCGTAAATTAGATGGTCAAAAAGGTGCCCAGGTGAGTTCTAATCCAGCTAGTTCTGTCATCTAAGGCAATTCCTTGAAGCAGGGAAAGATGTCCTCTGGCATTTAATTCTCCTTTTTCTAAGACCTACTTTGTTTAGAATGCCCAAGGAATTTTCCAGCGTCGCTGTTCTCCACACGCAGATTGCAGTAATAAAGGGTGCACAATCCCCTGTATTTCACTCATTCAGTTTTGCTGTAAAAACTTCTGTTCTTCATCCAAATTACAAGAGCTTTTAACATCGGTCTTCCAAGACCTCATTGTGTGCACCCTCTTACTGTTATGCATATTTAGAAATCTGCTAACTGGTTCCAGATTGCACTGACAGTTGCAATGAAAGCAATGAAGGTGACGGAAGAAGGGAAAACACACACAAGTATTTTACTTGTTTTCCTCTTTAACTTTCTCTTCTCCTCCATCTTCTTATCCGCGCTCACTTTCTCCAAATTTTGCTGAAATCTTGGGTAGCAGAGATCATGTCTCCCATTCCCAGGAGCACTAGGAGTAGTTTTCAGCAAGGCAGTAATTAGTTCCACTCTACCTACTGTACCAGTGATTTTTTGCTATCTGTCTTCAGCCAAGATACCATCAGTCCAGGGGAAAGGCTGTTCCCCATTGTGAAGGTTTTTGTGCCAGGCACTCGGCAGCAGTTCAGCATGGTGATGGGTACCATTTTGCAAACTCAAATGCACAGACTAACAGAAATTTTTGAGGTTCCCATTAAATAAAGACCTGATTGTGGTTTTTTTGCTGGTAGGCAAGAGAATGTGGCCTCCCAGCCAGATTTGTAATCAAAGGTAAACACATATAAACTAATTTTACCCTTTCTAATATAGTCAATATAGCACCCTGATTTAGCTCCTGCCCCGCTTCCTCTACCCTCACATGTACCAGCCAGGCGTGCATAAGGGTGGGGTTTTTTATTATTTCTCACTAGACAACTGTTTTTAAAATGGCTGTGCTCTTACCTTCCCTCACTGGTCTGTTCTTTGTGGAGACTGTCTGGCACAACATGCCAACAAAATGACTTCTGCTTCATATATCTTCCTAGACATCTGCTAAATGGGACCCATTCCCAGCTGCATCCAGATGACCTAGCTGTAGAGACTGAATTGCTGCTTATGGTCAGCTGACTGATAGCCAAAAATGTGGCTCTGGCTCTAATCGCTAGTAAAATTGACAATGTTGCAGAGTAATGGAACATCCCTGCTGGTCACATCCCAGTCATTCTCTCAAAATCTGCTTTTAAACTCGGAGATACCAGTCAGCAGTGCCGTCTGCTGAGCCTTGTCTGAGTGACTGGGAGAAAATCTGCTTCACCCAAAACCAGATCAAGTGACATCTTTTCCTAAGCTGAACAGACATGAAGGCAAAGATGCCTCAGCAGTAAAGAAACACTTGTTAATAGAAAGGCACTAAACCAAATTGATACTTAGAGCTAGGGATTTTGAGGCTCAACTGTTTGCCCAGACTTGAATATAGTATATCACACACAGTGAGCATTACATATCATCTACTATCCGTAAGACTTTTTTTAACCAAAGAATTCATCAAATCAATAATAATTTATTCTTGGAAAGAGGTGTAGAACAAAAATCTGTTGCTCAGTAGCTTTGTAACAGCTAGCTGCAGTCTCCATATGACCACCTCTAACATGCTCTGATAATGCCTGTGATTGGCATTTCCAATCCCAGAATGGCACTCAGGCTTTATTGTATCCCATATTAACATACAGAAATCCAGTATGACTCTGTAGGCTGTTTTCTTCTAGGAAACATTCTGTGTCAACATTAAACAACTTTCTAATTTAACAGGCAATGAAAAGACACAGCCTGGGAATTAAATACTAACTGCTACAAATCTCAAATTAAAATGGTCCATAAAAAACTCTCTCTTTGGGCTGCTGGTATTTCTGGCTATCCTCCCTTGAGCAGAGATTCATTACCCAAAAGTAACAGGGGCTGCTAGTTCACCTGTATCTACTGTTTCTTGCAATCCACAGTCCTGTTGCATTTGAACGAAGGTGGATGGGGTTTTCTCCTGTTTTCAATGGCATGTGCAGTTTCTTTCAGCACCTTCATCAAAGCATAAGATGGCTCATTCATCTTCACCCTGTCCCAGAGCCTTTGGGCTTGCCAAAGGAAGGATCCTGGCAACACTGCATGCAGAGGCTTTGAGCTGGTAGACTGCCTGCCTTCCTCCCTGGAAAAACCTGCTCACGATCTAGTCTCCATCTGGCTCCATTAGCCCCCAGAAGAGTTATCATGCTGAGGAATGGGTATTTTGCTGCAGACCACAGGCCTGCTTCTGACCTTAACACCACCACTGTAATTCCCCATAAATTATACAGGAGTGGCAAAGATGTTACTGAAACTTCCTTCCGGATTCACACGCTCCTGTCAACCACATCACAGTAAACCCTTCACACTGAGCTCCCAGCAAACCTCTTCACAGATGGAGCCCTACAAAGTCCAAAGGTCTCCAGCCTCCTTTCTGCTCTAGGCAGGTGAGGCTGCCCAGAGAAACCCCAGTAACACCAATACACAGAGGGCACCAAGTTTCAATCTGTTCTTTATTTTTCCTTCTTCCTTATCCTTTTCCCACACCATGGAATCCTATCAGATAATTAATAAGTAATTAATAAATACGTCTAGCAGTGCTCAAACGCTCAGTGCACTGAAGACAAGCACAGCCATGACAGAAGGAGGACGTGCTTCTGGGAGTTTGCTTAATTCCTCAAATCATCAGCCCCCAGAGAAGATGAAGCCAGTACATATTACTCCCCCTCTCAGTACTAATGGAGTATTGCAAGGTGTTGGAGACAAGGAAAGCTCCTGCCTACCTATGGCTCAGGAAATTCATCTTAGAGAAGAACTCTGCTGCCATTACCCTTTCCAAGACAGGCTGTGGGATGGTGTAAGAAATGGAAAAATCTATACCTTTTACAGCACACAACAGCATGTCTTCAAAGTAACCAAGACTGGTACGAATGCTTTGAACAGTGTCTTTCTTCTCTTTCATTTCAAGATCAAAATCAGTGGCATGGTCTTAGTACACAAGAACCTTAGCAGGCCAAGCCGTGTCAGAGACGATCTCTCTACTTGCAGCCCTCCAGAGCAGCTGTGCTTTCACAACACTGCTACAGATAAGAAGTCAAGATGATGGATTTATTTGGGTGTTTGGGATGGGAGAACCTGGATATGAAAGGAAGTGTCATTCAGAATGAGTCAAAACCAGATACAGGCTGTGCTCCTTTTGGAAAACCAGCCCCACAGGTTTCCCTCCCTCCATCCCTTCCAAACAATGAAAAAAAAAAGAAAAGAGAATAATGACCAATGTAAGAGAGAACATAAATCTTTCTAAAGAGGTGGAGGGAAAAAAAGACTGCCCTTTTCAGCACAGTGATAAATATACTGCTGGGTTTGGTGTTTAAAAGCCATATTACCTTTGCCATAGGAAAGGCAGTGAGGTACATTGGACTACTTAGGAACAGCAATGAGGAAACCACTGGCATGGCTGGTAATAGAGATGAGGAAAGCTGGAGTCCTGGGAACTCTAAATTTTCACACTTGCTCTCTCTCTGTCTTGCTCAGTGGTCTGGTCTGTTCCCAGGGTCATCCCCCTCAGTCTGCTCTGGGCTGGGACAGCCTGATTACCTCCTTTGGGAGCCCTTGCCCTGTGGATCAAGAATTGGTCAAGTGAAAAGGCAAGCTGAATGAAAAAAGTCCACTCTGTTACACATGGCTTCTAGCAGAGGTGTTCCAATCAGCAAAACCTCTCCTCAGCTGATACTCAAACTGGAAAATCCTTAAAGTCACTCCACCTGTAAAACAAAAGTAAAAGGTCCTGCACACAAATAGCCTTTCAACATTTATTTTCATGGCTCGGTTTATCTGCAGAGCCTTCCTGTCCAGATGTTCTAGGGCTTTTGTTGGCTACCTGTCCTACAAAACACAAATAATAAAACACAGGCAAGCTGCACCTGCCTCTCTGAGTCAGACCAGTACTTGTACCTGAAGATGAGCACTACATCTCTGATAGTGTTTAATATCTGCTTGTTTATTACCCCCAGGCTTGATTACCATAAGACTTGAACTCATCATTTACCCAGAGCTAATGAGAAGGATTATTAAAACATCCTGAAAATTAAGAATAATTTGCATAGACATACTTTACCAATTGTTCTGCGTTTCTGAACGTCATGGAAAAAAATAGAGCTTTCAGCTGTGTAAAAAGTGACTCTCATTAACTGTCCAGTAATTGTCAATCTAGGGTAATCTGCATAACCAAATTAAAGCAATTGACTTTCTTTATATTTACCTTAAGCACTTGGAACCATAAGATTACTGTCTGACAATTTCATGGATATATATATGAAATTAATTAATAAGCTATTCAAATTGGTATGATTTGCATACTTGAAGCTAATTAGAAAAGCAAGCTCTAGAATTTCAAAATCTTAGAATACATAGGAAATGAAGGAAAAAACCTGTCAGCTGCAGGACTCATTTGCTTTAAAAGTTACCTTGACCTTATTAACTGTATTCAAAATAGGCTTTTGTTGCATACGGATATGCTAATATTTCCCCCAGGATCTGAGATCATGTGGAATCAATGTGAAGTATAAATGCATATATATTGCATTTGTATGAGCTGGCTCTTTATGTCTATTGACCCACATGAGTTAGTGCAGGCAGAAATGTAATGGCAAATTTCATTGCAGGTGTCACATTTTTCCTAATTCCCCTTATTGCACCAAATAAAATTTTAATTCCCTAGTGCAAGAGATTTCAGTCTCTTCTGCAAAGCTGTCTGAGGATTAGCATGTTACATTGCACTGGAACAACTCAGGACTTTTTCCAGGGAAATAGCAAGGTGTTCACCATTTGCCGCAGTAAAGGCAGCATCCTAGACCTTTAGTCCCTCTTTTCCTGTAAGATGGAGCCCTTTTCTGATAGGCACCAAAACCAAACTTCAGTTTATGAAAATTATCAAAAAACCCTCTGGTGCTTCACTCAGTTTAGAGTTATAGGAAGGCTTGATTTTTTGTTTCACAAAAGCTCCTTGTAAACAAGCTCCTAAGACAAAGCTCCTAACTTTTTTCTGTTTTAAAATAGAATAAAAATTAAAAATTGCAAAATTTTCAGTAAAAGATCATTCCAACAGAAATAATTGAGGAAAATCAAAACATTTGCTTAAGTAGAAACAGTTTAGTCTAGGATTGATTTTTCATAGTTATATAACATTTCTAATTGAAATGAAAACTCAAATTGATATGTGCAAGGAGAAAATGTGAGTTTTGAATCTTACATTCCTTAAATGCCTTTTTCAAAATTGACATGTTTCTACAGAACATTTCACTTTCAGCATCAGCATTCTTCTAATGGAAAATATTTTTGTAAAAAAAAATAATTCTGGCTAGTTTTATTCAAAATATTCCCCAAAATTCTCAAAGAACTGCACACTTAATGGAAGAATGAAGATTCTGAGCAGCTTGCCTGGCTTTTTTTTTTTTTTTCCTGCTAATAATTTGATTTCCACAAAACGTAAGGTTGTGGGAATTGAGAATTATGCCATCTGCAATCCAGTAGTATTCCCTGTCAGAGGAATACCAGATACACTTCTGCCTGGTCTTATAACTTCACAGACTTTGGTGGCAGGTGGATTATCTCTAGAGTTCTGGTGATTAAAACCACACAGAGCAGTGGCAGACAGATGACTCTGGAGGGGTTGTGGTAACTCCCCAGTGTAATGGCAGGCTATTACCTGCCAGCAGCCAGGTTGATTTGAAACCCTGACTTTTTCCAGCTCTCTGCACAGACTTGTGTTACTCTGCTTCCTGAGGTCACCTCAGACTTTTGACACTACAAACACCAGAAAAAGTCTAGTGGCTTTTCTTTTATCATATCTCCATGGCACTGATAAATTCTAAATGTCTTTTTTTCCTATACCCTGGTAAATTCTTGTTCTTCTTGAAGCTCATGTCCTTGCAGATCCCATCTCAGCTTCAGCTTGTGTGTGACCCATATGTGTGAAAGAAAAATCTCCAGAACAGTAGCGCTGTTGGCTTGCAGTTGCCCTATTTGTGCCCTTTACATCCAGTCAAGATGAAAGTGGCCAAGCAGCTGAAACAGCCCTTCAGTTCTTTCTCACTCCCTGTAGCAACAAAATCAAATCACTGTTGCTCATCAGGTATCTCTTAATGAAACTGCTTTTAATTCTCCTCAAAATCTTATCTACGTTTGTACAATGAGTTCATTTCCCCAGAATGTCTCTTTCCGCCCTTCATTTTGTGTCCAAGAAGGTCACAGATGCAGTATGGCTAAAGTAGGCAGGACTCTTGGAGGACCTCTTGATACAAAGAACTTGAGCTAGAAAAGACCAATATCCTAGAACTGCAAAGGAGCTGCACAGCACTGCAGGCTCCTCAGGTGAACTCTACAGTGCAGATTCTCAGAGGCACCCTTCCTGCAATGAGTAGAAAAAAGCAAGAAGTGAACTTCTATCACCCCCTTCCTCGTGGGAGAAGGCTAACAGACCAATGGATAAGTTTCCAACAGACACGACATCTTCATGGGTAACTTTTCATTCTCCAAATGTCAACAGCAATCAAGGAAACATCTTAGCAGACATCCATCACCAACAACCAACTACTGCAAGAGCTTCATCCACAAGCCGTATTTTCCTCAGTGGAGAAATGCCATTACAGATTGTCACAAAAGGCAACATAAGCATCTGACCTTTTTTTTTTCTTGAGAAATATGAAGATACTCTGTCATATCATGGTGCCAAAGTCTCAAACACAGGTTTCCTCTCATCTCTTCAGACCTAGGGCTACCAGGCAAAACTAAAAGGCTGCCATTGTACCACTGCATTGACTGAGACAACTCTGACTAACAAGGCAACAATAACACTGTGCATTCGGATTCTTAAATGCTCCCCAGATCAAGCCAGGCCAAAGTTCTCCACAACATAAAGGTTGGATTCTGTCTTGCAAAAAGAGATTCCTCCCTACAAATGGAAGAAATCTTGTGAGAAAGTAAAAAAACTATCAGCAAGGAAGTTTTACTCCTCAAATGTTGGGAAAAAAATTTGGACTTCCTAGCAAAGACTGGATCCTCTGAAGGAGCTGAACTCATCATCTTCAGTGTGTCCTGTGGTGTAAAAAATTTACTATGATCAACCATGCTGGTAATGGGAATGCTGCCTGCCTGTACCGTCATATCAGTGGCAGTCAGGCTTCTACAACTACTGAAACATACTTACCCAGCAGGCAAGGAGCCTCCTTGGATATATTGAGTAAATATATGCTGTACAAACCTAATAGAGCTCCCCTTCAGGCATTTCTGGGTGCTGCTTCTCTGGATAGCCATTATAGTTGTCAGCAAACCAGCCAAAAACCCCAGAGAACATAAACCTCTCAACATGGTCCTCCATCTCCAGTGTTCCACATGGGATTGATATCTCTTCTCAGGATTTTTCTACTGAAACTTTCATTTGAATCTATTTATTAACACACCTTATTGTTTTCTTCCAAATCTTTATCTATCCAGAAGATATTCTAAGCCATGGAGATTTCAAGGGGCTTTGATACTACCATGACGGTACAAAGTCTTTACTCTTTTCAGCTCTGAAAAGCCAAGTCATCCCTTCTCAGAATTTCAGAATGGATTACATTACAGCATAAACACATCGTATGATATTTACTGTTAGGTATTGCCCTTGAAACATTGAAACTCGTTCTCCTGGAGTGCAAATTTTATGTTGTCCTAGCTTCCAAAGCATTCATGCTATAATCAGGATTTGGAAACCCATAAACACAACCTGTTAAAAACTATTTCCTTGACTTGATGGCAAAACCAGACACCAAGTTTGTTATGTGAGTCAGTATGGAGGTTCAGGAAACCTTGATGCTTCCTGTACCCATCTGGAGGTGGTATGTTCTTTGCAAATAGCTGCCAGTAAGCATCACTCCCACCTACCCAGGTAGAGCACGATTAGCAGGAACACAGTACTATCAGTTACCTTATTCAGTGCTGTGGTCTCTGAGATTTTAAGTATCTCTCCATTGAATAAACACGTCTTCTTTCCCAGAGACCTCCTTACCTGCAATCCTGAATTCATGATGGGCATAAGCTGTGCCTTTCACTTTTGTGCCTGTAAGGGCTTTAAGGATGCGCACAGTTCAGCAGCAGCTCGAGCAATGTGTCTGTTTAAAATGTTGGTGTTCTGGTACACATTGAACATAGTTAAAATGAGATATATATGCAGGCAACAATATTCTGAGGAGCTTTTCAGACATGCTTCAGGGATCCCTCAGTCTTTATCCTACTGAATCTTTACTTTGGCTTCTAGAACCTGCTTTTCTGTTTCTTGACCTCTTCTGCTCCTTAGCATCTCTGTTACCTTTTTTAATATGGTGACTTCAAGAGGAAAAAAAAAAAAGAAATGGCCCAAGCAGTTTAATTGCACTCATCCCCACTGAGTGTCTTTACAGAGACACAGCCTGCCTCAGATACTTCTCTTTCCACCCTTAGCCTGCAGTTTCCCTTCTACATCACTCTTAATATACCCCTGGACTTGTTTGTGATTTATACTTCACGTCCCTTTTCTCTATGATGGAAACTGCGCAGAGCATCATGTCTTGACTGATCTCACTGTTATTTTTGTTGCCCTTTCTCATTCAGTTATGTGCGTGTTACTTGTGCCCCAAATGACAAGAGCACGGTAGAATACTTGAAGTTCCTTTGCAGGTTAGACCACATGCAGGGGAAGAGATGACTGCAAGTAAAACAAAGTACAGCCAAAGCTGCCTTCTGTTACGTGGTGTAGCTTCTCCAAAAGCTCCTTCAAAGACATTAAACAGATGAGGATTTGCTTTTGTACATTGTTCCGAGATTTGTAGAAATGAAACCCTGTCCACTTCAGATGGGCATTAGGCACTGGCTTTAATTCCAAGTACCTATCACCATGCCTCCATCCCTGTGAACTAATGTGACTACTACATTCTCAGGTGCCGGGTGCCTGTCCTTGGCCTAAAATTGGAATACCCACATCACTTGCAAGGTTGAAGATTCTCAGAAAATCTAGCAATAGCTCTCTCAGCTTTATCGTTAGAAATGGCCACACTTGAAAGTCCCAATAATGGGTTCTCAGATGTCTGTGCTCAGGTCCATGTGGTGACTTTTTGGCACAGGTGGAAAATAGTAGGATTTGGCTCCTCTCTGAAACATTTGTGGATATTAGAAAATCTATTCAGCAACGTGCAGCTGCAGGTTGATTTCCTCCTCATATACTAACACACAAAATACTGTATGCACAAGCATATCAAGAAGCTCAGCCCACAGTGCTACAGTGGTATTTGTACAAATACCACCTGCCAGTGTTAACAGAAACTTTCCTGTGATGCTTTTGAGCCTTTACTGTAGGTAGCAATATAATTCGCTACATATTTGACCCCTTCTTAAAACACAGGCCAGTTAGCTCAGGGAATAAGAGAGGAGTAAGTCAACCTCTACTTCACTTTCTTAGCAGTGCCAAAGATACTCAGCACCTTTGGTTTCTAGTTTTCCAACGTGATGCCAACTCCTCCAAGTTGAGCATCCCATATCAATATGGCCTTATATAGTCATATATGGATATGCCTTATATAGTCATATCCTTTTATACAGATTTTTTTACTCTGTTACATTACTATTATCTGCACTTTCTGATGAAATACTAACAATATCAAAATGACAATTAAGATATAATATTCCACAGTAACTTACAAGGCTTCTTCAGACAGTCAGTCACAGATGCACCAACATTGTCAGCCAGGAAGGATGGAGAATCCTGAAAGGTGCTGAAAATTTTTGGGCTTCCTTCAGTTAGTTTGAAGGGGCTTTGTACCTTCTACCAGGAATGCAGCAACTAGCAGAATTAGGTCCTTCTATTGTTAGAAAAGGTGATTTGCAAAACTAGAAAGAGGAAGGGGGATGGGACAGAAAAACTCTTCGCTGGAAAGGAGATGTTTGCCCAGCAACCCAAAATCAAAATCTATGCCTGGTCTGCAAGAAATGTCTCTATGGGCACCACTCTTTTATTTGGTATTCAAGCCAACTTTTGCCTTTACGTGATCTGAAAAGAAAACACAAGAGCAAACATGTGAAAGAGGAGGATAAACGCAATGAAAGCTGACACTACCAAACCAATGAGTTAACCCAAAAGACTATTATATGATTAGGTGTACCTTGGGTTTTTAATTGTTCTCATTTGCCTGTATCACCAAATAGGCTGTGCATCCAAACTACAGTTTTTATTTAGGTAATACAACGCCAGTTTCGTTACTGCAGTGACCTTGGAGAGCAGGAGCACACTGCAGGAGTCCTCCATGGCACTAGAGGTGAATTGGCAGAAGAAGAAATGCATCAGTTTCAGCTTTGCTAATGTAGTCACAGGAAGTAATGACAGAGAGGTTTGGCACATGGGACATATGGTAGAGGTTAGGCCTGAAGGATTATGTCACTATTGAACTGAAGGACTCCCGATAAAGCTTGTTTTATTTAATTTTCAATTCTGCTTCTTACACCTAAGGGTATTTGCAGCCTTGGGTGTTTTTTAGAATCGCTCTCAGTATTGGAAATGGCCCCAGAAGTTAATCCAGGAATGTCAGGCAGAGTGCTTGCAGCAACTAGACTCTTCCAGGCACAACCAGGGCTCAGCTCAGCTCAGCTTAGCCTCCAAGGACACATCCATTGGGTCCCTGGAGCTTTGCTGTGAGGTTGGTGAAGGTACAGCAAGCTAACCAGCTTTACCAACCCATTTTCCACAGCTAGCAGTGGGTGTTGTAGGGTTGCCAAGAGCTGATTAGACTGTCCCAACCCATTGTCTTAGTAACAACGTTATCACCCAGAACTATGTGTAAGGGAATGGGGATATATAAATAGAAGGTGTTGCTTTAGCACTGGGATATTACAGGTGTACAAATCAGACTGATGCACTAGAAGCTGGCTGGTCCCTGTGCAGACATGGCCTGGATCTGAACTGGGGAGCTAAATCTGCCCCTGTATTGAACTTGATAGTAGTGATACAAGAAACATTTTAACAATATCAGTACCTCCACTGCCTAGATGCCAGGATGTCTAGCACTCAGGAGATACTGGGTGCAATTCACATGTGGTGGTAGTGGATACAGCTTACATCAAATTCAATGGGAGTTGTACCTACTTCTGCAACGGCCAGCTTTGATCCTGGGCATCCTAGGGAATAAGCCCAGCCTCTTGTGCATTTCTTTCAAACTCCCTTTTGCCCTCTTCTGCCATTTTGTTGCTCCTGTGTTAGCCAAGACCTAGTTTACTAGGGCTCTTGATTGGAGACTTATTACAGCTTATTTCTGTCTGCCTTTCTTTAAAGCCAGCTGAACATACCCAATGCTCTTCCTCTATGGTAAGACCAAAAATACAGACCACCCTCCCAGCTTCTGTGACACTCTTTCTAACACACTCCTTTATTCTCTTCCCCGTGATCACGAGTTCTCTCTCCAAGCCCAGCCTAGTTATTTGTGCATGAAGCTGCCATGTTGTGTATTGGTGTGAGTCTGGTGTTCACATGAGCTGTGAATATGCTGCACATGTGTATTTCTTGTGCATCCTGAGCTTTCCTTTGGTCAAGTTAACTGTTGTTCTGCCTTCTAATGACTCACCAAGAGAGAACTAGACCTGGTAAGATTTCTTGTTAGCAACAAACTATGTCATTATCAATGTGATGCTGAATGAGTTTGCAATGTGTCTTCACGTCCAAGCCTCCAGACTAGAAAGGATTGGGACTCTGAAGTTCCTCTTCAATGAGGTGATTCACTGTAACATTTGAGTTCATACTTTGCACAAAAAAGAGTAAGTCGTGCAATGGTGCACACAAACTCTGCTGCCTTGGAGTACAAAGCAGTTCCCACACCACCCTAACAGAGTTGCAGTGAGTCCAGTCTCTTGATTGCCACTTTGCAGAACCTCCCTCCTCTGGCAAACCTTCAAAAAGCTGGATAAAAGCCAGGAGAAAGCAAGCAAGGCTACTCAAGCACTGGCTAATCTGTAGCCACCTAGTCTTAAAATGACTGTAATCTCCTGAGACATCACTGAGTGTTTTTGGCTAAGTGGTCTGATGCCAGTAAGTTGCAGATTTGCATCAGGGAGGAATTTGTTCTATTTTATCCACTGCTTAGACTTTGCCTACTCCAGGACCCTAGGAGGACAGGGATAATTTTCTGCCTCCAGCAGCTGCCTCCTCTCAGCAAGGAAAGCCAAAGGAATGCTAAAACCTCTGTCCAGGCCCATGTCCCAACTTGCTGCCATCCAAAGGGCCAAGCTGGCAAGAGCAGCAGCAGGTAGAATAAGTAAACAATTTCTTTTTTTTTTTTTTTTGTCACAACCACAGCAGTACTGCTGCCCACACAACTTTTAAATTTGGACCTCATCTCTCTTTTAGGTGGTATTGGAGTTTAGCTTCTTAGAGAAAGTGGAAGGGAGGCCATATGAATTCTGTAGGATTAGGAGAGGTGTGTGACCTTATAGTTATCCCTCTGGGACCATAGTGCTGAGAGTATTGAATGCCATGATTTTTGATTTCTTGGAGGCCACATTCCCTCCTTCCCCTCAGAGCAATTCTCTCTGATTCACTGAAGCCCTTAGCCTGTTGTCCAAGTCAGAAAATGAGAATGATATGAGATATAGGGAGTGCTCAGGCTTTTCCTTGACACAGCCTGTTCCTCTAATCTTTTTCACCCAGTTACTGCACGGGCAGCAAGCGTCAGCCTTTGCTGCAGACTGGAGGAAGCTACCCAAAATATCCACCGGTGATTCACCACAGATAGACAGACAAACTGCAGCTGGGGTGCAATCCTGAACTATTGCACATAGCGCTGCGCTTTCTGTGCAAGCGGGGCTCACACACACTAGCAAGCAGCTATGGCCCCTGTGTGCCCCCACGGCTGCACAGCAGGAGCTGGGGCACGGACCCAGCCGGGGGCCGACAGAGCTGAGTGCCAGTCGGCTCATCCTGGCTTGGAAACAGGAGCACACACAGCGCACAGGTACATGTCCTTGTCTGGACATTTAATCCCAGAAATGTACATCCAGGCGGTTCCCGGGCCTTGGGTTTTATCAGGAGCAGACAGACAAGGAGCTGCTGTTTTCGCTGCCCGGTGACAGGAAATCCAAAGGGTCTGTTCTCTCTTGGTTTACACAGTGGTGAGTAGTTAACAGCAGGGGTGATCTGCACTGTTTCTTCCTCCTAAATGTTGCTCTTTCGGTGGTGTTCAGACTCAAGCTGCAGTCTTTGCAGCCTGGGTGGGGACAGAGGGGGTTTCTGTGCACTTTGCTCCACGGCAGGTCAAGTGGCAGGGTGACAGTGTTATCTCCCCCTGTGACAGGAGGTCACGTTCCCACAGTGCTGCTAGTGGAAGCCACCAGCTCCGCAGGCTTCGCACAGTATTTTAGGGGGTTAACGAACGGGGAAACATGGCATTTTCTGTGCCTCACCTCCCCTTGCGCTAGGCAGCGGGTCCTCTGCTGAGGCCCAGGTGAGCCTGCCTCTGCAGCGGTGCTCAGGCGGCCATGGCCTTCACACATGTGAAGGCTGAGGAACGTCAGAGCTGGTTACAGGCCCAGGGGAAAATGCTTAGGGACAAAGCAGATGCTGTGAGAAAAAAACAGGCCAGAAGAAAGACTATTTTAAAATGCTGCACGCTTGAACAGTAGCAGTGAAGCCAAAATAAAATGTTTTTTTTAAAAAAAAAAAAAGTCAGTGCGCAGACTGTGGGAAGTACAAAGGGGTCATGAGAAATGCGAAAGGCCCGAACGCAGAGCAGCGGGAGTGAGCGACCACGGCCCAGCCCCCAGAAGCATGGCCACAGCGGCGCAGGGCCGGCGAGGCTGCCAGCGGTGCCAGTGACGCCAGCAGCTGGGCCGGGGCAGCGCACGCTGTGGCCCCGCGGGGTTTCGCACCCCAGAGCAGACCTGGGACTTGCGACTGTTTCCCAGCAGAGCAAGCGGCACGTGGCTGATGCCCAGCGCCAGATTCACCAGAACTGCTGGCTGAGGCACTTGCTGGGGTAAAACATCCCAGACCAAAAGAGAAAGTATCTTTCTCCTCCAGTACAATGTCAAAGGAGAATTGCATCTTTCCAATGTGAGGAGGAGATGTAATGGAGGGGTTTATAGCATAACATATCCCTAATCCCCAAAAGTCCAGGCAACCTGAAGGGAGAGGCTGATGGCCTTGAGAGCCCCCGTAGAGTAGCCTCACCACCATGGGAGAGAGGGCAGGCTTGACCGGCCTCAGCCCGTCCCTGGGGTGCCGGGGCCGTGCAAGCCCAGGCAGCAGTACCAGGACAAGAAACAGTGCAGTGAGCTCTCGATGTAGCGTCCTCTGTGGCCCAGGGCCCCTGTTCCTCTCGTGCTGTTGTAACTCCTGCCTCTGTGCCAATGGCTTCCAGAACGCAGAGGAAAACTCTCGCATCTCAATCACCTTCTTCCGACTCTTCCGCGTGATGCGTCTCGTGAAGCTCCTGAGCCGAGGGGAGGGCATCCGGACACTGCTTTGGACCTTCATCAAGTCCTTCCAGGTATTCCTTCACTTATCTCTAAGTAAGACCTAACACTTTTTTTTTTCCCTTGGTGGCCCCTCAGGGAGGGGTTTCACCCAAGTGCCTGAGCTCAAAGGCAGCTAGTCAGAGCTGTGCGCACCAGTGACAAGTGGCACGAATGAGACTCAAGTAAATGGGGATTGCAGGGGATGACTGCCTGGCTATGAGTTTCATCGTTAAAGCATGAGTAATTGCTTGAGACCTTCCTGAACAGCCTTGATAGTTCAGTTCAACTCAATTACCGCCTGTCTTCAATCTCGTCTTTTTTTTTTTTTTTCCTATGCTAGCTGTATTTTATATCTGTTGCTTTAAGCAAAATACACAGCTATGGGGAAGGCCTGGGTCTCAATTAAGTTTGCGTTAAGCCTTGTTTTGAGGATTTCCAGTGAGTATTAGAGGTGTGTGGCCCCCATGCTTTCATCCAGGAAGAATTTCACCTTTTTGGCCCCACACCTTTGGCCTTGGTAATGATGCCAAGTTATTAAATTGCTGCTGCTTTTGCCCTGGAGGCAGGTTGCATTTCAGTGGTAGGTAAAGTACCAGAGTAGACAGAGGAAAGCGAAGGAGACCAGACTAGATAAGAATCATCATCTCTGGGGGAAAACAAACACCAAGAGAGAGCTATTTGCTAGAAAAACTGCTTCCAAACCAGCCCTTAACCTAATCATGTATAGAAAACTGGTAGTTAGAGATGAAGCATGGCATATTCGTGCATTTTACAAGTACTTGACCTGGATTTACTGGGCTAGCACAACCTGGATGTCAGCTGGGGTAGGTCCAGAGGACACATCAGGGAAAGACAGCACAGGAATGCAAATGGTGGTCTAAACATGAGAAAAGATGCAGGACACACCAATGGTCAAAAGCATGAAAGAGTAACTTGTACAACACACAAGTCTTGAAACAGCAACCACATATCCCTCAGACTGAGGCTTTAAATGGTCGATAGCATTTGTATTGACTCAAATGGGAAAGAAGCTGATCCACGCTTTAAAACTTAAACCTCACCAGCTACAACACAAGCTGGGACCAAAGCCTGCAGTGCTGTGGATCACCACGACTTCTGTCTCCGTCAGCAGAAGTAGCACATGTGTACACCAGGGATCAGTCTGGACCGTTTCCAGTGCAGCTCTCAGGTGGTCTCGGTAGCCAGACCACCAGGTTCATGCAAAGGACTCTCATTTTGCCCACTCCTTGACTGCCAGAGGATCTAATATGGCACAGCAGTTTTCTGACACATCCATACCACAAGCAACATTTTCCATTGCTTACACGGTTGCTAAATTCCAGGTTGTTATTTGAGCGGCTCCAGTGGGAACCATTTTGTCTGCGTGCATAGGAATGAGATTCCCTTGGCACAGCTTGGCCATCCCTGATGCAGGGGACAGTCACACTTTCCAGTTCCTGCTTCTCCTCCCCTTGCCCCTGTGCCCCTCCAGCCTCTTTAGCAATAGCTCACTCTTATCCTGAGCTGAGCTTGCCACAGCTCTTGGCTGGAGAGGATGAGATGGATGGGAAAGGGAGTGCCTGGTACTTCCCTCCAGTGACCTTCAGACCTCTTTGATTGGAGCGTCACTTTTAGGCAAGGTTGTAGGGTGATGGGAGAAAGTATCAAGGGAGGTATCTTCCACAGCAGATGGAAGAAAAAAAAAAAAAAAGGCACTGCAAGCAAGCGCCTTTTCCCTTGAAAGCCTTTAGCCATTTATAACATGGTATTCTCTGCTCAGAGCTCCTCCTCTTGCAGCTACTGGGAGGCTCCTTTGGTAGCTAAGAATAGCCTCTGTGCAGAGCTCTTAACTCAGCTACTCCCACTGTCAAAACCTGGGATCCCTGCAGACTTTGTCTGGCACAGGCTCTTCTTTGTGTCCCCACATGCTTCCAGGAAGTGTCTCTGCTCACACAGAGCAGCCTAATAAGCAATGAACTTGTGCTGGAGTTCAGAGCCCATCGTAACTACCATGTGCCCTGCGAATGGCACACAGTACTTACATACAAGTTGGGGCACCGGTCAGAGGAGTGCGTGGTGGGAAAATGCTCAGCGAGGTTTCCGCCTGCAGAGATAGCAACAGAGCCCAGGCTGGAGAGTGGGAGGAGTAGGAAGTGAGAGGGGTGCTGAGGGCAAGGCAAGGCCGTGGGAATCACAAGGACAAAGTGGTAAAGCCAGGGAAGGACGGAGACGGAGGAGGACAGAGCCAGAGAGTGGAATATGGGAGGTGGGGAGCTGAAGGAGCTGTGGGGAATAAGGGGCAGAGATGAGTAGGAAGGTGCATCAGTGGAGAGGAGTGGACTGAGCAGAAGAACATGGAAAGAAAGTGGAGGGCCAGATGGCCAGGAGAGAAGACACTTTTCCCATCTCCATTTGAAAGATAGAAGAACTGGTAAGGTTATGCACCTCTGGTCCTGTCTGGACACTATCCCAGGAGCTCTTCTTAGGTCTTGTGTGTATCAAGTCCCAACTAGATCATCACAAAATGTTTGGAGCCCAGTTCTGAGCTGATGTATCTCCACTGACATTGCGGGGTAACCATACAGATTTGTCTGAGCCCATAAAACACAGAGGAATCTGCCCCTGAGCCTCAAGATGATGATTACAGACACTGTTTAAAGGTTTGAATTTTTGCCATTTTAATATTCATATCTCTTTGAGATGATTTCTGCAGATCTTAGTCAAATCTCCATAGTGGTCAGTGAAAATTTTTCCTAGATTCTTCCTGTAGTATTTATCCCTGTTGAATTTGGGGATAAACTTAAAATGTGTAATTAATCTTATATTTAAAAAATAATAATGTTGTAGGCTTTTTATAGGCTGTGAAGTGGGGTGTTCAAAATCCAGATCAGGGACTGTACTCACATTTTCAGGATGAATGTGTCGGCCCATTGCCCCTGAAGTAATGTCTTGAAATCTCTGGTCTAAGCTCTATATATTTCAAAAGCAACAGAGTAGAAAATTCCTCCTCAAAAGCATGAGCCTGTGAGGTCCAGAGCTGTGCCCTTGATTCCTGCTAGTGGCAGAGGAAACCGATAGCACTCAACACTGCTGATTGCACTGGCCTCTTCCTTACGAGGCAGCTCTGCATATCAGGGCTCTGCATTTCCTCTTCAGCAGCTGATCACAGACACTTAGTGCATTGCAGACACCACCATCATAGACACCTAACACTGAACAGGGAACAAAGCTGATGCTGCTTTAGGTACTTAGGATGGTACCAGCCATTGTAGTAGAAGCCTTGAATTTGGATCTCGGCAGCTGTTGCGGTTTTGATTTCACCAGACTGGATCCAGAAAAAAATCACATTGCCACTAGTGCCAGAATAACACTGGTTATGAGAGTTTCCTTCTCTTGGTAAGCAGCTGTAGCCACTGTTTTTGCCCTCACTTTCCTCACTCCGTCAAGGGCAGGACTGACTTGAAGGCAGCAGAGCTACACCATCAGGAGTGGGAGCAGAGTCAGAGCCTGCCTGAGCTGGGTGGCAGCAGGGTGGTGGCGGGGAGGGCAAGCAAATGTGGGCCTGTAGAGGCATCTAGTGGCCACCTGGCCAAATTACAGACTCCACGTTTGGGGCCAGCCTCTGCCCAGTTTCCCAAAGCCAGGAGCATGAAGCAGGCTCCAGTGTGCCGGGCTCGGTAGAGACACAGTGCTCTCTTTTTTTTCCTTCATTTCTAGGCTCTCCCCTATGTGGCTCTTTTAATAGTGATGTTGTTCTTCATCTACGCCGTGATCGGGATGCAGGTAAGTGATGCTAAAGAGCTCAACTGTGTCTGTCTTCTCCTGTTAGAGTTTTGGGAACTGACTTATAAAGCAACTAGATCAATGTGTGGTTGTAGGGGCTTACAAGAATGTTTTTACCCAGTAAGGTAAGATGGCAGCTAACTTTGGTTGGAAAACATTGTCTACCTATGCACTTCCAACAGGAGCACAACACACTCCAGAAAACAAAACAAAACAAAACAAAACAAAAAAACCAATCAATTTAATGGCAGAATGCAATAAGCAAACAGTAAAAGGACCTGCCCTCCACACTCTTAAAGGAATACCCAGCAGTGGTAGCAAAGGAGATTTACACCCTCGCTCATTGGTTCAAAATAGTTCAGTGGGCTTATGGCCGTGCTGCACTGAACAAACCCAATTTTTCTCTCGCATTGCTTTCACACTGGCATAACTTCCACTGACTTGTAAAGAGCAGCTTTTGGTTTACACCCGTGAAGGTAAATATGGGATCAGACCCAACGTACCAACACTCTGTGTTTGTGCCAGTTCTTCAGGAAGCTGCATCAATACAATATCCTATTCAGTTTGCAAAACGAACTTGGAACCGGCCTGAGCATTCATCTGTGCAAGGAACTGATGTTGCATACAGACCATTGAAGAAAGCATGTGATATAGGCATAGTCTGTGACAGTCCCAGCCTCATTTGCTGTGCTGCTTTTCGAACTGGGCTTCACTTTCCACTTTGGTGTTAATCAAAGATTTCAGACAAGTCAGCCATCTGGGACCAGAGACCAAAGTATGGAAAGGCATGGCATAATTGCATCCAGAGGTTTTCAAACATGACAGGCTTCTTGGTTTCACAATGCCGACAGAATCTGTAACAAAATTCATCTGACCTCTGTGACCTTGTTTTCATTTGTTCCCTGTTATTATAATCACATCTTTTGACAGACTCCATCTACCCTCCCCAGTTTGAAAAATAAAACTAATCTTTTCTTGAATTATCACAGGCTACCTCAGTTGCCCCCAGTAATTACAGCTGTCATTTAGTCTACTAGGCTCATACTGTAAACTTGTTTTGCCTTTAATACCTAACTAGTTCAAATGGCCAAGGTCTTACAGGATTACCTGTGCTATACAGAAAAATCACTTGAGAGTATTACACTAGTGTTATGTAGCTACACAAAGCATTAAAAATGGCTTCCAAACACCCATGCAGATGGGGTCTACAATGACTGGGGCACTGCCAGGTCTAGATATTTTATTCCATAATTCTATTCCATTTTCTGTCAGCTAGTTCTAAGTTGGCTATTTAATCCTTGGCTTACGTTCAAGCCTCTGTTTTAATCATCTCAGCAGCCTGAAGATCATACATCTGTCTTTCACATTGATCTAGATTACTAGATTGCTTCCTGCCCTCCTGTCTTCCAATGAGAAAACCAACTTTTCTCATCTTCCCTCTTTGCTTAGAGCCCACAGATCTGTTATCATCACTTTTTGTCCAAATGGCATCTCAGAGATTTTGTGTGCTGCTCTCTTGAACCTGCTGACACATAGAGTTCCCTTACACATAGGGACACATAGGATGGAAAATCCTTCCTCACTTTATTAAGCCTCTACCTTGACAGACTAGATGTACCAGAGCTGATAAAAATATAAGAATTTCCCACATAAAGGAGACCTACCACTTTATCTCAGCTACTGCCCTGACTTGGAGCGTAACAACATTCAAGCCTTGCTACCTAATGTGCCCAAGTGGAAAAATCCAAATTGATGCTGATGGATGAAGCCACTCGTATCATGGCCCAGGAAGCACAGACTGGAGACGCCAGGAGAAAGGAACCTCTGCCTGCAGCTCCTCATAGGTGCCTAATGCAAGGCACCCGCAGTAGCTGCTGCTGGTGCATCGTGTGTGAGGGAAGTCGCAGGGTTGAAAGGAAACTCAGACTTCCAGCCTGGGAAGTTCCCTTCCTTACGCTTGCCTGAAATGAAAAATATGGGCTGCCTCAGCACAAACTGCCTCTGAGCATTTAATCTGTCCTCCTGCTCCTCCTCAGTGCAGCTGGGGCTGTCACTGCCACCCGCAGTGTGGGGGCGGTCGGGACTGGGGAAGGCCCACACGTCCATGAGGAACCCCTGCAGAAAGCCTGCCATGTACAGACCCTCCCTCATCTGGCATGGCCTCCCCGCCATTGTCCCTGTGCTTCTCTCCACGTTGTTGTTTCTTTTGGGGTGTTAATTATCAGTGACATTTGCTTGAAAAGAAGCTCCATGTTCTCTCAAAGCTGCTCTGTTCCTGCTGCTCATTTTGGCTATGAGATTACAGCTCTCAGTCCTTGAGATCCCTGTCATGTTGCTATCAATGGGGAATAAATAGTCCTGACTGACTATTCTGTGCAGAGACCTTTCTGCCAGGCAAGGTTTGTTAAATTCTCAGTCCCGGTGCCCAAAAGTACCAAAGCTATATAAGACTTTTTCAAAAAACCCTGAAACTCTCCTGCACTGGGGATTTCACATCCGAGGGCAGGCCCCTAGAAAGGTTTGCTGATGGTTGCAGGCTTCATGCTATGGCTGGATGAACTCGTTGGTGCAGCAACGGTTGGTTGGGCATAGAAGAAAGCTGGAAGCCGTCCTTGTCTGGGAAAATCTAGTCATCATCTTCACACTGCTGCATTTCAGGGGGGCACTGAAACACCTGCTGGTGACAAGCATGGCTACTAGAAGGGCAAGCATTTGGACAATCTCCAGATCCAAGGCAACGTACTTTACATTGTTTTGGGAAGATCCAAGGCATCCCACAGAGCTGGAAGCTCAAGGCTTTGCAGCTGCTGGTCTTTTGCTATCATTTCTTCCTGGTGAAGACAGAGAAGCAATGAAGGAAGGAGCCTTTTCTTCTGTGTTATTGATTTCTTTCAGCTGGACCCCCTCCCCATATGAGTGCCTGTTAAAATAAGGCCCCATATCACATATTCATAGTGTATGAAATAAGGAAGGATGTCTTGTTTTAACAAAAGATGCCTCTTGTTACAATATAAGTGCTTTTCTGGTGATAAAGCACAAGCAAGGGAAGCAACAGCAAATATGAAAGACCTGTGGAAACGATTTTTTAAGAGAAGAGCAGATTCTGTTAAGTATCAGTGTCAGGGTGAGGCCAAGAGCTACAGGTGACAAGAGGTTTGGGGATTTTGCAGGGCTAACCTGAAAAGACCTCTGCTCTCTGCCAGGTGTTTGGTAAAATTGCGCTGAACGATACCACAGAAATCAACCGCAACAACAACTTCCAGACCTTCCCCCAGGCAGTGCTGCTGCTTTTCAGGTGGGTGTCTGACAGCTCTGGATTGTGTCAGTCTGGGAGCACGATTCCTCTGCTCTTGGGCACAGCTTATCTCCTTCTACTGTGTCATGCTCGCGAGGTGAGTAGAAACATGTTGTCCCTTAGCGGGGGAGCCTAGAAGTTGTGTCAGATGAAATGACCAGTCCATTAAGCTTTGTATCCTGCCAGCTGACACTGGCCAACACTCAGTGCTGGGGAGGGAGGCAAGTCCTCCTACTCAGAAGGAAGGTAGCCAGTTTTCAGTGCTCTCAAATGTTGATATGCACCACAAACTCCTTTCTTTCAAATCAAGCCAGTATGACTTCCAGCTTATTTTATCAGGGAAAGGGACATGAACTCCTACTCATGCTTTGTCATGGCCATGCCCAGCTCAGCTTAGCACATCACCCTGCTCCAGCTGTGGCCAGGTATGCCGGGGCCAGGGAAGGGTGCTGAAGGGGTGGGGAGCTGGCACAAATTCAACACTCTCCGCTTGTTTTCAAGGAGTTTTTTCATACAATCCATAGCCATGTCACACACATCTCGATGACTCTGGCTGGTTGGAACATGACAGCCCCATACCCAGACTAGGGAAAGCTAGTAAGGAACAACACGTTGATGATGGCAACAAAGCCAAAAAGAGGAGCAGGCTATGCCAGTGTATGTCAAAGCCTGGCCATCAGCCTAACTTGCTCTTAATTGACCTCAGTGGCAAAATTCCCATTAATGTTCATGGGATCAGGACCAGGTTGCTAATGTGCCAGTCTCTCTCACATCAAAAGTCACTGCTGTCTTCCCTTGCCCTTTGCCATGCCCAGGTGTGCCACTGGTGAGGCATGGCAGGAAATCATGCTGGCATGTCTCCCAGACAAGAAGTGCGACCCAGAGTCGGAGCCAGCCAACTCCACCGAAGCCGATCACTCCTGTGGCAGCAGCTTTGCCGTCTTCTATTTCATCAGCTTCTACATGCTCTGTGCCTTCCTGGTGAGTCCGCCCCAGCACCAAAAGCTGCCCTCTGTCAGACTGAGCCGCTACCTCCCCAGATATCAGCCCTGCACAGCAGAAGAATGATCTCAGAGAGGGGAAATCTCCCCATGGGGTCTTTCCCAGCAGCACCCTTTCAGTGACAACACTCCCTTGGTCACTGCCGTTCCTGCCTCCCTCCAGCTCTGGAGGATGCTCTCCTTCCAATTCCAATCCTTTGTGCACAGCAAAGGAGTGCTCTTCTCCCCCCCCCCCCGAGAAAACCAAATTAGTGTGTTGTGGGCTGTGCTGAGGCTAGCAACGCCTCAGCCACACTTCCCACCTTCCCTCCTACCTTCCTTCTGGCTGCTGAGCAGGTTTTTCCTCCCCTGCCAGCAGCAATGACTGTGAGAATACACATATCCCACTTGCATCTGTTCCGTGTTGGCAATGCGGCATTGCTCAGAGTGACAGCACATGCTCTGCAGCTGGCATCAGTGCGCAAAACTCTCCCAGTGAACAGCAGCAACATTTTAAAAGTTTTGGTCTTTGGCCAGAAGAAAGGGCTTTTATCTCAGCCCCACTGCCGGTAGAGGATAAATCCCAGGTTCTCCCACCACTACCCCATTCTGCTGGGCAAAGACACAGGTAAATAAAAAGACACAGGTAAATAAAAAGCCATCACAGCATGTCTAAGCATTCAGCAAACTTCGGCCTCATCCATTCAGTAGGGAAGAGAAAAATGTGGCCAGCTGAGAATATCCTGCCTCTGGGATCTTCCCATTTAAACTGGGGGGTGGCATGGAGGAACAGAGAACCCGCCCCCAACAGCTTCCTAGTTTTGTGAGTCCAAATCCAGACCTTAAATGGAGAACCTGGTAAAGTCTACTGTTACCTGCCTCATCCATCAAGTCATCTCTGTCCTTGTTTGCAGATCATCAATCTTTTTGTAGCTGTTATAATGGATAACTTTGATTACCTGACGAGGGACTGGTCCATTTTAGGACCACACCACCTGGATGAGTTTAAAAGGATCTGGGCAGAGTATGACCCTGAAGCCAAGTAAGTAACCCAGCCCGGATATCAGAGCTCTTCGGGAGAACAGGCCCGTTATTTTCTGTTCTCTAGACCCAGTGCAGTAAGTGCCATGTTCCTCCTGCAGGAACACTTTTTTTCTGCAAAAATCCTAAAAGAGATACCTCCACAAGGTATTGCTGGTGAATCCATAAGCCAGCAGTGAAAGGATACGCACAAAAATCTCAGCATTTAGGCTGCACTGTTACCTGGCAGGACATTGCTTCACTTTCAGTCAGGGGGAGATATAGACTGTTTAGGGAGGGGCAGCAGGAGATTGAGCAAAGGAGGTTAGAGGGTTGGTTTATTGTTGCCTGTGTTTGGGATATTGAGCTATGACTCTCCTATTTGACTTTCTACTCACAGTAGAACTGCTGTGCTCAAATCTCCGTTTTGCCGTATGTCGTATAGGCCCATCACAACCTGTACCTTCACATGGCTGCATTACGTTGTCTGCAGGGTTATTCACATCAGCAGACTTGCAGGGATTTAAAGTTACACAAGAACAACTCACACAAGGGCTTAACTGACATTCATTATTATATGCTCTGTTTGACACATGCTTAGGCTTAAAGTGCATTTAGATCCCTGTGGCATTACAGTACAGTTGACAATTGTAATTGCAAAGCCCCCTTCATAATGCAAAAACTGTGGAAAGAGATCTTGGCGTAAACTAAAAGCAGATCTCTTTAGGAGACATAGTGTCAAGACTAATTTGGGCTCAGGTTCTGCAATATGTGAGGCCATGTCACGTTATCAGTGATACGTAAATTGAAACCCTTCTTCCCATCTATGGTGACTGCCCAGAGATACTCTTAATATGGATGGGGGATAAGCAGAGAATTCTAATAAATATTCTGTTTGTTAACAAAACAGATGCTACTATTTGTGCTTGTTTGAAGGCAAGACTGCAGTGGCTGAAGCTATATAATAGACAGCCACTGAGTCCAGATGACATCCTGTTCCTTCCCATCTATAAATGGGAAGCTCTTTTTTTCCTCTTTCCCATCCATGTCCCATGCTTGAAGCCCCACCTCTGGCTCTGGTAGCTCTCCCCCCTCCATGAGAGAATTATTCTTTTGAGATGCCATTTACAGACCTTAAAAGAAACCCAGCTGCTGCTGTGGAGGCAACAGTTTGCACTGGCTCTAGTGACAGCCCAAAGCATAAACAAGTATCAAAAGACAGTGGTTTGGGGCTATTTATATGGGAGGTAAAGCGCCAGGAAAAAAGAGCCTTTGCACCTCTGTGCCTGCTATAGACCTAAGACCGGCAGGTAAACAAGCAGCCGTAGATGTTGAGCAGGTCAGTGGCAGGGGGACAACCCCAAATTGTCCGTCCATGCACTGAAGAACTGCAGCATTCAAAACACTGAAGTCAATTCGTGCAAGTATTGACTCGTGTTGTGACTGACAGCTGGGTTTTCTGTACTAGTAGAAGTTATATGAGTGCTGGGCAAATCCTGAGGAAATTGCAAAACCGAATGCAAGAGGCCTGAAATGATAGTCAGCTATGCCCAGGCTATAGGGAGTGGCGGTGTGGGGCTGGAAAGACCTCAGCGATACTTCCAGCTGCACCCGCACTCTGCAGGCGGATCAGCAGGTCGCCCCGCGGTAAGGATGCGACCCTCACTGTGCCTTCTTCTTTAGGGGACGGATCAAACACTTGGACGTGGTGACACTGCTCCGGCGGATTCAGCCCCCCCTGGGCTTCGGGAAGCTCTGCCCTCACCGGGTGGCTTGCAAAGTAAGGCACGCTGCGGCTCGGGGAAGGCTGGGAGTCACACGCAGCTAAGCACCCCGCGACCGCGTTTTCTAGCTGAGCCTGCCGCACAGCCGGGGCGCCGGCCGGTTCCCGGCCCGCCGGGCGGGGGCCGGCGCTGGTCCCGGCGGAGCGGGGCGGGAGCGGCGGCGTGTGCTGCCCCGCCGCGGCGGAGCCGGCAGCAGCAGGCGCTTGAACCGTCCCCCCGGCCGCCCTGCGCCGCTCCCCGGCTCCTCTGGGCGGCAACAACCCAGCCAAGGGCTGGAGGGTCACCAGCAGGCGGGCTGGCCGCTAGTCAGAGGGGTCAGCGCACCGCCAGCCCTCTCTCCAGCTAGAAGAGAGCATCCGTGCTAACGACAGCTCTCAAATATCGAGCACCGAATCAACCACGCATAGGTTTGCAGTATCAAACACACATCCCAAGACAGATTAGGACAGACGGAAATAACAAGGCAAGTAAAAATATCGCTGAGATTTTCTTTGGACTAAGCAGCGCACCAAAAACCTAGCGTTATCATTCGTTCCTGCTTAAATAACTGACAGATATTAAACAGCAAGGTGAGCGTGGTATTAGAATACAGGAAGGGCAAGGACAGATTTTCTGTGAAAATGTCGGACTCATTTCTTTGGTTGTGAGACTCCAGCTATGAAAAAGGGCTCTCTCTAGTGAATAATGACATGTTTATAACCTTTATGCTTCCTTCACTTGAGGTTCTTTGTTCACCTCCTTGCAAGTCCCAGAGTTTGTATGTGACACTTGTAGTTGTTTTTATATCAGTCTCAGAGTAAAATACAAAGCTTGGGGCCTGTACACAGAAATATATTACTTCTGTGGCCTACTCCCAATCCCTTCCAGTCTGCTGTCTAGCAATTGTTTGTTGTCCTGATCTGGTTCAAACCCCTCAGTCTATGATTGCAGTGGTAGTGATGGGGGATGACACCCGTTCTTCCAAATTGGTACTGAACCAGGCCTGTTGCGTGAAAGTGGCAGAAGACAGAGCTCAGACAAAATCAACCCCTGAAAGCATAAGAGTTCAAACCAAGTCCCTGGTGTCTCTTACCTCCTGAGACAGAAGTAAGGATGTAAGATCTGGTGACTCTGCTACATCTGTCTCAGATATATGTCGTTGGTCTCACTGAAGTTCACCCTGCAGCTGCAACGGTACTCAGCACTCACTCTCTGTCCTACATGGCTTTACAGAATTACTCCAGGGCAGACACAGCCTTGTTTTAAAAGGGAGAGGGGGAATAGTTGGATAAAGCAGACCAGCTTTCAGGTTCGGCTAATCCCCTTTCTTCAAGCCTGTCACCCAAAGGAAAGATTCTGGCTCTCTGTTTATATACATTTGCACCAGGCACAGCTTTAGTGCAGGCGAGTTTGCAAGTGCCTCATGAGGTATTAAGAAATCAGTTTGCTCCTGATAAGAAAAAAAAGTGTAATTTAAAAGCTAAATGGTTTGGGGACTGGAACAAATCTCTGTCTGTGTAATACACTGTGGGCAAATGCCCACTGGCCACTGGGGAAAACAAAGGTTAGAAAGTGATAGCCACATTGAAGAAAACAGATTATCTAGCAATGGGAGAGAGACCCCAGGGCAAACACACCATGGTTGGGACCATCGGTGGATATGACAAGTACTTTTATAATTGTGTAACTAAATCCACAGGCCATGGATGCTCACATAAGAGGGGTGGCAGGTCTGGAAGGCATCATGAGGGCATAAGGAAGAGCGTGCTTCAGTCCATGTGTTGGCAGTATGATTGTTCTCTCTTATCCTTACTCCACAGCGCCTTGTCTCCATGAATATGCCACTGAACAGTGATGGGACTGTCATGTTCAATGCCACTCTCTTTGCGTTGGTCAGAACAGCACTGAGGATCAAGACAGAAGGTAAGAAGCTTGCTGACTGCAAGGGTACAAAGGTAGCTGAGTGGTATTCACACCAAAGTGTGCTGAGCCGGAATACAACAACAGGACATCTTGTGTAAAATGATCCCAGTTACTCGTATGCAGCACATGGTACAAAAAGCAATGTAAAGATGTTTGGAGGAATAGTATCTTCTAAGGAGAGAACAGTGTTTCCAGCTACCTAGAAAGCTGGTGTTTCCCATGGTATCATCTCAGATTATTGATCACGTTCTTTACAATGGTCTCAAAGTTAAAAGTTTTAGATCCGTGTCTGCTCAAACAGCAATCAGGGGAAGGAAGAAGGGCAAAGAAGCCTCCCTTTGTGCAAACTGGCTGCAGAGCTGGGCCACTTTTTGACTGCTGTTGCCACTAATCTTTCAATCCAAGGGAGGCAAAAGAGCTTGGACTTGAGGGGCCCACCTCACTAAAACTCCTCCTGTGCTTCCATTAGCATGAGTTAACATCACATTGTAGTGACGGTGGTGTCATAGGCCTAAAGACAGATGAGAAGCAAAGGGACTGTTAATAGCTTTGCATAGACCAGCGGGTATAGTTGGGGAAAGCAGACAAGATTTTGGGCTCAGCTTGTCCCTTTTGTTGCACTCTGTCACCCGCTGTAAAGAAAGATACTGGTCCTGAGACAAAACCTGGCTTCATGTATTAATGAAATGCTCTAAAAGAGCATGTAGATCTGCGATTCACAGCTAAACACCTCTGCGTCAGGAGTGGCTGCATTACATTTCAGGGATGGGAAAGCAGAGACCAGCAGAACCCTAGCTTACTGTGCCAGGATTATACTGACAGCTGAGCCAAAAAAAGTAGTAAAATTAAAAAATTATATTAAGGCCTTGAATGTTGTGCTAAACAGAATTTGACTGTAGCCAAAGAGGCTCTCCTGAGGAAAAAGCCAACCACAACGCCTGTAGGACATCTTGTGTCTTATGAAAAAGAGACCCAAAAAGAACTCAATTTTCTTGCCTATCTTAGCCTCAAACTCTCAGAGTCATTGCCAGTGAAGTCCTGGGAAACCACCTAAAGCCTCAAACTGCTTTCTTTCTTGCCTTAGCAGGATCTTATAAGTGGGTGGTTAGGGCAGAAGTTTGGAATTGGCCCTCCTGAGTCAGATTTCTGCCTTTGATGCTGTCCACCTGTTTCATCCTCAGCAAGTTACTTAGTGTCCCTCTCTTCACTGCATCCTATTAAGAGAGCTACTGCCATGCAGAGCCCTGTGCAGCATGCTGAGGAGCCTTAACGCTGGGGAGCAATAAGAAAAGACGCAGGAACAGCACCTTTAGGAGGACAAGATAGTGGTTTTGTACACCTAGAGAGAGAAGAGAGCTTCAATTATAAGGGGTTTGAATGTACATAAATCAAGAAATAGAATCGAAGGTGAGTCGTTTGGGAGGAAATGGGTACCTAGAAGGAAAGGATATAAACCGAATCTGCTTCACTCTCTCTCAAGGGGTAGTGTGGCTTGATTAATGTCTCATTTAGCTCAGAGCCTCTTGGAGGAACATGTAATGTTGAAGTTAAGACAGTTACATAAAAGGCTTGTTATAGCCTATGCTGTTCTTTGGAAAATAAACACGAATATCCTGGGACAGTCCTCTGAGTTGGATAGCGAAAGCCTTGCACATGCCCGGAGTGCCTCGTCAGAGCACTGTGCAGACTCTTGGCACCATGTGAAGAACCTGATATCTGCTGGGAGGCAGGGACTGCAACAGGTAATTCTTGGGAAGTGCTGCAAGCAGGCCCACATCTTCAGATATCTAGATGCATCTTTACCACCAATTATTTGTCTTCCCCAAGCTGTAGTTTCCCAGTAACTGACCTCTATTCTCATCATATTCAACCTTCACTGGATCTCAATTAAAATTTGAAGTGTTAGATGAGATTGTTGCTTTTGGGGATGAAGTAGCAGCATGGTTCTGTTGTTTCTGGCTGTTGCAGACTATCAATCAGTAACACACTCACCTTCTTACCCTGAGATGACTATGCATAGTTAGGAAGAAGACCTCTTGCTGCAAGGGGACTTTAGCAACGGTCAGAGCATCTCTTTGCCTAAAACTTTCCACTACTGAAAAAACTCTGATATTTTCCTCCTAAGATTGCCATGCCAGACATGAAAATGCTCCTCTGCAGGGTCTGCTTAATTCCTGTCTCTGATGATTTTCACCCTGCAGGTAACCTGGAGCAAGCCAACGAAGAGCTGAGAGCAATAATTAAGAAAATCTGGAAGCGCACCAGTATGAAGCTGCTGGACCAGGTGGTGCCTCCCGCAGGTGGTGAGTGCAGGATCTTGTCCCTGTCTCTGAATCTCTCTGTCTTTTTCCCCACCTGACATGTCCTACTGCACCTCATGGTCATCAGGTGGAATATGGGGGACAAGCTTTCTCCTACAAGCTGTTACCTGTATTTCATCAGGCTGATGCCTGTACTAACATGAATAACATGTTCTTACTGCTGAGAAATCAGTGAAGGAAGAAAAGGTGTATAAACAGGAGTTAGAAAACCTTTATTCCTAGATCTTGCACCAGTTTGATGATAGGCATTTTCTCCCCTAGACATTACCTCGTGCCTGCTGGGGGCAAAGGAAGCAGGCAGAGCTAAGTAGCTCCAGGGAGGATGATGTGAACTTTATCTGATTGCATAAGTTAAGGGTGCAGCCCCATCTCATAACCCCTTCATATTTAGCAAAACTACCTTCACTACGGCATATAATTCTTTTTTTACTCACATAACTGCTTTCTGTTATGATACCTGTCAAAGACTCATGTACCCGGGGACATTCCTCAGCCAGTCTGAACTGGTGTAACAGATTGCTGTGGGTTTCTGTGCAGCATCCCTGGTAGGCTGTAATTACCAGGCTTCTGGAAAACTCCTTTGCTAGGCTTCTTGGGACCCCAGGTGCATGGGCATCCAGCATGGCCTTCACTGACATTCCAGGTGGCTCCAGGGGCTATAACACAAAACAGCACTTAACAGTAACTGTTAAGTTAACAGTTGCAGCCAGATCCTGAACTTTGCTCAGCCTGCTCTGAAGTCAGTGGACCTTGTCTTATAAAATTTCCAGTGGGTTTGGAGAAGGGAGGGGAGTTACCTGGATAAAAACTTATTGCACATTTTGGCTCATTGACAGTTTATATTGAGTGAGAATACAGCAATGACTGCTTTTCTGGAGAGAGGTGATCATTTTGGTTTGCTCACACCCATGCTAGGCACAACCAGACAGAATTTCAATGCAGAGAAGGGCCAGATCAGGTCTGGGATGGACAGTCAGTCAGATGCTGTTGGTGAGCCCAGACTCTGAGTATATATTACCCCAGGGTATCACAAGACAGAGCAGTATGGGTTGACCCAGACTGGGAGGCTGCTGATATAGCAAGATCCTATGTGGTAAACCAATACCAGAGACTGCAAAGGTTAGAGGCACTTCACCATAAACAATGTACATCCAGAGGTGAATAGCTACAGGGGTTCTCTGCCAGCAGAGCCAGTCTATCCAAATGCCATGTGCACCTCTCCTCGTAACTACTTACAGCAAGCTCTGGCTGTGGAGCAATCCCTTCCTTCAGCCCTGCATCGTGACGCCATAAAAAGCAGAGATGTACTGTGGTGCCTAGTGTTTCTGCTGTGAATTGCAAGGCTCACATTAGCAAATACACTGTTTAAAATCAGTGGCTTATTTAATTTTTTTTAATACCTCTTTACAGATGACGAGGTGACCGTCGGGAAGTTCTACGCCACTTTCCTGATTCAGGAGTATTTCCGGAAGTTCAAGAAACGTAAAGAACAGGGACTGGTGGGCAAGCCCTCGCAGCGCAACGCACTCTCCTTGCAGGTGACAAGCGGGCACAGGATGGACAGGGGTGGTACAGTAGAGGCATTTGACCCTGCTTCCCTTGCAACCATTCTGGGGGCTGCAATGGTCTATCCCCACTGGAAAGGAGCTTGTAGACCCCTCAAATTACCACATCAATCCTTTTGGATAAACGTGTATGTACCATGGGCCACATCCCTTAGCTCTGGAGGGGGAAGGCACAAGTGAGGTATATCCAGTTTATCAATCTGCTGGTAATTGAAATTTGGGTTCCTTTTAGAGAACTGGTATGAAGTGTCCTGCAGACATTTGCTTATTACCACATTCATTCTACCCTTTCTGAGGGGAATCACTATAACAGGGTCAGGGAGAGCAAGTTGCCAGCAGGCAAAATCAGTTAAAAAGCAAAAAGCAAGCCTAAATGCCAAGGCCATCCAATGGACAGGGCACCAAGCTCTAAGATCTGGGATCTGTTCACCATTGTGCTTACATATTCACTGGCTGGACCACCAGGCTGTGTGAAAGAACAAGAAAGCCCCATTGACTGTACAAGCGGCACCATTTATGTCCCTTGAATGTAGAGTAAGGAAGAAGGGCCACTCTGGAGTTCCAGCAAGCTAAAAAGTGCTCTGACACAGGCACAGATACAGACTGAGGTCTCGGCATACCCACAGCTTACCTTCCTGGATGGACTCCCTGGAACAGATTCCAGTCAGTGAGGGGTTGAGGACTGTCCAGGTCCAGATGCCAGAAGTTTCGCTATTAAATCCATATTTAAGCTGCTGATTAAAAATAAGAGATTTTCAGAGGCGCCGAGTACATGGTTCAGCTGGAACTGTGGCTGCTCTAGGGCTTCTGGTTGTGGATCTGAGAACCCAAAGTTGAAAGTATGCAGACTTGCTTAGTCAAGCCTGTGGATTTATGTCTATGTCCTGCTGTGATGAAGCCAGGGGACTAGCAACAAACATTCCTGTATTGCTAAGAGTTTCTCCCGCTCTAATTGCTAAGAGTTTCTCCCTCTCTAAGCTGGAGATGAAAGAATAGAATTTGTTGGTGTTTTTCTAGGAGCTGGGGCCTTCACAGTGCTTAGGAAGAAATAGCACTGCTTTTATTTCTCATATACCCACTCGGAGATATGAAGCTCTATAGTTTGCTGTTTTGCAGGCTGGTCTGCGCACACTTCACGACATTGGGCCAGAGATCCGACGAGCAATTTCTGGAGACCTGACAGCTGAAGAAGAGCTAGATAAGGCCATGAAAGAAGCTGTTTCTGCTGCCTCTGAAGATGATATCTTCCGGGTAGGTGCTGAACAAGTTTACAAGCTGAGGCTAGACCAGCAGCCAAGCTCAAGGAGTGCTACGTTCTCTTTTATGCACTCTGTATTGCAGCTGGGCCCTCCTTCTTGTTTTCTAGACCCTAGAGTGGTGGACTCAGAGTGCCAGGTCCTGAGATCTTTGCACAGTTTTTATCCCATTTTCTTCTCAATGGAAGTTTCCCTCATAAATCCTAAATAAAATCAGAATGAGAATGGCCAAAGAGTCTGAAGAACAGATAAGTTCAGCCATCCTACCATCTGTAGAGCAGCAGCCAGGCACACTTCGGTATTTTGTTCACTCCTCCTTTCACTGGCACAAGTACTGTCCTTCCAAAAAGTACACCAGAACCCAACAGAGCTCCTATGGAAGGAGGAAATTTTCTGAGCAAGTTACCTAAATCTTCTCTTTCTTATTTCATTCCTATTTCTTGTAATTGTCTCCTCCGGTAATATTTCCTCTCCTTTGGCATTTTCCTCCTTTCCTTACAGAAAGGTGCTGTCAGTCCCTTTCACTACTCATCATCTAAACACTACGTAACTGGCTCATTAAATCTTTCTTCATTTGTTCCTCCAGGTGATTAACAGTTTCTGGTGCCCTTCTCAAATTCCCTCTCATGTCTAAATGTTGCTTTGTAACTGCACTGTAAAAACTGGAGAGCAGTTATCTGATTCTTGCATCCCTACCCAGTCTTGCACTCCCAGGACTGGTGGGAGGTGTAGAGACACCTTCGCCTCACCTATGCACCTGGCCAGTCCTCTGAAATATCTTAGAAAGCTAAAGCTTTCACAGCCTGGCTGTACCTAGTCTCTCTGACAGAGAAGTCCATGCGCTGTCCTCTGGCAGAGAGAGCACTAGTGCCATCATGGTCCTCACATTTTTTTTCCTCAACAACAGGCTAAGCAGGAACCACCAGGGCCCTTGCATATCTTCTCACAAAGGGAAAATAATTTCTGTTTCTCTGACAGAGAGCCGGAGGCTTGTTTGGAAACCATGTCAGCTATTACCAAAGTGATGGCAGGAGTGCGTTCCCCCAGACATTCACCACCCAGCGACCTTTGCACATCAATAAGTCTGGCAACAACCAGGGAGATACCGAGTCTCCATCTCATGAGAAGTTAGTGGACTCCACCTTCACTCCCAGCAGCTACTCATCTTCAGGCTCCAATGCCAACATCAACAATGCCAACAACACTGCCCTGTGCCGCTTCCCCAGCCCACCCAGCTACCCCAGCACCGTCAGCACAGTGGAAGGCCACGGGACCCCCTTGTCACCCACCATACGTGTGCAGGAGGCTCCTTGGAAACTACCTTCCAAAAGGTAAGCTTCACAGAGCAGAGAGTGGGTCAAGGGACCAGGGAGAGGAACATGCATGCAAACACAAGAGCACTGCTGCCTAGCTGAAGTCACCCACCAGACACTGCCCAGCCTACAGCCTAGATTGAGCCTCCTGGTTCTCCACTTGTGCCAAAGCCCACAGCGAAACAGATATGCATCAGTTGACCACTGCAAAGAAGCAGCACTCTCACTGACCAACACACTTGATTTCTTTGGGCTTTATCATGAAGAAACCTTTGTAAAGACCAAAAGGAGCCTTATTTATCCCTCTTTCACCACAGGGAGGTGTTTTATCAACTGCTAACTGAAAGACAAAGGGACTGCAATTCATCTTTTAAGCACCCAATAGGGAGTTTTGTGGAAGTCAGTGGTTTTTCATTCAGTGGGTCACATCCCTACAGAGGTCACCAAACGCATTCTGGGAAGAGGGAGGCAAGGTTTTCAGAAATGCAATACTGTACCAAGCAACGAAAATCCCCTTCTCTGGACAGCTTTCAGGCTGTCTACAGACAGATTACTAATACGAAAGGAGTACAATTTTTATCAGCGGGGGATTTCTTTAACCATTTCAGTAACAGCAGGAAGGAGCTGGAAATTTTTTTTCAGTGCAGAGGGTGGGCAATGTGAGAAGGTGGAGAAATGCTGCCCCAGCAAAGGACAGAATAGGACAATAAGACGGAGGAAATTCAGTGGGTGCAGAATTGCCCAAGTAAAAAGAGTCCACTGGTTTTTCTATTTTGTGCCTTCCTGAGGGAGGCCACAGGAGTTGCACAACATGTGTTACCATCTGCCCTCCCCCTTGCTGACTTGTGCTGATGTGACACTGCTAACATGGTGTTCTTTTCTCTCCTTGCTTCCTTGGGTACCTTCCTTGAATTAGGACGCATTACTACGAAACGCTGGGACGGTACGTGTTCTCCCTCATACTCTAATGGTCTCTGGGTGTAAATCCCATTGTTTGTCCCATTGAAAGTCCAAATCCTCATTAATGCTGAATATAAGCTCTTCTTTTTGGTGTCAGTAGGGCTGAAAAAGAGGTAATGATCACCATGACATCTCCAGAAAATACTCCCAACTTGGGCTTTTCTGCCCACAGGCAGGTAGTGATGCATGGACTGTTTCTAGTTGGTTTCTAGATTTGAGGGGTTTTTAGAGTTTCTAGCTGGGCTCACACATCTAGGCACTCTCTGATCACAGCACAGCAAAGTACACCCTGGCATGTTCATACAAAAATTCTGTACGGTTTTGGCTAAACACAGACTGTTGAATAGGGGGAGCTGCCGTGTGCTGATTTCTCCCCTCTACACCTTAGCAGTTTTACGTGCCTCCCATCTCAGCAGGAAGGTCACTCCAGCACTGTCCTACAGGCTGTTCTATATAATGCATATGCACATTTCTTCTAGTGCTTTTTGCTCAAATCAAATGATAAAATAATGTTTCCTATCCAGTCCCTGAAAGTTGAAAAAAACCTGCCACACAGCTCTCTTCTGTGAATGCTAGTAGCAGACTGACATTGGCTCCAATACCTCCATGTCGGTATCTCAAAGATTCACACTACCTTCAGATTTTACTTTACTCCTCAGAAAACACAGACTCAGAATGAAGTGAAATATGAGGGCCGAGACGTGCAACAGAGGGACAAGGAGGAGGCAAGCAGGGAATTAAGGGCTGTCACGCTTAAGGGTTTGAACAGATCCTACTGAATTCAGAAGAAGCACTCTGCAGTTAGTGTTGAGAAAAAAGGGACCAAAGATGGAAAAGACAGCAAGGAACAAGAGCATGAACAGTAGGCAGAGGGGAGAGATGGTGCAGAGTAGGGGATTTGGGAAGCAAAGACCATACACCAGAGCTGAGAAGGTTACCGTTAGTGTCTAGGAGGCTTCTCTGAAATTCGTAGCCAAGGCTTTTGCAACAAGGGAAAAGCTGTATTTCCAAGAGCCCATCTCAGATTTTACTTTGAGTTCAGTGAGGTGTATCTTTGGAAATGTAGTCAGTGTGACATGCACATTTATGGATTACATGTAGTCACAAATGACAATAATATGTTTACAGTATTGTTCAGCATTGATTTAAGAAACTCTTCCTCTGAAAGAGGACACAGGAAAAGGTTGTTGCTTTGTGTTTGTGAACTCTGCAGCTCTGTTCAGTCATTGATTTTTCTATGATAGCTCTTCAACGTTATAATAAACTGAGACAGATGGAGACTGTCATTCTTGTCTTTATAACAGGTTGTCTTTACCATCTCCATATCTTGACTTGTCTTTTTTGCTCATTAGCTCCAGTTCCAGAGACAGCCAGCTGGCAATTGTTTGCCAAGAGGAAGTGTCTCAGGATGAGACTTATGATGAAAATTTGAATGAAGACATTGAGTACTGTAGTGAACCAAGTCTGCTCTCTACTGAAATGTGAGCTTTGCAGCTTTAGTCAAGGTGTTTGGGTGGTTCTTTAATTAAAGGGGAGAGGTGGGAAGAGGTAACGTTTTTCTACAAAAATTTCAATTTATGGGATAAGGCCAGAAGACTTTAGTCAGACAACTCAAATATCAGAAAATAATTTTTAAAAAAATGCAGTTCAGCTCTCAGCAGTAACATTGAAAAGGATCTCTCTCACCTAGGATTTTCCTTCTCCTCTGAATGAGACATCTGAATCTGCAGGGCCTCCTGCCCCCATTCACTTCCACCATCTAATGTTCCCAGATCTCTTTAGAGCATTCTCTGTCTCATGGCCTCTCTTACTGCTCCTGGACCAGTTATAGCTCGAAGTTAGCTCGCTATTGCATCCATTTGATAGCATGATGTTCCTGGCTTCCCTACTGGAAGAGGGGTTATTCTGTCCAGTATCAGCTGCTTTTCCAGAATCCCTCTGTTCTCCTTTCCAGGCTTGCATACCAAGATGATGAAAACAGACAACTTACTCCACCAGAAAACAACAAAGGAGAGGACACCCGGCACTCTCCGAAGAAAGGGTTTCTGTGCTCCTCAGCACTAGGTAACATCCCAGCGTGACATGCGGGCTGTGCTCTCCTCTGCCTCGACTGAGTTCTCATATCTTGCTGGAGGAATCCCAGTGTGTGTGGGCATGGGTGTTGCTGTTTGCTGCATTTAGCTCATGAGACCAGGAATCCCACAGCCTGCATACAATCATGCACGTGACTCCACTGACTTTATGCTCAGTCAGTAGATGAATCTGTGGCTGTTTGAATAGTCCATGTGATCTGTTTGATTAAGCCTGCCTGTGAATTAGTGCAGTTTATTAGAGCACTGTAGACTCTCCAAACAATCACCAAGGAGTCACTGAATGGGCTAGCCTTGAGTATATGGTGTTCTGTTCTGAGTGTATTCAGCAGGGAGAAAGGAGAGGTTGTCTCTTTTGTCCGCTATGAGGAAAACAGTGAATTCCAGATTAAGTTAATACAATACAAATTTGCTTTCTGCTCTAATTGTACCTGGAGATTTTCAAGTGCTTCAGCGTGCAGACTACACTCAGGTGAAATCCATGAATCACAAGATTTTATGGAAGTATCAGGACAAATGTGAGAGTCTGGAAGAAAATGAGCTTTTTTATGTAGAATATTTTTCAGCCTTTTTCCTGAGTACTGGTGTGGAGAAAAAGGACATTTAGGGGAGAAACTAAAAAGAATCCTGTATATAAAATATATTCTTACAAAATAAAAGTGACAGACTAGGTAGTGTAATGTTTAAACTGAGGCTACTGAGTCTTCACTCAAATCCTTCAGGATGCTTCTACAACTGAGTATTTTAAAAGCATTTACTTTATTTCAAAACTTAAAATATTAGGCAATGACAATTCCTATCTCCATCTGTAAGGCCAAATTTGCAGTCAGTCCTCAATACAATGCTTCATTAACTACATTCTAGTGAATATTTACACAGTGATGTCATACTCATTTTACTAGTTTTTTCTCTAGAAAGAGGAAATACTTTTTATCTGCATTGTAGCATTAATTCTCTGGGTTATATCACAAGTTTCCCCCAACCCCTGAAATGGCCTTTTCTCAACAAATCAATATTATAGATACTTACTATTTTCAGAATTCCAATTTTCTTTCCTTCTTTAGAAAAATGTCAACAGGATCAAGTCCACAAAATATTTTAGCGTGTCATGCAGCTCTATCTTTAATACTGGATTTATCTGCCATTCTTCAGAAGTAAAGCCTGTGAATTTTTTCATAAACATACTTTGCAGTACTTTTAAATTCCTGCATAGGGAGTACCTTTCTCATATTTACAGAAGTAAAGTTTAATTTTATAGCAAGTAAAAAATGCAACTGTTTCAACAGCTCCCCCTAAAATCCTTTTTTTTTCCCCAAGAGATAGAAACTGTTTTCTCTTCCCTTCTTTCCAAATTTTGAAAATGCTTCATGTCTATATAAGCAGCTTCCATTCACCAGTGAATTCAACCATTGATTAATTCACTTCCACTTGACCTTGCTATAGACATAGCCTCATAAACTGTGGTATGTCTGGCAGCTAAGGGACACAGATCACATGCAAGCAGGAGGCTGATGTCACCTGAGCAGCCTGATGTCCCCTCCTGCATGTTGTGTACAGCCAGGCACAGCACCAGAGCCTCAGTTGCCACCATCAGTCCCGTTGAGGGCTTTACCTGAACCAGAGAGGTCTGAGAACACTTCCACTGCTTAGGAGGGAAATGAGCTGCATCATCTACTAGGACAGTGTTTTAAAAGAGGAAAAATAAAAATCATCATCCAGAATTTAATCTTGCAGCTTGCTTGGAAGGTAGTGCTGGTTGGTCCATGATGCTTGACTGCTTTTTGTAAATATAAATGCTTTGGAAAGGGCAAGGTGTTGAGGGAAAGTGGACAGAGCCTAAAATGTGGGTGTCTTTGCTGTATCTCCAATGGGGCTGCACTAAAAGAAATTTAAATCAGACTAACTGTAGTGTAGTATGAGTGATGGACACAGTTGTGTGTGATTGCTGTTTCAGGTCGAAGAGCATCTTTTCACTTAGAGTGTCTGAAAAGACAGAAAAACCAGGGCGTCGACGTCTCACAGAAGACAGTTCTGCCTTTGCATCTGGTACATCATCAGGTAAGCATTAATAGCCACAAAGGGTCCAGCAATATAACTGAGACTCTACCATCTGCAGTGCCCTCCCACTGTATTCCAACCAACTTTTTAAAAACCATTTGGGATAGTTTCTCACCCATATCAAAGGTCCAATTTTTAGAAATAGTATTTGTCATCATGCTCATTCCTGCTTTCAGGATTTTTATCATTCCCAGAAGAATGCTACAGGAACATGTCCTTTGGATTCAGCAGAGCTATCATTTTCTGATGTCCATGAAAGAGTAAAATAAAAAACTAGCTAAAAGATAAAAATAACTACCCAAATTGCATGCTGCAGTGCAATTACACTGGCTTTGATGGTAGTATGCATATGAATAAAATGTGCAGGGTCTACTTTCATATTAAAGGTAACCAGTAACTGTAATTAATCATTTTAAAACATAAACTGATTGCATGTAATTAATCAGCTTCTTAAGCCCTTTGTAACTGCATTCAGCAACCTAGCAAATGTATGCTTAGGCACATACCTACATGATTAGCCAGCTGTCATAGTCCAAAGTAGATTTGTGTCTTTTAGTTTGATGACGCCACTTTTTGTCACCATAAAAGATACAGGTGCAGATGGTAGTGCCAGCCTTGCAAGTGAGGCGTCCTGCTCTGTGCAGTCCCCCAGGGCAGGGCAGAATGGCCTCCCCACCGCCCCAGGCTGCCACAGGGGCAGAAAATGCCACGCAGCAGGGGCGGGAGGAGTGCAAAGTCAGGGCGGAGGAGTGCGAAGTCAGGGCAGAGGAGTGAGAGATGAGCATGCTTGAGGCTCCCTGGCTTTGCTCACCTCCATGCCCAGCCAGTTATCCTTTAAGGATCAAGCTCCAGAAAGCAGTGGTCTGCAGAGAGTTACAGCTGTGGCAGGGACAACCAGCAAATGTGTTGGGGCAGGGAGGAGCAGGCAGGAAACAGCTTCCCATCTTCTCCACAGCAGCAACAGCCCTCCTGAGACACTCTGCCCTCCCACGGCAGGCCAGGCAGAGGGGACCCATGCCTCCCACTCTCTCAGCGCACCCAGCCAGCAGAATCACCTCCCTCCAACCTGTACAAAGAGGAGGGAGCTACTTCACCCTTCCTCATCCCGCCATGCAGCTCCAAACCTAGAGGGAGGGGGCTCTACCCACCCCAGTGTCACTCAGCCAGACTGAAGGGTTACTTGGAAATAGGCATCTGGCCTCCAGCTGACAACACTCAGCAGTGTTCATATGTTTACAAAAATGTTAGCCTACTACAGTGCTTAAAACAAGAACATAAAGGGGAAAGGTTGCATCCACTAAGCGCAATGGATTCGTTTGCTCGTGAATGCTTGAAGGGGTATTCTCACGAAATACTCATACATCATGATATGCAAATACATGCAGCTGAAGCCCAAAGCAATCCCTAAGAGCTTCTTTCAACCTCCTCAGTACCTTACATTTTGGATAAAACACCTTGTATATGTTTCTGCCAACAAGCTGAAAAACTGGTTCAGTTGTCCTGCCTGACAGATCTACAGCTCTCCTTGAAGTCCTGGCAGTTTAAGGGATGTGCTGAGGCCATCATAGCCTGCAGGGCATGACTTACAGAGGTTAATTTTTAAGGGCTTGCTTGCTTCCTCACTGAAATTTGGTAGGAGTCTGACGTCTAATTCCTGAGAAAATCTAGGTGAAGCTTGTAGGTGACTAATAGTTGATTCTTTTGTTCATCTGTTACTGAAATCATCAGCGCAGCACCATTATCAGTTCCCAAGGATTTCAGTGGCAGATGGACTGAGCTTCACTTAACTTTAGATACCTTAAAGTTAGCTGTCTAGCTTAAACCGGTCAGTTCAGTCTCACTGTGGTCAATAGAGAGAAAGAGCATCTCCAAACGGCAAGTACAAGTCTTGTCTAAGTCTTGTCCTCCAGACAGCATTTTCAGGCAGGTATCCAAAAGAGGCAGGAGGCTCACTGGTGTCTCTACACAGTTAGCTTACACTAAACGCATAGCCTTTGGATAGCTGAAGCTGGATGAGACTAACCCCAACCCAAACAAGAGGATTCTCTGCAACACAATCCACATGCTTTTGTATTTTCTATGCATTTATTTATTTGCTCATACTAGGCAGTAGTGAGCTCTGTGAGATGAGCTTATGACTCTGACGGCATTGCTTATGGAACAAGGCAGCAGTCACCATGAATAAGGCATCAGTCCAGCCCTGTGCTTCTTGAGAAATTTGTTGTAAAAGCATGCTGTGTGACTCAGAGGTTGTGTATGTGATTACAGGAAGGACGGGGTGGCTCAAAGTATAATCATCAGATATTGATCCTCCCACCAACAGCAGATGCCTTAAAATCCAGTGGTGAATTTATAGTTATTGCCAACTGCAGACACATCTAAAATTCACATCTGGTATCCGTTCAGATTCCACAGTAGATACTTACAGAAAACACAGCAATTGGCAGTAAAAGCTAGCGGTGTGGGTGGTGGCAGTGGTGGGAAAATGAATTGCTGTCTCACCCACTGGAGAAGAGGTGATGTTTCTGGCAAGGCTGTGGGGAGTGGGGCTGCATCCCTCCTGTCAGTACAGTGGCTCCAAGGCTGAAGAACTGCAGTCGTCAGAGTTTTCTGTCTGGTGCTTCGCACTAGCGCAGGATACACCATTTAAAGGAAAGCTTGCAAAATGAGTTTGCAGGAAACATCCAAACCGTTCCAGGAGCTAGTAGCTGTTTTCACAAGCGTTGAGACACTCCAGGCCTTTCATGGGTAGTTTCTCTAGCACCTCCTCCTTCCAGCCCTGCTGCTAAGAGCAGGTTCTCACTCGCCTTGTTCCTCCTCTGTCCGCAGGCGTTAGCAGTGGCCGGCCTGAGTCCCCTGCTCCAGCGAAGCCATTCCCCCACCATGTTCTCTCGGCTGTGTGCTACGCCCCCCGCTACACCCTGCAGCCGTGGCTGGCCGCAACAGACCATCCCGACTCTGCGCCTCGACGGGGCAGAGTCCAGTGAGAAGCTCAACAGCAGCTTCCCGTCAGTACACTGCGGCTCTCGGTACACTGACAACACCGGCTGCAGCAGCCCAAGGAGAGCCAGGCCAGTCTCCCTCACTGTCCCCAGCCAGACCGGAGGGAGCAGCAGGCAGTTTCACGGCAGCGCTGGCAGCCTGGTCGAAGCGGTAAGACTGCAGAGCCACAAAGGACACGAGCAGTGTCAAGACGAACTAGAAATGCGGCCCTCAGAAGAGCAGGGCAACAGATATATTGCTGCCCACAATGCCAAGAGTAGGAGAGCCCACCTCCAAGCAGGGGTTAGCAGCATGAATGGGAGAAGGACCATTGGGGAAAATACAGTGGTAAAGAGGGTTGTGATGGGGTGCGATAGGGCTGATGATGCAGAGTACTAACGTATGTCTTTCTCTGGTTCCCTACCTGCTTTTGAAGGTCTTGATTTCGGAAGGACTGATGCAGTTTGCTCAAGACCCAAAGTTCATTGAGGTCACAACCCAGGAGCTCGCAGATGCCTGTGACATGACGATAGAAGAGATGGAAAATGCAGCAGACAACATTCTCAATGGTAACAGCAAGCAGAGCCCCAATGGCAACCTCTTGCCTTTTGTTAACTGCAGGGACCCAGGGCAGGACAGTGCAGGAGAGGAAGAGGAAGAGGTGCAGAACCCGGATTGTAGAAAAAGTCAGGAGGAGCTCAAGGACAGCAGGATTTATATCAGCAGCCTGTAGTTGCCAGGGCTGGAAGCGATGCTGGTTTTTTATTTGTTTCAATGTTCCTAATGGGTTTGTTTCAGAAGTGCCTCACTGTTCTCGTGACCTGGAGTAACCGGAACAGCGTTCTTCATTCATTTCTGTTGGGACGAGTCGCAGAGTTGGGTGGTGTAAGAAAGCTTTTCAGGAGTGGATATAACCCCAGCACGTGTCCATGAAGGAAGAGTGAGGAGGAGGAGGAAGAAGAGGAGGAGAGCCAGCTCCCTCTTTTTTTCAGTCCCTGCACAAGGAACGACGACTGCCTCCCGAGCGCGAAGGGGAACCTCAGCTTCCTGTGGATGGCCCTAGCCAAAAGGACCCTGCGTCAAACGGGTGTCTTTCAACTTTGCTTGTAAAAATCATTTTGCACATATTCTGTATGAGCCTCACCGTCTCCATAAAGCCAAGGCCCTTTGAATCGGAAGGAGAGGAAGACTTCTTCTGCTGTGGATTCCCGTACCTCGAAGGGGAGGAGGAAGCAGAAGAAGCCCGAGGGCGTCCGAGGGGCAGGTGGCAACGCTGCCCAACCCTGCCGAGACTCCCAGGCAGTGGTCTCTGCCAACCAATCAGAGCTCAGGCAGCCACTCCTGCCAACCAATCAGAGCTCAAGCAGTCACTTGCCAGCCAATCGGAGCTCAGGCAGTCTCCTGCCGACCAATCAGAGCTCAGACAGCCAGCCATGCCAGCCAGTGGGAGAGCGGGGAGCAGGCTCTGCGGCGGGGCGGAGCCGACCTGCCCCGCACTTGCTGAGGTGGTGGTGGGCTTGTGTAGATCTCTCCTTGTTTTGCGGTTTGATATTTTCTTGAAAGCATGTTGCAGTTTTTATTTTGACTATTTTATTATTATTTTTTTGGAGGGAGAAGGGAGTGTTTACAACATTTTGTAATCACCTACCTTTTTGTTTTGGTTTATTTTCACCTTTGCAAATGTTAAATTGGTTTGATCATGTTGTATTATTTAAACTGGGTTTTTTTCTCCATTGAAATTTGGTAGAAGTATAACGATAGACGAGTTTTACCAACCATTATGTACACCAAGAATTTGTAATTTTATTTGCTAGTAATTGAAACCTCCTTTTTTTGTTGTTGTTTTATAATTTAAAGATAGTAGGCGATGCACTTGATATAGTCTCGCACATTTGAGTGATTGATCTGGGTTCTTTTTAGTGCTAAGTATACCTGTGAGTGTGGGAGCAATACGGAGCGAGTGTGCGTGCGCACGCATGTGTGTGTAAGTGCATGCAGTTCTCCACATCCTGGTTTGAGCTGCAGGAGATCTGTATTTGGGGCCATTTGAATGCAAAAACAAACCACTGTCTCTGCTTTTGAAAGGGGAATCAGTAACTCTTTGCATTTTCTGTTCCACAAGATATGCAAAAACAATGCAATAATATTAATTTTAAAATAAAATTGTAAGTTGTGTTGGCATTAAAACTGTATAGAAAAAAATCGCGGGGGTGGGGGGAAACAAAAAACCAGAAGGCGTTACGCTTCGATATATTCCGTGTGATGTTTTATTGCATTGATAATGTTTCTGTTGAAGAAACCGTTATACTTGAATTCAGGTCAGTTTCAGTATTTTTCAAATATTTTTTTAAAATGAATTGCAATTGTGCCAAGCAAAGATAATGAATTGAATTAAGTTTGTTAAAAAAAAAAAAATAACCACTTCTTGTATATTTTGCTGCATGTCAAGTGAATCATTTCGTATTTGGAATGTGCCAAGCTTTACCTTTGAACTTTTAAGTGCTTTTCTACGTGTGGTTGGGGAAAGGGGTACTATTTTTTTTTCTTTTTTAATTTGTACAATGAACAAAGTGTACCTAGTGTAAGTAACTATTCTGCAATCCACTGACAGGTTGAACGTTACTGATTTTGCATATCTTGTGTTCATTTTCCTTCTTCCTCATTCCCTTTAAACATGCACGATGACTTTATTGGTAGAGAATCTTTCTTCCCGAGACCGGGATGTTTTATTCAGGCTTTGTTCTCTTTCCTTTTGCTCAGTTTCTCTAAAGGTCTCATCCCACTTGAGGGTGGCAAGACCCCCAAGCCCATTTGGCAGATCCATCCTACGTATTCAGCTGGCACCAGCAATTCAAGGAGCAGGGAAATAAAAATCTGCTTTCAAATTTCTTTTATTGAATAGCTGACCCTGATCGATTATAACAGGATCCTGGGACAAGCAAATGCAAAAGGCAGAATCATTAGCAAAGTAGAATTATCTAATTCTGGGCTGGGTTGAAAGCAGAGGGTAAGTGAGGGGGAGAGAATTGCTGCAGTCTGGTCCAGATGCAAATGTTAAGTAACTTTTTTGTGTTCCTATGCATGGTCTCATCCGTCTTCCCAGACTTTAGTGGATGGGTCAGATTCTAAGTCACAAAACATCTGGCAGCACAGCATGTCCCAGCCATATTTCCCTAGTAGTGAGTGTGAACCTTTCTTGACTTTCCTCACACCCATACTTGGCCCTAACCTGTGAGAGAGGCTGAAAAACCAGGCAGGTATTAGATTTTATGCAACTGATTTTTGTCTAGACTACTGCTGTTTTTTCTCCCTTTTCAAGACGGTTTACAAACTTGCGGATCAGTGCTGAGCTAGGAGGTGTGACCTGACTCAGAGCTAAACTTTCATTCAAATATTGAGCTTCTGCAGATGTCTGAGAACATCATTTATTGCATATGTTGATTACATTATTTTTGTAATGCCCCTGTTTTTCTTCTTGATTTTCTGGGGCATAAAGCAGAAATAGCAAAGGGTATTTTTGACAGTGCACTTTTTTTAGTGTCATTTTGAACAGGCCACTAGCAGCTCAATATACCTTGAAAAAAACCAAATCCTTTTAAACTAGAGAGATATGAATCCATTTATACAACCATCTGGCATCAAAGTCCTAATTCAAGACTTCCCTGGAGAAAGTAACCAGCTGATGTCAGTCAGTCTCCTCCTTTCCATCCCTCGTGCCTGTATCGAGACAGGCACGCAAGCATGTCTCCCTTTGAGAGTTTGCTGCTGCTAGTGCTGAAGTGCTCCAAAGCTACTTGAAAGGAAATAATGCTGTGCCTGGCTGTTTCTGAAAATTAAATCAGTGTAAGGGCTCCCTATCTCATTTTCTTCCACTAGAAAGTCCATCTGACCCTCCCAGTGGGAGACAGAGGTGTTCTCTGCTCCTGAGAAACAAAGTACTGATCTAAATTAGTGGTGGCAATAGGTGTTTTGGACGCTTGACAGCACATGTCATCTTTTAGGATTTTTCTTGACAGGAAAGAAAATGGTGGAAAGGATTATGCCCCACACGTATTCCTGGTGAAAGCTGCGACTCCCCCAGGGGTCAGAGCCTCCAATGGCCAGGGGAAACCCCGCTCTCTGCTGGAAGACCCCTTAGGTCCTGCACAGTGGAAAACACATGGCTAGCAGAGAATGCAGATGACTTTTACGGTTTGAGGGGCAGGTGTTAAATTTAGTAATTGCTGGTGCCGGCTGTGCAAATTTCTCTTTCTGGGGAGGGTGGCTTTTTTTTTTTCATTTGAGGTACTTCCGATGTGCACATTGTGACAGGCCTGAGCAAAGAGCTACTGCCTCCTTCAGGTGAGGTAGAGTCTGGGGGATGGTGGGAAGGCGGGGGCAGGTTTCGTTCCTGGAATGTCCTTCTTTCCCTGTGTATGGGAGTGGATGGTGGGTACAATCACTGTGCTGTGGATGGAAGCTTTGAAGGAACTGATGGCTGAGGAGTGGCATGGAAGGAAAGGAAAGAATGGGGAAAACGATCTGCTGTTTGCCACTGGGCATCTCTGACTTGCAAGAGTACGCTGCAGACTAAAGACGTTTCTTATAAAACAACAAACCTCCTCCCTGTATCACTCCTGCTCATTATTCCAGGCAGTACTGGGCCAGCCACATTGGGTGCATTTCTTTTTTTCTTCCTTATTTCTGTGTGGCTGACGTGATGGGGAAGAAAGTGGAACTCGTGATCCAGAGCTGGAGTTTCGTTATCCACAGACCTTTTCTGCATCATCTGCCTCTTCAGCTGGACATGGGAACGATGATGGTGTAGATGCTGCTGCTACTGCAGCAGTCCTGCCTGTTTTATTACCCTGCCCACCACACCCCAGCACGGAGGGACAGCCAGAGAGGCGCCATGTACAGAATCGCATCTATTTCTGCTTTGTTTTCTGACTCAGAACCCTGCCCCCGATGACTACGACAACGATAACAACAACAACAACAACAAAAAAAGGGCAAATGCATTTTTTACATTTCTTGATAATTTCCAAAGCAATGTATCATTGCTTTCTTTAGACTGACGCCAATATAACAGTTGTATGGGTCTCAGCCAGGCTCCTGTGTCTTTTCTGCCTGATAGTTTCAGATTGCTGTATGAAAAGTATGCGCGTTTGCACACAGACACAATCGTACGAGGTGACGGCACTGCGAGCCCGTGGGGTTGTTCACCTGTGTCACAGATGAAGTTGGAGGCCTTGCTTCATAGGTGTAGATGAGAAACCCCAACCCGTTGGTCCAGTGAGCTGAAGTGAAGCAGCCCTACTGAGACAGAACTGAGTATCCTAAGATATATGCACAGCCCCATTGTGACTGTCCCCGTGGCAGGGGCAGGGTTGGGGAGAGGAACACTGAATGGGGAATCTGGAGCACAACAGAGTTGATAAAATAAGTAAATGCAGTTGGGAGCTTCTGGTAGCCGTGAGATTTTATCAGTTCCCATAATGAAAACTGTAGTGCATATAAAGAAAATATTCCAGGCTGTCAGAAGTCCCCATTCCCATCTTGCTAACACAAGGATGGAGGGCACTAGAGGCCAAGGAGGTTGTATTGATGCAGAGAATGTGGAAAACAGAACTGGGGCCAGAAAAATTTGATTATATCTTTCCTCCATTTATTTTCTTCTCCAAAGAAGTCTAGGAAATATAAATTTCAATAGCTGCACAGGGTTTCTTTTTTCCTGCTTTTGAATGTTGCAAAGTTTTTAAAGTTTTATTCTGGGTTAGCAAGCCCAGGGATCCAAAGGGTTTCCAATGGGATCTCAGTCCATGGAGCTTTGCTCTCTGTTGCTGCTTTGTTTCTGGACAGCTGAAACCACTATGGCCTTGCTGCTACAGGGCCCTGAGATGGGGCGGGTGAGGGCAGAAGCACAGCCGAGAGATACGTCCTGTACTGAAGACAGACTGGGCTCCAATTGCTTTCAGAGAAGTCAGTAGCATCACACTGGAATGGAAAAAAAAACCCTCTTCTGATATAAACTTCAGTGTTCTAGTTAAATCCTCCATTCTTCCCCTGCCCCTTACAGGGGACTTGACTTAACTGTTAACACTTGAGCATAAAAACCGGGCCTTCTTTAGGGGCACAGGGCTTGACTCAGTTGCCTAAATGTGGGCATCTACTGCCACTTGAGATACCCTACAGTACTCTGCCCAGCCTGCAGCAGCTGGTCCAGAAAGACACAACTCTTCCCCAGGGCTGGTGTCACAGCTACCAGCCCCACCTGGATGGCAGAGATCTCAGGTGGCAGGAGACAATTAGGCAACTTAATCAAGTCCCTTTCTAAAGGGCTAATTGAGAGGAGCAGCACCAATGACTGATGTAATAAGGGAATCTTCATTAGCATTACCAAGGGCTTAGTTAGGCACGATCAGGAGTTCATCTCCATGCTCCCATGCAGTTGTTCTTCTACCCCACATCACGCAGACAGCCTCCACTCCTGCAGCCTGAAGTTCACGGCACTCTGCCCAGCCCTTACGTTAGGCCAGGGTTAGCGGCTGCATCCCAGGCCCAGCAGAGCAGGGGCAAGCCCAGGCGAGAGCAGGCGTCACTCCACCCAACAACAGGTTTTTCTGCCAGCATTCAAACAGCCCCTTTCCAAAGCATTTTCTTATTCAAGACAGACCCACACACTCAGACACCGCTCATTAGCCTCATCGTTCAGATTATGAAATACCCATGGTTTTCTGTTGCATTTTGCATTTTGCCCAGCCAGGCAAAATGCAAGCTCTTTCCCAAACAGGCTGTAATGTTTTTAATATTTTAAGCATCCTAAGCCAGTCTGCTCCCATCTCAAGCACCTAGGTAGACTGGCAGCCAATACTACCTAAACGTCATCAACCTTATGATCGCTCATAGAAGTGATTGGGTCAGGCTTATTCAGTCTTGACAGTTTGAATGTGGGATGATTTCAGAGGAGGAGGAGTGAGATTGTAAATATCTCTTTGACAAATATTGCTGCATCACACACACAAAAACGGGGGGAGATACTTTTAAAACTGCCTTAAAAATCAATTCCGAATGATGGAATCTCCCTCCAAACAATTGCCGCTTGGTAGAGCAAGGGATAAGTCGCTTTGGGTGAATTCCGGCACAAAGTGGTTGGAATCTAGTCCAGTTTCAGGAGTGAAAGTGTAATTTAGGAGCTGATCTCTCACTCAGTCTGAATTCACATCAGCGCCAATGACTGAGCACTGCAGGATCAAAACTGTTTAAGGTCTGGGGGGTACTGTATCTGGCCTGCATCTGCATGGTTTGGGTCTGGCCTGGCAAGGTACTGCATACCTGTGTTTCCCAGTGACTTCAGGGAAGATGGGGTTCCTCAGCACCTCTTAAGTTCAGGCCCTGGAGCATCATTTCCTGCTCTGATCATCAGCTATAAATGTTGATAAATATAAGTGTTTTGCCTTCATTTGAATTGCCCAGAGCTGTAAAATGATCTCTCTCAAGTATAAATCAGTCCGGATATAAACCTCCTCTCACACTCTTCCCTACACTCCCTGCCCACCCTCCCTTGCACCTCCACCCAAGCCCTTCCCCGTCTCAATTCTTTACCTCCTTCCACAATTTTATATCTAGTTTTCATGAACCCACAGAAATGCTTTTGTAAATAATGCTGTACAGTTTGTAACCGTCATGTAAGCCTGTCATCAGTGCCAGAGTCCGTCTTGCCCTCTCGCACGTTTTAAAATCAACAGAGGAAAGTGAGAGCGAATGGCCCGCCAGTGAGCTATAGGGTCATCTCTGTGTGGGACAAATGTATATTCCTGTAAGATTGCATTTTTATCTAAGGAATGATGTTATTTTAAAATTGCTAATAAATTTCTAAACAATGTCCAGATTTGTTTAATATTGTAAATGTTATCAGAACTCCTTTGACATTGCTCCCTTCTCTCAGCAGTGGCTGAAAAATAAGACAGCTTCCTGCAGCCCCTTATTTCCCACCGCCAGTCCCGCTGCCATTCATGGGCTCTCCCGTGTACTTCAGGGCCTGGCAGGGCAGTCTTGGACAGTTACAGCCTGCCCCGTTAAACAGTAACTTAGGAAATCAAATCACTCTTTGTACTGTTGTCACTACAGAAATTCTGCCATGTCATGATGTCCAAAGCGTGACTCATGCATAACCACACACACTTGACATTTTCTCCACAGGATTCTTTTTTACCAAGCGTATGCATCAAAAAATGAATGCCCGGAGCCTAAATAGAGTGTAATTAGTATATACATAAGCCATGAAGCTAATGGGACGATAATAAGTAGCATACCACGCATTTACTTTTCGATTTAACAAATTTGTTCTACCATGGTTATCAAGCAATTACCCTGCAATGCCAGCTGAGCACTGTATTTCCTGTCGCAGCACTATAAATCATAGCGTACTCAGTCCAACTGCGTTGGTATAAGATCAAGCGAAATCTAAAGCAAAGTCTAAGATACAAAGCGAAATCAAGCGAAGTCTAAAGAAAAAAAGGTTTTCTTCAATTACGTGTGTATATATATTTTTCCCTGACTTGCACGCAAATGTCAGAACTGCAGGCTTTGCTGCTACTGTTAATCAGTGGTGTCACAAAATGATAAAATCCAGGAGGTGATTAAAACCTGTGGATGTCATCAGCGTGAGGCGTTGGAATGGCAGGACGATCACCAGAAACCTCGTTATCTCCAGGCTCAGACCAGCCCTCCGTTAGACGTTTGCCACCACAAAACCATATGAAACCGCCGTGCTCTCGGCCGTCAGTCGAAGCCCAGCAAACGGGTCAGCTTTGCCGAAAAGCTCACTGAGCTGGAAACCCAGCTGAGCTCCCTGGGGCCGGGCTACAGCTTTGGGTGAAAACCATGAGGTGAAAACCACTGCAAAAACCGGGTGAAAGCTGGCTGTGGGTGTCCCACAGTGTGAAGAACGGTGCAAAACCCCAAGTGAAACCTGTGAGACAGCTGAAACACGGTGAGCATCAGGAACGAGTAAAAGGTTTGCACAGCCCCCTGTGAATTGGATGCATTTAGAATAGCCCCACGATAGGAAAAATACAGCGCACATATAAAATACAGCATGCACAATGCTTTTTATTGGGTAGTTGCAGACCGCTGCTGATGCCGGTTTTTAGTGCTGACGGTATTTACCCGAAACCAGAGGCGTGCACCGGAGAGGCTGAGCGCGCAGACCTCGGAACCCCTCCGTTTACCCGTGAACGCGAAGACAAACCCCGGGTAAAACCAGGCTTGGCTCCACGGCCCCGGCCTCTGCCCACAGAGCTGTCTCCAGCGGGGCCGCACCTCCCGTCAGGAGTCACTCGGGGCTCACAGCAACCCGAAGCAGGGCGGGGAGGCCGGGGAAGCCGCCGCCTGTCCCGGGCAGTACACCAACCGCCGGCCCGCGGCGCGGCGCGGCGCGGCGCGGCCCGGCCCGGCCCGGCCTGGCCTGGCCCTGCCTGCTCCTCACAGCCGCACCCCCCAACCACAACAACCGACCCAACGGTTACTTGTGGCGGGCGGGCTCCTGGGGCCACAGCCCCGCCCACGGCAGGCCTCGCCCCGCAACACCCCAGCCCCGCCTCTCCGCGGCGGCCCCTCCTCAGGTGAGGGCCGGCACCGCCCCGCGCCCAGGTCGGAGCCCGGAAGCCCCGAGGCCCGGGCGGCGGGGCCATGGCGGGCGCGGGGCCGCGGCGGCTGCCCCTGCTGCTTCTCCTCGTCTTCCCCATCCCGCCCGCCGGCGCGGCCCTGCGGCTGCTGCTGGGCGCCGCGCCGCCCTTCAACTGCTCGCAGCCGGTAAGCGCGGCGGGGTTGGGAGCACCGGGAACTCGGAGGCGCCGGCAGGCAGGCGGCGGGGCCGGGCAGGGCACGGGCATGGGGCCGGCGGCGTCCCCACGGCCTCCGCAGCGGGCTGAGCCCGGCGGCAGGGCCGGGGAGGCGGGGGTTTCCCGCTTCCTGCGGTGTCTCGCGCCGCCAACGGTCGCTAACCGCCGGTATGCCGGGGGGGCCCCACGCGCGGCCATCCCCGCGCGGCTCGGGGCCGGGACAGGGACGAGGAGCCGGCGGGCCGGTGGCGGGGGGGCGGCCGAGAAGTTAGGGTGAGGGAGCGGCTTCCCCGCCGGAGGGGCTGGGGGGGGTGTGGGGGTCAGCATGGTCTCGGTAGCCCGGGAAAGGGCTTGTCGGGCGGGGGGCGCGGTGCCCCCGGCCGGGGCCTGAGCCTGTTCCGCTCCCTCCCGAGTCCCGCCTCAGTGCCAGCCATGGCCCCGCGTCCGCAGACGGCCCCGGCGGGCAGAGCCTCGGGAGGGGAGCTCTCTGTGGCGGGGCGAAGCTGGCGGCGAGCGCCGGTCCGAAGCGGAGCCTGGAAGCGGGGGCAACTGCCCGGGCAGGCAGCGGGGTGGCGGCGCAGGAGGTGACCGCGCATGGGTCCCCCCGCCGAGCTCTCGCAACTGGCAGTGGGTGCCCTCGGCCCACCCGAGGCCGGTGGCGGTTATGGTCCTGCTGCTGACCTCATCCTTGTGTCACACTGTGTTGCTCAGTCAAAACCCGGTATTTGTTTTATTACGGTTTGGGGGGGGATTGGTTGTCGTTGATGTGGGCTGTATGTATCAAAGCAACTGTATATAGCGCACAACTGCATTAACTTAATGTTAAACTAGAATTATAAATACCGCAGAATTAGCCTGGCTGTGTGATGGCTGCCAGGAAATGTCTGTCACTGACATCTGTGAGGGGCCGTGGCTGGGGCTGAGATTTGCTAAAACTGCCTGAAGTTACTGAGCAGGATGTGAGTCTTTCCTAATAGCTGAGGTTGCCTAATGTCCTAAATGTTTTAACCTGTTCCTTGCAGCTGAAGAGTTTTTAGGAGGAAGCAGGGAATATCTGCTGAAGGAGTAGGTAAACAAACATTATACATACTTGAAATTTTGAAAAGGCAGATTATGGTTGCCTTTTCTCCCTGTGAAACCAGCCAGAGAGGATATAGATTGAGAGGTGCAGATGTGGTGTCTATATAAAAAGTGAACTAACCAGCCTGAGCTAACTTTGGCAGCCCAAAGTATGAACTCCTAGCTGGTCTCTCTCTGGGGGTTTTTGGGGTTTGTTTGGGCTTTTTTTTGTCTAAGATACATGTAAAGAGTGTGTAGGAAGAGCAAGAGATCTGGTTTTACTTTTTATTTCTGTTAACAATAGCAATGCATGCATAAACAGGATAATGGGCAGCTATCTTCTAAGCTAGAAAGTTTTATAGGTCATGATGCACTCTCAGCAGCCTAGAGAATGCCGCTAGTCAGATGTAGCTATAGACATACATAAACCAAAATGTGTCCTTTGGGATGAAAGCTTCTATAATCTTTTCCCGTATGTATTTCCTATCCTTTGTTTATTCTGCCTCCTTTCCTAATGCTTGACCATATACTTACCCTCATTTTACCTGACCTCTGCTCTGCTGCCTTCACTCCTATTTAAAAATACCTGAAGAAAACAGTCCACTTCAGTGATTTTACTTTAGGGTGGGCATTGTGGAGTTACAAAATGCAAAATCTTACCAAAGGGGAAAGAGGACATTACAGTATTGCTTGGGCATCTAACATAACCGTGGGTATCCCAAATATTGTTAGTCACACAGGGCTTGAGAGTAATACATTATAGAATTTCTGTGAGTCCTTGGATGCTTGGGCTTTGCCCTGACTTTGTCTTCCTAGCTGTACCTTTTTTTAGGGAACGTGAACCACAGTAACTTAGTAAGGGGTTCACCAGTACATCACCAACTCTTACTGAGGAAATGTGTTGCCCTGTGCTCTGCGTGTGCTCATAGATCAGTGAATGCGTAAGCCTGCTACTTTGGCCTTTTCTTTCAGTAAGCTGTTTTCTGAAATGCAGACAGACTTAAGAAAAGTAAGTTAAGCCGATGAGCAGCCTCTTTAGAAGCAATTGTGAAGCTGCTGACACATATAGGAAAAAGTACCATCAACTGAAGTTATGGCAGTTGAAAACAATTTCCCCTTCCCTTTCTGTTGGTTGCACTGTTTTCAGAGGATGATTCAGTAACCCTTCCAAGTGAGTGACTGTAGTGTGGTTCAAAAGGGAAGCTGTTGCTGGGCAGGGTTGGTGAGACCCACTTCCTTTTTCTAACCCACTACACTCATGCTGCTGTTGCTGGGCTTCGGAGTAGGTCAGGGTGAGCAATAGTGGTTTTTTTCAGCAAAGCTCTCATGTGGCAAAGGCTGTTTTGGAGATGGTGGAGGGAAAGTGTCATACTGGTATCGGTAGACACCTGTAAATTGTGAAAGTAAAACTAAATGCCTGTTAACAGCTCATCTTATTAAAATGCCAACAAATGTACTTAATGGGCCTTATTCACCACCACTCCATCAAACCTGCTCAGCTCTAAGGCTGAATAGCACAGCTGCAAATCCAGTTCCTTCTAGTAACTATTATTTGAGTATGTCATCTGCAGGGAGGTGGGGTTCAGGCTTTTTTTCTATGCACAGGGGAAAAAACATCCCACAGCTTAAATACCCATCTGGTTGTTCACCATCAAGTGTTTATTCACTGTGTTCAGTCATTGAGCTGTAACTGTTTCACAACACGGCATGCCTCGTGTCCTGGAGGAATGCAGTGTTTATAACCCTGCCATCTTTAAGGGACTGGATAGGCATATGTAGTTTGGTCTTTGAAATCCATCTTGCCAGCTTATTGGATATTTACTAGAAGTCTCTGGAGCAGAATTGATGCAACATCTCTCATGAAGATGAAAGATGGTGGTACATGTGAGGAAGACTTTTCCTGGTCCTCCTTTTACTAATGTGTTCATTTTGCCTTTGCTATTGACCGACTTCTGTCATTCCCCTCTATGGCATCTTTTTGCTGTGTAGGTTGTTACCGTAAACCATGGTCACGCTTAGTGCTGCTAAAATATTTCTGGACTTCTTGGCACGAAAAGGATTGGTGATCAAAACTAGCAAACTTCAGCATAAAAAGGGTTAGTGATCAAAACTACCAAAATATGATAAAGAAAACTTTAAAACTGATTTTTGTGAAGAAGCTTCAACTTCTGAGTTAGGATTTGACTTTGCTGAGAATTTATATGAGGGCAAGAGAAAAACTTAGAAACTATAGAGAAAAATGCTTAAAAAATAAAAACAATTTTGTATAAGATAGTTGTTTCCTACCAGCCTTAAATGAATCATCTTTCAGCAGTTATTCCTGTAATGTGTTCTTGTCCTATTGATCTCTGCTTCTTTTAACTAAGGACTCGGGAAAGGGAAACTGCAGTAAACTCCAAATTGGCCAAGCCTCAGAAGATACGTGGAATGGCTCATAAGTGAGAGGCAGATTTTGGGAAGCTGGAGTCCTTCCCATTCAGCAGCTGCTCTTTAAAGGAAAACTGGATGCTTGCCCAGCTCATAGCAGTTTCTTGCTAGTTACCACAGCATCCTGCTGGGAAATCTTGGCCTCCTATTAATTTAATTGAATTGTTATGACATGGCACTGTTAATCAGTTTCCCATTTTTTTTCAGATGCACGTGATTCTCCACGGCATATGGTCTGTTCTTTTTTGATGTCAAAAGCAAGAAAAATCTTGGAAAAAAGAGTGTAAAAAACAGTTGCTTAGCTTTCTGTGAAAATATGGCAAGTAAACAGGAAGCGTTGATTGTGCCTGTCCTCTTCTGCTGATAATAGTTTTGGGCATCACCTCACATCGTCTTGTTCTCATATTTGTGCCTCCTGTGCTTGTAGCTTTGCTTGTTGGGCCTGCAAGGCAATAGGAAGCTGATGAGAAGAGAACATCTCTGTTTAAGCCCTTTCTATAATAATGTGCAGAGCATGTTGCCTGGCTGTGGGCTCCATCTTCAGCTTTTCTGCAGAGCTCTTAATTTTTGTTCCTTCTCCTCCCATTTGTCCGCTTGTCTGTTGTGTGTGGACTGAGACATCTCAGTTCTGTCAAAGCTTTTTACATTCTTCTAGCTTTATGTGAGTGAGCAGAAGCAATTGTTGCTGTAACTTTATTTCTATTGTATCCTCTAAATTTGTGCTTGCTCAAGTAGGGAAACTAGGTTAAGTACTTCTGCTGTCCACAGCTTTGTTAATGCAGTCTGAATGAGCCAATGCATCAGATAAGGTTTTGGGTTGGTTGGACCTTTACAAGGGAAAACCAGCGGGTATTCCCCCTGGTGCTGAGGAGGTAGCCGGTGCAAATCTGGAAGTAGTTGACTTTATTGCAAAACTGACTTGTCTTTGTCTTTAATTGCTTCCTGACTTTTGGATGTCATTCTCTGAAGTTACGCTTTCTTGGTATAAAAGTGTGCCCTCAGCTGCAGCCCAGCCCAGTCCAGTTCACGTGGGCAGTATCCAAAAAGGAGATGAGAGTTTTCATGGTAACTGCTTTCTAGGTATCCTTTGGGGTTCTTATATCTCTGCCTGCATTGTGGCTTTATCTTCTTCTTCTGTTATCTTTGCTTTCTTATGCTAATAGCAAGGACTTCCTGGCTGGATGAATTGTTCTCCTGGGCATTTTGGGCTGTTAGGTCATCCCTGCAGCGCTTTGAGGACTGGGAAGGGAGTGGACCAACAATTGAGTTGGTGCAGGCTGCTGTGTGGTGGGAGAATCCTTCCCCCAGTCTTGTGGTAAACCTGCTAAATTCTTGACTACCTGGAGTGTTTTAAGCTGCCACCAACATAGCCAGCTACACATAAAAAAATGTTACTGGCATGGCAGGTAAACAGGCTAGTGTGGGGTAAGAAAAAAACATATGTAGGTGGCCTCTTGAAAATCCTAAGTAGGGTTGGAGAATGGTGACACACCAGGAAAACTATTGTTTGTCCCTGTAGGAACTCAGTGTTGAAAGGTGAGAGATATCTTAATTGTCAAGTTTCAGTTCTGAATCTTCATCAACCAACTGATGGTTCCTGATTCAGCTCTTGGCTTTTTAATGAATGTCAGAAAGGGCACAGCCTCATCAATGCTGGGAACATCATTGCAAACGCTTTACCTGGGAAAATAGACCTGGAGGAAGAGAGAATCCATTTATCCACTGTGCTGTTTCAATATTTGTATTGATCATAAAACACAAAGGGGGAAATGCAACACTTCCTCATTTGAGTGTGTCTTATCTGCTAATAAACAGAAACACCAGAACACAAATGAAAGCAGCTCTTCAGGCAAATAATGCCTTATAATTTATATAAGGGCTTTATCATGATGCAATTTACAATAGTTATTGATAACTGCAACAGCACAAGGACAAAATGACTGAATATTAAGTGAATATGTTTTAAGAGAAGTCATTAAATTACGAACAGAAACCATGGTTAGTAGCCAGTTATTTTTGTTGCCTGTTGTGGGTTCACCCCAGCTGGCAGCTCAGCCCTACACAGCCGCTCACTCTTTCCCCTCAGTGGGATGGGGAGAGAATTGGAAGGGCAAAAGCAAGAAAACTTGTGGATTGAGATAAAGACAGTTTAATAGGTAAAGCAAAAGCTGTGTGTGCAAGCAAAGCGAAATAAGGAATTGATTTCCATCAGCAGGCAGATGTTTAGTCATCCCCAGGAAAGCAGGGCTTCATTACATGTAACAGTTACTTGGGAAGACAAATCTCTTAACTCTGAATGTCCCCCCCTTCCTCCTTCTTCCCCCTGCTTTAATTACTGAGCACAATGTCATATGGTCTGGGGTATCCCTTTGGTCAGTTGGGGTCAGCTGTCCTGGCTGTGTCCCCTCCCAAATTCTTGTGCACCCCCAGCCTACCTGCTTGGGGAGAGCAGTGTAAGAGACATAAAAGGCCTTGAGGCTGTGTAAGCACTGTTCAGTAATAACTAAAACATCCCTGTGTTATCAACACTGTTTTGGTCACAAATCCAAAACACAGCACTGTACCAACTGCTGTGAAGAAAATTAACTCCATCCCAGCCAAAACCACTGCACCTGTTTATGCAGGGGGCATTGTCAGGCTAAATAATTTACCTAAGGAAGTCTGATAAAGTATTTGAAGTGTTAGGAGTAACTTTTTTATAGCTTAATCTGCTTTTCCATATTGGTAGTTATAATTTATATTTTTCTCTTTTTCAGTGATTGTAGTTTAGCTAGTTTTGGTTTGGTTTAATCATCATTTGCTTGCTTGCTTTCTAGTTTTTTTGCATTATCAAAGGACTTAGGTTGCAGATGCTACATGGGAGTGTTCCAGGGTGGGGGGGAGGAAACCTGATTTGGAAGGTACAAAGTTGCAATAATGTTTCTATTAACTATACTTGTAACCAGTTTTTCTTAAGTCCGACAGGATCTAAATAATGGAGGATTTGTCTGTGCATTTATCTGCAGTAATTAGGTGCAGTATAATTGTGAAAGTACAGTTCAGACTAAATTGTATTTATATTCAAATTGATCAAGTTGATTCCCCTAGTTGTGGCTGGTTTGACCTTTTGAGCACAACAAAAATAGTGAAAAGTACCTCTTGCATGTTATTACACATTGATGTTAAGTTCATAGATTTATTTTGCTCTTGGTTATGTTAGAGCTCCTCTGCCCTACGCAGGGCACTGCTACATAGCTTTTGGGACCATTTGTCCCAAGACTCCCATCTAGCAAGACCCTGTTTGGGTGTTTCCAGAGTTGTTAGTGCCACAACCTAGGAGTGAGGCTGGGGATCCAACAGTGAGTTGAAAACTTCAAGAAGATCCAGAGCAAAGATAGGGAGAAGGCAGGTGGTTTCTGTAGGTGAGCTGCTAACATCTGGGGATCGGGGGAGAAAGGAAGAGAACAGAGTGAGAGAATGGCAAGGAAAGGTTAAGAGTGTCACTCTCTATCCCTCTCCCCTCCTCATTTATAGAAGAAACTTTGATTAACAGTGCAAAGTAATTGGAATATTTGTTCTGATTCTGGGATGTTGCCTTAGTCCTAACTTAGTGCAATGTTGTATTTGAAAAATACAACATTGCTAGCTGGCTGGTAGGAAAACAATTCTTCACCAAAGTTCAGTTCTCAGGCAAATTGTTATATAGATTTGTATATATTTAGAAGTTCAGAGTGGCCAATTAGGCAGATTCCTTCCTTTGAACTGACTGAAATATTTCCTAAGTGATAATAAAGTTGGTCAATATTATACAACTTGGGTGTTGCACTGAATCTTTTTCAATATACCATATCTTGAGTATGTTTGTAGTACTGCTTATTGGAGCGTGGATGTGTTACTTGTGAAGGGTGTGCCTGAAGACTGGATTTATACCTGTGTATTGTTTTGACTTGTGTAACAAAAGCCTGGGAGAGATTTTCAGGTTTATTTTTTATATAAGCATGAGGATCTTAATGCCAAATCTGCCTGCTTTCACTCAAGGTTTGTAGGAACACAGATACATGAGCTGATATGTGAGTGTTAATGTTGGAAGTATTTTTTTCATAGTCAGTAGAACTCTGCTCATGTTTGAAATCGATTGCTCAGCACAGCTTGTATGATACCTGATTTAACCAATTGCTTATACTTTGTATTTCCTTCAAATAATAAAAAGCTTATTAATTGATGTGATGTTTTGCTTTCACTAGGACTTCTTCAAAGGCAGGATGTAGTTCTGTCTTGTTACAAGCAGACAAAAGCCAAGCACAGCTGTGAAAGAGCAGTGCCCACCTTCCTCCTAAGGCCTGGTGGTTTGTTTGCAGCTTCTCCCATACAAGCAGGAGCAGAGGTGCAGCAGAGCAGAAGGGCAGAAGATCTGGTTCACAGCTGACCTCCCTTCCTCCCCTGCGGTCGGTTTCAGGCTGTAGCCAGGTGCCCGTATGGTCACACATGTGCTTATGCCAACACAGGGCAGGCTGCAGTGCTGGGGTGTAAGTGAAGGGACATTTAGGGCTGCATCTCTGGCAGTGATGGTGTCTAATGCCAACTTAGTGTCTGTGAAACTTCAGCTTTCTGTGCCACACTGGAGGACATGTTCACTACTGAAAAGGCACAGCTGGCGTTTTCAAGCATCCACCCCTGAAAATGTAAATACAACCTTGGATAGCCATGGCTATATCGCATTAATAAGCTAAGCCCCAAATACACTTGGAGTTGACCTTAAGTTGCAGAGAGGTTAAAAACCCCGCTGCCTTGCTTTCTCCACTGGAATGAATTATATTGTGGCAACAGTGTGACAATAATATCCACCTTTATATGTCAAGGCATAGGAAATGAGCGGGAGGAAACCTAGCCCTCATCTTGATTTAGTAAGTTAGTGAAAACTACAGACTTCCTCATCACTAGGATTTTGCATCACGTTAACCAAGCAAGCTTACATGCTTTTTCCTGGTGACCATGGGGGTCTTCCAGTGTAAACAAAACATACCCAGGAGAAACCAGGCAGAGCCCACATAACTTCTGGTTGCTTTTTTATGTTCAGGACATCTTTATCCTTAATACGAAAGAGTCTAATTCTGATTTTTTTTTTTTCCTTCATGGATTGCCTTTCAAATATATTTCTAGAAAGTAAAATCACCATATCCTACTTACAAGCTTGGCACTTACTGCATGTTGTCTTTTCCCTTCCCTGCTTCTTATGAGACATCAGGAAGAGGACCAGCCATAACTGATGCAGCCTTTCTGTTCAGGCAATACAGGACTGTTCATCACTGTGTGCTACTAGTCATTTATTGAATTTAAGTTTTTAGAGTGTCATTGCGTAGTGGTTTTGAACCCAAGCATAAGGTGAAGGAAATGCCCTGCAGTAGGCAGTACATAATCTAATAGGCAGTACTACAGTGGCAAGCCTAGCTGCAGAGAGCTCATGATTCCAGTCAGATGGGCTTAGACCTTGCAAGCATTACCAGCAAGATCAGTGCTGGGTAGCAGTAACTTAAAGCAATGGTGTTTAAAAACCATACCCGTCTACTTCAAGCAGTCTTTCATGTCACACTGGTTTCTGTTTTCACAGTCCTGGATTTTGGAAGGTTTTTGCTATCATCATCTTGCATTTTTGCCTCTCCAATTTCTTTCCATTATTGCAACTACTACTGTCACACATGCATTTCGGGTGTGTGCAGGTTTCATGCCCTGTGTCCTTTGGTTTTCTGATTAACAACTTTGTGCAATATTTCTTGATGGTTAATTCTTCCAGTTTGTATGCATCACTACTCGCTGAATTGTTTTCTTTCTGCCCCTCTCCTGCCACCAAGCAGAAGCAAATTACTGTCAATCCAGTTTCTATTCTGAGAGTAATATTCTTGTTTCTTTCCCCTCACAGGATTTAAACTGCCTCGTAAGAAATAGTAAGTAATTTCTTTTCTTCATTGCAGTTTTCTCATCAGAGCATGCAGGGTTTTTTTTTAACTGGGTTCATGTAGCAAGTTCTTCCTGCTAGAATCAGAGAGATGTAAAGTAAAGCGCTGCTATCATGCCTTGCTTTGGGAGTTTTCGGTTTGATCCATAATCAGCTCCAGCTAAAAGAGGGATGAGAAGTTAAGTCTTTTTCAGGATAGAGTTTGAGGGTGGGGGGTGGGGTGGGTGGAACAGAACCCAACTTGTTTAGTTTCTATTTAAAGCTGGGATGGTCAATTTTTAAAGAAATTGGAATTTTAGGACAAGTTTGTCAGTAAGTGTTCATTACAAGCTATTATATCTATGATGGTACTTGATGAAAAATTAAAGTATGACCTAGAATTAAAAAAGAGGCATAAAGGGCTGCAGCTGAGAGCAATTAATGTAAATTATTGGGCATAAAGTCCAATGAATTAACTTGATCTTAAAGGTCTTTTATAACCTAAATGATTCTATGATTGGAAAAGGAAACAGAGTTACTGTAAGTCCCACTGAACAAGTATATTGGACATACCAGGTGTAATGGGTCAAGTCTTAGCAATGGCACACATCTGAAACACTTGAGTATAACTATGAGTAATGTTCTTAAAAAAAGAAGAATGTTCTCCATTTGGGACACAGAGGTGTCTGGACAGTGCTTGCAGAACTCCTTGGCCTTTCTTTGCAGTTGTTGTTCTAAGCAGGCTCATATCTGCCTCAGTGCCCAACCCTGTATTGTACTGGCACAAGTATTTTTGTAGCCATGCTTGGCATGCCAGATCAGGGAGATGACTATGCTGAAAATAACCAGATTTTAAACTTTTTTGGCAGGAAAGGGATTGGGTGGGATCGGATTGGATCATGTTTCCCACTGGCAGACAGCCATTGGAATACAGCTTGACAACATGGCTGTTGGATGTAAGCCAAACTGCAGCTCCACCATTAAAATGCTGCCTTATTTGAATATTTGGTTTAAATTCTGCCTTATGGTTCTTATGTTTTTCTCCTCTAGGGGAAAGTTTTTTTTTTTTTGTTAGTGCTTAGTACACTCTCTTCTGAAAGGTACTTTAATCTTGTCAGGTTTTCTATAGGTATTTTTTGGTAGAATGAGCATTTGAGGATTGTCTAATTACTTTCTAAGCCTAAAACCATGCCGTCACAAGAAGGGGTAGTGTCCACTTTCCACTGTTCCTATCACTGGAAGTGTACTTTGGTGGGGGGGCTGACTGTGTGATGGGAAAGTGCTGCTCTTACCTGTGTCCCTGGCAGCATCTGGCTGCATGCTCCCTCTGCTTCCTCCAGCACAGTGCCAACAGTGGTGGGCCTGCAGGCTGAGCTGCTTCCTTGAGCTCTGCCTGACAGAGTAGCCCACCAAGGAAATGGGAAAATGTTTGTTTGGGTCATTTTTATGAACCAAATCATCACACAGCCCCATGATTGTTTTAATTCATGCAAGGGAATAAGTGGAAAATGTAGCCAAAAGAGCCACCTTTCATTAGCAGCATGGATTTCTATCAGCTGAAACTGGTAGCAAAACATGTTTTGCTTTTGAGGAGTTCAACCTACAAATTTATTCTCTTGCTCTTTGTTGTTCTCTTTTCAATATTACAGTGGTTTAGTGTGGATGCAACAAGTAGCTAAAAAAAATCATACTGATCTCTCCAAAGCCTGTATAACCATTTTACCTTTTTTCTTCTTTTTTTGATATATTCAGTGATCACACTAGCCTATTCATATGATTCATAGATTGCATGACACAGCTCATGTTCAGTAGTTTTTCTGCTAGTTTTTCAGCAGTGCTGTTATAAATAAATACTGTTACAAATTCTCATTAGGTAAATATGGCCTATGCTACACTTGCTTAGATGTATATTACAGTCTGTCAAGAAGTGTTTTGTCTAAATGTGTCCAATATACAAAGTGAGTCAGATTTGTTTTTATTGACAGTTCTGCCTTCCCCCCCCAATTATCATATGCTTTATCATCAGTTATTTTATATTTACTTCTAGATTGTTGATATTTTTTAGAAAAAAGGCATATCATTGGGCCTATGCTCACCCCCGCAGAGCTATTTAAAACACTCAAACAGTAATGATTTCCCACTTGCAACTCCTCCTTGATTTGTCAGCCTAGTTCTTCCTGTGTTTATGCTTTACTGATATTCAGCAGAGCTATTTTTAATACGCACTGATAAGTCAAATGTCTTACAAAAGTCTAAGTAGATCATGTCTGTCTAATGCCTGTCATACCTGATTTCATTTTCTGATGAGATTACAGGACCAGTTTTCCCTAACACTGTATTGATGAGCATAAATTATTTTTCTGTCCAGAATGCTCATTGGTTTAGGAAAGGCATAACAAGCAGTTGTTGGGTGCTATATTCAGATATTGAGTAAACTTACTTGACCTGTTTAACCTGACTACATTGACTGTGATAATTACTAATGGATTTTAAGGAAAAGAGGAAATGTAAGTTACTAGAGTGAGTGAGTTCAGAATATTACAGGCAATTTATAAAGTACTTGCATGCTAAAAACTGCCTTTCTGAACTGTGAAGCAGTCTGTCACCCAGTTTTGCCCTCTGAGTAACCCTGACCCAGAGGGCAGACCATAATTGCAATTAAGCAGAGTTTCCTTGGCCCCACTCTAAATGGCGGCTTGCATTTGCTGGACAGGTACCTGCATGGAGGAGAGCTGGCTGCAGGTTCCCACATGGACTCCTTCTGCTCCAAGCAGTCTTCATGTCTCTTCTGACATTTTCCGTCAGATGGATGGAAACCTGCTCCCTGTGCTTCGGATAGAATGGAAAGTGGCCACTGATGGTAAGTGGTGGTGGTTTAATGTGAACATGGAGCAGAGGAATTAGCTGTGGTCTAGTAAGGATAGGGAGGAGAATTATGACTTGAAGTCTTCTACTGATCTAGTAATGAAAGCAGAGCTTTGAAATTTGGGGGTTTGGCTCCTTCATTTTGTTTGTTTTGGGAGACGATTTTGTTTTTTTCTTGGTGACTGAATCGGGGCTTTGTGTGTGCTGGGTAGTCAAGAATTTAAAATGTTTCCACTGGTATGGGATAATGATATTTCAAATTGGAAAAGCAGATAAAAATGGAATCAAGTGACCCACACCTTTACCATGGCAGTGAGGGGAGAAAGGAGGTTCGCACTGCAAGCATTGCCTTTTCAAGGCATGGTAAAGACTGCAGCAGTCTTGTGCAGGGGAATTACATCTGTGAACTGAACAAATGAGAATTAATTTGAGAGCGCACAAATAGCTTATGCACTGTTAATCCAGTGCAAGTTCCTTCCATTTTGGGTAATCTAGTCCTTGTAACTTAGGTTTCCTATATGCAGATGTGTCTTGATAAAGGAATAATTGTCTCATTGTTGGAGCCTAAATGAGTACCAGTAAGTCAAGTTTTCTCACTCTCCAAATATCTTTGCTTATTTTTTGTTTGTTTGTGTGCGGTGCTTCCCTTGCATGCTCTTGTCCATCGTTTTGCACTGATTCAAGGCAGAATTAAGGACATTCATTTCTTCCTTCTGCAGGGCCTATGTCTGAGGGCTGTATAGACTTCTTATCTCAGTGTAGCCATAGTAGTGTAGAAGCAGGTGTGAATCAGGTAACCCAGTCATTTTGTGTAGCTATGGTTATAAACTTTCTCATTGGGATTTTCTGTACCAAAATAAAAGTGTATTTGCTTTGGTGCCCAAACTGCATGAAGCAGCCTTGAGAGGCAGAGCTAAACACAACACTGAACCTGTGGAACTGCCAGGTGTCTGGAAGAATGAAGTTGCCTTCTATTCCACCCCTTTATTTGCGCAGATGGAGCTCTTGCCATGCAGGACAACCTTTAAGCTGAAAGTGCTGTTAGTCAACCCTGCATGCTCACTTTTTCACAGCCAGTTATCTTTGTGTTGGGATCCCCAGCACTTCAGAGGAGTAAGACTGTGACAAGACTAGGCACAGTGGTAATCTCTGTGGGGGTTGCAACCTCTACACATGCAGATGACAGGAAAAGACATCTCTCTCCATCCCTGTGCCTGCAGCTAGCATCCGGTGTCTCCGAGGGGCAGAGCTGGCTGTGATGCAAGTGAACAGCAATCAACAGATCTGTGCCCAGTTTGACTTTCAGAACAACTTGACGCTTCAGGTCCGTCCGGATGGAGGCCGGGTGAGTGCAAAGGGCTCTAAACTACTTTTTCTAGTCCATGGGTTTGCTTCTGCTTTCACTGTCATATAGCAAGGTTATGGATTAAAAAGTACAGACTGGTTAGAAGAGTTGATGAAACAATCAAGATACTGGGCTTGAGACCTCCTGTCGTTTCCAGTTTGTTTTATACTTGTGTGTAACCATGTACAAGTTCCTTGCTTATCTTGGTTTCTCTTTCACTCTTCCCATCCTTCAGGTTTTAAGAATTGTTGCTCTCAGTGCCTAGCCTATGTCATCGTTCTGGATGTTGCTTAAAGCAAATAATTGTAGGAGTTTTTGCATTCTGCTTGACAGCTGTGCCATAGCCGCCTTTTTAACTCAACCCTTCCTTTTACTTCCACTTCTTTCTTGTACTCTCTTGCTGTGGAGGAAAGCACCAACCTTGGGCGTGGTCCTTCAGCTTACACTCAGTCTAGGAAACTTGTCCAAAAAATGCTGAGCATCCACAGCTCCCTTAACGAACAAACTCCAGATTCCTATTGTTTGTAATCACACAGAATTGGGCCGTAGTTGGTTTACCATCTGGAGCCAGTGCCTCTCCCAGAATTTGCACAGCATTGCTGATACGTGGAAAACAGTATAAATTTAAGAAAATATTTATGGAATGGCCAGGTACAGAACTATATATGTATAAGGGCAATTCTAAATGCTTAGCACTTGCATGCACTGCAAGATTCTTGCTAGACTAGAATTTCAGTCTCAAAACTGTATATTTTAGCCTCATTTCCTTTCAGTTCAGAATGTAATTAAGTGGAAACTCCACGCAGTTGTTTGGCATGAGGCTGTTGTATCAGTTCAGAGATCCCAAGAAATAACTGTACTTTTCTCATTCCAAACAGAAAAAATTGAGATAGACCAAGGGACTAGTATATTTAATACACCTGAGTTACATTTTTTTTTTATAGTCAAGCTTCAGAAGAAGGGTCACATGGGATGAGGGAACACAGTGGAACAGGACTAAGTCTGTTAATTTCAGTGCCTTTATAAGACAATACTCTCATTTTAAGTCCTTATGAATGTGGTTTGCTTTCAGTGGAATTTCACTTTTGACCGTTTTGAAGTGGAACCTGGCCAGACTTACCAAGTGACTGTCTACCACCTGCCAAAACTGGGCGTAGACGGAGACTACAATTGCAAGTCCATGTCTCTCACAATGCCTGGTAAGAGATGCTCTAGTTCGCCTAGGCCTTGAGCTTAGGACTGTGATGGTTTGTGGACCTGTGGTTGGGGTTTTTTTTCCAGACCAGACCCATGAGCTGTGAGCAAGTTTGGCAATAGGGTGACAGTATTATAAATACCTGTTGTCCTTTCTCAATATTGCTGTTTAGAAAGTCTATGGTGCTAGCCTTATCTACAATACCCCTGTGGTATATATCCAAACTGCATGTGCTACAAGTCGCCATCCTTATTCCTGGGATCCTGTGTCCAGAAGCTTGTCAAATCTCTGCTTGGAATAAAGTGCATGTGGAGGGACTACTCTGTGAAGGCCAGACCCTTTGATTCTGGTTGACTGCAGTTCCTACATGGAAGATACTGCTACAAGAATTTTATATGCTCAATAGAAAGCTGGGCAAAACCTTGGACTTGGGCCTCTGATTTCTGAGAAATTGCATTTGTGGCTTGTCAAGAATTCTGCTATAGCTATGGCTAAAGTGAAGTTCATAATTAAACCTGAAAACTGATATAGGTGCCCCTCTGAGGGGCTGTTTGAAGATAAGTTACATCTCCTGGATTTTGTTGCTGAAATGTTCATCAGTGGAGCAGGCACAAAGATATTTCATCTACGGGAGTGAGGCTGTAGAGTAATCTTTCATGCTCTTTGCAGACTATCGCTGCAGCTTTTACTTAATTTTAAATCTTTCAAAGTTGCCCCTCTGCTTGTGGAAGCTGGAAATACAGGCCAGAATTTCCAAATCAGGAGTAAAGTTTGGCTTCTACTATTAAATTTAGACAGGTGAAGCTTGATTTCAAAGGCACAGTTAGGCATAATTTACCAAGAAACTTGATAGAGCTGAGTGCCTGACCTCTTCTTGTGTATATTAAAATTTTCCTATAACTAAAAAGAACTTGTTTTGTTGTTTTCCCTGAAGATGCTGAGCATCTGCAGTGCCCTCTGGCTGCACTGAGTAGTTTATAAATATTTGGCACTCAGTAAACTGGTTCATAATTTGCTTCTTAACTTGCTTATAGTTGTCAGCATGACTTTAGTTATAAAATGGCAAAGTATATGGTGTGTCAGTCAGTGTGAGCTGGAAAAGGAGAGGGGACACTTGGTTTTCAGCCCTCTTATCCTTTCTTATACCTGGTCATACTGAGAACTTCCTGCCTTTTATCCTCCACTGTTCTTCAGAAACCTAGTGCATCGTGTCAAGCTCATCAGTTGCAGGGAGCTTTGCTGATTAGAGCTTACATGTGAATTACAGAGGCACTATATATTTTCCAACTTTGAAAGTTGAAATTTAAGATATGCAATGTTTTCTTTCAGCTGTTTAAGCAGGAGTTGTTCCTTTTCCTTTGTGTCCAAACCCTGGAGGAGAGAAGTAGTTTAGGCTGAGACTTGTAAATCCCACATTGCTAAATGTTGAATATGTAATTCCGGATTTGACTCTGAAGAAAGTCCCGAAGAGCAGGACCAATCTGCTAAATGAAGCAAAGAGAACTATAAATGTGGACGAGTGTTTGGGGATCAAGAAAGATTCAAGCCTCTTAGTTTTCCTGGGGCAGAATGCTTTTGGAGGAATCTATCACTGTGGCACTCTCAAGGTCCAGAAATCAATATGAAGTTTTAATTCCACTATGACAGTCTCTGCACAAGTCTTACATTAGCAAGAGTTGTCAAATACTACTATTATAATAGTATTGTATGTTTTTGGTCTTTTCTTACTAATTATCTCTGTTCTGGAAAAAATAAAACACCATAAAATCAGTGGAGGGGCTAATTTATACATTGGAAGCCAATAGTATTCTGCTGCAGAATTTTGCTACTGCCTTGGAACAAAGGTCTCTACTCATCAAGGAGGGCTTGGTTAGCTGTATGGCTTCTAATAAGAAAATGTCTGTCTTTCCTAAATGGAAGTACAATGTTTCTGACTAGTCACCAATGGTCTTTCTTGCAGACTGCGAGGACTCTCTAATGAAAAGAACCATCCCATGTATAAAGACAGGTAAAAATTTTTCTGTTTGAGTCATGTAGACATGGGTGCCCTGTTGAAATATTTCTGATGGTTGAAAAACTTGGGAATATCTGCACTACTTCCAGGCAGCTTGTGGGAGCCCAGGATCCAAGGTAAAAGTCTAGATGATACAACTCTGCTTGTGAGCTTTAACCCATGGATGGAGCCAGCTCGATACCAAATTCATGTGGCCAGTTTCCTGAATGAGAAGAAGTGTAAAATGATCACACGTGATTTCACTGAGGTAATTACCTTCCTAAATTATATCCTCTGTGGTAATTTAGACAAACATTTCTTTAACAGTTGCTGAACAAGGAGTTGGAGCACTGATGTAGGAGATGTAACACACACACTTGTACAGCAATTTTCAAGGAATTATTTTCCACAAATTTTAAATTATCTTTGGAAAGGGGAACTTTATTTCAGGAATTTGGTGGATAAAAGATCAAAAAGAGGCTTTATAATGCATAGATCAGTCTGTAAACATCTGCAAAGAAAACTGAAATTTGATATTTATCTGGGCTTTATTACCTTTGTTAAGCCAATGCCTGGGGAATAAGACTAAATAAATCAGTTTCAATAAATCATTGAAGTAGTTTATCAAATGTGATGGTGGGCAGGTGCTAATTACATTTTTTTAGATCAAAACTGAGTGGTTCTGTAATATGTTTCAATGAAGCTGAGAATCCATTCCTGTAGGTCTTACAGCCTGTGTTGAGAAGCTCAAAGTAGATCCAGAGTGTCTTATGACATAACAAATGTTCCCCTTCAGGCATCTGAGGGAGGAGAAATGCTGAATATTTGGTACCAGTCCCCAGCCTTCCTTGGGGGAGGGCAGATATATTGGCATTCAGTTTGCTTAATCCTTCCATTCCTTCCACACTTAAAACCCTTTGTACTGCATGCACTAATATGTATTAAGTTGTTATTGACACAGCTGGTACAGCTGTCTGCATATTTCCCTGGCAGAGGGGAATATACCTCATTTTGGAGTATGTATCTGCTAGTCATTGTAAATAACATATTTAGATTGTCATGGTATTGATTGTATACAGCAGGTAACAAGGACAACTTATTTGTCTGTTCTGGTGTCAGAAGCAGCAGTGTTGACAGCTTTTTTAATTAAACGAGGAAGCTTGTTAATGTTTACACATTAAATAACTGAAGACATTTACATTGTTAAGAAACTGTAAGTTTAAGTTAACACATTTGAAGTTATACGATGTACATCCTTAATTGTTTCCTGTTACCTGTGCAACCTTAGCCTGCTGTCTTAATTGTATTACCATGTCTGTCAGACAGGACACCTGCAGTGATGGTGGCCAGACCATTTATCTGTTTTGTTCTCTGTGGGCTTCTTGTTCAAACAAAAAAAAGAAAGAAAGAAACTTCTGCTTCTTTGGACCACTCCGTAGTCTCATGTCAACTCCTTTTCTTTTTTGCTGCTTTCATTCAGTTGTCTTCCTTCCCTTATAACTTGCATCTGATTTCTGCAGGATGGACTGCAACAGCAAGTGAATGTCACAATCAAAATAGAGAAGAACATAAAAGCCTGCTGCAAGTACCAAATAGAGGTAGGATCTCACTGTTGTCCCTGTGTCCCATCCTTCACCAACAAGGCAATGAGCAGTTTAGGAATATTATGCTTTTTACACAGTGTTTTGTTCTGAGATTGCCTAATCCCTAATTACCTGTATCAGGGAAATGATGATTATGGCTGAAAGAACAATTTTTTAATATAGGTGTTTTCTGTAGACAGTGGCTTTTCCTTAGTATGCGGTTGCCAAGTCAGAGACTATGGAGTGTGAATGGCAAGTATGTAACCCCAGGAGCTCATTGCCTTCTTAACGTATAGTCTAAGAATTCTTGATTAATTTTGTTTTCTGAGGGGGAATGGGAATTCTGTGTCCCTGTGCTAAAATACAGGCAATGTAGAGGCAGGGGGAAAGAAAAGTGGGGAACAGAATTGCTTTTAAGAATAGCTTCTGTTTTCTGAATTTATTTCAACTGCAGATTCAGCCATTCTTTGCAAACTGTGGCACAGACTGTCTGAGACACTCTGCTTTCATCCCGTGTTCACCAGCTCCAAGTGAGAACTGCTTTTCTGTAAATTAGATTGCCATTGTCTTACAGATGAGAGCTGAATTTTTAATGTAACTCTCATCTTTTGCAGGTACAGACCCATCAGGTAAGAAGTTCTTCCAATACCCTGAAACTTTTCTTGCTGCTCTTTTCTTGTCATAGAATAACAAATGATCCTCCCTGGGAATGACCCGATGGGCAGGAAATGTCCCCTTGTAACACTGAATTCAGAGTGAATTGTGTTAAGAGTTACTTCCATGATTTAATGAGGCAAGTATTTGTATGCAGTGTGAACCTTAAAGAGCAATTTTTTTAGAGATACTTCACTTGCATAAAATTCTTTGAGAAACAGTTTTGACAAGAAGAGTCTTAATATAAAATACTTTCTGTCACTTTGCTCAGTGTTAAAAAATTTGCATAATATAAAGCAGCTTTTGGAGAGAATAGCTTGCATATATTCATTTTTATGAATGTCAAGATAAATCATGTGCATAATGATTTGACATCTTTTTTTTTTGGCTGCAACAACACCTGTAAGGAGCTAGTTTGCCCAAGATTTAAAAAGAAAAAAACACCTGTAGACTGAAAAAATACATCACCCAAAATGGTGATTTTTCTTTTTTAAGGTTACATGAACAGGCAGGACATGGGTGGCATGCCTGTCAAAGCTGGATAAATATTGCTGTTTAGAGGAAGGTTATTGATCTTATTTTCAATGTGCTGCACATATGGTTCTTTGTGGAGCAAGTTTATGGTGTAGAGCATCATCATGAAAGCAGGAATTTGTTTTGAGAAGTGACTGTGGCATGTTGTAAGGGGGAGGTGCTGGCCTACCCATGGTTTTAGGCAGAGCCAGGGTCCTTCTCCCTTGCTGGCCCCTGCTGCTCAAGAAACTTCTTTGATGAAATTCTATTTGTGTAAAGCAATGTCTGAGCATTATTTTTGTACTGCAGGTGATATGATTATATGGCTCTACTGGTGTGTCACTGGGATCTGTGTGTTACTGGTGGGATCAGTCATAGCAGGTGTGATTTGTATGACCAAAAAACGAGCAGGTAAGACTCATACCAGCTAGGAAGAAAAGATGCAATGCTAATACTATATTTTTCCTACTTCTGTACCTATTCCTATTGCTGTTTTCTTCCTTGCCGTTCTGATGTCTTGCCACTGAGATAATGCCTATGTAAACATCATCTTCTGTTTTATTTTGTTGGACTTGTAACATCCTAATACCATCCACCTAGTTAAGTAAAGCCTTCCAGGGGTTGTGCTGTCTGATATTCTATTTTCATAGCGCTTCAGAGCTCATGAGGGGAAAAAGGAACTTCATACTTCAGTCCTTTGTGTCCTGCAGATTGCTACAGATATCTCTCCATTTATTTTTCTCCTACATTGCATAAGAGTTTTGCAGGACAGAAGCTTCCTGTTTGTCCAGCCTGTAGTCTTTCCCCTGTCCCCCAAAGTCTCTACAAAATTCATTTTTATACTATTTTGAGCTTAAATAATGTTTTTCAATTATGATGGAAGAAGAAAAACAGGACGCAGAGGTTGACATTGAGCAGTTGGAAAATTGGGTACTTAAGGACTGATTCCTCGTCTTTTGTGCTGCAACCATGAGGCAGTTATCACAGGGAAACTGCAACTCACTAGGGTTTTTTTTTGCCTGAGAGGAGTAATTGGAAATCTTCTGGAAAATTTCTTAACATCAAACTTACCTATAAGATGTAGCTAGGGACATTTTAGTCGCCTCTTCAGAGAAGCCTCTTAAGAAAAAGCTATCTTTAAAAAAGCCTCTTCTCCTTAAGGAGAGGTAGCAGAACAATTAGCAGTTCTGTGTTTCTTGAGGTGGGCCAGATCTGGGGAAGATGGAGAAAATTGGTTTTAAGTGCATTCCTTCTCCTCTCAAAGGAGAAACGTAGTGAAGTACATAGTAAAATTGGCTGTAGAAGAGTCTTATTCATTTAGTATATTTGTTTTTATTAGGCTTCTCCCTCCCCATGGTTTTATCCCTGCACAGTTAAAGATTTTTTTTTAACATAATCTTTGGAAGGTGGTGTCACTTTAAGGGCTTCATCTTATTTCGTGTTTTCAGAACTGACTGTGACTTTCTCTTCCAGGACACCGGCGAGGGAAATGCATCCACAATGATTTGCAGACTGGTAAGATGTCCTGCCTGTGTTTTATCAAGCATGTGTAATGCATTCTGGAAGTCTCACAATTGTCCAGAAGGGGCGCTCATAGGCTCTACTGCTCTATAGGTGTTTCTCAAAACCAAAACGTAGTCTTAGGATCTTCCTGTTTAGCTAAAAGAAACTTTGTAATATCCAGTAGCCTTGGACAGAGAATATGGAAGTTGAAATGCCATATTTGGCAGATGGGAGACAATTGCTTTGTAAAGTGGTAAGGCTTTTGACCCAGCCGAGGCTGTACTGGCAAAAGAACCTTTGCTAATCATCTAAGCCATAGCAATAGATTGTTTTGGGGTGGATGCACTCAGCTCTCCAGCAGAGAATATAGATACATTTGCACACCTCTTGAAGCTGGTGTATTACTTGTGTGGTGAAATTCCACGAACCATCTAGGCATTATTATAAATCACAGCTCCACTGTCTGGACTTTCATATTAAATTTCTACAATGAGATGTTGTCTGCGTATGTTGCCAAAATAGCTTCAAAACTGGTAGTTGCTAGAACCTTTTGTTAATGTTCTCCTATGTTGATTGCTGCTGGCTTGCACCATTACCATTTTGGGAATGTGGCTGGGATGAATATTTTTCTGTCTTTCAGCAGCACCATATACCGACCTTCCTCTGCCACCCTTGAAGCCCCGAAAGGTTTGGATTGTGTACTCCGCTGATCACCTGCTGTACGTGGATGTGGTGCTGAAGTTTGCCGAGTTTCTGATGACGGTCTGTGGCACTGCTGTAGCCTTAGATCTGCTAGAAGATCATCAGATCTCGGAGTTAGGGCCGTTACCCTGGCTTACTCGACAGAAGAAGGAGATGGAAGACCTGTCTTCAAAGATCATAATCCTGTGTTCACGGGGCACTCAGGCCAAATGGCAGGCCATGCTTGGGAGTGAGCCTGTGTGCCTCAAGCAAGATCAGCAAAAGCCAATGGGAGACCTGTTCACCCCAGCCTTGAATTTGATCCTGCCAGATTTCAAGAAGCCAGCCTGTTTTGGAATGTATATAGTCTGCTATTTTGAGGGGATAAGTAGTGAGAAAGATATACCTGATCTGTTCAATGTCACATCCAGGTACCAACTGATGGACAAGTTTGAGGATATTTATTTTCGGATTCAGGATTTGGAGAAGTTTGAACCTGGGCGCATCCATCGAATCCGGGAAATCACAGCTGAAAATTACATCGATACCCCTAGTGGGAGGAAGTTGAAAGAGGCAGTACAAAAGTTCAAGAACTGGCAGATGGAGCACCCAGACTGGTTTGAGAGTGAAACCATCTGCTTGGATAATGATGAAGAGTTGCAGTCCTTAAATAGAGAGAGCCAGGTGGATTCATTGCTAAGTGAACCGGGTGGAATTGTGAAACACCAGCTGCACCTACGGGAGCCTGACCCTAACTGCTGTTATGTCATCAACCTCCACATGCGTGAAGGTGAAAGTAGAGGCTGTAAACTGCAGCCTCAACTTAATCCTTGTGGGGATCCGACTTCTCGGACTATGGTCCTTCCTATGAATGAGGCTCCTCTAGTTCAGGTAGTGGAGCCAGTCTCTTTCATGGAAGATAGAAATATACTTGGGCATCATGTGCTGAGTAATGAGGACTGTATGGAAGGAGTTCCTCTTCTGGAGACAAGCTTTCCAATGAGGAATAACATCATCCTCCACGATGACTCTGAAGTTTCAGCAATAGATGACCAGAGCCCTGAAAACCTCTCAGGTGAACTGAGACACCATCTGAATGGACTCATGTACTCTCTTTATCAGCAGGATGTCATTCCTTCAGAGCCATCTCTCTGCCAAGAGGAGGCTGACAAGCAACACCAATTGGTCTTTGATGACCAATGCAAAGACCAAAGACAGTCAGTGCAGTCAGACCAGGGCTACATCTCTAGATGTTCTCCTCTGCCTCCTGATGACCTTGTGGAGGAGGAAGAGGAGGAAGAGGAGGATCAGGAAAAACAGGTGGTCTTCCATGAACTCTCTCCAGAGGTCTTGAACAGTCTAAAGAGCCTCCAGCAGCAGCTGTTTTTCCAGGACATTCAACGGAGCTCTGACTGGGGGTATCCAGCTGAGGTGATGGACACTGGCCAGTCTTTGGAGGACTGCTAGGCTCTATCTGGGACCTGTTCCATTTGAAATACAGGGATGGAAGGTGGTACCATGCACACGGCTGAAACCGCATTTCAAACACCATCCTTGTCCTTGTATTGTAAATGATGTACTGGTGGGATCTTCCTGTCTGCTGCTAGGAGGCAGGATTGCCCAGCAGAATGGTAACGTTGCAGACCGGTAATGTTGCTTCCAATCTCTGTGGAGAGAAGCAACGAATATTAGCCACCCCTGTGAAAGAACAAGCAGTAGTTCTGTTCTTTGGGGAAATGCATTACATTACCATCCATCAGTGAGGACTCAGAAAAATTATTGTGGCTCATTCACTTGTGCCTTCAAAATGCTCTCCAGCTGTACTGGTTTTATTGCACTGATAAAAGTCATGGCCAGGGTTTGGAAAATAGATTTAGATAACATGGCAAAATTTGCATTGCCATTTTAATACACATTTTAAATATTTTATTGTAAATACTGTGTTAAAGATGTCTGCCTTAAACTTCAGCCAGGTTAGGGCTGTCTCTACCTGATTGATATGTGTATCTGGAGATTTTTTTCTTTTGCCACTCATTCATTCATTTGCAACTGCATTTCCATGGCCATTCAGAAATGAAGTTGAGTAACTGAGCAGTAAGTGGGATAAACTTTTAACTAGGAGTCTCCGTAATTCTCCCTACCTCCCTACTGGGAGGTATGTGCTTGAAAACCAGCTGTAGGAGGAAGGGGGAAAAGGAGATAATAGATGAAAAAATGGGATTTGGGCTTATTATACAACTATAAGAAGAATCTGGGACTGAATACAGAATTACTGAATCAGGGGAGTCTGGTGTATTCTATAAAGCACTGCTGTTTGCTTTTGGATATTTTAGCACCAGGAAGACTTGAACTGAAGATGTAGATAGTGACACACAATTATGGAAATGAAAGACTATTTTGGAGGGGAAAAAAAGTGTAGCTTCAGCAGATGCTGATGCTGTTTTAGAGTGGAGATAATAACTGAGTTAGGGGAGGCTGAGCTAAAATGAGTGCAAGATGTACTTATGTGGGTATAAACTCAAGCATGAGTAGTTCAGGTTAACCATTGTGTAATACTTATGTGGTGGGTTGACTGTGGCTGGATGGCAGGTGCCCACCAAAGCTGCTCTATCAGTCCCCCTCTTCAGCTGGTCAGGGAAGAGAAAATATAACAAAAGGCTTGTGGGTTGAGATAAGGACAGGGAGAGATCATTCACCAATTACCATCATGGGCAAAACAGACTTGACTTGGGGAAATTAATTTATTACCAATCAAATCAGAGTAGGGTAATGAGAAATAAAAACTAAATCTTAAAACACGTTCTTCCTGGGCTTAACTTCACTCCTGATTTTCTCTACCTCCTCCCCCCCAGTGGCACAGGGGGATGGGGAATGGGGGTTGTGCTCAGTTCATCACATGTTGTCTCTGCTGCTCCTTCCTCCTCAGGGGGAGGACTCCTCACACTCTTCCTGTGCTCCAGTGTGGGGTCCCTCCCACAGGAGGCAGTTCTCCATGAACTTCTCCAATGTGAGTCCTTCCCAGGGGCTGCAGTTTTTAATGAACTGCTCCAGCGTGGGTCCCTTCCATGGGGTGCAGTCCTTCAGGAACAGACTGCTCCAGCATGGGTCTCCCACGGGGTCACAAGTCCTGCCAGCAAACCTGCTCCCACATGGGCTCCTCTTTCTCCTGTGCACACATCCTGCCAGGAGCCTGCTCCAGCGTGGGCTTCCCACAGGGTCACAGCCTCCTTCGGGTATCCACCTGCTCTGGCCTGGGGTCCTCCATGGGCTGCAGGTGGATATCTGCTCCACCATGAACCTCCATGGGCTGCAGGGGGACAGCCTGCCTCACCATGGTCTTCACCATGGGCTGCAAGGGAATCTCTGCTCCGGTGCCTGGAGCACCTCCTCCCCTTCCTTCACTGACCTTGGTGTCTGCAGAGTTGCTGCTCTCACATATTCTCACTCCTCTCTCCAGCTGCAATTGTGCAGGTTGTTTTTTGGGTTTTTTTCCCCCTTAAATATGTTATCCCAGAGGCAATACTACTGTTGCTGATGGGCTTGACCTTGGCCAGTGGCGGGGCCTGTCTTGGAGCTGGCTGGCTTTGGCTCTGTCGGACATGGGGGAAATTTCTGGCAGCTTCTCACAGAAGCCACCCCTGTAGCCCCGCCACTACCAAAACCTTGCCATGCAAACCTAATACAATTAAGGGGTTCATCTTCCAGGAGCAGTGATGGTAACTGTATCAATTCCAGTGTTTTTAAAAGGTTGGGCTTGATGCACTAGAAAAATTTGTTCCCTGCAAGCGATTGCATGTTGGCCCACGTGGTACTGACTGGGTAGCGGACTAGTGGAGGCTGGCGTTTGCCCTATTTATCACTGTTTCTGCAGTCCAGCCTGCTGGATAACAGCTTGTGAGATGTAAATACATCCAGGCCTTTCTCCTTTGTGTTCAGATAAGCTTGTCATCTTCCTGTCCTTCTAAGTTTACTTGTCAAAAAAATCTTAAAGAGAATTTTACTTCAACTTTTAAAAATCTGGTATCTCAGAAGATAATCTGCTCTTTGACTTGCAACCAATATTGCATTATGTCTATTTCATAATGTTATTTGTTTATAACTTGTGTTTTGTTCCTTAAATTAAAAAACAAGACCACTTTTGGGTATATTTACTGATGTTCTCAATTCTGCCTAACTCCTTACCTCAGTATTTCTTATAGAAATAGGAGGCAAAACCGAGAACCAGAACTGAACTGGTTGGCAAATACCAAAACATTCTTGCAAAGCACTGTGCTGCTGGATACAGCTGAGGGCCCTCACATGTGGGAAGCACGTGCTCCTTCAACATGGGTGTCAAAAAAGTTAAATGCTTGTAATTTCTGTGCAGGGCTGGCCAGTGAGGCAGGACTGTTAAGAAAACTTGCTTTCTGTGCAGCCAGATGCCTAGAAAGACTAACAAAGGGACAGTCCCTGCATAGATCCAAACTTAAGACTTGGTGCCACCTTGGTTTCCTGCCTGTACAGAACCAAACCCACCAGGAGCTAAGGAAGAGGCAGCTGTGATCTCAATGCTTCTCCAGTGAGAACCTATTTCTCAGATTATGTGAATAATTGTCATCTTGATGATCCCACTTCTTAAAGTTTCTTTTATCTCAGAGCAATTAACATGTAAATCTGATTTTTTTTTTTTCCCATGAGCCTTTTTCAAGTGGTATGAATTCCTGTAAATCACTTAAATAGGAAGCTCAGAAGTGTCATCTGGATTTTCTTGCCTTAGTCATTCCCTTCTCAAATAACTCCCTTGGTGTTACAGCTTTTAGAATTCACTTTCACTTACAAGAAGTTTGTTTGAGGGGAAAAATCCAGACGCTATTTTAGCAATCCAGCATGAGGAAATAAAGTAATTTTGATGCATCTGTTGGTCCCTAAATGCAAAATTCAATAGCCCAGCAAAACTCAAAGGAGGGAAGAAAAGAGCAAAATCAGTCACAAGTTTCTAATTTTATTTTAACAATCTTGCTTTTTAAAAAATACAAGTTTTGATTAATGCCAGGGGATGCCAAGTGTCCATTGGCCACAGGCCTTATCTCTTACTTCAGTTTCCCCTCCTGGGAGTAGTCCTCTCTTTTGTCAGGATAGCAAACAGAGCAATAAAATGCTAAATAGCTGAGTTGTGTTAAAAGGCTTGTACAGAATCCCAAAGGACTTATGTCTTAGTATGGCACAACTTCATTTAGCAAAGTGTTATTGACCTGGACCAGTAATTTAATGTTGGCAGAATATACAGTAGGTGTGTAAGGTGCATTGGGTGAGGTATTGTTTGCACTTTAATGGTACCACTATCTCTCTCCTGCAAATGGATCTATTATGCGGCAGAAGGGTTTGCATGGAAGTGAGACCTCGGTTACCAAAGGGAAGGGAATTCAAAAGGTGGAGCAGGCTTAGAAACAAGACATTGAAGAGCTCTAAATGTTTCTCTGTAGTAAGTAACTGCAGTGGCAGCAGAGCTGCCCTTTTAGTTGCAAGGGGGCTTCTGTACAGCCAACTACTACGAGAGCTTTACGTTCTCCAAACAGCACATTTACGAACAACCTAGAAACCATGGCACTACAAAGAACCACTTTTTCTACAAAGGAATTCTGTGCAACAGAAGCATCATTTTGCAGGGTCATCTGTCCCAGGCAATCTTTGCATTCACAGACAAATTTGAACTGTGATTTCACTGTCAATGGTTTAAATGTGCCATGGCTAGATGAATTTCAAATATGCCATTTTCTCAATAATGTCTTAAATGGAAAAAGGCACTCACTGTTGAAACAGCAACTTTGTTATGTGCTATGAAGGGGTACTGAAGTAAGACTTGTTAATAATGCTGCTGTGATTCTTCTAGCGTCTCAACTATGCTTACACTTCAGTGTACTAGGGATGTTCTTCTACGCACTTCGGTGCTGTCATGATCTTGGCCATAGGACAGCAAAACATAGTTGGAGGTGAATAGCTTGCTTTTCCTTCACCTTGTTTTTGGCAAAGTTGTTTGGTTGGTTTTTTTTCTTTTTTCTTCAGCTGTTTGACTGAAGCATGGAGTATTCCTAGGTACAGGTATCATCTAATTCTCTCTTGAGTAATATTGTAGTTCTTTCTGAGCTTTTACTATCTGTTTAATGCTGAAAAAGGAAGGTGCAAGGAAACAAATATCTATCTGTACGAGCATAATATACCTGTAATTACACCTCCTTTGGCCAGGAACTTAGCATCCCCTCGACACATCTCACATCACATAGGAAAAGTTCACAGTACCAAGTTTTACAATCACAGTCACTCACAGCACCAAGATTGTCCAGACAAAAAGAAGTTACTGAAGAGAAAGGCCACTGGCCAAAATTCACACAATTGCCCATGTAAGGGCTCAGGTTAAAAATAAAGCACTGCTGGGAAAGTTAAGCCTAGCCTTTGCCGACTCTCCACTTGGCGTGGGGAGAGCAGCAAGTCACCCATCCTAGCTGCAGCTCTGAACAGAAAAGCGCTATTGCCCCATCTTTCCTGGGGCCTTTTCTAGCCCCTCAAAACTCATCAGCCACCCGAGAGCTGGGGGAGAAGAGCCCCATGGCACCCCCACTTCTGCCTGTGGGAGCTGGAAGTTACCAGACTGTAAACGTGTTGTTGTAGCAGTCCTCTGGAGCAGGCAGTTGATCCCACTCTGTGAAAAGGAAGGTGGGACGGAGGCTCGGTCCCACTGAAGCCCGAGCCCTGAAGGAGAGAATGGATGTGTGTGCAGAAGTCTGGGCTGCGCCTGCGGTCCTGCTGTTGGCTCTGGGTAGCAGCTGGTTGTGCTTTATTTCCCCTTCCCATCAGGACAGCTTGAAAAAAGGCTCAGGACAGGAAAGTGGCATTTTCCCAGTGAATGCAGCCTTGCCCAGATAACAAAATATAAGCCTGGGAGGGGCAAAGTCCTTCCTCCGAACATGGCCTCTGTGCTCCTGCTTCCATTTGGCTGGTTTCAGGAGCAACTGTAGCCAGGCAGAAGAGCGGGCTTTAACCCCCACCAAACATTCATGGAGCTTAAAACCAAAGATAACCTGTGTTTCTATGAGAGGTTACTAACAATTAAACTTTTTCCCCACCCACCCTTAACCACATGCACATGGAGGACAGGATGCTGGTGTGTGGGCTTTCACCAAAGCTCGGGAGCTCTGTGCCGAGAAGTGAGGTTCACCAAGCACAGGGCCCACCCCGAGCAGCGCTGACATCCTCTGCTCTGCTGTTTGAGAGGGGGCAGGTTGCAGGCTTAGCCCCGTCTCTGTTCTCTCAAACAGAGATGGAGGGGGGCCAGAGGAAACCTTTCCAGCCTTCCCAGCCTATGTAAAGGGAGTCCCTACACTCTGCGTAAAAGAAAACCAACACTGATCCCATAAACATGCATATTCACAGAGAAATGAGAGCCCCAGCATGTGGGTGCTGCTGTCTGAAGCAAGCAGTAGGCTGCTGTAAACCCTGTTCTCACCAGAAATAAATGTCTCAGTGGTAGTGAAATGGGGTCTAAGCCCCTGGATTACATCCATGCCGGATTCACGTGTTTCTTTAGCATGTGAAGTTAAGAGGAGATGCAAAAGGTTGAAGCACAGAGGTAGACATTTTCGGCTTGGAGAAAGTGGCTTCTAGGCTTGAGATGACCAGACGGCCGGCGTGCTCCCAGAGGTTCCCCAGCTGGCAGGCAAAGACCCTCTGCAGCTCTGCTGCTGGGAAACGGAGGTGGCAGCTTTGCAAGACCTAGCAAAACCAAAGTGTGCTTCCTTTTGTCCTGCCCGCACCCCGAAGGCACGTCTCTGCTAGTCAGAGCCCTCTCGCATCTTGTCACTGTGGTCAGCAGGAGTTCTTAAAGGAGGGGACAAAAATCTGCTGGTCCCTGTTGTTTAGGGGAAAAGGAAAAACTAAACCTTTACGGTCACGAAGCAACACGACGTCCTGGCAGGGAGTGGGAGGGGAAGAGTGGGACCCTCCAAACAGTGCGGAGGGGCAGAAGCATTAGAAGAAGACTCGTCGTGAAGGGCAGGTGCGTTTGCCGGGGACAAGCATCAGCCGTAGGCTCCTGCAGGTAGTCGGGTTTGCGCTGAGCTTCTGCTGATGGATTTGTCCGCGGGAAAGGGAGGAGGAGAGCGAGAGTCCGACGGGGGAGCCCGCGTCCCCTTCCCCTGCTCGGCCACGGCGGCGGGAACCTGAGCGGAAACGCAGAGAGACTCTGCGGGCAGCGGGCCCGGTGGCGGCGGGAGCCCCTCCGGGGCGGCGGCCGGGGGGGGCTCAGCCCTGGGCGGTGACCGCCAAGGCATTCACGTACCCGTGGGGGCCCACGTCGGCGTCGGAGAGGCCGTGGGCCAGCGGGGCGGCGGCGGCGGGGGCGGCGGCGGCGGGGCCGTACTTGGCGGGCGGCGGGGCGGCGGCGGGGCGGAGGAGGCAGCAGGTCTCCAGCGCCTCCAGGCCGCGGCAGGCCAGGAAGAAGAGGTTCTTGAGCATGAAGAGGGAGAGCGGCTGCTGGTAGCGCAGGAGCAGGAGGCAGCGGAGCGCCAGGAGCGGGGCGTCCAGCAGCCCGGCGGGCAGCAGGAGGTGGAGGGCGAGGCGGGCGGCGCCGGGGGGGCGGGCGGCGCTGAGCTCGTAGAGCCACAGCACCGGCGAGGCCAGGCAGAGGAAGTAGACGGCGATGAGGAGGTAGCGCAGCGGGGCGGGCAGCGGCGCCGGCCGCCCGGGCTGCAGCACCAGCTCCAGCAAGGAGAAGCTGTCGAGCAGGTCCAGGCAGGTGGCGAGGAAGGCGGCGGCGGCGCGGTGCTGCGGCGGCGGCTGCGGCGGCAGGAGCAGCTGCCCGGCGCCCTCGGTGCCGATGGCCCGCAGCAGGCAGTACAGCAGCGGGGCGGAGAGCGCCAGGGTGATGCGGAAGCCGGTGGTGCCCAGCGGCAGGCGCAGCTCGATCAGCTCCAGGATGGAGGTGCCCAGGATCAGCGCCGCCTTGGGCGTGAAGGCGATCGAGTAGATGAGCCAGGCGAGGTGCGCGTAGGCGAAGTCGCCGCCGCGGGGGGGGCCCCCGGCCCCGCGGCCCCCGGCCCCGCGGCCGCCGGGGGGGCCGTGCAGCAGCAGCGGGTGCGGCGGCGGCGGCCCGGGGGGCGGCGGGGGCCGCTCCCGGCGGCGCGCCCGGCTGTTGCGGCAGAAGAAGATGCCCCAGCCGGCCGCCAGCACCAGGTCGGTGGCGATCCAGCTGCACCAGTACAGGTCGGTGACGGCGATCAGGTAGAGGTCCAGCAGCGCGCCCTGCCCCAGCAGCAGCACCAGGGACAGCGCCTGGAAGCCCCAGCGCCGCCCGCCCGCCGCCCCTCCGGGCCCCAGCAGCGCCCCCGCCGCCGCCCCGCCGCCCGCCGCCCCGCCGCCCGCCGCCGCCGCCCCGTACAGCTCCGCCGCCGTCATGCTGCGGCCCGGGCCCCCGCCGCCGCCGCCGGCGCCGCCGCCGCCGCTGCTGCTGCTGCTGCTGCTGCTGCTGGGGAGCGGCGAGGCGGCGGCGGGCAGCGGGGCGGCGGTCGGCGGCACCAGGGGCTTGCTGATGCTGATGCTGTCCTCCTCCTCTTCCTCCTCCTCCTCCTCCTCCTCGGTGCTGCTGCGGGGGCTGTGGGGGCGGCGGGCCCGCGCCGAGCCCAAGCTCGACCCCGAGCCCCGCCGGCTGCCGCCGCTGCTGGAGCCCCCCGGGAAGAGGGGCTGCCGGTCGGCGGCGTGCGGCGGCAGCGGCGGCGGCGGCGGCGGCGGTGGCTGGAAGGAGCCCGAGGAGGAGGAGACCGAGCGCTGGTTGGAGGCAGCGCGGTGCATGGTCCTCCCCGGCCCCCGAGCCGGCGCGCCGGGCCCGACGGCCGCGCCGCGGCCCCCGGCCCGCCCCCGGCCCGCCCCCCGCGCCGCCGCACCGGCAGCGGCGGCGGCGGCGGCGGCAGCAGCGGTGCGGAGAGCCCGAGCGGCGGGAGCCGGCGGGGCGCGGCGGGGGAGGCCGGGGGCGGTGCCGAGCCGCAACCGCAGCAGCTGCCGGAGCCGGGGCGGGCGTCTCCCCCGGCGGCGGTGGGGGGGCTGGGGTGGGGGAGCGGAGAGCGGCTGTGCGGCCGGGGGAGGGGAGGAGGGGGCGAGAAGGGGAGGGGGAGGCAGCCGCCCCTCCCCGGGGCTGCGATAGAGGCAGATCACGGGGAGCATGGCCCGGCTGCCTCCTGCCCCCCAGACCCCCGTGAATGGAGCCAGCCGGGCCTGGGCGAGTCACCTGTGGACATGCCGCAGCCCCCCGGCACCCACCCCAGAAAATCAGGAGTACTTCAGTCTCCCCCAGTCTCTCTAGCTGACCAAGACGAGGGCCAGCGCCCTGGTGCAGAGCCTACAGCGGAGCACTCGCTTGCGGCTCCTCCTCTGTGGCACTGGACATTCAGCTGCCCATACTTTTGGTCTGTTGTAAGTAATTGTACGTCAAAGTAAGTGGCTTTTACCCCACCGATTTCCTGAGCTGAGCCAAGCCGCATACTGAGGGCTCTGCCTAGCTTTCCGTGATGGGACAGTGTCTTTAAATTGATGGGAATAGCCCTAAAGTTCCTACTTCTACTGAAAGCACCAGTGGGGGCCTTTATTGACCCGCTAATAATGGCCTCGACTGGAGCTTGGCGGGCTGGATCTGTCACAGCACCAGCACTAATGACTTGGCACAGCATGTTTCAAAGTGGCTTGGTGCTCGGCATCACCAGTCCCTCATTCCTACCTGTGCCCACCGGTGACGAGCCGGGTGCTGTCTGTCAGTGATGTGAAGCACGCTGAATAAGCTGTTCCCACAAATGCCTGTGTTAACCACGCTTTATGATAAAGATCCAAAATAGCTTGACTTTTGAGGGTGTTGCTAATCAACACATGGGGCTGAGCGAAACCCAGATGCTTAGTACTGGGAAAGGACATCCAGGACAGCAGTGACAACTGTCTAATACATGTTGGTGCAGGCTCCCTGAGGAGCCCTATCTACTCCAGTAAATGTCACTGGCTGCTCTTAACAACAAGGAGAAATCAGTCTGGGGTACCAGAAGAATTCATGCTTAAACCTGAAACAAAGAAATAATTGAGAAAGGGGAGAACTTGAGGTGGGTTGACAGGAAGATTCCTTTAGACACATAGCAATAATCAAGAGGAAAAGCAGGGGAAGAAGAAGAATCACAGCAAAAGCATTACTGTCAATGAAGACTAGAGTGAGGGGGCACAGATAAATTAGTTTTCTAAAAGCATGGTCAAATCAGGGGGGAGAAAAAGGGATAACTGGAGGCTATGCGAGCTTTAATGTAGTTGCTTGGGCAGCACAATACTGAAGTGGTACAACCTCTAAACTGGGATAGCAACACGCAGGCATTCCCATGGTCTCCCACACTGGTTGCTATCCTGCTTTAAGTCCATGCTGCTGAGGAGGAATTAGGCATAGCAGGAGTGAAAGGGTTAACAAGATTGAAGTACTGAGAGTTTGGGTTATGCCTGAGGGAAGGAGGCTGTGTGTCAGGAGTAGGAGTGGATAGCATTGGAGAGAGATAAGGCGAGCCCTGATTTTTTGTTGTGAAGAAAGGAACTGCAAAGTTGCAAAAAGATACCAATTGTATTAGCTGAAGGAACGCATGAAGGACGCGTGAACAAGACATAAGCCAATAAGAGTTCTCTCAGTAGCACATATACAAACAATTAGAAAGTATATAAGCCATGTAATAGTTCAATAAAGGGTCTTCGTTTTACCCCTCGATCGGAGTCCGTGCATCAATCCGCTACATGCTGCTGCCTCTCTGCTGCCGTTACCTGCATGGCTGGAGCGAAGCTAGGATGGGGGGACACCTATTTTCTGCTACACTCACCTTGTGTTTTCAATGCTAGGATACACTTGCTAAGATTCAACCTAGCATCAGCGCTACTTGTGTTCATTGCCTTTCTCTAACTCACCTTGTCATGGTAAGTAGCATCAGATGAGACTGAACACACACGAGCTCTCTTGCTGTCTAAGGGCCCTTGCTCCCTAATTCCACATTTCAATTAGCAAATAAAAATACTTAATTTTAAGAAGGACAGTAATTACAGCATATCATAAGAAACATGAGTGTTCGAAAGAACAGTCTAGCCTGGAGGGTGGTGAATGGGCTGATGTATCCTAGCCTGGTGCCAGGATGGAGGACACGAGGCTTCACCCCAGGGCAAAACAGGCAGGACACCTATGCAGATGCTCACAGAAGGACCGGGATGCAGCAGGCAGCACCGCTAGCCTTGTAACTGTGGCAAGCATCACTGGCTTTCACAAGTTTAAGATCAGGTGAGTCCAAAGAGGGCTGTCGCCATTTATTTTCCAGCAGGTGACTGCATGGCAGCCTAAGGCTGAGGACGTCTCCCGGCAGGCTCCTGAAAGCCCTGTACAGTGTTGCCCGCAATTAGTCTGGGCAGCTCATGGGCCTCTGCTGAGGCGCTTGGCCCAGGGGCCACAGCTACGGCATCCCCTCTGGCACACGGAGCCATGGGGCTGCCCTTCCCCAGGGGCTGCTCCCCACGATCCACATCCCATGTCAATGCCTCAGAGGCACTGCCACGTTGCTGCCTCCGCAGTGACGCAGGGGACACTCTTCCCTCTGCATTCCTGGGGTGTGGTGCTGGCCCAGAGCCACCCGGCACTGGAAAACAGCAAGATTTGCGTGATAGAAGCAATGCAGCACCACTCTCAGCCGAGCAGCTTAGTCTGAGGTCATTCAAGATGCAAGAAGACAGCAAGCAGCGAGCCGCCTCTCCTTTCCTTGCCAGATACGCTCCCATCATGTTTGCTTTGCTCTCCAGCCTCTCAAGGTGTGTAGACTTTGTCAGAGATGAAAGTGCTGCGCTGGGGCTCTACCACCGAGCATTGCATGTTTCACTGTCAAGGCTTTCTCTCTTTGACAGACTTGCCTGCCAAAGAAAAAAAAACATGGCCAGACAATTGCTTTGACTACAGTTTTTGTACAACCCCACAAACACCTTGCTTAGAGCTCTGTTGGATGGTCTCTGTTATATAGGGAGCGTGAGGCTCGAGGCCATGGCCAAGGAGGATGTTTGCTGTCTGTGTTGCTCTTTCAGGTTTGAGCAGGGCCCAGTGCTACTTCTCTTTGACTGATGTCGGGAGTTGCCCAGTTCAGGATGGCTCAGGGTGGCAGCAAGGGTTCGTGAATGACACCGGCTGTGTCTTCTAATTTGGTTTCCACAGAAAGGCTGGGTTAGATGGCAGGGTAAGTGTGTGTGACCAAGAGTAGAGGGTAAAACCACATTCTTACATACTGGATCCTGGCCTTTATCTAAGGTGGGTACATTCACCTGATCCTTCTCAGGGTAAGTCAATGCTTGTGTCACTGGCATGATTAATGTGTGGTCAGTCCTGAGGATTAGCTAAATCGCTGTCGCTCCTACCACATTCACCTATTCCACTGCAAGAAAAGTTTTCCACTTCTACGAGAGGACGTGGAGTGAAAACCAAGCATCCATCAGGGCCGCCCAGGGCAACAGCCCTCATGCAGAGGGTTGCTCCTGCCCTACCTGGGCAACAGAGGGTGACGGCTTTGCCTCGTTGGCTCTCATGTTCCAGGTTTCCTGGGCAATGCACTTCCCTGCGTGCCGTAGGCTGGACATGCTCACTTAGCTGCCCTGGCAGTCTGCCCATAGGCACTCGCGTCTCCTCTGCTTTCGATCCAGAGGCTCGTTTCCCAAAGAAGCCTTGTTTCACAAAGTTTTGGGTGTTTTTCTTGCCAGACTGGCATCTGCCCCACCTACTGGGGTAAGTGCAATTGGATGGGGGTCCCCAGGCTTCGGGAGGGATGGGCTGTCACCCGCAGCTGGCCTGCCCACCTGGGGAAATGGGCTCTGGCACGCCAGCTGGGTGATGTGGCCAGCTCAGTGCAGGGGAACAGGGAAGTGAGGCACCGGGGGGGGGGGGGGGGGGGGGCGGGGTGCTAAGTGTGCCTGCCTGGGCTAGCATGTGCTTGGCAAAGGGGCTTGCACCTCTTGCACCCTGGGGAGCACCGTCCTGCTGGGCTGAGGCTGCGTGAGCAGGGCAAGAGAAGCCTTATGGAAAGGGTTCTCCAGAGACTAAAGGGGCTGGGTTAGGTCTCTGCGTCCAAGGTAGGGAGGTGGGAACAGGGACCTGCGGCTATAGGGCAAGGGGAGCTATGAGCAGGGATGGGGGAGCGCTGGGAAGGAGGGTGGGAGCTCAAGGGCTTCCTTGGGTTGAGCATGGGCTCCAGCAGGGCAAACACAACCCAAACAAACAGGTGAGAATAAGAAAAGAGCTTATTTGTGGGGAAGGAAACAGAAATTGTGCCTGTACCTTAAAATGGGAGTGAGGGGAGAAATGTCTTCCACTCGAGAAAGCACTGAAGAGCTTTTTGTAGCACACTGTGGGATGAGATATGACAAGCTGATGCTTCCCATGTGATCCAGTTATTTAATGCAATGTGCAGTCCTTGGAAGTGTTAGTGCTTAACCATTACTGTTAAAACATTAAAAGGTTAAACTATAAATAGCTTCCACTCTTCAGCAGCTCCAAAGCTATGTTTCTGGCTTCTTTATGTATTTATGTGTATGCATAGATATGTGTGTATATACATATATTTAAAGGCAAGCAGCAGACAACAGACTTTTGTGAAATAGTCATACTGAATACCTAAAATGCTACCATTTCTAGTTTACACTACTAGTGGAAACAAGTAGTGTGCCCTCAAAAATACCCCTGCTGGGGGAAAGGCAAAACTTTCTTGAAGGCAGAATTCAAGAGGAAACAAAATAATGACTCAATTTCTTGGGGGGAAAAAAAAAAAAAGATATGCAAATATATGCCTGAAAGAAAGACCAGAAACTAAATCCCTAATTATACCCTGCAGTAAGCTGTCAGAAACTGGCAGCAGTGGGAGGGAAGAAAGCAAAGCTGATCTCAGTGAGTTTGAGCATAATCTGCTCTAACCATACTTAAAATGCCTTTTGTGTGGGAAAGGAAGGTTCTGGGATTCTCTGACACACGCTTTGTACTGCACTTATCTAATCCATTCAAACGGTCTGGGCTGAAGTTACAGGCAAGTGTAGAAGAGTTTCACCTGGCCAGCACCAAAATTCAAAGACACCTCGGTTTGTCTGCCTCTGAATGCAGTCTTTGTAACTAAACTGCTGATCCAGTATTACAGTGTGGGGAACACAGATACTCTTCAAAAGGGTATAAAAGTGTAACAATCTATTGCTTGTAATTACATTTCAGTTCAAAGAGCTTTCGATACCGGCATAAAATGCAAAGAGATTTTTTCCGTGCTCGTAGCAGGGTAGAAGTTTGGAGAGTGAAAAGGATTTGGGGGTTGCGCTTAGTATCTCAGTCTTAGCACACAGTGTGTAATGGAACTGACCTTGAGGAGAAAGTGAAAGATCTTAGTAGTTGAACTGACTGAAAGGGAAAAGCAGGTTTATTACAGTGAATTAGGGGAAAGAGATTTCTTGATGGAACAGTTTGGTTCCTAGAGAAGCTGCCTTGCTGGTGTGGGGTTTTAAACTGTTGCAAACTGGATCCATAGAGGTCTTTAACGGCATAATTTTCATCAAATTGCCTGTGTGGCTGCAAAAATCCATAAAGACCTGTGCTTTTATAAGTGAGATTGGGTAGATTCAGTAAAGGAAGGGTTTGGGTGTGCCCCTGAAGGGCCAACATCTATACCAGGGTGAGCAGGTAACTGCTTAGCTTGTGTTCAAGGCCCACCAGAATCCGTAGACTAAGCGCTTCTCAGGGCTTACTCTGGTAGGCTTTTCTCACCGCATCTACCTGGGAGCAAACTCCAACCTAAATAGGGCTCTCAATCCCTCTTGTTCAAGTTGTTCCTTCTTCAGTGTTTCATTACTCCAGTGTTTAACTCTGCTCCTTATGTTGCTTAACGATTTCTATGGGACTCTAACTTCCAGCTAAGGCTGTCTCCTACAAGGGACACCTTCACCCTAGGCTGCCTTTTTGCTTTGACAATACTATAGTGATCAAAAGCATTTGAGAGGTTCAGGTTTTGATCTCTTTCTGCCTAACTAAACCTTGATCCGCCCTATCTTGGGCAAGTGCTCCAACTACCTGAGTACTGGATAAAAGAAGGGGACTGGTTAATGCTTTTTATTATTGTTTATTATTAGAGGTCAGGGCCATAGGTCATTTCTTCAGGATGTAGAATACAACTCGATTCCCTTCTCTGCTGAGAATGGCAATCCTTGTCCTGTCCCTCCAAAACTGCTTTTACTGCTTTATCGATTGTTTCTTTCAACATCAAGAAGTTCTCACAGCTCTGAATCATGCTTGTTTTGCTGTCTAATGTGCCTCCTGTGAGCAGTGAACTTTGTAGATGGAAAACTTTCTCGTGGAGTATCTTGTAAGAACACCACAAGTGAATTGGCTGTTTCTAGATCATGAAAGCTGATGGTTTTCACCTACTGGGATCTTTAATTTTCCACCTGCTGAAATGAGCAGAAGCTTCTGGCTCTAATCTGAAAGTTTGCCAGTTAGTATATGTCTCCCTAACTCCACTCACCTTTCTCAGACAGTACCAGAGCACGGCTCTTGTGAAACAAGTTGGGTTTCTTTCATGATCACAAAGGGTTTAACATAGTGCTGAGTAAGCTTCTAATGGTAAGGATGGCTTTCCATATGCCCTTAGGCTTGTTCTTCATCTGCAATAGCAGATTAAGTTGGTGGCATCTAGCTTGTGGCTTCCCCACCCAGTAGAAGTAATCATTACAAACAGCTGCTTAGGTCAGGTCCCAACTAAATGCCTACCTTGAAAGCATCTCATATACAGGTGGCATCCCAAAACTGGTCTTGACTATAAACAGTCAGTCAGGGCACTGTAGCTTGTGATGTGTCCTTTTTTCTCCCCTTCACAGTGGGAATAGTCAAAGTTGCACTCATCTCACCCAACTGTGGCAGATGTAGAGCTTACAGGGAATTACAGTTTAGCCCAATCAAAAGAATCACTGGAGTGGTATCTTTCAGGGCGGTTCTCTCAAGAAAACCTGAGAATGGCTTGATGAAGAGAACAAAAGACAGAATTTGTCGTGATAATCTCCTAGGGCAAAGACATGAAAGAGATCAGGACAGTACTCATGAAATGTACACACACCACCTTAAAATTTCTTTCAAAGAAAACATCTTTTATTATTTTTTTTGTATGTGCTAGATCAAAGGAGCAACTCTGGAACTGGGTTGAAATTAAAATGAAATCTAAAACAATCACAGCTTGTGATTTCTCTGTATGACACGTAATCACTCTGCTACAGTATACATGACGTAATCTGAAACATTACCCATTTATTGGAGGGAAAAAGACACACCGGGATTAAGATGGGAAGAAAAAGGACAGTAGCGTTATATGAGTCCCTGAACACCAGGCCAGTAGTTGCATGTGTCCTCTGGAATAAAGGAGTTGACCTCTCTGGCCACCATGTTATTGCATGACATAAAAGCTCTCTGCTTCAGATCCAAAACAAGGTCTATCCCTCCTCTGGTTCCTCCCTGCTATTCTCAGTTGCTTCACCTCACTGCATACTCCCTTTAGGCTTGACTAAAACCCATCCATCTGTGGAAGATGGAGTTGTTAGGATTGGGTCTTCACCATGTTTGTTGTATAGGGCAGTGCACCGTACAAATATTAAAGTATTAGGTCAGCAAGTGAAGTCCCCTCTCCTGCTTGGTCCCATAATCTGCACAGAAGTACGCTTGCTCCAAATGAGAGAAATACGGCTTCGGAAACAACACTTCTGTGCAATACATGAGACAAAGGAAAGGTTTTGTTCCAGCCACACTTGACGCTAATTCCAGGAAGCTGCAATTCCAAGGAAAAAGGATTTCACCGAATTCTAGCAATAACAGATGTCCATAAATGAACTGCGTATAAGCTAGAAGCCTGCACAGCACTCTAGCACAAAACACTTGGAACAGAGGAGACCTGGCAAGCACTTTCCTCTGTAGAAATCTTCCACAATCCAGTATCCAAGAGCAGCTGGAGAACCCAGATTTCGTACTCCATCCACTGTGCCCATGCAGTCCCTGGGCAGTGACTTGACAGAGTGCACTGTTTAAAGGAGCTGAGCAGGGGAAGAGGGGAAAGGTTTCAACGTTGCTCAGACCAAGGGCAGCCCATCTGACTAATTACTGCACAGGCCAACAAGCACAGCCTTTTATGCAACCTTAACTTGGTAAGAACTGGGGAAAGGGTACAAGATTCTTCTAGATTTCCTCCCCTCCATCCAATTTCAACTCGCAAGTGAAGCATTTCTTGAATTCCTTATCACTGAAGTTCCTCCTATGCATTTTTAAGACTCCCAGAGCACTGTTTCAACACCACTAACATAGTAAAAAAAAAAAACAAATCTGGACCTAAAAGCAGACTTGGAATCTGAAGCAGATTCACATCAGTCAGCTCACCTCCACTGCTATTCCAAAGACGGATCTGCCTGGCTCGCTCTCTGTGCAAATGCAAACCTCCTCCTTTCTTGAAGGAGGTGCTACCTCCTTCCTCTTGCTACCTACCTCACTTCTGGCTGAGATGTGCCATGCATGCTAATACGAAATTACAAACCACTTGTGATTTCTCAAAATTCTTCTGCATGTTCCTTCCACAAAGCTACCGCCATCATCAGACCAGCAGCCAGTGCACCTGGCTCCATTTGGGATAGCTGATTCAGCAGTGCTACACCCCTCAGGGAACACTGGTTCAGCAGCACCCTGTCTTTGAGTAAGTGGCACCACAATCTTAACAAGTAACAAGGAAGAGCTCTGCCAAAGGTTACTGCACACAGATGGACAGACCTTAGTGTTTCTGCAGATCAGTACCTACCAAATTGAAGGCGTTATTGCCAGCAACCAGCTCTCTCAGGTCTATGTAATCACAGCCTAGAAGACAGTTCCCAATTAATCCTAGGAAACTTATCACCCAAGTTAGCAAATACTGCAAGTAAAGGGAGCGTTCCTCTTTCTGCACTGGATGTCACCTCTGAAAAGTGAGGCTGAGGGACACTGGAGCTAGTTTATGAATAAATGTTTTTTGGGCCTCCAGTTTCAGGCCTTGCACACTGGGTCCACAGCACAATTGTGACTGTGGAGATGCTCTGAAAGCTAAAAGACCTTCCCTATGTTATATGCAAAGTCCTTCCCTGTACTTATCCTTCTGGGAACTGGAGACAAGTCCTTGCCTTGTGTAGGTAGATGAAATGGTAATTTCTTTTTCTCTCCAGTGAAAGGCAAAGGATTCAAATCTAAGATTGTGTTCCTCACATTACAGCTGCTTTTAGAAGCAGCCAAGCAATTCTTGTCCTGATAAGACAAAGGAGAACCCCAGATAGTGCTAAGAGAGGAAAAGACTGCTTCCCACTATGGATAACACAGGAGGGAAATTCACTCAAAGAGATATTTTTCTGCTCCTATTCAGAAAATAAGGCATAGAGAAAGAAGCCAAGGCTAAGGACCTCTCTGCCTGGGTCACTGACAGACCACCCAGTCCACTTCAGACACAGAGCCTGGTATAACATAAGAAAAGAGCCTGTTCTGCAGTGTGACCTTCCTAGGAAGATACATCAGTATTGAGAAGATGGAGAGCTGCTGAAGCAGAATGTCAGCGCACATGGATGCTGAGATTTTAATTAAGAACAACTCAAACTTCTGCGCAGAACGTCTTGTTTGTACCCTGTGTATGGTGCTGCCTGGTAAAGCAGGAGGGAAGAAAGAAGAGGCAGAGCAGACCTATTTCTGATCTCTCAGTGTGGTGTGAGCTGAGCATAACTAGGAACACCAACTCAGTTGTGCTGGCTCCAAAGGCTTTCCGTCACATAGGCAGGCTGATTTATGCTTCTAAAATCACAATGCTCCTCTGGAATTAAGACACTCCTTGCTGAGCCAATCTTTCACATGGAGTTTCTTGAGCAATGTTGCTTAACTCCTTTGGGCTGTCACAGTCCAAAGGAGACACGGGGCTTGATCTTTCTCTGGGTAGCCCAAGCTAGGAAAACAAAGGCAATGGAAGGTGCATGTCATTAGGGATATGGAAATGTTCCTGGGCAGGCAAGTCCTAGCTGCTAATTCATGTTCGGGGGACTCTACCTGCATGCTAAAGGAAAAGGAGGGAACAGGGATCAGACCATATGGGGTATCCCTGAGTTGCAAACCACACAAGGGAAGAGAGAAAAAAGTGAAGAACAGATACATTTATACTCTTAAAGGTGAGGACTAGGGATCTGGGGCTCACGTACCATCCTGGCTTGATGATCTCCTCTTTCAATCTTTGTGTGCAAGGAAGAAGCAAAGGTGGGCTGTGACTCTTTCTGGTTGGCCTTTGTTCCAAAGAGGGGCCCCTCTTTGGAAGCTGTGCCAGCTGAAGCAGGTGGATATCCCTTGCAACATTTGGGGTCTGGGTGCATGCCAAAACAGCCTCTTGCTGCAAAGCTGAGTTCTGGGCAAAGACACCTCTGGAAATTCAGACTCTGTGGTGGTTTCCTCTGCTATTGAGAGCAGGCTGCTGGCTCCCTAGCGGGATGCAAAAAGGCAGAAGTGTTCACAGAATGCTAAATAGCGGGGGGAGGGAATAATATAACTTTCCCCTCAGCCCTGCAGCAAGTTGCTCTGGCTCCTGCAGCTTCCTTTGAGGGGCCCTGCCTCTCCATAGCTGCCAGAGGACTGCAAAATGGGACTTTGTTTCAGACTGACAGTGATGCAGTGGCAAATCCCCAAGCAAACAGAATTGGTTAAAGTCCATAGGCACTTATTCTTCATAAGGAGAACGTTAAGACTTAAAGCCTTCCCTTGGCAGAGTGTCACCACAACACAGCTTCTGGTGCGCTCACGTCACAGACTGGACGAATAGCGCATTGTACGAATGGTATGGTGGCTCCCTGCACAGGGAAGAGCTTCCTCCTCAAACACATTGTGAGGAGGAGGGTGGCCTTGCCTGATCTTCACACACAAAGGGTGGAAAAGAAAGAACTCTGATGGCTGAACAAAACTGGGATTGCTGGGACAAGCCTTCTCCTTATACCCTGTTTCCATTACGGCTCAATTATTGATGGCAGCAATGTACGTTCACAGTTGAAAGCCTCCTGGCAGCTGTCAGGATTGCAGACGAGTATCAATAAAAGTAAGGGGCTTTTAGTGCTGAGACAGGGAATTTTCTTTCATGTTGGCTAGATCAGAAGATCACCCCAGGTCTCTCCCCGTTCCTCCCCTCTTCCCTTTCCAGTACATAAAATCCCTGATGGTAGATCTTTAGGCACACCTGTCTTAACCCTAGCTCCAGTTCTCCTTCTTGAAAGCAAGTTGCACAGCATCATTCACATCCTGCACTATGTAAGATGCCTCCACCAGGCTGGGGTCAAAGCAGAAGTCCCGATGGCCGTGGAACACCGCCTCCGTTGTGCACTCCTCCGTGTTACTGGGAACATCTGCATTGTGGCGGTAGACCCCAGTGCAGACCAGAATCGACTCGCAACTTTCCACTGAATTGTTGCAGTCCTTCCTCAGCTCGAGGTGATCCTCAGTTTGGGGACTGGCTGCCTGCGGGCTCCTCTTCACCCCAGCTGGGACCTGCTTCTGGTGAGCTGACTTGAGGTAGTTGTTGTAGAGGTTTGCCCCATAGATATCAGACATAGGGTTATCCCTGGATAAGGTCACAGTGTGAAACAGAAATGAGAAACTAGCCCATGCATCAATTTCTGGCTCTGGCAGACTGGGATTAAAGCAGCACTGAGGGAGGAAGCAGCACAAGATGTTTGTAACATCAAGAAAACCACCCAGACTGAGCCGGTGAGTCCACCTACTGCTGTGTCCTGTTCAGCTGTGGTAAAGGCCACATGCTTCACAAACATCTTTCAAAGGGGAAAAGACACGTCCAAAGCACCCATAGCAGTTTCAGCCATTACTGTAATGTATTCCCTACGATCCCCAAGTGTTTGGCCTAATTGGGCTAATGGTACCCCATATGGGTCTCTAACTTTTTCTTTAGTCCAGTCATGCTACTTGTACTCTGCATCCCACAGTAACAGCTTTGATAGGCTGACAGTGCCCTTCAAATTATTAAAAGCGTAGCATGCAAAAAGCTAGCAAGCCTCTGTTCTAGGATGTGAGGCTCCAGAGATGCCATGGGGATTTTGGTATTCATTTTAGAAATCTCCATTTAAAAAAAAAAAAAACCCACACTTAAGAGAAGTCAGTATGCAACTCCCTAAGGAAACCGGCAGGAAAAACAGTCTCTTACCCAACTGCATAGAGGCGTCGGATGGGAGACTTCCAGCCCTGTTTCTCCGCCTGCTGTTTTATCAAGTATTCGGCATAGCGGTAGGTGACCGTGCTGGGTTTGCCAATCAAGGCCTCGTACTTCAGCTCCCAGCCTGTCACTTTCTTGTAGATGTTTTCCAAGCAGAGAAGGAAAGTGCCATGGCCAAACCTGCTCCAGAAAGGAGGTCATCAGTATCTCCATCACACCACTTAAGCAGCAAACACTCCTCAGTGAGGAGGACCACCTGCTGTAGCCAGGGTACCACCTAGTTTGGACACGGTATCCACCCACACACACCTCCACAGGCAGTGGTCTGGATTTTGCTTCTTGAAAGTTTTAGTCTTTGTTTCTCATGTAGTTTTCATGTCTCTGCTGCTAATTAAGCCATATAGGCAGACTCTAATGCTAAAAAATGTAGTATGTAAGAAAAGATCATCTGCAGGAGGGATGTATTAAATAGGCTAAAACAGATAGCACACATGCTTCTCACCTGGGCATCTTGGCTTCAGCCATCCACAGGAGATCCATGTTGCAGGCGAGGACAGGCAGATGGGGGTACGGTATACCTTGCAGCTCTGCCCCAGGGTTCCCGTTGCTCAAGAGTACGTCAATAATAAGTTGCAGGCTTGTCTCCCACCTCACTGGCTCACCAAACAGAATCACCCCTGGAAGATTTCAAGAGATGCTTGGAAACTCACAGCATCCAAGTACAGGACCCACTACCAAAAGCCACCCACTAGCAGAAGCACCCCTCTGCTGGGATGCCATGGCTTATACAGCTACTGTCTGAACACGGCTTGTGCCAGGGCTCCAGTCTGCATATCACTGTACCACGTGCACCACTGCTTCCAGCCACGCTGGAGCGTGGCTTTGCTCTTATCAGCTTGTGCTTCACACTGTGCGAGGGCAGCGAGGCTGCCTCCTGACTGTATCCTCTGAATAAGCTGCCTGTGGATACCAATGAGCCAACAGCTCATCATTAGCTCCCATCCCAGCTGGCTTGCCTGACTGTTATTTCTGCTTGCTGTTCATATGCAAACAAAGGCTATTGCTTACCTTCTATAGTGCGGAAGCCAGTGGTTGGAGGAGGCTGCCAGAATAAAACAAAGGGTGGGTTAGTAATGCAAAACCTAATGCCATCTCCAAAACAAAACTAAAAATGCTTCCTTTGAACCTGCCAAGGCAGGACACAGGATAAAGAGGCAGGACAAGGCCACCTGGGATCCCGAAGAAAGATTTCCCCCACCCCCCATCCCAGATTGGATTTCACAGATCTTGCATTCCTGTCTCAGAGCTAGAGATGTCAACCAAACCATATTATCACTCACTGCAAGGAACAGCAACAAAACACAGGTATGGCATGAGACAGGAGAGGGGAAAGTCACTGCCCTTCCAGCAGGAGCCAACACTGGAAAGAGCAGAAAGATGATGGCTGCTCAGCACCAGTCCCAGGCTCTTGCTAAAGAAAGTCACTAGCAGCCAGCTGCTCTGTGCCTCTGCAGCTTCCCCACCCCATGCTATATGCTGTAAGCACCACCACACCAGACCACCTGTTCTACTGATGCATCAGGAAATTACCAGCTCCTTTGGCCTCCGGCTCTGATCCACCATGTCTAACAGGGGATATGCCTTCCTCAGTGCCTCTATGGTGACCACATGCTTGAAGCCCAGGCTATTTCAGACCATCAAGGAAAGCTGTGGAGACTGTTTTTTTTAAGTGACTGTTTTTTTAAGTTACTTGCAAAAGCATCTACAGCATTAAGGAATACAAGTCCTAGTAGCAGAGCAGTTATTTAACCTGGTAATGCATAACCTCATAGCTTTCAGTCAAACTGTATGCTGTGCTTCAACCTAAAGGTGGCCCTAAAGGTTACAAAAAACCCCAGACTGGGGTGATTTAGTTTGTGATCAGCAATCCCTGGAATTAGGCAAAGAGCAGAGGTCGCTCCAAGACAGAATGGCTGTGCTTTGGGAGACCTTTAATGCCAGGTTCTCATATTGGTGCAGCGCAGGGGGCTGGTCAGGCTTCTTGGCTAGAAGCAGAATCAGTGAAGCTCTGGTCAGCTTAGCAAGTGAAATAAAAATAGTCTGTGCTGATAAAACAATGCAAGCAAAGGATGAGTTGCGTTTGCTTTCAGAACACTTTGCCCTTAGCTCACCCTACTGGCCTTGGTGAAAGAGACAGGCCAAGGTTTTGTACCAAATGAAGTCAAATGTTAAGTACAAGGCGTGACTCTGTCTGTGTACAGGCTGAGATGTTGCAAACCCTGCAGGCAGTTCTTACCTCCTTGCAGACACGGGATATGTCAGACCTGCTGTGCCCTCCCCTCAGCCAGGCAATATGCCTGTGGGATTGTCATTTAGACCACATCCCCATACTGGGATGCTCTGGTTCTAATGATTTTTGAGTTCCTTCAATTGCTGTCAGATTCCCGGGGAAAACCTTAGCTGTGGGAGAGCTGGCAGTGGTCTCTAACGCGCTTTGCATTCGAAAGAATAGGAAGGAGCACAATTTTATCTCAAAAGCGAGAGAGGCCCAAAGCCGATGGAGTCCTCACGGTGACATCCGACCAGCAGGAACAGCAACGCAGCTACAGGAGAGGTAATCAGTGAGAGAAGCCAAACTCAGACCAAGGACAGCCAGGAGGTGACCCAGATGGAGATCAACAGTAAGTGCCTCCATTTGAGCCTCTCCGTGAGGGTGCCTCCCCATAGGATCAGGCCAATGGCCTTTCTGTTTCCTTGTGGTTCTCAAGCTGACCGAGCGAGTGCCGGGGTATGGGCAGGGCAGAGGCAGCAGCATTTAGCTGGGAAGACATAGCGGGATGCGCAGAGCACCACGAGGCATGCACAGCAAAGGATACTTCTGGGCGTTCTCTTCCACGGGGCCCTGCCCGACCACCAGCATGCACTTCTGGTGGAACTGGCTGAAGAGCCGCAGGGGGCTGTGGGACAGGATCACCTGCTCCGGAGACACCTGCGGGAGGGAGGAGAAGCTGCCGGGGGATCCGCGGGGAAGATTTCCCCTCTTCTCCCTGCAGTCGGGTCGCACCCCTTCCCCCTGCTGCCACCCGCCTCCCTCCATCCCCTCGGGACGAGGCAGGACCAGTCACTCGGTGGTGCTGCCACCCCCAGCCCTCCACCCTTCCCGAGGAAGTCGCGCTGGGTGGGCTCCCTCCTTCTCCTCCTCCTCCTCCTCCTCATCCCGGTGCCCCCTCCACAGCCGGGACACCTGAACGGGGGACGGCGTCGGGCCGTGAGGAACCCGCCGGGGCAGGGGCCTGCCACCGTTACCTGCAGCCCCAGCGCATGGGAGAGCTCTCCGGCCTTGGCCGACCTCAGGCAGTTGCCGGCGTTGGTCAGGAAGACGACCGGCACCCGGAGCCGCCCGCTGCCGTCCGCCAGCCTCCGGAAGGCCTGGCGGGCGGCGGGCACCGCCTGGCTGCCCCGCACCAGCACCCCGTCCACGTCGAAGAGGAACCCGAAGGCCGGCGGCTGCAAGGCGAGCGGAGGCGACGGTCACCCGCCGCCGGGAGCCCTTCCCTCTCCCCCCCCGCCCCCGCGCCCGGCCCCGGCCCGCGGCGCCCTTCCCGGCCCACGGCAAGGACGCGGCCGGTGGCCCGGCCCCTCGCCCCCGGCGTCGCCGCTCACCCGGCCCCCGGCGCTGCTCCCGGCGCAGCCCCCGCGGGCGGGCGGCCCCCGCGGCCCCGCGGCGCGCAGCAGCCCCCGCCCGGCCCGCAGGCAGCCGCGCAGCGCCATGCCGCGCCGCTCCCGCCCGGCCCGGCCCGGCCCCGGGGCCGGCGGCGGGGCACGCCGGGGCTCGTAGTTCCCGGACTACAGCTCCCAGCGAGGCGCGGGGCCCGGTGGGGCGGGACCGGGACGGGCGCAGGGCTGCCTGCCTTCATCCCGAGCCGGTCGGGCGGGAGCTGCCCGCGGTCCCCGGGAGGGGTGCTGCCGGCTGCAGGGGTGCAATGTCCTGTCTGCTTCGGAGCAAAGGGTTACAGGTTTGGGGAGAGCTGGGAGAGAAACTGGGGACGGCGGATGGTTGCACAAGCAGGTGTCGGGAGCAGCACCGAGGCTGGCGGGGCTGGACACGGTAGAGGAAAAGGGAGCACGCCGGGGAAACGGGAACGAACAGCCCTGCGATGGGAGCGGCGTGCAAAATCACGGACGAGGAGAGATTTGGGCAGGAGGGAGCGAGAGGCTTGGACCCCTCCAAAGCAATTACGCCGGGTTTATCTAACCCATTCCCAAAATGAAAGAACAGGAGACCCTCGGTTTCGTGACTGAAGCTGCTCCAGTGCCCTACGGTCCTTACGGTTACAAAGGCGTCTCCCAGAATATGGCCTGGCTTCAGTCTAAGGTGGTTACGACTTACCCTGCTCGCAGTGCACATGCAAAGTACCTTCACTGCAACTTGTTACCTCTGTGAACTGCTGCCCTGCCTTTGCTCAGTCTTTCCTACGCTAACCCAAGTCTTCTGGCCTTTTTGCTACAGATCATGAAGTTTTCTAAAACTCTGGTCATTTTTCTTGCTCTCTGACAGGCTGTGTCCCAGTGGCTCCCTCTTTCCTGTGGCGCAGGACAGAAATCTTGACGCTGAATTCAGCTGAGGCCCTTCCAGACCTGAGGAAAGCAAAAGGTTCACTTCACATCCATGGAGATGAAACAATGTTTGTTTGCTTTCTGGCTAGGCTTAAGATGTCCTGACTGCCGCGATACGGCAGGTTTAACACGTATGACTTCAGGCGTCAATTACACAAACAGTGTAATTGTTTGTTTTTATGCTTCCATTGCCACGAACAGCAGCGTTAATTCGTTTTTGACCCACTTTAACACCCAGAGCCCTTTCTGCAGAGCTATTAAAGCACTGGCAACGCAGTTATACATTTGTACAAATGGGTATTCCTCCTTAAGTGCCTTTGCCTTAACTGAATTACCTACTGTTTCTTTTACATAACTTCCTCAACTTGCTAGGATCGCTTTTATTTCTCAGAAGTGTTCGCAGCTCCTCCTGCTCTGGCAAAATTTATGCTGGTCTTGGAGACATTACTGAAAGTATTTAGCTCCAGCGAGCCCTGCAGAACTGGGCTTTAAATCTTCTTCCACTAGCACAAGGGAGCAGTTGCAGGCACTTTGACGTACACCTTCTCAACTCCTTCTACACCCGCTTACAAACTAGGGACAGCCGACCCAAAGCCTTCATTTTCCTTGGCTGGCAATGAAAAATACAGTCAGAGAGAGGGGCAAAGACTTTCTACAGTTAATGACAAACACAAGAACGTTGTCTCGGGTGTTTCTCAGTGATCCACTAAGGCGGTTGCTCCTGGCAGAGAAAAAAATCTGATTGATTTACTGTGATTTATGCTTAAGTATTGGCTAATGTGGATTTATGGATTTATGCATTTAACGATGCAACCACTTGCAAGTTAGATGGGTTGTTTTGGTTACTGGCCTCCAGTCACTAACATCAGGCTGACCGAACTGGATTGCTGAGGTCCATCGGTCCCTTCTTTTGAACTATAAGGACGCTTTTGCTCATCTTTTGAACTAAGGATAAGGATACTTTTGCTCTTTTCCTGTTACTGAGACCTGAGAAATAGCTGTGAGAGACATCTAGCCAGTTCCGTATTGCAGAATTTAACTTTTAAAATGCTTAGTGTATCTAAATATCCTCGGGTTTGGGGGAGGTTTTTTCCCCTCCCGTTACAGCCAAAGCTCTTACCCTTTGATGCCCGGCGCTGAGGAGAAGCACGGCGGCGGAGAACGGCGCAGGGGATTTTTTTTTTTTTTTTACCTCATTTTTTTCGCGCCGCTCGGAGGCGCGCGGGGGTGCGCGGGCGCTGCGCGCGGCAGCGCGTCCCGCGCAGGCCGACAGGGGGCCCCTCTGCTCCACGGCGCCGGCGCGCGGGCGGGGCGGGGCGAGGCCGCAGCCGCCCACCTGCGGCTGCGACCCCCCCCCCCCCCGCGGTAAGTCTCGCCGCTACCTCAGCGGGGTGGGGGGGTGCTGGCGGTGCCGTGCTGGCGGGAGAGGGTGTCCATCTGCTCCAAAGTTCACTTTGGAGATGCGGGGCGATGGGGAGGCGGCTTCTAACCTTCCCCCCCGGGGGAGGTGCTGTGCCCGCTAATGCTGTTTGTGTGCGTTGCGGCATTTTCCTCCTGTGGGTCAGCCGTAGCAGAAAGCATTGGTGTGGTTTGGGCTGCCACAGCGCACGGAGGGAGGTTGGAGGTAGGGCTTGGGGTCGGTGGGGCATTTTTGTCCCCACCGTGCCTCTGACACACGAGGTTACCTGTGCAGTGGAGGCCGGGTTGGTAGAGAGGGCTGTGTTCCCAGCCAGGGTACCTGCCGTTGAAGAGGTGCCCCCGAGGAACATATATGCCCTGGTGGGTGTTCACAGCAGGCTGGCAGAGCTGCTGTATTTATTTTTACAAGGAAGACTGTCCAACAGGCTGAAGTGCTTATTTTTAAACCGACATGGAGGGAGTTTGCCAGCGGTCGGGCACAGGCTGAGCCTGGCATGCGCAGCAGGGCCCGACAGCGGCATGGCTGCCAAGCACCACTCCCTACAGCGCCTGCTTTGGCTGCTGACCCCCATCCTCCCAGCACCAGCAGGCAGACTTTAGCCCATCATCCCTGTGCTAAATGCCCAGTCATATAATTTTCCCTTCAAGAGATTAGACTTTCTCAGTGACACTACTAGGAGCTTCTTGTTTTGCATTTTATAGATGGATGGGCCTTATGATTTCTTCTGTAGGCACATCTGGCAACAGCCATATCCCCTAATACCCCTAGAGATGGTTTGTCTGCCCTTCTCACACAAGCCCACAGGAGACTCCCTCTTCTTCCGCTGTCTACACTGTACTTTGATGTTTCCCCCACACCATTGCGTAGCTGCCTTTAAAGACAAGCAAAACAGGCAGTTGCCCACAGCCTTCTCCCGTGGGTTCCTATGTAAACTTTGCAGGTCTATTTTCCCTGGGTAGCCCTGTCATCACCCGCCCCTTCCTGACCTTCTAAAATCCCCCTCGAAAGCAGCCCTACCTTCGGTCTCTTTTACAGCTGAGGCTCTAATGGCCTGAACCAACCCTCCCCCCCGCCTCGGTTTATCTCTTCTCTTTCTCTGCTGCAGCCTGCTCATGGAATGATGGACAAGCTAAAGGTTGAGAAAATACAGTAAAATGCCTTTCTTATCCTGTAATGACCAAGGGGGAGGACACAGCCTGATAAAAATGACAAGCCAGAAGAATTGAGAGCCAGACCCTTCACCTGCCTGTCCCTCAGCAGACAGAAAACACTTGATAGACCTGCCATGATTGCAGCTGCTGCAAGCCTGGAAAGAAAGGAATTAAGTACTGAGCCAATTAGAGCTACAAGTTTCTGGCCAAAAAAAAATGTCCTTCTGCTACCTGTGAAGAAACTAATTCAGAGACTTACAGGGGAAAAACCTGAAGCAGGCTGAGCATCAGGAGCTGGTGGAAAACACCTCTATAGCCTTGTGTTTTATGGCCAGAGGGCTTTGCTTAGCATCTGGCATCTGCGTAGTCCCACTGCAGTGATGGAGGCTCACATGACATACAGATCCAGCTGCTCACTTGGGCCTATCTCTATTTTCAACCAGCTACTTTACTCCTCTGTTTTTATTGGCATGATTTTTGACAGGAACGACTAGTGCTGGATCAGCCATTTCCTGCCGGTGAGTGACCAGGAGGCAAACATTTCATTTGCTGAAGTGCCCCAAAGGCAGTCTAAGCTGCTTTGCAACAAAACACTGCTAGACCTGTGACACGGTGTGCCATGAACAAAGCTCCATACACCTCCCATTTAAATAAATTGAACCTGAAGAGGCCACAGGGAGAGGCCGATGGGGGAGATAACAGGCATAAGGCTTGCCGTATTCCTATGGCTGCTTGAAGGAAGCAGCACAGAAACTTCCATGGATTTTCTGCTCTCCTTCCTTGCTCCTGAGTCCGGATGAAGACTGGAGGGCGCTTTCTGCCCCTTTTAGGTCTGTCCTGCTCAGCCTCCTGCCACCCTCGTGGCTGCCTCTAGCCCTGCTTGTCCAAATATCTCTTTCATCTCAGGTCTTCAGGTTTTTTAGCTGGTAGGAGAGGTAGCACTAGCAAATCATGTCCATCGGGCAATCTCTGTATGAAAATGCGGCCCAGAGCTGGATGCAGCTACCATGTGGTTTGGGGAAGGGGAGGCTGGGGGACCTATGTCATGTCTCTGCCAGGTGTGCCAGGTGCCTCGGGCTTGACTCCACAGTGTGTTAGCACCCTGGATCAAATTGCCCTTCGCACCATGCTGTGAAGACATTTCAGACCCCCCTCATAATTGTACTCCAGGCTGAGTGACGTGAAACATCCCCCCTCCACTGCACATTCCAGATTAAAACTTCACATGAAACACAAGTATCCCCAATTCTTTTTAACAGAAAAAAAAAGAGAGGAAAAACCCCACAATTAAAACAGGTTTTAAAATTTAAATGTATACTATGTTCTGAAAGAGACAAGGAAGCATTATATGCAATGTATTTGCCAACAAATGTGAGCAGGGAGCCAAAGTACTGAGGGTAAGGGAATGGACTGGCAGCAAAATCCTTGAAATATTACTGCGAATGTAGCACACCATGTTACATGGTGTTGGACTTGGTGATCTTAAAGGTCTTTTCCAAACTATATGATTCTGTGATTCCGTGAATGCTAACAGCTAAGTCTCAGTGAAGCCCCGTAGCCAAATTTACCTGAAGCTTTGGGGATATCTGAATGGATTGATCTTTCTCAATGGCTGCAGTTCAGCCTAAATCCCTCCTTCTTTTCACACCTAGAGTTAGAGAGGTGGGGATGCAGTCTGGGTTTGTCAATTTGCACCTTTCTCTGAAATAAGGCACACTCTAAGGAAGAGTTGATCCCCAGCAGTAAAGCAGGTTGGCCCTCCTCCTGTCTGACACTAAGGCCCTAAAAATGGTTAAAGCCCATCTACTGCCAGAGGACTCTTGGGAAGCTGCAGTCACCACACGTAGCAATGCCCTGTTCAAGCAGGGATCCAGGGAAGGCTATGCCAATGGAGGCAGGCGTCTCCATGCAGTTCAGGTTCACATTTAAACATATGTGATCAGGACGGGAAAGTTTCTGCTATCTGACCAACCCTAAGGTAGATACCTTCAGCAGAAGTGGAGTCACAAGGCTAGTCACAAATGCAAACATAGCCCCATAGGGTCAAGTTGCACCTTTCTGAGGGCTTCATCTGAAGATCACCTCAGACCTGTACAATTTTAAACCCCCAGTGATTACTGTGCTGTAATCCCAAACAGCATCACTCACTGGTGGCTCCAGACACTGGGCCACATCACGTCACAGTTCCTGATGCAGAGTAGGTAAATGGCCAAGTGCACAACAGGTTTTTCCTAGGAAGGCAAGAACAAACTGGACACAACAGGTAAACTGGTCCCAGCGAGTGTTTGGCAAACAGAAGATCTAGCCCTGCTGCTAATGCAGGTAATGAGGAGGGAGAACTACAGGTAACCAAGAGGCCATCAGTGGTTCAAGCCGTCAAGAGACCATATGCAGGAAGAGCTGAAACCTTCCACTGCGGCAGAAGAGGGAGGGACATGGGTCAACCTGTGTCAAGGACCTCAGCTCCTCCCACGCTGGCTCTGTAATGATCAGCTTCACCTTGGCAGCAAAGAGGCTCACTTAACTCATGGCAAATAAAAGATCTTCCTCCATCCACATATAGCAAAGCTGAAAGATTGGGGCTCAGAGGGATATGGCTTTGGGTCACTGATTAGCAGCCATGCCACCTGTTTGCAGCAGTTTTCCTCAGCAGCATTACAAATAAGGCTTTTCCCAAGTCAGCATTTATAATCTGACTGTGACCAAAGCCTACCTTGGGGACTTTAGACTGAGCTTCGTATGGAACACCCATGGAGGAGGAGGGAAGGTGGCTCTACTCTGGCTCCTCCTCCAGTATAAAACTCATCCCAGAACCAAATCTGCATCAAGGTGCAGGAAAGGCCAGCCTGCAAAGAGCAGTTGCTGATGCTTCAGAGGAAGGTGTGGGGAGTGTGGGCAGAGAGAGCTGGAGTGGAGGCAGCTGTGGCTGAAAAGGGCTAGGGTGTGAGGCACTCAGCCCCCTCGGTTAGTGAGGTGTGTGACTGGCTTCTCACTTTTTGCTTTCTGTGGTTTGCGTTGCTGGCTTCTGCAATGTAGACACCTTTGATTTGCTGTGGTGTTATTTGTTTTTTGTTATGGGGTTTGTAGTGTGGGGTTTTTTTTGCCTGGGATAACTAGAAATGAACTTGCAGCCTGTGAAATGCGAGCAATGTAATACGGGATGCACGGGCTGCACAGCTTGATCCACTTCTGTAGTAAGTATATTTGCCTCCTGCTAAGGTGTTTTAACCAAGGTCAGTGGAAATAAACACTATGGCCAGCCAGCTTGAGACAATTAGCAGATAACATAAAGAGAGCCAATTTGCCCAAGCTGGTTAGATCAGGAAACGACAGTCCTTACAAGTCTGTGGCTCAGAGGAGGGAGATGTCTTTCAGCGGGAACTTTTGTAAATTCTCCCTTGGCTGATGCAAACCAGTGTACTGAAGTCAGGGAGAGACGCTGGTTGATCCTGGCTGTGTGCTTGGGGTATGTGTGCCGAAGGATTTTGCTGAATTTATTTACATCCTGATTAAGGTTTCTTTTTTTTTAATCTCCCTGCAACTAGTTCTTATCCTGATATTTTTGATGATGTTAGGAAAGGGAATCTGCTTGTCCAGACACTGTTTATTGTGTAGGTGCTGCAATACCTTTTTGCTAAAGAGTTGGAAACTATAAAGGTCCATGTGAACACTGTGGATATCCACAGTGTGAGAGTAGTTTTCCACCAAAGTGAAAATCTGTCTGACAAGCTGAACAAGGGCACATTTGCACTCTGAGTTAGGTGACAAAGGCTGGTAGTGGAACCCCCCGAAATCAAAAGGTGTTTCCTATAAATGCAGAGGCCTGTATTAACATGGCCCAGTGCAGGGGGACAGTTTTAATTAAGCTGGATCTGGGAAACCAGGGTGTTTTTTCTCAGCTGAAAAGTGTTTTGGCTTCTTTGTGACCAGAGGACAGGAAAAGATTTTGCAGTAAAAAAAACTGTCGGCAACTGAGGCACCTCTTTTTGGCTTTATGATCACTGTGCAACCAGGCTTAAATGTTCTGGGAGCAAGTTCCATCAGTTCGTTTCCAGCCATGGTGGGTCCTGAAATAGCAGACACTAGACCTATGACTGGTTCTTCGACCTAGCAGTGCTATTTTGGCAGCAGGCCCAGGGTTAAACGTAACAAGAGTCATTTTCAGTCCTTGCTTTCCTGAAGGTCAGTGGCCCAAATCGTTGGATGTTTGTCTTAGTTGTTTCCGGACAAGGTCTGCATTTTGTAATGATAAGGCAAAATTCAGAGATCCTCATGTTGGCAATCTCCCACTAACTCTAATTAGAAAACATGTTTTTCCTGAATAAGGATGTCAGGATTTGGTCATTGGCAATTTTTAATTGTTTTGACTATTTTGAAGGGGGGGTGTTCTTTTGTTGTTGCTATAAAGGCTCACTGCTCCCTTTTACCTCCAGTCCGTGACTTTCACAGGAAAGTGCAGCTCATTCTTAGCGTTAAGCCCATTAAGCCTAGCTTACCAGAATCACCCATTGCCAGGTAAGACTTTGAGGTTCATTCATGTGTTCAGGTCACATGGAAGAAGCAGTCTCCCTCTTAGCAATAAGCCTGGCTCTCTCTGGCTTGTCAAATGCCTTCTGAGATGAGTCTCCTCCCCTCTAAAGCTCTCTCAAAAAGCTATCAGACAGGTCAGCCACAAATTGGTCCCATTTTTTCTGCCAGACCTCTTTGGCCTTGGATTTCTCATCCGGTAGCATGGCACTGTATCTGTGAGGAGGAGAAAAGTCAGTATCAGACAGGAGACAAGGGGGCAGCTATTTCAAGATCAGTGGCCAAAATGAAAAGGCAGGAAGCAGCAACAGATTAACCCTTGCAGGACATGCCTACACCCCACAGAGTAACAGCATAAAGAGCCTTGAGCTCCTGCTGGCTGGTCTTACATGGGGATGAGAAGCATCATGGCCATGTCAACAGCTTCTGAGTCCTGCACCATGAAGACAAACAGCTCAGTCTGCATAAGCTGGAGATTCGCTGGGTGGCACCCAGTGACTAGTACAGGAGAGACAGCACTGCTGTTGCCTTCAGATGTCCCCTGGGCTTGGTCCAAATCAGTAGGAAATAAGAGTATTTGTTGTCCCCCTGGCCATGCAGGGATTTGGGATTGGCATGAGGATTGGCACAGGATTTGGCAAACAGGCAAGAGTCTAGGAATGTACAGAAAGACCCTGGGCACCATATCCAAACTATTTTGGGACATTCAGAGCTGTCCTGATAAACAGAAAAAGTGGTTAAACACACCCAAACTACATGCTGGTAGATTGTTTTCCTGTGTTTCCCCAGTGGACCATGGCAAACTGCAGCAAGTCAGATCTTGGCAGAAATAGACAACTGATACAAAGACATAACATTTCTCCCATGCCCAGAACCAGGTGCTGGAGGCAAGTTCACAAAGGATGGAAAAGGAGGAATAAACTGAGACACTGAGTTAGAGAAAGGCACCCAAGGGCACAGGCCAAGGAGCCTCTGGGGTCCCTGTGTCCTGCCCTTGGAGGAGACACACAGAGGAGACTTTGGATTAACAGAAGCCCAGTTCATGTGGCAGAGGAGACTCTGGGGCCAAAACCCAAATACAGCGGGTTTCCAGGGAGCAAGCTGATAGTCCTCTTAGCATGACTATGGCTAGATGAGAGAGGTGAGGAACTTACTTTATGGAGTTGAGTGCAAGTTGTTTTAAGGTCCTCAGGTCAGCATTCATCCCTCCGATGCCCATGAATACCTCGTAGAAGTCATAGGAGACACCCTTTGCTCCAAAGATAGGGGGATCATCAGGACTGATCACAATGGGGTGCCCTTCAGCCATGAGGCTGGCTGCGGGGTGGCTCCGCAAGTCAGCTACCAACAGCAGGACCTCGGTGGGGAAGGGTGGGAGACAACATGATGTCAGGTTATTGCTGTAGCTATGTTTGCATTACGGCACCCGTCACACCGCGTACCTGCTATAGCTGCCTGTGTCAGCAGGTAGTCATCAGGGAGGAAGAGCCTCCAGAGGGCCGTTCAGAGCATGTTAGGCATTCTGCCCTGAACTGCTGCAGGAGGAGCCTACTTGTTTCCACTAACTATACAAGGAGATTGGTTTCTTAAATTAATTGCCTAAATCAAGGCCAGTGGGGTGAATAACTTCTGCTTATTTATAACAATTTGACCATGAGCATTTCAGGAACAGTCTTTTGGTTATGTATTTGCCATGACACTTAGCCCAGGGCATCCGGAGCTGGTATCAGGGTTCTCTCCCTCAAGCCTCACACCGGTACATCTCTACCCCAGAGCATCCTTTCTGCTGTGCCCAGGGGACAATGCGCACGATGCTAATGTGTTGCAAAAGAGTTCCCCCAGTTATGAATTCTACAAACCCAAAAGACTTCCAGTTACAATCCCAGCTTCTCAGCCTCTGGCCCTCCTGGCTTTGAAGTATTTTCCACTATGTCTCTTTAGGCACCTCCCTGGGTCTGGGCCTCATCTCCACTAGGGATGACTGCCTTCCCAGGTTCATCTGGGTAGGAATTTCAATGATTTTGAGCTGACTGGCATTACAAGCCTTATATATAGACACAGCGTGTGTCTACATAGCAGACTGCAGTGTAATGTGGTGCAAAGGAAACTGAGCCAGCCTGGGTGCAACAAAACATCTAGCTGTCCTGCTGTTCCTAGCTGCTATGGTAAATCCCATTCCAGTGGGGTAAATCCCGTTCCAGTGTCCCAGCCCCAAGACCTAAGCTTTTACCAACATACCTGGTTGGAGATAGGACAGACTTCTACAGGAATATCCCTCTTCAGAGACAAACTTTTGGCTACTGGATGTCTAATGAGGGCAAGTCCGTGGCCAATCCGGCTGGTATTCAGTAGCAATGCATCCAGCACATTATTGTCTGCAGAGGTGCCCTGCCAGTCTGAGCAGAGACAGGTAAGAATCACTGTAGTGCTGTGAGGAAATTTATTTTCTCAAACAGCTAGATGATTTTGTTAATAAATGTCCCAGTTGCAAGGTGAGAGGGTTGCTCATGCTCTGAGTTCCCACTTTGCATTTTCAGTGAAACAGGGATCCAAATCTGCCCAGGACATTGCCCAGCATAGAGATACCCACTCATCTCACCTGGCTTCGGATGTCCACAGTATTGCTCTTACAGCTAAGCTAATCATGCTGGTCTCCATTCATAGTCAATGGAGAGAAGTAGTAATTTCTGTGGAATAGCCTGCGCATTAGCATGAGATGTATTGTGCCTCAGAAGTGCTTGTTACCGTCCATAGCTAAAAAGGGAGCCTAGGGTAACTAGTTCAGATGTAGACATCTTCTCTGTAGATGTCAACATGCAATAAGCATAACACACAAGTTAGACACAACTGTCATGCATGGTTAGGATAAATCCCACCCATATGGACTGAATAATATATTGCCAATAATAATACATTGCCCCAGGAACGAAGGGTAATGATCAGTTACTTTTATGAGTGTATTCAGTTAAGACTTGAGACTGGCTCAGACATTCCTTCACCTTAAAATGTAAAATAATGGTTGAGGAATTCTGCTGCTGCTGTGGATGGGAGGTGAGCGCTGCTCCAAGGAGGAAATGGCTACCAGCAATAACTCTTGCAGCATGACTCCATGTTACACGCAGGGCAAAGACGCTGAGCAACATGACACCTACAGTCAAGAGCAGGGAGCAGGTAGGGGAGGTGCCATGTAGGAATGCTACAGCAACAAGCTGATATGGGGAGAAGCATAGGGAAAACCAATTATATACACATGTACACACAAACACACATCATCTTGATGCAGCCAGGCTTGCTTCTTCTGGGCTTTGCAAGACTTCACCTCTTGCCTCTGCAAGCAATAACAGGCCTGGAGTCCTCATGCTTACCAGTCTCCCCAGCGTGGAAGAAGTACGGCAGGTTGACCCCCAAGGAATACGGGATGGTCAGGGCATCCTTCAGGTCCCATAAAGAATGACCTTCATCCTCATCACCAACCTGGGGGAAAAAGGAAAGGTATTTTGGAACATGCTCTGGAAGATGGTGGGACTTACAACTATGTATCACTGAGGTGCCAACTGTACTGAAATTACAGTGCTGTGGGGTAGGGAGCTGATTCTTTCAGGGGATTTTGTCCATTACCCCCAACAAAATCCTTAGCTGGAGAATGTGCAATTCATTTACATTGATTTCAGTACAGCAGCAGAGGATCTGGCTCTGGTATAAAACATATGCCATATTATACATGTAGTTACATTGCACCTCTAGGGGTTAATGCGAAGCCACAGAAAAAAACACGGTTACCAGGTCGAAGCCTGCCAGGGTGTCTGGGAAGAGGGCTCTGAGTGCCATGCCAGTGACGATAGCTTCTTTAATCTGGGAAACATTCAGCATCCTAAAGAGCAAGAGAGAGAAAGCAGTGCAGAGGCTCACTCCCACGGGCCTGCCTTCTTTGGGTTTGAGTTGTGAAATGGGGCCCCCAGGGATATTTCCAAAATGCAAGTTGCTCCTGAATCTGACAACCAGCCTCAGGTCTCCAGAATAACAGCAGCAGAAAATTGATATTACGAAAGGAAACCCCTGAATGACCAGGAAATGCCTGGCTAGACCCTGCTGTCACTTGAGTTGAGGCATGCTTGTCTAAGACTCACTGGCTTTCCCATCTATGAAGCAGGGAACACAACAGCATGGAGAGAAAATGTTCAAGTATTTTTTTTTTCCTCTCGACTGTTTTGCTGGGAGGTGTGACCATAGCTGTGTTTCAAGAGAATTTTAAATTTAGGTTTCTTCCAGCCCTATCGGACTTAAACATCACAGTGCATTTTGCAGACAGAGTCTGTCCATACCCAAGCTGGCCAGAGGCAAGCCAGCTCTGAACTGGAAATGGCATTGTGCCGAGCTGGAGTGAATAAGCGCTGCTGAGAGGTCTGTAATATTTGCTCAGGATCACCTCACGTGACTTCATGGCATCTGGCTGACTTGGAGAACAGCCTTGTGCCCGCCTGTAAACAGCAGCACGAACATACCATACAAAGGCTGCCAGGAGAATAGCGTTTGCAGGGTCCCACAAGGACCTTTGCAATACCAAGTGCCCATACTCGGGCACTGCTCTCACTGCTTCAGCTTCCGCAGAGAGGAGGAGTATGTCCAGGCTCGGGAAGAGAGCACGCACGGCTTGGACACATACGCGCACAAGCAGCCCTCCCCTTGCTCATTCCTTCACCCAGGGCTCACAGACGCTTGTCTCTCCAGCACACGTTATGAGCTAACCCTGGTCACTTCACACATATGCAGACTTTTATAGATGATTTCTCATTCTCAGCCTTTTACACGTGCCAGGGAATGCTTCAGGAGTCAACAGCCCAGGTCTGACGACACACGCGGGCATTACTAACCAACTGTGGCACTTCATCCCAGCCCTCAGCATTGCTTCTCCTGGCCTGGACCCGTCTCTCCCCACTGCCACCTCCGCCGTAACATAGCCAGCCGTGCACAGCTGCTCGTAGCCCCACTCAGCCTCTACCTGTGTGCTGTAAATATAATCTTGGCTCCAAGAAAGTCAGGGTGCTCCTTCACAAACTGCCTGGTCACTTCCCGATAGGTTGCCACAGACCATGATTTGTTGTGCCGGGTGCCATCCAGTTCATACACCTGCAGGACAAAAAGCACATGGCAAGCATAAGTTGGAAGAGGTGTTTTATTGGAGGGTGGGAGAAATGAACTGAAGAAAACCTTGGGAGAAGCAATGTGCTGCGGTCCTGGCAGCAGGGCAGAAAAAAGCAGTTAAATCTGTGCAGAACATTTTCTTCTTGAAGCCTTTACCAGCTGGCAAGAACCAAGGAGTGGTTTTCCTCCCTCATATGTGATACAAGAAACAAGTTTCTCCATGTTCAGACATGGCAAGCAAGTGCCCTTGAGTACCCAGAGGAGACCATGACCTCTTACTCATGTCTGTATCAAATGCTGGAGCGTTTTGTCCAGCCGTCTGGCGGCTCACACACGCTCTGTGCCTTGCGGTGGCAGTCTTGTCAGCCAAGGCAGCCCCAAGGCATGCAAGGGATGAGCTCCATAAGCTACCAGCTGGGCTGGGCTTCTGTTCCCCTCTGCCAGAGGTTTGCTCCGTGACCTTGAGTCGGTCATTTAGTCTTGCCACGGTTTCCCAGTTCTCTGTCTGCAAACTGGGAAAAATAATCCTTTTGGCATGTTCTGTCTCATCAACTTACTTTGCGGATTCCTCACTACCAGGGCTATATGCAGGGCTCTTGCCCTGATTTCAGCAGGGACATAGACCCTACATTTCCTGGTTGATACTAATCCGCAAAGGCCCTGCCTGGAGTCGCTCACAAACAGCAGCTGAAATCACTCCCTCCCTTCAGTTCTTATCCTTCTCACCTTTCTTTTCTCCTTCATCCTTCATCCTTCTCCTCAACTGGTCCACTCCACCTTCTTTCTTCCCCTCCCGTGCTGCCCTGTGCAGCGATGCCCCTCACTAGCGCCCTGTCACGCTGTGGCATCCCACTTGCAGGCACCAGGAGCCGCAGGGTGGCTGCAGACACTCAGAGGGAATTTTCCCCTGCTGCAGCCCATGGGAATGTGAGACTTTACATAGCTGAATTTGCAAACACAGCTGGGCTTGGGGGGCTTTTCCACAATGTTTGCCGTTTCACACTAAATCCCGACTTTCATTTACTTTACTTCAGGGGCCGCTTCTGGCAGGCTTTGCTGCAAGGCGAGCTTTTGCAGAGTGTCAGCGCTGTTGTCCAAGCCTTATAGAGGATCTCCAGGCACACAAGCATCTTGCTGTTCCCGTCACACCCCGACTTTCGTGGCAAAGCATTTCCCTTCCCTCTCATCCCCGCTCCAGCCTAGCTGGCACTTCCCTGCCTGTGCTGCCCATTGGGGCCGGCAGCCCAGCATGTCCCCAGCTCCTCACAGCCCTTGCAGCACTACCCGGGCTGCAGGCAGCCCCGCCTGCCTGTACCTTGCAGCATGCCGAGCTGCTGGGTGTGAGCAACCCCGGGGGCTCTGGAGGCTCCCATGCCTGGAGCCAGCATTAGGGGCTGGATGGGAAGCAAATCTTCCCTGCCAAGCCTCTCTTCAAAAGACATTACAACCATGTCTGAGGGCTGCCGGTAAATGCAGGGTATTTTCCAGTCAGGCCCACGCACTTGTATCATTGCAGATACTCTTGGCCTGGAAACTTGTGTGACCGGGGGGGGATGCCAGCACTCGCGCTGTCTCACAGCACAGGAATTTTGACATTGCTGTTGTTTTCTTTTTCCAGGTACCCCAAAGACAGATGGTGACTGAGTTCAGAGCAAATGGCTCATGACCAACCCCCAGCAAAGTAAGATACATATAAGCTTTGTGGTCTTCTCCCCTTCCTTTTTTTTTCTTTTCAATATGCCCTTCTCATCTCAGGCATGATAGAGTGCCAGCCTGCAGCCCTGACACTGAGCCCTATTTTGCTATGGGGCCAGCCCGAGCCACAACAGGGCAGTGTTAGCAGCCCCCCTCCCCATCTGTTAGGGGGGGAGGCATGCACAAAGCCAGATCAGCCTCCAAATTTGTCATAGCACCTGCCTGTCTGCTGACGGGGTGGCTGCGGAGGCCTGCCCAGCAGCAGTGGTGGTTGCTGGGGTGCACTCACCTGCAGCTGGCTGGAGCCCACCAGCCATTGCATGCAAGGGCAATGACTTAATGAAGTTGCTGGCAGGCCACCGGCAGGATGTCAGCATGGCTGCTCCATCCACTGGATGCCACGGTGCCAGCAGCAAGCTGCTGCCTGCGTTCCCACACACAACCCGCCACCACCGCCTGGTCCTTCAGGTGCTGCCAGGTGGACCTTGCACAGCAGCTTCATTCCCTTTGCAATGGACTGTTAAGAACATGGAGGTAGGAGGTGGTGTAGTGAGGAGCAGCAGCCCTGGTTCTTTTGTTTTGGTAAGGCATCTGCCTCTCTGACAGAGCTCCTGCCCTACACTGCCCCGCTTGGAGCTGGTCTGGAGAACTGTATGGAAAAGGTGTGGCTGCAGTATTGAAGTTGCCACCAGGGAAGTGGGAAGAAATTGCCACCATTATAGCCAAAGAATGGTGGTGGAGTCTGCTGGTGCTTGGGAAGGTGTTGGGGCAGCCTGGAATTGTAGGACAATCTGACTGGCTCCGGGTGACATGCAGGGAGAAAGGCCTAAACTATTACCAACAGATTTTAGTGTCAGTGGCAATGAAAGGAGCAGTTCATTCTTCATATACATAGCCAAAATATTAGATTGTCTGCAAACTGTGGATGACTCTGCTTTGCCAATTGGTTTACTAGCCTGCTCAGAAAAATCATTCTGAAATAAGCTGTGGACTTCAAATAACATAACTATTCCAGAATAAGTCTCTATTCAAGATGGGAAATTGTTCCAGAAGAGCTGCCACAGAACAGGTGATTCTGGTGCAGACAAAGCTAAGATACATCTTCCCAACCAGCAAGATTTCAACACAGCTCCCAGTCAGACTGTACAATGCAGTTTTGTGCTGTTGCCACAGTAGGTATCTTCCTTAACTATTAGGAACAAAGCATCTCTCACTTTCAAGCCCTTGCCTATGCAAATCTCCAACAAAGACCTTTGAATATGATCAGGGTTTTCCAGCATCCTTAGAAGGGCAGATATGCAAACATCCAAAAACTAAATTCAAGATAGGGCTTGAGAAAAGTTATGGAGAAATAAGGATTTAAAAGAATACTAGAGAAGCCAAAAAATACATACCGGAGGCAGGATAGCTCTTATCTCGACATACTGTATGTTATCTTCATAGAGCTCCAGCAGCCCCTGGTAGAAATAGGCCTTGAACACAGGTGCATAGCAGATAAGTCCAGAGGCAATGAGAAAGACTTCTTCAAATCTTTTCCAAATCAAAGTCTGAGAAGGGTAGGCCAGCTCAGGAGCATCCGTCACCAGGGTCAAGTTTCTCAGCAAGCTGTAGAAAGGGTAAAGGGAAGAGGAAGAATGAGAAGAACAAACAAGTCAACTGGCTTTTAGCATGCTAAAAGCTGCCAGCTGGCAGCTGGGTGTTCGGTACAGGAGGAAACAGGATTCCTCCAAGAAAGGTGTGAGTTTTATTGTCAGAGACCAAACTTTGTGGATGTGACACTCTCCCACCCGCATGCTCTGGGGTGCAGCAGCGCCCAGCTGTGCTGAAGGAGGCACATGTTCTTTGGGCAGGACCAAGAAAGGGTGCAAAGCCGTTCCTGCCACAATAGGGGCCCAATATCTAACTCAGAGCCTGTTGGCACTGCAATACATATGAGCATAACAACGACTGGTGCAACTAGGAAGCTTTCAGGTCATTTTTCTGCCACCTATATTTACTCTGCTAATGGCTGGTACAGGTAATAGCTGACAGGTAAGAAGTCATACACTACATGTTAACCTACAAGCAGGGTAAGACGAGGTGTTCAAAACCTGCCCCTTCCTTTTTTGAGGGCAAAATCTTGAGGAGTAATAGACTTACAAAAGGAAGTATGATGTTTTTATATCATAAGAATTGCACTCTGCTACCCAGGGGTATCCTTAATCTGAAAGTAGGCTAGTACATTACTCCTGCAGACAATATATTCTCCCAAACATCTTCAATGCATGTAAAAAGTTATGACACCCAGCCCTCTGTTCACCACCTAAAGGCAAACAGAGTCCCCAGGAGATGCCATGTACTGGGCCACCATCAACCTGCTTACTAAGCCTGTAACTTGCCCTGGTACCTTTTTGTTGTCAAAATATGTCACCTAATATAAGCAGGGGGAAGACTGATTGTGAATCAGAAATCCTTTCCCCCCCAGTGGAACAAACCTGATATCCTGCCTGCCTTGCCGATAACTTCTTCAGATTTGTCTGCTGGGAAACAACTGATAAGAATCGCAGGTCATGGCTTTTCCTTAGTGGGACAGAAATGTATTTATTTCCTCCATAGACTCAGCTGGCATATAAGCCTCTTTCAGAAATCCAGAGAGGTGGCGGGTAATTTTATCAAGCAGAGTTTAAGGGAGCCAGTAGTTGCAAGATTATCTAGTTGTGGATGACAGCTTGCATTTAGGACAGGGCGAGCGTCTGTGCCGCAACTCTGTCCTCTGACATGCTGATAGCCTTCATCCTGCCCGAAGCCTTGCCTCTGGCAACAGCTCTCCTCCCTCCGCCAGTGGCCACCTGAAGAAGAGTTTGTAATACATTTCTCAGGCTGGCAGGCAAAGTCTGAATGGCAATGTGGGGGTGGTTAACTTCATTCCTGAGTGGACAAACTGAAGCCATTGCAGCAAGCTACAGAGCTGGATGCTTGCAGGTGGGTGGGCTTACCAGTCCGGCCAGGCCTGATGCTTATCTAGTGTCAGGGGCTAAGCAGGTTCAGATAGAAATACCTTCAACCATGCCTCATCTTTCATCCGAGTATGTTGTTTCCCCTCAATAACAGCTACTGATCTTTAATAATGTTTCGTGTTTGATGTCTTGCCCCCCCTCCTCGCGCAGCGCTCTGCTCTGTTATACGGGAGATGTGGGTTTGATTTGTGCTCTTATTATCTTCTTCCAGGAGGCTTCTGTGGACGGAATTAAAAACCTCCCTCCTACAGACGTAAAATGTGATCTGGTCCAAACTCATAAACTAAGACATGCCAGGCAGGGACATCCCTTTTGAGTCCCTCCATCCTGCCCATAAAATGGAGCCCATTCCCCCAGCATCTGCCTGCTGTTTTGTTCTCTAAGGACCCTCTTCCAGTGGCTGCAGTTTCATTTCTTCTTCACTCTGTTAGTTTCTTTGCTGGGAACAATTTTAGAAGCAAAACTGTACATAAAGAGATGCTCCTACCACGTTAAGGATGAGATTTTAAATGCTCAACAGTCAGGAAAATTCAGAGTTAAGGTTTCCACAGCAACTTCGGCTCTGCCCTCCCGTGCATTACAATAGGGGCTTTGGTGCCATTATCACAGGACACTGGGCAACCCCGGCTGCTGTTCAGTAATCCATGCAACCAAACAGACCGAGCTGGACCATGGCTGGGGCGGGCAGTGGGGAGCACGCAGCAGTGGGAGACACCGTAGCATCACCCTAGAAACCAGGAATGCAGGAGCCAGGGGCATCTTGAAGACACTGATCCAGCTGCTGAAGCGGAGAGGGTGTGCTGCAGCTTGGTGGGGAGGGGAGAGGAGGTTTCATGTGGGAAGAGCTGTGGAAAGCAGACTTGTCCGCTCCCCTCCTGGCCTCAGTCCTGGCCGAAGGGCAGCTCCCCGCCAGCCCCGCACACCGGCGGAGAGCACCTGCCTGAAGCCGAGAGGCGAGCAGGGCTGTTCCCACCAGCCCTGCAAGCACCGAGGGAAAAACCTCCCCGTGGATCAAAAGGCCGTGCAAGCCTGTTCTCGCCACCCCGCGCAGCTTCATTTCAGATAAGGATGGGCGGTTAGTCGGGCTCCCACCGCTTTCTCCCCTTGTCCTGTGAGAACTCGGCTCCTCCAACAACGAGCACGCACAGGGCTCCCCTCCCTGCCTTTAAATCTAGCTGTACAAACTTGTGGTTGTTTACTTAGCCTGTGCTCTTGGGCTAGAAACAGCAATAAATCCCCACACTGCCCTGCTCCTAAAAGCACATAAATCAAATTGTGCTTTTTTTATAATCCCCTTAGCTTTGAGACTGATTATTGATCCCTATAACTATTGAAGATTTATTGTGTAATAGTGATCCATCCTTGATAACTGGATAATCTCCTAAGGGTTCACGGGCTTTTGCCATCAGTAGCTCATGCAGATGAAGCAAAGCTTCATAAATACATTTTTTGCTTCTTTTCTGGAATGGGCCCTCACCAGTGATCAGGTGCAGACTACAAATAGCCTTCCATGTCATGTCATATATGCACTGAACAATGCTATTGCAATGCATATGCCCAAAGGGGCACAGCTAAAATGACCAGCTAAGGATTATTTATTTTCAACTGTGGTTTTGCTTTCTCTTTTCCTGTTTTTTTTACCATTTTGCTTTCTTGTGCTATATAATGCAGAAGTGAACAGTTTTGTTGCCTTGTTTTTAAAGGGATTCTTTTTCCTGCTTCTTTTCCCGTTCTAGACGGGTAATTATACCCCTCTCCTCACCGTAGTATCTGAATGTCTTCCAGTGGTGCATTAAATAGTGTGACTAACATCTGTCACATGTGGTTCATTCGCTTTCTCTCTCTCTCTCTCTCGTCCCCTCTTCTTCTCCCCAAGGGGAGACTTGTAGAGGGAGCGGAGTGCTTTGTTTCTGTAGTGGATTTTTATTCTTTTTTTTTCCTTGTAATGCACACACTGCCCTATTTTTCTGTGAGATAAGGCAGTCGGAGGACACGGAGGGGAAGGTGATGGCGGTCTGGGCAGCCGTTAGCGCCCAGGGGAGTTGTCCCCGCAGCCTCGGCCGTGGTGTCAGCTCCCTCACAGATGACTTCATCCTGGTGATAGAGAGCTCCGCTGGGCCGCCGGAGCTGCGCTGCCGGGCATGGCCTTAATCCTCGGGCTGCTGGCGGGCGGGGGGGTGTGCGGTGGTATTTTACAAATATCTGGAATGTCAGCACTGTTTCCCTAAATATCTAGGGGCACGCTCTTGCTTTAGAGACAGTGGCCATTATGTTGCATCTTGAGGAAAAAAACCTGCATTCTCCTATATCGTAATTGATTGTGAAGTAAATAAGTGAGGATGATTTTTTCTTTTAAGTCTCAAAGCAAAATTCCCTTCCTTTCTCTGTCTCCTGGCCCGCGGTCTCCTGACTCTGGTAATAGCATCCTTTTGGAAGCTTACCAGTAACAGAATACTCCAGGGTCTTGGCCCATAAGACGTGTGTTTTGAATAGGAATGATTAAACCTTCTTTTGAGGGAAACAAACAAAAAGATTTCCTTCCAAAACACACACACACACACACATATGTATATGTATGCATATGTACCTAAAAATGCAAACAGCTAAAATGTAACGCAGATACCTCTCTCCCTCACCTCTTCCTGGTCAGGAATGCAGTAAGGTGAAAGAGGTGCAGCCTCTTGGAAACATTTCCATTGTTCCCTTCACATTTGCTTATCCACCCTGTCTTGCATGAGAGCCCTTCCCTGCTGCCATATTCCCTTGATACTTCCTTGAAACCACCCAACTATCCATCCGTTCCTTCCTCTGACATCTGCTTTCTCTCAGCTTGTCAGTGCTCAAGGGCAAAGAGGAGTGCAGGAAAGAGGTAGCCTGGGATGCACATGTTCAAGAGACTGGGAGAGTTTCCAGAAACTGAGAAGCAGAACAGATTGGGGCCTATTCCTGGCTAGAGACCTATTTCCAGGCGGCCAAAAAACATTCCTAACCCCTAGACTAGTACCCGGGGATTAAATGAAAATAGGAGGGGAAGCGCCTCAATGTGGCTGTTATTCATGTGTTTGCACATTATGTGCAATTACTCCTCTGTGATTTTGTGGTGATGAGCACAGAAGGGCAAGAACTGAAGGACAACATACTCAAATGAGTAAGTCTGAGCACCCTGGATGCAAGAGATCCAAGTTTGTACTTGGCTCTGGCATGCATTTGCTGAGGAAAATCACTTAATTGGTCTCTGCCTCGGTTTCCCCTCTGCACTTGGGGGGGACCCTTGTAGCGGGGTGTCTTGTGTCCCTGTGCAGTGCCTGCCACTCTGAAGTCCTGCTCTGACTTGTGGCTACTAGACGTAGTTGACAACTAATACAAAAGAAGAGGAATGTGACAACACTGCCTCTGAAAAGAAGCTGTGTTCCCAAACAGGACCATAGGGAACCAAACAACGCACAGCTCCACCCTCCTGGGTGTATAGGATGCCGTGGCCTCTAGCCTCAGCCAGAAAGGGATGTCATGCTACAGAAATACAACTGAAAACAAATACAGCAAAGGGTTGCTCCTCAGATGGTTCTGAAATACCCACTGCAATTGCTTGGGCTTTAAGGAAATGAAGCTGTTTCAAAATCCAATCTCTTGCACATTATTAATGGGTCTCCTGGTGGGATTGAAGAGGGCTGGTGTCACGGTCTCTCCCTCATTGTCACTCCCAGTAGAAATGGAAGGGAGCTAATGGGGAACAAGTTTTCTCTTTGGAAGACGTAGATAAATGACTTCTCACTGGATCTTATTTCTTCCATCACATGTCAGGGCAGTTTGGCCTCATGGTATAAAAGGTCAAGAGCCCTGGGTCTGGCACTACCTTCTCCTTCCCTTCTGGAAGTGCTCTCACCTCTGCAAGAGAGGGCGGTGGGTGCCCCGGAGAGTCAGCTCCCTCTGCCCTGCCCCTTGCTGCTGTTGGGGAGGGAAGGCAATACCATGCCAAAGGTCTGGCAGCTCCTCAGCTTCCCAACCTGACCTCCTTCCCAGATCTGTAGGGCACGGAGCCCAGACAGCTTCCATGTAGAGGGGATACCAGCTCCCTAAGTGTTAATAGGTCTCTATTTAAGAGCACACATCCTCACTGAAGAGCACTACAGTAAAAAACATGAAGTTTCATTTAGGAAATGCTGTAGTTAGGGTCGCCCGCGTCACCCTAATCCAGCCTTCTCCTCATGCGTTGGCATGGCGATACAGTCTAATTACATGACACCCCATACTATTTTCTTCCGCAGGACCCCAGCCCCCCGGAGCGCTGCAGACAGCAGTGCCCTCTGAATGGATCACTACTCAATATTTTCCTTTGTCCTCATCACTCAGTGTCTGACTTCATGCATTATTTAGAGTGCTCTCTCCAGCCCCCGCACGCCACGCAGAACTACACGCTTCCTCCTGGCCTTTTTGGCAGGGCTTTGTCCCGGGATCAGTGGCCCCTGGATGAGGAGATAGGGCTCCCTCTTCCTGCCACTACCAGCTGGAGGGGGAGCCAGGCTATTCCCACCCACCTGTAAGTGATTAAATGGTAGGTGGCTGCTGAGCAGCCAACTAACACCTGGTCCTGATAAAAGGCTGCCAACAGATGAGGTAGAAGCTGCCTGCAGGGAGGGGAGCTCCTGCAAGAGAGTGAGTGATGCCTTGGTGAGCCATCTGAGGTGTGAGCTCCTGGACAGCTACAGGAGGCCTCGCCTGGAAGGGGAGAAGCTTTGTTAGCAGGCGGGTGCTGAGGGGGGAGTGCTACCAGGCAGAGGACCTGTGTGTAGGGTTCATTGGCTCAGACAGTGCCCAGACCGAGACCTAACCCCTTGTCTGAGGGTAGGAGGGCAAGTTGCACTTCCTGGTGCCTGAGGGTCCTGTTGGGAATGAGTGCCTCATGCTTCAGCATGGTGGGTACTAGTGAGGTTTTGGAGAGTCCTCAGAAAACAAGAATGGTGTTTGGAGGGGGAGGTTGGGTTGGGTTTTCTCTTGGGTTGCTTTGGGTTGTTTTGCTAGTGCAGTGACTAACATAAGTAGTTTGCCCAACTTCAAGATGATGACTTTACAAATGACTTCTCTGCTGTTGGGGAGAGCCTGTTCCTTAGCTACCCGACTTCCTCATCCTGTTCCTGAGTACCTCAATGGATGAAGCAAGGTCTTTCACTATGCAGCCCTGTCCCATGCCGGGAGCACATCCAGCCTGGGTGCTGAGGAGAGGTCGCGTAAATCTACTTAAGCCACTGTCTTCAACGTGTCTGTGCAAAGAACCCGAGTGAGCGTGCACAGAAAACTTCAATTTTGATTGGTGTCTCTAACTCTGGTGTACTTAATGCTGTAACCTTCAAGTTCTTATATTGCTATTTTCTTGTTCTATGTATGCAGCCCTACACAGAGTTCCCTGCTTTCAGAGCAGCAAGCAAATGGGAAAGTTGGACCGGAATGATCCTGTCACTACACAACGTTCTCATGAAGTAATGGCAGGCTTGAAACTCCTCTTCACTCACCTGCTATCAAACTCAGTCACATTGTGCAGCTGTTTCCGGTAAGTGTCCAGCAAAACCCATTGGGAGCACTGGGCTGGCACTGGGTGAGGAGGGCGAGGCTTGGAAAAGCGAAACCGAACGGTGCCTGTGGGGGTGAAGCAGATGTAGCAGTCGGGGAGGTAGGTGGCATTGTACACCAGCCAGTCCACGCTCAGGATGGCATAGTCATGCAGGTGTAAGACAGCACCTGGTGGGAAGAAAAGTATATCTTAATGAGACAAGGCAGCTGAAAAGAAGGAACAGAGTTTTAATGTGATAATAGTTTGAGTTTGCCCATCCAGGGCCATCTGGAAATGCTTCTAGATGGCTGTGAGTGACCTCTCCCAGCAGAGAGATGGAGCGGCTGCTCTGCCTCCCCCATGCTGGAGGATGTGGCCCCCTCCACATCAAACGCAGGGCAGGCAGAGCGTGACAGCTCCCTGGGAGTGGAGGGAGGGGAGAAATCGATAGGGAGCTCTGCTTCTCCACTGGGATGGAAAATGCTCTGAGTTATTAAAGGTCTTTCAGACAGACTTTGCTGTGAGCTGGCTCAGGCCCCACTGATTTAAAGAGGAACTCACACAGTAGGCAGCAGTTTACAAGGCATACTAGCTGACTGGCAGACCTGAAGCAAGCCTCTGTATCTAAGCTGTTTGAATTCCAGCCTCAATTTTTGCATCTAGTCTGTGTCTCTTCTTTCATCTCTTTGAAACTCTGGCGTACCCCAAAATCCCAGACCATGACACACCGGGGAATTGTACTCGGATGCAGAAGTACTATCTACTTCTATCCCTTCTCAAAAGCATGCTCACTTGCATTGTACATCTGTTGCTGGCCAGCACGGAGGGCCTTTGGGATGCTCTGTTATTGTACAGTATGTTGGCAACTGCCAGTCTTCCTGGCATAGGAAGCATCCTCTGCACGCTCAGTGCATCCGTTTGTTTTGCTAAAATCTCTCCTTTCGCAGAGACTTCTTACGTGATTGGTGCTTGAACTAAATTTAAGGGAAGATGCCAGGAGAGCTAAAGTCTTACAGATACGTATTTTATTAGTCTAGAGGAGACCTCATAGTCAAAATAGCTTTGATGCCCTTAGGAGTAAAGGGAGAACATGAGTAGGACGAACAAAAGACTGGTATGCATGTGACATCAGACAAACTTCAAGACTATAATCTATAGTGGACTAATCTAATATAGACTATAATGTCTATAATCTCTCACTACAGAGGGTCTGACTGTTAAGATGCTGAGCAACTGTAGTTACTGCTCTCACCAGAGCTAGTGTGACAGAATGGGCATGCCACAGCTGTCTAGATCTGACCCTCCTCTCACTGGCAATGCCACCCTCTTTCCTATGTAAGCAGCAATAGAAATTACAATAGTGCTTGAAACAACAGTAATTCCCCAGGGGCTCTGATCAAGACTGAGGCCTCTCAGACTAGGTCCTACTCAAGCAGTTACAAGGATGTGATCTTGGCCCTAAAAGCTTACAGCTCTTGCAAAGATTCTGAGAACCCATTTTAGCATGTCCTGGATTGAAAAGTTAATTTTTTGTTTTGATCCCTCCTTGGTATCAAAGATGCCTCCTTGAAGGGGGGGGGGGGTACTCTTAAGTTCCTTACTATTCAATTCAGCAATGAAAGGATAATGGCAGTTCTGACATCCCAATCATTTATGGTAACAGATTAGGATGCTGCAAGCCAGGGATCCTCATCCCACATCAGAGGCTGGGAGGGGGAAGCTGGGAAGTGAGGCAGATGGCTCTTACTCATGTGCCAGTGTCACAGCCTTGCAGATGAAAAAATGCTTCTGTGGAGAAGCTGACTCCCAAATCTTCCAAGCAGGCCACCAACCTGTTTCCAGGCAGCCACGTGGGCAAGGCCATGGGACTCTGCATCTAAAGAGGGACTGCCTGGAAGGGTGGACATAGTGTTCAGAGTCACAGGGGTATTGGCAATGTCCGCTGCAACTGTCCTGTATCTTTAGTTAAAGAAGGTACCTTGTTCAAATGCTTCCTTACTGAACCAGAGATGCAGAGGGAGAAACTAGTCAGCAGGAGTCAAGGCCTTCCTCCTGTGATTATCTCAACCTCCTGCTTCTCTGCTGAACTGTCAGCAGCTCAGGGACATGGAGACACCAGGCTTCCTGCTACACAGCCTAGGTGGCTTGGATTTCCACTTGGCTGAAAATATCCTCTCCTCCTTTCCATTATAACCCAGAGTACTGAGCTTTCAAATGCTGCTGTGTCCCAGCTGCTCATCAGAGGATGCATAGGGTGATTTGGTGAAGGTATCGGACAACCTCATGCCATTATCTAACCTAGAATGTTCCAAATGACTTAAAAACTATGTGTGTGCTGCAGAGTGCAGAAGCTCCTTTTGGTATAGGGCATTGGCAGCCCATTAGCACATAGCTTGCTGCACAACAGCAGAGAAATGACATCTCTAAACTAAAGACAAGAGGAGAAATGCCTGCCCTTATAAGCAGAGATCTCCTATAAGTGCATAGAACAGAACCTGATTAAGAAAGACTAAATAAGAGAATACAATCATTTCTATATCATATTCTGCAGGTCACATCAACACAGGCTTTGATTTCATTCAACAAGTAAAAAAAAAAACTTGTAGTGTTGGAGGTAGTACCATCTTCCTCTTGTGCCCCTAGACTTTCCAGTAGACTTCCAGGCCTGCTACAGAACCACCTGCACAAAAACTTATTGGGAGATACAGCACTTTTGGCTAAGAAGTGGGCTAAGGCAAGGTTGGTAGCATGTCTGTGGTATGTGTGGAAAAAGGAAAGGCTCTGGCTAGAACATGCTGAACAAATATGAGTGTCTGTGATGTCTTCTTGTCTTTGCTTCCTCTACCCTTTCTCTGCACTTGAAAGGCTGAAGGATCCATATTGTAAGTTATAGCAAATGCTACAATTGCTGGAAATGTGTATTCATCCAATCCATCCCCCCTTCCTCTCTCCCCCTGCCCTGTCCCCAAGCTCAGAGGCAGGGCTCTTCCTGGAACTCAGCAAGTGTGATTTACAGCTCTCATAAGCTCTCCTGCAACCAAAGGTCTGCCACATCTCCTCGTGCTTTGTCCCAGCTCTGGCATAGAAAGCAAAAGGAGAGAGGAGGATGAGTAAGATGAGCAACGCTTCGGCCAAGCCTACCTTTTGGCATGCGCTTTAAGATGCTGAACACTGTGCTCTGATCAATGAGGCCTTTTGCCCGAAAGAAGTGCATGCTTGGAGGAAACTGTCCTGTAGTCATGGCTGTTGCAACCTCCTCCTTCTTGAGGTTTACAAGCTTTGTACTGAGCTGCTGTTCCTGTCTACTCAGCACCAAATTGCCACCTGTCTGATGGGCTTTCTCCTCCTGCATTAGGGAGTCCCGGTCCTTCCAGAGTGGGGTGGGAAGGCAGAGGGAAGCCAAATTCAGGAGAAGGTATGCCAGCCTTATGCCTTGCCCAGATGGAGGCTTCATCTTAGTGCTGCACCTGAGGGAGAGTAAAAGAAAATTGGAGCACTAGCACAGGTCAGAAGGTGACATCTTAGCAATGACCCATTGGGACGTTAAACTGCTGGCCTATCCTGCAGAAGTAGTGGGTTAATTGGATGTTCAGTACTGGGGGAGTATCTGGTACCCGTGTCCCCTGTATTTAGGACTATGCATTCACACACTCCCCATGATGCTGTCTGCACGCAGCAAGACTGTGGGCAGGGTGGAAACTAGATGTTGCTCCCTGGATCAGGCTGGCAGCACATCACACAGAGCTGCAGTCTGGCAAAGGTCTCACCCTGGAATGGGGAAGTGGTGAGGTCAGGACTCTGGCTTGCAAGCTGGGATGGAGCCCCATCAGAATAAGGGGTGCTGGCTGTTCTGCCATTGTCCCAGGGAGGGAAGCAGAGGGCCATAGCACTTGAGGTGCTTTTGGTTTTTGCTTGAGCTAATCAGATCCTGATTCCCTACAGTAAAGACCTTGTTGCACCCCTATAGTATATTCCAGCTATCAGAGGGGTTAATTTATGGGCAGAAAACCCCTGGTTTCCCTTGCAGTGACAGAGGCGTGTCCCTTCCTTGCAATCCCAGAAGAAAGACGACGGAAGGAAGACCATGGGAGTAGTAAGAGATCACAGGAGGCAGGCACATGTGAACTCAGAGAACTCTGCCCTTCCCAAAAAAAGCACAGCTGCAATATAATCCTTCAACACCAGGCTTTAGTGACCCTCCACACCAGTCCCTCCAGACCAAAGAAGGCTGGAGAAAGGCTCAACATTTTGAAATGGTCCCCTGTGAATTACATAGTAAGTGCCTGCTTGCGCACATGTTTTCTGCTTCCAGCCTCTCCTCCACCCGTGGTGCCTCCAGCCCCTCTGCCCCATCAGTGGGTCCCAGGAGATGAAGATGTGCTGGGGGAGCAATCTGCTGGGAACAGAGCTGGAAGTAGCTGCAGCCCCATGTCAGGCCTGGCTCTGAACTTAGCGAAAGAAACATCCTGGCAGGCACTATCTTATCCCTGGTGAGACTGACTCACTTACTGTTAACTTTCCTCCTCCTTGCATCCAAAGCTCATCCAGCTGCTGCCTGAGAGAGCACGGAACAGTTATCTTTCTTGCAAGCCGGCACTGTCCCAGCAAAGATAAAGAGGCAGGATCCGTCCTGGCAGAGCAGAGTGAGGCACCCGCTGGTGCAGACAGTTCCTCTTCCTGTGCTGTCGCTCCGGCTTGCTCAGCTTTTATTTATCCCCGTCCCTACCACTTCATGAATATATAAAGAGGAGGAGGAGGCAGGAGAGGTTATGAGAAAGCGGGACACAGGCACCCAGGCAGGCAGCTGAAGGGAGCTGGGCTGGGAACCGGAGGACCAAAGCAGTGGGGTCACCTATGGGAATCCCTCCAGCTCCTGCACAGAATAGAGGTGGACTCTTTAACCCATCATTGCCTGCCTGCGAGGTGCAGGGGCTTGTCTGTGCAGCCCCTCTGTGTACCCTGATACACATACGCAGCTTTTAAATATCCTGTAAGAAACGCCTAGGCACATGTTCCCAGTACAGGGAAACTCTTAAGCCCCGCTCAGGCTGTCCCAGGAATACATGTGAGCCTGGGTATCTAAACTGGTGTAGAACACCATGCATTTAATGCCAACAACACTGAAAACTCTACTTACTAATGGGTTTTTATCCAAGAAAACAGTAATTTGTAAAAGTAGTTTTAAGTTATTTTTGCCCAGTCTTTGCCAACTGTGTGAACCAGGCAGACATCAGTTCAACTGGCCGCACCGGGGTCTGCATTGGGCACACAAGGCTGAACTTGTTCTTGGGAACTAAAGGAAGGTGGAGGTGGGTATGGTCTGATTATTTTTTTTTTTTAATCACAACAAATATTGTAATTTCACCATTTTATTTTGCACAGTTGAATGGACTGAGTTTTAAAGTTATTTAAAGCAGATGTTACATAAACAGCTTCCAGTGGAGAACAAAGTCCATTTGGTTTAATTTAATCAGAATTTTAACGATTTTAATTTTTTTTAATAAAAAGGAAAGATCTCATAAGCCAAGAGCTATTGAAAACAACCCGCAGCAGTCACAAAGGCCGTTTTCGAGGCAGAGAAAGCAGAATCTGGCCAATAATATGTTAAATTTCATTAGCTGGCACCACTGCAACAGATTGAAAGCGAGGTCGACAGGCCCCCCTGAATATCCCAGCTGGACACTCGCCAGCTTTCCCTCCTCTCCTGGTCCCTTCACCCTTTGCTGTCACCAGGATTAGTCCCAGCATCCGTGCAGGGATCAGCCAGGATCCCCCAATGCTCTCTGAACACCAGCTGGGGCAGCACAGTCTGGAGGGTGGCTGTGGCCCCTTGCCCGCTCCTCAGCAGGATGGGGTTTTTCTGGAGTCCCGAGATGATCTTGCTCCCAAAGGGAGATCAGAGGAGTGGAAAGACAACCCTACTATGCAACAGTCTGTATAGCTGATGAAAGCAATCCAAGGAGGTATAGGGAGAGACCGCAGAGGGAAGCACATGGAGTGGAAAAGGGATGGCTCAGCAAGGACGAGCATTCTGCCTACAAATACCTTCAAGGGAACAATATAAGCAAAGGAAGGGATTTGCTCTAATTAGCTTGGAGTAGTAAAGCCTGGCGTTAGGACCATAAAACCAAATTCAGGCTAGGCAGTTAGAAAACTGTCTCTGCAGGGAGCAATTGGGCACTGGAGACAGGTTCCCAGGGAGGAGCACCAAGAGGGGTTAAAACACTGTGCAAAGGACCTCAAGTAGCAGCTCAGAGCCAGGCAGGGGTCTTGGAAATGCCTGCCAGAGTGCCTCAGAGATTTGTGGTGCTGATTCATCCCATCAAATCGAGTCTGAAAAACAAAACCGAAGTCCAGTGCTAAAACACTTCTTTAATGGGACTTTTCCGTGTAAGCAATCACAGCCATTGCCAGGAGAGTGCTGTACAGATGTTGCAAGGGTTGTGCTAGGAAATAAGAAGGTGTTTGAAATGCTTTGCTCTGTATTAAAATGCGGTCCACGCTCTGAAAAGAAAAATCATGGGGGGCCAGCACAGGTGAAATAGGACCGCAGCTGCTTTTGGGTAGGATCTGTCTGGACACAGAGGGTGGAAGGAGGGAGAACAGGACAACCCAAGCCAGGGTATGGTTGCTACCAGCCAGGAGCCCCATTTGTGGGAGGACCTGGGTTCCTCTAGTACCTGCAGGCATTCACAGCTCTGGCTTCAGACCTCCCTGGGAACCAAGGCATGGTATAGGAAGACTTGCCCTGAATAAAGGACCAACAAGGAATGTTATAGGGGTCATTTCCACGCCGACACATCTCTTAGCTAGTTTGTATTCTTGCTGAGAATCGGGTAGCCTGGCTGGAGGTTGTGTAATAGCTCTGTGTGTCTGTCTATGAGACCGCGATTGCAGTTCCTGTCCAGTCTTGACTGGCTCCTGAAATAATCTTAAACTCCCTGGCTCCAGTCCTGCTTGCTGTTTAGCTAGGGCTGATAGGGGCACCAGTCATGCCTGCTCCCTCCTCAAATGCCCCAGCTATTCCCTGGTTTCTTGGGTGGTTTCTAGCCCATGCTGACCTTGCAGCTGCTGCAGCTGTACCTAGCAGTGTTCAAAAGCCCTGTTTCAAAGCTGTCATGGGTAAGTCTGTGCAAGCTGCAGGCACACCCTTTCTTTATGCCCAGCTGCACATCAGATGCATAAGAAGCTTTAAATAGCTGGTGGCCACCACTTAGTGCTCTCAGTGAATTCCCCTTGGTTCAGTTTCAGTTCCATATGCGAACCAGTTTTTTTCAAACCTTACGAGCTTCTTGGAGGCAATGGCTACCATCTCCTCCAGCACATTTCCCCACCTCTCCCTCCTGCATCTTCCCTGCTGCCGCCACAGCTGGCTGTCTGCTCCCACGGTTCAGTCCCTTGCAGCAGCAGCAGTGCAAACGGGAGCATGGACACTGTCTCCAGCAGCGGGGTGCAGGAAGGGGGAAAGGACCGCATGGGCAACAGCAGTATCAGGCTTGTGGACTTGCGTTTTTCACTTCATCTTTCAGCTTGTTGTATCACACAGTGCTTTACAGCGTCCTGCAGAGTCCATCTTTCTGCTGCAGCCTCTGCGTGGAGGATCAGCTTTCTGTGTGCCACTGCAGATCCCAGCTCCAGATTAAAGCCCTGCAGTGCGTGTAGATGATAGCAAAAGCAGTGATGACAAATCCAGCAGGGGCTAGACCTAGTGGTGGTGCAGACCCGGCTGCGTGGGCAACCCATTTTGCGTAAGCCAAATCCAAACCAAGGAGCATTTCTGATAGTACAGAGGGTCGGAGTGTCTTTTAGTTTCCTAGCCTCTCTGAACATGCTGAAGTCTAAGCCATGCTCTGGAAACATCACCTTAAGGCCAGGAAGAGAAGGTTGGAGCTGGGAAGTGCATTCCCAGCTCTACCAGTTAGCTATCCTTTCTGTGCCAGCTGCTTCATTTGTGAAATGGGACCAATTTCCTACCTAGCTGCCCTGCTTGACAGTGGTGGTTATTTACTGCATCTGCTGGTGAAATAGCCACACTCCCCAGGCCAGCGGCTAGATGACTGCGGTTTTAAAGCAAGTCTGCATAAGAGACATACTCTAGTTTTGAGAGGAAAACTGTGAGGTGGGACAAGGGGCTGGAAGACAGCCATACGTGGGCAGATGTGGCAGTGAATGAGGGCAGGCTATGGAAAGCCTGCTCCTTGAACCCCTACCTCTCTGCTAGGCCTGGGTGAGACCGCAGTGCCAGTCCTCGCTCCGAAGAAGTCCCAGCCCCTGGTTAATGCCTGCAAAATGCTTAGAACGTGTAAAAGTGCTAAGTGCTATGAATTATTATTAAGAATAGACTGGCCCAGGATGTTTGGGATGATTAAAACTTCCCCACTGGCCTGCTAAATAACCTCTGCTTTGGTCTGGCTGGGCACAGGATGGTTTTGTTTTTTTTTCCTATTCCCCCCCACACATTTTGTGCCCAGCCAGGCAAAAATATGGGCCATTTACCAGCCAGGCAAGGAGGTCAGTGGGAGCCCTGCAGCAGAGAGGATGCCGGTCTGCCGTCGGTCATGCTGGCAGCATTGCTCCCCAGCCTACAGCCAAGCTCCACTCACCCTCAAGATGCTCCATCCCCATTCAGAAGCCCTCCCTCCCCTTAGCTGCCCAACCATGCCTCTGTCCATCTGTCCTTCCACTCCTCCTCAGCTACATCTGTGGCTCTCTGATGATTTAAAATAAATAAGACACTTGAGATGCTACAAGAACTGGAGCTGGGAATGGAGAGAGCCAGGGAAAGAGCTAAACTCCCAAGTTAATGATGAATCACTCGGGGAGGGGAATCATTGATTTGTAATCATTGCCTGGCTCCCAGATATAATAGCCGTGAATTCCTCTGACCAGCGACTGAGATGAGGTGCTTTGGGCTATTCCCAGCACACCTGCAAAAATTCAAATCTGTCTTGCTCACAAGAACAGGGCTCGTAGCTCTGGGAGCCCAACAGCTTCATCGGCACTCGCCCTCTGGAGTGGAGCCAGTGGTGCTCGCCGGCAGCAGCCTGCACACATGCCAGGCTGTCGCTGCACTGCTGCTGAGCTGAGCTTGCAAATAAATAAGTCAAACTGCATCGTTTCCTTCAAAATCTGCCCCCCCGGGTTGTTCCCTGCTGCTGTCACTCTGCAGCGGAGGGCTGGGAAGGAGAAGGACAAAACAAAGCGAGCTGGTATGTATTAGCACCCTGTCGCTTTGGGAGTAAACGGCAGGCTGCCAAGGGCTCCCAGGGCAGGAGCTGAGAGCCCTGGGTATTCAGAAACAAGGCTCAGCACCATCCAGGGCAGGTCCCAAGCTGTCTCCAAGGTTTCTGTGCAAAGGCTCCCAGAGAATATTAGCAGTCTTGAGTTTATTATTTGTATTCTCTCCCTTGCCTACCTACTAGGGGCAAAAATGAGAGCAAACTAGGCAACCGAAACATCCTGGATTAGCAAGAGAACCTGACTTGCTCTCTCTAGGGAATGACTTTAGGGAGGGAAGAAGCCCAGTGCTACTGTGGTAAATGTTTTCTTGCTTTTTGCATTAGTCACATCAGGTTTCCTGCCTGTGCTGGGATGTCTATCCAACACCAGGCTGTGGTGGCTCCCACGGATCAGCGTGGTTTTGATTGGTCCTAGTATAACAAGCAGGGCAAAATTCCTTTTCCTAAAAGCTATATTCCACCTAAACATCCCCCTCACTCCCTGACTCCTGCTCCACCCACCTGGGTTCCCCAAGCAGAACCTAAAGCAAACCACATCTCTGCCTAGACTCCTAATCCCCCTGCCTCTGCCCCGGGAGTCCATCATGCCTTGACACAGAGGATCTGAATTCATCCCTGGTCACTCTGCAGCTGTGGGCATCCCCATGACCTCTGCCAGGACACCCTGTGTCTCCATAGTGTCAACCATCTCCTCCTCTCACTGGCTTTCCATTTCTCTGCATCTACATCACCCAGGTTGCTCCACTGTCACGTAGACTTCAAGCCCGATCAGTAAGAAGTACAAGGCCTTGTAGTGGCACAGCACCATGGTTTCTCTCTCTCTCACCCTAGGCTCTCATAGAAGTACCACCAGAAGACACAAACACTACACTGCATCCCAAAGCTATGGCTCCATCAAACACTCTAAGGCTCCAGAAATGCTTTGGGAGAGAGGATAGCAAAAGCTGGGGAGCACACTGGCAGCTACACCCAACCTTCAGCTCCTCAGAATTTACCCCACTGTCTATGGTTTATTTTCCTCCTGTGCATGAGGCAAGCAAGTTGGCATTTAGAATGGGTTTATACTACAAAATTAACAGCAGTGAGGGGCATTTGAGTTAAAACCTGACTGCTCTCCCCAAAAGTGTCTGCCTTGTAGCCAAGCTTCATCCTGCCTAGGCAAACCTCCAAACTTTATTAAAGCCTTGAGATGTCAAAACAAGGCTTCTGCCTTGTTCCCTTTACAGGTACCTCCATACCCCATCACCGCAAATGCAGACGCTGGCCTCAAGCCAGTTAGAGCTAGCAGTGCTGCCAGCAAAACATCATTCCCCCCAAGCATTACCCAGCTTCTTAGGCAGGGTTGCTCTCTGTGGGGATTTATATTGCTATCGGCTGTAGCAGCGCCTGAGCAACAGAGTTTAAAGCAAGGTGAAGGGTGCTCATCACAACAACAGTCACCTGCCCAGGGTACAAACTCAACAGCAGAGCCAGCCACTTGGGATCATTACAGAAAAAACTCAGGGCGTTTCTGGCATGCCTAGACTTGTTCATCCTGTTCTTCAGAGGCATTTCAGCCCAGCCCATAACACTTTGCCTCTTGTCCCCTGGCACCTCCCAACCCTGTCCTGCAGGTAGAGATAGGTGCAATATTACCTTCGCCTAAATCGCTGCATCGCCCCAAGAGATGCTCTTTCCCTAAAGCACTACAGCACTACCTGCATCACCACAGCAAGCAGGGAAGTCCTCAGTGCACTCATCCCAACCTGGGTGACAACAAAGGCATGAAGCACACAGTAAGTGTCTCTAGTCCTTCAGCAACAAGCTGCAATATGATCACTGACCTCACAAAGTGAGGCACAGACAGAGGCTTCAAGGATACGGCCTGTAGGGTCTTCAAGCCAAACAGCCCATGTCTTTCGGTAGTCATGGGGAGACAACCACTTCTCAGCCCACCCTGGGAACAGATAGCTCAAGCCCACCTTCTTTCAATCGCTGGTGAACAAGCCTTGGCTCTTGAACCTCACCGTCAGCTCTGAGAACGGCTGTGTGACAGGATGGGGAATGTGCTGCTATGAGGTTCGCTGTGTAACCTGGATCATCAGCTATGGGAAGAAGCATGGCTGCAGGGACCAATCCCTCTGGCTTACCCTGAGGTCCCACTCCACATCCAGCATAGTCCCCCACCTCCAGAGTGACATGTTAGGAGCCCTGGGGAGCCATTATCACCATCTGCCTAAAATTCCCCGTTCCCATGGCCTTCTTCAGTTTGAGAGACAGCCCTCATGGCTCTAGCACACATTAAGATTTTGGTATGTGGCACATACGTGCAGGAATGCTGCCCATCGCTGCTTTGCATTATAATATGAGAGCTGCTTCCTTTATATTCTGCCTGATCGATATGTCTTCTGCAGACAGACAACTCTATTTCCCACTGTGGTTTCACTCCATTGATGACAGCCAAGGCAATGTCAGGGATGTAGGCATCAATCAGCACGGCAGCTGCAAGGAAGCAGCAAGGGCCAGCTGCTCCATGAGGGAAGGTGAGCCTGGAGCTGGGGGTGACAGCAAGGCAGGCACGGGGCAGTGGCCACGCTGGCAAAGGCACAGTCCCACAATACCCGAGCAAGAAGAGCAGAGCAGGTCTGGTGACAGTAACCAGGTTCAGCCAAGAGTCCAGCGATTGCTGGGCAAGTCTGTGACAATGAGACAGATCCGAAGTCAAGTCAGAGACTGAAGTCCACAGGCCAAGGTCCACATAAACAGGGTACATGGCACAGGCATGGCTGCAACACAGCTGCGAGCTAGCCCAGGTGGGGACCAAGTGCAAGAGCCTCAGCTTACAAGTGAACAGCAGAACAGGCCCTCACGGAGGCTTTTTTAGCAGAGCTTTCTTGAAGAGCTCTCTTCAACACCAGACACCTGCACAATTATCTAAGTCAGCCCTGAGCCCCGGCAGCCAAACCCCCAAGGGATGCGCTCAGAGCCCTGACACTAGCTACCACACTGTGTAAGCCTTCTCAAGGCAGGTATAGATGCCAGGGATTAATATAATCTGCTGCCAATCTCAGACTCAAGCACCACACCACCACAAATGCCCATGGTAACAGCAGTGGGCATTTTAAAGGAAAAGACCCTTACCAGACAGCCCTCACCTGTATCCCAAGCTCTCTGGCTGGTTGGGACAAGCCTGTGTTATAACCGGTGTTCGTACAGCAGTCTCATCCTCAGTTCTGCTTCCTTGACCGCCATCAAGCCCTGCCATAATACAACCTGAGGCAAATCGTGCAGTAGTACCTGTGTACTGTGGTTTCACCAAATCTTGCCTCTGACTTTTATACCCTCTTGCTTTTGATCTGACAGCAAATGCCGCTTAAGGCTGGCTGCCATTTCTTTTCCATTGCTGTGAGTTCTCTACAACTTTGAGCTCTAGTTTCCCTGCCCATCTGTGTAAGGCAGTCTTTGCAGAGATGAAGGCTGGGTACCACCAATGCCACTTCCCCGGCTTTTTGGGAAGGTACGGGGCAGTGGAGAGAGGGATGGTTTATAGCGTTACAACCAAGCAGTGGTTTGGCACCCGTGTGCCTTCTGCAGCAGTAAAGTTCTCTGCTCTTAAAAGATCTTGCTTGCATGGAAAGGATGTGGAAAGCTGCTGTAAAAAAAAAGGTAGCGAATAGAGAAATTGCCAACCACATAAAAATAACTGTGTTTTAGCAAAGTTTTTGAAATGGTGCTGGGGACAGAAAGCAGTGGACAGCTCTGCCTCAGGGGTAGTATGTGCGTGCACACACTATCTTATGCTAAAAGAGTATTCACGATTTTACTCTGGAGAGGGAGAACTATAAGCCAAGCTGAACTTCTGACTTCAGTGATTCTGGTAGTTTGTTTATTCACCCTGTTGTGAGCTGGACCTGAACCAGATCCTATCTGCCATCTCTCTCAGGTGTTCAAAACCCACTTCTGAGAGATGACAGGAAAGATGAAACACTCAGCATTCGTGCCATCCTCACCAGTCTCTGAGGAGAAGAGGGGGCTAGCAGCCACCAGCACCCTTTCTGGACCAAGATGAAGATGTGTCACAGTACAGCAGTGTGCTAGGTTCAAAGATTTTGGTCTAAACTCTGCATCCAGCTTCTGTCCCAGCGAGGCCCTACTGCAATACAAGAGATCAAGCTTCATAAAACACAAGGAGAGCTGTGCCACAGGCACTGAGACACAGCCAAGCTGCAGCTTGTTGGAAGGGACAGTCTCCATTAGGGTGAAGAAAGAAGATTCAACAACTGCATTTAGTCTGTGGATATCTTAATGTCTCTGACACCGCCAGCCCACCTCCTCCCGCCGCAGTCCCAGCCCAGTGTGCATCGCCGATCGTAGCGCTGACGTAAAGCTGTAATTGCCAGCACGGGGACTGGGGCCAAGGGGAATTTGCTGAGACAGTCGGGCTCTCCGGCAGCCTGTCAGCTCCTAGGTCCGCAATGGAAATTAATCACCGAAGCTCAAGGAAGTGCACCTTAAACAAAAACCCCACCGGCTACACTGAGGAGGCAGGGCATGTCCAGCCTGTTGAAATGACATTGTAATTAAAACTTAATAAAAAGTGGCATTTATCAATGAGTTGTATTAACCTTGTCTAAAACCATTCGGACAAATTAAAACTCCTCTCAGTATTTTCCTGCCGCGTTAAAAGCAGCAAGGCATGAAACAGATCAATAACGCTAGCCACATTGGCTCTTTGTTTGGGGCAGAAGAAAGCTTTGCTGTTGGAAAGCTTCAGCTGGCATGGCTTCAGCCACCGAGACGCTGCCTCCTGGCCTCTGCCAGGGCCCCTGCTGGCGAGCCCCAAAAGAGATTGCCAGGGTACTTACATGGGCACATAAAGAATGCTCCCAAAAACGCTGCCGGGGACCAGCTGTCCCACTCCGGGGGACACTTCCAGGTTATTTGCATGAGCAGATATAAATGTATGCCCCAGAGAGCGCTGCCAGGGCCCCTGCTGGCACACAGCAGGGGCTGCTGCCAGGGAACTCGCCCCGGCACAAAGCAGCACGGGCCTCGGGGTGAGGCTGTCACAGCCCCCCTGCATGCACATCGCACCCCTGCGAGGGTGCTTCATGGCACAGCCCCTCGCGGGAGCATAAGCACCCAGGGCCTCACGTCCCAGCTGGATCGCTCTCCGCTTCTTCTGTGCCGGCTACAGACCTGTAAAGCAGAAAGACTGCCAGACCTTGAGCTCTTTCCTTCCCTCGCCCAGCTGCGTCCGTCTCTCTCCAGCCACACAACAGCTGAGCAGCTCAGCACCGCGCCACCTGCTCCCTACCTCCAGTCCCCGCCTCCAAATCCCATGTGCGGACACCCTGGGGACACTCAGCGCTCTGCCCCTTTGGCTGCACCCTCCTCCCGTGGGGCTCTGGCCCCCATGGCAGCCGCGGGGCCGATCAAGCGGTGTGCAGCGGCCGGGGACCGAGTGGGCACCTCGGCAGGAAACTTTAAATACACCCGGCCAAGGCAGGGTGGGCAAGTCAGCCCCACACGTGCCTTCTCCCTGCGCAGCCAGGCAGACGGGACCGCAACGGGCAGGAGAGAGGCATGGGGACAAACAGGATGCCTCGGTCTTCCGTCCGCTGTTGGGGATGCTCACGGTTACTCACAATCTGCTCGCGACGAGCAGTTACTGTGGCTTCTGCTAAAAACTGCCCCTAAGCGCACACTCACATTTGCTGTCGGGTTTGCTTAGGCTGCAACCCCGGTGCTTTCGCCCACGGTCCTGCTGTGGCCAGGGCACCACTCTTCTCCCCTGTCACTCATCCGCTGTACTTCGGCAGCCACTGGCTTGCAACAGGCCATCGCATGTGTGAACACCACTAAGCATGTGGATATGGTGGCTTAACTCCGGTTGTTCTCATACGATCAAGTAGTCACCAGGCTTGTCCCTTTTTTGGATGCTGGTAAGTCCTTGGTCTCTGTTACAGCTCGCAGCAGCCAGTGACAGGGGAATCGTGCTCTGGCTGCCAGCAGCCCTTCAGCAACTGCAGTTGGTACACGCACGCTGCTGGCGTCATGCGGGCGTGAAGCATCCCCTTCAGGCATGCTTAAAATGGGTAAAACACTTTTAGAGAGAAAACATTTAGAAACTTTCTTTCTGGAAATGCCAATGCCGCAGCATGGCCAGTGAAACCAACTCCTGGGAGAAATAAATCTGATAAAAAGAAAGTTTGCTTGTTTGCTTTCCACCCGAGCAGGTAGTTAAGCCGTGGAACTCGCTGCCTCAAGGCATTTGTTTAATGCAAATTATTTTTTGCACCCTTTCACAAGCCTCTAGCACAAGCCCTTACTGGAGTAAGAACCCTGTGGGCATCACCCTCGAGCCATCCCTCTAACCTTGCATTGTCCTCAGGGCTGTCCAGGATTACAGTGGGCATATTCAATACTTGACATTTAAAGTAGAAATAGAGGAACTGGTTTGTGTTGGATCAGACTAACTCTCCCTCTTTTCTAGCGCTCTGTTTTTGCCACGGGTGAGCATCACAGGCTGGGACACAAAAATCTCCAGTAGGTAGGAGCAGGAAAACATCCCTACTGATGAAAAACTTCCCAAACTCCACAGGCGAAGGTTGAATTCAGCTTTGGTAAGCAGGGCTTACATCACTAGAAGCTTTTGTTGCTTTAATTATAGCTTTTAATATCATCTGTACAAATGTTTGAGACCTGCTGAACTCTTCTCTGACTCCTGCTAAGATCCTTGGGCTTCATCGCATGTGACAGAAGCAAGGTCCACAGGTAAGATGTGAATGGTGTGAAAAGATATTGCCTTTAATTGTCCTGACACTGTTTCTAGTGTAATTGAATATCTCTGGATTTCACACAATGAAGCAAGGACATGAGTTCCCAGTGAATCTTTTCAAGCTGCTTATTCTTTTATGGAGTCTTATCAAGCTGCAGCCACAAAGGAGGGGAAAAAAAGACTTTGCCTCAACCCTGGCTGGGGAGGAAAACCCCTTTGTTTTTACTGTGCAGTTCTGCTTCCCATTTGCATTCAGAATTAAAAGTACTCCGTCTAGTGACAAAAGTAAGTTCTTGATGCTTTTTCCCTTCCTGCACCTTGGTTTTGCCTGGTGTCCTTGCAAAAGCAATGCCAGCATAGGAGATTAATATAAAGGGTTAGCGAGCAAAACCTGCCATGTTGATAAAGGCATATGAAGAGGAAAACCCTGCTAAAGCCTCAGGCCTCCTGTTTAGTTTGCAGGGTTGCAAAACATAAAAAATTCCCTTTTTAGTACATTGGGGAAACGTGGTCTGGAGCAACTGAGAGACAGATGTGGAACCCCATGATGCCAGTGCTACGGACTCGCTTTTCAAGCTAGAACAATACTTTAAAATGAAAAATTCATTACCCGGATCTGTGGAAAGCAAATGAAGCTCAGCCTTTCCTAACCTTGACATTTTCCAGACTGCTGGCCAAATCCACGGATAGGACACGCGCACGCACATCCACCCCCACCCTTCAAAGTGCTAGCTGGTCCGACAGAGAATGGCTTTCAGATGTGACTTATCTTCTCTGAATGAGCTGTGACACCACCGAGTCCCAGCGTACGAGGCGCTGTACTTCTAATTACTAAAACTGGCGGTGGTAAAGGCTTTATGGCTCTGACTGTGCACTGTTCTGATGCAGTCCCCAAAGACACAAACCAGAGAAAGACTGGGTGAAAGCAAAGCGCAACAATTAGTAAGTTCATTCGATGGAAGACCGTTTGCGTGTGCTATTGCCAATTGCCGCTCCACTTAGCTATCGCGAGCTATTTTGGCAGCCAGGGTCTGCTCACTGACATGAGGCTATCCTAACGCTGCCCTCCTTGCTGTGTGTTTTGTCCCTGTCCTCCCCCAGCTCTGTCTGTAATGTGACAGTTTCTGCCAAACAGTGTTAGTGCATTAGCCACTTTTCAAACGATCGCTTCCCCACTGGGTAGGGTCTCTTCAGAGCGAGAGGATGGAGACCGCAAGCCTCTCAGCTCCAAAGAGATTTTTCCCCTCTCGGGTTAGTGGTATTCCCTGAGCCCTGCTGATGAAAGACACAGATGTGTCTGCAGAGGAGCAGCTCTCAGTGCCTGCCTCATTCCCCAGAGCCCTCTTCAGCCAGTTTGATGTCTAAGTGGAAGGGAAGAAAATAAGCTGACAGTGGGGTTACCACCCAGATGATTTTCTGAATTGATTAGCTGCTTTTTTCATAGGTCTCACAGCCGTACAAACAGCAACCTCGTTGGATCTCGCCAGCTAAGTAATGACCTCGGCTAGGAGAGCTCTAGAGAAAGACCAGCCATAATGATGTGCTGCTTCCCTAGGAAAGAAACAAAGGAAAAGCCGGTGGAAACAACATGAAGGGAACTAAATAACAGCTAGAAAGAGGCGAGGGAAATGCAGCTTGCAAGAGTGAGAGGAAAAATAAGCACCTTTCAGCAGCGGCTCGTTTTTGACTCCCATTCATATGTAAAGGGCTGGGCAGGCAAGGAAAAGAGAGCTCAGACCACAACTTTTTGAGATCAAGCCTGTGAGTGCGGGGCAGGCTCGTCAGCGGCTGAGGGCCTTCTTTGGGTCTGTTACGATAGAGGTGATGTTGTAAGGAAATCCAGATCCCTTCGAGCCGGCAGGCGCTGGCCAGCCCGCTGCCACGCGTGGGATGGCCAGGAGCAGCGCTAGCAGCTCCGGCCGTGACCTCCCCGCCAAGCGAAGCCGAGCCGCGGCGGGGCAAGCATCGTGTCTTACGCCGGACTCCCGCACCCCAAAACCCTCCCGGCCGCGGGGGGCTTTCGGCTCCGGCGGGCACCGTCCGTGCCGCAGCCTCCCGTCGGCCCCAACCCCGCGGCCCCCGGCCCTCTGCCCCGCTGCCCCCGGGCCAGGGCGGGCCCAGGCCGGCCGCGGGAGCTCGGGGCGCGGCGGCGGGGGCGGCCCCCGGCAGGTGGCAGCCGCGGCCCCGCCGAGCCCGGCCCCGGCCCCCGGCGGGGCTGCAGCCCCTGGGCCGGGGCTGCCCGCAGTCCGCGGGTGGAGCGGCGGGCGGCAGGGCTTTTGGGTTCTGTCTGTCTGTCCGGGGTCTGGCACCCCGGCGGCAAAACCTCTGGGGGCTGCAAACGGGAGGGGCCGGGCAGGGCGGCCGAGCCCGGCAGGCGTATCGGGGCTTCCTCGGTGTCTCCCAGCGTTTCCGAGAGGGAAGGCTCTCCTCTCCTTCAGCGTCCTCGGACAGCCCCACTCGTGGGGAAGCTGCACCTCGGGCAGGGCGGGGGGGTGAAGCCCTCCCTGCCCGGCCTGCAGAGCACCCTGGGCTCCCAAAGTGCCTCTTGCCAAGGGCGAGCTCCGTGTGCCCGTGGGCAGAGACAGGCGTCGGCGGAGGCTGCCGCCCGCCAGGCTGCGGGGGCCGGCAGGGCACGTGCTGCTGGGCGCTGCAGAGGTGATGGGTGGCCTACAAGGGGTGAGCGTTGGAAGTGGGGAGGCTTAGGCTGGGCTCCAAAGGACTGTACTAATTTGGGTCAGGTACTAAATCTGACTTTGAAGGGGAACAAATGGCCCAGGCTTCCTCATCTTTTGCTCCTGACTCCTCTTGAAAGCCCCGGAATAATGCAGATTAGAAGAGGAAGGGCGAGAACGGTGCTATGGAGCCTCAGCTCATTGCTCTTTCCCATCTGTGCTGTGCTAGTCCTGCCAGAGGTTTTTATTTGACAAAAAAAAAAAGGGCTAGAAATAAAACCCCCACACACTATATTCCCTCTGCAAGTGCCTCACGCCTAGAACTGCAGTCTGCTGCTCTCGGCGCCTCTAATTAGCTAAGCAAGGCAAGCACTCATTAGCCCCACCTGGGTCACTCTGCAACTGGGAAAGAGGAGCATTAAACCCCACATGGCCCCAGAATAAATAGGTGAGAGGCAGATTCGTTCCCTGTGGCTGCCTGTCCCAGCAGCAGGGCCCCAGGCAGCCTGGCCCTGGAGCAGGGTGCCTTTGGGCGGCGGTGGCTGTGCTGGGAGAGGTGGTGGTGCTGCCGGGAAGGATGTCGGTGCAAGGAGGCTGGGTGTGCTGACAGTGCTCCTTCTGCTCCTCTGCAGAGCCTGATCTCCCTGTGAGGTGCTATTAGCTGCAGATTTGGAGGGGAACTTTGGGAGGGGGAGAGGTTTGTTACAGCACCACAAAGCACAGCGCTGCAATTTTAGCTGGTTTTGTGCCATAAGCGCTTTGCTGGTAGCATCTCCCAGAGTATATCTGTGTGGGAATAGAGGGAGGCTCTGGCACAGTGGGTACGACCGCAGTGACAGAGTTCGGCTTGGCACTGATCTGATGTTTCATAGCCATAACTTCAGAGAGCTAAGCAAAGCCAGCTGCCAGCTTAATAAAAAAAGAAAAACTTAGATATGTTTTTTGTTAAAGTTAGGGCACAAGGGGTAAGTGAGCACCAAAACTATTCCCTGTGCTATCATACAAGTATTTCTCTCCTTCTATGTCAAGGCTTCTCTCAGATCAGGTATTTTTTTCCAGCTGTGGTAGTGCATCAGGCCCCAGTCTAGAGCCCAGGGTGCCGGGTACAACACATACATGTGGGACAAATCAGTCACTGCCTCAGGCTGTTCGTAGCCTTTAAGTAAAGGCACTTATACACTGGATTCACCCAAAATGGGCAGGCGGAGTAAGTTGGAGAATAAAAATAAGTGTGTGGTTCCTTGTTCAGTAAAGTTCATTATTATTTTTAGGAAATTGGTGCTAAACCGTAGAAGGCATCTGTCTGGGAAAGGACAAGAGAGGAATAGGAGCAACTGCTCTGCCTGCAGGCAGGAGATGGTGAAGAACACTGAGCCGCAGTAAGTGCTGAAAAGAAAATATGCCTCTGTCCTTCTCTCTCTGGTACAAAGAAACAGCATGGGGCACAGCAGCTGCAGCAGCCAGCAGCAGGAAAAGGATGGAGAGTGCTCAAAATACTTCATGACTCTCACCGAATCTTGGGGCTGCAGAGAAGTTCTGCCTTCCTCTGTGTCCCCCACTCCGCAGGTGGGAGGAAATTTGGGGCAGAGAAGGCCAGTGGTGGAGCATGGCATGAAAGACACCCTTCCAGGATTGAGAATTATACTGGGTATACCAAAAACATGCCATCCTGCCTCTCATTCATCCTTTGCAATCAGGGCAGAACAGTTAGGAAGACTTCCCTGAGTTCCCCAGGGCAGGCTACACAAATGATAGTACGGCAACGAGCCACTAAATCAGCAAGCGACCAGTGACTTCAAGTCACCCCCCAGCTACTGCTCACAGCCTTTTCTTTCTGAGGACCATTGATCACCAACATGGAGATGTCAGGAACAGATGTAACGCTGACAGCCATCAACCTGAGCTACCTAGCAGCCTTCTGGGTATAGCCAGCAATAAAACATTCCTAAACCCTACCCTCTCCCATGCTGCTTCAGATGAAGGGCCAAACAGTTGGCCTGAGCTGCTAGAAAGCTCCTTGCTCAGCAGCCTTGAGGTTTCTGTGCAATTTCCTAAGCAGAAAAGTTAAAAAGGGATAGTCTATACAGGTTACACATGTACATACACAGATATATGCCCACGCACACACAGGCCTTCTCACATTAATAACACTGTAGGAATTTCTTGCCTATCCTAACCACGCAGGCTATCAACACAGGCAATAAAGCCAAAGCGTGGCTATTAGCTGTATGGAGTCCGTAACACACAGTTAAGCAGATCTTGTAGCAAACAGTGACATATTAGGCAGTTCATTACAACACTTGTTGCCTCCCTCTGTAGTCTTCCACCTATAGCATCTAACGGCATGTAACAAAGACCTGTTGATAAAATTGCATATAGCTACAACTATATGTTAATATCTTCATTTCACAGACAACGATCTTGAGGCATAGGGGTCACTTGTACTAACAGCAGTTTGGACTACTAAAACTGATAGCATCAAAAAAAAAGGGCTACTATTTATGCTAGTTCTTTCCCTCTTGTATTTTTTCTCAGCTGGATCAAAGGAATTAGTTTGGCTGGTTTCTCTTTTATTTCAAGTCATCTTCACTTTTCTTTCTGTTTGTTAATCTTCCCCAGCATGGTCTTCAAAGTTGGGGTTGGGAAGACTGCAGGGGAATTTTGACTGTCAGTTTGGTTTATATTTACTATCACTGTTGTAATGGTATCTGAATGTTTTGCTAAATGAATTTTTGCTTGTTTTTGCTTTCAACTTGACTCCTATGATGCTACTTCAGAACAACGGGAAAGAAAAATCAGTTAAGAAAAGCACTTGCTTTGGAAAGGTGAGGGTAGAGTTGTGATGGGTATTTAGAGACCCTATTTACATCAGAAAGAGAGGGGAGGGAAAGAAAAGCAAAAGTAGTGAAGTTTTGCCTCTCTAAGCAAAGAGAATCCCCAGGAAACAGTGGCCTTATGTGGGGCCCCTTTCTGAGGCCTTAGAAAGCTGGGAACACAAAACCAGAAATCATTTAGGTGGTTGCCTCAGCCTAGAATTCACGGGCAACCTGTTACTTGCATCCACAGGGCTGGTGGGAGAGCACAAGCTAAAGCTGAATGTTATATGCCAGCAGACCAGCCCATGGACTCGGAGAGGAGATGAGCTGGGAAGAGGGCTCACTCCTGCGAGATGCAGTGGCTGCTTAGAAGCTTAAATTAGAGAACGCCCAAAAGATTGTATATTGTCATCCCAACCAAAAAGCTCATTGAGTAGGTCCCACAAAAAATCAGCTCTTCAGGTGTTTGCAATGAGCAATGTTTTATCCTCTGTTGGCATCATTCCTGCTTCCAACAGAGGTAGCAAAGCGCAGTGTTGCCTGCAGTACGTTACTGCTCGTGCCCTTGGCCAGTGAAGACTGGAAGTTGCTGACATCAGGTGTGCCTACGCAGTCAAATGAGAGTGACGGTGGCAAGGGCAGGCACACCCACACTAGCTGCCAGCCGAGTAATAACAGGAGTGAGGATACTTGTCACTGATAAACCAAATTCATACTCGAGTGGGCTGGTCCAATTCGTGCCAAAGCCTACGCTGCTGGCTCTTCACCACGGCTCTCCACGTGCTGGCTCAAAGACACGCTCTCCATCCCACTTCACTCCGAACACACGCAGGCGTTTGGCGGGAGGTGCCCGAGCTGCCTGAACAGGGTACAGCTCGATACATGCACCCTAAAAAATGGCCTGCCCAGCTCCTGCCTCTTCACAACCCCCAGATGAAAGAGCAGTGGACTTAAACGTGAAGCATTTAAGCTTCACGTTTGGAAAGGTGAGGGTAGAGTTGTGATGGGTATTTAGAGACCCATCACAGGGTCTCTAGATAGCAGAGACCAGCTAGGCAATGCTTCTCGACAGATGATACTCTACAAAAAGAAGGGTGGCTTTTGTTTCTCTGCTCTTTGTAGAGTCTCGCCCAGAGGAGCAGCAGGATGGGCATGATCTTGTGGTCTGTGATCTGTGCGCCATAGGTCTCCCAGCCATGGTGGGCAAGAGAGCAATTCTCTGCCACATCTCCCTTGTGCTGGCAAGGGTTTTCTCCCATCTTACTGCTTCACAGAGAACACATGTGCCCAAGCAGTGCGTTTGGCGGAGAGCAGGCGTTGAAAGCCAAGTGGGCCAGGATAAGGTGATCTGCCCCGTCTACGTGTCTCAGGACATCAGAGCGGCGCACTGCCACTTGCCTGAATGGGGGCTGCAGGACCCGTCTTGTCTCCAGAGACTCTCCCCTGTCCACTCTGGCTGCCGATCAAATGTATGAAACATGTTTCACCCAGAAGCATCTCTGCAGTATGTACTAACGAGCCATTTCTCCTCCTGCCAGCAGTCCAGCTGCCTCTAGCATAGACCGTGCACAGCAGGGCACATTTCACCAGGGAAGGGGAAGATTAATTTCTCCTCCAGCTGAAGCCGTCTGGAATTGCTTTAAGACCAGCAAAAATGCAATTGCTCAGGTTGCAATGTGCCCGGTGCACATGTGCCCAAACAATGCCAGGGGATTTTTAACCACCAGGACTCGTTAGGACCTATATACAATATTACTTCTTAAAAGACAGGATCTCTGGAAACTCTGTCCCACTTCCCTCCCCAAAGGCACATATGACCCCCAGCACCATGCCGCAGTTGGTTCAGCAGTGACCCAGAGGGAAGATTGCTGACTCTGGATGCATTTCCCGTGCTCTCCTGGGTCTTCCTCGGAGGTCTTCTGTCCCATACAGAGCCAGCCCACCTTACGAGAGCTTGCACAAGCCCACCTTACAAGAGCTTGCACAAACCCACCTTTCCCCCCGTGGAGTCCACGTGAGGTAGCACACGTCATGTCACCGATGGGGACAGTCCTAGCCGGGTGTTCGGGGTGACAGGAGGCAGTGGGAGGATTTGCTATTTGCCTGACATGCTGCATCTCTGATTAAAGTTCCTTAACCCCCTCAGGCTCAGCTGTGACTCACTGCCGGTATTTGATCATATTTTCAGAGCAGGATTAATTACGCTTTATTGCTTGTTCACATAACGGACCAGTATCATCTTCAAAGGCCCCTTCTTTGGAGGATGAGGAAGGAGACATGCCCCATAATTTAGTGACCGTTGCTTCTAAATGAGAAGGTTAATAGCTTGACCACTTCATATTTTAACCCCCCAAGTCTTTTTCCCTTTCTAATTGTAAAGCATAATGTTTTCTATTTCCATACAGCAGTTCCCTGTGGGGCTTTGTCTAGATGTATAAATCAAAGCCTTGCTGCTGCCTTTTGGGGCTCGGGGGCAGATTCTGCCATCACCCAGAGCATAAAGTGGGGTCACCCTCACAGCTGCTAGCAAAGTTACCCCATTTTGTCTGTATATCACTGGGAGTGGCCCCTGGGAACAGGCAAGGGAAAGATGGCCACTCAGATAACAGAAGGATGGTTGGGTGATGAGTACTTTTGCAAATCGGACTGTTTAGGTGATTACATACAGCATTAACTTCAGCAGTTGATTTTTTTGATGCCATGGTCTAGCAGGGCAGACGGCATATTGGGGGCTGAGGTGGACAGACAGAGCTGCCGGCATACATCCCTCTCTTCCCAGCAGGAAAATGAGGCTTAGACGTGAGGGTGAACCAGGAAGGCTGGATGTGGGAACCCAAAACTTGAAAGCTATTAAGCGCAGAAGAAAAAATAAATCAGCTGGCCCTTCTCCCTGCCAATGCAGGCCTTTCTCCATTATATATTTGCTTGTATTTTCGTCAAGTCACAGGTTTAAAACAATTCAAGTGCTTCCATGGGAGCAACCACTCCACCACAGCCAGGTCATTTGTGGCAGGACCCTCATCTTGAATTCAGGGGAAAGAGGAGGTGCATTGGCAGAGTTGTTTGGGGACCTGGGAACCAAAGCCTAGAGGTTCCTCTGGCCAAGACTGCGATATTTTTATCAGATCTCTGTTCAGGAGCCTACAGCATCCCTCCTGCCTAATGCCTGACTGTAAGGAGTGCTAGCAGCTTGTATTGACATCCTATTAACATGGGAAACTCTGGAGCCGAGCCTCAAGTGTTTGATGAAAGGTAGTAAATGAAAACCAGCTGGAGGAGTCAATGGATGACAGTGTCACTAATGGCGCAAGCAGGTCTTTTCTTTCCACTTCTACGCTGCTGGTTTAAACTGGACTAGTGACCAAGAGAGGTGACCAGCCACTGTCATTGTGTGGCCTGTCTTAAATACATCGCATGGCCTAAGTCCACACCTCTGAAAGCCTCTGAACAGTAGAGTTGCCATGGAGGACACAAGGGCTCCATCAGACAGGCAGGGTTACTTCCCAGCAGACAGTTATTTCATCAGTGAGGAGACCACTGCCATGAAAATAGTATCCAGGAAGCAATCCTTTGGGCAGCTTCAGAACATTGATTTCCATGGCGATTGGAGACAAAACCTTGCACAAGCACATGCAAAACCATACCAGTGGTCCAAGCTTTCTGGAGTTAGTATTAGATGTGTGTACAAAGCAGTATGCCGAGAGGAAAGCAGAACCAGGGGGTCTAAGGAGACAGTAGCATCCCACATGCTACTCGTACTGCTCAGTGCACCCCGTGCACTGCAGCACGTGTAATGGAAACAGCCATGCTGCCTTGCAGCCCTCCCGCCCCCATTCACAGTGCGGTACTCAGGCTGTGTCAGACCCTGGAGAGGACCATTTCTGGGCCTGGTACCAGGCTGAGGTACAGGGATGTGCTGCTGGTGCCTTGGAATAATGAAGCTGGTGTCTGTAAAATGCAAAGCGTGGAAGCATTTCCCAGCCCCTGTGGACATGCGGTGGGAAGAGCAGCCTGATTGTCACCCCTTGGCTAGCCAGGCACCCTCTGCCTCACTAGACACGGCTACTGGAGAGGCTGGGGTGAGAAGGGGTGAAGGCAGCTCCTTGGCCCTGCTTCCAGCCTCTCAGGTCTGTTCTAATGCACATTTGGCACTAATGGAAATAGCCCCTAAGGTCAAGACTGTGCTCCTGTGGAGAGTCAGGCTTTCCCTTAACCGGTCAACAGAAAAGCTGAGTATCTTAAAGCTCCCCAGTTACAAACAGGACTGTTCTGGGAAAGGTCTGGAGATGACTAACTCGATTAGTCACTAGCTCTTTCCCTTTGAGGCTGGGCACTTAAAATCCCCTCGCTCCATGAATCTGCCAGCCATCCCTCACTTCAAGCTGCCTACAATCACTTTTCTCTGGGTGGCTTGACATCCAAACACGTTTTGAAAGTCTTTCATGGACGTTGTTCTGATTGAGACCTGCCTGGATTATTTATGCCGGAGGAAGTGATCCTAGCTGTTTTCCTTCACTGGAACCAAAGATGTGTCTAAACCAGTTTAAATTGTGTTTATGCTGGGTGAGTTTAATAACATGTACTGAATTAAGTAAATGAGTAAAAGTGCAGCTTAAACTGGTTCAAGAGCAGCTACGTTAGGGATCTGGAAACAAATAAACTTTGTTATATGTCAGGGAAACTTTTCTCCAAGTAGGCCAGACCTCATACCGAAGCCATTACAGGGAATGTCAACTCCCTGCCTTTGATATTTACGGAGAAACTGGATTAAGTCTCTCCATCTCACCTAGAATAATGATGTTTAGCATGCACATAGCATTTTACAATTTCAAAGCAATAAACACTGAGATACCGTGTTAATGAGAGCTGACAAGGCACTAGCATTAACTAATTAAGCCTCGCAACTTCCCTGAGGTATCTAAATATGACCGTTCCCATTTTATAGATGAAGAAAATGTATATGAATTGATTTACTCAAAGGCACAGAGCAATTGAGTGAAAGAGCTGGAACCACAACTCAGTCCTGCTAATGTTTGGACGGCCCCTCAGTTCTCCGTGAGGCTCTGCCTTATGTCTAGACCCGTGAGTCAGTGTAACCTAGTATCCCATTCTTAGCAGGATTTAGAAATAAATAACTTTTAATTTCTGTTGACTGCTATGGAAGGAATGGGATTTGAGTATCTTCCTAGTCAAATGCAGCAGCAACAAGCAGAGCTATCGGTGAGGTTGAAAATGAATGCTGGTGAAGTCGCAACAAGTTGGCATTTGGGAGCTGTACTCACCACAGAAGTAGCGTAGCAGGAAAAGCAACTAACAGGTGGGTGTCAAATAAAGAGTTGGAAAGGACTGCGTTAGCTTAAACCGTCGTGGGTCTTGCCTTTCCAACCCCCACAACGGCTGCAGTAATTGGTATGCACACAACCATCCCCTTTTTTTAATTTGTATGGACTTAGTGGTTTACATCAACACTGAGCCTGGCCCAGAAACCTCCATGGGGAGCACATCTTTGGCACCAGTTCTGAACGGGAACCCTCTTGCTCCGCACAGGTAGGTACCCAGCAAAACCTCTTGTAGCTGGATGAGATCAGCAGCTTTAGACAAGAAATCAAGCTTTCCCTCGTATCACATCTTTAGGTCCAGACTATGAAAGGCTGGTTACAACAAAGACAATTTCAGCTGCGCTGCCAGAGCTGCTTTGATACCTCTAATCCCGGTCTAAGAAGGTGTTGAACAGAGAAGCGAATCGTTATGCATTGTGAGCAAAATGGTCTTTTAATTTCCCTAAAGGAATGTAGTTTTCCTCTCCTGGAGTGACTGATGGGGAGCTCCTCTACGCATGGAGCGCTGCCCTGCTGTGAAGCATCCTCTGCATTTCATCTGGGGCTGTTCTCTTTCCCTGTGAGTGCCTTGCCTCCACAGCGCGCTGCACCTGAGCCAAACAAGCTCAGGCTGCGGCAGTGAATCCCAATGAGCCTCTCACTGGGTGTTCGGAGGCAGGCTATAGGAACCAGTACTGGAGCACACAGTGTGCGTATCAGCACCATTGCTAACTGCTGGTCTGGAAACAATTAAAATATCTCTTTGTTTACGCCGTAGCACTGCTGCCTGTGGAATAGCTGCGGATGGCAGAAGTAGAGACAACAGACCTGGAGAGACATGAAAGCGTTTGGGTTTGCATGTCTCTCTGCTCTGCTTCCCACCAAGGTTTCCAGGGCAGATCACTAGTCCCCCATCCTGTTTTGCGGCCATCCAAGCCAGCCCACGTCTGACTCGTCTCTCTGCCAGATGTACAGACCAGTGCTCAGCAGCAGCTGTGAGCATGGCTGACCACAAACAAACACGTATGCAGTGGGCCCCTCTCAGTGCTACTCTTTGGGGAAGATTTGGAAAGATCCAGATTCCCTGCCTTTAAATCCATTGCCACAAATTATCATTTGCCTGTTGATTGCTCTCTAGGGGACAAAACATCAAGTTACAACCTGTGGTTTTCAGCCCCAATGGATTAAGAGCAGAAAATCTGTTGAGACCCAAGGCTTAGATGTCTTGGTTCGATATGTAGTTCAGTAAAGCACACGGGAGAGGAGCCATGATGGGGATGCTTTGCCACATCAGTACTAGCCAAACTCCCAGTAGGTAGATGCTTTTCAACTAAGAGAGACGGTGCAAGCTAAGAATGGCACAATGTTGCTGATTTTCTGCCTAAACCAATGGTGATGTGTGTGACTGCTGTTATGCTTCATGGAAAGAGTGGATACACTTCAGTAACGTGAAATTACTCATACTTTCCAGTGGTTTGCTCAGCTGAAAATAGTGTTGTGAAGTAAATATCTGGGATATTACAAAGAGCATCGATCAGTTTTTCAGATGCGAGGTCAGGTTCGCAGGAGTGACTGCTTTCACATTAACTTGTACATTGAACAAATTGAATGTGTATGTCCAGGAGATGAAACAAATAGTACACTGCACTTTTGCAATTGCACCCTTCGCAGCATAACAGCTCGGGTCTGCGTGTGAGAAGTTGGAGGATACGTTCTGACCAAGCAACGGGTTCTTGAGCAGATGAGTCTCAAATCTATGTTGCCCATGACGCAGGCTGCAGGAATCATGGAAAACCTCCTGGTTACTCAAAGCTAAAGAGAAATGTTTGTGTCCCAGCTAAATCTGCAGCCCTGTTTATGTTAGCTGAAGTTTAAATGTAGCTGTATCGATACCATATACCCGACTTGAGCAACAGACCATGTGCAAGCTGGTTCACTGCAGCACAGTGCCAAATAAGTGAGAATGCCAGTTTTTTCTTGTGCTACTCCTGTTTCCAACTCCTGTCTCCCACGCTTTCAAGCATTGTCCAGGCAGACCCTGTTCTCTCGTGCCTCCAACTCAGCAGCTGTTGTCTGCGCCCACCCGTCTCTTCCCCATTCATTCTCTGCCTTAACATCTGGCTCTCCTTTTTATTAACTCCCTCATCTTTTCTCTTGATAACTTAGATTTTCACATTGTTAGGCTGCTCAGACCTCACATTTGGTACCTTCCTCATCTCACCTTCTTATTCAACCCTGCAGCATCCCATTCACCAGCCCAGCCTCCTGCTTGACCTTGCCTTCACTATGCATTTCTTCCTTTTTCTCTATTCAGCTTCTCCCTCCCTGACTTTACCATCTCTTTCAGCCACTCCCTACTCTCTCCCTTTCTTCCACACAGCATTCCCACTCCTTCCACTCCCTGAGTGTTTGTGACTACAGACTTTTCCATACTCCCTCCTAATTAGGAAGCAGATGTATAGACTCCTCCAATTCCCACCTCTCACAGTATTTACCAGTTTCTCTCATCCCCGCCTTCCCTTGTATCTCATCCTACACAGTCTCTTGACTGCACCGATGTCCTCTCTTCCAAATCTGTTTTCCTCTCCTTCAGCACTTTCTGGTCAAAGAAACAGGATTTTTCCTGTTGTTCCACTCCTGTTGGCTTTCACGCATCTTATTTCAGCCTCTTGTGTGCCACTGCTGTCCCTACTTACAGAATCACAACTAATGTCTCAAAATAAGTAATTATCAAACCCCAACATGGCTTTCTTCTCTCAACTCTCCCGGTTTAGTTACAGGAAACAACATTTCTTACCTGCTTTCACACCTCTTCTGTGATGGTTACACCTCCAGCTGCCTCCATGACCCCAGCCCCACCACTACCCAGAAAAACCTGTGCCCTCATTTTCACTGTACGTGCCTCAGTTTCCTTGACTCGTTGTCTGAGTCAGAAAGGCAGATCAAGGGATTAAAGCCAGACCCCCCAATGTTAAGTACTCCACTTCAGTCTTTGCTCTGTTCAGGAAGGCTTTTCAACCATGCTATGTAAACCACAAAATCTCTGCTCTCAGGAGACCTTGAAAAGGGAACAAGGAACTTGAAGATGGATCAAAATACAGAGTCCTAGAAGGTAGAAATGGCTTGGGGTGAAAGTAGAAGGCTAAATCACAACTGCCTTCTACTTCATAACTCAGAGAGCAAAAAGAAGCAAAGGCAGTGAGATTTGCCAGTGTTAGACTATTGAGGGAGGTCAACACAAACAAGGGAGCAATAAAATTCAGACGTGCTAGAGAAGGGAGCTGAAGCAATTCACACAGCGAAATGCAAAAGTTTTGTTTTGAAGACATGTTGGATTTAATCTATCCTTAAATTGTTTCCCCTAAATTAGGAAAACCTGAACCTCCCAAAGCCCTGTGCTTCTGAGAATGTGCTGCCAGTGAGAACAGTCTGAGGTTTGGCTGGTCCTTCTGCAAGTGCTTTTGAGTCCTTTCAAGGGAAGACTGCAGGTCCTCCTGTACCTAGTTTATAGAAACCTAGTCAGTGGGGCTTTAGCTTAAAGCCATGAAGTGGAAATGCAAGGAAGTTAAGAGTTTTTTAAATGGGATCCTTATTAATGATAATATCACTTCAGCTGGTGAGGAACTGACCTGTACCTGTCAGAGTAATCCATTCTCTTTCAGAGGCGGGCTACAAGAGATCTACCTGTCATTAACCTAATATCGCATTTAAGCTTTGCCAAACTGGGCACATATTGCAGGTGTTTCTGGAGAAAGTGGAAAGCATTCCTCCCTTCTTTTTGCTTCCAGGTGAAAGGTTTTGTCATATAGGAATGGGGACATTCAGTCCCTGCATCTCCTACAACCTTTTTATTTGGTTTTGGCACTTTGAATTTGGCATTTTTTTCTCAAGGAAATGAGCTCAGAAATCCAGAGATGACCTCAAACAACAAAAACATGAGGCTTTGATTTGGTCCGTCAGCATCAGAGTTCTTTCTCAGTGGCTCTACATGGTACAAGCACTCAACTTATAGCCAGTTTGGGAAGACAGGAAGAGAAAAAGCACAGAAGATAGAGGAGAAGTGTAAGTATGGAAGCAAGTAAGCAGCCAGGATTGGATATGGAGCTGAAAAATCAGTAGGTAGGTGAAGTCTTACCAATAGGCTAGAAGAAAAAATGATCAAGAGGAAGAATATAGCATACTGGGAAAAGACACTGGTCAGAGTAGGCTTTGGGTTTGTTAGTTATAAACAGGAAGCTCATAACCAAAGGTGGCTTAGAAAGGGAGAAGCACACAGATTTGTGAATGGAGATATTTATCAAAGAAGAGGAAATGCCGTATTGTATTTGCCAAGTCTTTGCCTACTGTTGAATAGCAGTGGGAGAGCAGAGATTTTTGTGCATGAATAATAAATCTAAAGAAGTGATTTAAGAACAGTGTAAGAATCTGGCAAAGTGAAGCAACCTTAGGTGATCATGGGCAGCTCCCAGCATCCTTGCATAAAAATAACAATATAAGAGAAAACACAGTCTGACAGAAATAATGGGGACGATAGAGGGAGCCAAATTAATTCCAAAAAAATGTTAGGCAAAATTGGGACCGTAGGTCTTCTGACAAAAAGAGATATTAGGATTCTTCATTAAGGTTGTCGTGGTTTAACCCCAGCTGGCAACTAAGCCCCACACAGCCGCTCACTCACTCCCCCCCGGTGGGATGGGGAGAGAATCAGAAGAGTAAAAGTGAAAAAACTCATGGGTTGAGATAAAGACAGTCTAATAGGTAAAGCAAAAGACACATGCACAAGCAAACCAAACAAGGAATTCATTCACTACTTCCTATCAGCAGGCAGGTGTTCAGCCATCTCCAGGAAAGCAGGGCTCCATGCGTAACAGTTACTTGGGAAGACAAACGTCATCACTCCGAACATCCTCCCCTTCCTTCTTCCCCCAGCTTTATATGCTGAGCATGATGCCACATGGTATGGGATATCCCTTTGGTCAGTTGGGGTCAGCTGTCCCACCCGTGTGCCCTCCCAGCTTCTTGTGCACCCCCAGCCTACTCGCTAGTGGGGGGGTGTGAGGAGCAGAAAAGGCCTTGACTCTGTGTAAGCACTGCTCAGCAATAACTAAAACATCCCTGTATTATTGACACCGTTTCCAGCACAAATCCAAAACGTGGCCCCATACTAGCTACTATGAAGAAAATTAACTCTATCCCAGCCAAAACCAGCACATTCTCCACCCCTTATTCCATACCATTTACGTCATGCTCAGGTCTCACGCCATCCAATACATCCTCATTACCCCCCCCCCCATCCTTTGATATACTACAAATATGATTCCCTTAGTCTATGGACCACCCCTGTAAAATGCCCGTAAAATGTCCACAAATGTCCACAAATTGTCCATTTAGTCCATGACTTTGGGCTCCATCTCTTATGGTGGTCACTCGGGACAGGAGAGGTGGTGTGTTGCGTGGAGTTATTGGGCACCAAAGCCAGCTCAGGTCGGGTCACTGCTGCACTTGCACTGCTGCTTGTAAGGCTTCTCCTCCATTGGTTCAGGTGGTTCCTGCTCTAGTAATTCCTATAACAGGCAACTCAAATCATGGGTTACAACAATTGAAAGGTGTATCCATTACAATCTCCACCTCGGTCCCTTTGGGACAGGTTATAGGGTTTAACAATGCAATGAACTCCTCCCCTTGCTCCTAGCCTGGCAAGCAACAAGGGGTTCCTACTATAGTAATTCCCATAACATGCAACTCAAATCCTGGGTTACAACAATTTAAAGGTATTTTCATTACAGTCTCCACCCCGGTCCCTTTGGAACAGACCATCGGGTTTAACGTTGCAATAAACTCCTCCCCTTGCCCCTGCTCTGGCTTGGACTTATCCACAGACTGCAGTCCCTTAGGGGAGTACCTGCTCCAAGTGGAGCCTTATCTATGAGCCAGTCTCTCCAGGGGTATACCTGCTGTGGCATAGACTTATCCACAGCCACAGTCGCTTTGAGGTGCACCTGTTCCAGTGTGGCCGTCTCCATGGGCCATAATGCCTTCAGAGATATACCTGCTCCAGTGTGGCCTTACCCACAGCCACAGTCCCTTCAGAAGTACACCTGCTCCAACATGGCCTTACCCATGGCTGCAGTCCCTCCGGAGGTGTATCTGCTCTGTCGTGGGCTTATCCATGGCTACATGCTTTGAGGTGCTCCAGCATGACCTCATGCACAGCCACTGATGCTTCAAGGTGTACCTGCTGCAGCACGGACTTATCCATAGCCAAAGATGCTTCAAGGTGTACCTCCTCCAGCGTGGACTTATCCTTGGGCCACAATCCCTTCAGAGGTATACCTGCTGCAGCACAGACATAACCATGGCCACAGACGCTTTGAGATGTACCTGCTCTGGCATGGGCTTGTCCACGGCCACAGACGCTTCGGGGTGTCCTGCTCCCGCATGGACTCATCCACAGGTCACAGTCCCTTTGACTCGAGTTCACACTGGAGTTCCAGCCTGTCCAGTACAGCAGCACAGAAACAGCAGCGATGCCCTGGCCATCTGCCAGCCCAGGCATATGGCCATTGCTGTTCTCAAAATGTTCCTGGGTGCAGCAGAGTCAGATGATCAGCAGTACAGCAGTACAGCACGCAGCAAAAGCAAAAAGCAGCCACTAATGAGCACTAGACTGTAATATACAGTGAGGCTAGCAAGCCCCATGGCAAGCACAGAAGCCTGTCGATTAATAGCTAAACAGCAATAACAGCTATAAATTCCTTCTAGCACATTCCAATCAAACCTGTCATTATCTCGAACCCTTCGAGCCCTACGTTGGGGCGCCAAAAACGGACTGTCGTGGTAGTGATCAGCACCCGTTGTTCTTCGACCCTCAGCAACCCCACAACAGAAGGGTCCTCTGAGAGACCAGGCAAGGTGGACAGCTGTTTAATTTGTTCAAAGGCTTGTCATTGCTCAAGGCCCCATTTGAAATCGTTCTTCTTCCGGGTCACTTCATAGACAGGGCTTACAATCAGGCTGTAATTTGGAATACGCATTCTCCAAAAACCCACAACGCCTATGAAAGCCCACAAAATTCTTAGTGGGATAGAGAGTGGGGATACTGCAAAGCTATTTGACCTAGTGTCAAGAACAAGCAAAGATGCAGCAGTAAGATAAGCCATGGCTGGACATTACAGGAATTCAGGGAGGAATGTCGTGATAGAGCAACACAGAAACGCAACATAAACTCCCCTTACATGGCCAGGGGACAAAAAGATTGCTTCATGGAAGAATTGGGCATTAAGTAATACAGTAGAGTTCTGTAACTGGCCCAAAGGAAACTGTGTCTGAGGATTTGTCACCCCAAGATTTCTCACACAGAGCTATTGGTATTTTATAGTGATCCTGTATGTTGACAAAATACTGTAAGTTAGCCTGCAGTCTCCTCTTCAGCAGTTACCGTATTGTAGCTGGAGCTGGTTTAATCCAGTGCAGACAGATGCAATACACGAGAGATCAGATAATGCCTTGCTCAAGATCAAGTCTTGGAATCATTGTGCCTTGAAACAGAGTCAGGGTTTCAGTATAACATGTTGGTCTCCTGCAAATAATAAATTAATTAAGTCAAAAGGTTTTGGGGAAAACAGATGCAAAGACTGTACTTAGAAAGCTAACCAATAAACTGATTAAACAGTGCACATTTTGGCATACAGGTTGGTGAGGAAGGCCTGGGAAATCTATGCTGTGGGTGTGAAATTTACAGCAAAGGAGAGGGAGGTCTGCATCTGAGGAATGGTATAAGAGGCCTGAAGCTACCTCTTATGTTGAAGCTACCTCAGCTACCACATAAGACTGTTTATCCTCCTTGCTGCTCCATTTCTCAAGCAACCCTCACAGCCCCTGCCTCCCCAAAGAGCACAGCAGTTGCCATACCAGATCAGCCCAGTAGCCCTCCTAATCCAGTCTTCTCACTTCAACAGTTGCCACTCTCCGATATTTCAAAGAAAGGTGCGAGAAACCCTGTAGTGGACAATTATAGAATAACCTGCCCACAAGGGAAGTCTCTCCCTAATCCCTCACCCTCAGTTAGTGGTTATGTTGTGCCTTGAAGCCTGACGGTTCATATCCCTTCTAAAATGTATTTATATCCTGTCTAATGTGACCATGAATGTTCTCAGTATCCATATAAATGTCTAATCCTTTTTTGAATCCTGCTAATCTCCTGGCCTCAATGAAACCTCATGGTAACAAATGCCATGTGTTAATTACACATGGTACAAATATTTCCTTGCACCATTTTAAATTTGCTTCCTTCCAATTTCACTGGATATCCCTTGATCCTGCAATATGAAAAAGGGCAATGAAATTAGAGCTTGTTCATTCTTGCTGAGCTGTACTGCTGTCTCTTGATTTGTTTCTTCTCTAAACTAGCTGTTTCCACCCTCGGCCAAAGTTTTCCCAGGTCAGGCTGTTAGGCAGTGGCCTAGGGCACAGCACAGAGCTTATGCCTTCGCCTTATTCTCTGTTGCCAAGTTCTTTTTGAAGGGAAACAGGGAGAGGAAACCCTGAAAGTCTCAAAAGTACATGCTTGAGGTTGCAGACTCTGAAATCAGACTGCTCTGTGTCAGCTGGTATTAGCTCAGCAGCAATACGATGATGCTGACTGATGCCACTGGCCTTTCCCTCTCTGATGCCTCCAAGTCAGAGACAGAGCAGGACATCTGCAGTGTGGTTTCCCCTTAGCCTGATCCAGCTGGTCTTCAGGCTGCTCCTCAAAGGGGAGGTCCCACTCTCCCCCTCCCACCCCACCTCAAGCATTTCACTGCTTCCTTGCATCCTGGTGATCACCAGGCCATGGGATTTGTCCAGTCAGTTCTGGACTCATCGCCCTCAGCCCCAGCCTGAGCTCTGCACGTCTCCGCTCTGCCGTCCTGCGCTGAGCCCTTGCATTCATGAGCAGCAGCCCATCACCCTTGGCCAGTCGGAAATGGCACTGGAAACAGCAAGGGAATGTAAGGTGTGAAGGGGAGAGGCTAAAGATGAGAAAGTTAACCAAATAAAGGAATGGAAAGGCTAGGAAAAGTGGGACTGGTATAAAAATGGCCCCAGCCAGATGAAGGTAGGAAGGAGTGGAAGGAAGGAAGTCCTAAGCTGTGGTTAAACACCGGCTTTGCAATGGTTTCACTGGAGGTAAGACCCTAAGCTGGTGCAGCTGTGCACAGCAATACTTTGCAACTGTTTTAAAGCTGGACTACGGAGGCAAACTGAGAGGTTTTAAAGTGATGCAGTGACAGCATGCAAAGTTGTAGCAGCTTGGTGTTTTGCTGAAGCTCTATGTCTCATGAGGGCAGTCCTGCAGAAAAAAAAACCATCCTCACTGTTGCTGGATGTTCTTCTGTAATAGATTTCAAAGTATGGCAGTGTTAACCACCAGGAGAAATGGAGGTACCGGGTGCACGGGTGAGAAAGCACCGAAGGGCCGAGGATGGTGTCTGGCTCCTTGCAGCGGCAGCAGCAGCACGTGGAGAACAAGAAGTGCCGCTTGGGCTCCCTCACTCAAAAATACGAAGCGAGAACAGAAATCCTGGCGGGTTCCCCCTTTGCTGCACCCAGCAGCCAGCCCCGGCAGCTCCCTGCCACACCAAGCAGCCGCAGCCACCCCGGTGACCTGCCAGAGGGCCCGGGCTGGGGGACACAGGCCTGCCACCGGGGCTGAGGCACTGTCCCGGGCAGCTCGACGGCCAGCCCCAGTGCCCTGGGGACCGGGGCAGGAGATCCACCCGGGCTGAGGGGAGGGGCTGGGGCCGGACGCCAGCGAGGCCCGAGGCGAGGGGCTGAGGCGGGTGAGCCCTGAGGCGAGGAGCAGGCCGCAGGCGGGGGCGGCGGCTCCCCGGTCGGCGGGGACGCGCCCCGAGAAGTCCCCGAGGGGCTCAGCCGCGAGCGGCGCTTCGCCTGGCCGCCTCGCCCCGGCGGGGGAGCGGGCGGGCAGGGCCGCGGCGAGGCCGGGGCGCCCCTCCCCTCCCCTCCCCCGCGCAGGGAGGGGGACACGGGAACCGCCGCGTGCGAGGGGACAACGGCCGCACCGCCCCCGCCCAGTGCCCGGCAGCGCCCGGCCCCGCCCACCCCCCGGTTGCCCCGCCCCTGTAGGCGTGGCCGGGCGGGCGCGGGGGCCCTGTTGTTGTGATGAGCGCCGGCTCCACCCCCTCCTCGTGCACGGCCGCCCAGCCCCCCCCCATCCGCCTGGGCCCCGCCCACCCCGCCCTCACGCCTTTTGTCCACTCCCCGCGCCCCGCCCCGCCGGGCCCGTCCCGCCCCGCCCCTCGCCCGCTCTCGCCTCCCCATTCGTCCTCCCGCCCCGAGCCCCGCCCCCTGCGCGGCACCCCGCCCCTCCCCTCCCTCCCTCCTCCCGGGTCCCGTCCCCCGTCGTCCCCCCCCGCTCCGGCCCGGGCCCATCTGTTCCCGGCGGCGCGGCGGTTGCGCTGCAGGGCGCGGGCGGCGGCGCGGGGAGGCGGAGGAGGATGGGCCCGCGCAGCGGCGGCCGCCCGCGGCAGGGGCAGCAGCAGCAGCAGCAGCGCCCCCGCCGGCCCTAGCGCCCCCGCGCCGGCGCCGAGCCGCCCCATGCGCGGGCGGCAGCGAGGGGGCAGCGCGGGGCCGCCGGGGGGCGGCCGCTGAGCGGCGTGGCGCCGGGGGGCGGGCGGAGCCGGAGCGCCGAGCGGCGGCGGCACGCAGCCGCCCGCGGAGTGAGGCAGCGAGCGGGCGGGCGGCAGGCAGGCAGCCGGCGGCCGCGGGAGATGTGCCCGGAGGAGGACGGCGGCTGCGGCGGCGGCGTGGCCGGCACCGGCGGCCCCGAGGCGGCGGTGGCGCTGGACGAGCTCCGCTCCTGGTGGGAAGTCCCGGCCATCGCGCACTTCTGCTCCCTCTTCCGCACCGCCTTCCGCCTGCCCGACTTCGAGATCGAGGTGAGAGCCCCGCGGCCGCCGTCCCCCTCCCGGTGCGCGCCCCGCCGGGCAGCCGCCGGCCGGTCTCGCCCCAGCCCGCGGGCTCTTTTCGTGCCGCGGCGCCGTCCCCGCTGTGCTCCCGCTGCCCGGCGGGTCCTGCACGCCGCTCCCCGTGCCCCGCGCCGGCGGGCGGGGGGCGCACCCCCCCACCCTGGTGAGCCGCTGCATCCCGCCGTGATGCAGCGCGGGGTCTCCCCGCCGCTTGCCGAGACGCAACAACTTCCCCGTCCCTCCCGGGCGCGCTCGCAAACTTTCGGCGCGCCTGTCCCGGGGCGGCGGCGGGCAGGACCCCCCCGGCTCCGGACCCGGCGGGGCGCACGGCGGGGGCAGCCGCGGGCGGAGCGGGGCCGGCCGCCGCCGGGCCGCATTGTTCCGCCGGGCCGGTGTCCGCACACAAAGGTGGGGGGGGACGGCCGCGGCACGGAGCCGGCGGTGGGTCCCCCGTGCCCAAAATGGTGGCGGCGAGAGGCGGGCCCGGCCCGGTACCCCCCCACCTCCCCCGGGGGTACCCGCGGCTGTCGTTGGGGGGGTCCCCAGCCCGCTCAGCCCGTGCCCAAGTTGGTCCCTTTTGTTGGGGGGGGCGGGGGCGGAAGGAAGGACGGAGGTCCCCACCTGGCCGGTGCCGCTGCGGGCTGGGGGGGCGCGGAGGGTCGCCGCCGAGCCGTGCCGAGCCGAGCCGTGCCGGGCGGCGGGAGGTGCAGCCTTTCTCCCGCATCCCAGCAAGCCCCAGCGGCCGGGCGCTCATTGTGCGGCTCCGCGGAGGCTCCGGGGGAGCGACGGTGCCTTCGCCGCCGCTGTCCCCCGCGTAGGGAAAACTCTCGGCTTTCGTCCCTTTTTACCCATTTCCCTCTCTAACTTGCTTGTGTGGGGTTGTGTTTTGCTTTGTTTTTGTTTTTTTTAAATTCTTATTTTCGTCTGCGTGGCTAATGTTCCGTAAATATTTTGTGCTCCGGCTACAAATGTTGCAAATAAAGTGTGTCCTGGTAGGAAATCTTTTGTGCTTGCTGTGAAAAGCTATTCTTGCCAGCGCGTTGGCAATAAACCGGGTGAATAACGTGGTGGCGTGTGTTTTTTAAAGACAGTAATTGCCCCGTGAATGCGAATTCCAAAGATGCTTAAAAGTTCAATGGGATGCGCGAAGCCCTAAAGAGCAAAACTCCTCGAGCAGGATGTGAATTTCTGAAGAGGGGGAATCCCTTATGCGGTGCGAAATCTTGAAAGGGGATAAGGTCTCTCAATGATGCAACTTCTTGCGAAAGGGAACTCCCCTCCCCCTCCTATTGATGCCAAACCATTAAAGGGGGAGGCTCTCCGGGCCCAGCAGCGCAAAGTCTTGAAGGAACCTGAATTTACAATGATAAAAGGGCCAAGGCACTAGCCTTTCACCTTTGGAGGCAATTAGCATCTGGCTTGCTTCACAAATGAAGTAAATGTGGGCTCCCCTTTGGTTCCCGGAGCACGCTTAGGGTGGGGGAGTTAACATCACTCGGAACAAATTAACTTGCTTTTTTGGGGGGGTTGCCCGGGACGAGGAGTGCGGGGGGTGATGCAGAGCAGAAGCAGCCCACCGAAAACGTCGCCCCAAAACCTCCCTGCGCGTGGATGGCCGGCAGCGTTTGGCAGAAACAGGTTTTAAAGGATGGCGTTTGGCCGAGGGATGGTGGAAATGGAGGTTAAAATAAGGATGCTGCGAGAGGACGGATGCAGCTGTCAGAACTCGGCATCTTCGGACATGCAGAGTAAATCTCCTTCCCTGGCACGGTGTGAGCAGCCCAGCGCAGGCGGCTTCAAAACTTGCTCTTCTTGAAGCTCACCATCTTGTTACCCCTTGCCTGGCATAGTTGTTCCGGTCTCATCACTGGTTTCGGAGATATCTGGGAAGGGTGCTTTGCACAAAGAGCTTGCCCAAACAGTTCATGGTGTGAAACCGATGGCCAGCGAAGAGGCTTACGCATTTCTTTTTTCTAAGAGTACTGCTCTGTGTGATTTTTGGTTTGTACTTTATCTGGCTGCACAAAGAAGGCTTCCCCCTTGGTTTTGGACCTAATAATGCTGGTGCCCATTCTGGCTGTCTCGCTGCTGCCTCTGAGATGGGCTTTGAGCTTCAGGGGTGTCTGAATAAAACAGAGGTGGCAGTTCTTCGAGGGGCTTGGGGAAGTGCTAGGACTTGAGGCAAATATTAGGGGGAAATAAAACCCTAGCCAGCCATCAAAAATTGAAACTGTGCTCACCCACGAATGACATTTTCTTGCTTTAGCTTTGGTTGTGGTGGGGAGGTGTGCTTGTGGCCGAATGCAAGCGGTTTGAGAAGTTACTGCCCCTTCCCTCAAAAGTTACTGTCCCTCATGGGTAACCGAGGGGTGAGTGTCCCAGTCCATTTGGATGCAAAGTAAAACAGGTGGTTTGAGTGAACCTGTTTTCTTCTGTGTGGAAGCAGAAACGGAGAGCTGAGGCAACTCACCTCTGAGGGTTTCAGCTGAGGGTGGTCATGCTCAGACTCCTTGAGCTTCATGGCAAATGTCTGTCTGACCATGTCCCGTATCTCTAAGGGATGGCCTTACTCTGGATGCAGTCAGCTTTGGAGGATATTCTCCTCTTCCTAGGAGGACTGAGCTCTTCTCAAGTTAAAACCTGGTTGGTGGCTCTTTTTTTTTGTTTCTTTTTCTGATACTAGTGTATCTCCAGCAGGGAGTTTGGTGCTAAACTCTTACAACATCGTTACAAAAAGCAAAAGTTTTAAACAAACCTTAATTCTGCGTGTAACAAATAATCTCTGCTCTCTCCCTCCCCCCAGTTTGAGAGGAGGGTGAGGTTAGAGTTTCACTGCTACAATCTCTGCGGTCCCCAAACCAGACAAAACCTGATCTTTCAATACGTTTAAAAGGAAAAAAAAAGCTGTAGTTATCTTTTGTTGTGTTCCCCACCACCACCACTGATTTTTTTTTCTTCTGGTGGGTCTGCCCATAGCTGGCTGGAAAGCTCTGTAATGATAGGCCATCTGCACCCATCCCTCCTGTGCCCAGCAGGTTTGGTGGTGGTATTTGAGAAGTTTGAGGGCTTTAGTACAGGAAGGCAGCACGGAGCTCTTTTTAATTTTTTTAAATTTTTTTTTCTTTTTAAATGCAAACCTTTCGCCCTCTACTTATTGGCCCAAAAGAAAGTGAAGCTTCCAGATGCGGGGCTGCCATCAGCAGCTGGATGTCAGAAACCTGGGAAGCAGATGTTTTGTTTTTCTTTTTGCTGGACCAGTGCGTAGCCAGAGACTACGGGGAAGGGGTGTCCAAAACTGAAAGAAAGAAGAGCATCCATCAGGCCGGGCCCTGGGCATTGTTTGGGGAGGGGGTGGGCGCAGCCAGCCCCCATGCTGGCTCCGGCAGATGCAGGCGCCTGACGAGGCGCAGGGCTCCTCTTTTCAAATCTCCGCCGCAGCATCGCCCGGCGATGGACTCAGGAGGGGTTCAGCTACTGCCAACGGGTCAAAAGTTCAGTGGGCCAGGAACGGGTGCTCTGGGACGCATTCGGCTTCACGCCGTGTTTTTAGGTGGATCTCTGAGGATGGCAGAGAGCACTTCTGCCTTCTGGGGTGGCATTTGGTTTTCTTTTTTTCTCCCCCCTCCCCCCCCCCTTAAATGGCTGCCTTGTCGGCCATCTGCTGTACAAAACTTTCATGCCACTTCAAAAGTGGGCTTTTACTTGTATTGGTTTGGTTGTTGTGGCTTCTTTCTCGGTGGTTTGTAAAATCTGCATCGAGTGGGTTTGTCCTTACCTACTCTAACAGTACTCCAGCGGGAGAAGGTCTGGCTCTACGGGGCACATCATTTTTTTGGTAGGCATTGCCTTGATGGAGAGAAAGGATGCTTTGTGCAGGCGATGATAGGGAGTAATTTGTTTCCCTCTTCAAGACCGGACTGTAATGTGGGACACCTCTCGTGACAAAGTCTCTCCTGGCCGTGTGCCCTCCCCATTGCAACTGAAATATCCTCCTGGCAGCTGCAGGGATTGTTTGCGTCGAAAATATTAGGCGAATATTTAACGTTTTCAACCGTATTTCAGCACAACTTGAAAACACTGGACAGAAGCCAGCATGGCTCGGCCACCCAGCTCTTTGGCATGTGCTCCCAGGAGCTGTGGGCTAAAACATTTAAGAACTTCTGCCCGGGTAGGTGGAGGGGAGGTGACTTTCCAGAACGTGCTTGAAAATAGTCAAAACATTGTTGTTAACTTAGTTTATTTGGAAAAGGGGGAAAAGCCACATTACAGAGGGAAAACATAAATCTTTTCCTGTGGTTTTTAAAAGCGCCTTTGGGCAAATTGCCTCTGTTGTTAACTTCACTATGGCTTTAAGATGCTTTTCCTTGCCTCTTGCCCCTTCCCTAGCACTTCGGGCTCTGGCTCTACCTTTAGCTACACTCCTCCCACCCACAGACAGGGCACTGCTGCTCTTGCCCACCTTTTTCCTCCTGTAGTGCGGTATCTGCCATGTCGGTTCTTGAACAGGCTCTTTCTGTCAGGAATATTATGTGGCCGTTTCAAGCCAGTGGCTGCTACTGCTCCCGTGGGTCCCCCAGGAGGAGGAAGAGTGTGGAGAGAGGGAGAGCTGTGCTGTGGCCATGTGAAGGAGAGAGCAAAGAACAGGGTTTCTTCTATCTGTGCAAACCAGATACAGCTTTAAAAGCAAAAAATATTTTTTAACGTGTTAAACTCCAAATGTGTTGGGATTTTAATACTTTGAAAAAAATATTTTTCCCAGTGAGGACAGGATGGCTGAGTATGCTTTGACCTCCACTGTCCTGTCATGTTAGGTCCTGCTAAAATTTCTCTGTGGAGCCCATTGCTCTGTGCCCTCCGGGTGGGTCCCCTGTGATCCGTGACACCAAAACGGCACAACCTTCCTGTTCTGTCAGTGGTTTGTATGGGGTTAATTGCACAGGCAGTGTGGTACAGTACCTGAGTGCTAAGCCTTCACCCTTCTATAGCTCTTCCGGTCTGGTACTGCATTATTATTTGTATTATAGTAGCATATACAGTATCTGCTGATGCCTCGCCGTGTTGTATGATAGCAGAGATGGCCAGATAGATTCTGATCGGAAGAATTTAGAATCTAATTAAGATAAATGCGACAAGTAGGTGCAGCAAGCTGACCAAAATGTCAGTGAATTCATGTAGGTCAGCCGTACTCATAGAGGGTAAGTCTGAGTTAGTTTAAATGCCTTTTCAGTAGAATAGTTCAGGCATTAGGATGTCTGTCCCTCTTGCCATTTGCCCGATGGAGGTAGGCAACATTAAAGTGGAAGGGAGTGGGCACTGACTGAAACGAGAGCAAACAATATATCTGCTCAGTAAAACTTCTCTCTCACAAAGCACCTTGCTTTAGAAAAAGCAAATTGTCCGAGGAAAGGCAGAGTAATCGGCAGTGCAGGGAGAGGCACTGTAGGGCGAGTAGACGGGGTTGGAAGAAATGATGGACTTCAAACATGCTGCAAAGAAAAGATGTCAACCCCGTTGTGCAGAGAGATCCGTTTATGGGCCAGCGTATGAATTTGGGTTACAAATTTTTTGGGTTACAAATATTTTGAGCCACAGTCAGTCCGCAGTGGCTCTGCTTCCCCCGGGCAGCATCGGCTTTGTTGGAGTAGAAGGTGCGAGCTGCATATTTGTTATTTGAAAACCAAGTTTAAAAACCAAAATGAAATGAAGGGTTAGTATTGTTTTTATTGTTCTTTCTACCTGTCCCATCCACTGTTTGGTTTAGTTGCTTTGACAGTGCCTCCTCCCTCTCTTCATGTCTTTCCAGCAGCAGTTCTTACTTTGCTGGTCTTCACTTTTGCTGCCGTAGTTATTCTGTTCATAATAGAATCATTAACACTCTACATGTCAGTATTGGGCTCTAGAGTTCATTGAGATTAATGGAGGGGGAGGCAGAGAGATACTTCTCAGAGCTGTTGTTTCAAGTGGTCTGCAAATTGGAAAGCATTATATCAGTTTCCATTTCAAATGCAAGTCACATCTTCCCCGACTGTAGATCTTAAACTTTTTAACAAGTGTTTACATTTTATATAATGAGACTCTAGTGTAATTGGATACAAAAAGAAGGAATAGGTAGTTCAGGAGGCTGATATGTGAGTTAAAACATTATCTTAAGCCTATGAAAAGAACCAAGAAGTGACTGCACACAGCCAAAGGGCGTCTGAACAATGGATGAGGAAGGTTATTTTGACAGCAACATTTTGAATGGATCTGAGTTAGGTGACAGGGGAGTTGGGGAATGACTGTAGCAGTCGAAGGCAGAAGAGAAAGAGGAATGCGGTAAGAATTTTGGAGATTTGGATGGGGTACGTGGAGGTTGATGTTACAGATTTTCTGTGGTGTTAATAGTTGGAGGCAATTGGCTCTTCCGCTAGCGCAGCTGACTCTGAAAATCGTGTTTGGTGTTAGCTGATGCGTTTGTGCGCCCACAAGTTTAACGCTTTAAGCTGAACTTGTTTAAAAAACAATTTAAGATAATCTGGTGCAAGTCTTTCCCCTCTAGGGGAAAAAAAAAAAATGTTTTGTGTAGTAGCTTAAATATGACTTCACAGGTTGCTTTGTTTACAAAGACTCACTACCACAAACCTGTACCAATTCAATGCAGCTGATGTAAACTTCTGCACAGCACATCTAAATCAGGCCTCAAAAGTTTGTTCCTTTTGGAATTTGCTCTAACCAAACTAGCTAAAAGTAACACCTTTAAAGTGTTGCAGCTTTATATGTAGACCTGCTTAACTGCGGTCTTTCTCTCCCAGCGAATAATGCCGGCAGAGCTGTGCCATTCTGCCCCTGGCATCTGTTAAGTGCCTGCCTGAAGGGTGAAGAATTAACTTTTGTAATGGCAATGGATGCTTTCATAGACTTCTTTCAGGCAAAAATCTCCTCAAGAAAAGGGCTACAGGCAGAAATGACAACAGGCAGGCAGTTAAAAGTTCCCGAATTAAAAGTTTATCGTGTAAACCTTATTGTAGGTAGGTATGAAATTTTTTTTTTCCCCTCCCCTCGTTACCAGAAGCAACAGCATCTGCTGTGGTGGTGGGAACAATGCAGCCTAGTGATTCCTCCTTCCTTACAGTAGAGAATCCTGTTAAACACACAAGGCTGTGCCTCAGAGTGTATCCTTTCAGCAGGCTTGTTCCTTTTAATGGGTGCCCATTCCTGGGGTCTCCATTGTTTCACCAACAATAGCACTAGGGGCAGCTGATTTGGTTGACAGAAAATGTGTTAATTTAACAGATCTATTCCCTTTAGCCGGGCTCCTTCCTATTGTGCCCCAGTTCTCCCCCAGTTCCTGGGGAGGAGGGCCCCGAGAGCAGGGTCTGTTAGGTGGAGGGCTCCTGCAATTAGGGGTTTGCGGCCTTTTGTGTGAGGAACAGAAAACAGCTGATGGGGAAAAGTGTGGTTTGCTTACTGCCAGAACACACGTTTTTCTGCTTTTTGGGGGGCTTTTAAGTCTGCCTTTACTGGGGACGGGGGAATAACTTGACACTATGGGCTGATGGCCGTCAAGGTCTTTGCTTTGCTCCGAGGTGGCCTCACAGCACAATGTGGCAACTGCTTTCAGAGCCCGCTCAACTTCTTGATGAACTCTGTATATCCTGTAAATGCCTAGCTAAAACACCAGCTCTCCACTGAAAAAGCAAAGCTGCTGGTATCATCCAGGGTAGGGCTGCTGAGGGCTGGCTGGAGAAAGCAGTATGTAAAGTTAATACTTGAAAGATTTGAAACATCAAGGACATGTAATGGTCCTCAGCCCACCTCTGCCTGGGGCCAGGCCACCAGTTCAACGCAGTTTTGGGATTGATCTGATTTAAACAGTGCAAGCTCTTCACCTTAGATGTACTTACACTGGTTCAGCTCTTCCCTATATTAGCGTAGCTTAGTTCAGCAACAGGGTGGTGGGAGTGCTGAGGCTGTCTCTGGTGGTTTTTACCTCGGTGTGGTCGAGCTGGTGTGTTCAGCCGGGTGGGAAGGAGGGCACATGTGCTGCTGAGGGAGCAGTGAAACCCGAAGCTTTGGTTTTGGGGGCTGCTGGCTGCCAGAAGGACGATCTGGGTCGCTTTCAAGTTCTTGCCCTGGCTGTGCTTCTGATTTTGTGGTCTGCCCCTTCCTTGGCACCAGCCCAACTACTCGCCGGGTCCTGGCTGGGCTTCTGGGGGGTTGCAGTCCTGCAGCGCCGTGGTGGGAGCGGGACCTCGGGCTTTTGGCGGCCGCAAGCTGCCGGGTTGATCCGCCGTGGCTCTTGAAACTCTAGCCTTAGTTTAGATCTGGTTGCTGGGGCTGGTCATGTAAAAGGAGCTCTGGAGGGTCTTATTCCTCCTCGTTGGTAAAGCCATTAATTCTCTGGCTCTTTCTCTCCAGCTAAGCCTGCCGTAAAGGGGCTGGAGCTTTGCACAGCCAAAAGGTTGGAAGGCAGAGCTAGTTTCCCTATTTCTGGTGAGCCCTGTATACAGGCAGTTGTGTGGCAGCAAAAATATTTATATATCCATAACACAAGGCAAAGAGGGTTGTGGGTTTTTTTTCTTGCTTGCGTTTTTTGTTTGTTTTAGGAGGCAAAGGGTGAGAGTTCACTTAAAGAGCTTGACTCTTAATAGAGCTTGTCATTGTTGCTAATATAAAACAAATGATGAGCATGGGAGAGGAGTCAAAGGCTCCCTCTTCTGGTGTGCTGGGAAGGTTCAAACGCTGAAAAATAAGCAAGGAAAAAAAGCCCAGAAAGCAAGACCCCTTCCGTGCTTTCCTGCGGTATTTTAAGACCTCGCAGAGGCCTAACCCTTACTGCCCCAACACATAGGATGCTTCATGGCACCTGAATAAGTAACGTTAAGGGCGCTCTGTAAGAGTGAAATGCATTTTCAAATGCAAACTACATTGCGCTTGCAAGTAAAAGTGGGTCCTGGTTTGAGAAGGGTTCCCAGTCTGAACATGGAGGATGGCAGCCCTTCACATCCCCACGTCTGGCACTTCTCAGTGCTTCTTTTTACTTCTCCTCTCTTCTGCATCTTCCTCTCGCAAAGACCATGTCTTGTTCCATGCAGCTCCCAGGCCATGTGTGTGCGTTGGCATATAAACATTTTTGGGTTGATTGCAGGGGCCAAGGATGGTGAGCACTCTCTAGAGAAACTGTGTGTCCAAGGCTCCAGCACTCCTGTTGCTTTTGGTTGAGTCAGCCAAGAATTCAAAACTCATTAATGGCTGATTGATGGAGAAATGTGCACAAGGAGTAATACTTTGTTGGGGTTTTTAGATAAGTTTTCTAAAAATCCTTGTATGAAGTGCAGTTGTGAGTACTTCTGAAATTAATAGGATTTCAGGGTGTTAGAGAAGTGACTTTTTTTTTTCTTCCCTATTTTTGTATTCTTCACTGGAGGGTTTCACATCGTGTGGCCATTTTCCCTGTGTTGTTAGTGCGGATTCATGAGCGATGTCTGGTGGAACCAGAGGACATCAATTCTCAAGCTGCCTTCCCACGGCAGCTCCTGCCACCCGTCACAGATGGCAGTAAAACTGCTCACCCGGATTAAAAACTGCAACACTTTTTTTTCTTTAAGTGAGCTGCATCTAACTGGGAGCGGTTCCCCCAGCCGGCTCCCTCCGCAGCCCCACAAAAGGGTTGTACCAGCATGACTGAAGCAGTGGCACGGGAATGGAAACAGGCAGCGGGGAGGGGAAGGGCTTTTTATAGCTGACCCTTCTGCTGAAAGAAATGCTCATTGCACTGCAGCCCTGGGTAGCAGGTGGAGTGAGACTGCACAGGTAACAAGAGGTCATGCAGCAAGGGGGGCGCCTGGGGAAAAACCCTCATCAGGCTCTGTAAAAGGGTTTTGGGGGTGGTTTTTTGGTACTATATCAAGGCTTCCTATATTTCTTCTTTCTTTTTTAAGTTAGCATTCTGGTTAGAAAAAGTTTAAATTGAAGTTGATAGTGATCCTTTAAATTGTTCCTCCCAAAATCAGACCTGAACGTGCAGTTGAAATCAGTTAAACTTCACTGTAGCTGACAGTCTTGCGCAAAAAGAAAATAGTGCAAAAATTTATTATCTTTCTTAGAAATTCAGGCTTTTCTTTTTAAGAAAAACAAACTATTTTCCCCAAAAAAGTTTCCCTTAGGCTCTGGTCACCCAGCAATGCAGGTATTTATCCATCAGGAGTTGCTTGCCTGTGCTGAAGAAGTCTGAGCGGCTTGCCTTGTCGGACAGGGCAGCCATGTAGAATAAACAGGGAATAGCAGTCTCGATTTCCCTTCTTTCAGCCTGATACAAGGTGCCGAGGCACAGAAGACTATTTTGCCCTTAAGATAATTGTGTGTTGGAGAGGATCAAAGGGCTTGAGGGGTTTTTTTTGGTTGAAAGGGGATTTTCTCCATGGACAGCTGCAGTAGTGCATTAGTAGTGCAATGGATTATCTTTCCATGATCTGTAGGATCTCAACCAGCTATCGAGGGGCCCTGCTGAAGGCTGCTGCTTGGGGGAGGCAGAGTGAAAGTCTCCTGTAACAGGGAGACCTGTAATGCCTGGGAGCTCGGACCACTTGACTCCCCCTGCCCCAGCAGGGTGGGTGGTGCTGGATATTCTTAGACTGCAGATAGTGCCATGGAGCATGGGGAATGGGAGCCTGGCTCTCGGTTATGATTAACTGCAGCTGATGCCCTGCATCCACCCTGCTCTCCGATGGAAGTGCTTATTAAGGAATGTGAGAAGAGAGCCGATTCCAGCTGCTGCGGCGTCCCGTAAAGGGCAATGTGTAATTTAGGAGGGTGTTACGAGTCCCTCGGCAGAACAAACTACTCACTGTAGTAAGCGTCTGACCTGCCAAACGCCTGGACTTTCTCATTTTGGGAAGTTTTGGATGATGGCTGATCCGCAAATAGCTGTGGCATTGAGAGGGAGTCCCTTCACATCTGTATCCTTGCTCTGCGCTTCTCGGCAAGGGGGAGAGGCGGTGCGTGTGGCCTGACTGTGGCGAGGGTGGCAAGAAGGGATGGGACAGGGCTTGGTGCTATCAGAGGTGGAGATCAGGTCATGCTGTGCCTCCCTGACCTGGTTTCAGGGCTGGGGGACGAGGGGGCTGGAATGTGCACGGCGGAGCTGTCAAGGAATGCGGATCCCCAGGTGGCCGCTTCAGTTGCTTGCGCTTAAGTCGGGCTCGAATTGCATCTGCCTGCTGGTTAATAAGTGGTGGGGCAGCTCTGCCTCGTCGGCAGGTTCTCCTCTGTGCGCTCCCTGAGGTAGTGGGGTGCCAGAAATATGGGGGTGACAATAGTATCTTGGTAGCCAATAAACTCACCCCCTTGGCATTTTTAGAATTTTCTGCTAACTTTAATGACACAAGTTTTATCACTTGGGGTGGGGGGGGGGGGTGAATAACGAAGCACAAGCCGGGAGGAACCCAGCTTTGGATTTCAGGGCTGGGTTTTTTTTTCAGGATGGGCAGTTAGACTTGTCTGTTTTTGTAAGTGGGACTGGTTTCAGAATTAAAGGATGAGCATGGACCACCATATGATGTTGTGTTGTTTTTTCTTGGAGGAGTAACTACAATTTATAATCATTGCCTAGTCTGTAGCCAGTTGGCAACAAGGCTGCTGTGAAGGGATTGATTATTAGTGGATGCTTCATTGTGCTGTCCAAGCCTGAATTTCTTGATCTAACCGGTTTCCTTCATTTGGAATGGCTGTAGTCAGCAGAGAGAAGAGAGGGAGCTACGTCTTCCCTCCTGGTAGCGCTGTTTCTTGTTCATGGGTTATGCTCAGGGAAAAAAAAAGGTCAACAAAAAGTGTCAACATTTCAGTGTTCTCATAGAAAGCCAGCTGGCTGGCTGGGGACTGCTCACAATTTTTCTGCTTCCTCTTGAGATTCTCTCTGTATTCGTTTTCAGCGTGGTGACTTAAACAAAACCAGTGCTGTTTGGTGTGAGAATCCTGGAGGCTCCACTCTTTTGCTGGGAAATGTGCTGGGAGAGTGGAAGTGTCACTGGGAAGGTGATCTAGCACTCAGAAATGGGAATGCCTGCCCTGGGGTGCAAAGGCACACTGGCAGCTGTGGCAATTGGAGCTGAGTTAGCATTTAAACCGGCAGCAGAGGACGTACAGAAGTACAGATGTAGCAGCACAGGCTTGAGCGTGGACAGCAACATCTTTTGGGCTCCTCGGATAAACGCTGGGATGGTTTGGTCGTGCTGAACCACATCCTGCTGCAGCTCCTCTGATAAACCTGGGCTAGCTAATTAAAAGTTAGCATGTGCGTGGCTAAGCAAAAAGCAGCCGTGCTGCTGTTGCACAATAAAGTAGCCGGTGCTGCTCTTTGGGAAAGGGGGTTTCTGAGCTGGGTCTGAGCAGGAGTGGTCATGCGAGTAAGGGGCCGATGGAGGAGGTGGTGTGGTGGGCTTGGGCTGGGCTTGGCTGCCGGGCTGGGCTCGGGCTGAGCAGTAAGAGTTGGAAGAGGACAGCTGAGCTAATACTTAAAATTGGACGGGTGGGAGACTCCACGCCAGGTCTTGGAAGTACGATCCTAACCCTCTGCTTGTCTCCTCTTTTCCTCCCCCACTCCTGAAGCCCCTCTCGGGCTGTGTGGAAGTGTCCCAGTTCTTGCAGCTGTGTTAATTGTAATGGGTCATTTAGTCCTGAAATCCCTGTTTAAAAGGGGCAAGTCCTTGCCTCGTGTGACAGCTGCCGCCTTGCACTTTTCCCCAGGCTGGAAATAACTGCATATGACACAGGAGCAGAGCACGGCGTGGGGGAGGGAGGAGGGTTTCTGGCTTCCTCTTAGTGCTATAATGGCTTTGCTGTGTGACTCTTCTCCCATGCGGACCATAGCAGAGTCATGCCCCACATATTTAGCAGATCTCTCAGTTGGCAGTGCCTAGGAGATACGCTAATGGCCTGGTGCTCTCCGGACTCTGGTCGACTGGCGTCATCTTGGACATCTGGGAGCACGAGAGAAGGGATGCGTGGTGGTGGTGACACAGGATGCTTGCCTGGAGCATCCGGGAGCCTCTCTGGAGCCAATGTGCCTGCCCGTCTGGAAGGGAGAGCCACACTGTTCTGTGCAGAGGAATAGAGATGATGAGAGGGAAGGCGGAAAGGTTTCCACTCCTTGCTCCCATCCCCTCTCCAAAATCCAAAGCTTTGAGCTCATGGAAATCTGGACAGCTTTTCCTTCTAGCTGAAGGGCTGTCTCCTGATTGGAATGACAGCTTTGAACTGGAAGACATTATTTCATTAGCGTGCTAATCAGATACAGAGATTACCTGATTGGCTACTTAATAATTAAATGAAGTTGCCTGTAATTCTTTGAGCACACACAGAACTAATTAAATTAACCCTTCACTGCCCTGCGTGCCTGGGGTGCACTTGTGTGAAATGGAGAGGGCAGCTTCCTCAATGTGGGGACTGTGAGCAGAAGGGGGTGATGGTTGCAAAGTGGCCAGTGCTGAACCACCAAGGCGGTCCTTTGTTATCACGAGCCTGGAGAGGAGAAAACAACACACGTATACCCTCCAGTGTAGTGGTGATTGGCCTACCTGGTAGACGATGAGTATGTCTGGCAACACTCTACCAAAAAATCTTGTCCCCAAATAGCCTAGAGAATGCACTGAGCTTATGGAAGTTGGTGCCCAGGTATGTGTTGTAAACCAGACAATGGCTTTGTATCACCTGATGAAGAGCAAAGTATTGGCAAAGATGCACTTCACAGTTCTTCAGGAGAAACAGTCAAGTGGAGATCAGAAGGTGTTCTCATGTACCTTTGAAGAGTTGTTCTTCCCTGTCCCCACTGGCGCACAGCCCCAAACAAGCCGGTTGTCTCCATGCATTTGATGGGATTCCACTAACTAAACTTGTTGATGACCACCTATTTCTCTCTACTGCTTCAGTGGCTGCTTCAGGAACTGCACCTTCCACATGCTCTCACAAATACAAGCATATTTGCTGTAGTCTGAGAAGGACACAGAAGTCATATCAGTGCCATAACTTTCCTTTATTATAGACTAAAAAAAAGAATGCGGAAAGAGTAATAAGGAGAAAGTTTCCCTATTTTCCAGACCCAATGCTGCGCCCAAGCTTTTTAGCTTCTGTAATGCCAGAGGTGTGGCACAGAGTTTGACATTTATAGTGAAAGGTTAATTTTTATAACCTGTGAGAATATTGTTAAACCGTTGAAGACGCTCTGTGTTCAATTATTTCATTGCTAGGGTGAAGAGTCAGCATCTATAATTTTTTTGTATCCATTTTTAGTACTGAGAACTGTGTTGAGGCAACAGGGAAGTTACCTTATAATGATCCAACTCTGCTCCCTTGCTGCTGCCGCTGTCTCCTTCTAGACTTTGCCTATGCATGTTAAAATGAAACTGTCAAATTAAGCACGTTTCACTGTCATCCAAGACTAAACTTGGCAGAGAAGAGCCCTTGGACCTTCTGGCCTAAGTTAACCATGACTGGCTTCAGCTACCCAAGTAAGGAATTGCCGCTCCTCTGTTCGCGGCGTGCAGAACCGCTTTCCCCTTACCCGTGGTCTGCGCTGCTGGATCCGTCCTCTTCTTCTCCCCTGAAGACTGGTGGTAGCAGCAGTGCCCTCGAGTCAGCCGATCCTCAGCGGAGGGATAAATATCTGAGTCGCTGCTTTGTCTTTAAAATCTGGCTTCCACATGACAGGCAGCCTGAAATGCCTACAAAAACAGGTCAGGAGACAGAAGAAAACAGGGAGGCTGGGAAACAAAAGGGCAGCTTTCAGGGTAATTAGACGGCTGCAGTGCTCCCTCCGGTAGGGAGCATTCGCTGGTGGGAAATGATCCCCTGTGTTGACTCTCTACAGATGCGGGTATGCTGACAGGGTTTGGAAGAAGAGCAGAGTAAGCAGAGAGAAGGGCCAGCGAGCCTTGGGATCGCGTGTCCCTATTGATCCCTGAGATTTCGCGTCTCCGCTTCCAAGGGAAGCCATCGCACCTGTTCTCCCCACCAGCTGACCTGCCGTGCCAACCTGTGGCAGACTCAGAGCTATGGTATATGGAAACCAGCACATACCCACATCTCGCTCCTAGCCGGGGTCTCCGGGAAGGTGCTGCCCCCATTTTGTGAGCGAGTGGGCAGGCATAGGTCTTAAAAGTGTGGGTTTGGGGGAGGTGGGGAAAGTGCATTCAGCACATGCAGGGTCAAGCTTGAGCCCAGCTGCAGAAGCCAGTTAGGTTTTAGTATTATTAATATTTGATGGTGTCCTGTTGTAAAATGGCAATAAGTAAGGCTAGCAGGTCTGTGCTTGGCCTGTTGTTGTGGTAAAAAGCTATTTTCTGAGGAGATTTCTGAAATAAAGGATATTCTAGTGTGTGGTGGAAGTGGCCATTTAAATGCATCTGAGCATGAAGATGCTGCCTGCCAGCAGTTTTGATATCCGAGCTAGTGGGACCCACTCCTGTGGGTAAACTCATGCTTGGCAGGACAGAGCCCGAATGCTGGTGGTTCGGTTTGGGGATGGAGTTCAGGGATGCTTTTTACCTCTTGCGTCCTCCTCTTTGTTTTTGTTTATGCCTTTACGAAGTCGGATTAGCATTTCAATGTTGGAGGCGAAAGCCCCTGGGCTGTGGTGGAAGGCGGCCTGGCTTAGCTGGTTTTTTGGGATTACTGCTCCTTTCCCAGCAGCCGTCCATCCCAGGCTGTGGTGAGGAGCAAAGACTGAGGCTTCTCCCTGTTGGGAATGCCCCCAAGCTGCAGCTATCCCTCCAGCTGAATCTTAAGGTAGATGGGCAGTGTCACCATGAAGGGTAATTAGCCTTCTTTTCAGGCAAGGATAATTTTTTTATTGGTTTAAATGGTAGCACAAGTTCTGGGGGAAAAAAACCCAGCTCTGAATCCAGAAGCTGTTTACTTTTTCCATTTGTAGCTGCTGATCTAATAGATGTTGCCCCTCCACAAATTTGGCTTTGCTTTAAGTCCTGGGAATCTCACAACCACAGTCCTATTACTTTAATAAAACAGTGTATTGAATAAAACAAGCCTTTGCCCCTTTCCTCTCCCTGTCAGGCATAATGTTGTGTTCAGTCACAGCGGTGTAAATTTGGAGCAAGTCCAGTGGGTTCAAGTCGAGGTACCCCAGATTTATGCTGTAATCGCAGAAAGCAGTGTCTCATCTGAAATCAAAGTTTTATCTTTGGGATATCCTCTGTCTGTTAACTAGAGAGGACTGCTGCTCTGTGTGGTACCCATCTGTACGCTGAATACGGAGTGCTATAGAAACAGTCTTACATGCTCCTGTAATGCAAGACTCTTGCATGTCATTGAGCTTGCAGACTTAAGTTTACACAAGACGCTTAAAGAAGTAACTTAAAGACAAGTAAGTTCTTATGTTTATTGCTTCTTTATACTAAAGAAAATTTGAAGATATTTTAAAAAATATCTTTGCCCTTTTTGATTAACTTGCTCATATGACTTTTCCCCCTCTGTGTGAAAAGGGGATTGTATTCTTTAGTGGAAGGTCCACCTAAAAAAATCTTCTCAGCTGGTAGCTATTAACAAAAAATGTTTTGAGTCTCAGTAGAAAGTATTTCTCTAGACTAGTTTCACCTTCTTGGTTGTCTCACATCAATTCCTAATTTTTTATTCCAGTATAAGGTTTTATAACTGCTAGCACTTTGTGCTGCCTCTCTTCTCATGCTAGGGCACTGTGTGTACACCTTAATTCCTCACTCCCCTCCATATTACTGTTTGTCTGCTGTCTGGGAGAGAAGTCATTCAGGGTGCCAATATGTTAAGCTGTTGAGAGAATGGGGAGAGATGAGATGAAGGTATTGTTATGCTGGAAGGTGTTAATTGGTGCTATCAACCACTTGTTTGATTTCTAGACAATTACAGCAGTGCTTGAAGTTGTGTCTGAGCTAAACAAATGGCAAGGGCTCTGCAAGTTCCCCATCTTCTCTTTTTTTTTTTTTTTTGAGTGCTTATTTCCCCACTGCCACCCTCAAAAATTAGCAGGGCTATACACAGTTGAGCCAAGAGGATGTGCCTGGATGTTGAGGAGTTAGGTGGGTGTACTGCACAAAAGTTACCGCATTGCGTGTGAGACCTGACCAAGCCTGGTGGCTTGGCAGGGGCAGGATGAGGAGCAGGGGATGGATAGGAGATGCTGAACAGTGTGGGGATGTTTCTGGGTTCCTTAGAAGCAGAAGAACAAATGTACTTGGGTGATGTTTTCTTCTGTGATGTTTCCTGGCTAACACGCAGATGCTTGACATTATCTAGGGCAGAGCCTTCTTGTAGGACAAATACCCAGCTGCCAAATAAAACCTCTTATTTGTAGTCTGGGACTGCTGCCCAGAGAGAGGGCAAGTGAGAGTCTCCATTCCTCCCCCTGTAGGAGGGGTGTACGAGGTCTGACCTGTGGCACCAGAAGAATGGCTTGCTCCTCTACAACTGAAGAAGAGGAATCCTCTCCTCTGCTGCCCTTTCTTCTATAGCTGGGAAGTAAGGAGCCATCCTCATTTCCCTGATTTATTTTTCTACTTTTTCCCGGACACAATAAGAAATGGGATGGGGAGTGGCACCTGTTGCAGCTTGGAGACAGGTTCATTTTCACCTGGGTACATTAATGCCGCCTCCTTCCATGAAAAGGTCCAAGATGTGTTGAACATTACTCAACCATACCTCTGTGTGGACCTCTTAGCATTCATATAGACACATGCATCCAGCCCCAAATGCTTGTTCACCACATTCCTTTGGTCATGATGGGTCGAGTATTGCTGCACTGGTGTCCTACCCTGGGTGTAATGGCTTTGCTTGTTGCTTTTCCTGACCATTCATGGTGTGCACCTGGTTTTGTGCTATGTCATACGTGGAGAACGAGGGTGAAAAAAGGCATCTGAACAGAGAGAGGTGATGCTGAATGGAGGCTGAGACTTTGAAGGTGTATATGATCTGCGAAGACCATTATGAAGGGAAAGTCAGTCAAGACTTGATTTCAGGAAAGACTGATAAGGAAACCCCAATATAGAATCACAAAAATATATCATCAGAAGGAACCTCTGGAAGTCTCTTGTCCAACCTCTTACTTGGATTGAGGCTGTCGCCAACAGTAGATCAGGTTAACCATGGTCTAAAGAATGCACAATACTTTTCTTGGTTCTTTTCCCTTTCCCCACCCCCCAAAGAAGAGAGCAGAATTGCCACAAAAGTTGTTTTAAGAGAACATTTAGCAATGCATGGTCTAAAACTGTTTGCTGAAATCCAGCTTGGGCAGAAGAGGAGCTAGGAAGCAAGTGTGTTTAGTTCTGAGGTAGGGATACACATTTTGCTGATGTTTTTCTGAAACTCCACTCAAACTGTGATTGGTAATAAGACAGGGTTGGAAACAGCCAGTTCTTTTTCTCATTCTGCAGGGAATAGTTTGCCTTTGAGGGATGGTTGTTGCCTGTGCACTGATACCTTACTTCAGGAGTCATTATGCAAGCACTCCACACTGTGGGTAAGGAACACACAAAATAGCAGCTGTTGCCTTGCCAGAAACGCCTTAGACCAGACAGGAAGATATTATTATTATTATTTATTATTATTATTATTATTTATTATTTATTATTGAGAACAGATAGCCCAAGAGTTCTGGTTTGGTTTTTTAAGACCTAGCTCATTTCATCTACTTCTACGTGCCCAAAAGCTAGGTGACTATCTAGTCCCTACATCCCTAGCAGCACTTTCTCAGGTGTGCCAGCACAACTCTTTGTGGGGCCACACTGAAATAGGTCAGGGAGCTGATCTGGCTGGTAGATTAAAAAAAAAAAAAGCAAAACAACTCAACTCCCCTTCCCTCCAGTTATTTTTTGCCTGGATTAGTTTTATGCGCTGGCTCATAAAGTGGCCCGGCAAATGGTTGTGCCAGCCATACCATGGTGTAGGAGTTGGAATAAGCCATGGGGATGAGAAAAGGGGCAAGAATAATTTAGTATTCGAAGTGGACTGTCATGTCAGACTGATCACGCAGGGGTTCATCACTGTCAGTGGAAAGAAATTGATCTTTGAGAGATGAGAGGAGTCTATTTTAGTCTGGAATGAATCACTCTGAAGGTGTTCTCTCTTTATGGATGATGGAGAGGAACTGAGTGCACCAACTCAGACAAGACATCAAATTTAAACCTCATTTTTTGACTATAATATTTTAATAATGAAAATATCAGCATGCTTAATTAATGTTCATAATGCTTCACCTTCAGTGCTGCTGTAAATATAGAAAATGTTACCAGCTAGAAGCAGAATCCCAAACTTCGAACAGCGCAGGTGCGAGTAATAGCAATGCCATGAAAATCCAACTGCTAACCATAACGTAACTGGTTGAAGAGCTAACTGTTAGCTCTGGGGGAAAAAAACCCCACACTTTTAACTGCTTGCCTTTGGGTAGGCTGCCCATAAAACAGGGCTGTTCCTGTATGCTTTTCAGTGTTTCTGTCCTGCAGTGAGGGCTTCAAAGAGCAATATTCTCTGCTTGCCTGCTAATGTAATTTGTACTTGAGCTCAAGTGGTAGCAGTGGTAGAGAAGGTGTCTGCTTCAAACCACTGCCGTGACATGATAGTGAGGGGTTTATTGTACATTATTGTTTTCTGTGTTGAAATTGATGTTAAATGATTACAAATTCAATTACTTGTCAGGAAACTATAGATTTACAGTTGTCTGTGCAACCTTTAATGCATCGCCTTGTACCTGCAGATGATGATTGTTTTTAATTACAGGGTCACATGTTTTTTCCATGGGAGAATGGCAGTGCTCGCTCTCTAGGGCAGATGGTGCTGAGAGTATAAAACAAGGCTACGCACCGAACAAAGCTGTTAGCTATGTGGTTCTCGCCTCGTTTGCTGAAGAAGTTTGAAGGTGGGCCCGACATGAGAGATGCGGGCTGCTGTGGGAAAAGAAAGGCTGTATTTTGGCTAAGTGAGGGTGTAGTGCCATGTTGGTCTAGCCAGTGGCAAGGCAGGTGTGAAGTCCTTGGCTCTCCTCTCTTCTACTCTTCTGTCCTAGGAGATTACAGCCCCTTTTTGTCCACCAGTTAACTTTGTGGGGCCATGCTTATGATGGGGGGAGGGAAGAAATGATCCAGATTTTGGAAGCTGAATTTGGGAGGTTTTTTTTAACTGAAATTATTTTGGTTGTCTGGCTTACAATGAAGCCCTCAAATGTGTGGAAGAGGTGTAGGAACAGAGGAATAAGGACAGGTTTTGCCAGCAGAAACATACTGTTGTAGAGTTGCACGTTCAGTCTCAGCACTCATCTCTGTTGCAGAGACCCAGACTGACTTATGGCTTAGGGTGAGTTGCTTATGCCCCATTTCTCACAAGAAATCTTCACTTACCCGGCTTAGTGGCAGTGCTTTCCTCCAAAGCAGCTTGGGACATGTGCTCCCCCGTCCTGCAGTGGCAGCACAACTGTTCATGAGCTATTGTAGGAGCTGGGAAAGAGCATAGGTAAAGCCGAGGGAGACTGACATGAGGCCCCAGATCGTGTCACGGACAGATCCCACAAATTACTGCGTCGGCTGAAGCACAGAGGGCAAAGGCTCCTTCACCCCCCATTTGCGCTGCAGAATGTGGCTTGGGGCCCTGGTTCCTTCCATGTGCCTCCATCCCCAGCTGCTGGTGACCCAGATGATCCAGATAAGGGCATGTTTTTTGTTTGCTGAATTAGCCAGGTGAGGAACGGCCGTGGGTGCCAGCCAGTACAGAGCTAAACTGGGGAGATGTGTTAAAAATGGCAGAGGGAGTTTACGCTTGGTAGTGCTCTGTGCTGCTTCTGGTTCAGTACTGAACCCCCTGAAGCTATCTTAACTGCATTGCCAAACTATGGCTTTAGAAAGTGCTGAGAGCTTGGTGCTGAAGTTGAAATTGGTAACGGTGCTGCAGGGAAGAGCCTGCCTCTGCCACAGGTTCTCTGAGGGGCTTTGGTCAAGGCACCTTTCTTTCCCTTGCTTTCCCTGCCTCTGGGGTGTATTGCTACCTACCCACCTTCTCGTAGTCATGGGAAAAATGACAATTGAAACTCTGTTGTGTTTTAAATGCTGCCATAAAAATGCCAAGCATGGGGTTTGTGGGGTTCTTTTTGGGGTTGGGGAGTAATCTCAAATGGAGGTGCAGCCACTGGATTCCTAAATGGAGTGGTGAATTTTGCTAGTGTTGGTCATTATTTTTTCCCCAATTTATCATTTCTCAAATCAGATTAAAAATTATTAACTTGTAAATAGATTGAGAAAAGAATTAATGCTTATTGGATTGAGATGCTACATGGAGGCCACCACAGAAAAAGGTTGTGAAGCGATTAATAGCTTATTTGGTGGCTGGGCTTAGAAGCGATGTAGCAAATTAGGCATAGGGATACGTAAAGAATAAGAGGGATAAAAATCAATATTGAACAGCTGTCTTTACTTCCTAGTCTCACACTCCCATGTACTGAATGAAGTGTAATGGAGATGTATGTGATTACTCATTTAATAACTATTATAAAGGGTTTGAATAATGGGACAGACCTCAGGTTGTTTTTACAGTCCTACATTTCCTTCTTCATATGCTGTCACCTGAACTGTTAGGGAGGGTCCATAGTCTGCATGGGTGATATGAAAGAAGTAGTAATAAGTGAGGCCGTGCGGCAGTGTAAAAACCAAAATACTCCAGTTGAAAATGAGTGAAGAGTGAAATGAAGCTTTGGGTATCCTCGTTTGGGTGAGGACAGGAGGGAACAGGGGAAAAAATGAGCACTGGTAAGTATGTGAATAGAGGGAATTGTCTGCATCAGAGACATGCAGAGTATCCTACTGGTTATAGGTTTGAACTGTCCTGGTGTCAGATGGCTTTCTGACCGTGTGATTACCAACAGACTCAAAATTGTAGGATATGCAGCTCTGACTCAGAAGACAGATGATTTTTCTGATAGACATCTGTAAGACCTGACTTTTTCTTTTTAATAACCTAACTATTGTAGTCTCAACAGATCCGTGGTTTGCAAAAATGCAGATTGCTGTACGTCTGATGAGGAAGGCTGTATGGAGTGGATGTTGTCAACAAGCTGACTGGTGCTGGTGCTGCTCTGTCTCTTCGGGGATAATGGAATCTGGGAACAATTAAGAGGCAGTCTAATCAGTTCCTGGGGGCAGGAGCGTACCCTCTTGCTTTTCAGCATTCCCTTGGCTGACTCATGAACTCTGTTGATTGACTTGGGAAGCGAATGAATCCAGCTCTCCTCCACAAGGAAGAGTTATGGAGGCAAGGTGGTGAGAGGAATACATCAGATCTCAGGCAGCTCCTGCCCTCTCTCCTGTGAAATGTGTGGAATTTACAATGGCTACTTAGCTGCTAAGCAAGTAGGATTTTTTTTTTGCCTTTAAGTTCTGTCCCTCCTTTAAATTAAGGACTACAACAAGTTATAGCTGGGAAATGCTCACGCATAAGCGCAGAGGACAGTCTTGGCAGCTTGCTAGAAAACAAACTGTAACTAACTATAGTTGTCCAAAAATAAATGCAGCCATAAGATTTGCAAGTACTTCATATGCGCTTTGGTAAACGAAGGAATGGTGCGTTTGGATTCACAGCTCCTCAGGCTGCCCTCTCGTTATTCAGCCATTCCCAAGCAGGTAACTACGAACTTTGCTTTGGGGTGCAGGTAGACATCCTTGCTTTAATGCACTCTATTTCCACGCTTTCTTCCACCCAGGAATCCTAAGGGTGTTAGCAGCTGGTTAATGAGTGCGGGCAGGATCCCCGGCAGCCGGGCAGCATCCTGGTCTCGCAGGTGAGGCACGGTGCAGTGCAGGGCGGTGAGGTGACCTGCCACAAGCTTCCTGCGTGAGCGTGGGCAATCGGTGATACAGACCAGATCATCTGTCTTCCAGTCCTACATGTGGAAAACACGAGCGCTTAAAGCACGAGAGCGCTCGAAACGTTTCTTTTTTTCTTTAGTGTTACTTAGTTCTTTTGCCAAAAGTCTCTTCTTTTTTCCTTTTTTTAAAATACTGTATTTTGATGGTGGTATGCTCTAGGTAGTTACTCATCTCCCAGGCACACAGAGCAGGGGGATAAAAGCTTGCAATACGCCAAAGCACGTGCAAGGAAGAGACAGGCTGTGCGAGCAGGACTTGCCTTTAACCAAATTTGGTTTATGATATCTTACATTCAAGAATGAGAAGAAGGCCAGTGGTGAAAAAACTCCCAGAGGCTGAGTGGGCTGGTGACAGGAGAAGCTGCTGAGGGGGGAGAGGAGACAAGCACATGGAAAATAAGCTCCTGCTCCCTCAAAAACATGCATGCAGAATGATAGCGGAGTGGGTGTGGGGGCGTGTAAGCAAGTAACATCCCAGAAGCTGGAAGAATAAAATGAAAAGGCAGCAGGATCAGCCCGCAGATGAAAGGCAGCCCCTTTAACATTTGCTCCCGAACTCCGGCAACTCTCAGCAGTTGGCTGGAGACTAAGCTGGACGGTCCTGTGGAGCTCCAACAAAGGGACGAAACAAACCCCCGTCCCCCGGGGCCCCCCTCCCCGACAACGCGTGAAACAACTTGATAAATGATTGCCCTGTCAGGGGACGAGGGGATGGAGATGTCTGGGAGCGCAGGGGGAATGTATCTAATTCAGGCGTGAGGGGAGCCTGGGGTGGGAGAGGGGAGCAGGCAGAGGGGCGGTGGGATGGGGTGCGGTGGTCCCCTGCCCGGGCAGCAAAATTAGCAAGTACGGAGAAGCGGGAAGGGGCGGGCGGCTCTCCGGAGGGGTTTCTCGGGAGCAGGCTGGCGTGGGGCTCGGGGCTCGGGTGGGTTCCCCCTGCCTCTGCCCTGCCTCCAGCCCCCCCAGCCGCCCGGCCCCGCGGTCGCATTACCTCATTTAATGGGGACGGCAGGAAATACAAACCTCCCCCCGCCACCCCCAGCCCAGTCCAATAAGGGCTGCTGATAGCATTGAAAGCTGCAGAAACAGGAGCCCATGCCCTGGCTCTATTCAAGGGAACATTAATTACCCTAAAACAAAAACAAGAGGAGTTCACAGCTGGGGCCCAACACTTCAGATCCCCCTCCCTCCCTTCCTCCCCTGCTGCTCCTCCAGAGTACGTGCACGCCAGCTCTTTATACGCTCTCCCCTCCCAAAAGACTGATATTGGGCCCGGAGCACCCTCGGTGCCCGACCCTCCGCCACTGGGATTCATAGGGACGGTGTTGCGCAGGCATCTTGGAGGCAGAGGTGGTCCAAGGGCTGGATCTGCGCCGGGAGAGAAGCCGCATGCCACCGCCCCCGCCAAAAAAAAGGTTATGTAGTTTGTGGAAAGCCGTGGCAGCTGGAATAGCGAGCAGTCCCCTCTAGTCGGGAGGGCTGCCGATGGAAACCCGGGGTTGCGTGGCTTATTTTGGCAAGGATAGGAGGGAGCAGTAGGGAAACTGCAGCGAGTCCTGCTGGAAGCAAATAGGGATTCAGTGGTGGTGTATTTTCCTCCCTCCCCCCCTGTGGGAACAGAGCAGAGAACTTAATTTAGAGCCCTCCTGAGCTGCTGGTTAATAAACGCTTGATCCAGGAGGCAGCTGCTGCCACCACTTACAAGGTGACCCGGAGCCCCGTTCCAGCGTGTCCCAGGCCACTATGTCCTGAGCACCAGTTGCCAGGAATAGGGAGCGCAGCAATGTGTATAAATAAATAAAATGGGGTTTGAGTGCACTTCTGTGTTTGGCTGATGAAGAACAAGGGCCTGGCTTCAGGAGAACTAAATGCGGAGGTTTTTTGTTGTTTTGGTTATCTGGTTGCTGTCACCCATCCAAACAGAAGCTGGCCCCAAGCCTCGTTCTTGTGGCACCTCGTTTATGTGGCACATAAATATGTAAAAAATAGGTAAAATGTGGAGGCTACCCATGAGGAGGAGTGCTCTGCAACATGTGGAAGGCAGTGTTTGCCAGCTGTCAGCTCTGAGCACATCTTCACTGGAGAATTTGATCTCCTCTGGGTGTTGCCCTTTCCCTTCTCCTCTGTGCCCCTGCCCCAAGGTCTGCGATGAGCTTAGCAAGTGCTTTGGCACAGGGCAAGAAGGCTCACCTGTGGTGGAAGTGTTGTGTTTGTTTAGATTGCTCACCTTCTTACTTCGCTGTAAAGACAGCAGCTAAAGCAACTGAGTGCTCAAAGCCCTCTAGCACCTCCCTGAATTCATCTTGTGTCTCCAGAACATTAACAAATTCTCCCACAGTTTATAGGGAAATAATTTTGGAACAGCTACACATATGGCATAAGAGCTGAGAGATGCCCCTGTAAGTGTGGTGTGAGCAGCCCCTGCAAGAATCCAGCAATTGGTGTGTAACTCTGCAGGGTAGCCACTTGCACTCATTTTGGGCTAAGTGAAATGATGTTCAGCTGAGTTAAGTAGACCTATTTATAATGTAGAGTGGCCTGGTTCAAGCACTGTTGCAGATGAGGAGGACAGGAGATAGGGAGTTAGTCAACCTTTTTAATGCTCTACCTAGCTGTAAGGAGGAACTGCTGGTAGCCATGCCTGCTCTCCTCTTGGTCCTGCAAAGACCGTCATCGCTTTGGTTTGTTATAGAGCTAGCTCTCAGCTCTGATAACTTCCTTTCACTTTTGGAAAGAGGGTGCATTTACCAAATTTGCCCTGTATTAGAGAAACCCAATGTATAACAAGACTCTTTGTGCTATTTGGTTTGGATTATTGGGAAAGGAGAGGAAAGTAGAAAGTGGTTTCATATAATATTATCTTTACATTCTTTCTCTATACTTCAGTTTATTTCTTGTGGACCTCAAACAATGGTAATAAATAACCACTAAATCCACAAAAATTAATAATAGTAGGAGCAAGGCAAAGAATGATGCTCTTTGTGATCATTTGCACTGGGTTGCAGCACCGAAGTTATAAAAGCGTGACACCGGAAACTTTTTAGAAAGTAGACCTTTTCTTGCAATTTATCAGGGAACAAATCTTGTCTTGTAACGTTGGAGTTTTGCAAGTGCATACAACAGTCAGGAATGTAGGCAACCCATTTGTTTTTCATTTACTGCCAGTTCCCAACTCATATAGGACTCCACCACCATCATGGAGCATTTCACCTTTTTCACCAGCAGCCTTGTCTAGCACTCCGGGCAGTAACCTTCTGCAGAAGTCCAGAGAGGGCAACTGAATGCAGTGATTTCTTTTAAAGCCCCTGCGATATTTTACCAGAACTTGTAGTCTTACATAGTGGTAGTTGTTGGTAGCTTTTTGGTTTTGTGTTTTGGTTTGGTTTGGTTTTTTTTTTTTTAAAGGAAGTAATTTCCTACACAAAAGGGAAGTATTTTTTCATGCAAGACATAATTAAACTGGAATTCATTGCCACAGGATGTTGTGGATGCCAGAAGTCGAGATAGGTTCAAAAAGCAATTAAACAAATTCATGGAAGAGAAGTTCATCGAGGGCAATTAAGCACAAAGATACAATCTCTGGCACAGGAAGTCTTAAGCCACAGCTTGCTGGAAGCTGGTAGGGGGGAAGCCTTATGGTATGCTTGCGCCATTCTTACGCACCCGCCAAGTAGTTGCTGCTAGTCACTGTCTCGGGCAAGATATTGGGCTCCATGGACCTTTGGTCTGACCCAATCTGACGAGTATATTCATCTGTTGTGCTTTAGACAAAATGTACAGTGTCCCAGTTTTGCCATGGAAATGCTAACAGCCTGTAGAGATGCATGTGACCCTTTGGAGTCCCTTTTCTGTGTCCCTTTTTTGCAAGCAAAAAACAGAATCAAGACTAGGTCTTCTGGTGGCAGAGGACAGAGCTGGGCTCACAAGGAGGAAGGGGGACAGTGGGGAAGGAAAGAAAACGGGGCTGCTCAGCCACTGTCCTGCTGGCACATGAGGTGCTCTGCAGAGCGCATGGCGTGGTGTTCGTGGACGGGCTCCAGACGCTTCATGTGCTTCCAGAAAATTTGTGTCTGCATGAGTCCCATATTCCAGTAACCTGCTCTCATCTGCCAACTGCTTTCTCTGGTACATTCAAAACACGGTGCCTTTTAAAGTGGACTTAAAATGAGCCTTAATGCTGATTAATAGCATGTAGGTACATAAAGTAATTCTTCAGATGGAAAATAACTTGACTTTTAACCTTTTCTTTAGTTTTATGCTTCCTGCAGTTTCCTTTGGTTCAGAAATTTAAGTGAAGCATTTTTAATATGACATTGTATTAAGTGCTGTCATTCAAGGTAGATAACACATGGTACTTTGTTATTGGAAAGCAATTTTTATTGGAAAACACTTTATTTATCTCAATAATGCTGCTTAATTTATATTGAGAACTGTAAAAGCAATAATGAAAAAACCTCAGGTCCTCCCTCCCTACCCTGGGCAAGCCTGTAACTGTAAACCATGCCGTGCTGCTAGAGGATATGTATCAGGGTGCCACAGGGATCAGAAGCAGTTTCTGTCTCAAATTCACTGATGATTCAGAGAAGGAAATAGGCAGTGTATTAATTAAATTCACAGATGTTAAAAATGCTGAAGGGGTACTACTCAAAAGTGCAAGAGCCTAGAAAGAGATTAAAAGTATAGATAAATTAAAGTTGGAAAGTGTATGCCATCATATCTGGACATAAATAATCTAAACCAGAGCTAGTTGGTGGGAAGACTTGAGATGTGAGAGCAAGTGTGCCATCTCTTGTGACTTTTGGTCAAAATCAGTATTCTGTATTTTACTTGAACCTTCAGTTCTTGAAGATGCATTGAAAACATAATAGAAGTGTATCCCCAGTTTAGAGAACCAAATTGAACCCAGTGTTTAATATCATTTAAAAAATCTTTTGAATCCAATAGGTCATGTTTGTTGTGGACCCAACACCTTGTTCTGAATGTTTTAGAGCAGTAAAGCAGACCACTAGTTCAAGAGATACTGTAAGAGGATAATGTTGCATCATGTTTTCTTCTTAAATGTGTGTTAATACAAAGGAAAGCTCCTGACTCCATATAAAGGAATGTTATACCATGAAATGTATTAAGACTGGTGGTAACCCCTACCCTTTTGTGTAACCACACTTGTGGTGTGCTTGTTTCTGAACGCCTTAATACCGAAAAGATTTAAAAATTGTGTGGAAGTCATAGAGTATCAACCAGAATAACAGTGGGAGAATGGTCCTATTGTCAAGAAAGATTGAAAGGCCTCAATATATTGGATGCTTACCTGTATCTAAAGGACACAGACACCAAGGGAGCCAAGGAAATTGGGTGACAGAAATAATAGGCTGAGCTGGAGGAGGAGAAAATTGATTCTGAACACAAGGAAGGGCTCCTGAGCAGAAATAGGAAGCTCTGCTCTTGAAACACTTATACTAGACAAATACATCAGAGAGAGAGAGAGGTAGCAGAGAATATCCCCCAAATAGTCCAGGTTTAGAAATAGGATCTCACATGCCTTTTGTGCCTCTGAATTTTATGCTCAATAAAGTGAAATGGAAAGCAGGGGGTGGTTAGTATCATGAATCAGTAGTGGGTTCATCTCAGTAACCAGTATCGGGATTATTTGACAAAGTAGGAGAGTGGGGACACTTCAGACATGCATTCCTTTAGTGGACTTGGGCTAAGTACTGAACAAGTGACTCGGGATTCACTGGAAGGTATGAGAAGGAATTAGATGGCAAATATACAATGATCTTGCTATGCGAGTCAATGCTTTGTTGGCTAGCTGACTGTGCTCAGTGGTCAGTTTTTGATGGAGATGTTTTCCCTCATCAGTAGGGGAAAAAGATTGGCATCTCCTCAAATACCGGGGTTTTTTTTCCTCTAGAGGGGGATGGCCATCAGGGTGGTAATCTCACACCCACCTTTCTCTTTGCCTAACATGACATGACGTGGGCCATGTTACGTGACCTGCAGGGCAGATGTGCAGCCCTTCTCCCCTTCAGCATCGATCGCAACAACATCCACGCCAAGTTTTGTCTGTGCATGTTACAATTCAACAACAGCTATTCTACTTTTAAGTGCTCACTCTAATCTGAATGGATACAGATATATATTTGCCCACCCCTAGGTGTGGGCAAAACCTAGGCAAAAAAAGCCTCCTATTTGGTTTGGATGTAAGAGTTGGCGATAGTAACTGTAGGGTTGATATTTCCTCCTACGACTTTTCAGAGAAGGCTCAAGGTTTTAGACATGAAAAGCTCTGTTTCTCAGCATTTTTTTCAGCTGTTCTTGTGGTGACTTAAACTATCTTTTCCTTGAATGCAGCTCACACCATGAAGTTAAAATCATGTCTTCCCTGTTCCCTTCCTCTTTCATTTTGAGCTACTTTCATGGCCAGGGTTTGTCCACCTCCTCACGCTGAACCTTCTGAGCAGGTTTTGGATGAGGCCACTGGCCTGGCTTGTTCTCATTTCTTGTCCTGAGTCATGCCTAATATTAGTTACCTTGGAAGAAAGTGTAAAATCCTGCAAAGACAAATGGGAAAACTGCAGAATTCTCTTGACTCCGATTGCTGACATTGTTGATGTTTTGTGGTTTTTAATCTTATTAAGATTATTGCTTCAATAAATACCTTGCAGAGAAGAGTTCTGTCGGTTAGTTCTGTTCTGTATGGGTGCAGCAGTATTTTCTTTCATCACTTCTTAATCTATTGTCTTTTATTTAGTTGGACAACTCCTTGCTCCTGTCTTATTGGGAGAAAAAGTGTGGGAATGGAGAGTAAGTGCAGCCAGATGGCTTTCTCTGCCTGCTTTATGTATCATATGCTTGGATCGTTTCACCTCTTACTTATCGCCCCTTGAATGTAGCCCAGAAATTTGAAAATCATTAGAGTTCTTATTCAGCAAACTTTTTAATGGACTGTAGGCTGTCCGAAGTCATGCTAACTAGGGTTCAAAGAGTCTGACTTTCTTAACGTGTGTATTTTGTAACTGAGTTCCTAGAGGAGCATCTTTCTGGAGCTCTAATTTACGTCAACTCATTCTGGACTTTCAAGTTTCTGATGTTTTGTTACAAAGTCAAAGGGGTTGAACGCAGTGTTCAAGACTGAAATTGTGTTTTCCATATTATTCCTTATCTCTCTCTAATACGAAGCTCCACATCTGGTTTGTGGTTTTGACAATGACTGGAAACTAAGCAGATGTTTTCCCTGAACTGTCCACGAGGGCAGTTAGATCTTTCTCCGAATGGTTACAATTGATGTGGAACCCATCCATGTCTATAATTAGTTCAAACTCTCCTTGCCAATTTGCATAACCTTGCACTTGTGTGTACTAACATTTATTTTCTGTAACTTGAGTGGATCCTTCAGATTTATTTTTTTAATTCTCACTGGTTTTAACTAACCTACAGAGCAGTATTGTCAACAATTTTTTTTTCCTATTTCACATTGTATATGCCCCTTTCCAGATCATTTAATATATTAAATGTTGATCATAGTATCCACCCCTGGGACTTCCCCCATTAACCTTCTTGAAAACTGGCCATTTATTCATGCTGTTCGTTTTTTCTAAATTAGCTTTAATCTATTGACAGATGTTTACCTCTCACCCCATGACTAGTTTCCCTAATAGGCTGTGGTGATTAATATTACCAGAGGCTGTTTGAAAATTCAAATTAATTATATCTACCAGTTTTTCTTTAACCACTGTCTTGACTCTCCTTATAGAAAATATGGAGGTGCCCATTTTTTCTTATGGAAATACCATGCTAATCTGTGCCTCCTGTATGGCATTAATCTAACTTTCATAACTACCCAGTTGAGCCATTTTACCAGGTACTAAAGTAAGGTTTACAAGTGTCTGTAATTCCCAAGCTCACCATTGCTTTTTATACACGACTGCACGGTATCGCCTGCCCTGCAGCTTTGCCACTTCCTATTTAATTTTAATGACCAAGCTGCCAGCAAAATACGTTAATACGCCGCTTCGTTCTTAACATTGTTTGAAACTCGGGCAAGTGCTACCTGGGCCAGTTTGTTTCCAATTTAAATTAATTTTATGTGACTCCAGGCATCGGTGGCAGGCTGCCCTGGGTTTTTACAGTGCCTGCTCTTGAACTGCTCGTTACCGGCGCCCATCAAGGGCTCCTGCAGGGCTCAGCTCTCTGTGACTGCGATGCCCTCCGATACCGATCTGTTTGGTGCAGCCAGCGCAGTCTCTCTCGTACACTTCTCGCTCTGGAGATACGCTTTGAAAAGGTCTTCTGAGTATCTTGACAACCGTTTACCCTCAAACTTTTGGGAAGCTTAACCAGGTTTGTTAAAATTGGGGATTTTCACTTTTTAATTCAAACAAGCAAGTAACAAATCGTCATTTAAATATGATTTTAATATTTTTTGCCTTTTGTGTTAGTAAAAGTTGGATTTGCTTTGGATCTTGCTAAGGTCTGGAGATTTGCAGCCAAATTCAGTCTTTACGTTCAATTCAGTATTTTCTTCTGTACATGTTTAAGTAATTTATGGCTTTAATGTTAATTTACTTTGATTCATTTTAATGTTTTACGTTACAAAATCATAACTGTTTCTTCCTCTGTACAGAATAAAATATTTGCTTATGACCTGTATTAAAGTGCTTCTGGTTAAAAAATTGAATTTAAAAAATGCACTAAAAGTTTTTAAATCAGTTTGATTATGCAGTTTAGTATTAAATTGTGCTAAATGAGACGCTTTGCACCTAAAACTGATTTACTGCAGTTAGCCGACTGACCCGGTTGGTTTCTGATCCTCAGGTCCTTTGGGGCTCTATGAAGTCAACATCTCAGCATCTCACATAAAGGTTTTTATTCAGAAATAATAAGAAGAAAGTAAGTTTTTGGCTTGCAGCTCAGTGCTCCCCAGTGCACTAAGGGTTGTGCTCAAGTTGTAGGTAGGTGCTTGGCAGCAGCCACGTCCTCCCATGCGCTGTGCTGCATTGCCATGAGTGACTGCAAGCTGGGCAGAGAAAGGCTGATTCACCTGTAAAATAACACAGCAAAGAAAACTCAATTGGCTGATCGGTTTTAGGATTGAAAATCCTAAAACCTCCCATGCCTGGTCATCCGCGATGCCCAGGAGCTGCTGCAGAGCTGTGAGCGAGCGGAGGGGACGCAGGTAGGGGAGTGGGGCACCAGTCTGGCAGTGTTGCTATAAAGTTACCCATTAAATTTCATCCGGGGTGAAGGGAATAAACAGAAATGAAGCGCGTACTCTTCACCACTCGCAGATGGGCTCCACACATGTCAAGGCTCACTTTATCCTATCAGTAACGTCTATTCTGGGCTCTTCTGTGTTTTTTATGCCAGTTGAGTCTGGGAGTCATTTTACATCTCTTGGCAAATATTTGGTTTGGAAGTTTTTGAGTATAATTTAAAGGATTGATTAAAAGTCAGAGAAAGCTTCAGCTCTTACTGGTTATAGTAATTTCAAACTTAGCTTTAGATAAGTTTTAAAGGTATTAGTGTATCTTCAGTATTTGAGTGTAACATTTCAGTGGATCAAAACAGCCCGTGTTGTGGTTCTTGCAGACTTTGCACTGGTGCTGGTATCCCAGGTCAGAGCCTGTTTGTATCTCCTTTAGTGATACAGTTAATATTCAAGTGATTTAAGGTTTATATTCTTGATCGGGGCGGGGGGGGATTTCAGTAGAAAGCATTGAAAATGTTAGGCTAAGCATTGTTTCTTTATTTCTAAGTACTCAAGTGCATCTTGCATGTAGAATCAGATATTGCAGTACTTGGCACATGATACCCAATCGTCCTACTTATCTCCCACCCTTGTAGTGTCATGCTGATTCCTTCCTATAGTTTACAGCGTTGTTTTTCAGAGGTGTTGCAAACTTTTTGGCTCCCTAAACATGCTTTCCACATCTTATATTTTGACTGGCTTTGATACATCTTCCCCTTGCACCTTATTGGGTTTAATTTCCCTGAGCTGATTTGCTGCAATGGAATTATTTTCCTTGTCCCTGCTGCTCTGTGCTGGGATTACATCCCACACCGCGTCTGGTCCTGGTAGCCTGTGAAACCTGGTCCTTGGCATGCGAGTGCTTGCATTTGCTATCCTAACTGCACTTCTGACACCACAGTGCATCTCAGATGTTTAAAGAATTCAGCCTCACAGCTTTCCTGTGCATTAGGAAAATATTTTCTCAGTTTTATGGAACAACAAAGTGAAATGCCCAACATCGTGAAGGAAGTCTGTGGCGCAGCTGGGAAATGAACTCTGATCTCCCTGTGTCTGTCCAGTACCTTAATTACATGATCATCTCCACTGCCTCTTCTCAGATTTGTCTCTTGAAGTTGAACGAGCGTGTCAAACTGCATTTTTCATCTCTTTTCTCTTGCCTCTGCTTATAGCTTGAGGCATTGGACGAGAGTGGAGTTCTTACATGTTGGGAGTCTTCTTCAATACTGTTCTTTTACCCCCTCTTTCTTTTGCCTCCCTTTTTACATCCCAAGTTGTGTGAAATCAAGTCTCTTTTCCCTCTTTTCTGTATTCATACACATACTTGCCATCAAAAGTTTCATCTCTGCCCTCTGTTTTAATGCTGTAACAAGATTTATTTTTTTTTGACCCTTACATTGTCCCTCTTCTATAACATTCAACTCTAGGCAGCCAGTGTTTTCTGCGTTTGCCATCTGAATCACATTCTTTCCTGTTCAAATTTTACTATCCCCAGCCTGATTTAGCGTGGAATACAAACCCTTTTCTGCCTTGTACACAAAAATGGATGTACAGCGTTAGATCAAAGGTCTGTCTAGCCCAGCATCCTGTCTCTTGTTGTACAGCGGATACCCAGGGAAGAGTGTCAGAACGGGGCAATCGAGCAATGATACTTCCCTAGACTGTGCTCCCAGCCTCTGGCTCATATTTGCCGCTCAGAAACTTCCTTTTGTATTTAACAGCCCTTGATAGATACTATTTTTCCCCCCTTCTGTTAACTTGCCTGTTTATTCTGTGAGCCCATGTACACTTCTAGCATCCATAATATTCCATGGCAGAGACAGGCAGATAAATTATTGCTTGTGCAAGGAAGTGTCTCCTTTTGTTTGTTTTTATCCTGATAATTTCATTCAAAAGAATGTCTGTCCATTCTTTTTTTTCAAAAGGGACTACGAGCACTCATTCTCCATGCCATTTCTGGTTTTATAGTCTTTTATTGTTTTGCATAATTGTTTTTCCTGCAGAAGCTGTCTCATGCCTTTGATCGCTGTTGTCGCCCTGCTCTAGCTTTTCAGTTCTTCTGTCCTTTTTTTTTTTTTCCCCAAATGTGGGGACCTGAACTGCATGTAGTATTCAAGGTGTAGATACACTGCATTTATACAGAGGTATACTGATGTTTTATGTTTCTTTCCTCAGCATGCCTATTGAACTATTATTAGTTCATTTTTGACAACTTCCACTATATTGCTTCTACTTTCAGGGTTCTGCACAATGCTGCCCAAGCTGCATCTCTGCTGAGCATTTCCCTTGCACTTTTGCTTATGATCTGGACCCTGACAGTTACTCTTGCTTCACCAGAATTTCCTTTTTCCTCTTGCTTCTCCCTTTTTATGCTTTCACCATATCTGAAAGAGCTTCCTTCCTCCAGTGCTCCTACCCACCTTGATCTCTAAATTCCTGCCGAAGATTCAGACTACAAAGCCCTTCAAAAGCATCTGCTTTTTTTCCCTCTTATCTAGTGTACCAGCACTGTCAGGCAACTTTCTATTATACTGGAAATAAAAAACTGCCTCTAAGATTTGTGCCAAGCTCACAGAATGTAAATCCACATATGTATATCCAATCCACTCCTCTCTTTTCTCCTTTCCTCTTCACCATCTGTCTTCTAATCTGGTTTCTGTGTGCATTAAGGTATAATTTTACACCAGTCCAGTTAATTCCAAGTTTAGTTCTAGTTTGCACTGTTTAAAAATGTCTTACATTAATAGAGCTTAATCTGCTCACACCACACGCAGCATCTCAAGGAAAGCAGCATTGCAAGTTTTTAAGAGGCAGGCCAGGGAAGTCTGGGGCCTCCTCTATTCCTGTCTGGGAGCTTTTGGATAGAAATCACTCAGATGATCTGTGTAACTTCTGCATAATAAGCCTGATGTTCCTTCTCTGTCTTGGACCTGCTGCACCACTGATGTGCAGATGTACAGCCTGTTTGCCTTTCAGACGCATTGGATTGTACACAGACGGACTCTGTGAGCAGTGAACAAGCATGTGTGAGGTTGGAGACGTACCAAGAGAGTTGTGTTTGCTGCTTACGCTGTACGCTGGGTCAGCACGTAAGCGTTTGTCCAGAGTCGTCCTGGATGAGTGGTCCTGGCTGGATCTGTAAGAGAGGAATCTGCTGTCAGGTGCCTTCCTGTGCAAGTCCTAGTATTGCTGTGTGTTTTAACCACAACCAAGGTAATATGGGGACTGTGTTTTTATAGCAGTATCACTTATAGTTGCTATATCACCGTTACAGATTATTAAATTTACCCTGATTTCCTCTATGTCTCCTAAAGGTGTAGAGTCTCTTACAGTTTCAACAAAAAGGGGTTGTTATGGGCTCCGAGCATTTGAAAAATTGGGCATTGTGTTCAGGTGCTCCCATATGGACTTCGGACCTTGGTCTGAGCTGAGGATATACATCAATCTGCGGATGCAGTGAGGCAGGATCAGTGTCTTCCTTCCCCTGTCCTCCACAACCGCAGAGTTTAGCCGCAGTGTGGTTTTGAAGGTCAGCAGCATTTCAGGTCCCCCAGTTGTGGAGGTGCTGAGGATGACTCTGTCCTTAAGGTTGCATCATTACATTTACATGTAGAGATGTGATTCACAGAAAAGTCCGTATGTCTTCCTCTAGTGTATAGCTCCACACCATGTAATAGTGGGTTGGAATAAATCTGCTAGCTGAGCATTAAGTTCAATTAAACTACATTAGAAATGGATTAATGCTGCAATGGTCAGAGGTCTGGTCTGAGAGTTGTTAGGCTCAGTTTTAGTGCTCTGCATTTGGCTTCCTGTGTGATCTTGGGCAAGTCACTTAGCTTATCTGTGAGAAGCCCACATGATTGTTGTGAGGTTAAATGCCATAAAGATGCATGAAGTCCTCTTGTGTATATGTTACTGGGCTTATACAGGGGGTGAAGATAAAGTTAACAAAACCGGTCCCTCTTTGTCAGCCCTTTCTGTGTCCCAAATGATCTCTATGATTGGAAAAACCCCACACTTAAAAGTTCCCATATAACCAAATCTTACAAATATACTTGCATAGGCTGTACCTGAATAAATGATCTTGCACTTAAATGTTTAGCTGTTGAATCTAATGCTTATGATTATATTGGCAGTGTGATCTGCTTCTGTAGTGAGTGTGGCTCGGAGCCATTCTGATGTTAAAAAAGGGACAGAAACAATCAGTAACCCCCGCTGCCAGGCGAAGGAAGGATGAGGGCTGGGGTGGACAAAAGCTTAATCTTTCTCCCTCTCTGTTTTTCTAGGAGTTTGAGCTAATCGCTGATAACCAACACTAAAACATCTGAATCCTAAATCTATTCAGCTACTGCGTGACTCCCAACAGAGTACAAACTGTTTGTGCCTTAGCTATTCCCTTCCCTGCTAAACCATGCCTCGCATTTATCTCACATATAACCCCTTCTCGTAGTCCTTGAAGGTTTAAAACAAAATTCCCATAACACTTTCTACATTTAAGTCATCGGGGCACCCTTTCTGTGGTAGCTCCCTTTTAAGATAGCTGTAGGCAGAAGATGAAATCACGGCAAGGAAGTCCAAAGACCAGGGATGCAGCCTACATGCTCATCCTTCTCCCTTCTCCCCCACTCCCTCCCGCAAAAGCCGGGACTCCTGCTTCCTGCTATTGTGAGAATTAATCCTTTAGCGCTCCTCGCTGCTCTACCTTCTATATAGCCAATAAGCACAGAGTGACTGAAGGGTTGAATGTGTGTTCAAAGGAATGAATAGCAGTGGATCAAACTGCTCTAGCTCTTTCGCAAGTGCTGTTAGGAAAATATAATCATTTGCTTTTTAATTGAAAAATAGTTATGATACCTCAGTTTATATGGAAGTGAGTCTGGGCATTTTTGGATTTTTCTTCTTAGATCAATGGACAGATGGGGGCGGGGGGGGGGGGGGGGGGAAGCAAATTCCTAACTTTGCACCCCAGCTAGAAATCAATATAGAGGTAGTCCTGAATGCTGTTCCTTGATTGCTGGCTGTGGATGTGCTCCTGTGTTGGCTGAGGCTGCCCACAGTAAATGCATAGGTGGAATTTTTTCAACACCAAAATTTATTTTGGAGGAAAAGGAAGTGACATTACGTTGTTGTGGTTGGATAACTTTATTCTGTGTGAGAAACCCTGGAATGAGCAAATTTTGTAGTCTGCGGAGTAGGATGTGATTTTTTTTTTGTTTGCTTTTTCTTCTTCTGTTTGACTGGGTGGAAGTGGCATGGAGGTTATTGAGTTAAAATGACTTCCTGAGATTTCTGCGTGCTAGGAGGGAATGAGTTGGGAAACAGTCTTTGGAACTCCTCTTGCTAAAGCTTTATTGGTGAGGCTGAGTCACAGGAAATGTTACCACCCCATCAACACGGTGAGATTGAGTCCTCTGGGACTGACCAGGTCAGAATCACCTGCGCTCATGGGCAAGTGTTTCAAACAGTAGCAGCATATGAATGCATCGATCAAAATATTGGGGTGTGCAGAAAACAGCTGTGGTCAGTCTTGAAAGATGTGGGTCTCTGAAATGTATTGCATAGCACAAGTAAAATGCCTACTCTCTTTTTAAGGAGATTTGGAAATCATGGGATTGTTTTATACCCAAATGTTTGATGGGCACTCTGTCATATTTCAGTGTACAGTTCAGTTTTTGGAAAAAAACCACAAAAAAACCCCCAAAGATAGGTCACAGTAATTATTTGGAGCTGGTTTGTGAATGACTTGGACTCCCTCATTTTATTTAAAAGTTTGAAGGAGACTAATATATGGAAACTGAAATATGAAAAGTATGTAACTATGACAGTTTGGGAGGAGTGGCATGCACCTTCTGAGAGGAGACTCTAAGCCAGCATTGGTTTTCACAGTAGAGATGTCTAGGATGAATTTATTCTTGGAAAGAAAGTAGTGATCCTTGTTCCCAGTGCTGAACGTTCTGTCTCACCTCGCACTTTTGGTAGTTTTCTGTATTTTACCTTTGAAATGCTTAATTTTTTTTTAAATTGAATTTATTTTGTTGTCTTTAAGTTGTTTTTAACATTCTTGCAGTGAAATCAGATCCTGTAGAGGATGGCTGCTCTTTGAGAGTTGCCTAGCCAGCATGGCTTTCCCTAAACTAGAATTTTTCTTAGTTCCTCAGTTTTGCTCCTTTTGAGCACCTCCTTGGACAGAAATGCCAGACAGGATGAGACGTTTCCTTCACTGCTGAAAAAAATGTAATTGGTAATGTTGTAATTCAGGATTCTTGCCTGTATGAAGTGCCCGGTGCAGGTGTCCTTGCTGCTATCCGTGGGACTTACTGTTTGGAGAGGTTTGAGCAAGGCTGCGTAGAAAAGGGCCTGCCATCCTCTTCTGCTTTGAGGGATCTGTGAATAGTTAAGCTGGTTCTCGCTGTCTTACAAATATTAAGGCTCATGGGAGATTTAGGTATTTGTCTCTATTTTGTGCGTGTTGAAAAAGAGCAGAGAATAGTCAAGTGGGTTGCCTGAAGTCACCCAGCCTGACAGAGCTGGGAATAGGTTTCCTGGCTCCCAGTACTGTACTTTAAACCACAAGATTAGTCTTTTTTGAAAAGGATAATCTGTATGTTCAAAGAAGGCTTTATAAAGCTCCCATTAACCCTGGTGCCGTACCTAGTGAGGAATCTAATTTATGTCCTGGCAAATGAAAGCAGTTTCAAAGACCTCAGTGCTGCAGGTCACTGTCAGACCTTCAAGGTCCATTGCCACCAGTTTAATTTTTCTCCTGCTTGGATTCGCCTCTGTCCTTCCTGAGAAAGGAGAAGCAAAACTGTACTCCTGGGGAAAGACTTCCAGAGACATCCAGTTGTGGATAACTGAGAACAAGGTCCACGTGTGTTTTTTTGCTACACTTAGTTAATGTACAGAATGGCTAATGTTACCATTCCTTCCTTGAAAGAAAGAGGTACCGTCTGGCCAAGCTTTTTTTTATTGCATTTTATCACTTAGTCAAGATCTGAAGAGCTGAATTCCAGTAGCCAGTGACTGGAAATGTCCTTTCAAACTAAAATGTTGAACTTTAGAGTTTACCCCTGAGTCCTCGAGCTACCTTATCTGAACAGCAGAGGAAATTTTTTTCCACTTTTCTTCTGTTATCAAGGTAGAACACAGCATCTGAATGTTAGAGAAGTAGCAGTACATTAACCTCAGCTTTGCTTTTACTCAAAGATTGCAAGTGTTTTACAGGGTTGGCTAAAGATTATCTAACTTTTGGGGGGGGGAGAGAGAGATGGACAGAGATTTAGCTCTCATCACTGAATGCATGAAGTGAGAATAAAAGCCAGGGTTTTCCTAATCTCATGCTCTACTAAAAGCACTTTTACAAGCTGGTTATATAATTATCTGTTACTGTATTTTTTTTTTCCTCACTTCAGGCAGATCAGCTATTTCATCCAACCGAAGCGTTTTGTGTGGATCTTTGGATAATCCAGCATCATCACTTCTGCATTGAACTGCAGAAACAAAGCTGGCTATTCCAGTTTACAAGACGTAACAGACCTTTGTTTCATTTTTGAAAACGTAATGAAACAAGTCTGTTTTTTTCTTTTTTCCTTATTCTCGATGGGAGGAAGGAATTTAAGAGAAAAAGGTACTTGAAATAATGTCTGTAGAATAAGTGTTACAGCAATAGACCTGGTTTCCTCTGTGTCTGGGCAATAGTTTACTGCCCTTCTCTCAAATTACGATGCTGTTTATAATATGTGTTTTAAGAGTGTAGTTAGCATTAACATTTATGAACATAATAATAATAATAATTAACATTAATAATAATTTGCTGGTTTTGGCAGATATAACTATTATTGCATAAATAGCCAAGTGTTTGTAGCAATCTGCAAATTTATTGGCTATAAAGACAACATTAAATTAAGCTAGAGAAGAATTCCTGTATGGCATATGTGTTGAAGAAGATATTCATCCTATGCTCTGGAAGGAGAGCTACAAGCACTCCATCACCTTTTTTATGGAGCAGCATTGCCAGATGTGGAGTGAAACACAGAGCGCCCGTCTCCTAAGCACACGAAGGGCTCTGTATCATTTCCCTTGCCAAACACATGTGAGCTGAGCTCCTTCCAGGCGCAGGCAGAGGTGGTGGTTCATGGCCACCTCTGGCCGAGGGGCCTTAGTCAGGACAGTTGCATGGCCGGTGACACTTGGGTGAATGTCGAGTGACTTGCAGTGTGTTGCAAGAAGCAGCTCCTGAGATTTTACACTTTACTCAGCAGCCTAAAACCCCTGGGACTGCCAGCTTTTTGCTTTGTTTTTCTGAGCGGACCCTTCTCCCTTCTGCCTTTCCCCAGCCGCAGGGAGGGGACGGGAATTCCTGTGGGGCTCCCGGCTCGTCTCCCGGCTGTTCCCAGCCCCGCGAGCAGCCTCCTCGGTCACCAGGGAACCCTGTTGGGTCCTGTTTGGGTTTTTACTAGCATCCTGTGGAAGATGACGGCTCAGCAGAGCAGGGCAGGTCTGCACGTTCAGCAGGACAGCTGAGGAAGTGTGGGATTCCCATCGGAGCTGGGAGGCCGGCCAGGGACGGCGTGCTAGGTAGCCGATGCCGGGGCGGAGGCTCTGACCAGGCTTTAAAAGCTCTGGGGGTGTTTCCACATATCTGATGAAATACAGATTTTTTGGACAGGGCTAAAGGTAGAGTGTGAGTACTGGAAGAGGTAACTTCTCATATTTACTTTGACATTGGATCCTGCGGTGACGTGCGTTATGAAGCCAGAGCTGTGTAAGGAACTGTGACTCACGTTAGAATATTCAACAGGCTTGAAACACCATTTCCTATGACAAGCCTATCCCTTAGCGCATATATCTCTCATTAGGGTGGTAGCATCTGTGTTGCTTATAATACTAAAAAAAATTGTATAAAAGCCATTAATTTTTGTACTGAAGTGTGTCTGGACTGTATAAGCTTGGAACAAGCTCAGAGAATCTGATAGGTAAGCAAGGTGATGCTTTTGGCTATCCAGGGTAGTGCAGACAGTTATCCAAGAGAACGAAAGAGACCTATGAGTTATGGTTCCACAAACTGTTATGCCGTGGAATAGATGTGTGTTTTTAAAGCTTATTCTTAGGCTTGAGACTAAGCTTGTTGCAAACAGGCAGTTCATGCATCTGAGTGGCTGGCTGGCTGCGTCATCAGGATTGATACCAGTAGGCAGCTATTTTGTACTCTTGCAAATTCTTCTTTGCTGAATTAATAGAAAAAATGCTGGAACTTGGATTTCAGCATGACACCATGGTGGAATTCACCCACCGTTCATCTTGACGACGCACGGTGGTAGAAACCCGTGGGGTACCTGTGTGTGGCTGCAGGCTCCCTCAGTGGCTTTTCTTTTGTCTGACCTGGAGCGAGGAGGAAGAGTTTTTAATGCTGATAGCACTTTAAGCCCCATCTCCCCACTGAGCCGCCAGCCAGGGTTTGTTTGTGGTGGGTATGCTGTGGGCTGCGCTCGCGCAGCATCCGAAGGAGAAGCAGAAGAATGGCTGGCTGTGGAGATCAGATTAAAGGGAAAAAGCAAGGCTTTACAGCCTTTTAAAATCTTAATATATTTTACCTTTTCATCCTGCTTTTTCAGGCAAGGGTGAGCAGGGATCTTTCTTCCCTCATTCAAAAGCCAAGTCGTCATTTTTGTTTGAGGGGCAGAAGGGATGTAAGGGAATCACCTGAGCCCTTAAGGGGTGATCTGGGCTTTCTGTTTATTTCAACACCCATGAAGATAGTTTTTTCATGGCTTGCTTATCAACTGGCAGCTAATAACATCCTGGAGGTCGGGGAGTGATGTAAATGCCGGAGCACCACTCGTTGCTCTTACAGGCGAAGTTTCGTGGTGCAAGTGCAAACCAGCTGCACAGCTTGCATGCCATGTTGCATCAGCAGTGCATGATGGCAGGGAGTAAATCCCCCGGAGTTTTGGCCGGTGCATGAACTAGAAAAGTGGAGGCTGGCTTAGATGGGCCAGTCTGGATATATTGAGAGCGGCGAAAATCCCCTTTAAAAAATTATTTTCCCACTAAGTCTTGAAATCTTTGCAGAAACTTCAGCCAAGCAATCCATTCCAGATTTTGGCGCTCATCCTTTGCCTTCCCTGTGCTCATGCTGAGCAGATGAGCGCAATGGCCAGACCTAAAATGAAGAGCATCTACAGTCTGATCTCATCCTCCCTTGCTGCCTTTGGCTGGAGAGGAGGAGGAGCTTTGAAATCGGATTATTACTTCGAGCCTCTTGGCTTTGGAGCTACAGACTGTTCCCCACGTTGCCAATGGGCTTAAAAGCTTAGCAGAACTCCCACTAGGTACCCAGGAAGCCTCTTACCGCAGGAGATGGTGACACGGCAGGATCAGCTGTTCTTTATTTATCGTGCAGCCGAATTGTCTGGGGAGGGACCATAGCTAACCCGGTGATGTTGTTTCCAGAAACAAGAACAGGTAGATCTGTGCTGATGCTGTTCCCCACCGATGTGATTGTGCTCACCCAAGGCGCTATGTAAAACTGTCGCTAAAATTTTTAGTCTTTAGCTGCTGGTAGTACTTAGCCCATAAATGGGAATGCTAAATCCAGCTTTTGTGGAGAGAGGGAGTTTGGGGTTGTTTTGATTTGGTTTTACCAGCAAGGTACCTCTGGCATAGGACTGTGAGAGCTTAACAGTATATAATCTATATGGTATTATGGGTTAACTTCAGAATGGTCCCAATCTCTAGCTGTCTGCCCACCAGTTTCCTCAGCCTGTCTTCCGAGCAAAAAACCCCAAAAGCCTAAACCAGCACAATCTACAAGTAGTTCAACGATCTGAATATATCTAATACTCCATACTAGCACAGCTACTGGGAGAGATCCTTTCTAGGTGATAATAAATGGTATCTTTCTGAGGGCGAGGAAAACAGGATGCAATTCAAGCAGACTGTGTTTCCTCTCATACTGTAGTGTTTGGAGGTTATTTTCAGCTAGAGGACTTGAACTTGTGGCTTGGGCAATAGTGGTCAGCCACTTTGTGGGGGTGTTTTTGTTTGGGATTTTTTAAGGGCGTGACCCCAGTACTTTTCCCGTAAAGGCACGGACCCCTGATTAGGAATTTAAGCAGACTGGTGTTAAGCTTGCTTTTCTTAATTGCCCTTTGCAGGCCTCTTGGAAGTCTTCCACGGGGTCTGCAAGAGGTCTGCAAACCACAGGCTGGAGACCATCGGTTCTGCTGAGCCTGAAATTTCTGTCTCTCTCCCATGTAAAGCCAGCTCAGTGCCCAGTGCGATGCTTGCCCCTCGGCCAGCATAACTGGCTTATTGTAAATGGTGTAGATTATCTGCTCTGAAGGAAGAGGGGATTATTTTGAAAGGGAGAAATGATCCTTTGAAGGGAAATAGCACGATCTCCAAATGCTTTGGCTGCTAATAAAACTGCTGAAAAAGTGTCAAGCCTTATGGCTTCTCCCTTAGCCTCGCTACTGAGTGAAGCGTGCCCTTGGTAAGGATGCTGGGGCTTGTGTTAGTTTCTCCATCTGTAAAATTGCTCCGCATGTGGGTGGGTGCCTCCCCTTCCTTCACAGGTGCTGCAAAGCTTTACTGAATGTTCTTTAAATGCTTTGATGCTCTAGGATGAAAGCTGCTCTAGAGGCATAAAGTACTAATGTCTAACTATTAAACAGAAACTAATTGCTTTGTACTTCAGAGCTTCAGATGTACCCTGTCCATCTGAAAAGGTACTTTGCAGGGGGAAGTAATGGAATGAGCAGCAGTTTTACATCTTTTAAGTGCTGACAGTGCATAAAATTCATAACGAATGTAGTTCTCCCAAATCACTTGCACGGCAGTCAAGATGAGCTAGGAGGAGACGAAAGCTTTATTAGTACTGGTATGCTGCTATGGGGCATGAGGGAGACTGGATTGATCAGTCTGAAATCTCTTTTCAGTACAGTTTAGCCACCCAGCGTGAGCTGCTCGTATTTGCTTGTATTACACAGCAGTGAAAAATTCCAGTTGGAGAGCAAGCGGCAGCGTGCTGTGCAAACAGGGGAGAGTCCCTGTCCCAAAGAAGAGATCAGGCAGCAGGTTAACATGGACGGAGAACAAGCCACAACCATTCTGGCCAGTGGGATAGGTGGTAGATAGATAGCACGGTGGTCTCAGATTTTTAAGCATCCTGATAGAGAGGCTAAAGGAGGACAAAACCAGAGTCTGCCTATAAACCAAGCCTAGAAAATTCCAGCCTGACCAAAAATGTCCATTAGCATTGGAAAGAGTTTGCATTTTCAAACCTACTTGGGCTGGACTGAGCAGAATTCAACGTTTGTGCATCCCTTTTCGTAGCTGAAGGGAGCTGCTGGAGGAGAGGATGGCTAAGGTTACCCGTCGCCCTGCCAGCACTTGGGGGGAGCATGTGGGATTTGTTCTTTGCAGACAGCCGTAATGTGGAGGCAATACGACAAATTCTCCCTGGCTTTCTGTTTATAACCATCTCCTTCATACAAAGCTGTCATCTCACACCTCTGCTTAGCCCTGGAGTAACATTATGCCCCTATTTACAACGTGCTTGAAATAGCCTTCAAAGTCTGCTCACAGAAAGTTGAGGGAGGTAGAGATCTCAGAAGGCACTGACAGACATTAAGGGAGGACCTGAAGAAACGGGAAAAGAGAAGACCTTTGCTGCTCCTGCTTTTACCCTCTCCCCACATGATAGTCCCCTTCTGACAGGGTAGCTTTTCTCCTCCTTCAGGTGTTTGCTCTTCATCCCTTGCCCTCACACACACCAGTCTGGTGGCTCAGATAAGAGCTGGGACTGCCATGGTGCTGAGTGTCACTAAACCTCTTCGCCTTGCACCCCCGAAGCTACTGTAGAAGGCCAGCTTGGCTCCCTCTGACCTCGTGGTGCCCAGGGGGTGAGGTGAAGATGATGATGTTTCCTTGAGGAGAGCTGCTGACTTGGTCCCTGCTGTCAGGAGCGCAGAGAGGGCGTTCAGCATCCACTCTCCCTGCAACGCAAAGGCAGAGCAGAGAAGACAGGAGGCCTTTTGGCTCAGGAAGCTGTAAAGCCCTGGAGCATCTTATGGAGAGAGGGTGCAGGCTCCTGCAGGACTGTGGGGCAGCTGGGAGAGACGCATCTGGCTGTAGATTTAGGTAATGGGTGATGTCTCCAACTAGCCACTAAAATTAAGATAACGTGGCTGGGAGACTCAATAAGGATCTGAAACCATAACTTCTTTCTGACTTTATGGCAACCATCTAAACCCACTGCTGTTTGCGCTTCGAGGGTATCGTGGCCCTAGGAATACCCCTAATTCCCTGCAATGCCCTCCCAGCTTGTCATGCCAAGTGGGGCAATCTCTGTAGGTTTCATATTTTGAAAACCATTTCCATATGATGGCAGCAACTGCAAGCCAAGAGAGCATGGCACTGGGCTGCAGAAGGCACTTGGGCTGCTGGGAGGGGGCATGGTTTTTGCAGGTGTGCTGAGTACATCCCAGGGGCTGAACACACCGACAGACCAACAAGCTGAGAGTGGGGCTTGGCAGAGCAACCAGCCCACGGTGTAGCTGGATCCGGTCTCCTCAGCTTTGGGACCGTGTCCCACTTTCCATTACGTTGACCTTCTGCTGCTGCTTTGGGTGAATAGGCTGTGTGCGCTCTGTGGCTCAAAGGAGGGTGCTGCACTTTCCTCTCTGGGATGTGTTGGGGTGAGCGGTGGTCCCTCAAGGAGTCCCTGCGTCCTCCTCGCAGCCAGGGCATGGTTGGCTCTTTGGTGGGGAGGACAGCAGGAGCTCCTAGGGAGATGTGAAGCACGCACGCTGGCTTCAGGCAACACAGGGGTAAATGATGCTCTTTGGAAGCATTTCAGACCTGCAGTTGACTTCCCATCTTCCTGCCCAATCCTGGTAACTGTACTCTTTTGCCTGAATTCGCCTAACTCTTGCCCAGGTACCTGTTGTCATTAATATGTCATTAATATCTGCGAGGGGAAAAGAACATCCAGACTTGGTTCAGTGACAGCGTTGAAATTTCAGCGCATGGGTTGGGGCTGGCTCAGCACAGCCCACTGGTAGCTTTCGGTGATCTCCTAAAGCCTCTGCAAAAGCCTGTTGAGTCACTTGGGAGCATTGCAACGGAAAGCTGATAACAGCAGTGGTATGGAAGTAGAGCTGAGGGGATTGGGGTTTTTAAACTGATGGCTAACTTGGACAAAGCTTAGCTGTGCTTAAACTGGTTATGTCCATCAGACTTGGTTATAGATGATTCAGCTCCAGCGCAGAGGAGGCCTTTGAACTGCAGTCCTGTACCCCAGCACCCAGCCTGCTCACGCCAGGCTCTCGCACGTGCTGGGCTTCCCTGCAGCTTTGGAGGAGCCTGTCTTCTGAAACAAGGGCCCCAAACTTTGCGATGCCACCCTCCGAGCAGACAGCTTGCTAGGAGCTGGAGTCTGACCGGCTGCTTTCCATAGTTCAAAAAGCCAGTGCATGCACCAGCCCCGCCGTCACCTCTGTGCTGGTGTTGGTGACTGGTGCCGCTGCTGTCACGTTTGTGCACTCATTCGTTTACTTTTACCTGGGAAGTCGACCGTCTTTATTCTCAAAAGTCTGGGCAGATACCAAAAAGGAGTATACTTCGGGCAGCGTGGGGTTTGGGTCACCACGCGTGCAGAGGCCGCAGCGCTTGTGTGCTGTCAGGAGCGGACCGAAGCAGCAATTGCAACAAAATGCAGGTAATAGCAGGGTTTAATACGTGTTCACAGCAGCTCTGGGGGAGCAGCGTTCGTTTCGGACTCAGACCTCGGCCAGCAGCACACCAGAGGGTTAGCCATACCTGCCAGAGTGCCCGGCATGGGGCAGGCAGGCGTGGGGCAGCCGGCTCTTCCCTCCCAGCCCACCCCTGCCAGCTATTTTCCCAGGGAGCGGGGAGGGATGGGTTGGTGCCCTCTCGCCCACCCTGGCTAACTCTGCTTCGGGCCAGCGCTCCTCCGGGTGAGGTGGTCACCCTTGCTCCGGCGGCCGCCTCTTCCCGACAGCCCTTGCCTGACTCCGGGGGGATTTAGTCCCGGGCTGGGGGGAGGGAGAGACGTTAAACAGGCTTTTCCCTAATGAGGTGTGACGCCAGCTGGAGAGGGGGAGAATCCTGCTTTTCTCCTGTCTGTTGCTCTCCCCAGCTAGAGGAGGAGGAGATGTGTGTGTCCCCCCCCTTCCTCTGCTGATTTGCTGCCTCTTCTGTTTCCTTTCTGTGCCGTCCCCAAAGCGTTTTGGCAAGGTTCAGATTTCTGTGCTCACAGCTCAGTGCTCAAAGAGAAAAGGGGAAAAACAAAAGGGTTGGAGGCGCGGGGGGGATGGTGGCAGGGAGGGAGCCCAGCCGCTCGCTGCGTGCCCTGGCCAGGCCGGAGGAGCGGGGGGACAGGCGCCCCGGGCAGGGTCTGCCCTCAGGACAAGGAGGGTTTGGTGGCCTCTTTCTCCTGGGAGTCCCTCGGGACGCTTCGGCCACCTCTGCTCGAGCACCGTCCTGCTTTGCTGGCCGTCTGTTGTTGGAGAGGAGGGCTGGAAAAGTGAGGTTTATTCTTCCTGCTGCAAAATCTGGGCTGAAGCATTAGGTGAAAACCCGAGGGGATGCTAACTCTTCGTTCACGGTCCTGAGATGTTAAGATTTGCAACGCATCCTCCTGGCATTCCCAGAGCACCCTGGGCGTGTGGGAAAAGTCGAGGATTTAGGTGTTTTGGGGCAGAAAGCTGGAGAATCCAGCGGGATAGAAAACTGTGACATTCAGTTAAACAGGGCCAATGGACCCGTCCCCGGGAAATTAAAGCACCTCACGCTGCTCTTGCCCCGTCGCAAGCAGTGACAGAAAAAAGTAGACGAAAACTTTACAGGACAAGGTCAGTATCTTTTTCCAAGACAAGTAATCACGGTAATACTTGGATTGTGCCTTTACCATAACCCGCTGGCACCGGGTGCGACTGTCGGTAGGGACAAGAGGACCAGAGTGGGCTCCGGACAGCACCCGTGGCACTGGGGAGCGTGGTGCAAGCATCTTTCTACAGAGGTGCCGACAGCCTCATGCCTACTAGCGACGGACCTTCGTTAGCCCCGTGCTATGCGTGCGCTCATTAATCCTGACTTGTGCCAGAGCCCCTTAACCCAGAGTGGTGCTGGGACTCTGCACCCAGCCCCATGTGGGTCTGCGTGCCCAGTGCCTGTAGTAAACGGCTGCAAGATCCGTCTGCAGCTGAGTCGGGTTCCCAAATCTGCTCGGCACCCGCCATGAAGGCAGGGACAAGGAGCACCCGTCTGGGAGAGAGGAGGCAGCAAGGGGCGGGGGGGACACGACTCCCCAGCCAGGTGTTTTGGGGAAGACTGGTGGGTCCCTGCCCAGGAGACAGCACCTTGCCCAGTGCCCGAGGAATGTCCCCCAGCTCCCGGGGTGACCCGCCGGCTCCAAAAATGTAAAGGTCACTCCTGGGCCTGGAAAACAATGGCTGGAGATAGGGGCTATCTGAGCCGGTTGTGGCCACTGCTTAAGGAGTGTTAGTCAAACAGCAGGCTGAAAAGGCTCATGGGAAGCAATTTAAATATTCCTTCATACAAAAGGCTGTCGCATCCTAGCAGAGGCAGGCTGCTGACTGACAGCTTTAGTGCACGAGTATATGTGGATAAGGGAGAGGCTGAATGGAGGGGAATATCCTAGAGACTTACTTTCCCCCTACCTTTATTCTGGGTGCTAACATATCATTTTTCACAAGCTGCAAGTTTACTGTGGTAACACACCTGGGATGTTTTAGCACATCACGTATTTTTTCTTTTCCCTCTCAGGTATGTTTGTTACAGGTCAGATGTCCACTAAAGTCATTTACCAATAAAATAAGTCAACACCTCCAAAATACTAGCCGCTTACCAAGTGAATTCACTCAATAATTGCTATTTATATAGTGTGATTGCTATTTATACAACAATAATATCACTCTCTCCAAGGGATGGCAAGCAGCAACTGCAGTTTTTGTATTAACTTGTCATTAAGCAGGGTAGTCGTCTAGAGGCCAGAACAGAGATTCTTGGGACTTTTCCTAGCTCTGCAGCAGGGATGCTATGTCAGCCTTTGGCTGCCCACCGCCCTTTCCTTGCCTCGAGTTTCCACGTATAATAGATGCGTTTAATACATTCTTTGCGGGGCACATGTCAGGCTTCCACTCGTGAAGCACTTTGGATATTGTGCAAGAGGTAAATAAGAGCGGTGTTGATAATGAAAATATGCCATTAATACATTTCCAATAAAAAACTACAAGCAGCATTTAATCTGCAATCTGTTATCAATAATTTTATTACTGCAGTTACTGTGGTCTAATAAAAAAGCACTTTCTCTTCTTTATTGGGTAAGTGCCAAAACGTTTATCCTTTATTCTCTGGCCATTAACCTTTATTCTGTAGCCATTAGCTTAGCCATTTGTGTAACAGTCTGTTGAGTAACATTCAAGTAGGAATTTGTATTCAATCCATTATTTACTCTGAAACCAAAAAAGAATAGCTTCTTATGCCTATGTTATTTATACATATTAAATCTTATTAACTGCTGTATGCTACTGATGATAACTCTTATAGGAAGTGGATTTTTCTTACTGTGAATTCTTTTCTGGCATATAAATAAAACTGTATTTAACCTAGTAATATTTTGAAAACAAAGCTTGAAATTGCTAGCTGAAAACCAGATGTTTCTCACAACATGTGTGAAGTTCATAATAACTACATTTCAGAAGTTTATCTTTTTTGTGGATCAGTTCCTGCATCACACCTTTACATGATCTCCATCATGCTGAAATAAGCCATGATACTCTCCACCCCTCCATCAAGGGCTGAGGTTCTGGGTCATGAGGTCTGACATTCCTCCATCCTTTCTTTCTCTCTTACTGGAGGGAAAAAAAACAAAACAAAACAAGAGAAATAAGTTAAATAATCAAAATGCCTGCTTTTCTTTGAGGTAGTTGCTTGCCAGCTTTCAGCCATTTCTGGCTATCCATTTGAAACTGCTACTTCTCTGTGTAAGTGGCTTTTAGGGCCACGCTTTCTGAGCACATCTTTTAAATGAACTCACCAGCCTTAGTGAGTGGAGAGCAAAGCAGGAGAATGAAACTGTTGATTCCTGCCCATCAGCTGAATGTGGGAGAAATCATGGGTATCTTATTAGGCTGCTATTTTTCTGTTTCCATTAGTCTTCTGGCTGGAGAGTGGCATTCTGTAAAAGCCTTTCAAGGTCTTCCCATGAACTCTTGCAATGAAGAGGTAGTAGTAGCAGTATTTTTAATGATGGGGAAGGTCGGCTTACCCAGTGTATGTTCTGCTGCTGTACACGTACTTGAGGCTGTGCGGGTCTTTTTGGTCCTGATCAGCCAGCAGTAAATTTTAAGGAATTAGTTTGATGGTTGGAATTTTTTTCTCTCCTTTCTGCTCATTAGGAACTGGAAGCTGCTCTTCACAGGGATGATGTGGAGTTTATCAGTGACCTGATCGCCTGCCTTCTTCAAGGTTGCTATCAGCGCAGAGACATCACGTGAGTAACCTCACTCTATGGCTTAAGCGCTTTGCAAGGGGAGCTAATTAACGCGGTCGCAGGGATGTTTCACGGCTTTAGAGTGATGACATGGCAGTGATCGGCAGCCACCAGCAATCAGGCCAGATGCTTCACCGAGTGGAAGGGAATTCCAGCTCTTTTTGGGTTGGGTTGTAGGTTTTTCATTTTACAGACCTGTTGTTAAGCAAACTTCTTTGTTCAGATCCCATGCAAATCTGTTTGATGCTGTGCTGTAGCACTAGCACATACAGTGAGCATTCACATCTGCTGTTACGCTCTGCACTCTGTTTGGTCGAATTAGTGATATCACAGTAAATCTTTAAATCATCACATATGTTTTCAACATTTTGTATGTGTTGCATAGAATAAAACTTGCTGCTCTGCAGCCACCTCACTTGCATGGGAGATCCCACTGCTTTACAGAGGGACGACTGTAATTATTTTGGAAATAAGAGGAGTATTGGAATCAGTTCAGTTGCAGAATGTTGGAAAGTGATTTGACATATTCTTGTGATGTTTTGACATCCAGAGACACTTTGTTAGTGTCCACCAAAGTAGCCTCCCAAAATGAGACATCTGTAGAACGTCATTCTTTAGAGGATCACCACTCACGCAGTGAAATGTGCTTCCAGTGATAATGAAGGCTTGTTGCAGTGTGTTTTATTTGTTCTTCTGTGAAACATGTTAATAGCAAAGCATAATTGTGGAGACAAAGACAGCTTGGCAACACTTGCAGTTGCTTAGAAGAGGTGTTAAGTAATCCTGCTTCCTAAGATTCCCCTGTTGTGCAGAGGCTTAGGCTGGCGCATAGGCATAACCATAGGTGCTTGCATGGAAAGCTCTATTTCTAATTAACTGATTACGTTCGACAAAATTTATATAGTTTATTTTTTTATATATATCTGCCACTTAAGTAAGTTCTCTTGCATTGCTGGGTTGACATTCAGCATAAGTGGGTATCAGGACCTGAACCAGGCAGCTGCACTGCGTTTACTGTCTCTGAACGAAACTGATCTGATGAGAAACTTGATTGTAAAGGGACTGCAGTTGTGTATACCTCCTTCATCAAAATAGCCACAGAGCAATATAATCTTGCTTATAAACATGCAGCAAGTTTATTGCTTCACACCAGAAAGTAGTGGTTTAAGTGTTTTGCCCACCTTAATCAGCTCAGCCTTGTAGAAGCAGTGGAAGATTTGTCTTTGATAAATTTGATAAATTCAACAGTCTGAGGATCTACTCAACTCTCCAGATCTATGAGCGTCCACTTAGTAGTTGCAGCATCTAATTGCCTCCCCTTTCGCAATGTTTTAACTAACAAAAGCCAGGGATGAATCATGGGTGAGTCGTTAGGCATTGGCAAGTTGTCTGTCTGTCTGGGGAAGGTTACACAAGTACACGTGCGTTATACACTTGTGCAGTTACTTGACTCACCTGGCAGCTCAACAATGTGTAGTTGTTCCATATTGCATGTAGGTCCCACTTTGTGCCTGTGTAAATACAGCCTTGGTTAACTCTAAGATGCAAAAGCTGCAAGGAAGTAATGTCATCGCAGAAGGAAGAGCTGGTAACCCAACCATGGTTTTCTGCAGCCTAGTCAGGGCACGTATGTGGCATAGGTAGCTACCTACGTAGCTGTTGCTGTGTGTCTGTCCGTGTACAAGAGGTGCCACAGGAAACAGAGGAGTGTGAAGTTACATAGTGAAGTTGTGAGAACTTAAACCTCACCTGAATGGTTGTGCTAGGGAAAGCATGAGGTCCCTGAAGGAGAAACCAGCTGCACCTTTTTACAGCACCTTCCGTAGAAGGGGACTACCTCCTGGGCAGGGGAATAACAAGAGAAGTCTTTTCTGCAGAGGAGGTGGGGAAAAGAGCACAGCAGGAGCAGCACGGTGGAAATGGCTGAAGGACTATATCAGGGAAACTGGCTGGAGCCACTGGGATGTTAGGGAGGTGGGCTCTGAAGCTCTGCAGAGGAAGCAATGGGGGAGGCTACCTGGAAACAGAGAGAAAGGTGCTGTATGCAGAGGGATGTCATGAAGGAAGAAGCATTAGGATGTAGTCTAAACATGGAAATCTGTACATAAATGAGAATAAAAATTATGGCTTGGATACACTTCTCAGAAACAAACTTTCCCCACTGCTTGTTTCATGCTTACAAACCAGACATGGAATATTTATCCAAAATGAATGTGTGTTTTTAAAGCCTAAAATCCTCCTTATTCCCATACACAGTTATTTCCAACATCTTTGTTCCCTCTAAGCTGAGTTCAAGAGGCATAGGCCTTGGCTGATGCACAGCTTCCCTACTGTACCTAGTTTGCCCCCAGTTAATGGTAAGGAGTTGAGCCTCTAATTGATTTTTTGAGTGCTCAGCGGACAAAGACGTGCAAACGTAAGAGGCAGAATTTGTGTGGAGTTTAGGTTTGGCTTTTCACAACAGGCCAGGACTCCATATTTTTCTGTTGCAGACAGACAGTAGGTATCTGTCTCACGTGGGAAAAATGAGCAGTTTCACAGACCATCACAGTGGCGTTACAGCAGCAGTTTCTCCAGTCATTTGTGCTCCGCATCCTTGTGCTGAGGCTGTGAGCTGTTAATCTTTAGGCTGCAGACTTTGCTCCCTGTTGCACCTCGGAGGGGAAGGTAAGAGCTTGTTCTGATCCTTGTTCTTGATCTGGAGGACTGCAGCTCAAGTACAAGATGCTTCATATAACTTCATATAAAACATAGTTTACCTCTCTGAGGGGTTTTGAAGTTTAATTAGTTTTGGATCATGTCTTACCTCTTTGATGGCCAGAATGTTATCTGTCTATGCTTTCTCACAGTCTGTCTGGGAGCAGCTTGTAGTTCTTGTCACATCTGTTTTGACGGCGTGCAGAACTTGCGGCGGAGCTGTGCTGCCTGGCTTTAATCATGCATCATAGAGGGGTATAAAACTGTCACATACCTTTGCTAATTATAATGTGCTCTCAAGTAATTTTGGAAGTGGAACCTAGCTGAGAGCCCTTCTAATGCACAATTTAACATACTCTAGTTTGATTTACTTATTATTCTTTGAAAAAAAATGAGATTAATACTTTTGTAGTGTTCTGTGATTCTTGGTTTTGAAGTAGAGCAACTTTGCCTTGGTTTTGATATTCTTTATGACAGAGGTTTTTTTAAAAAAAGAATTACATATGAGAGAGACTGTTTTTTACCCTGCTTGATGGTTAAGGAGTGTTGAACACCTGGTAACTTAAGACTTTCTTTGAGTTATGGATATCTGTGTTTAACTACAGAGGCTACATAATGGGATGCCACATGATATTCTCCAACTTCTTATTTATCATAACCTATCATAGCTGTTAGGAGCACTCTTCACTGACCTGGTTCTTGCTGTGTTAAGCATTGTAGAAGTACAGAACAAAAAAGACAGTAGTCTGCATTTCTGGCTTCTCGCATCTTTAGCAACAACCCCGTAGCTGTCCTTGCCTGGCACCGGGTGTTTTGAGCACTGCGCCAGGACAGTTTCCCTGTTGCTCTCCTCTTTTTGCTTTGACCCAAAATACTTTTGTGCCGTGATCTGCAGCTTTTGTTGTTTTATAAATCGCCTTCATAGTATTCATATACCATCTAAGTACTAACCATGCAATAGCTAATATCCTTGAAGCTTTTTGTATGATCTCTCTGCTCAGCTTTATGCTATAGGCACCATTTGGTTTGATGCCAGTGAGTTTACCCATACATTTTTCCTGCCTCTAGCTTTTGTGCACAGGCCTTGAAATGTCTATCTGTTCTTTAAATGTTTCAAAATGCAACTGCCTGGAAAGTGGGGAGTGACGAGGGAGAAAACTCATAATAGAATTGGGGGTTTATAAAAAAAAAATTAAATAAAAATTAAGCAGTTTGAAAAAATACTGGTGCTTGCTTCAGATTCTCTCTGATATAAATTGGGCAGCTGCATAGTCCCTAGGGGCTGCCACTTTAATTCCAGCAGGAAATGCGACTTGATGACTTGTATCAAGACAGGAAGATCAGAGCTTCAGCTAACGGCAACAGCCGCAGCAGGAGCCTTCTGCAGCTGTTTTTAAGTAAGAAGTGATGGTGTGACATGGATGTGTACACTCAACTAAAATAATCCAGAAAAGCTCTCACTGTTCAGCATTTCTTTGGGTGAAACTCATTCTTCACTGCTCTGTTATTGCATTTTTGCTATTTTTCTAATGTGATGGCATAAAAAGTTTCAATGGCTTTACCGTATTTCTCATTGGGAGACGTTTTGTGTGCTGCTATTGTCTCTTGAAAAGCATTCTAATTGCTTTTTCTTATGACATGTTTTATTTTTTCTTTTTTCAACATGGACAAACGTGCCAGAAAGTGAGGAGGAACAAAAACAATATCTTTGCTCTTGCCTATGCCCCATGAGAGTTTTTTTTCTTATACCCCAGGAGATTGGTCCATCACTGTAGCTGAAAACTATCTAATTGACTTCTGTGGCACCACAGATGGCATTTGCTTCCTTAGGAACCTCAATATTTTTTTTCTTGTTATTTATTTCCTTAATGCATTGGAATTTTTTTTTCCCAAGTGGATCATCTGTTTTGCGCCCACCTTAAGTTCTTTCTGGATCTGTAAACTAACTTTGGAGTCTTTGGCTTGTAGTTTGCGCCTGGTTTGTTCTAATATGAAGGGCAAAGGAGTCCAGGAAGGCTGGACATTCTTCAAGAAAGAAATCTTAAAGGTGCAGGAGCAGGCCGTCCCCAAGTGCCGAAAGACGAGCCAGCGGGGAAGAAGACCGGCCTGGCTGAACAGAGAGCTTTGGCTGGAACTCAGGAAAAAAAAAAGAGAGTTTATGGCCTTCGAAAGAAGGGGCAGGCAACTCAGGAGGACTACAAGGATGTTGTGAGGTTATGCAGGGAGAAAATTAGAAGGACCAAAGTCCAGCTAGAACTTAATCTGGCTACTGCCGTAAAAGACAATTAAAAATGTTTCTGTAAATACGTTAGCAACAAAAGGAGGGCTTAGGAGAACGTCCATCCTTTATTGGATGCAGGGTAAACATAGTGACAAAGGATGAGGAAAAGGCTGAGGTACTTAATGCCTTCTTTGCCTCAGTCTTTAATAGTAAGACCAGTTGTTCTGAGGTACCCAGCCCCCTGAGCTGGAAGACAGGGACGGGGAGCCAAATGAAGGCCCCATAATGCAAGGGGAAATGGTTAGCGACCTGCTACACCACTTAGACACACACAAGTCTATGGGGCCAGATGGGATCCACCCAAGGGTACTGAGGGAGCTGGCGGAAGTGCTCACCAAGCCACTTTCAATCCTTTATCAGCAGTCCTGGCTAAGGGGGGAGGTCCCAGGTCAGCAAATGTGACGCCCATCTACAAGAAGGACCGGGAAGGAGGATCCAGGGAACTACAGGCCTGTCAGTCTGACCTTGGTGCCAGGGAAGGTTATGGAGCAGATCATCTTGAGTGCCATCACGTGGCACGTACAGGACAACCAGGTGATCAGGCCCAGTCAGCATGGGTTTATGAAAGGCAGGTCCTGCTTGACCAACCTGATCTCCTTCTGTGACAAGGTGATCCGCTTAGTGCATGAGGGAAAGGCTGTGCATGTTGTCTACCTAGACTTTAGTAAAGCCTCTGTCACCATTTCCCACAGCATTCTGCTGGAGAAACTGGCTGCTTATGGCTTGGACGGGTGTCTGCTTCACTGGGTAAAGAACTGTCTGGATGGCCGGGCCCAAAGAGTTGTGGTGAATGGAGTTAAATCCAGTTGGCAGCCAGTCACAAGCGGTGTTCCCCAGGGCTCAGTATTGGGGCCAGTTCTGTTTAATATCTTTATCAATGATCTGGACAAGGGGATTGAGTGCACCCACAGTAAGTTTGCAGACAACACCAAGTTGGGTGGGGGTGTTGATCTGCTTGAGGGTAGGAAGGCTCTGCAGAGGGACCTGGACAAGCTGGATCGATGGGCTGGGGCCAATTGTATGAGGTTCAACAAGGCCAAGTGCTGGGTCCTGCACTTGGGCCACAGCAACCCCATGCAACGCTACAGGCTTGGGGAAGAGTGGCTGGAAAGCTGCCTGGCCGAAAAGGTCCTGGGGGTATTGGTCAACAGCTGGCTGAGTATGAGCCAGCAGTGTGCCCAGGTGGCCAAGAAGGCCAATGGCATCCTGGCTTGTATCAGGAATAGTGTGGCCAGCAGGACTAGGGAAGAGATTGTCCCCCTGTACTTGGCATGGGTGAGGCCGCACGTTGAATACTGTGTTCAGTTTTGGGCCCCTCACTACAAGAAAGACATTGAGGTGCTGGAGCGTGTCCAGAGAAGGACAACAAAGCTGGTGAAGGGTCTAGAGCAGAAGTCTTATGAGGAGCAGCTGAGGGAACTGGGGTTGTTGAGTCTGGAGAAAAGGAGGCTGAGGGCAGACCTTATGGCTCTCTACATCTACCTGAAAGGAGGTTGTAGTGAGGTGGGTGTGGGTCTCTTCTCCCAAATAACAAGCCATAGGACAAGAGGAAATGGCTCAAGTTGTGCCAGGGAAGGTTTAGATTGGATATTAGGAAAAATTTCTTCACTGAAAGGGTTGTCAAGCATTGGAACAGGCTGCCCAGGGAAGTGGTTGAGTCACCATCCCTGGAGGTATTTAACAGATGTGTAGATGTGGTGCTTATGAACATGATTTAGTGGTGGACTTGGCAGTGCTAGGTTAACGGTTGGACTTGATGATCTTAAAGGTCTTTTCCAACCTAAATGATTCTATGATTCTGTGAATATGGATAAGAGGAGGATATTCCTTAACTCCTATTCCCTCCCCCTCAATTTTCTTAATTATTTCTCTCATACCCTTAGTGGTGGCATTGAGAAATTCTCTCAGTATGGCATAGGAAGAGCTATATTCCTTACTTGTTGAATTGTTAATCAAGAATACTGCCTCTCTTCTGCTGATTTTCTAATGCTTGTTCTGTAATCACTTATTTGAGCTTTCATCAGAAAGAGATAAGGGATAATCTGAAATCTTCTAACCCATCGGGCCAGAATGCCTGTTTCTGAGGACTGTGTTTAATAGCTCTGAGCATTTCGCTTCTTCCTTCTGCTTTGTCGCTTTTGTCCATCCTTGTTCTTTACTCTGTGTGGACTGTGTCTTTACAGGCTACTTTGGGCATTACCCCAGGTCTCATATGTTGATAGAAGTGCCCTCAATAAAACACTTACCATCTTGAAACTGCCCTTCTGTATGTGACTACGTGAGCTGTGTCCTTTAAGAACCACTGTATGTTGGTCTGGTCTAGGGGATAAAGTGGCAGGTCAACTGGGATACCTGGCAAACCAATGCCAAGTTTTCAGTCTCATGGATACTGTGGTGAACTGGGCTGCAGGAATAGTTAAGCCAAGGTACTAAGACAATCTGAATGAATTCAACACTTCAGTCATGCCATAACATCTGGGGCAGCCAGCCTAAGCTCAGTCGCAGCAGACCTGGAGACCACCACCTTTCAGAAAGAGTTTTAATAGCCGGCTCTTGCAGTTGTGCCAGTGACCTTGATTATAACAACTCTTTCAGTGGCCCAGCCACAAAGCACCTCACTAACTCAGAATCATATTCATGAATGCCAAGTGAATATCAACAAGATCAGCATTATTTACAGTCTGACTTTTAACAAGCGCTGCCTTGCATACATCATGGAGATTGGTGGATGGCCTCTGGAATCGACCCAGTATCATCGGCGCAGGAGATGCCGGGAGGGGGCAAGGGAGATGAAGTGGCTACATTGCTCATCTTGAATCTAATATTAATATTTATTATAATAATAGACAAGCCATGCAAGGTGAGCCTTTTAAAGGGTAAAAAGTGAAAATGAGGCAGCTGGCAGGTGTTGGGAAAGGAAGGATGAGATTACAGCAGTAAAATAACACGGTCATTCAGAGATTAATGAGTAGCACAGTGGAATAAAATTATAGAGTTCAAGTATAAATAAAGCTAAGTAAATGTCTTTGATTCTCAGATGGATAAAATGAATCTTTAAAGAAGAGTTTGAAGAAAAGTTGGTAGCACATTCTGGAAGTACTATTCCATAGGTGTGGTGGAGAATAAGGAATGAAAATGGCGGAAGAAAAAGAGCATGAAAGTTGTGCTGTTATTGTCAGGGCAGATGGATGAGAGGCAAATAGAAGGAAGAAGACAGAGAGTGATGGAGAGAGAGGGACAGGATGTGGAAGTTCTCTCCACGTGAAACCTTTGCCCTCACTTTTGAGACTTGCATTTCAAGATAGTGATGCTCCAAACCACTGGTGCAGAATTTTTGCTCCAGTTTTGCATGGTTGGTTTTCCAGGCCACCTCCCAGCACTGCAGCCAGGTTGAGAAAACAATCTTTAGTCCAGGGGTGAATATTGGAGAAGTTCTGAAATTATTTTCTTGGAGCCTTTTAGCCCCACTGAGCTTGATGAACAGCTGGGGCAGCTACTGGCCAGCTGCTAAGCCACTACGATGATTTCATGTGTCATGTCAGTCTCTGTTCTAAGTCACCTATACTTTTAATTATTCTCTCATTTTACCTTCCATCCTTCAGTTTCTTTCAGGCTCAACCAGTGTAGTGGTTTAAGCTTTAGAGAAAAGAAGAGGAAAACCCTGTTCTGAAATGAATCCCAAAAGGGACTTCTTTAGGACCCATTTATTTATCTGTAAAAACTTGTTTTTATCCATTGTCCCGAGAAGCTTGTAGTATGTTGGGCTGGCTCTAAGTAATGAATTTGACAAGCTTGTTTGCTTCAAAGCAACCCCACGCTAGGTATTTTTTGCCTCAGAAGAGACTCTCTTCTCCCACATGAAGCATATTTTTCTGTGAGCAGCAAGGCACATAAGGGCTTGTTTCATATGGATTTGTGCCATAATACACGCATGTGTCCTATTTCCCCATCACCATCAAGACAATAACTCTAGCTTCTTCCCCACAGTGCTCATCATCACTGTAATACCCTAAGGTCCTCTCTACAGCCCCTAAACAATTGGAAGAGCTTATGGCGCAGCAATACTGTTGTGTTTCCTTATGGCTATGAATTGGGAGCATGCTTTCTGTTGATGGGCACTAGGAATGAACAATGCAGCATTAAGCTGGCTTCACTTGTTCTTCAAGGATCCAGGAATGAATAGTAAGTAATGATCCTCTTCCAGTCTGAATGCAGGGCACAGTGAGCCTCATTCCTATTTGCTCTTTCAGAATATAGGAGATGTATTTGGGTCTTTTGTAAGTTAATCAGCTCCAACTCCCAAGGGTTGATCTGCTTCTCTTCAGAAAGAGTGTGACCCATCAAATAACAGTAGGAGAAAGAAAGAAGCATGTGGATGAAAATTGGCAAGCACGGATTGAAGCCTGATTAGATGCAGGTGAAGGTAATTGATGGGAGAAGTGAAATGCCATCACAGACCAACCAAGGCCCTTGCTGTCTTACTAGGTTAGTTCACAAGGTGAAAATTGGGCTCTAGGTACGTTCCTTTATTCTGGACCATCCAGAAGGCTGTGCTCGTTCCTCCTGAGATAGAGACTACTATGGCTTGATCTTAATTTCATCACGTCCGGAGTGGCTTGTTGCTGGGCAAGTGTGCACATGGAGGCAGCGTGTGGGAAGAGCAGAGCGTGCAGCAGAGGTTCTCACACTTCATTGTGTCTGTGTGGCCATCGAGATCCCTCCCTTAAGGACTGCACATCTTTTCCAGGTTGGATCAGTATGTGCTAGCTCTACACCCAGTGTGTGCATGAACGAAAGTCTCCCTTAGCAGAACCCTCAAAGCACTAGCCAGCAGCCTGTGTCTTATCAGGCCTCTCACCCCACACCAGCGTTGCCCAAATCCCCCCTCCACTGATTGATAGAGTTGGCTTCCCTCAAGGTACTTGTTTCCCTCTTGAGCACCCAGATCCTTCTCTCTCCCTTTTTATTGTATCTAACAACCTGTAACTAGTTCTTGGGTTAGTTAATAAGTAGTTCTAACACTGGTTCTTTTTGTTGTCCTTTTTGATCCTTTGTGAGATTGCCTTTTGTTATTCAAAGCTGAAGGTACTTGACACAGAAGCAATGCAGAAGCCCCCAGGCTTCAAACTGTCCTGGCTGTGGGATCATTATGCCTATAAGTGATTCCCATCGTCAGTGTCTGATAAGCCTTGGGGAAGAACTGGACAGAGAAGAATGCAGCACTCCGAATTCCTGAGGGGTGCTGGGAGGCATCCATCCATGGTGGGACTGGAGGAGTTTCACCTGCTGATCAGGGCCTTTCAGGATCAGTATTTCACCCCGCCTAGGGACCCTCCTGCCTTTGTCTGACTTCCTTTACAAGGCTGACAAAAATCTGGCCTCCTATCTGTGGGGGGACAAGGTTCCTCCCTTAGTTGAGTTGTGCTCAGAAATGTCCAGGTCAGACAGTTTTGTTTTGAGGCCCATGAACTGCTCCTTGAGCTCTAAAACTGACCCTGGGAACTGCTGTATCTCAGATTTATTACCTCAGGAGCATGTGCTCTGAGGAGAACCTAGGTTCTTTGCTTTTCCATTGCATCCAAAAAGTGACATAATTTACTGATACCATTAAGTCTGTCAGTGTTGTCAAACCTGCTGCCTGCTGATGTGCCTGTAAAGTCTCCAGTTTGGCATCAGTATTGCTTAATCTTCTCTTGGTGATCTTATGCTTCACCAGGAGACCAGCTGTGCCCTGCAGATCAGTGCATTCTTCCTTCAGCTAGCTGTCTTGCTCCGCACCTCTGTCTTGTGTACCGGTATCACCAACCTCAGTACTGATCGTCGTGACATCTCATCACCATTATCTTCCTGTCCTTCGGTACCAGCCTACACTCCAGTGCCTTCAGTACCCACCCTGGTGTTGGCTCTGAGACTCAGGACCTCTCTTCTGCCTCCTGCCTTTCTGCCTTTGCCAGTGATGTCTGTTACTTGTTTTCTGATTTTGAGCCTGACAGAAAACTCTGCACTTCAGGGTCTCAGGAGATTCTTACTACTTTAGCTGACCATACTGTCAGGGAAAAATTCAAGTTACCAGTCTAGCTGCTGTGATAGATCTCGTTGGATAGGGAAGCGTTGGGCTCTGGCTCTCCTCAGCTCTCCAACCCTATTCACTAGCATGCCAGGGAATTCATTGCTTAATGAAAGCCATTTTCCCTGGCCCTTCCCCAGCCAAGATCAATGTCGTCACATGGTAAGAGGTGACACACACTTAGATATCTCCCTCGTATCCTCCCGCAGCATCACATGCCAGCTTGACATCAGACTTTCTCCGGGCATGATACAGAGACGTTTTCAGTTCTGTCATTAATTTATCTTAGGTGCTTGGGGTGACATAGCTTCTTTCCTTGGTCCTTTCCACCTCAGACATAATGTGTGATGGCATCAGCACTGGTACCACGCTGTTCTAGTACCAGCTCTGCCTTTCTTTCTGAGTAAAGCTTCAGTAAATGATACTGCCTCTTTCTTGGACTCCCTCAGCTCAACAGATTGATTCCTCAAGGCAGGAAAAGAGCAGCTGACACGGCTGGGGACATGCATCTTGTCTCCTCTATGACTGATGAACTGTCCAGTGCAACCCCTGATAAAGAAGCAGAAACCACTTATTGCTTGATGGACACTCAAGTCTTCTTCCCATTCAGACAGGCAGGATATCTGACAGACCATCTTACCAGGAGTTTTCTGAAGGTTCCTATATATTTCCAGATGCATAGTATTTTACAATTTCAGCCATAATCTCAAGGAACTGAGGTCTGTATTTTTAGGCAAGAAGAGGAAAAGTAGCTGCAATATCATCTGCTTTCCTCCATGCTGGAGCTGTGGTGCATGTTTCAACATGATGGTAGGTAGGAAAATGCATGTTAGCGGTTGATTACAGAGCTGGTTAAAATTAATTTAATACAATTAATTGTATTTATGCAGTTACAATTAAGAAAGAAGACAATTTTTAAAACTGTCCCAAATAATCTCTTCTTTGTATTCATTCAAGGTAAATAATCCTTTCTGTTAATCTGTTGCTACCTTAATTCATGTTTTCACAAATATATATAGCAACACTGTTTGCTAACCACAGTGATGTTTCACAATCTTTTAGCAGAATTATTTTTCCCCCATTTTAATCCAGTTATCCAATCCATTGATTTGTCATTATCAGTTTTCACTCAAATTGCAGCCTCAGTAGTGGGGGTGGGGGTTCCTGCTTCTCTGTCCATGCCACTACCCCAAAACCCTGCATGCACTGAGAGCGCAAGCCTTCACTTCATGGAGACTGTGCAGAGACTCACTGCCTTTGAGGGAAAGGTTGAGCTGGCATTGAAAAACAAACTGGTAGTCATCACCTTTTAAGTTTTATTTTAATCCCATTAATATTCTTTGAATCTGTCAGGGCAGCATACGCATCCTCCTGCTCATCCCCTTTGCCCCCCGGACTTTCTCTTCCTTTGGTACCATATGCCTTCAGCTGTTGTTTGGGAAGTTTCTGGCTGCTCTGGTTTTATTGCTGCTTGTATTCTTATTCCTTCTTTTCCCTAAACAAACAACAAAAACACGCAAGCAGCCCTTGCTCCTACCTAAAAATCAAATGCAGGCCCCCGCACCCCGTGTGCATCTAGTTAACCATATGTGTCTTCCTCACCCTCCAAGTACTGCATAATCCACCAGGCTTGGCAAATCCAACCCCTCTTTCCTCCAATGCTTCACATCTTCACACCAATCGCTTGCTTTCTCTGGCTTACTTGGCCAAATAGGCTGCTGGTCTCTTGAGACGGGGAGATGGATCCTGGGCATCTGCTCGCTTCTTCCTTGTATTGTGGTGGGGAGGGAGAGGGGGAGCGACAGAGAGGCAGATAAGGGCAGTGAGGAGCAGCTGGGCATAGGTGGAAGAAGGGCCATCAGCACCTTCAGATTGTGTTTCTTTCACCAAAAATCACTTTCACCATCTCACACAGAAGGAGAAGCAACAACATGCCTCTTTGTTGCCTCCCTGTACCTTGAGGTGTTAGAGGTAGGACAACCACACAAAACACTTGTGGCCCCTCCTGCTGATCCTGGGGATGGTGACGAAAATAGAGCAGCCCTGGCTCACAGAAGGGTGCTTGGAGCTCCTGCAAGCAGGGAGATGGAAAATGACAGGACAGTTCAAAGTAACAGGTATGTGTGATTTCTCCTGCTGGTGCTGCCTTTCTCTCACACAGCCCAATTAACAGGGGTCACAGAGCACTGATTAGCTGCCTTGGCGTTTTGTGAACATAAAGCAGTGAAAAAACCAGGGTGAATGGGGGAGAGAAGATCAAATAGACACTTATCTCAGCACTCCTGCATGTCCCCGGCATTTGCCAGCCTAAGGGAAGAGCCTTTTCAGAACAGGCCAACGCGGGACTTTGCTATATCTGCACCGATATCTCTGCTGCTTTTCTGCCTTCTCTCAGCAAAACAACAAACAAGTCACTCCCAGCGGCTGTGTCGTGCACAGGGTGCTTGCTAGATAAAAGCAGAATCACAGGAGAAGCGTGGACCACAGGCAGCTGGGGAAGATCAGAGCATGCCCTTTTGCCACACTGGCGTGTCAGATGAGTTCAGTTCCTACAGCTGGCGTCTGCTTTTGGAAGGGTGCACTTGCTGCCTCCTGTCCCTCGTGTGAGGGAAAAGGGGTGGAAGGCAGCTCATATCAGCTCACAGCATGTAAAAGGACATCTCCATCTAATTCAAGAGCTGGTGAGTCTGGTCTAGTAGTGCTAAAGAGCCGAAGCTGGAAACTTCTTTGGTTGCTCAGTTTTTCTGCTGTGGCTAGGGGGAGAAGTCTGCAGGAGCAGACCTGGAACCTCCCTGAAGGATGGGTAGCTGTGGTGACCTTGTGGCTTCCCCTTCTTCCATCATGCTCCCCTTTTTTAGGGGTAGCAAAGCAACGCTCCCACTTCAGCTGTCATACCCAGGTTAAGTGGCTGCACTTGCTTCTGTCAAGCCAGCACATGCTCCTGTGGTGTGATCCCTTATTAGACTAGACAGCCCACATCAGCTCTCCATTCTCTCTGCCTCCCTGGAGACACTGCCTCGCTCCATAGCTGTTCCTATTCTGCTTCTCTGTGGGATACAGCATATCTGCCAGCTCCCCTTCCAGCTTCCCCAGTTTTTATTGTATGGAAGATCACTCGAGGTAAGATGGAGGAAGACAAGGAGCAGGAGTGGAGTATTCTTAGCTGCTGACAACCTTGGTTTTTCTTAGCTGATTTTTTCCCTCTCCTAAACATGAACAGTTTAGGAGTTCAGCTGGGAAGGCAGTAGATTCCCTGGCATCCAGCCGTGTAAATTAGATTTCCTTAGCAAGATTGAGCAGCCCTTCTGCTGGAGAACCTCTTGTCCTAACTTTGTATTATCATGTTGGAGGAAAGGTCCAGAAGCCTGATGTCTTCTCTAAGCATCTCTTCAGCATATTCTTGGTGGTGGCCTCAGTGCCACATCTGAGCTCTGGAAGCAAGTTATGGGGTGGACAAGTGAGGGGCAGGTAACAGGAATTGCTAGGGTGCTGAATTTAGTCTGCTGTCCTCTACTTGTGTGGAAAACTTGGGAGTATCTTTCATGGATGTGGAAACCTCTGATCACTCATGTTTCAGACTACCAAATTCAGGAGTTAGACCAGACTACTTTAGGGAAGAGCTACCACTACTTAACATTTGCTAACCTGCTATTTTTTTGTCCGTATGGTTTTAAACAAAGACCATGGTTGTAATGTAGAAAGTTCAGCAAGGTGAAGACAAAGGTCACTGTATGTAGAGCTCAGTGCAATCCACACGCTGATTCTTTGAGGGTCTTTCTCCTCTCCTTCACTGCCAATGCTCCTGGTGGCCACACAGGTAAGCCACAGAATTACTTGAGGTTTGGGCAGCATCTGCATTCAGAAAACTAGTTCTAGCTACAAGTGGAGGACAAGAGGCAGGTCTGTACGTGTCTTGTGATGGTCTTGTACTCCAGCAATCTCTGCTGTCTTTCCAACTCTGGGAGGAGAAACTTCACTCTGGAACCTTGATAAGCCCAGTTTAATCCCCCCCCCCCCATTTTGTGGTCTCATTTAGGGTCCATTAATGTAAGCTGTTCTCCATTTGTTCACAGCCCCTTATAGGCCAGCTGGTCTTCTCCAGGCATGAATCAAGAGAGGGCACTGAAAAGCAGGATGAGCCCGGGTGTTTGTTCCTCCGCCACAAGAGCTCTGCCAGGGTTGGACCTTGCTGAGGTCTGTCATCAGTTTGGTGTGTCCAGGAGTTACTGCTTCCCTTGAGACTGTCCCTGGCTGGAATTTGTGAAGTCTGTCCCCACCAGTGGTACAGGACAGTGGTGCAGCTAGTGGTGCTGCTAGTTGAATTGGAAACAAAATGTGGATATTAACGCTTAAGGTCATGATCCTGGATCTCCAGCTCCTCGGTCATTTTGCTCTGCTTCAGTGAAGTGTTTTGAGGAGGGGCCCTTCAAGGTGCTTGTTGCCCTTGAGCCTCTGCCAGTCTGATTGCCCTGATGACAAGTTGACCCATCGTCTGAGGAATACGTTCTTTCTGTTGGCTTGCACGCCTTCTGAGTGAGCCACACGCAGAGGGCTTGGAAGGAAATGAGGAATGTACCTATGCAACCCTTTTCTCCCCCAAAAGGATGGGGTAGTACCATTTTTTCCCCTTCATCATGCCTGACTTAGTTTCTCAGTAGGGTAGATTGTTTGAAGGTAAAGTACAAGCTGGTCCATAAGGCTTCCTCCCCCACCTCAGATAAGAAAGCTCATTAATACAGTTAAAAAAAAAATGTCTCCATTGTTACATGAGAGCTCAAGGTCAGGCTGGTAGTAGTAACTCATATTGCTTCTAAGGTCAGCCTAAGCTTTCTCTTTCTGACAAGCCACGATAGATTGATCATGGGGGCCCTTACATTATTTTTTTCTTCTGAAATAGGCTTTGCTTCTCCTGACCCTGTTAATGATGTTTGACTGAGGTCATCCCAGCAAACCCTGAATCCTTCCCATTACCTTCTAGAGGGCTTGCCTTTGTGCCAAAGCATTGTATGCTTGTTAAGAACTAAGCTTTCCTGATCTCTGCTGTAGCAGAGAAGCTGTCTTCGTTGGAGAGGGGAGAAATATCTTGAATGCCATCTGTCAGTTAATGCTCTCATTAACACCTGAGTGACTCCCAACACCAAGCTGGTGCCTTTTTGCCAATTCAGAACTTAAAAGGTGCCAGCCCATAAGGTGAAATATCTTCAGTCCATAAAATTAATTCCATGATAAAACGTCTGTTCTGATAAGACCTTGATTTTTGTTGTTGTTAACTAGAGAGATCACGGAGGCAAAACCAGTTCTCTTGTGTGCTGTGAATTAGGTGCCCAAGAAGTCTTTTTTCATTCATTACTGAGAACCTTCTAAAAGCACCACTTGTGCTGGGTGGCTGAGGGAATCCAATTTTTTTCAGCTTTTAAAGCTTTGACCAGACAGAAGTATCGCCTCTATTATTTTTCTTACTGGCTAAGTCTGTAAAAGGAACTACAAGAGTAATTATATTCCTGTTTAAATAGTCTTTGAGGGAAAGGCTGAGCTCTTCCAGTCCTGTTTTCCATGTTCCTCCTACATAGTACTCTTGGGCAGGAGGTGGAGGAGGTCTATTGTTGTTCCTGCTCTCTGTCGTCCTCTGGTTTTGTCAGGGTTCTTGGTTTTAATCTCAAGTACAGAACACTATACTATCTGGGATAAGACATAGGTCAGGCTTGCCATTTTCCCAGCAGTTGTAGCTCAAGAGCGTTCCAGTATTTATTCTTCCGTTGCATTTTGTAAATTAAATGAAACAAGAGACTTAAAACACTGTCAACATGATAGATATTCTAGCTAGTGGGTCCAGGCAATTATTTGGAATCTGAACTTTCATAAGGCTTGTCTGTGTGTGCCAGCAGTATCTGAGCATCATTGAGAGATTTTTGTCTCCAATATTTCCAACTCCTTACCCTAATGTTTCTTTTCATCCCATATTTACTCCCACAGGGTTGGGGGGTTTGTGTGGGGGGTTTTAGGGGGTTTTTTTGAGGGGAATGGCGAGGGGGGGGGCTTGTAACAAAATTGGCAGCAATAGGCCAGATAGGGAAGTGTGCTGTGACAGTAATTCCACACTTGGGCCATGGCACCCTGCCTGCGGGAAGTGCAGATTGACACGGGGAGTCTCTTACTGAATCAGTGTTTGTTTTTGCTTTTGGTTTTTTGGCTTGATTTTGTTTACAGTTTCCCAGCCAAGATTTGATTTACTTTGGAGACTTTAAAACTAAAAGCACAAGTTGCTCTGCCTCCTCTGGGCACGAGGATAAAAAAAATAAGTGTGTGAGAGAGAGTGTGTGTGTGTGTGTACATATAATTCCAGCCCTGACAGTTTGCCCTACAGGGTGCCTGTGGGGCTGGGGTCTCTAGGTGCAGCTGTCCCCTCCCAAGCGTGCGCACCAGAAGCTCCAACCAAATTTTTCCATATATCCCGTCAACCCTGCAAAATTTTCACTCTCTCTTTCAGAAGTCTCCAAAGGAACCCCTCCGGGAAGCTGGGCATGGTGATGAGCAGCGGGATGGGGGCTTGCTCCGCACGCTGGCCAAGCTTCTTTTTCCGACAGCAGTGTGGCCCCGTGCAGTAAAACCCCGCGCGATGGGAAGGGTGCCTCTTCTGCAAGCAGGGGAAGCCACTATGGAGGCAGACTGCTGAACTGGGATCACCAGGCGGGGGGAGGAGTCCTCAGCTCCCCTCTCCTGGAGCACAGAGAAACCTCCCTCTTTGGGAGGCAGCCGGGCGGCAGATGGCCGGGCTGCGGCGCTGAGCTCTCGGGGGGTGTATCATTTCTCTGACTGTTCTGGACGCTGATACCCATGTTGGGGAGGAGCCCCTCCTTTGACTTGCTCCCGTCTTCTTTATGCCCTGATTTTTTTGCAGCTGCTACTAAAGATCACAGGCAACTTGAGCTGCAACCTCACTGGTACTCTTGTGGATTGTCTGCTGTTATTCCTCCCCTTCGACACTGATGTGCTAGGTTGCGTCCTTCCCTGTGCCCCAGATTTGCTTTTGCATATGTAGAGGTCTGCAATGTATGATTAAAACTTTCAACCACAGGTGCGATTCAGCTCTGACCGCCTTTCTAATGATTGCAAAAAAAGGTAGGGACCTCTGACAATGACCCTGTGGTTTCAGAGCACAGCCAGGGACAAGGCTAAGAATTGCATTGGGCTCACAGAAAATCACCTGCATCCATTTGGGATGTATCACATAGATATGCATGTACTATTCCACTACTTCCCCACTACTGCTATCCAAATTGCTTTGCACTTCAGGTGGCAACTGCAAAGTAAGGGTTGTTGTGACAAGTGAGGGAAACTTTGGCTGAATTTTCTGAAATATTAATTGTGCTAGGGAAGTTGTGATGGGGAGAAAGACAGTTGGTGGGAAGGATGAAGTTTTACAGTTACAGAGTACTCTAAGGTAACTTTTCTGACCTCTTGTAGGTGATTTCCTTGGTTAATGAGCTGTATGGAAGATGCTTTCGCTGTATGGCCAGGGGAGGTAGAAGTGGTTGAGATATGGTGACAAGCATGGGGGCCCATGGTATTCCCAAGAATACTCCTGTTTGTAGAGAAAAGGACATTGCTGACTTAACATTGCCTGGTTGAGTGTTGTTACAAGTCTCGGTGATGCTGAGAACCTCAAGAGAAGAGCTACATCTGTCTCCTCATCTCAGGATCTCCTTCCTGCCTTCTTCCCACCTACAAAAGGGTTTTCGGAGGTTCTCAGATGCAGCAGAGACTCTGTAGGAGTTGTCACACCTGCAGGTGTGTCACTGTCCTATTTGTGGGCTTGAAAAAAGGCTATTTGACAGACTGCATCCAGGTCATTCCGATCCTGGACGCTGTCTGTCTGATTCTTGTTTTGAATTTTATGCCTAATGCTAAACAATTAGTCCCGAGCATTTCTGCTTTGCATGGGGAAGAACCCCAAGGGCAGAGTTCTCACAGTTTGCTGTGCTCCCTACAGTTTTCTTCTCCAAACCAGGGGAGCTGTTTCAGAAACCTTTGTAGGTGTGGCAGATGGGTTGAAGACGAGCACCCCGCTTTTGTCTGGACAAAAGAGGCTGGCCCCCATGAAGAGGGAAAATATAAATTGGGTAAGATTGAGAGTGATTGGGAATGCCTTGAGACATCTGGTTCCCATCTCTGGTTCTCATTTCTACCCTTATTCAAAGCGACAAATGCACAGTAGCTGTCTTTGAAAATTGATGGGGGTAGGAACTCAAAGTACTCTTGAGAACAGAGCTTGTAATGTATCGGACACTGGGTGGATGGCGGAAATTTCTAGTGTTCGCCACTTACGTGAAAGTCAAACTCAGACCAAATTGGTTAAGTCAACAGAGCCAGTCCCAAGGGGGAATGAGAGTTACATAGGCAAAGATTTCAGATGATCTTCTGGAATTGAGGGGCTTCCTGGATCAGTTTTCTTTGAGAGCAGCCAAAATGGTAGAGCAAGATAAGTGAACTCATGCAAGCAGTAAAAGTATAGGTCTGATCCATACCTTTCCCTTTTTTTTGGCAGAAAAAAATTTAGCCAGGAAAATAGGAGCAGATAAAGCCTTGCTACTTTTGTTGCTTCTTCCTGGCATCCCATGTCATCCACTAGTTTTTCGGGATCCTAGGGAAACTGTTTTTTCAGTCATTTTTATTGGAAATAGCTGGACCCTCTGTATCAGATCTGATGAAATAATCTTCTGCCTTGAGCTCTGACAGAGTTGAACTGAACTCAGGGGGCTGAAACCTGGATGCTCTCTGAGAGCTTACAGTCATTCCCGTTCTATGACGGACTAAGCATCCAAATACAGATGTTGCTTTCCTGCTTTCAGAAAAAGATGTTCTCATCACTGTTTCTGTTCTTGAAAGCTAGAGTCAGATCTGTCTGTCTTTTTGTTTGTTTGTTTTAATCCGATGGCTTCAGTAAATACCTAATATTTAAGCCGTGTGTGATCAAACAGCACTCTTAAAGATAAAAAGTCTATAAAGATAATCTAGTATCACGCTTTTTGCCAAGTTGACGTTCTTGCTGGAAGTTGGATTGCGTCTTGAGGTACATGAAGAAGGCGCTGTGGGAATGCACAGCTACTCCAGGTAGGTGTACTGTGCATTGAATATTTCATTTTAAAAAAGGATAGTTGCTGTAGTTTTTACCATAAAATTAGTACTCGAGACAGCACAGAAATCAGTTCATGAAACAGACCTCCTTTATTGTGTTGACTGAACTTTGTGAGTGTAGGGGACTGTTTCAACTTGCATTTGTTTGATTGCTGATATTAGTGGGGCAAAACAATGACACTTCGAAATACTGATGCTTTGCTTGTGTCATGCAGAAAAGAGCAAACTCCAGGCTGCAGAAGGCACTAGATCCAGGTACATTCGGGCATCTGTTGTTAAACACAACCAGAAAGCTAGTAAAACTCATCCGGTGAGAAGTTATCTTTAGGAGGTCAGCTTGCATTTGACGTCAGAAAGGAACAGGCTGCTGGGGAGCAATCTGCAAGGTGGTAGCATAACTTCTCTCCACTCGAGGAGGAAGGGGAACACTGCCAGGTGGACATGGCTTGAGGAATCATGTGGCATCTGTTCCTTCGTTCTTGCAGTCACCGTCCAGTCATGGTCCTTGCAAAGAAGTCCAGTCTTTAACAAACATGTGAAGCCCCCTGTCTAATCGCTAACTTCTTGTTGACTTTTAACAATCTTATTCCAGTTGGATCACGCTCCTCTATCTCTTTGTTCAAAAATAATAGCTTTTGTAGTAGTTAGCAATTTCTCAGGCAAATGCAATTCTGTAGTGTTGGCACGGTTCCATTAATCATATAGAGTAATCCATTTGTGCCAAAAACCTATCAAGTTGAGCTGCCTTTTTGAGAGCTGGTGGGAATGTGTACCCAGTGGTGTTCTTGCCGGCATATGGACTTCCCGTGTGTGCAAGAATGGCTGGGGCATGGGGGGGGTCCCCCTTTGCTGTGCTCAGGGTACACAATTCAAGAATTCAAGCAGGCTGAGAGAACCTGGCAAGTCTCAGGACTCAAAGTGATATGGACAGATCTTAAGAAAGTTTTATATTTAGGGACACACAGTCTCACCAGCCCATTTTCATTCCCTCCCCTGAAATTTTCAGCAGTCAGAATAAGGACTTAAGTCTCCTTAAAATATAGACAGGAGTTCTTTTAGCCTTAAGCTCCATCAGCAGTCTAATGTCTGTCGGATGGGGACATTTACCCTCAATACCAGATGAGGGTAAGAAATGTGTGTTTCTTTGGGTTATATGGTGAACTGCTGGCAATGAAAGGGGGACTTAATGTGGCCCAGCTAGCAAATGAGAAAGATCATTTTAGTAGCAGTGTTTATGAAGAGCTCGAGTGTTCGGCTTGATCATCTGGGAGACTAGAGAGGAGAGAGTCCTCTGGCCTGAACCCTGTTTGGGAGATAGGCTCATCTTGGTGTTGGGAATGAGCCTTGTTGTGTGGCAGGGTCCAAGCTGTGTGCATTAGCCCAGCTGTGCAGATGTCCTGCCAGAGCCACCGGTGGAGGAACAGGCAGAAAGTGGCAGCACCTGTGGGGATAGAGGGAGAGGAGAATGGGGGCCACAACAGGAGTATGGATAGCATATAGCAGCAAAGCGAGGAGGAGATGATCAGTTAGGGAAGGTTTCAAGCCACTGAACCAGGGCATGGAGAACTACTTAAGAGGCAGAGAGAGGAGGAGGGCTTGGCAATGGCAGATGTGAGGAGCAAATGGAAAGCTGAAGAAGAGGGTCTCTGCATGAAATGGGGAGAGGTGGAAGGGGATCAGACTCGTCAGCTTCGTTGCATCCTATTTTAGTAAAGGGTCGATGTTGCTGCTAGCACAAGGCACTGCCCATAGGGATAGAAAGGGGATGAGGCTGAGTTAGCATCATATTTAGCTTGTTCTTTCAGCTTGGAAAGAAATAACAGTAATACAGAGCAATACACATAAAGCTGTATGTGTATAACATGAAATCCCATGGTGTAGCAATGCGATTACTGTGTTTTGGGAACCTGAGTTAGAGCTGCACCTAACCGTAGCTGTTGTGGGGCATGGTTTTCCTTCACGTGTTAGCTGTCTCTGTTGCTTGGTTGCACCAGGTGTTTCTGGCATGGTGAACTTCAGTGAGTGTGTGGGGCTTTGTTTCCTTGGTTAGATCCCAGACGTTTCACAGCTACCTGGAGGACATCATCAACTATCGCTGGGAGCTGGAGGAAGGGAAACCCAACCCCCTGCGGGAGTCCACCTTCCAGGAGCTGCCCCTGCGCACCCGGGTCGAGATCCTGCACCGCCTCTGTGACTACCGCCTCGATGCAGATGACGTCTTTGACCTCCTCAAGGTGCTTTGGGCAGCAGGGAAGGGGGAAATGGTGCAGCTGCAGGAGCTGGGCCAGATCAGTGAATCTTCCTGGGAAGAGAAAGGTTGATGCTATTAAGTGTATTTTAAGGCCAGGTAATCCGTGGCAGCACAGTGGGTCAGCAGTTCCCCATCTCCTCCCCTGCCTTGCAGGGGACGCAAGGCAAGCGTGCAAGACTGCTCTTGGGGCCCTTGTCCTGTGTGGATGCCTTCGTAACACGGGAGTCACTAAGTAAATTGGCTTAATTGGCTACTCTTCCTGCGAAGAGTGAATTTGGAGATGCTCCAACTGTAATGGCAGGGCTGTGAGAGCCGAGACTGCCTTGCTGAGGGATGGTGTGAGATGAAAGGATGGGGCTGAAGTTACTGGGGGAGCAGGGGGAAGGGTGGTGGCAGGGAGGGGGGAGGGAGCTTCTCAGGGCTGTGCGTGACTGTCGCCAGGACTAATTAGACCTTCCCTGTCAGGAGCACCAGAGATGAAATGTTAAAACGAGAGAGGCCATTCAAATTAGAGATGCCAATCTAAATCCCTCCTTGGACAGAGAGGGAACGTCGCCTTCCCCCTGGAGTAACGTTTTCCCAGCTCAGCCTGGAGGAGCAGCTGTACTGCTGCTGTGGCATGGTGGGAGGGGAGGAGGGAGGGAGGTGTTTGCGGAGGGGTGTCATCATGTTTTGTGTGACAATGTGTCCGCTTTTCAACTTGTCACCGTCTGGCGGGGGGCTCCCGGTGGGCGCAGGGCTTGGACGCCGACAGCCTCCGCGTGGAGCCGCTGGGCGAGGACAGCAGCGGTGCCCTGTACTGGTACTTCTATGGCACGCGGATGTACAAGGAGGACCCGGTGCAGGGGAAAACCAACGGAGAGCTGGCTCCAGACAGGTAACAGCCCCCCAATATCCCCCCTGTGTCTGGGGCCAGGGGGTGAGGCGGGGGGCAGCGCAGCCAGCCCTGCTGGAGGGGGCTCCGCCTGACTGCTGTTGTGTTGGGGGGCAGCAGGGGGGAGCCTGGGAGAGAGCTGGGGCGGTGCGGGGCGAGACTGGAGTTGCCAAGCAGACTGCAAGCTGCCCCGTGTCACGCATTGTGTCGGAGCCAGCCTGCAGCCTTTGTGGCACCAGGAGAGCCTGCTGGGGGAGCGATGCTGCCTGCCCCACCGCATTCCTCCCCGTCTGCCCCGCACCATGCCGGCAGCTCCCAGATCAGGCTTCCAGTCAGTGGGAATCCCTCCTCTCCTCCCCTCCCCGTCCCGTTGCTGCTCTGATTTAATCCCTCCATTGGTTGGGTTCCTAGCAGCTGTTCTGATTTCCCTGCCCTTCTCCCATCCTGCCAGCCGCAGTTCCCTTGCTCAGCAGATATTTCATGGTGGTTTTGCCATTTTGCAGGGGATGCGGGGGGCAGACAAACACCCCAAATGTTCCTGGGAAAACGGGCAAGAGACGAGGGCGACCACCAAAGCGGAAAAAACTACTGGAAGAAAATTTGCTGAGGTATGGAAAGGTTGTTCCTGCAATAGGCGTAAAATGCATATGTTCCCAGAGGGGGAAGTATAATGTACTTCTGGGGTTCCCCCAATAAGTATGTATATACCATGCAGCCATAACTTCAATGCATCTCTGAAGTGAAGCAAGCTCAGACTTGGTGGGTGCTTTGATCACTCTCCAAAGAAAATTCTGACTGAGCTGGAAGCCAAGTTTGGTGAAACCGTGGGTATCACTCTTCCAGCCACCTCACTTCAGGTGCAGTTCCCCCATGCAGTGCTAGGGGATATGCTCATGATAAAGAACGCTTTCACTGGGTAGTGCTTGAAGCCAAAATCCTGGCCACTTGAGTCAGTATAGATTTTGGGATGCTTCCCATAAGAATTGAAATACTGTCCTTGCCAAAATCCAGCCGGCACCCTTCACTTCTTAAAATTTTATGAAGCTATGATAAATATATATGTGAATATATATATCAAACGTGTGTTCTGCACGCTTTTTCTCATGGTTTTGCTGTGCAGTGAATAATTGCTGCATCCCCCATTCTTCTCCTCAGAAGTGCTTGCATTTTAGTGATATGAAGTAATGTATTTATTGTATCACTCCTTCTCTTTCTTTTTTGGTAGGGAGAAGGCAGAAGAGAACTTGCTAATCCGCGAGACTCAGATAAGAAATGGTAAAGAGATTTTGCGGGGTCAGGGTTGATACGATCAGCTAACATGGCTCTTAAATTATCAAAGCCCAGAGAGATGCCTTTCTCAGGAAAGGGAGAGTTTTTCTGCTGGTGGTTGGGGCCGAGTTTGGAAGGAGGGGTTGGCATTACAGGCTGCCTTGCAGCTGGGAGCCTGGGCACCTGCAGGCTTCCTATCTTATCGTGGATTAGTTTTGGATGAAGAAATGTAACGTATTGGGTTACACTAGGTCTTGGGGGCCCACCTACTCACTGAAGTTGATGGAAATGGGCTGTGAATGGCCCTTGCTCCTCCAGGGATGAGGCGAACAGAAGCCCCTGTTTGTAGCGGGCTACAGCATTTTTTCGGACTAGGAAGAGATTGGGGTCAGTGATGCCAAGACAGGGAAGGAAGAACCTTTTTGATTCTCCTCACCTCTCCTTCCCAGTGGCCGTTGGCTGGCTGAGCTTGATAAATGATGTCTTGGGGATACCCACCTAAGGGTCTACAAGGCAAGCAGAAAAAGTGAGTTGGCAACATAAAGTGAAAGTGAGTCCGAGGGGGCTGGGATTCATTTGTCATACATGCGGATCCATTGGCTTCCACATAACCCAGGGGCTCAGCCTGCCCGTGTTCCCCCACAATAAAAGGCAAGGGTGGCATTGTCTTTGCCGTGCTTCCTTCTCTTCGCCCTTTGTCTTCAGATTTCCTGGCGGCTGCTCCGGAGCTGGGCAGCAGAGCCGGGTGAGACGCTGTGGGTTTTATCAGATCATTGTCTTGCAGCAAATTGTGTCACTTCAGCTGCGAAGTAATCTTCTGGTGGCACAAAGCAGTGCCTTAGTCCTGACTGCTTTTGAAACGAGTCGCCTGTAGGCAGCTGGCAAGGGAAAGGGAAACAAGGGGGCAGGCTCTGGGGGCAGCGTGCAGGTAAGCTCCCCACTGCAGGTGGGCAGGGGACAGCTTCACATAGCCAGGGCAGCAGAAACCAGCACATGGTTGGTCCTTCACCATCGCGGTTACCAGCCCCCAGAGCGTTAACTCAAGCTGAAGCCAAGGGCGGGTGAAGCTGCACGCTAGCCTGTGACCTGGAGCTAGCACACACTTGCTCTGTCGGAGGTTTCTGACAGAGGGCAGGTGGCTGGAGGGAGGCTGCAGCTCTCAAGCCTTCCTGGGGCAACCTGATAGCTCGTGTGCCGGAGCCGCTGGCAGCTCAAATCCACAAAGGGCCCAGGGTCGGGTTCAGAGAGAAGGGGGCTCTGTTTTTTGCTTCTTTATATGTTTCATAGTTAATTTGCTTGAAAATGCGGTGAGAAGCTGCGTGACATCTGCCAGTGGGGGTGGTGACCATTTCTTTCTTTCCAGTAGCCTGCAGTTAGCTCTAGAAAAGTCTAGAGGGAGCTGAGAACCCCTCAGCCTGAAGGGGTTTGAACCAATGTCTTTCCTCTCCCCAAAAATGGGCCACAATATTTTTTGCTTAGAGAGTGTCCCGGGGCAAAAGCATGCAAGTTGCAACCCATGAGGCTTCTCTGCTCTGTGTAAACATTTGTGGAGCAGGAACCACATTCCCCCTCTCCAGGTGGGTGTTCCAGCCACCACGTGAGAGTCCTTCCTTTGCAATTAATATTCAAATGTTTCACACAAGGCGGAACAGCTCAGAGTGTCTTGGTAGTTGGGACATGCTTCAGAGCGGTGGGAGATCTGGATCGAGCAGGGATGGGATGTGAACTTTTGGAACTTCCCCCTCATCTGGCAGCCTGATGAAGCCTATCCTTCACTTCCTCTTCTGTTCTTTCAAGTGCCTGCAAACAAAATGTTTCATTTGGGGAGAATGGGAGGTTTTATTCACCGCAGCAAAGGTTTGCAGTGCTAAAAAAAAAAAAAAAAATTGGCTTATTTCAAATAACATTAATTTTCAATGTTTTTATTCTGCTGCCAGACTAAATCAGACATTTGCATTACCCTATGTCCTGCTCTGGCTGACAGCCTCCATTACAAGAAACAAATTAAACCCTTTTCTCTGGTCCGTCATAACTGGAATGGAGGCTTGCTACAGGGATGTCACACTACCCATGCGTTGCAAAGTGCCACCATTACTTCTTCACCTGTGTACTTCCTCTGTGTCTTGGCATCACTTTTGGTGTCGCTAGGAGAGGTACCAGTGCTTCTAGTGGACCAAGAGAACTTTGGGTCTATAGCAAAGAGCACGTTTCCCATAACAGTGGCCATTGGCAGTATCTTTTGCTCTTCCCAAGCCCTGAGGAGAGGAGAAGAGAAGGGATAAAGAAAAGTTGTTAGTCATAACTGCTGTAGAGATAACATCCTTTCATGTTGTTGAAGGGTCCCAAGGGCCTGGCCGTGGGACATGGTGGCTGCTGTGTCAGACGGAAGAGGAGTGGAGGCAGGTCACAGAGAGCTTCAGAGAGAGGACTTCCCTTAGAGAGCGGCAGCTCTACAAACTCTTGAGTGAAGACTTCCTGCCGGAGATCTGCAACATGATTGCACAGAAGGTGAGGAGACATGACATCCTGTTTACCTCTCTATGACCGCTTCCAAGAGCATGGACGTTTGCTGATTGAAGGAGAGCTAAATGCAAGCAGCCCTCACCCCGTCCTGCTCCCCCCACTCCAGCCTGCAAGTGTTGTGGATGCAGGGACTGTTGAGCTTGTGTATGGGGAGAAAGGCTCTCCCCCATGGAGTGGCAGGGCTAGAGTCGACACTTAAGGATCTGGTTCGTGATTGCAAGGCAGCATAGGTTGGATGGCTGAAGGGGTTACTGTCTTCAGCCATGTTCTGTGTCCCTTTTCTGCTAGCAGGGAATCTCTGTCTGCTGTTGAACTGCTGCGATTTACAGCCTAGCTTTTCTATGCAAACTGCCTGTGATTCCACTTTTACTGCTGTTTCTCAGCTGGCTCTGCTGAAGGGGCAGTGGCTGCTTTAGGTGTCCTAGCTAAATCCGCTTGAACTGGTATGTCAGAGCCCCGAACCTCCGAAGGGTATTGTCCGTCAACTGAATGTTTTCAGGTGGGACAGATTTGGAACAGGATCCTTTGGCTAGATGGCTTTGTAAAATGGGCTCTGCAGTCAGCGTGATGTTCTTGGATTGAGTTCAGTTTGCTTGTTTGCTACCCTTGTAAAGCTAATAGGGATTTCATGGTCACTTCTAGCCCCCAGAGTTTCTCCTGCCAGTATCACCGATGTGCCCTAATTTCCTCCACTCTCTTTTTCCTTCCCTCAATTCTCAACCCTGTTTCAGGAGAAGCGTCTGCAGCGGACAGAGTTTTCTCCCAGGTGGATGTCTGACCATCAGCCCATCAAACCAATCAAGCAGGAGGTGAGGGGGGGTGCGAGGGGGAGGACGACGGAGGGAGGCGAGAGCAGATGCCTCCTGGGGGAAAAAATAAACCGCAGCATCGCTATTCAGTGGGAAGGAGTCATTTGAAAGTGCTTGTGCTGAAAGAGAGATGGGTGGTAATGCCCGTCAAAGGCAGGCTGACACTCGGGGTTTCTATGGCGAGCAGGGAGGTGCTGCCCTCTGGATCGCAGAGGTAACCGGCCTCGCCACAGACTCCGGTGCAGCTGCATATGGAAATCTGCACTCAGTCTGGGGAATTCCACTTCAATGAAAGTGCTGGCACATTCGAGGCAGTTCAAAGAAAAGTTGAAGAAGGATGAGAGGGCTAGAAGAACTGGCTTACAAAGGGAAATGACAGAAATTCAGCCAAGGGGAAAACGTGAGGCTGCAAACACATGAGGGTGTAGATAGTGCGGAGGGAGAGAAGAATGACTGATGCGGTACGGAATTGAGCTAGGAGGGGGTCAGCTGGAAATGGAAGTCACAATTTAGGCTGCTTAAAGAAACGCTTATCAAACTGCAGCCTTGTCAGCTGAAACGGCTCTTTCCGTGCCTCTTCACCCTCATCTCCTCTCCACCTCATCAGTGTAACAGCGCTGCCGCTTGCGGGTCTGTGCAGTGAACCAGACCCAGGAAAATGACTGGAGTTAAATATAACCTTTTTCTTTGGTCGGGGTTATTTTTAACGTAGATCAGCTTTCCGATCCAGTTCACCACGCAGCCCCCAACAGTCACGCTGGCACAGCCAGGGGCATGGTACGGTGGAGATGGGGGGTCTTTGAACTGGCAACTGCTACCCAAAGCAATCGGTCAGGCAACACGGGATTAGCTTTGGAGGAAAAAATTGGCTTGATTCTATCAGGCCGTGGCATAATCTTTCGCTCTAGATGCAATGAAAATGTAGTTACCTGGTGTTTTGTCAAACCCTGGGAAATTAAACTGCAGGGAATATTCCACGTGAGCCAGGGTCAGGGGTTCTCGCAAAACAAAGGAGAAAGTACAGTTCCCCGCAATAAATATAATTACTTAGAACAGATAAATAAAAGGAAGGAAGAACCTCTCATCATGATGCCAAGAGGAAAATAAGACCCCAGCGATGGTCAGTTTGGGGCCAGAATTGCTCTCTGCAAAGCCCACCATGCAGGAAGCGCAGGGACACGTGTTTGTTCACAGGCAGCAGAAATCCCAGAGGAGGAGGGGAGTGGGAAACACATGGAGCCTGAATGATGCTAATCAGTACCGCAGGTGCTCCAGGTCTGCGGCGGCAGAGGGCTGTTAATTGCTGCCTGTGGGCCAGTGAAACGTTTCCAGCAAGCGGGGGCCCTCCCAGCACCCACTGCGCTGAAGCCTGGGGAGCCAGCCAGCGTGAGGGTGGCGATGCTCGTGCCGGCTCCCCAGCAGGAAGTGGCAGTCATCCCTGCTGCGGGGAAGCCATGGAAGGTGCCAGCATGTCTGATGGTTTGTTTGCTGAGCAAGGGGTGGGCAGCAGATGAGTCTGGGGAAGAAAACCTCAGCCCGGTGCAGGGGTGACCCTTTCCTCCCGGCTCCGCAAGCTGGATGCCGCTTTGGTCCGAGATATAACTGCTCCGTAGCCTCCTAATCCTGGGGGGGATTTCTCAACAGGTGGTTCAGATTAGCTCCTCATTAAAGAGCCGCCTGAGCAGCACCCTCATTAGGGCAGCGCTGCGGAAACCGGAGCAGGGAAGGTTTGGAGGGCAAGGGGCTGGGGCACCTGGGGCACCCGCACCTCCTGGCCTTCTGCCCCTGAAGCTTGATACCCACTGTCTGGAGAGCAAAGCAAAAGGCAGAATTTTGGCCCTTTTGGGGTCCCGGGGGGGGAAAGGCTGTGATGTTGTGTCCTGGAGTGCTCTCTGGCGGAGGGAAGGAGGCGGTGATGCCGCGGTCGCAGACAAGAGAGGTGGTTTTTATCCTCCAAGTGGGGAGGAAGCTGGAGAAACATCCCTTTGCCACCTCTTCGTTCAGGAAGGAAGTTTAACTTGTGTTGGGTTCTTGCTTTCATCGTTCCAATAGGCATCTGCTTCCATCACATCTAGTAGGAGTTTACTTGGTGTTGTTTGCTTATCTTTTTAACCCTGAGTTGAGCACCCTCATCCCCAATGGGCTTAAGTGGGACACCAGTCAGTAGGTCCCTCTGAAAATCTGGCTATTTCTGTGTCTGAGGTGTCTCAAAGAGCCCGTGCCAGCATTGCTGCTGCCCTGCAAGCGCTGCAGGGAGCAAGTGCAGTTGTCACAGGCATCTGCTGCAGCTCTTGGTGCTCACTACACTGCACTTGTGGTTTCTGCTTTTCCGTTTTCTTCTCTTCCTAGATCTGCTAGAATCTCCTTTGCTTCAGGTTGTCCCGTTGCTTTGTCGACGCCGAATTTGTGGCGGGTTGATGTGGAACATGCTATGGGTTTTGTGTCGCGCCATTATAGTATAGGGTGCTGAATGCACCCTGCAGGCTTGGAGAGGCCCTGGTGTGAGTGCTGTGGCTTGGGTGTTGTGTTCACATTTCCGTAGGACATGAATGGTGGAAGCTGTATGAATCCAGGGAAAGGGAAGGTCTGACCTGTGCACCAACAGTTGAAGAAATTAGTATGGCACACCAGGCTGGCTTAGACCTACTGGCTGGAGAATCTAAAAGCTGATGGTCACATCCTCAATAAAATATCTTGGTGTACCAACTTCTGGTGGCTGGTTCCTGATCACCTTTCTCTTCCTAATTGCTGCAGAACCTGCTGGTTTTTGGTTCCTATTGCAATTTAAAGATTGATCAAGAAAGTTAGAAAATTAGGGGAAAACTGGTTGATGATGATCAGGATCAGGCCTGAAAGGAAGATGTTTGCAGTGCATGAGTAGAAAATAGGATGGTAGAGTGGTTGAGAGAGGGATATGAAAAGATTCAAAAGTGGAAATGTAGAACCCGGTTCTGTAGGTTCTTGACCTCTTGTACTTGGCATAGCAGTTTCAGTCCTGGGCATCCTGGTGTTTGGGTATTGATCAGTTGGAGGAAAGGTCTGAGAGAGACAAATGGAATGATTAGGGCCCTGGAAGGATTGCTTTATGAGGAAACATTTAACCTAATTACAGAAACGTGGGAGTTTTGTGTAAGTGTCTGAGGAAGCCCATAAAGGCTGGAATGTGGCTGAAGAAGAGAATTTATCCTCACCCAGAACTGGATGGAATGAGGGCATGAGAAATTAACTTTAGACTGAATGTGAGGAGAAGCTGGCTAACCTAAAGGAGTGTGGACTCACAGAATGGTTTCCCTAGGAAGGTGGTAGAAGAGTGGAGTACTAATATTTGGCAAAGATCTGAAAAGGAAAAGAACATGGGCAGAGTTCCCTTGTGGTGAGATCATGCTGTGGGGTTTGCCGAAAAAGGATCAGGACAGAGTAAGTGTTTTTGCTGTCCAGTCTGTCCCTAGATGCAGGTTATGGTCCTAAAGTCATCAGGAGTACCATTACCCTGTCTTGGACACTTCTCTGTGGCTGTTGGTGGTTGAAGTGTAATTCTCTTAATATATTGTTGCTGCTGGAGACAGGGAGATAATACACGATGCTCATCCACAGAGAGCTGCACGGGGAGATTGTAGGGCAGTGCTGTGTAGGGGAAGGGGAGGCAGAAGGGGAACGAATGTACAGTGAAACCAGACAACATTTCTAGGCATTTATCAAAACACCCCGAGGTTCCACTTCTAGGCAATGAAACAAGGACAAAATAGTTATTATGGTGCCAGATTTTTTTCTGGGGACTAATAACGGGTCTGGAAAAGTTGATGGTCTGAGCAGCAGCCAAGGGACCCCAGCTGATTGCTAATCCTCAGGAAATGCCTTCTGCCTAAGTGGTGGTTGCTGGCTGTTCCCTGAAAATGAAGGTGGAGAAAACCGTATGCATATTGTTCTTTTCTGGTTGATACTCCCTGCTGCTAAGGCACACATATCTTGGTCTTGCAGAATTCAAAGAGGTGGGAGTGGCTGATGACCGATTCATTTGTCTTATAATTCAATTAAGCTAATAAAGGTAATTCCATACTGCCATATACGTACCTTACACTTTATTGGAGAAATAGGAGCAGGCGATCCCTGGTCTGGGAAGCCTGCAGTCTAAGTGGGATCAAACACAGCCTTGCAGCCTGCTGGCAGTGGGGAGGTGAGGAAGTGGGGCAATAAAGAGCCAGGCGTCCTTGAATGAGAAAACTGGTTGGGGGACCCAGCAGGAAAACTGTCCAAACAAACAAACAAGAGCTAGTTCAGGGGAGATTAGCACACAGAAATATGGTGGGCCTTATTTTGAACAGGAAAGGAAAACACTCAAAACGATACCTTGATGCAAGGCTGTACCAGTCTCTTTTCCTATCCTAAGTATTCTGTGTTTTATAGCAGAGCCGGGTTAGGCAGAGTAGTCTTTTCTGCTCACGCTTGCAACTCAGGGCTCTGCTAGCTGGAAGGGGTAGAGGTGTTGTGTGGGGGTGTCGACAGCCTGAATCCTTTGCCCGGAAGGGAAATACATGCGGTGCATCCCTGGCAGACTGGCAGCTTGTCTAACCCATTGCTTTTCCTTCCTTTGTCCTTGTATCAGTAGGATTTCATTGCTTGACAAATAACTTTACATGTTGCTTTTCATCCAAGAATTCATATGTATAAATCCTTTTTTTTCCTTTTTGGTTTTTTTTTCCCCCCAGCCATTCATTGTAGGTATGCTTTAATACTTGCTCAAAGTAAACCTGCCTCTGCCCAGACTTCAGTAAGCCAATGTGTTACAGTTTTTGGTGCATTGTTTTGTCACAGGTAAACCCGAATGTGCTGAGTTCGATGGAGAAGCAGAGGCGCAGAGAGGAAGAGGAAGAGCGCCAAATCCTTATAGCAGTGCAGAAGAGGGAGCAGGAACAGCTGCTGAAAGAGGAGAGGAAGAGAGAGATGGAGGAGAAGGTCAAAGCAGTGGAAGGTACGTGCGGCCAATCTGAAGCAGGGGTGGAAGCTTTCAAAGCCAAGATTGAGATCTTGAATTAAGATCTGCCGTTTGCATTCCTTTGTCTATCTCCCTCAGTGTTGGTGGCTGTTCTCTAGTGCAACCTTCAACTGTGTCGTCTTCCTCAAATCATGCTTATTTTCCCCCTTGTCCCAGCTGTACTTTTTTTCCTGCTATTCATATTGTTCCTCAGTTCTCTTCTGTCTCCTCACTTGCCTCCTCATGGATTTTCTTGTGTGCAGGCTTTGCTCTTGCTGAACAGCATTTGGTCCTTTTGGCCCAATGCATGATGAAAGAAGGATTCCCTTTGAGGAGAAAGGGAAGGGGACAACATGGAAGTAGCAGGAGTAGTATTTTTATATTGTTACTGGCCTTATCAATTGGAGGACTAAAGATGAGGGGACTGGGCTAAACAGAGCACCAGAGGTGGCAACTTAAGGTGTTGGTCTTGTTTTTTCATGGTTTTGAATTAAATGCTGATTTAAGCTGTTCTGCAAGAAACAGTTGTGTTATGTTTAATACATCAGATTGAGGCATAGACAGCAGGCATTCAGACACTACACGTAGGCACTGGTGTCTAAGAGCAAGCTCCTTTCTGACCACCTTCTCTCTGTCAGCCTCCCTTACTGGGATTCCTTTATGTGCTGCTTTTGCTGCAGTGGCTGGCTGGGCTGTTGCAGTTCCAGGGAAAGGCTGAACATCTTCAGAAAACTGTGGTGGTAATGTGTGGTGGTATCACTATTGTGAATCCGTAAGTGGATAAAGAATCAGAAAAGGAAAAAAGATTAAGTTCATGCAAACCTTGTAAACTTTCTAAGATGAAACAGTCTGCTACCAGATGTTTGGTAGCAGACCAGATGTTATCTAAGAATAGTTTCTTTTACCTGCTTACATTTCTAACCTTTAGAAAATCCAATTACTTGCTTGGCCTTCATATATTCCTGGTTGCCAGTCCTCGCTAATCTGGTGCTTTAAACTGAGAATCATCCAGCTTCCATATCTGCCACAGATATCTGTTTCACCTTGGCAAATTGCATATTCTCTTTCTGTGCTTTAATTCTCCATCTGTGTAGACAAAATTAATCTTGAAGTTCCAGAAGAGCTGCAAAGATAAATGTACCTGTAAAAAGGTCTTGTTTTGGTATAAGCCATGTTCTTTACAGGGTCAATGCAATCACTACATCATCTGATGCAAAGGCACTAGAGCCACTCAAAGAAACTGGCATGGGACTGGGCGGTAAACTGTTTTAAGCCAATTTAGCATACATTCATGCTTTTCTTGGCAGAGATTCTTTTATTTTGGTTTGTGCAGTTTCTTTCAATTTAGTTTAAACTTGTCCCTAGTCAGTTTAGGCTAAGTCAGGAGAAGTCTCCTTTTAAGCTGGTGCAAAAGCTGTTTGGAAAGGTTATTTGAATGGCTGGCTTGTTCAGTTAAATCACTGCAGTATTTTTCACCCCTAGAAACGGCAGCTATCCAGGTAAAAGTTTGGCTTCTTAACCATCTTTCCTTATTGTCAAGCACACCCTCCGTTAGCATTTACTTTCATGACAGTTCTTATGATGGACAGAAAGTTATTTAAAAATTAAGTCATTTGTTTTGCTTAGTTCAGACTTGTTAAAACTGGACATCTGTTGACAGAGATTTTAGGGTAACAAAGATTTTCTTGTATTTTGCAGTCTGTTTGGGATTTAACATTAATTTTGTAAGGTCTTCTGTAGAGGGGTGATATGAAACACAGGGTGAAATATCTGCTCTCTGATGAACTTCATCAGCACTTCACCTGCTTCTCGGTTTTGGACTGTATGCCTGTTTTTAGATCATGTTCCTGTTTCCAGTCTGGGATTTCACTTCCCCTCACTCCAACGCACGCCCCAGGTAGTGAGCCTCCTGCTGGGCCCATCTGTACTTTCCTGAATTTATGAGTTAAAGCAGCTTTCTAGATTTCTACTACAACAGCAGGTTAGAGTTTCCCAGTTCTCTTCCCAGATGCTGCTCCAACATTATTTCTCACACATATGACACTGTAGCTGTTTGAGGTACTTTTTAGGGCGTTGGTTAGATTTTGAAAGCTGCTGGGTAGGACTCAACCCAGGCCAACAGCATGACAATGAGCTCTGCCAGTGATCTTTAACATGCTATATTAATCATTTGCTGTGGTAGAAGGACCTGCCATTAATCCTGACTGAGCTCTAGTCTGGTACCAGGGTAGCGCTCCCTGATTCCTGTCAGTTTACCAGGTCAGATCCTTGGCAGGCCTTGATGGATTTCTAAAATCGACATCATCTTACCTCTTGGCTGCTGTTGCCATGAGATTTTCCTTTTACTGCTCAAATCATCACCTCGTGTTTTTCTCAGCTTTCTCACTTAGGCATCCATTACAAAGTCATCTAAGTGATGCTAATTTAATGAAAGAAGCATGAAGTACTGAAACGTGCTTGGATAGACTCAGATAATCTCTGTTAACTACAATTTGATGTTGGATTTCTCATTATTAAATGTTATAATAGATGCTGTTAGATTCTGTAGGACATCTTAGATGCAAGTCCTGTCCTCCCAACTTCAGTGCTACCCAGAGTCTTCTAACACAAAATTTGGACTTTCTTTTACCGGTCTTTGACATATCTGGCCATGGACATCCCTGGAAATATCCACCTTGTAGCTATTCCTAGTTTTCTTGTGCCCTCAACCCCCATCCCAACTTTGGTTTTGACTGACAAAGTAAGACGGTAAATTAATACTCTTCCACCAGAGTTGGTGCTTCTTGAGTCTTTGGCATTTTCCAAAGATGGAGTCTCTGCTAGAGGGTACTAGCCAAGTCTCCCCCATCTTTCTTTCACTCTGGGTGTTCCCCAATGTGGCCTGTTTTCTGGGGCCTTACTCATATGACATCTCTCCTTGAACATTACTTTCACAGAATTCTGCTCCTACAGAAAGTCGGTACAACCGCAGGTGTTTAGCAAGTCAAATGAATTCAGATTTCCTATAAGAAAAAGGAAATGAGGTTCATAAGAGCCCATAAATTTTCTATTATGAAGCAATCTGTTAGCCAGCTGTCTGGTTGCAAACCACAGGTTATATTACCAGCGTTGCTTCTTCCTGTCTCTCACCTCTTAAACCAAAGCTGTCCCAGTGGCCCTCCTGTGTGGCAGCTTGCTCGCTCTGGCTGCTGGCCTCGGAAGCCTACCTGAGCACGTCTTCCCAAAGCTAGCCATGGTGGTGGAGGATATTAATGACCCCAGTTACTCAATGCCAGCCAGCTGGTAGAACTTCACCCTTTCCTCAGCACTGCTCTTCATCCACTTCAGTGCAAAACCAGCTGCCTTGAGTTCACCTGGCTGAGGTGAAGCATCTGAAGGATGGTAACTTAACAAACCAGCTCTTTCCATAGTGCTGATCTATGCCTAGGTCTGTGCGCTGAAATTTTCTATTCGTACTACAGCATGGTCAGGAATTTGTCTGGAAGCTGCCTAGGGGAGCATCTGTATCACAGTAATGCTTCAAAATCAGTGATTGTAAAGTCAAGGGAAAATGAAGAGGCGTGTTGATGGTGCGCTGTATTCTCACCTCCTTTGCTCCTGTGCTGTTGCTGCTTTTGCTGAAAGAACAAGAACATGTCACTGGAGTTCTTGAGAGCTGCAGGAGCTGCCTTTGTTTTCCCTGCAAGATGATGTTGACAATGAGTGCTGAATGGTTTTTCACCTCTCTCCCCTCCCCACTGCAGAACGGGCCAGGAGGAGGAAGCTTCGCGAAGAGAGGGCCTGGCTGCTGGCGCAGGGGAAGGAGCTCCCTCCTGAGCTTTCCCACTTGGATCCTAGTTCCCCTACCAGGGAAGAGCGAAGGACCAAGGATCTGTGAGTACGCAGCTGGGCATGCAGCACGCGAGCACATTGAAGTAGTGAGTACAGGAAAGAGAGGAGTGTGATCATTCACAGGAATGAGGAGGGAGAAGTGAGGCTGGAGAACAGCGAGGAGTAAGCTGAGAAACAGCTGGATTTGGTCCATGCTAGAGGAGTGTTCATGATAAGGCCTGTTTGTCAGCATTATGGCACTGTGCGTGGGGTGGAAGGGAAGATGAAGTACGAGAGCATGCCTTATATGTCCTCAGTCTGCGTATTCACTGTTACACTTCCCATTGCAGCTTTGAACTGGACGATGAGTTCACAGCCATGTACAAAGGTTAGTCCTACCCCGGCTTTCCCCTTTGCTCAAAGTGAAATACTCCCCTGGGCATATGTGTGTAACCATTCACCTTTCTTTTGCTACTGCCAGTTCTAGATGTGGTGAAGGCTCACAAGGACTCTTGGCCCTTCTTGGAGCCCGTTGATGAATCGTATGCTCCCAACTACTACCAGATCATTAAGGTATGGAAAGTGGTCCAGCCATCTTGACTGATGCACTTTGTTGACCAGGATGCAGTTTTTTGGAAGTGTTTTGAAGTTTTGTGGGCTGTGTTACCCTCGCAGTCAAACTGCATGACTCCAGTAGTCCCTTCTAGCCTTACAAGTCAAGGAAACCAAAGATGAGAGGCTGTCTCTCAGGAGAGCAGCCTCCGCTCCCCATCCCCTCTCTGTGAGGAAGCTAGCTATGCAACTTTGTAAGCCCCACTATGCTTGCTGTAACTGAAGGGAGGTTTTGCTGTGTTTCAGGCCCCCATGGACATCTCTAGCATGGAGAAGAAGTTGAATGGAGGTCAGTACTGCACCAAGGAAGAATTTGTGGGCGATATGAAGACCATGTTCAGGAACTGTCTTAAGTACAATGGTGAAGGCAGTGGTAAGAGCAGTAAGATGCTAAGTTCATCTATTTGCAGTGCTCAGTCAAAGCAAGCAGTGATCTCTTCCTACTCACCAGTACTTGATTTGTGCTTATTCTCTTTCAGGGTATTTTTGGGAGGCTGGACGAATGAGTAGGAGCTCCTGAGTAATAAGACCTGGGGTTTTAGCAAGGTTTTTAGCACAGTTTGGTCATGCCGAATTGGAGCATGGCATACTAAGGGACTCCCATATTGGTAGATGGTGAAGGCAAGAACATACAAAGAGAAGAAAGTCTCTTTCTGAGCTCATTCCTTCATGTGTTTGTGTGTGTCTGTGTGCCCCTTTTTCTCATAATGTCTAACACAGACTTTGAAAAGCATTGGAGTCTGGTTAGCTCCCAGTGTTTGTTAAGTACCACAGAAAAGTGACGAATGAACCAGGCTTGTAGTCCTTTGGATGGAAAACGTAGTTTTTAGGTTCCTTGGCTATTGAATGAACAACATGAGTCTGCAACTAGGAAACCCTGGGTTTAATTGCCATGCCAATTAAAATTCTACATGTTGCTTACAAAAGAAATCAGTTCCCATATGGTGGGTCATCACTGCAGACTGTGTCTCACCAGCACTGCCTTGAAAGGGAAGATAGTTAGAGCTACCCGGCTTGTCGCTGTGGGCCCCAACTAAAAGTGTTCCTGCACTGCCCCTGGGAGAGCTCCATTTCTCGATGAACTTCAGGGTTAGTTTAGTGGAAACAACTGGAAAGTCATATGCTTCAAGCCCTTGTCATTAACACCTCTCACATGTCTTTTCCTTCCTACCCACTCCAATGAAAAGTAGGAGACCCTCTGAGCAGAACTGTCCTGTGGAAATGACACAATGGGGACACTGGTGTTGGCAATAGCTTTCGTGTCAGGGTCAGCAAGTGCTTTAGAAACTGCACATGGATAAATACGTTTGCTGATTTTCCTCTGTCTTGTAACATACAGCAGAGATTTGAACGAGTCCAAGAAAAACCTCTGAATGTAATCAAATAGCATTGCTGGAAGTTCACATTTCTTCTCTCAACACTGCTGCCTAACTGTGCAGGTCCCGCATCTCTGCCAGCAGAGGTGGTGCTTCTCGTAATGTAATTCTTGGCGCTATGCTGGAACACTGAGTTAATGCTGACTCTGCAGGCCGTGCCGCTAATGGTACTTTGTCATGCCTATGTGCCTGTCCTCTGGTGGGATTACTGAACAAATCTGATGCTGCGTTGCTTATTGAGTTTAAGAACGTAGACCAAAGTCAACTAGTTAGAAACAAAAGTCTTCCTCAAAGAAACTTTGGCGGGGGGAGATGATTTATCTGATGGGTAAGTCTGATGTTGCTTAATTGTTTCTCTCTATAAGGCTCTGTCCCTGATGTTGTTGGGTTTTTTTGACTGCAGAATATACCAAGATGGCTTACAACTTAGAGAGGTGTTTCCACCGAGCAATGATGAAACACTTCCCTGGGGAAGATGGAGACACAGATGAGGAGTTTTGGATCAGAGAAGATGGGAGACGAGAGAAGAGGAGCCGGCGGACTGGCCGCTCCAGCACAGGCAGTGTTTGGACTCGGTCACGAGACCCAGATGGACCAGGCAAGAGGCAGCAACGCCTGGAAAATGGAGGAAAACCTCCACCATATCGAGCTACTTCCAGGGCTCCTGCTTCTTCATCCTCTTCCTCTTCCTCCTCCTTCTCCTCGTCCTCTGCAGAGGATCCAAGTGGCAACCCAATGCAGCCTCCTCGAGAAGTGGGCCCTTCCAATGGGCGAGGTTTCTCTCGCTCTCTGCAGTATGGCGGCATGCCCAGCCCTGTGCCACATCCCGGCCAGATGGTAAGGAGCAGTTTCTGCTGTTCTTCACCCATCAGGCCTGCGGAAGGAGGGAGGGAGGGAGGTAAAGGGGAATGAAGCTCTACTGTGAAATCCCTACTGCATGGCAAGAACCTTTTCCCAGAGATTAAGGGTCAGGGCTATGGTTTCCACAACTGAAACTTTTCAGCCCTTAGAGTTAAACTGGTACAGTTTCAGTCTTTGCCACGCTAGCTCCTGTTAGGAGACTGTTAGGAACATTCTCCTAACGTTTCCCATGGCCAGCATGTCCCCGTGTGGGCTTGTGCTAGCCCTGGCTCCCCCAGTTCTCCCTCTCCTTGCAGAGTTACCCCGTTGTGCATGGAAAGCAGTCACATTTCCTCTCTTAACCTCCAGTTTACGATGCTGAACAAGCTGGTCTTCTTTTGTCTCAATTGTTTACAGATGCCTGGTAACTTCGTGCCATCTGTGTACTACTGCATTTCATGCCTTGAGTATTTATAAAAGCAGTAAATGAAATAAAACACAAGGCCACCCTGGACTGCAGCAGTGACCTCCCTTTAGCCCAACATTTCTTCTCTGAATGCCACCTGTTCTGCCTCCCCTCTGGGCTGTTCCTCACCCATCCTTCACTGCCTTTTCCATTTTAACCAGTGATGTCTTGTGGTGTGGTGTGTCAGCTGCTCTTCTGAGATCCAGGCTACCCATCGCCCTTTTAGCTAGATCAAACAAAATTTTTAGAGTGATTCTTGTGATGCAGATAGTGGGAAGCAGTAGGAGAGCTGGAGGCAATGAGTATTTTGAAGGAAATCCGGCACATTCCCCCGTCGTCCTGCTTGCATACTCTTGTGGTCCGCTCCTCTCCTTGGAGTGAACCACTGCCCCTTCCAGTCTTCTTGCTTGCTCCCAAGTAGTTGGGTGGCAAGTGAGTGTATTGCAACCTTGAGTGTAGGGACACATGGCTGGGGTGTGAGAGCGCGGCTTTGGCAGGGGAGCTGTGTCACCTCATTGGAAAGAGACTACAGGTTTTTCATGGTATCTCCAAAAAGCCCGTCTGCTCATCTGTGTGGTTCCTCCAGCTTTGGCTTCCCCTCACCTGCAGCAGCTCTGCTGCTTTTCTGCGCTTCACAAATGGTTTTATTTCTCCCTCCCACACCCCTCCTTGTCCCCCAGAGACCAGCCATGCCAGGAACATTTGGTCCCCTGCGTGGATCAGATCCCACAAAACTGTACAGCTCGCCGCGAGTGCCTGAGCCCCATCCCGGAGACCCGGTCCAGCAGCACCAGCACTTTGCCATGCAGGTAAGAAAAGCAGCAGCCAAGGGATCCAGCACCCCGGGACGCGCAGGTCTCCTCCGCTCCTCAGTGTGACGGTTCTCACCGAAATCCACCCCATCTCTCTCTCTCTCTCCTCCCCAGCCGGCCGTGGGACTGAGCGAGCACCGTGGGCACAGGCTGGCTGCCCCGGAGAAGCAGGCATGCGCAGGACCAACCCATGTTGCTGGCCTCGGCCCCCGGACGGGTGCCCTGCAGCTGGGGCGTGTGAGCGGCCCCCCGCCTGACGCCGTCTACCCACCAGCCCAGTTCCAGCAGGGCTTCCTCCCCCCGAGGCACAATGGGCCCCCCGTGAGGCCACCGGAGGGCTCGGAGGTCCCGCCGGGGCACATGTACCGGCCCTACAAGTACCTGAACCGTGCACACCCGGCCCTGTGGAATGGCAGCCATGGCCCCGCCAGCCAGGGTGCCATGGGGCCGGAGGAGAAGGCGCCCATGGGGCCGGGGCCCTCGCTCCAGCCCCGTGCCCTGGGTCACATGATGGACCCCCGGGCCATGAGGCCGCCGCTGCCTCCCAGCCAGTGGACCGAGCAATCAAATTTCCTACCTCACGGGGTGCCTCCCTCAGGGTATATCAGACCGCCCGGGAAAGCCACCAGCCAGAGGATGCCACAGCCGCCGGCCGCTCTGTTTGGGGGACCACCTCAGGTTCAAAGAGGGTGCCAGGGCGGGGACTCCATGATGGACAGCCCAGAGATGATCGCCATGCAGCAGCTATCCTCCCGCGTGTGCCCGCCGGGTGTGCCTTACCACCCTCGCCAGCCACCTCCGCCGCACCTCCCCGGACCCTTTCCCCAGCTGGCTCACGCTGCCTCCGCCACCGGCGTGCAGCCTCCGAAACCTGTCGTGGGGAACGGGAGCTCGCAGGATCCCACCGGTCAGACCATGGAGCCAGAGAGCAACCAAGGTAACCCCTCAAGTGCCCGCCTGCCAACGTGGCACCCCTGCCCGTAGCGTTTGACCTTCCCTGCCTGGCCCTTTGCTTGCAGCCAGGCATCCCTCCTACCTGCTGCACAGCATCACCCTTTCCCGTGCTGGGGCAGCCCCTCTGCCCACCGGTGTGCTTCTGAGGAGGGCAGGGAACACCCCCAGGCCAGCTTTGTTGCTCTTGGGCTCCAACGTCTTAGGGTCCCAAACTTAACTATGTTGCAGGTGCACAAAACCTGTGTCAGCAAATGTGGTTTTATTTGGATTTGAGCCACTAGAGAAGAGAAAAATATGCCCTGACTTTCAGGCTTACCGGAGTCAATTTTAAACAGTGGCTGAGGCTCAGCAACAAAAGCAGGGCTTTTTCTAGAAAAGAATTAAATTCTTGATTAAATAGTTGCAGGACACACATTTTTTACGCATGTCTTTTGTAGTCTAAATTGGAATATATTTTCTGCTTCAGCCATCGCTTAGATTTTTCTAAGATTGTTTTGTTTCACTGTAGCCTGCCAGAGGTCCCCCTGTCCCAGCTATACCTGCAAGCTCTCAGCTTGCCATGGGGTGCAAATGCAAAGCATAGGCTGCGATGCTTCTAGAGCTCACTTGGAGTTAATATAAAAATTGGATCTGCAGAGAGTTAGGTAAGGAAAGAAGACGTTCTGTGAATAAATGGTTTAAATACACTCCTTTGAGTATATGTCAGTACAGCTTCTCCTCTGAAATGCACATGTGCCTTGTGAGTTTAATATCTCAAAGTCTTCACACAAAAGGACTGCCTGAAAGCCCCTGAGCAGCTGTGTCAGTTCAGGTGGGATGGCAGCGTGTCGTGTGTGCCATCGCAAGTTTCTTTCTAGTTAAATTTCATTCAGTCTAGCTGGTAAACTAGAGATCAAAAAAGCCCCTTAAAAATAAAACAAACCTAAAGTAGAGATCAAAAACCCCAGAGATCAAAAAAAATTTTTTTTTTATTAATTCTAGCTGGTAAACTAGAGATCAAAACCCTTGCATCTTTTATCGATCCCTTGTGTGCTTTGCACTAAGAGGAAACTCTTTCCTTGTGTGGCATTGCTTAAAAGTCATCATCACTTAACTGTGCTGGATATAGAACAGAGATCGGGGGAGGACGTTGAGTGATTGCAGGACAGAGTAGCCACATCTCCAAATCACAGTTGGTTAAAATATGGCTGCGATCAGCTCCGCAGGATCTCCGTGTGTGGTAGCGCTTCTGCCCAAGCTGTGGGCAAGTGGGGTTTGTGGACCAGAAGGGGCAACACAGCAGGAAATCAAGCTGCCATTACCCTGGCTTCTTAGCTTGCTCTTGTGTGGATCCTGCTGTATTTCTCAACTCTGCCTCTCCATTAGGCAGCCCCTGCACACCCATGTGTCAGACCAAGCCCACGTGTGCAATGTTACTCCGGTGGAGGTGCAACTTATTGGTGGCTTGCAAACTATAGCGGGCCTGTATCTTAAGGGTTCAGTCCATGTGTGCCATCTTTCCAAGAGAGGTGCAACCTCATGAGGAATTTTTAAAAGAAGGAGCTACTAAAGATCGCCTAACTTTGCAAAAATACACTTCAGAAATGCTAGAGGTCTCTGAATGAAAGACAGCGTGCTGGGTTTGGGAAGGAGGCTGCAGCCCCACAGAAGAGCAGTTGTCCTGGTGCCATGTTCCAACAGTCCTGTGGAGAAGTTTGAGTAGAGGACGGGACATTGTAGGCTTTGGAGTACTTATGATGGAAGGACCTTCATGGCTTTAGAAAGTCACTCCTTTTTCTCTTCCATTTGCACAGAAGTGGGATGCTTTCTCCATCCAAATGTTAGGGACTTGTCAGGCAGAGCTGCCCAGCAACTTTGGGTCAGCAGCAAAACAGGATGCTGAGAGGCTACTTTGGTAAACCTGGTTAAGCTGGCAGGAATTACTCTTTGAGACATGTGCTTTGGGTGAGCATGTGTGCGCGTGTCGGGCAGGGAGGGCTGATTTCCGAAATTAGACCTACGCGTGACTTTTTTCCCCCCTCTCTTTCCAGTGGAGACACCAGCAGGCATGGACGAGAAGGCTCAATGCATCGGCATTCCTGACGGGGCCTACGCCAAACTCCTACCTCATCCCAAGCCCCCACTGCCCATGGAGTGCACCAGGCGTGCCTTGCCCCCGGACGGGGAGGGGGACGGCTCCGGCGTGAAGGGCGACCTGAAGGCAGGGCAGGGCAAGGGCACGTGGCCGGCAGAAAGCAGCTATGCCGGGGGCCCGGGCTGCGTGAGGGACCTGGTGCCCACCTCCGAGAGAGGGGGTCCCCTGCCTGAGAACGGTGCAGCAGGTGAGGGGCCGGTGGCCAGTGCTGAGGGGAAGGGGCTAGCGGCCAACCTGCTGGAGAAGCCCCTCTGCGGCGGCGGGAAAGCTCTACCTGAAGCAGCCGTGCCTTGCATGGGGCAGGGCACCGGCCTCCCTGGCATGGACGCTGGCTCCATGGGGGCCACCCCCAACCAGTTCCACCCTCTCTACATGCCCGGTCTGGAATACCCAAATTCAGCCGGGCGATACCACATCAACCCGGGCCTGCAGGGGTTTGGCCCCGTGATGGGAGGGAAGCCGCCTCCTCCCGCCTCTCACCCCCAGCATTTTCCCCCACGGGGCTTCCAGCCGAGCAGCGCCCACCCCGGCGTCTTCCCCCGGTATCGGCCCCCCCAGGGCATGCCCTACCCCTACCAGCCGCAGCCTCAACCTTCCTACCACCACTATCAGCGACCGCCCTACTACGCCTGTCCGCAGGGCTACTCGGACTGGCAGAGGCCTCTCCACTCCCAGGCCAGCCCCAGCGGGCACCCCACTGCCCACCCACCCCTGGCCAGACCCCCTTTCCCAGACCGGGGGTCCGCCAGTGGTTTGCAGGGCTGTGAGGCACTGAGCGCCACCCTGGCCTCTCCCAACCGCATGGACGTAGCGAGTGCCAAAGAGGTTTCTCCGAGCGATGGGCAGGATCTGGGGCCTGAAGACGAGAAGTCTGAGGAGTCCCAGGAAAGACCGGAGAGTCCCAAAGAGTTTCTTGATTTGGACAACCACAACGCGGCCACGAGGAGGCAAAGCTCAGTGGCAGCGGGGGAGTTCCTCTACGGAGCCCCCCCACCGCACCTGGGTTCAGGGATGGGATTTGGCCCATCGGCTTTCCCTCCCCACGGGGTGATGCTACAGACTGGCTCTCCTTATGCACCCCGGCATCCTGCCAGTCATTTCCAGCCCAGGACGTATGGATCACCCATGAATGCTCACCTGTCTCATCATCCGGCCTCCGGCCAGGCCAACGGCCTCTCTCAGGAGGGACCCCTGTACCGCTGCCGGGAGGAGAACGTAGGTCACTTTCAGGCCTTGCTGATGGAGCAGAGAGGCAGTGGAGGTGGCATGGGGGGGCCACCCCAGGACTTGTATAGACCCTCGGGGTAAGATCGTGTTTTCTGCGAGAAGGCAAGGTGGGAGGGGGGGTGATGCCTGGGTGACAGTAAGTGTTGGATATCCTTGAAAGGACATGGGTTGAAGTCAGAGGAGATGGCAAGTTGCTGTTGAGAGGCTAACAGATGACTCTCAGACCCTTAGAGTAAAAGGTCTCTTAGACCTTTCTGTAAGCTGGAGAGAGTCTTGTTGCAGCTCCTTAAAAACAAGTAGCAGTAGCCATCGTGGAGACCTGTTAGCCTGTCCCATCCATCTCATCCCCACACCAGTACTTTGTTTTATCTGACAGTGATTTGTTAATGTGTCATCCAGGGTTGTGCATCTCTTAATCAAATGAGCTTTTACCATTTTCTTTGCAAGAATTTTATTGCATCTTTCTCATAGCAGGGCAGAATAGTTCACTAAAGTTATGAACTTGTTATGAACTCCTTTACTTTAATGTTTCCCCATTTTTCCCCTCCTTTTTCTTTGCCCTTCCTCTCTGTCTCAAATTTCCCTCACAGAAAATTACTTCTCACTGAGATTGTGTGTATCACACTTTATTCCCGAGTGGAAAATTCTGCTACTTCAAAAATTCCCTGTTCAGATTTTATAAATGTGCTTCCACTGCTACTGTTTTGTCATAGTCCCAGCATGACAGTCCTTCTTCAAGTATTCAGGGGGCTTGGCTTACAACTAAGCCATTGGGGGGGTGGAATGGATTAAAGGTTGTGTTTTCGAGGGAAGCCAGAAAGACAAATACACGAGATGCATGCTTGTATGCGAATGTTGTATGTATGCATTCAACCAAGTAGATGGGATTTGCTCTTGATGTTCATGTGCTAAAACTCTCTCCATTCAACCTGGCTCCAGAATGCAAATGCATCAGGCTCAAGTTCCCTTCCCGAAGATGCCTACAGCAACCATGTCCCGGGAAGATTTGACGCCACAAAAACCATCAGTGTTGCCTCTGGATCAAGTAAGGGCTGCTAGAGAGAGCAGAGTTGAAATGCGAGTCTTTCTCTTCCCACCAGTTAAAGGAGTGAAATGTTGGATGAGAGTGGGAAGCGCTGGAGGAAGCTGGGAAGTGAACTTCTGCTCTGCAGAGGAGTTGGGGATGTCTCTGTAGTCTTAGCTGACTGTAAAACGTAACCTGGGTGGACAGATAGTGCTAGCTTTGAACTGGTGGCATGCAATCGTGAAGTTGTTCCTTTCTAAAGCTGCCAGTTAAAGCCTCTAACTCTTGTTCTTCCTCTTCCAGAGCTAGTCCAAGGAAGGAAGGACCTCACGAAGACGAAAGCCACACGTGTTTTGGACAAGGGGGAGGAGGGGCAGGCCTTCCTCCCACCCTCCCCTCGCCCGAGCAGCATGTAGCTTCCTGGGTCCGTGGAACATGGTGCCGCGACGGCTTTTGTGTTGGAAACCTGGAGCGGTGCTGGGCCCCAGCCAGCCGAGCAGCTGGCTCGCCACCGCAGGGCAAGCAAAGCATCGCAAACTAGTGGCTTTCCGTGACCGGAGACTGCGTCTCGTTCAGGGTTTGAGGGATTTTTTGGGTGGGGAGGGCGGGGGTGGGGGCGGAAACTTTCATTGACTGCTAAACTCAGGTATATTTTTCAGGGTGGAAGAGGATGATGATGGAATTTTACTTGTAGTATTAATGTGTGTGTTTTGGAGCTGGATCCAGTTTACAGAATTTAACCTGTTGCCTTTTTAAATAAATTTCTGTTGTTGGTGAATGTATTGTACATAATGGGGGAGGGGGTGGGCCCAGCTTGTAGTGGGCTTAGCACTGGAGGAATCCTTAACTGTTTACAATCATATCACACTGAAATCTTTCAGGATAGCGTGGGGGTTTGGGGGGAGTGGGGAGAGGTGAGGGAACGTGTGATAGATGACGTGCTGTCCTCCTTCCTGTCCTCTGCAACCGAGACACGACCTGACGGTTGGTTGACATAATAGCAGGAATTGCTCAGGAGCATAATGTGTCCTCCTCTTTCTCTTGTCTTCTTCCTCCTTCCCCCCTCACGCCCACCTCCACCCCTCTGGATCCAGGGCCTGAGTGCACTTCCAGCTCCTGTCATCATGGGGGAACAAGGAAACCAGGACCAGGAATTGAAACCAGGACAGGACACTCATGGCATTGTCCCTTCTGCTAGTATAGTACCCTTCTCCCTGCCTTTCTGATAGGAGAAATGTATGCTCTAGAAAACAGAAAATGGCATAACTGGTCGTCTTAGACTTCTTTCAGTGAAACCAGTGCAGCTGGGGGTGGAGCCTACCTATCCAGTAGAACAAATTTTCTGCAAATCTGTACTGCCCTGCTGTCCAAGGAGAGGAGCCAAGTCCCCACCTTTCTTTCTCTGATCCTTGGCTATATTCACTTCTTAGCAGCAGTGAAGCAGAAAGTACCCCAGGGTTCCTGACTGCTCACAGTTGCCTGTGCAGGAGGAGCATGAGGCTGCTTTGGGGGAATGGTTGGTTTACTGCAGTGTGAACCATTTGTTGGCCTATGGAGTTGAATTCGGGGTTTGCAAGTTGCAGGTGAATCAGAAAGCACTGATTCAAAATCAGATGTTGAGGTGGCATGGCTCAGGGGTTGAGGGATGAGAGGGCTGTGTGCTCGAGTTGAGTTGGCTTAACTTGTCATCATTGATGACGTAGCAGCAGGTCCTATGGGGCTAGCGGCGGCTTCCCTCAGAGGCTTGTGTGCAGTCTGCAGGGGCTTTCCTCACCAGTTGCAGTACTGCACTGGGAAACCCCGCACGCCAGCACTTCATCACCCACTGGCGTTCAAATGTAGGTTTGGCAAATGAGTTTGGTAGGAATCTCATCTGCCTTTATTCACATCTTAAAGCTAACACACAAACACAGTTGATTATTCTTGGGGAGCTGGGGTAAAACAAGCGAGTTGCTACACTACAAGACTGGGCAGCAAGATCTGCTGGGACCACAGCCCTAGTGGGCAGGCTGCTGTTGCACTGGGGGGACAGCAGTATGGTTAAAAGGAGGATGTGCCAATGTGTTGGACAAATTGTGCTAGCAAAAGCACAAGTGGCAGCAGAAGTGAGGAAAGAGCAGCATGCCCTTTAGTCTGTGGTACCAGCTAGGGGAAGGTCTTTGTCTCCAGGTTTCTGGGGAATTTTTCTGGGTGTTTTGTTGTCTTGGATGGTGCCATCACCTGTATCTTTAGCTGGATTGCACTAGTATGCACGACTGCACCACGTTTGTCCTGCTGTGTAGATCTACCATGTGCTGGCAAAGCTGTTTGAGGAAATGGCAAGTAGCATCTGACAGAGCCATTACTCTTTCTGTCCTAAGCTTTTAGAAGCACAAAAAGCCTAAAAGATGAGAAATACTCTTTTTTGAAATAGTTAGAACAAGGAAGGACTGCCACGTTAGTGTCCTCTTACCAATGAGTCTCACTGCTCTGTTGCTGTAGTACTTTTGCCTCTGATGAGCTGTGTAGGGCCAAGGCATTTTCCAAGCCTAACAGGAGTTAAACTTCTTCATGCTATTCCCACAAGCATGTTTATAAACGCAGTTCTTCTTACTCACTGCTGCAGCTAGCCTGTGAACTATAGCTGCTGTCTACTTGTTCCAGTGAGTTGCCTGGGACAGCTGGCTTCTCCATAAGGGAATATAATGTGAATTACTTACAATATCTATCTATAGATGCCATTACATTAAGAAAGGGAGATATTTTTTTTGGTGGGTTTTTTTTCAGTTGTGTTCACCTGTCAGGGAGCAGTTGTCACTGGTGGATTGGTATAAACTGGAATATGTGATCCCGAAGGTTGTCCTTTGACTGAGAAGCAGGTAACTGCTCTCCCCAGCCAAGAACTTTATGGTATGGCTCATCCAAATTTGTCCCAGGTCTGAGGGTCTGCTGCTGGCTTGTCAGCTGGCAGTGGGTTTTCAGAGGTGCCCCAGCTGCTCGGAAATGCAGGTCTGGATCCTTCCCTGAATGAAGGTACTGAAACAGGAGTAGGTATTTATGAAAAACTGCGCAAGTATAACTGCTCTTCAAGACGATAATCCTGGGACAAATAAAAACACGGTTGCTTCTCCTTGTAAAGCAATCTTTAGTTCATTGTAGATATAAAAATAATTGGAAATAGCTCATTTAAAAATAGAGGAACTGTAAAATATAACTTGTAGCAAAGTATTCGAAATTCTGGAAATGTGAATGTAGATTCTGCAAACAATCCCTGCCATACTTCAGCCTGTGTCTTCTGTATCACAGACAGTTACCCGAATATTTGAAGTGCCTTTCATTCAGCTCATTGTGAACTTTGTGGAACAGGAGGTTTTTAGAAGCTATAAAAAAAACCCAACCAAGCTGAAGCACTCTTGGCCTTCAGCTAGAACTGGCACTGAAAACATGGTTCTAGTGGTCACGGTATCTGGATGAGTACCAAGCCCAGATCAAAACAGGGGACAAATAAGAAAGGCAAGAATTGCTTGTGGTCTGCCTGGAGAGGGTAGTGGAGTGTTAGACAGTGATAGATACCCTGAGGATCCTATATGGAGTGTGTGACATGAAGATATTATCCCTTACCTGACATAATGGAAATCTAGGAGAAGGGTTTGACTTGCAGATGGTAGACAAAACAGAGTAGTGAAGCTGACTCCTCCTGGGAGGGTTTCTAAGTAAATGGCTTTTGATGTAGTCAGTAATTCTTATTAAAGTGACTAACGAGCTGCTGTTGTGAGGACACATGGTTTATATTAGAAAAGTACTAATATAGTGTAGGAGTAACTATGGCTGGGGTACAGGGATAGGGCTATCCTGGGGACAGGGCACACTAAGAGAGAGAGCGCTGCTTGTGGAATCTTAGCTCGGAGTTTCCAGACTTTCAAATGCTTTGTTCATAAGTGTTTGGTTGGTGGTGGGGTTTTTTTTTCTTTTTATGATGACATCTAGGGATGCCCCAAAAATCAGAGCTCTATCTCATTAGGTACAATCTGAGCAAATCACAGAAAATTGGCACCCCTCAGAGGGCACGGGGCTGGGAGCAGATTGCTGGGGTGGAACACCAGTGGAAATGCACAGGGAGAAGCAGAAAATGTGAATTTTATAGTTTATGCTTTCCCACCCCATGCTGCACAGGGCTGTTTTGTAGATATTGTGAAAGAAATTGGTTTAAGGAGGGATTTAGAAGAGAGTAAAATGGCAGCTTTTTATGTACAGAGTGGTAGTTTTTGTGTGGGTTGGCATACAGTGCAGGGGAAAGGTAGTGGCATTTTAAAATACTCTGGCTTTTGAGTGCCATACTAGTGTCACTATCTTAAATAATATTTTAACACAATACAGAGAAATTCTGGACCCTGGTTGTAAGCCCTCTTTCTCATTCCCCAGCATTGTTGTAGTATAGTATATTACCAGTTGGTCCTTCTTCAGCAAGCATCTTGAGCTAGTGACTTTGCAAAGCTTCCTGTAGCTATTACTTTTCCCATACAGAGGTTGTGTTTTGCTGTAATTACGGATTTCATGTTAAACGAGACTATATAATACATAGAACAAATATGATGTTGAGCATGCTTGAGCATGCCAGAAATTTCCAATGTTCTCAGAAGAGCTTTGTACGCTACTTGGGCTTTTCAGCATCTTGCTCTCCCCACCGCCTCACCCTTTGCAAGTGGTGTGTGGTGTTCCCAAGTTCCCGAGATGTTCAATTGCCATTATAAATGCCCTTGTATAAGCTTCCCCTGGGACTCTGGATGCTTCAGGCATCTAAGCACTACAGGCCCTGGCAATTCCACTTAAGTATTTTAAGAAGGCCAGTCACTGAGGCTTCACAGTGATTTTTAGCTGTGTCCAGCAGAAGTTTGCAGTCTATAAATTCCATGGTGTGACCCACCAAACCACTCAGTAGCAATCCAAGGCACCAGCCTGCAATGAGGAGGACAAAAGAGGAAAGTAAATTTGAAGCTTCAAGGCCCAACTGGTTTGATTTGTGACTTTAAAGTACATGGAGACACTTTTCTTGGAAGAGCTTCTGATCCTTTCTTGTCTGCCAAATGCCTTTCCCATGCAGACTTTCCGAAACAAATCTCCTGTGTATATTTTTGGAAGTGTGGTTTCTCGGGGTCTTGGAGAGCTATCAGCTTCTTGATGTCTTATCTGAAAGCTAGTCACAGACGCTGTCTTTCATTCTGCTGACTGAGGCAGTTCTCCTGCAGCTTCTCACCCCAACACTTCTCCATTTAATATGAAAGTATAATTAGAAAACAACCTCTACTGATCTCTGTCAGTCTTCTGTGCATCTCTGTGTTCAGCCAGGTCTGTTGCTTTGCTCTCGATAGCTTTGTTCTGCTTTCCTTTTCCAAGGAAATGGTGTTGCCATGTGCATTGTGGAGTTTTGGAGAAGGTGCTGAACCGAGTGATGGGGAAGAGCCGTCCCAAGGGGTGGCTTGGAGAAGACAAACAGGGGAATTTCTGATGGTGTGGTTGCCCCCAGTTCCCCTCGCTGCAGAGCAACCGTGCAACTGCATCTGCCCTTAATCAGAGCAACCTCTTAGAAAGTTTTTACTGCAGTGCATTGGTGGTAGAGGAGTTTGCTCTTGCAGAATTCCTGTTTCGCTTTAAGTCCGGCACTGGTGGTTGAAGAGCAGGTGTGTGAGTGCTGTATCCTTTCTGTAAGGCCAAGATTGAGATAGCAGGCTATGAAAGTAACGTTGCAGCTGCAGGCCATGCGACAAGCTTTAAGAGCGTGTACTTATTGTAACCAAGAAAGCATCTCAAACATTGACCTTCCAGCCTTTCCCCATCTGTACCTGTTTAACATACAGATGGGGTAGAGCACATTCGGGCTTGGCAGGACCCCTGCCGCCTATGCGGAAGGAAAACGCTTTTAACCAGCACATAATGAACTACGCGTTCTGGTTTTCACTCTCTGCTGCCCACCTCCCTCTCTGAAAAAGAGCTGAGGGGGACCCATTTCCAGCTGTCTCCAAATAGGAGCTCCTGGGATGACAAGAGCAAGGCTCAGTTCACTCCTAGGCAAAGAAATTCAGGACAGGGTTGTATGTATTTAAAACTAGATAGTAACATCCAAGTGTACCTTCGAAGCGCAGGTGTAGCCAGCTGTGTGATGCCATATCCTTTTTGATTACTCTCCTGCCTCGGCTCACATGCAGTATTTGAGAGACCATGGAGCGTTTTCTAGTTTTAACGCTGCTGGCCTTGCATCAACTGGGGGTTTTCTCCTTAATCTGCAGCAGTGGCCTAGGTTTCTTATGGCAAAGGTCTTCCTCTTCTTGAAATGTGGATGTCAAAGAGGACAGTGCATCCAGGAGAGAACGAGAGCGACATCCACCAGTGGAAGAGGGGACAAAGGATTAATTAGGGCTGAGGATTAATTGGGATTTTCACCAACCCTAGCAAGTCCCTCTGTCCTTTGCCCCTTTTATTTGGAAACATTTGGCTCACTAGCAGAAGGGTAATAAATGGAATATCTTCTAAATAAAAGAGGAACTGACTCTGTGTGGGCAAAATTCCCTTGTTGCAGACAAAGTTAGACCAGAGGGCCATTAGGGACTCCTTTGGCCTTCAAATCAGTAAAAGGCAAGCAGACACCTAGCGCACTCAAACACTGTTGAGTAGGTCAGAGGAGCGATCTCCCTTTCTGAAGCCAGCCAGGCAGCTACAGGAGCTTGGGCCACAACTTTCAGCCTGGAAAGTCCTCTGATCCCCTTTTGTGTCATGCACCAACACTTCCCCTCTCCTTGCTTCCTAGCTTTCAAGTTTCCTTCCCTCTGCTCGCTTTGCTGCAGTCAGTTGCTGTCATGTGCAGAGATGAAAGCTCACTGCCCACGCGAGTAGAAGGGCAGAAGGTTGAACTTGCCAGCTGTCTCCTCTGCACACGCATATAGAAAGCAGGTGGGGAGTACACATTTACTCTTCTCATGAAATTAAGGTGTCCTCAGTGGCTCGCTGGTGTTCTCCCGTGTGCCCCCGGGGTTTGCCATCCTGGCACAGCAATATCTGTCCCTTGCCAGCACAAGGATTTGCTCGTGGCCCCTATGCAGGGTTCCCGTGCAGGATCCTGGTGTGTCTACCTCCAAGGGGGCTTAGGTTAAAAATATATACTGTGTACAACCGTGAAAGCTGTTGCCTCTCTTCCTGGATAGGTCAATGAACACCGCTGCCTGGTTTTTTCTGAGCAATAATAACATGCAGCAGTGCAACTTTGACCTTCCCATATTGTTTCAGGGAGCGGATGGCTATGAAACATTGAGGGGCTTCACAGTCTGAATGGGAAGCAAGGTGCTTTTTGTGGCCCTGCATTTTATCTACGCCACGTTCCTGCTTTCCCAGTGACTGTTTGGATTGATTTAGGTAGCCGGGGGAGAGCTGGTTGCTTCCTCTGTGTTTGGGAAGGTAGAAAGGGAAGGGAGCAAGTTGGTAAAGTTGAACCTCGTCCATGAAGCAGAGCACTGTTGCTGCCGCAGAGTGAGGGGTGGGTGCACAGCTGATTTAATGCATCTGGGGGAGGAGAGCAACCCACTGCTGCTTCACTTGCCGTTGATGGGGGAAGTAGCGGGAGAGCCTATGCCACTACGTCCATTTTTCTGAAGGTGGGTGACGTTGGGGTTTTTTTTTGTATTATTGTAAGTTTGTAAAGAATGTAATCTGTCTGTTGGGGGCACAAGGAGAAAACGGGGGCCTTTCTCTTTTTGGGTGAGGCTGTTCTTATGTTGCTGTGTTTTTTGTTGTTGGGCGGGGAGGGGGTCTAGGGGCCATGGGAGCAAAATCCTGGCTCTTGTCAACTGATTGCAACTGTCCCAGGGCAACGGGAAGGTGAGCTGATGCTGCGGCAGAGACCTCCCACACCAAGCTGTGAAAACAACCCCTGCCTGCATCCTTCAGTGGGGGGAATCTGACCTGCATGGGGCTCTGCACTGGGGTGTTTTGCTGGGTAGTGGGACTTAACGCTCAAGGGCAGGTCCTACTCGTCTTCAGCTTGGTTAGAAACTGAGCTGGCCGGCTGCCTGTGCTGTTTCGGAAAGGTTGGATTTGATAGCCCAAATTTCTCAGCGGAAGGAGTTCATGCTGGAGTTGCTCGCCCCAGTGCTCCTCTCCCCAGTGGGGGCTCAGATCCTGCACCTCTCCATCGCCTGGTGCCCAGGAGCCCCGGCTCTCACCCCCCGCCTCCCTCCCCGTCCTGTAGAGCACAGTGTCAGGGATCCTCTTCTCTCTCCTGCTGCTGCAAAGTTGTGTGAACTTTCCTGGTCAATACTGGAAAGGGGAATGCTATTTATTTTTATATTGTGTATATTTTGTCTTGGTCTGCTGATTACCTTTGTTCCCCAAGAGCGACAGTTACCTCAATAGTTAGTTTAATACTGTGTGTTGGGTAATTTTTTTAAAGAACTTTTTTAAAAGCTTGATCCTTGGAGGTCTGTAGATTTTATTTCCATATGAATTGGTTATTTTGTATAAAGTACGTTCTTAAAATAGCAATCACCCATGCTGTATGTGTGTTTTCTTGTCTCCTGGATGGTCTTTCTCTTCCTTTGTAAGGGGGGAGCGGATGGGGGCGGGAGGGGAACACAGAGGGCTTTTTTCAGAGAGACAAAGCCCTGGACTGCAGTCAGGCCCAGTTGTACCACCTGAAAGCCATTTACAAAAGAGCACCTGGAAAGCTAATTGGGATCATTTCCCCTTCCGAAACACAGCTGTCTGCCTACGAACAACCCAGTTGTGGAAATGAGATGGTGTCACCGCTTTGCCCCTGAGTCCCTGGTGTGCTGCGAGTTTGTCTGCAGCTCAGGTGCGCTGGAAAGCCTGCCTCCCTCCCCAAAACACCGCGTGGTCTTGGGTCACAGGTAGACCTTTCCCCAAAACTTGCGTGAAACATCCCTTTGCTTTAAAAAGGGTGCCCTCGAGTGAAGCCCAAGGTGTGATGGAGGAGGAATTAATTTAGCCTACATGGTTCTCTTTTGTGCTGCTTTAATGCTAAGCAGCATAGGGTATGACGGCCCTCAGGGGCTGTTAGAGGAATGAGAAGCCTTTTGAGCTCATGTGCAGTGGTCCCAATCCATACTGGACCCAAAACAGCACTTGCCGTTTGCTGTTTATTAAATCTCCCATGTGAGATGGGGTAGTGGTTGCAGCCCTCCCAGCAGAGAGGTGTTGAAAGACTTTCTCACGTGAGTTTCGGCACCGAAACTGGGAACTGGCTGTACCGTTTCATGTGGGAAGGCGCCTGCTGTAGGTGCATGAGGGCAGCTTGCACTTGGCCCTGGCTCAGCTGGTCCCTGAATAAATAACTTGCTCAATTTTGCTGATTCAGCAGCTTTTCATCAGGACAAAATCAAGGCGATTTTCCTTAAAAGTTGGTGCCAGCAAAAGGGGGCACAGGGGATGAACGGCAGAAGGCTGGGGCCACGAAGGCTCCCAGGTGCACGCTGCGTGCGCCTTCCCTTTCCTCCCCAGCTCTAGCTGGTGAAAGCTCCCTCTGTCTCCTCCAGGGCTGGTAACAGATGCTCTTGCTCACATGTTCTCCTCCTGCCAAAAGAGCTTTGCAGAGTAGCCTGCTTACGCCACAGGCTCCGTCCGCCCCTCCTGGAGGAGCCTTGCTGGGGCTGGGGCTGCTCCCGAGCCCAGCGTGCTCCCCTGGCTCACAGCACCGAAGCTGCCTCTGCAACGAGATGTTCACAAAACATTTCTCTGCGACATGAGACCCAACACTTGCTGGCCAAACCAGGGGCCTCATCCTGTCCTCATAGCTCTTCTTTCCCTCTGTGTGCCCTAAGCAGCAAGTTCATCCCCTGAAGTCACCAGCATTTTACAAAGACAGGCAAATGAGCCCAAGTGAATGAATTGGTCACAAGCTGACTGTAAATCCCCAGCGCATCCCTGCTCCTGGGGCTGTTCAGGGACTCGCTGTACCTTCCATGGCTTGGTCTGAGAGTGACTTATCCCACCACATACTTGCATATTTTATGCACAAAGAAGCCCGCAGGAGCACATGTTGGCACCTTCTCACTCCTGGCTGTTTGGAGGAGCCTGAGATGCGATCTGCTGCACCCTGACATCTCGAGCACCCCGACGTCTCGAGCACCCCAAAGCCACCAGCCAGGTGTGGGAGTTGCCCCTGCTGCCCGGGCCAGGCGGGTGAAGCCAGGCATCCCGGCGGGCGCTTCCTGGCACGGCCGCAGCTCTGTGCCCTGCAAAGGCTGTTTGAGAACATTGTCTCCTCCAAGCCGGGGCGAGGTAAGTTGTTCCCGTGGGCGAGCGAAGGGCTGCTCTCTGTCACGTATCCCCCTTCCCCCTCTCCCCCCCGCGGGGGCCAGAGTTCGGGGTGACGAGAGCAAGCTGTCCAATTTAGGAAGGGGAGGAATTTGGTCGCCCCATCAGTCCCAGGAAGCGTTTGGGTCAGAGGGGATTGGCAGGGGGAGATTTCTAATCCTGGGGCTAAGCCAGCGCTAAGCGGAGCCGGCGCTAATTGGAACCAGTCCCGGGGAAGGGGCGGAAAGTCGCTGCTTTTAGAGCTGCCTTGCAGCTCAGGCGAAGACAAAGCTTGTCTGTGCTATAGGAAATGCCACGTCCTAACCTTGACAAGATGCTATCATGAGTGTAACAGGCGGTATCAAGCTAGGCCACGTGTCTCCCTAATTTTTTACCTTTCTTCCTACTTTCTGCTGTCCACAACTCTCATTTCTTCTCCTCCTTCCTTCCCTCCATGGGTTAGCAAAGCTACCCCCTTGTACTAAGAGCAAGCTTTCCTGAGCTTTTAGGCTGGGGCTTTAAACTCTTGACTTTCTTTCTAGCCCAATTCTCTCTGAGAACTGGGATGCTTCCCACCTCCAGCCTTGCGTCCAGCCACCTCAGAGCACCTCACTAATCTGTGCACGCTTGGACTGGGGATGGGTGAATGAATTGGTTTCAATAGGAATCAGTTTAGTGCCCAGTTTGGGTGTGGAAATAAATGGCAGCCCCCCACCCCCATCATGGGGCAGCCCCTGGGGGAGCTCCAACTCCAGGAAGTCTTTGCTAGAGCTGATGGTCTTTGGGGGGGTGCCTAACAGCGAGGGAAGAACTGGCGTGCCCTTAGCACCCATCAGTGTTCTAGAGAGGTTTTTTTTCTTTTTTTGTGTATTTCCCTAAAAATAAAGAATCCTGCAGGTTGTTCCCATCTTGAATTTTTCTATTAGTCACCACTATTTAGCATGGGAGACACCACCTCACACAGAAAGGCAGGACTAAGGCATTTAGGGTAGCTCAGGAGGACTCAGATGTAGGCTAAAATGAATGGTTTCTATTCACAGAAATGTTTTGTTTAGTTATAGGTACTAGAAAAAATATATCCACTCATCATTTCAAGATTTTGATTTTGTCTCACATTGAGACGTAAAATGCAACGTCTCCAAGCAGGCGGGGATCTCTTGAGGGATGGGACCCTCCTATATCGCCTCCAGCCCTTGAAGCTGTAGTTCTTGTTCGGTGGAGGAGGCATAAGCAGAGAAAGGTGAAGCGAAGCTGCTCACCCAGCGGGGCAGCCCGCATCCCTGGCAGGCAGGAATGGACCCAAATGCCTTGCTCCCAGCCATAAGCTCAGTCTGAGGGTGCAGTGTTGTTGTATATATGTTTATACACACGCATAACGAATGTTAGGGTCTCCCAACATTCCAAAAACTGCAAACTTGTTGTGTACCATAACAAGAGCCCTAAAAACCAGCCCCCAAATGGGGAGCCCCGAGGGCCCTCTGCTTGCCCAACAGAGAGGAGACAGAGCAGTTTTGCCGGAGGAGGTGGAGAAGGTGGGAAGGGGCAGGGGCTCGCTGGGGGCCTGGAGCAGCAGCGTTTCGGGGCTGCCCCCTCCTCCTCTGTCAGCACCGGGAGGCCACATGTTCCCTGCCTGCTGCTCTTTTTTAAATTCCTTTCCCAAAGAAGCTGCCAGGGCAGAGGGATTGTAAAAAGTTCACCCCCTTGTCACAAATACACCCGTTCTTCCGGGGCTGGTGGGCAAAAGTTGTTTGCAATTTCCTCAGGCCACGACCTTTGTTTTGACCATGGCAGAGGAGGATTGCAATCCATCAAACCCTCGCCTGGCCCGCGCCAGGGGCGGGGGAGAGGGCTGCCTTTGGCCGGCAGAGGCGGGGTGCCTGTCCAAGGGGCACAAGGACACCCCTTTGCCCCTCGGGTTTGGTCAAGAGGCAGGGGGCACGCCTCGCTGCTGGCTCAGCTGACGGTTCAAGCTTCCTGATGGGGGATTCAGTGAGGGAAACTGCACTGCATCTGCCACACGATACACTCCTGCTGGAGAGATCTGAGAGAGTTTGCTTTAATTTTCTTTCTCGAAAGGGATGCTGGATCGTGATTTGCTGCATCAGATGCTGCATCTTGTGCCTAGAGCCAGCCCTGCAGACCAGCCAGCTGCATCAGGACCATACTTTTAGCAGGAGCTTGGACAAAATGGGAGATGCCAGCAGATTTACCGCCTCCAAAGCCCTGGCCGCTAATGTTCCCTGACATTTCCAGGCTTCATGGGCTTTTGGAAGATCCTGCACCACTACGTTTCGTGAGGAAAATCAGCGGCAAACTAGAACCATCCCCTGGGAAACAGGTCCTGCCTCTCCACTTCAAGTTCCCAGGGGGGCAATTCATCCCAGGAGCACAGGTTCCCCTGCACCCAGGTGTCCCCTTTGAAGACATACCTGCATATGAAATGAATCTCCCCTGAGGAAATGCAGCCTGTGCATACCAGTCTACCCCGCTTCCCTTGGCCGCCTGCCCCGTCTCCCCTCCCTCTGATCTCCGCTTCCCTAGGGAAATGCATCCTACCGCACTTCCCTGCTGCTAAATACAGATTCCCTTGGGAAGTTACTCTGTCACAAACCCCCCTTGGCCAAGCCCTTGGAGAGCCTCTGGATTTTGGGAGGGTTTCAGTATCTCACCTGGCCCCTTGTGTAACACCAAGCATGGCCTTGCAATACCCAGTCCATCCTTTCCAGACCCACCACTTGCATGGGAACCAGGGTACTTTTTTTTTCTAGGAAGGAGCTGTGTGCTGATTTCCAAGCACGGCAGACCATGATGTGGAGAAATGTGCTGCTTGGTTCCTTGTTTGATGAGGGTCCTTTGAGCTTGGGGAGGAGGAGAAGAGACAGATCTTTTAGGTCTTGAACTGAAAAACCTCGTCCTGGAGTGGGAGGCAGCTCCTCAAACTAGGAGGAGGAAGAGGGAGCCACACACGAGCTCCCCAGAAAGTCTGTAGGAGACAAACCAGACCCCTTGGTAGGCATCACCCTCCTCTTCCAGGTCAGTCGTCATCACACTTTGTAGCCTGTGGATGCTAATGCCCCTTCTCTGCAGCTCTCTTCTCCCGCCTCTGATTTTCCCCTCTACACCTGTGTACCCGCTGCCTGACTTGCACCAAACCCGACCCTCTTCTCTGCCCTTGTCTGCATGCACGTCCCCAACACCAGCGGGCCGTGGTCCGACGTGGGCATCGTGAAGTGGGGACACCTGTGATTTGGTGGCATGGTGGGGGGGTCACGGTGGGGCATGCTCTGCTGCAGCAGTTCAGGGAAAGTTGCCCTGGTCTGGGGGCCTTGCAGGGACAGGGCTGTTACTCTCAGCAGGGACAAAAGTACCCAAATTCAGCCCCCTGAAAGGCCAGAAACCTGCCAGAAGTGCTTATTGCCAAAGCTTGTGACTCTGGCACGAGTCCAGGCAGGGCTGGTTTCTCTGTTTGCCAAGCTGCAGGTGATGTTACTTGACAGTCTTCTTCATTTTAAAATGTTGCCTGTAAAGAAAAGCTTGAACGCCCTCTCTGCTCGCATGGCAAGGGGAAACAAACCCTTTTCCCTTGTAAGCAAATCTCAGGATTTTTTTTAAAGCGCTTGGCTCAGCAGCGCTGGGGCTCAACATCTTTGACATCCCACCACATGGTGACCATCGCTGCAGCTGAACAGGGCCAGTGGCTGCAGGCTCGGGCTGTTGCACAGGGGATTTCGTACTCTGGGTGCTGGCCCTGGGCCTCCTCGCGTTTAGGGTCCGTCGCTGCCAAAACACCAAACACGACCCCTCCTCGCCACCCTGCCCAGCTCCCTGTGCCCACCCCAGAGGGCATGTCATGCCGTCTGGGCTCAGAGCACCCATTTTCAGACCTCACTGAAATTAAACCCAGGGCCCACGCCTCAAAGGTTGCTCTCCTTTCCCCAGGCCCTGCATTAGCTGATCTCCCTCTAGCCCAGGAGCCCCTCCATGCTGCAGCCACAGCTCCCACGTTGCTCAGAGCATTTTGGGGGCTGAGGCTGGGCACCGCAGCGCTCGCCCCGGAGCATTGGCAGGTGTGGGAACAGTGGGGAGCCGGGGCTGGACTCCACTTGGCTCCGCCAGTGCCTGCCTTTTCTCCGGGGCTGATGCCGCCTGCCTGTTTTGAAGGAGAGGGTGCGCGGAGCATGGGAAACAGAGATCATCTTGCTTTGGGTTTTTATCCCCCTCTCCCAGTCACACATGTCTCTGGGCCTGCCCTATAGGCAGATGTATGGCGGATGCCCACATGCCAGATGTCCTGGGAGATCAAAGTTGCTGCTCGCTGCATCCTCCATTCACGCGTGCGCACACACACCCCTGCGTCTCCCAAAAGACTTATAACGTATGCTCTCTATCTTCTTTCCAAGATGTTTTCCTTCCCTTCCTTTGTTTGCTTTCCAAACCCCTTTTCGTCTTTGGCACTCCCTGAAGCCCGGGCCGTGCCAGCGGGGAAAGGCACCCTTCACTCCCACTAACAGCATCCAGCAGCAGGGGGGGTGAGCGTGGGGTGCCTTGTGGGTTTCCCGTCCCGCTTCCCTGCCCCTGGGATTTGCCACTTCTTGGGGTGGGAGGCGAAGGGACCCATCACCTGGGGGGGCTCTGCGGTACCCCTGCACCTCCCACCCCACCCTGCGCGGCTGAGAGGAGCTGAGGGGTGTTACAGCTCCACATGGCGACTGGGAAATCCCCCTCGGACCTCTGCCTTTGCCCCCTGCAAATTTCTGCAGCCCTCTTATCTCCTCATAGTCCTGTGGGGGTTTCCCAGTCTCGGCCTCTGGGGAAGTCTTGAGACCCTTGGAGATGTACCGGGGGCAATGCAATGCCTCTAGCACAGGGGCTGCTATGCCCGCCGGCACGGAAAGCCTTTTTGGTACATCCAAGGTCTCCAAAGTGGGTGCATGCAGAAGAAAACACCATTGGGGTGCAGGAAGAAATTATTGTTTGTACCATTAATAAATAAAATAAAATAATATTTATTTCATTTTAATCTCATCCTTTTTTAATTTCTATTTTTGTGTATGTTTTATAATGTACATAATGTTAGTACAGTAGTACATGTGTATAATTTATAAGTAAATATATATATATACACACATAGGGGGGTGTATGCCCCCCAATATATATTTATTTACTTTTATTGATAGGGGTGCACAATCAAAAAAGTTTGGAGCCCACTGGCCTAAATCACCAGCCAAAGGTTAAAAATCAAAGCAAAAGTGGATGCCCGAATGCCAGCACCTCACTCAGCAGCGTGGAGACCGCTTTACAGAAATAAAGCAACCGAGCTTCGGTCAGCTCCAAGGGTTTCCCTCTCTCGTCTTTTCACCCGCTGTTCCCTAACGAGGGGTCAGGAGGCTTACGGGGACCTCAGGCACAGAGCCAAAGCGAGCACAAACCTCCCTGCTAGGTGCTGCAGATGGGGGATTCCCATTTGGGGTTGCATGGAGGGGGAAACATGCACTTTCCCCATCTTCCCACTGCATCAGGTGTCCCCTCCGCCTGAGCCAACGGATAATTCGTAAGTTGAACGGCCTCTTGCCTAGCTCTTCTTGCAGAAATGTCACAGGCTTTATGTTTTTCTGCCTGTATTTCAGAGAAATGCTGTGTGCCTAGTAAATGGTGCAGCAGAGCAGTCTCCTACCTGGACAAGGGACCCACTCCCCAGCTGTCGGGCTGGAAAAGCACTGTCTCCCTGCCTGCAGCAAGTGCTGGTTAGCTATAGTTAACCTATAGCTATAGCTGCTGGGGAACACACAGAGGGGTGAGTGCCCCCACCCACCTCTCCAGGCTGCTTTAGATGAAAGCAAAGGAGTAGCAGGTACAGCAGAGCCATGGCTGCCACCAGGCACAGCCGTGCCCCTGCTGTCTCTCCGATGGCTTGGGGCAATGGCAGTGCCTGGGGTGCCCCGGCGGGTGGCCAGCCTGTCTCCATGGGGAGCATCAGGGGTTCTGGCCCATGAGATGGACACCAGCCCACTGCCAGCCTGCCATGGCAGCAAGGCGAGAGCCATCTCCAGCCCACCTACCCCACCGGTGCACACAGCCGTCGCTTCCAGTCGTGCGTAGCTGGTGCTTAATGAAAAAGGGAAACGCAAGATGAAAAAGGAATGATTAGTACAGAGCAATAAAACCGATCAGATGCAGGGAGATATGGTAGCAATATATTAAATAAGGAACAGAAAAAAAGCCAGATGGTTGCGCTGATTTACTTTACAACTCCAGATGACTTTGCAAGAGGCCACTTAGTGGAACTGAAAGACAAATGCTTCAGGTTGGATGAAAGTAAACACTTTGTGCCCGCTGACATGCATACAAGGCCGAGGAATGTCCTGCTGCAGACTGTCATTGACATAGCTGGAGTAATAACATTTCAATTGTTTTTCATAGGTTAGCACCTTTAACTTTCATTGCAGCAGTAGTCACTGTTACGCTAGGATGAAAATTTCAAAATGCAAAGATTTTAGAGCATGAGTGATGAAGCGCTCATGCTCTTAGTCAAGAATGGTTCTCCCTGGACACAGCCTGGCAGAACTTCCTCTGTGTGGTTTATTGCCACAGGCAGGATGTGGATGTCCTTGGTGTTAAGAATTCTCGTGTGCCTGTTCCTGAAGGCCAGCGATGCTGCAGGCTCAGGATACCTTGTTGCTCCACCAGCATTTACTTCTCCTAGGGACCATTCCTGTGCAGGGACTTCTCCCACCCCAACCAGCATTCGTGGGGTAGCCAAGGGGCCGCTGCAGATGTTGCGGGAGTCCTTGCCATCAACCCAAACTTCTCATTGCTTTGTTCTCCCATCACATCATCCCGCCGGCAGTCTGGGAGGGCTGCGAGAGCTGCTGCTACTCTCGAGCAGCACCCACTTAGCAAAGGCTGCACAGTGAATGTGCTGGTTTTACACGCACAAATGCTGTGCGCGGCTTTGGGGGGAGCGGGTAGTTGCATGAGGTTGCCCACATGCATTTTTAATCACATCTGTGCCTTTGTACCATGAGTGTGCCATAGCCAGTAGACGTAAATATGCCCATTCAGCCATGGGGACAGCTGCATATACTTTTATGTTTTGTGCAGATGGCGTGTAGGTATCTTCTGTGTCTCATCGCTGGCATTTGTGGATCCAACAGTATCACCCCTCCAGGGTGTTTGATTCACACTGATCAGTATACGAATATGCAGGGAGTGTGTGTGGGGCTGCTGGCTCTACATACAAGGTGTGTGGAATCTTGCCTGCCTGGGCAGCATTTATACCTAAGTAAAGAGGATAACCGTCAGAGGGTAAATGATTAAATAGTTGCTTTAATAACCCAAGTTTAGCCTAGCATTGAAAAATTGTGATCTCAACAGGCATATCTATTATAAAGCCTTTTTACCCAGTATATAAGTAATCTGTGGAGCTCATTGCAGGATATCTGAGAAGCCACTTGATTTTTTTTTTTTGAACAAGGAAATACCTGTGTTTAAAAGCAGTGTGAAATAGTACCCCAGTTCTAAGTGCTAAAAAATCCTCACAGAGATATCTTGAGCCCCATGACTTAAAGCTGATCACCAGCAGAATTCAGGAGGGAATTTCTTTTTCTGATACAGAACATTTGAATTCTTCACAGAATTTTTGGCTTCTCGTGCCTTGAGACAAGAAACACTGCTGCAGCCAGGCAGCCGTGGTCCAGTGTGTGCAAGTGACTGTGTTTTGGGAGCAGGGAGGTTAGGGAGGTTTCTGCTTAGGGAGGAGACCTGAGAGTGCAGGGGTGGGTGCTGCCAGTGTGGCTGGGAAAGTGGTGTCTTTGCAGTCGGTGTCCCACTGTGTGCACGCATGTGTCCGTGTCCCCGTGGTGCAGTCGTGCTTGAGCTGTCCTCTGCAGAAAGTCGAGATGGCACTGGTTGGGAGAGGAGCCGTGACTCACTGACTGGGATTTGCTTGTCCCCTGAAGATGCTGGAAATGCAGCTTCAGGATCCTGGAGGGTGGGGTGAGACCTTCTTTGGACTGGGGAGGCACAAAGAGACATCCAGGCTGTTGCTTGGTGCTGAGTCATGAATTCCTTTCGTGCAGGGAAGCACTGTCCTCAATAAGCCCTTTGTGCCTCAGTGAGGGCTCTGCAGTCCTACCCCACAGAGCCCACGGGTGGTAGCAGGGATGCCTGGGAATTCACCCAGGCAGCGAGTGAAAGGAGCCTCCCAATTCCTGCTGTCCCAGCCCTGGCTAGTGATGCTACCATCTTCCTTCAAAGTGTCCGGAGCTGAGAGCAGAAGTGTGGAATGATCGGCTGCGCTTAAACTGCTCAACATCATCTATGTGGGGGAAAAATACTCATAATTTCATTTTTAGACAGATTAATAATTTTCTTGTGCTCCCACTCAAGAGTTGCTTTGGGAGTAACTTCTAGCATTTTGCTGCTGATGATAGTGAGGCTCCCCTCTCCTTCTGGAGCCCTCTGAAGGGAAAGCACCAGCCTCTCTCCAGAAGATGTTCCAAGAAGGTTTTGACTGTGGTGGGTCCCCGCTACAGGGCTGCTGTGACCATCTGGGTAAAAGTGACCTTTGCTAGGAGAAAGGTGTTACAATTGCACTGCAGGCAATGGTCCCAAGGAAGCCAGGTAGAGACTGTCCATGTGCGGGTGAAAGAGCAGTTCTACAAAAGATAACTGCCTCTCCAAATACCAGGAATACTTCAACGTGTCCCTCTCTCCCTTATTTGTGTTCAGCTCACCAGCTAGGGCAAGCTAAGACAGTTGTTCCCTCCTCTTCCTCTCCACTTCCAGCTAGACGTCAAGATGCTGCCTCCATATTTGATACCCTGCAGCCATGGAGAGCATCACAGAGCTGTAGAAACTCAGGGGGTGGCAGCTCTATACCAGCAGCTACCTGCTAAGGGGAGAACGCCAGCAGGTGGGGAGAGAAATGGCCCTGCTGATACACAGGGCTGAAGAACCCATACAGCAGCCAGGAGAGGGGGAAGGAGGAGAAAGCATGAACGTCCTGCATGCCCTGCAGCTGGTTTGGGAGGCAACAAGTCTTTCAGACCTTAGAGGTTCATGCTATAAAGTCAAAGCCGCTCAGAAACCAATGATCTTCCAATCCCTCTGTTAAAAGACTTCTAACAAACAGCTTCATGTGAAAAATAAGGATGTTTCTGCCACTGGCAGATGGCAGGATGAAATCCAGGACCCTGAACAGCCCCAGGGTTTGCAGCTGGTGCTAGGCTGGGTATGTGCAGTCGCTTGGTGTTTAGGTAGGGGATGTGTGGGCCAGGGACTGCCTGGAAAAAGGAGCTGACCTCATGCAAACACTCTTGGACACAGAACGGGGAAGGGCCTTCAGAAATGCTGGGAGGGACCACCCTTAATAGTTTCACTACACAGTCTCTCCCAACACATCAGCTTTGAACTATGTAAAATAATGTGGTAGCCGTGATTTCCACAGCTTTTGATTTCCATCATGTAACATGGGCTGGGAAATGACATTTTTTGGCACAGTGTCAGTATGACTCTTAACCTGAGAATGCTCCTGTACAGATGTTTTCTTGCTTTCTCTAAAGCAAAGCCAAAGAAGTGGTATGGGATGCTCTGAAAGAGATGCCTAGGAAGACAGATTTGGGGTTTCCCAGCCAGCTCTACCTTGTCTGAGAGCTGCAGGAACTTCCCAGCCCTGGAAGGGCCTTCTTGTCACAGCCTGTTCCCTGCAAACGTGTTTGAGATGCAGGATGGGAGCCCCCACCTGCCTCTCTGAGCTGTCTGTATCAAACAGCAAACATAGCCAAACCACGCTGCAGTCTGGCTGCGCTCTCGCTCAGGGCTAAACACCTTTTGCCAAGTTGCTTTACTGCAGTCTCAAGTCTTTGCTCCCCAGAATAGCAGCTCAGAGTTCACTTAACCAAGGAAAATTTTTTGCTTTGAATTTTCCTCTGGGGTAGTTCACTTTTATTTCCAAATTTTTCTGTTCCTCGCTTACTGCAATTTCTTTGGAATTAAATAAAGGGTAATTTTCTCTTAATCTCCCAGACTATTTTAGGCACAGACTGCGGTCTATGGAGATGGCTCCAGCCTCATTGTACTGCGTACGCTATTGGTCTGTGTAACGTATTATCTAACACTCTTCTATTTTCCAAGAGAGATGCATATTCTTCTGTTACTTACTTCCCACTGCTTGCTAACATCAGCAGATCAGGACAGGGGCCTGCAACAAGCAAGGTACCCTCCTTCTGCCAGCTTACCTCCAGCTGCACGCTGGGATCTGTGACCTCCCTGGACAGCAAGCACCCAAAAGCCTGTAGTTGGGCTTTCATGGCAGGATTCACCCAAAAGCCAGATTCTCACTGCTAGTATAACAAGGCTTGTTACAGAAAACATGGCCGTGCTTTCCTCCAAGACTGGCTCTCAGCAGGGAGCTGGGCACTTAAACAGCCTGCTCACCCTGTCACTACCAGTTTTCTGATGGGTAGCACTCACCACCTGACAGCCAGCTCAGAGCTTCCTTTCAGAAGTTATCGCTCTATCAACTGTTACTGGCTTAATAACGACATTGAGGCCCCAGTTCTCAGTACTTTCTGGTTGTTTTCTTCTAGTCTTTCTCTCACCTTGACACTTGTGCGCACCTCCAGGGATCATTCATACAGCATGTGTCTCTCTGATTAACGTTAATACCTCTCAGTGTGAAAACTAAGTACTAAAAAAGGGGTTGTGACTCAGATGTGCAGTAACATTTTAAGTCCTCTGCTGATCACTTAGTGTCAAACCCGCTCTTAAATTTTCCATTGCCAACTGTGCAGAACAAGTGCAACATTATTTCCCTAACTCCTTTTCCAGCACTAGACAGAAGCAGCTCTGCACTCTCCATTAATCTGTGGTGCTTGCCTCTCCCATCACAACTTAATTCTTTTACCTGAACCCTGATTTAATGCCTCCTTTGTTCCCTGTATTTGTCCAGTTTCTTAATGTGCTGATCTGGCTTAGGGCTTGTTTACTACACCCAACTGGAATATTTTGCATGCTTATACAAAGATGACTAAAGATCAATATCCTCATTGATTTGCCCTAGGTCACCAGGTAAATCAGTAAGAAAAAAAACCTCGTGCATCCTACTTTGTTTGCTTAAATCAGCAGTACAGTTCAAATAATAAAACCGTGCTGCAACGACACTCCAGTAGGAACTCTGAAATCCACCTGAAATGCTGCTTTTGTTTCACATATTACTTGTAAAAACCTGTGTCCAAACACTGAAAAGAAGCTTGGATGAAGACACAACAGGATTGCTAACTACACTAGGTAAACCTGGGTGGGATATTCCCTTTTTTCTCTGCATCTCTAAGGTAATAAAATTTGTTAACAGTCCCTATTACCTGGGATGAAGGACAAGAATGTTGCAGGTAATGCAGACACCATTTTTTGCAATTCAGTTCTCTCACGTGGTTGTCCCAGGATTAAGATTAATCAGCGCTTTCCTGTAACACACTTGCAGGGAACTGCTGGTGCAGGAGGAAGTTCCTGTCACAGCTGACATGGCTCAAGCTAAGAGTGCCTGCAATTCTGCTAATAAATGGGGTAAGCATAAGTGCTTCAGTTAGCTTGCGGTGGGACAGGGGATACTAAACCACTAGTCTCAGACTTCAGATGCAATATACATAAAGTGCTCGGACCATTTCTTGAGGACCTGCTTTGAGTCCCAAGTGACTGACTAACACTAAAAACATTCTTGAGGTCGCTAATTTTTGTATGCAATTGTTACAGTGGTTATTTCTTCCTCTTTTCTGCACAGGAAGATACAAAAGAAGATACAAAACTAACAGAGGAAAGGAAATAGTAAATAGCAACTCCAATACATTCCACTATGAGCTCCACAGTCAGAGAGTTGCTATTTTGCTTTTCAAAAATATACAAGATCTGGATTTGTGAAGGTCTTGCTACCTTCATGAAAGAAGCAGACCATCAGACCCTGTACAAAGAATCCCTTTTTGTCCCAGCCAAGCATGTTTATGTTACTGGTATCAGAGAAAGTTTTGATAACTTCTAATACAAATTTTTTTACTGAATAAAACCTACCTGTAGATAATATTGTAATATGGCCCATCACTGCAGAGTGATGTACAACAGAGCCATCTGTCTCTTCTGTGTCCCAACCTTTAGCTTATTCTATCTGTGACTTTATCTACATGCATTACACCATTGCCTGTATCAGTTTTCCAAGGGTAACAATAGCACTAGGACAACATAAAAGGTACACTTTTGAATGATGATGGCCAAATCTAGGCCATGCGCTTCTATAGAGATGATCTTACAATCTGAAGTATTTTTATTGAGCATTGGAGCAAATATTCATAGTGCATATCACCTAGCAAGGACTAGTAACCTCCTCTTGTCTCACCCCTCAATATTTCATTTCCATACGCTGCACTCTATTTCAACATTTAGAGTTTTGGTTCCTAGCCCTAGCTGTAGAGAAAATAAGGACTCAAATGTTCAACTGCATTTCCAAAGCACTGGCAGATACCCTATTGAGGAGTTGGATGAAACCATCAGAAAGGACCAAAACAAATCTGCTCTAAAAAGTACTATTTGAACCAAGAAACACCATGGTTAAGCATGCATGTGTAAAGGCTTTTCCTTTACTACAGGTGTGCCACAAAACCAGAGCCCAGTGCTTAGTCAGGAAGCTTGATCACTGACAGTTGCAAAGATGAAAGCTGTGATGGTTATCCAAAATCTAGAAAGAGTAGGACTTTAGTTCGGATACACTTATTGCCCGGTCATAGAATCATGTATCGAAAAGCAAAGCACTAAAAGAATAAATACCATAACCATCTATGTGGAAAACAAGAACTGGTACCTAAATGTAACAGCGAGGAGCAGTAAAACAAAAAAAACCAACTTTGCTAAAGATTCTTATTTTGCAAGAGGAAATCAAAAGATTAAATAAGTTTGGATTCAGGATTTTCTTAGCAGAAGTGAGGCAGTGAAAGGCTTATCTAGCATTTAGAGTCTTTACATGAGGGCATGCACCTCAGCTTGAGATGAAAGGGCCTCAGGTTAAAAACACTGCATAAAGCAGTGTTGCTGCAGCTTGGCAAGTATTCTTCGTGGCACAATGTAAAATTCCTACCATTCCTGAATCACTGCAGTACTTAGAGCAGATTATTTCAAAACATATTCAAGCAGTAATTCATTTGAGCAGTTTCTTATTTCCATGAAACAAGTTTCAGAATTGAGCACTAGGTGAAGAGTCAGGTATTCTGGCAGAGGCTTGTAGTGTGGAAAGGCACCTCAAAAATTTTTCTGTCCTACACCATAGAAGGTGGAGACAATACTAGTCATCACTGCAGAAGCAAAGAAGTAAGTGTTAGTAAAACTTAACAGATTAGGTAATAAATATAGTTACGCTACTGTTAGTTAATTTAATAGTTACTAACAATAGAGAGAATAGTTGCAACAGAGTCAGCTGTTGTTCCTCAAGTCCTGAAACACAATTACTAGAGGAGTATGGTTTGGATCTCCTGCACAGAAGCAACAAACCTGTAACTGGAAATGGATTACATTTGTTATATCTAAGTAGCGCAGTTGTGTTACTCTAGTTCTCTCTCGTGAAAGAAGATTGAGGGAACAAAACTACTGACCCATTTTTTAGGAAGAATGAAGCTCATCCCAGAGTCCTATTCAAAAGGCTTGCCTACAATCCAATGTTACTCAAGCAAATAGCTTGATAGTACTCCATGCACTCAAATTCTAGCTTCACAGAACAGTTATTACACACAGCCCTCAACTAGTAAGTCCTTATACACACAAGCCCACTTTTCAAAGGTTGCTGCCAATCCCCCACAGAGAAGTTACAAAGAACTCCATACACACACATATTTTTATTTTAATAAATACAGTTTTACAGGCTCAGGCTTTTTTTTTTAAATCATATATACAGAACAGAAAAATGCCTGACCAAGTAACATGAATTAAACTACTAACTCTGGGAAGGAATGCATGCCCTCTATAACACTGAAGACCTTAACTGAAAAGGGATTTCCTATCGGCAGCATAGTAATTTACTTCACAGATTAGACAACTTGAACAGATGTGGCCAAAGCAAAGAGAGTAACCCTAAATGGACCACTTGTCTTTATAGAGCCACAACAGTGCAAGGAAAGCCAAGAGCCCAAACGCCTCCGTTTTCTAGTGTCACTGCTGGATGAATATGTATGTCTTCACATCCTTTAAGCAATACATTCTAACCACAAGTAGAGAGGCTAAGCACAGCAGGTATGCAAAATTATTCCATTGAAAACAGATATTGGATGACAAGGTAATGTTATATTTCAAGATTTTAAATTAGCAGATGCTTTTGCACCCCCTTCAGTATGGCAGTGGAACAGATCCCACCTTCTCTCATAGAGTTTTAGTCCAAAAACTTCCTGTTGGCATTAGCACCGAAGAGAGCCACTCTGATTTCTGGCATCATCTGTTGAGAAAGAGTACATCAGTTATATGCAATGGGCAATACAATTGCTGTACATTCCTCATTGCAGGCACTGTATGATAGCTAGGCTAGGCTTCAACATTAAGAAGTCAATTCATGTGAGTTTTCTGAAGCCTTTACCTGATCACACATTGCCTGCTACTCTATAGACTTAAAGGAGTGCCTATACTGCAGCATAAGAAAGAGATGCCAGAGCTAGTTTTTCCTACTAGGGTATAACAGGTCTCAGCCAAAGTTTCTACTACTCAAGCTAGCTTCAGTAATTCAAGTCAGCCTCAGCATTTCCACATCTTGACTTCAGTGTAGTCACAACAAGTCTTTCAGTATCATAATTTCTAGAGTTTCATGCTCATGCTTAATTCAAAAGGCATCATTCTGGGAAAAGCCATGTTTGTTGTAGAGAAGCACAAACAGTAGGTAATTTGCTTATTTCCATTAAAAAAAACTTCTTACTTGCCATCCACGTTGAAATCTGATCCCACACACTATTGTGACAGTTAACACATTGGAAACAGTAGGATTTAATTACAAGGCGTAACTAGTTAATTATGTCTTGTTCACCTTGGCTGTTAGAGAAACTCACCTGCTGGGCTACAAGGTCCAGCCGACTTTCCAGGGTATTGGAAACCTTAATTTTACCATCACTGTTATAGATTTCAACACCTCCAGCACTAGAAAGGGAAAAAAACCCAAAAAATCTGTGAAATCCATGGTACATCTCAAATCAGAATGTGGCAGAGAGATTACCCCAAATCAGCACTTATAGGCAAGTCAGATAAGATTTTTATTTTAAAAAAAACAAAACTTTTTTGATCATGTCTTAACAGGAATCAGCACAAAGGGATCCAGTGAAGCAGCACTGCAAAGCATCTTTGGAGTTATCAGAGACCACAGCTACATACAAGGGTCCTCATTAGCATGATCTAAATGCAAGCAGAGCTATGGAATTTGTCACTTCAAAACAGCTTCAGGCTCCATATTTTATTATTAATAGACAGTTTTCAGATTTTGGGAAGTGAGGAAGAGTGCTAAAAGTGTTGTTTACTGGCCCATACATAAAGATCACTGACTATCAGAATATACAGCTTTGTGCCATGTTCTTTATCATACTATATGGAAATAGAGCCTTGCAGACACAGCAGACACAAACCCCATCAAGTTATTATCCTGCAGCACCTTATGACTCAATTTGCTTCACCTTGAGATAGAAAGCATAGCTACATCCATATTTTCTCTCTTTAAAAGACCAATAGTTAGTTAAGTTTCTACCTACAGTTATTCTCTACTTCAGTACTGTGAATCAGGCTGGAGGTTGCACAAAACTTTTATTGACCTTTTTGATTGAGACAGTGCTTGTCTGGAGGAAACTGCAGAGTCTGTGCTTGATTAACACAAAGAAGTGCCAAATTCCACTAGAACAGCAGCAGAAACACTGTGGGGATATTCCATACATAATTTTCTGAGACTGTTCTAGTAGGAGCTGTGGCTTGAAAAGTTGCATTAAGTTAGTGCTTTGTATAAAAGACTCCCATTTTCCTTACATTTCCTCTGGCAGGAAGTTGTCTTGGTCAATGTGAACATCCACATCCCTTTTTGTGGCATTTTTGTAGATTGGAATGCTCTTCTGTACAGCAGTCTAGGATACAAGATAAACCTCCAATTAGCATTGACAAATGCTAGCGCACCACCTGAGTTTGGTCACTCAATCATTTGTAGTAATAAAATGAAGGGATTGAGGCCTCTTTTTTTTTTTTTAATTAAGCAAATGTATTTCAGTATGGTGTTTGAGCCAAAAGCAATTATTATTCTTTATATTGTAGCAATGTCTAAAGTTTCCTAAGTAATATCCAAGAAGCAAATGATCCCCAACTTGAAAAGTATACTTGTTCTCTTGCATTGTATCTGCAGCAGAAGTGCTGCAAGCAAAGCTTGTTTTCGTGTCACACAGATGGGATCTGGGCAGGTCCCAGCCTTCATGAGCAGGATACTGTCAAACTATTCTAGCTGTCTTACCTTAACCATAGGGAGATCCTGTTTCCTGCATCGAACAACTATTCTGGGCTCAAGCAGCTGGTAGAATCCCTGCACAAGATAACCATTACAGTATCAGAAAGTCAACATTTTAATTGTCTTAGAATTATTTAACCCTAAGAAAGGAAAGGAGCTGGTCAATTCAAAAACCAAAACCTGACAATATTAGCCTCTTTTATTTAGTTCTTTGCTCACAAGTTCACCTCATGCAGACATTCTGAGAGGACAGCACCAATATCTAGGAAAGAGCCTACAACTATGGAATATGTGTTTCTTTGTCAGCTTCAAGTTTGGAATTCAAGTGCAACTTAACATAAGTATCATAGGATTGAGTTGCCCAGACAATATACATGTATACATAAGAATCATTGCTGTCTAAGTACACTGAGCATGCAGCCAAGCTGACATTCTCCTATGCAGCTCTTGGAGAGAACATGCAGTAGTTTCAGATGCCTGTTCTAATAACTCCTGCCTTGCAGTTCCTGTAGTAATACATGATAATAGAATAGGTGTAGTTCCAGTTGGAAGGGACCTACAATGATCATCTAGTCCAACTGTGAGCAGTGATGAGTACAAATCCCTCACTGGACCAAATATAATGAGCCAAGACAGACATGGCCAGCTTGCAAGAGTGAGACAGGTTTGTTTGATGTACAGCAATACCAGGTGTGACAAAGAAACAGCACTGAACTGGAAGCACAAGCTGGTAGGAAACACTGTTAAGAAAACTCTGCCATCAAACTGCAGACAGGAGAACTCGTGGCTGGCTTCTGTGAGAGTTTGTAACAAAGGGACCAACTCGTACCAGGAGGTGGCACTAGTGGCCACACGACTGTCCCTGGCCAATGCTTATTGGATTTTTAGCAGTTAATTTCTGGGGCTTGAGGATGGTATTCTTGGTAAGCAAAGCTTTGATTTCTGCTTTGTATGTCTGTCACAGATGCATGCCATACTACAGTAAATTTGTCAAAGCCAGGACTTAAAAGTCTCAAATGCTGAAAAGATTTTAAAAGCAGATAACTATTGACTTATAGGTTTGGAGAAACAGCTTTTGCCAAAGGTACATTTGATCCAACTAATTACTACAGAAGCTTAAAGTGTGCATCCTAAACGTGCATGTTACAATGCATGTGCACACCTCTCCAATTATTCTTATAATAGAACTGCTGCTTGGTATACCAGGTTTTACACCTCAAAGTAAGCTGCAGCCTTATCTGTTCAGAATCCAAGACTGAAAGATATAGCAGAAGTGATATTTAAAACTCAAGGATCACCCAGCAACATTTGATCTAGACTCCAATACAACCGTAACCTCCAGTGGGTTAAGTTTGAAGAAAGACACCTAGGAGGATGGGGCTGTGATCATCTATTTGTTACAATTAAAATATTTACCTGTAGAACTAGTCCGTCCAGCAGTGTCTGGTACCTGGCAGTATCCTTCACCACCTTGGCAAGTCTCTGCTTGGCCTCATTCAGCAAATCCTACATTCAGAAGAAATCAGATCAGCAGAGCCCATCTGTTTGGCATTTGATTTCATGCCTACCAACTTTCTGTACTCCCATTATAGCTATCACACCCTGCCAACACGTAAAATGTACACTCCAGCTGGTGTTCATCCAAGCTAGACCTTCATCGCTGTGCATGGCACAATATCCCTTTCAAACAGTTCCCTTCTCCCTGCCCTGATCTGAACCCGTTATAACCTGACAATAATTCCTTCTTCATGAAAAAGGGAGACCTCAGTAGTAAAAGGATAGTATTTATAATATTAATTCAGACAGACAAACTAAAATATTTTGTAAATCATTGCCTATCGTAAACTAATAAAGTTGTCCAAATAACTGATTTTTTCATCTTTGTGATCGAGCAAAGAAATCTAATCTATCCTTTTTATCAAACAATATTCAGGTTAGGTATTTTTAAATTTTAAGTAAATGCAAGTCAAAATTTAAAAGTGAGAGCTTATTTTTATTTTGAAGTAGCTGGTTTTGATTATCTTTATTCAGCAAATCAGTGTCAGATGAGATTGACTTTTTAAGAAATTTGAGTCAATTGAAACACAGCTCCTAGAACTGAACCATCATAATTACCTTGGATAAAAAAATTGTATGATTTGGTATAAACCTTTCTTTACTGTCCTGCCTCATGGTGTTTAAAAGAAGAGTGCATGTTAACACAATCAGTACTAGGATATAAGACTATCATAATTTAACGTCATGGTCAAACCTAGTTATACTGTCCACCCTAGAGTAACATAGCATTTCTGGAACTACTCATCTCTTTTGTTCACTAAAGAGGCCAAAGATATGACAAGGGAAGAAAGAGCTAGGAGCATGTGACTTTAAATGTTTTAAAATGAGGAAGAGTGTTATGCATTACTCAGAAGCATGAGGTTGAGTCAGCTGATAAATGAGGAAGAGATTACCCAGCAGAGACTATCACAATAGAGTTAGCTCTTTAGCCACCCACCTTCCTCCTCTCTGTGAATACAATCTAAAGTTTGAAACTAGGTTTAAAGAACCAATAAACTGGTGATTTTCTTCTGCTAACTTCCCTTTTTCATGGTAGCATCAGCTTGAGCAACATTACCCAATTTTTTATTTTTGACTTCTACAGTTCTTGCTGCTTTTCCAATAGCTCAACAGCACCATCTAGCAGAATATGAACACTCAAACACTTTCTGAGACGGGGTAAGAGCTAATAGAAAACCTGCAAGCTGTATAATGAGCAGAATGTGCATACACTACACATGGTGTAAGATAAACATAGTAAGCCTGAACTAAGTCTAAACATAGCCTGCTCTGATAAATGATCACTCACCCTATACGTCAGCACACAGACTGGTCACCTACTAGAACAAGAAGTAAACTTTTTCATATACTAGGGGCCACTAAAGGAGACAGAAAAACCTGGTTAGTGGTGTTTTAAGCCTACTTGCTTAAGCCATGCCAGATTTAATGCACAGATGTTGCTTCAGGCAAACAGAACTTCAAAGTTCTCCCATCCGTGCAAGAGAGAGTTCCTGCTCTTTAAAAAAATAAGCTATTGTCCAAACAATAGATAAAACTGCTGCCTGAAATGTTCCTGGCAGAGAAGTGTATTTCCCTAAAAGAGCAGGTAATAGAAACTGTGGAAATAAGCTAAAGCAGACTACTGAAGCTGGACTAAATCCTTAATGACTTTCCAGAGCAGCTGGGAACACCATTTTTGTATGTTGCAGCAAACGTCACTCAATCACAAATCATATTTTTCTTCAGAGAATGGTTAAGAACATTTCCTAACAGATGGTAGGAATAGAACCTCTGTGTCTTTACTACAGAGATACTCACTGCAATAAGGTCATCCCTTGCCTTGAGGACCTTCAGTCTTGCCTGATTCATCAGGTTGGACATCCGACTGCAAGTTGCATGACAAAGTTGAATCAATCCATCAGACTTTGACAGAAGAACTGCAACATTTAACTGTATACTTTACATTTAAAGATAACAATACTACAACATTTAATAACAAAGCCTGTTCACCTGTTTGAATCTGTTTCTGAACTTGCACAAATGACTACAATGCAGAACCCCGTCCTTCAGTAAAGACCCACTAAAACTAAACCTGACATGAACGTTTGTCCCAGAGTAGCAGACCAGGGTAGAGTTCTAGATGTTAACTACATAAAGAAATATGAAAGATTCTTTCACCACAGTTACTAACAGTTATACTATTGCAGCTCACCTTTGATAATTTCTCCCCAGGAAAAACTAGAAACTCATAATTAGAACTAAATATATTGGCTACAATTTGCCTATTTGCCAGGGAAAAACAGTTTTGTATAAAATCAACAATAAAATGAGATTTTGGGCTCTGAAGTCAGCCATCTAACCTAAACAACTCACATTTTCTTTTGCTGTTCAATTTGTTTCTCCTTCTTTTCATAATACTCCATGATTTTCAGCCTCTGTGTCTGAACAAGGCGACCCTTCTCAATGTTGAATTCTTCTTCTGCCTACAGTAAAAATTAAATAACTGAAGTGGAAATTGATTCCATGGGCTGAAAAAAACAGAATCAAAATGAAACAGCCATGCTTTCAGAGCACATTCATAGATAAGCTAGGATGCTACAATTTATGGTTCCATATAAACAAAACATTTCAAACAATACTCAAGCCAAAGGGAGTTCAGGATGTGTTCTGCTGAACTAGAACCTTGCTGACTAAGATACAGCTTATTTTATCAATTGACTGACACATGTTTCCTTGCAGTATTTATTCCTCAGGCACAAAATTACCAAATTTATATATAATATACTGTTAAGCAAAACTCATTTTACCTAAGCTTCAGGTCTGATTTGTTTTTGTAGAATCGGTCTCTTTTCTGGCTACAAGAGATTCTACCTAGAACAAGCTACCCAGCCCTCAGTGTCCACAAACTTCATTACTTTATGCAATTCTTACACAAGGAGAGTGACAGTATAGCTGTTACTTTTTTATAAAGCCTAGCCAGACAGCATGTGAAAACACATGGCAAATTTTCCTATTTATACCTGAGAATCCAATCTCAACTTCTGACTTCTGTTTGCAGATCATCAGGAATACCTGCTTTAGTATTGATTATAAATATTTGTGTATACCTAAATGTTTAAGGGATATTAAATATTATTACTAACAGATATGCTGAGTCCAATACCAACAAGATATTTCACTATTGGTATAATGCAGATTGTTAGGGTTGTAAGACACCATTAATCCTTCTTTAGTAAACATCTATATTCTATCACCAGGTTAATATTAAAGTCAGCCTCTTGTGGGTTAACCTAAGTGAAGAACTCTGCAAGTAATTAAATTCATACGTTAAACATAAATTTATGTTTCAGTTCCCCAGGATACCTATTAATCACATCTAGAATTAAATCTGCAGATGGCTACACAGGTTTAGGTACAGTTATGAACCTGCTTACAAACAAACTTTCACCAACATAATTCAACCAGTTTAACTTTCAACTTTTATCATTTTGGTACATGTATGAATGCTTGTGCAAGATTACTAGCATTATTGCTTTAATTTACTACTAATTTACTACTGTCAGGTCTCTTCCTGACACGCTATGGAAGTCAAGCAAAAATTAAAATTAAACCTTCCAGTAATAGCTTGTTATGACAAACCGTAGCAGAATTCATAATTATATAGAGAACTCCTTTAATCCTCAGTGATGTCAAGTTATGTATAGGTGGGGGAAGGTGTTCCACTTAATCCAGTCTATTCACATTACCAGTCAGCTCTCCTGATTGCTTAAAAAAAAATTAGTGAACTTGCATATGAATACACTTAAGAACCACTAAGAAAACTTTGACCAAAAAATAGCTCCTACTTGTTTTGATTTGTCAAAAGCTAACAAATATTAACTTCATTTGGTAGCATCATTTTTTGCTATGTAATAACTAAATGTGAAGGAAGCTGTAGTTTACAAAAGTGTTCTAGGACTGCTCTGACTGCAACTATCAAAACAGGATGTCAGATGCAGTTTTCCTTTTGCATGTACTGATATGAATTTCCATTTTTACCTTTGCATCTATTTCTTCAGCCTTTTCATTGGCTTCCTGCTCAATGAAAGCCATCATATGCTTGATCTGTGACAAGAGAGAGAAAAGAAAATATTTTCTGCTGGAAAGGACTTTGATGAGAGGAAGTATGTATATATTCCTCATTTGTACAGTAGGCCCCTCCGTATCCATTTACTAATTCATATAATGTTGTTTTTCAAGGAAATTAAATTGAGCATACAGGTCAAAGAGTCAGTTCATCTTAACACAGATTACAATAATTTTTTTTTTCCAAATAATTCTATATAATGCTGTTTCACTGGCTGTCATTAGAAGAATGTACTTTAGATATGCAACTATACCAAAAAAAACCCAACCCAAAAGTAAATTTGTATAAATGTGAGGCTGGGTATTTTCATTCCTCACTAGTGAGAACAACCTTTCACCCCCCCAGGATTAGTAAAAAAAAAAGAAAAATCCTCACACAGTAAAATTAAAGTAGTCTGTCTGTTATGACATTTACACGAAACATAGAAGATTAACATAGAGTCCCTGCTCTACATCAGGCATAGGTGGCATTTGAATGAACCTGGGCCTTCCACACTAGATGACTGGTGAAGCAAAGCAGAGGGCTACTGACCACTCTGGTCAGATCTGTACAGCCGGAAGTTCCTTTACACACCTGAGAAATCTTTCTTGAAAAAATGTAATAAATTCTGCAAAGACTTACAAGGTCATTAAAAAAATGCTGCTATATGGTTCAAGTCAAAAGGACTTTATAAAGTAGTTGCATATTAGTTTGGAGGAGCTGCAGAAAGAGACAGATAGCAGCACTAGTTGATCAAGACCACATCAAGTATATCACATGCTGCTTTAAAGCCTGGTATGCACTAATATATTCTACTTGAAGAACCTTTTTGAAACCACCTCAAAATACTATAAAACCCAGGTCCACAGCTTAAAGCCAAGGAAAGCAATTGTATTGAGTTCTGCTTATTTATCACATGCCTTTCTGTGGCCAGGCCTAAGTTTAAGCTCACGTTTGCGGCAGACCGTAAGGACTCATGCCCAACCAAACTGTAACTCTGAACAGGTATAGCCATTGCCAAGGGCAGATGGAGTGGACCATATACTTGAGCAGACCATAAAAACCTACTGACTTTTTGCTTGCACTTACTGACAGGATACATTTTGTAGACAATCTGGTCTGAATAAACTTGCACGAAAGATTCTACTTATATAACCTCATGTTAAAATGAAATATTTTAAAGAGATAAGAAAGGTGCCAACGTGAAAACTGAGCCAATGTGAAGAACAGCATTATGCCCATATAGATGAAAAACCAGAAGTGAACAGACAAGTGGAAGATTGTAAGCATGTGCACTGGAAGAAGTGAACAATAATATCTACATCCTCAAAATCAAATCAGCAATTTTTCTTTTAATTGCAGTTTGCAACACTTCCAAGTACATGTCCACCTACAGCGTCAGTTTCCTACCCTGCTCGCCTGATTAGGTGACTGGTTAAACCAAGCTTTAGACCTACCTGCATTTCAGAAAGGACAAGAGAGGCATATAAAATAAGGAAAAATTTTGCTGAATAGCCTATTATTGAAGGAGACTAAGAACTTTTGTATAGCAAAAGTTACATTACTGAGTCACTTCCTCCAGTTTGGTTTGGTTTCTGAATTTTGGAAAAGTACTTTAAACAGTCCCAGGTGTTAATGAAATGTTCTCTGCATAACGAAGAAGAATAAGATGGAAGCAAGCTGATATGGCATTCATTTCCCCTAGTCTGATAAGACTGACCAGCATTATTACCTTCAAAGTCTGTTGTACTGAAATCCCTTTTTGCTTTTCATAGAAATGAAAAAGAGATCCTAAGTGAGACTTTCACATCTATAAAAAGGATTAGTTTTAATAACACTGACAAAAATATGTATTTTTAAATGAGAGACTAATTTTAAATGAAGTTAATAACTTCAGCATAGTAGTATTTCCTATAGAAAGGAAGAGAGGGTTTTTTCCCCCATCAGTAGTAGCGTGATTATCCTTTCCATGGGAAGTTCTAGATGTTAGACTAGCTTTAGCTAGAAGTGACTAGCCAGATTAGACGGAACAATCTATTAAACACCTTTGACCGAATAAAGCAAGCAAGTATATCAATGGGAAAAATTCTTAATTAGAGATTATTTTCAAAGTGAAAATTATTGAAAGTGCCATGGCAAGTGGTTACGAGTTCAGAGGACCTGTTGGCAAGTTCACACTGGATTTATACACATGCAGAACTGTCATGCCACCAGCAGCACTCTCTTTTCCAGTTAATAGGATCACCCTAGGCTCAGGAGTGTAAAACAATGACAGGAAAGTTGCAGATATGAAATGCTATTAGCATTACATGTTTAGTATATCAACAGATCCTGAACTAACCTTTGAAGTTCAGGTCCATAGTGGCTGAGCAAGACCACCCCAATGTCAGCTTTATTTTTATTATCTTCATGGAAGAGGCAAGAAAAAACAAACAAGCTTCTCAGATAAAAGGCAAGAGAATGTAATGTTACAATTCCCTTTTTGCAGAAAGACAACCTACTAATATTACTTTCAATGTGATACTTCCTTGCCAAGAGACTATGTTTACTGAATGAGAAAGTGAGACACAAAGCACTTATGATGCAAAGGACAAAGGGAACTTGGCTGATCTGCTCATCACCTGTAGGAAACCCCACGGACCAGTGCTGACTGGATCCGTGCAGTCTTTAACACAGCACGCCATTTTCAACCCAGCTGAAAGCAGCTTTTTTAGGAAGGGCAGTGTTTACTGTCAATAAGGACAAAGTGTCCTGCCTCAGGAGGAAGTGTCCGCAGTCAGACTTCAGGGTTGTAAGTTTCCATTGCAAGAGAAACCCAAGTTGCACTACTCTGCTTAGGATATAAAAGTGAAAAAGGCATTCGAGAATGCTGAATAGCATACCCAAATGCTAAGTTACCGCTAATTAGATGTAGTATAGCTATAAGAAAAAAAGAGATGGAAAGTCCTTAGAGAGCAACATCTAAAGAGACAGTACTTAATCTAAGGCAATGTATTTATCTGCCTTCAAGTGCAATTAAACACTGTAGATAGCATAAAGACTACTCATGATCTCTTTCATTATAATCTGGCATAATAAGTAATAAAAATGCTTCAACAAAGTTCCCCAATGGGTGGACAATCAATCCTCCCAGGGGAAAAAATAACTTTCTTCAGAGACTTCTCTTTCTCACTAAGATTCTCCGAGATCTTTCCCCTTCACCAACGCTTGCTTTCACAGGAGAGCACCACTGTTCCACCCGCAGAGCAGGAGACCCTATTCCACAACTAAAACGTGAACCAGCCGCAGCTGGCTGCAGCCGCTTCTGCTGTTGCCGGGTTCAGAGCTGTCACTATCCCTCCCGCTCCGGGTGGCCTTTTACCAGCCGGATGGCCCTTCAGCTCAGGCACACCTGAACCCCACGCCTAGCACGGCTTTCAGGGCAAGGAAGCTGCCTCCGCCGCCCTGGCCCAGCCCTCGGTGCCTCTCTCCTCACGCTGGGTCCGTCCTGTCAGCAACCCCCCGGCCCGGGCCGGGCCGAGCGCAGTGTGGAGGAGACAGACAGACCTGGCAGCGGCCCCAGAGCCGCCGCGCTGCCCGCTGCGGGGCCACAGGCTCGCGTTCGGGCTGGCGCCCGCGGCCCTACCTGCTTCTGGACGTCGGCATCGCTGAGCGCCATAGCGGCGGCGTTGGCGGCGAGGCTCGAGGGAAAACGGTTGGGGCCGTTGGCGACCGCGAGTGGAATCAAATCCGGTTCGGGTCACAGCCGGTGCTGCTGCCGCTGTGTCACGCCGCCACGCCCACCTGCTCCTCCGGGCCAATAGAAACCTGAGCTCTGGCTAGCGTCACGGGGGCGGGTCCTTGCGCGCGACAGACTGCCATCTTGTGGTCGGGGACGGCTGTTGCGTTTAGCGCCTGTCGTGACTGGAGGAGGGGGCCGCGTCGCCTTCCCTACCAGGGGAGAGCCCCGGCGTGGCCGGCCGGCGTGAGGGGCTTCCTTCGCGCCTCCCTCCGGTGGCAGAGGCGGTAGCTGCCCCTGAAGCCGAGCCGAAGTGAGGCAGCCGGGTCCGCCCGGCTCTTCCAGCCTGCCGCCGCGCAGGTGGCAAGTCTTGGGGGGGACAGGCTTGGACGTCAGAGTTCAGCCTAGGAGTTCAGGGGCGCTGCGTGCAGGAGGTGAAGTAATCTTTCCCTTGCGTGCAGTGCTTTTACAGCGTTGGTGGGAATACCGTGTTCAGTCTCAAAAAGAGCAGAGCTACTTGCAAGAAACACTGTAATGTGTTTAACTCGTAGCAGAGAGAAATTAAACACGGAGAGAAAATTGCTTATAAGGCCCTAAAGTAGATTTCTTTTGGCAATGCTTTGGGCTTCCCATCATAGGAAGCTTTGATATCTCAAGGTCACTTTCAGCTGTCAATTGTATAAATCCGTGAAATGCTATTTATAACATCTCACAGTTTTTCCAGGTTTGGACTGGCAAGGAGAGGAAACTGGCTTCTTTACCCGCACCTGAGATGCGGGGTAGCGTTAAGGACCAGGAAGAGAAAAGCAGGAGGCGGGAAGCAGCTGGCCGAGGGGAAGGGAGGCTGGAGGTCAGGCTGTCGGGTGGAAGCAGCTGATGGGAAGCCTTGTGATGGGCCCCTCAGGCTGGTTGTACTTTTATGATTAGCAATTATGGCACCAGCATTTCATTGTAGGAATACGTGGTGGGGATTCAAAGCAGCATTATTATTATTATCTTCTGTCATTTTGTGACCTCAAAATGTGCAGGACCATTTTCAAATGATATGCTGATTCTTCAGGAGTTCCGTTACTGCTTCCATTGTTTTCTTCGTGCCAAAGTTAAAGCAATCTTCATAACCTCTAACAGTGTTTATTCTAGCTGGCAGGAAGCTTCTGTTTCCATTCTGTAGGTACATTCAGTGGAAAAAATAGAACTGTCCCTTACAAATCAGTGCCAAATGTGGTATTTGTCATATCCGTGCTTCTTCCTGGCTCATTTCTATTTCCTTAATTTTTCCTGTACCCTTTTTTCAGTGTGAAAAAGCTTATTGTAAAAATTTGTATGTCTTTTTTTTTTTTCTCATATTACAATTGTTACAGAGCAGGGAGAAAACTTGTGTTTTGGAGCTTGGGAGCATTTATTTCAGTCAGAATCTAAGTAATATCGAAACAGTCGGAACTGTATTCAGCCTTAGGGGCGGCTTTCTCTTTGAGACTCTGACCCAGCCAGCCCACACCTATAGTCGTGTGAACTGGATTAGGGCCGCGGTAACTAACTGCCATCCGTTATCTTCCTCACAATCTGTGAGGAAAAGGCGAAGGGGTTAATACGCGCGAATCCTTCGCTTGCCTTTTCCTTTGGTACGCGTGCCTTTGGCCGCGGGAAACCCGCGCACGCCGGTACCCGCCTCGGAAAGGGGCTTCTCCCCTCCCCTTCTCGCCCTCCGGCGCCGGGCGGGGCGGGGCCGCCCGCGGCCGCTGCCGAGCCGGAAGCGCCGGTCGCGCCTCCCCGCCTTTTCCCGCCCCCTCGCGAAGTCACGTGGCGGGAGAGGCGTCCTGCTGGGCCCTGCCCCGCGGCGCGGGCCTGTGACGCGCGACACAAACCGCCGTGACGTGACGCCCCCTCCGCCGTCTCCTCCTCCCCGCCCCTCCATCATGGCGGCGGCGGCGGCAAATTAGGGCAGAGCTCGCACCGCCTCGCGCGCGCGCGCGCGCGCGCCCACCACCCCCGGCGGACCGACCCGGAGCGGCGCCGCTCCTCGCCCGGCCTGCCCGCCCCCCCCTCATCCTCCTCCCTCCGCGCCCCGCGGCGCTCGCAGGTGAGGAAGGGGTGGGAGCGGGCGGGCGGGCTAGTTATTTATTTATTTACTTATTTTCCGCTCGCGCCCCCGCCGGCCGGGAGCGGGGGGGGTGTGGGGGGGAGCGGGCACGAGGACGGCGCGGCCGTTGGGCAGCTCGGCGGCCGCGCGCGCGCCTCTTCCCCCCCGCCCGCGTTGTCTGTGAGGGGAGGGGGGAGGCGGCCGCTCTCCGCGGGGTCGGTGGCCGCAGAACTTCCCCGCGGGGGCGGAGCGCAGCGGGGCCACGCCCCTCGGCGGCCGTTGCCCCCCCCCGCCGCCGCCGCCCCCGCCGCGACTGCGGCTGAAGGACGCGTCCCTCCGTCCCGCCGCGCCCGGGGCAGTCCCGAGGGCCGGCGGCGGGCTGTGGGGCGGGCGCCGCCCTGGAGCGGGTGGCCGGGTCCCGCGGTTTGTGAGAAGGGGCTGTGCCCCCTCCGCCCGCCGGCAGCTCCTGAAGGGCGGCGGCAAGGAGAGCCGGCGGCTCCTCCGCTGCAGGGGCTGCGGCCTGCCTGCCCGCACCTGCCGCTGTAGCGCGTAGGCTGTGGCTCCCGCGCGGACCCCGCCGGCTGACTCATCCCGGCTTTTTGCTCCTTGCCGTTTCTGCCCAGATATAAATATCTCATTCATCGCCGTAGTAACTGAGTAGCTTACGCTGCGCTCTCGCAGGCTGCTCGTCCGCTCCGGCTCTGAGTTCCTCTGGCGCTGTTGAAACTTAGAGTGAGCCCAGGGGTGCTGCCTTACCTGCCTGTCCTCTTGTTCACTCTCAAATCCAAATAGCGCTCGGCAAATTAAAAGAGAAAGTGAATGAAAACTTGTTAGCGAAAGCTGGGTTTGTAATGACTTAATGTTGTGATAAGACAGCTTAAAGCTGGAAAGGACTGAAAACCTTTATGGTAGCTAACTCATGTGGCTTTTGTTTTCCTTCCTAAAAGAAAAATTAAACCATTTGCCTAGAATGCTCACTTAATTACATTTCCCTCTAAGGTCAACTAGAACCACTGCCCAGATAAACGGCTGTCATATTTTCCAGTATTTCTATCTGTTAAGTGCCACTAGTGGATCAGTAATGGATGCAATATTGATTAATTTCCAGTAGAACTGACATGTTTGAACTCAGTAGCTCTCAGTTTATTAAAAACAATCTCCTAGTCATACCATCATATATTCCTGGAAAAGTACTCTGAAGAATTTATCTTCCAACTTGATCGCGATCGGGCGCTTTGGAACGTCCTACCTGTTATGTGAAGTGTTTTCAGAGACGAACTGCTGCAAGGTTAAACTAGTCCACACATGCAAGTCTCATCCAAAATCCCCACACAAGCCTTCTGGTACAGTTGCAGAGCACTTGAATATTTTCCATCTTGTTGATACAGGGTGTGGTTTTGTAGACTGCAACTCCTTGAAATTCGGTGCATTTGGATAAAGAGCACCATATAAATGTAAGGCAGAGTGAACTGAGAGTGGTTACTTGTTGCAGAGATTGATATCAGGAGGATGACCCAAACCTGTGAACATATCAGTGGCACACTGCCCTAACAATGATTTGAACTCCAGTGCTACCATTTTGTTGCCTCGCTAAATCTCCCTGTCCGTACTTGGGTGAACACTTACTGACTGAGACCACACGTGCTTTGAAATAATTCTCCAGCAGCAGGAAGTATTCTGCTAGCATGGTGGTCTAGGATGATTAAGTTTGTAGCTGTTAAGTGAGGCCTGGTAACCTGGGCTGTAGCTGGGAACTGCATCCAGCCCTAAATTGACTCTGTTTTCAAGTGGGACTTAACTACGGTCATGGTGGCAGTGTTATTTGTAAAAGGAAGGCAATCTGTGACTGCACTGTTGTTTCTGTACCTGTGTTTTTAGTGCATTAGAAATCGGTAGCGATATTGGTCACCTACTGTTTTGTTGATAAATATGCAGCAAAATACTTTATAAGGCTACAGCTTTAAATGCAAAAGGCAAGTCTCTGACCTGCAACAGTCGAATAGATGCGCAGTAGATCCTGGTGGCAGCTGGGGCACTGTTCTTACAGGCAGTATCATAATGCTGTTGCATTTTGTCTTTTGACTGATGCACAGTAAACGTAGCTTGATGCACGCTAGGATTTTGCAGGTAAGGACTAAAACGTAGCAGAGCCTCATTGCTAGGGGATTATATTCACTGTGTTCATTGGTAGGCTTGTGTTGCCCGTTATCTAACGTATAACTCTTCTGTGGATTAGGATGTGACAGACTGCATGAGGAAATGTCAGTCTGACTGGAACTCCTGTTCTCAGGTCAGTTGAGCAGCTCAGCCCACGTTGAAACAAGTGACAGCAGGGTCGGAGGAGTAGCAAGCTAAGTAAGCTTCAACAGGTGTAGCCTTTTATTCTCCCAAGGGTGCAGGAATTGAGAAGAGTGAAATTTTTTGTAGGGATTAATTGATAATAATTTTGATCTCTTTAGCTTTTTAAGAGGAAGTATTCTTGCAGTGAATCTGTTACACCAGAAGTAACCCTCTTGCCCTTGCTTTGAGGCTTACACAGTCTGTATAATGCCTTATTTCCTTTGCTCCATTACATCTCCCATACAAGCCTTTGTCTTATTTTCTTAAACAGTTTCTGGACTCTCTTTCATTTTGCTCCTGTAGTGGAAAGCTCTCCTTCCTCTGGTCTGGTCTCTCAAGCTTGCATGTCCTTTTTTAATCCCACTCATTCCTGAAAAATGGCCTTTTCTGAGATATTTATGGTATCTGAGTCAATATTTCTCTATTTCCTTTTGTAAACAAAAACAGTCATTCACAATTCAAAATGAGTAATTCAGTTGCTGTGGGCTTCTCTCAAAGGAGGGCCAGTGATTCTGAAGTGCATTTCCAGTCTGACATTCTTTTATGTGAAGCTGAAGATATTTCTTCCATTCAAGTTCTTATCTCTCTCTTTTCATTTCAGCATAAAACTACCTCTCAGAATATATCAACCAAAGTGATTACTGTTTTTCATCCAAAGCTTTTTTTCTTTTTAATTCTTTTCCCAGGAAAACATTAACCACTATTTAAATAAGCTGTGGTCTGATTCTCTCCCCCTTTTTTTTTTCCCTCCTCCCTCCAGAGGTGCTGAGCTAAGCATGCTGAAATTTTTGTGAATTAGGCTTCACTGTTGCACGTGGATCTTTGTGCTGGTATGGAGTCTCATGCTTGTTTTGATCGACATTTTTTTTTCTTTCATTTTCTGCGTTGATTTGGAATTATATTTTGAAGAGTAATCTTTGTTATATATTCAGACTTGTTCTTTGATCCACAGCAGAGTGTCTGGATGTCTCTGGACCATCCATCAGACTGATTCTTTCAGGACAGATCAGGTTGTCTGGAAGGGCTCCCATTCACTGTGTAGGCGTTGCGAGAAGCGGGTTGGTTTCAGGACTGTGGATCTCTACTGAACAAACCAGAACTGAAACTTGCTGGGGAGCTTTTGCTTTTTGGTGAATGGCATCTTTCACACCTGGTGATGTGAACGTGTGATGTGGTGATGGCATCTGGAGATCTGGTCTGAAGAGCAGATCTATTGTTAAAGGATCCTAAAGTCTTCTAAGCAGTTATTTTTTCTGAATCTCCCTGCTTTATGAACATCTCAGTTTATGGAAGTGGATGAAGGGTAACTGCGTTGTGCAAATGCTGTGCTTATCCTCTGCTATAATTTCTTACATTTCTGAAGCATGATATGTTGCCTGTAGAGCACTCTGGGGTGGAAGAGGCAACATAAATGTAGGATTTTAGTGCTCCAAGGGAAGAGGGATGAGTGTTGTCTCAAAGTTTTGACATTGGTTCCTTCCTATGTAAATCTCTACTTCGGTTCAAGCCATAGCAAAGACTCAACCGAATCTTTCTGGTAAAGGATTTCAGGCATTTTGCAATACATGGCAAGAGGCAGAGCTTCCAGAGCATAGTCTTCATGAAAGAGTCCTCTCCTGTTTTCAGTACTGAATGAGTTTCAGAAACGAGAGTTGCTAAAGATTAACGAAAAAATGCTTAGCCAATTTTACACCAACTCTTTTCCTTTTGCAGCTTTTAGTTTGATGGATAATTTTTTCTTTGCCAAGCTACCTACTCACACGGTAACCATGCCACAGCACAGTTGTAGTTCTGTTTATCCTCAGTAACCAGTTGTACTGCTATTAATCTGAATTCCTTTCCAGAGAGGAGGGGGGTTAGAAGTTAGCCCAGACATCTTGCATAGCTAGACAGATTGATGCTTTTCTTTTGCTCTGTTTATTATTATTATTCTTATTCTTGAGGCTTCATTTGCAGATTGTGCTTTGGTTTGGGAACCTGGTTCCCACTCTCAGTCTCAAGGAGTTTCCAATGTCATCAGGAACCCTCTTGAGATGCTTCAACTCCTGTTGCGTGTAGATAGCATTTTTCTCATTAAAACTCCTTTAAGCTTTAAACTTAGTTTAAATATATCTTCTAAATGTAACTGTGCTCTCACACTAGTAAATTGTCTGGCTCCTTTGGTATCTGTTAAGTAGCTGTTCTGTAGCATGAACTTTTCTGCATGCCTTTCAGTTAGACATCTGTTCTGATGGCCAAGAGTGGACTACTGCTTGTTTGGGAATGACTCTTTGAAGTGATGGAGAGCTTAATTTTGAGACTTTATCTTAAAGCCCTAAATATTGTTATTTGATTCATCAAGTAGTTTGTGCGTTGGAAGTAGTTATCCAGACTGTTCCTAATATAAAAAGCTGAATGATGTTGATTAATCTGAAGCTTCCTTTCAATCTGTTGTATGGCTTTTTCCCCACTTCTATGTTGCCTTCTGAAATATTTTTTTTCCCCTTGTCCTTCATGGCCATTTTTAATTTCTCTCTACTTTAGTTTTTAAATGTTGGAAAAACTTCTTATTTGGATGTTTGACAAAACAAAGTAAAACAGGGAAGTTCTTTGGCCAGATGTTGCTGTTAGGTGTGGATTTCTGTTTTATAAGTATTAATGTCTGGGTGAGGAATCCAGGACACACAACCATCTGTTCTTCCAATCCCTACAATGAATGTGGAATTTCCTCTGTTGACCATATGTGTTCTATTGCTGTTGGAACAGTAAAATGAATTTGAGGCAATTGTGGTCACTTTTTCTGCATTAAAATGTTTAAGCATCATAATAGAGAATCTGAGAAAGCAGAGAATTGGGAAAATACTCATCAGAGGCTTAGGGGAAGAAAGACTCCTCAGAACCCGTCTTTTTTTACCTCAAATTGTAGTTAACTAAGTCTTCAGAATCCCTCAAAACCTCTTTGCATGTGTATTTTTGTGTGTGGTTGAGTTGGGAGGCATTAGGAAGCAGACACATGGTGAGGAACTGTTCATTCTGCTTTAATGTGAGAGTACGTATGCCAAGCAGGAGTGAGAAATGCTGCTGCTGGCAGCAGGCAGACAGGGCGCTGGACTGGGGCGCAGTTGGTTTTACTCTGCACGGTTCTTATTAAAATCAGAACGCATAGGATATCAGGGCAAAAACCTGGATATTACTTCACAATTGTTACATAATTCCTTGTTATGTATGAGTTCATGACCTGTTGCAGCCTTATAAAAAAACAAACAAACAAAACACTCTATTCTTTCCTTACAGTCTTCCTCAGTTACCCAGAGAAAACCCTACGTGCCCCATAAGAGCACTGCCGCATTGCAAGCCAACCCGATGGCGTCCTCTACTGCTGTGCCTGTAGGATTTCACTATGAAACAAAATACGTAGTTCTCAGCTACCTGGGACTTCTATCACAAGAGAAGCCACGGGAGCATCCTCCTCCTTCAACTCAAGGTAGTATTTGCATATTCATCTGTACCTATTTACATATGCAACTGTATTTGCAATTAGTTCTTCAGCTGTTAGTGCATGGATGCAGAATATTAGCCTGATGTTTAGTGTCATGCATCTTATTTTATTCATTTAAAATAATGGGAAGAGATGCTGATGGAAACAAAGCTGTGTTTAGATTACTGTTTTAATTTGAGCTATGCCAGGGCCGATTGGTGTTTATGAAGCAAACAAGTGGTTTTAGTAGCTGTCTTGAGGTTAGGAGGAATGGATATATATTATCTTTGTTGAGCCACCTTGAGAATTTGAGCCCATGCTTGCTTTTTTTGGGAGGCAAGTGGAAGTAAGTAGGGGTGAGGTAGCGTTTACTGGCATAAACTCTGAGCACTGACTTGAGCAATCTCATGTGCTAAATAGTTTTGCCCTATTATGTTAATGCTTCTGCTGTTGTCAGTCAGTGGTAGTGTAGAGATGTGAGGCTTAACCTGGCCTATGCTGCATCTATTTATTTGTTTATTTTTAAGAAGTCAAGGACTGCATGGAGTCAGATAGAGTCAGATGTTTCTTCCAGAACAGGTTTATGCATATAGGAGGTTAAATAAATAAATAGGAAGCAGAATAAAAGAAGTTTGATAGCTTGTGTTTCACATAAACCTAGGTAGTAAAACTTTCTTTATTTTGTGGTGGCAAGCACTTAAACAATGTTATTTGTCAAGATTGTTTTGGTCGCTTGTCACTTCTTAATGACGTTTCAGTCACTACTAGTTCCTGTAATTCAGAACTTATTCTGATGAAAGGCGTATTAAAAAAAAAAAGACAGTCTTCAGAATCTTTTTTGTTTTTGAACAAGCATTTAAGAATGAATACTCTGTCACGTACTGAACTTACCTGTCATGAAGTGAGAAATTCCTGAAAAGAAAAGATGGCATCAAAGTTATGACTGAAATTATTTTATCAGTTTGGCACTAAAGCATATAGCATATGCTGGTTATATTATATATCATTTATAAAATTAATCTTAGTGTGTTTAAGGTATATCTATTACTTCCACTTTGACTGCATCTGTGGTCCATGAAAGGAGAGGCACCTTAGTGCCAAGATGCTGTTTCATAAACCCCTTTGTTGGAAAATGTGCTTATTTTAGCAATAACATCTCATCCTGAATATCCCATCTGGGATAACTGGGCTATAACTGGAAATGTATTGGGTACATATGAAGCTACAATGTGGAAGAGTCTGCTTTGTTCTGTAAATGCAAGATTCAGAAAGGAAACTGTTAGTCTTAAAGCTTTTTTTTAATAATTTGTCTGTAGTTACCTATGAAATATTTGCAAATTGAGGGGAAACCTTTCAACTTATTACTGAAACCTCTAAGAAATATTTGAATCAAAGAGCAATATTAAAACTTTATAAAGAGGAAGCTACAAATGCTTAAGTAAAAATTTTGTAGTCAGTTGAGAGGACTTTTAAGCTCCTGAGTAAAGATAACTGTTGAGTCTACTTTTCAGATATTATTTAGATATGTTAGTTTGTGTGACAGCAGGCTGTAGTTAGATTTGCTATTAAAATACTCTAAAGCATTTATACTTTCCAAATCTGTTCTTTTATCCTTGTTGCTCTAAACCTTCCCTTCTAAACAGGAAATTCTCCTACATTTCCCCCACCCTCACTCCCAAAACCAGACAGTGACCACAGCTTCTCCTCTCCTGGTCATCTTTCACTGTAATTAGGTCTCTCTTTCAGTGTTTTTACTGCTTTCTGACCAAAGCCTCTGGATAAAATAATTTTCCCTTACTTTTAATCTGCCATGTTGTTTCTCACTCTGTTTTGTAGTGCCTTGGATGGACTTCAGGCTGTTATTGACCTAAGTGCAAACACTTTATCCTTCTGCTTCAGGATTTGTTTCATTATTTCCTAACTCACTTTTCCTCATGCTTTTCTGCTTTCCATGCTTCCAACAGCTTTCATTTGTCTGACAGTTACTTTTTAAAAATCCTTTCTCCTACTTCTTCTCTCATTGCTTGTAATTGAACAGTTGTTTCAGCTGCACTCCCAGGGTATGTGTGGTAACAGCTGTGTGTTTATTTTGAAGTACTGTATGCATCTTCTTTGAATATTAGGTAGTTTATATGTACCGTCTGTATCTCCTTGTTGTCTGGCACGTGGATGATGCCTACTTGCAGAGAGCTGTACCAAAGCACTCTGCTCTATATGCTCGATATTCTCCCCTAGGGAGACAGCGAGAGAAACAGCAGCCCATAATGGGTATTACCTGCACTGCCTAATGCACTGCTGGAAGGTAGCTGGGTATTACAGTAACAAGCGTGGTCTGAGAAACCTGGTTAGAACAAAAGAGATGTGAAAGCCAGTAAATGAGAATGAATAACTGTTGTGTAGAATCCCATCATGAGGAGGAAACTTCTGGTTTTTGGTAATGAAGACATATGAGGGATAATAACAGTATGACATTACACCGTGCTTGTCAGTGTGTTTTTCAAGCGCTGTCATCAACCGTTGATGCAATATCTTGACTTGATATTTCGTTCTTGACAATGAGAAGTTCCTTTCAGTGATGATTTTTGTGGTACTTTAAAACGTGGGTCAGTAGTCTTTCTATTCTTTATGGCTGAATGCTGTTAATTTATGAATTGAGAGGATTCTGATACAAAGTACCTGTCACTTAATCTTGTTTAGCTTTAATTTGGTTATTGTGCTGACAGGCCTTTTGTGGGAAACAACTGAAGCAATGATGTTTGGCTATTGCCTGTTACTATTTTAGTTGCAGAACACTTCTCTTTTTTTATGTGTTTCATTCATATGAGGTATTGACTCTGGTATATGGTACTTTCCCTTCATATATTTTTCTTGGATCCAAGCAAGTCCTTACTCTTTGTCTGATTTCTACATCATGTTACAATATAAGGGGAGTATCCAGAAAGGCGAGTTTTAGTTTGTCCTGGTAACATTAACCTCTTTCGTCTCCTTCGATATGGGAGAGTGAGTGACTCCTCCAGAGGGCGGTTCAGAGCAGGATCCTAATTACAGCCACCTTGTGTCACCCGCTGGAGGATCTGCTCTCTTTCCATTGCATGTATACAGAACATGGGGAAATAAGGCACACGAGGTGTCGTTAGTATTTCTGTACCTCCCTTGAGTCTTCTTCTACAGCAGTCTCCCAGATTTCAGTGAAGTTTCAACACTCCAGTTAAACTAGAGAATGTATCTGAAGGGTCAAAAAAACAACCAAAGAAGCGATCTTTCCCAACAGGAGCAGTACTATTTTATCTCTGCTAGAACTGGTAGGAGAAATTGAATGCTTTTGTCCATTCTCTTCCCTTTTCTCCTACGGTCATCTCCCATAAACCTGTGCTTTCCTGCATTTCATACTAGAGTTCTTTTCCTCATGTATGTTTTTTTGTTCCAAAAACTCAGATAAGAGTAAATCTCTAAGATGTTTGTTAGATTTCAAGTTAAAACTTCTCATTTTTTGAAACATAATATGCTTTACAAGACCGATGGTTTTCAGAGGGATTTTATTTAGTGAAGAGAAAACTCGGACAAATTACACAGAAAATTACCTCACTGTATTTCCTTTTGGATCTCTCAGTTGGTCTTGATTTTGTTGCAAGAAAGATGTCTTCAATTACAAGAGCTAGAAACACTTCTGGCTTCAAGCAAAGAAGGCCTGTCTAAGTCAACACCTGATTACTACTTTGAAATGTTTATTTAGATAGCTTCTCTTCAGTGCAGGGACTGAAGAGAGAACCATCCACAGTATTCCAGGGTTTTGAAGAAAAGACAGTTTTATTGGATAAACCAGTCTTTTAACATTACAGCTCTATAGTATTCTGTAGTGGATTTCAGTGTAGTATTCTGTAGTGGATTTCAGTGTCTCCAGAGGAAAATCCAGCAAACTTAACTGAGCAGTAGTTTGAGAGATTACTCCTATTACAGTTTTGGCAGAATAGTGATTCTGCATAGCACTCACTTCAGTTTATTTAAAGCAAAGTCCATTAGCAGTAAATTCTGTTACTTTTTGGTAGGTTTTCAGGTAGGTGAATAATAGAAATTGCTCAGATAAATCTGATAAAACACACACGGTAAGATATTATCTGCGTAAATTCCTGTGGTTTTAGGCAACGGATGAGTACAATTATTTAAAATGTGTGGAAGCTCTCAGTTATCTGTTGATTAGATTGTGGAGAGATGCTTCAGTATTTTTCCAGAACTCCTGTAGTATCTATAACTACTGGTTCATACACAGAAAATAAATATCAAGTATTGGAAAACATTTCTACATTTTTCCCCCTGAAGTTCATGCTCCTTATAGAAGCTTTCAGTCTGCTGTAGTTGTTAGTACTACTTACTTTCTAAGTGAGTCAAAGTACTTTGTTTTTGTGATTCAATATATTGGTATTATAAATGCTTCTCTGTGTTTCATCAAGGAGTAACTTTTAGTGTATTTCTGTTTTTTAGTCTACTTCCCCATAGTTTGACCCCATCCCATGACCCTGTGGCTATAACAAAGATTCTGAAGGAAAGTAGTTTTTCTGTGTTTTCCTTGACAGAATGAGAAATCTTAAATAATCTCTTAGCTCACATAGCGTCTAGAAGATTTATAATCAATGCCACTACTGCATGGTGGCATAGATTACTCAAGAGGTGAACAAGGTTTTGACAGTTTTACAGTTTCCCTGAGATGCATGCTATCCACAGTACTTTAATCCAATTATTGTGCACAATGTTCTTTTGACCATTTATCCTCTGTTTTGGAATTACTGTATGCAGTGCTGTATATAGTCAGTGATCAAGGCATTTTAGTGGTTTCCCACACGCATTTCTTACAGCTGAGCAGTGTTGAAGTAAGTTACTGGGAGAAATGGGTTTTAAGTTTATTTGTTCACTTGCTTCAGTTATAAGTGAACTCTGTTACACCTCAGGAAACACATGTATAGATAGGCAGAGATGGTCAGGTTTCATGCACTGTGGGTGAACTCAAGGCTCCTTAGTGGCCATCCCAAATCTAACAGTAGTACCTCCTTTATATGTTTTTGACCGGCACGGGTTGGATACCTGTTGTTGCAAGATTTTCTGTCATCAGGTGACACTTGGACTGGCTGTTGCAGAATATCTTGGTTTTCTTCGTACTCCATCCCTGTATCTTCACTTACCCTTCATAGTACCTACCATTGGTCTGTAGGAAATGAAGGAGTTTTTGAGGTGGTTTTAGCTTAGATGAATAACTCATTCCTTAGAAACTTTCCTCTTAGGGCAAAACATACCTATGTTGGCTGAAAAGTCACAGGCTGAAAAGGTACACATTGTAGGTCAGACCAATCTGGCTCGTGGTAACGAGGGAGCTATTTCCTGAACTGAGGCAAGGAAAAGGAGTTTTTGGGGTGTGACTTGGAGAAGTAAGAGGTGGTCCCTCCAGGAATATGAATTCCCACTTAATTAAGCCTCCTCTCTGCCCACAAAAAGAATTGACTGCTAGTTGGCAATGTCTGGTCTCTTTTTGGTTCTTAATATTTTGGACTTTTTTAGTTTCTTTTAAGCTGAGCCTTCTTATGGTTTGTAAAGAGCTTCTTTTAAACATTTCTCAAATCAAGGGCTACATCTATGTATGTACAGTCTGTTCTGGAGTTTGCTGGGGTAATGGATATACTTTTCATTAAAGGAAACATGAATATATTTATAAAGAGATTTTGTACATTTTTTTTTCACTTCTCAGTGCTTACAGAAATTTTAGACGCTCTCATTGTTTTAAAAAGTCTGAGATGTTAAATACTAGAATGATGCTGAAAGTAAATTTCTAAGTCAATGTTGACTGTACAGAAGTTAACATAGAGACCTAGGAGAACTTGAAAACAGAGATATTGGTAAATTAAAATTACAAGCATGAAAGGAAAAAAAATCGGGAGCAACCTGTGACATCAATGGCTTTCTTTTGCATTCACCCTGCATGCACTTGAACTAAAAAAGGCAAACAACTTTTCAGTCTCTCCTTATAGTCACTGTTGTGTCTTGTTAGCCATAGTTTGACACAAACACTGTAGAATCAGATGTGCAGGCTCTCTAGCTCTGATGAATGACTTCCCATCCCTTCTCCTCCTAGGATCAAACCTGGGGAACGGGTTGATCTTGTATTGTTACTAAACTTCTGGAACGGCCTTATCGGTGGAGTTTTACTGAAGTATTACATTTATTTAGTAGTCATAACACTGTCTGATTGTCAGTGATGCGGTGCTTGATGGACTTTTAGAATACATTTTCCCCTACTTTGCAGGTTACCTCCAAAAATACCTGAAAAACAAAATCTTAACACGAGCACACTTGTGCAAAAGGGAACATTTATTCTGTAAATAGAAAGTGCAGTGCACTAACTTCTTCGTGTCAGACTGTGTAACAGAAGTTTGCTGTGTCTTGGGTTGGGAAGAGGCCTTTCAGAGTCGGTTTACCAAAACCTCGTAATAGGCAAACCCATTTTTTCAGCACAGGAAAGCATTCAATGTTTATGGATCTTACAAGTACCATTTCTGGTGTGACTGTTTGCATTATTAAACAATGAAATATGTTCCCATCTACTAGAACCTATTTTTACTGTTTTATTCTACCTATTTGCAAACTGACTTGGAAGGAGAAAAAGATACTGCTCTCTTAGGACCTTTGCTGTTGGAATACACTGTTCTCCAACATCGGGTGCAATTTTTGTTGGTAGGGGTCAACATACAGGAGATGCAGAAAGCTGAAGTCCATTGATAATTAGGGGAATAAACAGTGCAAAGTCACTGGTCCGCGAGGGGTAGGTTTTTGATGTTTTGGCACGACTGAATAGTCAGGTGCTATTGGAATCAGCAGCTGCTGCAAAGTTGTGGGTGTTACGAGATGGAAACCATTGACTGCAGCACTGATTATCTAAACAGCTCTTTTGTACGCTGACAGCAATGGAATTTCTCTTCCTTCCATTTTCTGGGTGACTTATTATGAAGTATGACAGCTTGTCATGTGTGATCATCATCACATTAGACCCATGAGAATGGGTGCTCTTCTGAATACCCTCATCCCTTCCATATACAGGGTGAAGCACAGGTTAAAATAAGAGTTTGTACTTGTGTATACTTGTTGCGCTTGACTGTGCAGCAGTGGTTTGGTCATTCAAAGAGGCGACCTTAAAGGGACTGACAAGGCATTAGTGAGTGTCTGTTCATTAACCAAAAGGAGGAACAGTTTGCTCCTCTCTGGAATTTATTGTTCAGAGTGGCAAGGAGAGACTGTTTGAGAAGAGATTTAAGAAGCTAAATAAAGTCGTTCTGAACATGGTGATGATGATCTAACTGTGTGGTTAAGTAAAATGGAATTAAACTGACTATCTGTTGTTCCTTTAAACTATCCACATAAATAAATGTAAACATTTTACACTGACTTGTACATTGGTTTAGAAGATTTTTGTCTCATTTATCTATTGAGTGCTGAGTTTTTAAGCATTGGCACACATTCAGTGGGTTGATTCTGTGGATTTTTAACTTATTTTCAAATGTAGGAGACCTTGCAAGCTTATTGTCTAGTGTTTTTTTAAATACAGAAAATGCACAGTGTACTTCACTACACATTTGTGTGTGTTAACTGGTATTGTTGCTTTTATAGTTTTCACACACTCTAGTATGAAAACTAGTGATGTTGTGTGTCCATTATGGAGGAAAGGGGAAGGCGATACAACACTTTAAGTGAGTTTAAGCAGGTTTAAATAGAGATGAACCGAAGAAAATAGTCATTCGTAAGACCACCAAATTATGATTTAGTGTCTTCAAAACAGGAATGAAGAAAGAGATGCCAGAAAGCTACACTGGGTGTTGCAGGACTTAACCTGAAGATTTGGATGCGAAATATAAGTGATGACAAAGAAATGAAGTCAGAGGATACCAGCATTACAGATACAAATCCTTTCCCTTTTTATTTTCTTCAACTGAGTGAAGAACATCTGTAGAGTGGGACGATGTCTAGATGCCCAGGTAGAGCTGTAGGCAGTTGGTGTAGGTGCAGAGAGGGTGAGATAGGTTGGAGAGTCATCAGTATTTGGGTACATGAGTAAGAAACAGTGGACAGGGGCAACATTATCAGAAGGTTGGCCAGCAGATGGTGTTTAAATCATGGGCATGAGAGAACATGAAGTCCCCCCCAAAAATTCTAAGGAATATTCAGAAGTAGCAGAGCTAAGAAAATGTGTTTTGGGTAACCCAGTCACTGATATTGTTGAAAGTAGCAGAGTGCAGGGCTAATGGGGACTGATAATTGACCCAAAACTTGGGGAAGGAAATGGCTGGAAGGGGGATTACTTAGCAAAGGGAAGTTTTGTGGTCAATTTTACTTGCTTGTGTATTTATTTCAGGGGTAAGTTGATACAAAATTCACTTTTATATTCGTGTGGATATAACAGAGATCCATTTTTATCTCCAAGTAGGAGATTTTAAGGAATTGAAAGAAAGGAAGAAAATTTAAGTGGTAGGCTGTTGATTCAGTGATGTTTGGTGAAAATAAAACAGCTTAATGGAACAGTTTTTGCAGTGTGCTTTAAGAATGGAATTTGAAGACATGCTTGAAAGCAGACGGAAGAAATAAAGATGAGCAAACCCAAAGAAAAAGCAGCTAAATAGCAGGAGTTTTGGGCTGGAACTCTGTCCCAGACATCTAGTCTTTCCATTAGTACCTATCCCATAAAGCAATTACTTGAGTAGTTACCTTGCCGTATGGCCTTATATTGGAAAGGTTGACATTCAGCAGGCAGTTCCTTAAAGATTCAAATGTTTTAAATACCTTGACTTGTTTGGAAACAGTTTTGTGCCTCTCTTTTGCTACAGCATAATAATAAAGATGATTGAGAGCCTGTGTAATCCTGAATTATACGGCTGAAACAACTTGTTCCCAAATATCTAGAGTCAGCCCATGGAATATGTATTTGTGATCCCAAACCACGGCATGTGTTCTTCCGGGGATATGCAGCCATTTCAAATTCCTAAATGACTTGATTAGGAGATGAGAATTGACAATTGACTGACAATTGTGGGGTCCTTTTGCTTCTATTGTTACTTGTGACCCTGGTCTTAAATTATTTCATTGTGGCCTGTAGACTCCTCATGAACAACGAAATGATACACAGTTAATAGATTTTGTGACTCTTCATTGATGTCATTGCATAGTTGATCTGAGTATGTTTATAGATTTTGTAGGCATCAATATCAGTTTTATATTTTGCTACTAAAAATGAAGCTTATGCCTATGTCTGCTTTGTTTTGGTGTAGTTTGATAATGAGTGTATGAGTTTTAATGACTGGTTGTTTATGTGCCTTGGTTTGATTTTGGTCTTAAATTTAAGATAAGTTTGTTTTTAAAGCTGTTATGTATTCTGTTTGTGGCATTACAGTTCTAATTTTTTTATAAATATATATTCATATTTAAAGCACCTATTCTGTCTTGAATAGGCTTGGAAGTTTATGTGTTTCTGGGTTCATATAATAAAACTTTTGTAATAAGTGCCCTTAAGGGATCATACTTTTTATGTTGCTGTCTGAAATAGAACTTTCACCTTGAATTCCTTTATAGTTAATATTTCAATATCATGTTCCATTATCTACCTTATTTGAAATACTACATTTGAATAATTTCTCTGGTTTCTTTTAGGGACTCAACAACAGCTTATGGCACAACATGCTTCGGAGAAGGAGGCTTTGGAGAAGATTAAAATAGAAATTGAGGAGGAGCTAAAACATCTTGATGAAGAAATCTTGGAAGGTGCTCTTCAGCTTTTCCCATTTCAATCGATAATCTCTATGCCCTATAATGGTGGTTAATTTGTAACAGGTACTCTAGTTAAAGAGATTTTTGGACACATTGAATCTCTTTACCCTCCTCCCCCCACAAGATTTCTACACATTGTCACATGAAGTAAAATAGTTAAACGTTACCATTTGGAGCAGTGGAGTCTAGCCAAAGCAAACAATTGAATGACATTTAATAGGCTACTATAAATAATGAAGTGTAAGCAGCCCTTAAGCTGCTCCAGTTGATGACAGAAGTGAAATAATTCCTCAGCAGCTAACATTCAGGGGAGCGTGGACTTAAACCATCTGATTTCTCACTTCCACCAGGTTTATTTTTTGTGACATGCTTCGACCTATAGGTGTGGCTTTTATAGGACTCCCAGTAAGGGATGATTTGGAAACAATCTTTGCTTTGCATGTGTGTTGCAAATTGGAAATCTGAAGTAGAAAGGGTCTAGATCTGTTTACATTCATTCATACAGACCTTTCTTAGAAGTTTTAAACTGAGAAGAAAAAGGTTATATGGACAAAATATTATTTTAATAAATGATATTCTAGTACTGCTGCAGATATATCCATGTGTGGGCAAATTTTACCATGGAAAGAGGCTCTCCTGCTGCTCCATCAGGGTTGGCATCAGCTTAAAATTGAGAATACTTGCACATTCAGCTAACTTGCTGGTTAGAATGCAGTTGTGAAATAAGAGCTGGAGGGGAAATGTAGCTTAAAGTCATCTACAGCTTGTAAGTACCACTTCCAGAATATATTTGGAGCATACTTGTTTTACTACAATTTGTTCATAGCATGTTTTGACTATAGAGTTGTGATTTCTTCGTCCCTTATGTAAACTGTGTTAACTGATGAGATAAGAAACACATTGAACATGTGTTCAATGATGAGACTGAATCTCTTTTATTTTATTTTGTATACTTTTTTCTCTCAGCATTTACCACTACAGGATTTGACTGCCACACCTCCCCAGTGTTCAGTCCTGCCAATCCAGAGAGCTCAATAGAAGACTGCCTGGCTCATTTAGGGGAGAAAGTGTCCCAGGAATTGAAAGAACATCTGCACAAAGCACTGCAGAGCTTGCTTAGCAAGTGAGTTTCCATTTGCTTTTTCAAAGGGAAGGTGTTTCCTTTTGCATTGTGACTGCTGCTGAAATGCTAAAGATGGGAATACATTTTGTATTCCATTTCTTTCTTTTTCAATGTTCCTTTATCCGGCTGGTTTTTTGTTTTGTGTTGTAATGTGCGAATACTTCTTTGTGGTATTTGCTCTTTGCAGTAATCTAAGTTCTAAAATTTTTCTAAGCTTTTATCATTGAACTTCTGAGACTAATTCAGGTAGTTTGAGTGTCTGGTAAAACTAGCAGCTGCCAGTTGCCATTGCCAATTTCATGAATGCTGGGGTGTAGCCAGATTAACTTCTTTTACGTTATAGTTAAGAGTAGAGTTGAAGGTTTGTTTATAGTCTGGCTCAAGATGAGTGGGAGAGTTTCCCTGAAAGGACAGTAGTTAGATGCTTTATGACCACCATTCAAGCACACATCTGAAGCAAATGTGGGCCCCTGGGCTAACCTTGGTGCCCTAAGAGCTGTCCTGCCAGTTTAAGCTTACTGTTTAAATAGCACATTGTATTTGGCATGCTAGTATCTTGATTAATGTCTTTTGCAAATTGGTAAAATTGTTGTGGTTGCTTGTTTTTCTATTATAAATTACCAGCCTGATTTTAATGGATCCACATGAACTACTTCTGTCTGTTCTGAGTGACCTCCAGAATGTATTTGTAGAGAGCTGGAGTTGGAAGGTGCTATTTTAGAGACAGTTACATAAATGCAGTTGTGAAGGTAGCATTAGCAAATAGCTATCTGAGTCTATGTTTTGTGGATTGGTTTAAATAATATGGCTCGAAAGAAGCTGAGAATCTCTAGTACTACTCTTTCAGAGTTTGCGCAGCTGTTCATGAGCTGTTTGAACAAGGTACTGGAAGCTTAAATATCAGTGCCTAGTGTAAACTTTCTGATGCATGGGGTTTAAGCCTTCCATACCTGCATTGGAGAGGCATCTCATGCCCTCATGAAGGTAATACCCTTTATGGCAGACTTCTGGAAGATGATGAATTTGGAAGCCATTCCATCTGAACATCAGGAAACACCTTTTTACTGTGAGGGTGACTGAGCACTGGCACAGGTTGCCCAGAGGGATTGTGGAGTCTCAGTCCTTGGAGATATTCAAAAGCTGTCTGGGCATGGTCCTGGGAAGCCTGCTGTAGGAGACCCTGCTTGAGCAGGGAGGTTGGACAGGATGTTCTCCAGCAGTGCCTTCCAACCTCAACCATTCTGTGATTCCTTAACTAGCCCATCTATTCCTTAACTGGCTCCCTAGTCAACAACTAAGGGTTGACTTTTTATGACCAATATAATTTAAAACCAACTGTTCAAAGTCAGGTATGATGGGGCTTTGGGCAACCTGATGTAGTGAAAGATGTCCCTGCCCATAATCTTTAAAGGTCTGTTCTAATGCAAACCATCCTATGGTTCTATGACTCTGACCCGGATTTCACAGCAAAGGGCCATGTAACATCTGACCAGACAGATGAAGATGATTGTCTCTTTTTCCATGAGTCATCCAAGGGAAAAGTACACTCTGTCAACTCACCATTTAACTTTCAGAAACTAATATATATATATACTGTCTGCTTCTATATGCAGTTTTTATAGGGTCAAAAAGTCAGTTCAGTATTGTGTAAATGAACAATTATTTACCCACAGAAAAGAGTATGTGGGGTACAAGTTTCTCCTTAAGTGGCAAAAGATACGCTAGTGTGTTCCTCCAGAAATGGCAGAAGCTTATCTGCCTTTACAAGCCGGGCATTTGCCCCATGTGGCCTTAAAAACTTGTACTTATTATCTTCTGAAGAACTGAGGTTTTGATAAATACCTCAGTACACACTAAAAAAACAGACTGGCAACAAGTTGGACAATTAGCAGTAAGCCTTGGAACCCATCCTTTTTGTGTGTCTAAAATGGTAAATTGAAATAACAGCATTTTAAGTTTAAATGTCTTAAAGGTTGTAGATAATTGGCTGACTGTCTGACATGGAGGGGTCATAACTGGTGCACTCTACTTTGATTCTTTTTGGAGAGTTCCTGAGAAGACGTCTTTGTAAATAAGGTGGTTCTAGCTTGTTAGTAGCCTGATATTCTAGGCTTCTTGTGTTTTCTATGGGAAAATATTTGCATTCTCAGTATTTTTTTTATTTATATGCGTACATACATATATATAAAGTCTGGAATGCCTATGAAAACACGTTGGCATGCATGCCTTTTTATAAGGCAAACTAGAGCTACTGTTTAATCTCTTGATAATATTCTTCCTGCAGCCGTTGTTGCTCTTCTCATCCCACTGATTCATTTGGATTTGTGTTTTAAAGGAACTAATATAGTAAGGAAGTTAAGAGAATGCACTTAAAATGACAAACCCAAATTATGTTTTCCCCAGTGTGCTTTAACTCTGTTTTTTTACCCATGTTTGCTACAGTAGTGCTATTTGAGGCAATACTTATTTATTTTGCTTATATTTTCCTGTCCTGTTATATGCATATAAACAAGTATGTTATGGTACAGTAGGCTGTTAGATCATGACAGATTCTTGGAGATTCAAGGAGTTCAGAGATTCTTGGAGTTCAATAAGCAGTCTTCTATCCAATACCAGTTACCACTATTTCTCTTAAACTAAAGTCTGAACTTGCCTTTTGTCATGATCTGGCTTAGGACAACTGCTTTTGAAGCAGTACATCTTCTGCTGTCACTTGGCAGAAAGTCTTTATTGTTACTGACTCTAAGACACTATATGATCTTGGAGGAAAGAGTATGGAAGAGGGGAATTTCATCATCCCAATTCAGAGAAGTAGAGATGCGATGAATCTAAAATAGAGGTATCTACTGAATACAAAGGGGGTTTTGTGATCAAAAGTGCTGTTTCTTGCAAATAAAGGCTTCAACTGTAACAATGCAGTCAAGCAGCCTGTGTTGGTTCATAGCCTATATTGTTTATAAAAATTTTACTCTGCATTGACCTCTATCTCACATGTGAATTTCTTAGTGGAATTTTTTATCTTTAAAGTCTCAGATTATAAAAAATTATATGCAAGAGCTTAGAAATTTTGGTAGCATATCAGAGAACCTACTTATCTAGTGTCCTTTAAGTTGTAGAGTATCAAATTATTATGAAATTCACTTAACCAATTATATGAAATTCTCTAACTGGGAGAAGGTGGATGCCTTCCTGACCCTGTCTGGTGCTGCTGCTTTATGTCCTGAAACACGAGACTTGTTAGCTCTTGAAAATTATTTGCTGTAATATATGTGAAAATATTTTGTTCTCTGGAAACTGATAATTTTATTTTATTCTTGTTCTTTTGTTTCCTTTTATAACTTTCAGTGTTGGTTTAACTTCTGCAGGCCAGTGACATATCAAGAATATCGAGAGCGCACACAAGAGACAGCTGCTCATGCCAGTGGATGGAACAAGGTACCAAATAAGTGACTTTCACTTTGATATCTCTCACATCTATTTGATGTCCATAGTGTTTTTACTAGGTACAGTTAGGCTTCACAGAGGACCAAGGATAAAAAAAACTCACTTGGTTTTAGTATGAAATAACTTTAACTTTCAGAATGGTAGATGTGGACATAATGTATAGTTTTTAGATAATTTAGCCAGAAGTTATCTAATGGAGGCATTAGGTCAATCTTCCTTTATTATAGTAAAATGAAAAGTTAAGAGTTGTTGCTTGACATATTTTTTTAAAAATAATCATTAAACATTTTTAAATTCCCAAGAGAGATTTATTTCTTTAGCAGTTTTGTAATGAAATCTGAGACAGATGTATTCATAATAGTTCTCTACTGTTTCTTCGCTCCCATCTCAGGGTCAAAATATATGTAAAAAAAAGCACTAAACATGGTGAAAATAAAAACTGATAGTATCTTCACAGTATTTAAATTGTTCAGAGAACATAAGGATGGTGTACCTACCTGATTTCAGGAGAAGTTATCTCAAATGATATGAAGCTTCTTTTTAAAACAATATGCACATCTGTAAATGAACTGCAGCATCTTTTTAAAACAAAATGCAAATCCGTAAATGAATCAGCTTATAATAATTTTAATGTAGAATGAGTAGAATTACTCTTCCCAGATTCATCTTTCATTATCATTCAAATTCATCATCTTAATCATTCTCTGATGGGTTCAGTGGGCATCAGAAAAAGAATGAAAGAATGAAATAACTATTTGCAAATTTAATCACAAATTGAGTGTTAAAATTTAGTCTTAAATTTAAAATGGAACAAGAAATACTTTTTCCCTCTTTACTTTTTTTTTTCCCCAGAAATACTTTTCCTTAACTGGATTTCCCTGCTTACTTCAGAAACTGATCATCTAACCAAGGGTGTGGGCACTTTTAAAGCAGTTTATTAAACATTGCTTGACAAGTTACTGCCCATGGCTCCAGTAGTTATAATTGGTGTGTGTGTGCGCTTTCAGTTTATCATCTTGTGATTCATAGCATTTTAGTTTAAACAACCATGAAATCTGATTATCAAGAAGGTGGCTTAAGCTAGCACATTTTACTTTTCAGTTGGTGAAAACTAAAAACAAGCATAGAACCAGTCATTGTGGCTCAGCTGGCAAGGGAGGAGGTGGATGGAGCTTGTCAGTTGCCTACTGCGTCTCCGTATGCTATTGGTACACGCCTCTTGAAGATACAGTCCTGGGTAGACGGATCAGCTGTATTTGGCGGGTTTATGATTCAGCCTTAATTGCTGCTACATTTGTGCAGCCCCTGTGGCTAGTGGATTTTGGTCCCCATCAGCTTGTGATTGAGAATATCATCCAAAGACAAAGATGTCTTTGTCATCATTTTTGCTTACCCGTAACATTTGTTGCTACAAAACTTACAGTCCACAAGCAAACCAGAATGGAAATTTTGTAGAATAATACAGCATCTGTTTGTATTATTTTCGTGGTAGCTTGATGCTTCAGGAATGCCTAGCAGTTCCTTTAATAATACTTGTTTGGAGGAGATGGAATACATTTGTGTTGGTTTCATTTCCTTTTAAATTCCTTTATCATCTTAGTCAGAATTGTATTTTATAACAGAAGAGATCTAGATATCTTTCCTCCAACCTCAGCCTAGCTTAATTTTCACTGTAAAGAAGAAGCTGTTAGAAAAATAATTTTAAAAAGTAGCTATAAATAGACATAGCATTAGGTCTAATTAGCAGGCATACAGCAGCAAAATGAGGCTGTGCCAGCCTCAAGTTTGTGAAAATCTGAAGGATGTATATTTAAATTGACTCTATTGGGAGAACTGAAGCTTACTCCCTTTTATGACTAAATAATAAGAAAACATACAACTAGCTGAGCTAGCCAAAGAGAATAATATATCCCTCCCTGTTGCATGCTCACAGCCGTTACATATCCTATAGTTTCTTGGGTGGAGCAGAAACTGAAGATGCACAGTAGCTGTGGCAGATGGTCAAAGGGATAAAAATGTGGAAATGCCTCCCCACAGACAGCATTTTGTGTGATCAAGACTTGTGGTTTGATCCAGACTAGAAGAAATAAAACAACTGAAGCTAGTAGATGAAATGTGTTTTCAGTTACATGTAAGCTGTATCTGTTGTGCTCCGTAGTGGCATCTTGCAGAGCAAGATGCTCTTTTTGCTTTCAGTAGCCCATGAATTAGTATACAAAATCTCACTTTAAATTTCTGAGCCTTTGCTGTTGTAGGTACGTATTATTATACATATGTATATATAAAAGCCCCACCTCTTTAATACATTGAATGTGATGCACTCAGCCACACTGATCACTTAAAGGCCCAGTATCTCTGTGGCACAAAGCAGACTCAAAGTAGTCTTTGCAAATCTGCCTTGATGTTATGTGTATGAGAAACATGGCATACAGGTAAGCAAATACTTCTGGGAGGTACTGGATTACCTAGCTGGCTAGCTGGTTGGAGGTTGAATGTGGACAAAGGCTTGATCTGTCTGGTTTACAGTTAGGAAGGTGTCGTTTTCAGTCATACCAGTTTTCAAAGAACCTCTTCATTACACACGCGTGAGCAGAAAGAAAATACTTCTAAAACACTTGTCGTGGTTTAACCCCAGCCAGCAACTAAGCCCCATACAGCCACTCGCTCACTCCTCCCTGGTGGGATGGGGGAGAGAATTGGAAGGGTAGAAGTGAGAAAACTCGGAGGTTGAGATAAAGACAGTTTAGTAGGTAAAGCAAAAGCCATGCACACTAGCAAAGCAAAACAAGGAATTGATTCACTACTTCCCATCGGCAGGCAGGTGTTCGGCCATCTCCAGGAAAGCAGGGCTCCATCATGTGTAATGGTTACTTGGGAAGACAAACGCCATCACTCCGAACATCCCTCCCTTCCTTCTTCTTCCCCCAGCTTTATATGCTGAGCATGACATCATGTGGTATGGAATATCCCTTTGGTCAGTTGGGGTCAGCTGTCCCAGCTGTGTCCCCTCTCAACTCCTTGTGCACCCTCAGCCTACTCGCTGGTGGGGTGGGGTGAGAAGCAGAAAAGGCCTTGACTCTGTGTAAGCACTGCTCAGCAATAACTAAAATATCTCTGTATTATCAACACTGTTTTCAGCACAAATCCAAAACATGGCCCCATACTAGCTTCTGTGAAGAAAAATAACTCTATTCCAGCCCAAACCAGCACATGTATATACCTGTTATTTTTTCCATTTTAAAATGTGGATCTTTTCCAGAGTGCAATGGTATATTTGAACTGCTGAAGAGATTTGGTTAACTGACTAGCACATGGGATGTAAACAAATGTTTTCAGTCACTAAAACATGAATATCAATCTGAATGAGGAAATATTGCAGGGTAAACTAACACATGGGAACATCAGTTCTTCCATTAACATCCCACAAAAGCAAAGTTTACCCACAGACATTAGAAGTGTTGGTTCTCAGTAAAAAAAATTCAGGAAAAGAAATTATTTCATGTATTTCTCAGAAATTGTGATGTGAAAATAATAGGCATGAAGTTGGGTTCTGTAAAGAAAAGGAGGAGTCTTCACCTTGTATTTGAAATAAGGCTCTCATTAAAACAAAACAAAACCAGAACCACCTCAAACTTAGGACAAATTACATTTCTGTAATAAAATAAAGGTAATAAAAAATTTAAATACTCCACTGTTGAGTATTTATGCTTTTTGCTTAAAATAATATACCTACTCCAAAATACATAATCCCACTATTATGTATCAGATAAAAGGATAACAAATACTAATATTGAGAGTCCACTGAACTGGTAGGTAGGTTAGCAGCCATCTTAATGTCCCATTTTTACTGATTAATGGAGCCAAAGAATAATACAACAAAAATGTAAGAAATAATCACGTAAAGAATTAGAGGAATTTTATGTTGAAATAGTCAGAAGGTATGCAGAAGTGGCAATTACTTTGGACTTCAAAGTCTCAGAACTTTCTTTGTAACAATTTTTTTTTGGCGTATGTTTAAATTTGTAATATTGTACTATGGGATTGCAATAGTATAATTGACAGAAATCTTTCATTTACACAATTAATCAGTAATCTTCTGATAGTAAAGGGGTTTTTTTAATGATTCCCTAGAAGTTTTCTCCTGCCAACTATTTTCTGGCATGCTGTGCTTGATATTGTGTATGTTTTTCTTCAGTCAAAATATAAATAGCCCCTAGCATTCCTTCCCAGGCGTACTGGTGGAGGGAATTGCAGTTACTTTGAATTGCTAAGACTATATTTTTACTTTGGTCTAGTTAAATCTCATCACCATTCACATAGCTACTCTTACGTACAGAAAGCTGTTGTTAACCTTTATGGAAGTACTGTGAAGGTAATTTCTTTCATGAATTTAGGGACAGTATCATGCAAACCTGTTCCTGTTCCTACTGGTCTCAAAGGCAGAAGTGTCAATAATTTCAGTGGGAAAGGAAAACCAGGCGATGTTTGTTGGTCTGTGTGGGACTGGATATTAGAGTTTGAATTTGGTCCCTCGCTCCTGAGGCCTGCAGAGGCTTGCTAAATTTGGGAGGAGTGGATGGATTAGATATTTAAGTTGGCAAAGGAAGATGGCAACAATCATGTTCAGTATGCCAACGTTTGCGCTCCCTTCATTTCCTAAGGAGCCTTTTTTTGCCTTTTTTTCTCTTGCCTTCAGCTTGAAGTAGATGTCAAATATTTTGAGATCTCAATGTTCATGCTGTTGCAGAGTTATGTGGGTGTGCCCAAAGCCTCTGAAAGATGCCTAGTCTTGACAGCATGCTTTTTTAATTTGATCTGAAAAGACTGAAGTTTCTTCTGACACCTACCTCACCTTGACCTGCTCCTTATGTTTGTGCAGTGTAAGCTTGCACCTCTTCTGCCTCTGAGTTGAGATTAATTACAAGAAACTCAAAAAAACCCCAAGGCTTTTAAAATTCGGGCACCATCTTGTTCCTAGTTAAGCAACTGCAGTGTTAACTGTTCATCCCAGAAGAACAGCACTATAACCTGTCTGCAGTAGTATTGGATCTCTCAGTTGTTAATCAGCTGGAACATCTTAAATTTATCAGATTACAGGCATTTTTAAGGCCCCATCTGTTTTCAGTGGTCCATCTCAGTGTGACTCCACCATGGATTTAGTACAAATCTCAAACCCAGCCTACTTTTCCTATTCGTCTTCCTCCAGCTTTGCATCCTAAAGTGTGATTTCTGGGAATAGTAATGGAGGATATTTACAGAAGAGAAAATCAGGCTGAAGGAGGAGGAGACTGGGAAAGGAAGGAGGCATTTGGAGTTCAGTCTGAGTAGTAGTATTAGCCTGCATCTGCCTTGTGCAGCTGGGAAACAACGTTCTAATTTGCACAGTGAATAGATGTGCAATGCAGTTGTCACAAACTACGTGCAGTAAAACTTACAAATATTTTTCTCTTGTATCATAATAGCACTTTTTCAGATGCTAATGACTTCAATTCATACCAGTTTCCTGAACTTGGCAAAGTGCTGCATATAAACTTTGCCCAGAGGGCCACTTGCGTGCTCTAGGAGAATAAATTTAGAGTTTAAAAGTTCAACTGCATGTTATTTAGGCAAACAAAAACATAATTTCAGAAGGAAGTGTCTAGAACTGTATAATATGAAGGAGGTGGGTTCACAGAGTCTTGCATCTTCCAGAGCGATTCATGTTTGGGTTCAGGCTGAGCATTCAGTTAAGACAAAAGGTTTGGAAGGAGGAGTGGGAGTAAGAAATGAGGGAGGGAATTCTGTATGTGTAAAATTTGGCATAGGAGGGAGAGTTTAACATTGTCATTTTAAACATGTCTGTAATGCTATGCTGCTGGGAGGAGTTGTTTGTTTCTGTCCTGTCTGAAAGCCAAGCGTGAACTTCTAAAGAGACTGTCTAGTGCAGTGTATCTATTCAAGAATGCATGGGTTTGCTGTTTAAATACAGTTTGGATGCATATCCCTTCAAACTATTTGTAATGTTCCATCTTTCCACTTCTGGGGTAGCAAGTTCTGGGCCTGTTCTGCTTCTTTACCTGTATCTTGTGTTGGAAAAAAATGGGGCTTAAGAAAGCACTGCAGTCCTGTTCTGTGAAACTCGCAACTTAGGCTGTGGTGTTCTGCCTATCAGATTAAGTGCTTCTTTCTTGCTGAATTGTATTGTGTTTCTGCCTTGTGTCTTCACAAAAATGAAGTGTATAGTCCCTGATATCTTTGGACTTGTAGATTCAGACCTTTTCTGTGGACCGCATGAATTCTGCTGTTTTACCTACATAGTAGTATTGATAATGCTTTCTGTATTTATTCACAATTCTTGTTTTTGAAGGTCTTGGTACCCCTAGTTCTGCTACAACAATTTCTGATGGAGTTAACCAGACGGGGCCAGGAACCACTGAGCGCACTTGTGAACTTCGGGGTGACATATCTAGAAGACTATTCTGCAGACTATATCATTCAACAAGGAGGATGGGTAAGAAGACAATGTTTAATTTCCATATTTTGTTCAAAGTTTATTTGTAAGTGTGATACTAGTCTTAATAGGAGTGAAAGCTAAGAAGGGTTGCTAGGAGTAAGCAGATGAGAGAAGGAATGCCCCAGAAAAAGCGAAAGAAAAGCAGGAGGTCAGAACCATATAGTTGGAAGGGGATCTTGGGCAGTCGTCTATTTCACCTCTCTGCCTCAAGGCAGAACTGGCTTTCACCCATTCATTTCTGATGTTGACATTAAATACCTATGTGATTGGACTCCACAGTTTCCCCAGGCAGTCTGTTCCAGTTCTTTGCATGTCTGGTTTGTTGGATTGCCGTTGAAATTGAAGAGGTCCTCAGATGTCAAATAACAACTAGTTTTCATACACTGTGTGTTAAGATGCTAATTTGTTGCTATATGGTGAGCTTTTGTTTGTATGTTCTTTCCTGTTAATATACATATAGAATTGCATTTAGAAGCAAACACCTGTAATGAGATACTGTGCCTGAGAGGCTCATCTTTTTAATATTATCTTCATACTCTGGTGACTGCTGGAAATGGTATATGGGTTTTTTTCCTCTTAAATTTCAGAGCGTTCTTTAGCAGATAAGTAATTGGGGAGCACTTCATACAGAAATGTCAGTAGGTACTAATTTATTTTTATAATAAGTGATAAAATTGCTAATGCATATTGGATTTTATAGCTATATAGGAACATGGATAGAATGAGCAATCAAGATTTCTTTGTGCTGCATTTCCTTGTGGAAATCTTCCATTCATGGTAACCAATGTTCCTGAGTCATGGCATGCTGAGAAAGTTTCATTTAAAAATACATCACAGAGGCAGCTCACAGCCGATGAGCTGGGTCTTGAAGGTAGAACTGTGCTAAAGGAGGCTGAGCTTTAGATTACTGGATTTGGGAAGGATGCCAGATTTGAATGGAATTAATCTGGGATTAGTGAAATGGCTCCAGCAAGTTGATTTATTCTAAAAAGAAAAGCTGTTCAGGAAAACCCAGTGATTAAAACATGCTAGTAGGAAACATCTCATTCAGACAGCTTCTTGTATTTCAGGACTTTACCTGAAGTTTTTTTTAAGAGTAGTTTGCTCCAGAATTTCTGCATGTCTGCACCTTCCTATATCCTTTCCCTTCCCGGCAATCGTGGATAATAGTTTTCAAAGCCTTCGGGAGGGCTTGTTTGTCTTTAACGGACAGAAACACTAACAGCATGCAGCCAAATGACCTTAGGTCATTTGATAAATGCACTCACATTTCAAAGTATTTTCATCACAGGGAAGGTCCTTACTTGCAGCTTTAAGACAGATGGATGTTAGTGCTATTTTGCTTTTCTGCTTTTTTTTAAACCCCAGAAAAGGCTGCAGTCTGTTCTCTAGCACCTATTTAAGGCCTGCTATAAACATACTTAATACAGTGCAAAGCCTCTGAAAACAAGCAGCTTTCCAGCATGGCCTCCGAGGGAGGGGGCTATGCTTTGTGTTTGTGTGACTGTGCATGTATGTACAGATCTGGGTAGTCGGTGTTTAATGGGCTACGAGCTTGTCTGTATACATCCAGTCAGGCATAAAATCAGACTGACATAAGCGGTACAGCAAACAAGCCAGAGCTATTTTTGAAACAGCAGAAGGGGCGAGGAAAGAGACAAGGTGATGAAAATCCTTTCCAGCCAAATTAATGTAGCTGCCTAACCCCTTGTGAGTTGCTCTGGGGATGGGGTTGGGGCCCACTGGGCTTGTGCCTTTATGTGGAGGAAGGGAGTATATGGTTTATTGTTGTTTTTTTTTTTCTGTAAGGAAAATGTTCATTTTTACTGAGTGGCATGCTTCTCGGTTTTTTCCAAGTCTGTGGGATGGTGTTCTGGGGATGGCAGTGCTGGGAGTGAGGCGTGCCGTAAGGGTGGGAGAGTGTGTTTCTGAGAAGGGCCAGGGAAGAGCCGCCTGGCAGGCTGTTAGCCATCACGCAAGTGTTTTGCATTTTTTAAGATAAGCATCTGCCACAGGGACTCTGTGTGCAGGATCAAGTTGACAGTAATACTTTGCTAGAGCCATAAGGGCGATGTATAAACCTGGGAGTCTCCAGTGAATTACATTGCTGTGACATTAAGAGGTTCAATTTTTGTGTTATTCTGGAGTGGTTTGAAGATTGGTCTTTCCTACAGCTGTTAAGAGCTTACTTAAAACTGAGAAGATACCAGAACAGCCTGTCTGTTTTTTTGTGGATCAGGAGCAGAGGAGAGCTTCGCAGCAGTCAGCTTTTCAGGGGCAGACCTGAAAAATTCTGTAGTGTCTCTGGTGCTGTCTCTTCCCTTGGCACCATGTAATTTGGGATCTTCCTCAGTTTTTGGATTGAAGTCAACGTTTGCCAGGAGGGAAGTAGCCAGTCGACAGCAAGGGGTCAGCTGAGCCCTTCCTATGCCACACTGCGGGCCTGTGGAGTCAGAATTTTACTGAGCTGTGTCATTCAGTGGGACTACTTGCTGTGTCATGCTGTGCAGCCATGATGCAGCTGGAAAAGCTCCCAAGGTTCTGCATGTGTGCAAGACTTCAAGTTGTTTTATGGGCTCAGGAGGCTTGTAAGTCCAGGAAAGCATATGATTGAGGATGGTGGACAACGGTTAACTAGAAGCAAAATTGCTAGCTCAAGGGAATAAAGGTTGGTAAATTGGATAGCTATGCAGTAGATTTCAAGAAATCGGCATGGCTTGTGAGGAATGGGAAATTTGGGATACTAGAGGTAGAACCTCTGAGATGAGAAGTTGCTTTTTGATTTTTCATCCCAGTCCTGCAGAGATACGGTGATGAGATGATGTGTTGAAACAATGAGTGTTCCCCTCCCATTCTCCCTTCAGGCATTAAAATTGTAATTCAGCTAACTTTTCGTGGTAGGGTGGAACTGGGATGTAATGGTTGGTTGATTGGTGAGGGAATGGCTGGCATATTTTTATGTTCAAGTGCATACAATATTTTGATACTGTGATTCTGGCTGTTGCGTATGCTGCTCCCCTTCCCTTTGGTCTGTTTTACTGCTTTAGAGTGAAAGTCTTCCAAGTAGGAATGTCTGCAGTGCACTGCATATTATGTTTGGATGCAGCTGGCAACATAAACGTGACTGAAGAGATGAAATGACTACTCCATCTAGTTTACAGTCTCTTAGATTTGCAGGTAGATGCAAGTTGAGTTTGGAGGACTGTAGGATAGCAAGGAAATCTTGCTTTCTTCTGGACAGCCTCCCTCTTTCACTAATTGCAGTGACGGGTTTGGCTGCAGCTCTTACATTTACCCTGCTTGACTTGAAGTTTTAGTATGAGCTCTCTTTTGGAGCAAAAAGCATGTTTGGCATTCCAGGTTCTCTAAATAGACACATGTGGGGACACATAATTCTTCCTCCTGACTTTCTGTTTTGAACCCAAATGGTCATACTAAGATCTTGTTCCCTTATCATCTTGAACCATCGCAAACCAATTCCCAGCCTGATTTAGCAGTAGCTTCATTCTTCTCTTTCTGCAATGTTAGGGCTCAACAAACTGACATGCAGTGTACATGCTCTCCCCTCCCCTTTCCTCCTCTTCCCTCCCTTCTCCTCCTCTCCCCTCCCTTCTCTCCTCATACTTCCCCTCCCTTTTTGCTCTGTCTGACTTCTCCAGGGCTGAATGCTGCTGCATCAGAAGCAATTCTTGGTCTCCTGGAAGAGTGCACAGTCAGTTGGTAAGGATTTTTTCCTCTTCCTTTCCCACCCCTCCTCCCAAATAATTTATTTCTTCTCAAGCTCTGCAGATCCTGTTTTCTATGGTTAGATTTCATCTATGTTGAAATAGTCTGGGAATGTCTATAAGGAGGAAAAAGTTTAAGATTACTTGGAAGGTAGCTGCCTGTTTTTTTCCCCTCAGATTTACATTCACGTTACAAGCCCATCTGCTTTTCACTTGTTTGAAAGAGGTGAAATAAGTGCATGCAGTCAGTGTTTATTGGTATTCAGTTAATAACCTTTCTTCCCTCAGTAAGAGGCTGGTATTTGTATTTGTGACCCGTAGCTGAAATTGTCTCTGCTTTCCCAGGGTTCTTGTCTCATGATGTTCAGGTCTGGATTTGAATTTAACTAGTTAGTTTCCCATGTTGAAGAAAGTAAAAGTAAATTTACTTGAAATACATGTAGTGTTTAGTTTCATATCTCAGCCTTAGAAGAGCTGTTCTCTGTTTCCAGTGTTTTGTCTTGGGCCTTTTCTGCCAGTTTTGACATTTTCTTTGCTGCTGATTGAATAATCTACGTACTGGAGTCTGTTAACAATCTGGAGGAGAAAAAGAGTAAAGAGACGCTTGTCATCCTGGGGAAGCGAGGCAGTCAGTTTGCTACGGGAGATTAAAATCTCCTTCTGCAGCAGTCCAGGTGTCTGCCTTGAGAATGACAATGCAGAAACAGAGACGTGCTCTGCTGGAGGAGAGATAAGTTTAATATGGTAGAGATGCAAGAAAGGGCAATCTAATTACAAAAGTCCTAGAAAGGAGTTTTCCTTTCAAAATAATTATACTTTATGCTTTTATCATGGACCACAGCAGTGAAACATCCACTTCTATTTGTATGTAACTTTGTTACAGTAATAGATTTTTTTATTTTTTAGGCACTGTGGCTGAAGGACGAGGAACTTAAATGGTCAAGGAGCAACTAGGTCTCCTTTCTTTTTTCCCTTCCAACAACTTCAAATCAGTCTGTCTCAAGAAGTGGTCTCTAAATAACTGAATTTGCTTCAATTTAAACTGCTAAGACTGAAACCTTAAAGGGTGTTGCTTTGGTGCTGAGTCTCTGCAGGTAGTAGAGGTTATGTTGGAGGGCAGGGGAAGGAATAGGATCATTTCTGCAGGCTGTTCTAGCCAAAGCATTCCTTGAAGGGGATGAGAACAGCGGCTGCAATATTGGTGTGCTTTGATTTGGTTCACACAACCTTTTTTTTTTTTTTTAATTTATTTTTTCCTTAATAAAAAGTACAGTCCTATTTGTGGACTGTGCTCTGTTTTTCTTGGCTCCACCTATCTTGACAGTTTCACAAAGATGAATACTACAATAAATGCCTGAGGGCTTTTTGTTATTATTATTTTTTTTAATGTACTGTTCTAGATCTGGGCATTGTCAGCTGCCCCTTCTATAATCCATTTCTCTGAAGGATTAGCAGGGTAACGCTGTCCTCAGCGTTAGGGTCTGAAGAGGCATGGCGTAGCGGCGCTGCGGATGGAGGCACAGAGCAGATGGAACTGCAGCCTGGTCAGCATGGGTGGGAGTGAAGCTGTCCCAACCCCAGCAGCCGTTTGTGGGCACAGCCTTCTCCTGCTCAGCCCTCGGCACAGGCGGCAGTTCACCAGCACACGGCTGCTCCTCTATTATAGCTAGAAATCATATGCCAAGCGCATTCCCAGCTCTGGGGAAATCTCTTGCTGTGGGAAACTTGCTTATTTCCCTGGAGGGAGATCCCTTGGGATCCCTGGACACAGACCAGTTCATCACTCCTTGCTTTTTGTTTTTCAGACACTAGATTTTAAGCACAAATGCATTTGATGCGTTCCTAGTACTCGTATTGTCGCTGTGATGCTGTCGGTGCAAGGAAAGTGATGACTGAACCTCATTTCTCTCCGTGATAGATTATGTTACAAGATAAAGTCAGTACTCTTGTCTAAGAAACTTCCTAGCTGTGTTGAGTGTTTTGAATTTTTTGTCATGGTAAAGATTGCTCTTGTGGAACATTTGCATTCTGCCAGCATTTCCTCCTTTACCTCAAGCTGCTCTTTTTCTTGGGGATTTTATGTGGGTCTGTTTAGTTTCAGAGGGGGGAAAAAAGTTCAGGGAACATAGCTATTTTTTCCCACAAGGTGGCACTCCTCTCTGACCTGTAAACAAAATTTTTGCTTCTACTGGACAAAATCAAGATCTGGGGTGTCTGGGTGGCTTGCTGGGCTGTATAGCTTTCCTGGGGGCTTTTTAGCATCTTTGGAGATGACTTTTGTATGAGTTGCCTATCCACATCATTCTTTTCGTGAACAGACTTAACTGTAACCTGCCTGTTTATATGTCTCTAAGAACTGAACCAAAGAGACCAGTCGAGCTTTTCAGAACACTTAAAACACAACTAAACCAAACCCTAGAAGAGTACACACAGCGTCCACAGCAATTAGGCGTAGCTGATTTGCATGTGTCTGGTCATCTGAGCTTAAAGGGCAGGGCTTTAAAAGTCTTCTCTAAGATGCAGTAAATGCTCTGTTGGACACCTTAATGGCAATCTCTTTCCATTCATTATCTAATAACATCTCCATTACAGATTCAGTGTGTACTACTATTCCTACTCTTTTTATAGGGAAAAAAGTTACTTTTATCTTTGAGACATCCAGAATTTTGATTTTAATATCTATTTCCACCAGAAGCAGCTTTACATAAATCAGGATAAAATTATTATTCTGGTAAATAAGGATGGGTTTTTTTGTATATGTAGTTAAAGTTTTTGCTGTTTAGCAAAAATAACTACTATAGTTAGTGAGTCAGCTTGTTTGTATACAATCAATAACACACCTATTAGAAAACTATGAAAAATAGTATAGTCATCATGAGAGTCAGTTTCCAAGTCTTTTTTGTTGTTGTTGTTATGTTTGTTGTCTTTAAATCATAACTGAAACTTGACAGATGTTTTTAAGTGTCAATTTCCTACTATATGTTAAAGGTTGGTAGTGTTCTGAATCTACTGCTGAGAGTGATTTTCAGTGAAGTTCAGATTACTGACACTGGCAGGACTACAGCTGAATCCAGACTGATGGGTTCTACTTATTGGAGGAGCTTTCAGATATTTTTTTCATTATTTTGTTACCAGTTTACAGTTGTCTAGCGTAGCTCACCCTGTAGCATAACGGCTGTAACCTATCCTGAGGGCTAGTCTAGCACATTTGTTAAAAGTGCTTTCTGTCACTCTTAGGAGTCTTGTGGAAAATTTCTACAAGTCAAACCCCATAGGTTGAGGACAGTGATTGACTTCTGGAGCTCCTTTTTGAGGTCTGCAAATGCCACCTCGACAGAATTAAGTTGATCTCCTCAAGACTGCCTCATGTGCTGTAGACCATCCTTGTTGTGTTCTAGCCAAGAAGGGAACTATCCAGTTCTCCTTCTCATCATAACTTGTGGCAGCTCTTCCCTCAAGTGGCAGTGGTTGGGATCAGGAGTGGCAGGGTGCTGTGGTGAGGGACTTACTCTTGCTTCTCTAGACATGCATGACGTGGTTCTGTAAGTATGCTGGATGAGGAAAAGCACTGCACGTTTGTTTGCAAGTCTCTCATCCCAAATTTAAAAAAGAGGAACTCTGATTGTTCTGGTCTGGAGTAGTAGGCTATCCGTTTACAATACACAAAGCAGATAAAGAGATGCTTACATACATTCCTTATTTACCATTAAATCTAAAGAGTAGGGCTTATATAAGGCCTCAGGTTACTAAAAATCCTTCTACATGTTCCATTGTGTCCTGAATTAATCTGTCTGTGGGAGCTTTGCTTCTGGGTCACATCTGTAGGTGAATCAAGAGAATTGTCCTACATGTCATTAAGTTTTTATTGCAGCTGCTTTAAAAGACAAAAAAACCCCAACAACAACAAAGTGCAAACCTTAACCAAATCAGCACAAAATCCTAGCTTTATGCTCTTTACTTTCTGAATTAACTCTTAATTCAGCTCAAGAAATATTAATCAAGTATCCTAAATAATGCCTATTACTGTCTGGCTTTTCAATTAAAACTTCATAAGTTTTTAATGAAAAAGTAGTGAAATTACCCATTGACACTCAGTGTGTTAGCTTCCCCTCAAGTTTCTCAACCTCGGGCGATCTGCCTCTTCAAGCTTGGAGAGTTGTGTCCCCAAGGCACTGACACGGAAGTTAAATTGTCTGTGAAGACAGAAGGGAATCAGCCAGGCTTTATAAGGCTCTGATTTACAGGGAGCCAGTGACTGGTAACTCTTCTGAGGTCAGTGCAGTCTGTATGGGAAAAGGAACAATAAAATGCTTGCGCCTCTTAGGCCCTCCCTTCTCCTGGAGGCAGGATGGGTGTGTAGTGTTGGTACACATATTAATGAAGTATTTGAAATGTTGAGGATTGCCCATGTTCCCCATATTACCATCCCTTCGTTTCCTTCCCCTCTCCAAAGCAGTTTATCCTGCACGTTACCCTCAGCATATGCCCAGATCTTGCCTGTATTTTGTGAGAAGCGTATTTCCAGTGAAAGTGCTCCAGCAAAGCACATGGCTTTTAAAAAATGCCCTGATATGTGGGAATAACTAGAATAACTAATGCCCGATCCTTGTATGTCAATGTTGTCTCCCCATCTGTTTGTTAACCTGCTGATATCTAGCATTATATCATACTGAGCTAAGATATTTTGCTGGGCCTGGGCAGCTACTGGTCCACATAGTAGCTGTGGTGGTACTTTGCCTATATTACTTGTTCATTTTTGTCACGATCAAATCATCTGTGGGTTTCCTCTAAAGAATAACTTTGATTTTCCTTATGAGAGGAAAGGGAAAAGTTAAGAGTGGTGGATCAGGAATAGAGCAGAAGCAGAGGGTGGAGGAATAACGTATTGAGAAGTATCAGGATGGCTTAAATTTCATCGCGGCCTCTGTACCCGATGGTCTTCATTGACTATAGGTGGCTCTCTCCTCCCCACCATGGGCTGCTGAGTCACTGCTCAAAGGCACTTGGCTTTCACTACTGTACAGTATACAGCTGCAGCATCTGAATATGGCCCTAGTTGGTGCTTTTTTTAGTTTATTACTGAAAAGATGTTTGCTACAATTGCCAGAGCTCACAAGGCCCTAGAAGCATAGCGTGGCTTTGGAGTATTTTTTTAATGTGCTTCATGTTGAACCAGTCACAGCAGCATGGGTGCACTTCCAGTGGTATGTCAAGAGAAGATCTGTTATCGGTTGTGTGTGTCCCTGTTCTTTTTCCTAGCGTCAGATTACAGATGTAGTCTGGTTTGTTGTGATGTGCTGTGGATGGGAAATAAATTCATTCTGATTTGTGGAAGGGTAGAGCTGAGCAGAGAGGAGGGTAGTGTATAGGTTCATGAGATTGCAGGTTTTACCCCTAGTTACTTCGTTGTTTAATTGCTGCTGTTCTGAGTCTGTATCGCCTGTGGAAATAAAAAATTTGCTATGATCATAGGTGTCTGTTGGTAGTTTATACTACAGTGAGAATATTTCCTACTTAATCAACATCCAGAGAAGATCCTGATGAAGCGAATGTACAATCTCAGAGTGTCTGGGCAGCGGGCTGCCTCCCCATCCTCAGCACAGGGCGGTGGAAGCTAACCACAGTGACTGACTCCCTGCTGTGCTGCTCTCGAGTGTCTGCTGGAACAGGACAGGTCGCTGCTGCATGTGGAGTCCTGTCCTCACGCGCTGCACCACAGCCCTGCCCCACACTGCTCAGTATTTGGTCTTTTTGAATCTGGTAACCTCTGCCTTTACTGAAGTTTCTTGGTTGTTCTTTTCTGTTGCCCTTACTTTGCGATGCTGGTTGCTTCCTCCTAGGTCGTAGAGCTCCATTTTGTTTTAATGGCCTGAGCTGCATTTCAGAAAAACTTTGGTTCTTCTAGTGAAACATGACTTTCAAGAGGGTACTGGAGTCTTGAATTGTCAGTCACTGCTCACAGAGCAGAACTTGCTTTAGGTTTGTTGGGGTGTGTGTGGTGTCTGAATGTTTTCACAAATGTAATGCTTTATTAATTTTTATTTCATTCTGAATCAAGACTTCATGGTGATTCTGAAGTGGTTAGTGAACGGCTTCATCACTTTTAACCCTTTCCCTGAGGAGCTCTGTGCATCATTTCTCTTTAGAGTTTATGAACATGTTACTGAGCTGGATGATGTTTCCCACATCCAAGCAATTTAAAGTCATTTATGAAGAAAACTTCCTTTTGAAGTGTTCTACAAGTGTCCTTTGCTCATGCACAAATATCCTCCAAAATTCCATGGGCTGAGAAGGTGAGATTTACATCCCACCTCTGCCATTGTAAGGATTATGAAATCCTTACATTCCCAGTGCTGCCCCGTACTACAGCCTCCACCGTTGTACAAAAGTCTCCAGGAATGGGTCCGTCAAGTTTTGCAAAATGGCAAAGTGTTTTGGGGGAGTGGATAGAGAAACCTCACTCCCATACTCAACTCAGGCTCCACTGACCCCTTTCACAAAGTTTATTGATACAGTAATAATTTCCACTGTGAAATATTAAAGTTCTACTGACGTAAGTTGCACAGTTCTCTCAAGTGCAGTTTAGTGCTTTCGCCAGGGGTCCACTCCTGCTGCATGTGCTCTCACTGCAGCTACTGCCAACGACCAGCAGCGTTTGTGCTGTCTCTCCTGTGCCTGCCAACTTGCTTTTTGGTTTTTTGGTGGGGTTTTTTTGTGTGTGTGTGGAGATCCTTCCCCCTTCTAGGGAAGTGAGGAGTTGCAGTGTGCCTGGTGTCTCTGTGGAGAGTACACCCATCTCTGGGGAGACTCTGGGCCTCTTGTGCTTCTCTGAGAGAAAAGGGCATTGCTGCTGGCCCAGGCACTACGAGCTCTGTGAGTATGCCTACTCAAAGTTAGAAACCATTGACTTGTAGGCCTTGAGCTCCTTGCATATTAGGAACTAAGTGATAATTGGGAGTTACCACAGCTGAAATGCGTTTTCCTTCTGCTCTCTAAGCAGGGCACTGAGATCCATTCGCTCTTTTGGCATCAGTGCAAGCAGGTGCAGCTGCTGGCCCTGCTCCACCCCTGGTCATGCTCACACACTGGGGCGTCTCAGTGGGCCAGACTGGACACTGTTCAGGGTTAAAAACAACTCAGCAAAATAAAGAATGTGTTTGTTTTTAACTTGGATCAGTTCCTGACACAGACTACTGCATGGATCCATAAAAAGTTGTGGAACAACCGAGGAGGTATCTTGGAATGGGAAACCTTTGGTAGGAGACTGGAGCAGAACCAACCCCCAAATTCACAGGTGTCGGGAAGGGTTTAAAAAAGAGCGGGACAACTGCTTGGAGTGCTGTAGGAGAACTACTGTGTGTAGAAGGAAGCAGGGAGAAAGAGAATGAATGAATTTTAAAATTTTTTTCTTCACGTTACGATGGGACTGTACAGGAAAGCTTGCTAATTGAATGAGGAATTTGCACAGAAAGGGCTCCCAGCACTGCAGTACTTGATAAAATGTGTCAATTTTTGTTAAAAGCAAGAAAGTAATTGCATCTTTGTTAATGGTTTCACAGACTTCTGCTATATGGCATAGCACACTTTGGGGTTCCTCTCTGTCCCTGTCTCTTGTTTTTACGTTCTTGGTATCACACCCATCTTAGGTTCTTCTTCTGCACTTAATTTTTTTTCCTCTTTCCTTTTGAAGCAAATCTCTTATGTGTTTCGTACCCAGCAGTCCATGCACGACTAGGATCGACAGTGCTGTTCTTTCTGTAAGGAGGGAATCAGTCAGTATTTTACACTTGCAGTTTCTCTAACTGGAGCCCACTGTCAAATTTTTAGGATGCCTACAGATTTTTCCTAGGTAAATAAAAACAAGCAAACACTGTCAGCATCTTTGGATGTCTGTGCTTGGTTGTTCGTTTTAACATGTGTAGCCAAAGTTATCATGACAGTCTTGGGAAGTGAACTCATTTAAGAATAGCTAAATTCGTTTGTAGTAAAATACTAGAATTACTGTAGATTCTAGCTTGTTGGTACAGAGTAGAAATACAGGCTTCAGATAGCACTGGAAATGTGATAAAATTAATGTAAGAGAAACACTGTTAAGTGAAAATGGACAAGCAACACAGAGCACTTGCACAAAATGGAGAAGGGAGTGGTACTCGGCTGGGCTCATGTATTTGTGTTTCCTTTCTTTTTCTTTGTTTTGTTTCAGTTTGGTTTCAGACTTTGGTATCTTGTTTTCTGGTTAATAATGCCCACATGGTACGTTTTGGTGATGTACTTGGCGATGTAGTAATGTCAGGGAAAGGAGGAGCTCCGAACAAAGCTCTTACAAGTGGTTCCATTCTCTGGAAATGCCAGCTGGACCAGCTGGGTTTCATAATGTCTTCTAAAATGTAGGTCAGACAACTGCTGCTCCTGCAGAGGCCCTCTCATCTTTCTTCCAGCCCCACTAAGTTTCCAGGTGTCCTGTTCCTTCACGTACAGGGGAGGTAATGCTGAAGCCATCGCTCACGTGTTGTGTCCTCCTTTTCATTCGTAGGGGACGGTCTTTACTTTGGAATCTGAAGAGGAAGAGTACCCCGGGCTCATCGCAGAGGACAGTAATGACATCTACATCCTGACCAGTGACAACTCAGGACAGGTGAGCCCCCCGGAGTCCCCCACAGTGACCACGTCGTGGCAGTCAGAGAGCCTGCCCGTCTCCCTGTCAGCAAGTCAGAGCTGGCACACAGAGAGCCTGCCAGTCTCCCTGGGACCCGAGTCCTGGCAGCAAGTGGCCATGGATCCTGAAGAAGTCAAAAGCCTGGACAGCAACGGAGGGGGTGAAGAAAGGAGCGAGAACAACTCTTCCAACTCAGATATTGTTCACGTGGAGAAGGAAGAGATACCGGAGGGGATTGAGGAAGCAGTGGTGTCAGCTGTCGCTGCAGAGACCATGCAGGCAGCGTTTCCAGAAACCCCTGCTTCTTTACAGGAAGTAAAACCTCAAGCTGAAATTGCTGCTGTTGAAAAAGCACATCCCTCCACACTTCTGCGTGCAAAACAGGAGGAAAAGGGAAAAGTGGCTGAAGAGCTTGTTGAACCTGAAATCCCTGTATTAAGTAAACCTGTCCCAAAGTTAGCCCCATCAGAAGAAAAGGCTGCACCAGAACCTGAGAAAATACTGCTTCCAGGGGAAAAAAAAGTGGGGAAAGAGGGTCGTTTGGAAGAAATAGAAGAGAAATCCTCTGCTGCAGAGGAGAAGCCTATCTTATTGCCGGAAGGGAAATCTATATTGCTGTACGGTGGGGCTGCTGCGGTAGCTATATTAGCTGTAGCAGTCGGAGTAGCGCTGGCGCTTAGAAAAAAGTAATGGAGCTCTCTTGAGGAGGAGGAGGGGGGAGAGAGAAGAGAGCACAATCCAATTTTTGTAGTTGTGTTACCTAAAGGTTGAGCTGCCTGCTGTTTAATTGGACATTTGAGTAACTTAATGGTGATGGGGTGAGGTCGTTCAATAAGCCTCCAGCTATGGACAATCATGTTTTTAGTAGAATTGGGGTGGGGACTGGTTTTTCGTGATTAAAGTACAGGGGTATTTTTAAAAAAAAAAAAAAAATTCTGCAAATTTAAGAACTTAAGTGCAGGTGCTGAAGAAAGGGGTGCTCGTACTCTAGGAACTGGAACAGAGAATCCCCAGGGGAAGGGGAGAGCCAGCTGCTGCCAACCCCTGGAATTTTTGGCTTCTCAGACTGACCGCTATTGCAGCTGTGCTGTCTTGTCACTTCCCATCGCGCCCCCCAGCCCTCCCTAACAAACATTAGCCAACCTGAGTCCTGTAGCGAGAGCCTGGTCTCCCTTTTGTCTCAGCTTCCTCTCAGGTACAGCACTGCTCCTCGTAACCTCGCAGGTTCCTCCTAAGCCCCAGTGGGAGAGTGCTTATTCTTACCTCTTTGCTTACACTGGTTTTGGCCCCTAACATTTACTGGAGCCCCATCCTGTAAAGATGCTGCCTCTCTATAGCTGTATTATCTCTGAGCATCCTGGTGTTCCTGGGGGGGAGAGGTGCAGGACGGCGCTTCGGCTGCCCAGGAGGGTGGGAGGGACACTGCCATTTGCTGGTTTGAGAATCCATTTGCTCCGCTCCTGCCCGGCCCGCTTTACTGCCACCCTTGAGTTACCAGAGGTGCAAAATTCATGCTGGACACGGTGCCATTCTGATCAGTACTCTGATACCAGGTTGTATTCAGCAAAGATACGGCAAAACTACACGGAAGTGAGGCTGATGCCTCCTGTGCAATTCAAAAGTTAAACGCTATGCTGTCCTGTATCACGCTGCAGTCTGTATCGTCTTTCCCAGGTTAAGCACAGAGTGTATTTAGTCCTAACTTGGTTTTGGCTGTGACAGAATCCCAGATACATAAGGCAATGGATTCTAATAACTGAGCAAAACAGCATTAAACACCTCCTCTATCTGCCTGTTCCTGACCTGACCCAGCGTGTTGTTCAGTGCGATTTCTTTTGCGACTCTGAATCTGTAATGAGATAAACTTACAGGTTCACAAATGATGAGAAAGTTACTTTGGCAAAAAGTAGATCCCTCTTCCTGCAGTCACAACACTTCAAACGTGTGTGAAGAGAAACCTTTGAAGTATTGCCATACGCATGAGTTACATCGGATCCAACCACAAGTGTTCCTCTTTCAGCGCGCATTTCTGTGTCTGTCCTTGTCCATACGGCAGCTCTGTGGGCAAGACCTTAGGCTTTCCAGGCAAAACTGCTGATGCATTTCTGAGGGTTTGTGCTGGCACTGTGGCTTAGACCAGGCGGAGGTAGGTGAAAGGGAACTCGGGATAATGTAAAAATCAAAATGTGAGCTTACGGGAAGCTTACTCTTCATGAAGCACAAAGACAAGGTACTTTATTTCTAAATAACTTTATCTAGAGTATGTCTCCTAATGAGCCTGTTCTTAAGTGATCTGAGAATGAAGAGATTTTAGCACATTCTCTATTTTAGGATATTCTTGCTACATTTTCCTATCCCACCCAGATCCCAGGATGCTAGGAAGTCAGTCAGAACCTGGCAGATTCTGAGGAATTTTTTTTGTTTAGGCTTTTTTGAGGGTGGATTTTTTAGAAAACTTCTTGGATTTTGAACTCTGTATGTGTGTGAAGTTGAATACTGAGAGGAAGGATTGTCACGTATGTACTGCTGCTGTGGACCGAACTCAGGAGCTCTGGAGTTCTGGACTTTAGTGTTGATCATTGATTTCTCTTTTTCTGTGTACAAAAGGTAGCAGGTTAGCCTTAACAGAAAAAGAAACCCTTTACCATGTTGCAAAATGGAATTGACTGGGACCTCTTCACGCTATGGACTCTCCGGTGTCTGCCTTCCCACCACCGCGGTTCCCTCTCCTGGCACCTCACGGGAGATTCCCTCGTGTGGAGAGGAGAGGTGTCTTTATGATCCTTTTGTCACGGATGTGCACAAATGTTTACAGTTTTGCTTCATTTCATGTGTCGCAACAGTGTTTTATTGACAAGTGACACAAGTCTGTGAGGGTACCCGATTGTTCCTATGGGGCAAGGGCTGCTTTACTGCCCGGTAAGTTGGGGTAGGTCTGCTGCTCTCCTGCTGCTTTGCTGACAGTTGCAGTTTCTTCTCCGGGTACGCTCTCTGTGGGAGAAGGGCCATTCTTAACCCGAAATACATCCTCCTTCCTGAAGATGATGCACCTGCATTTGGGACATCCCCCATCTGTAGCCATGCAGCAGGTTACACAGAAGTACCCACATGCACTCTGAAGCAGAGATGGATTTTTTTGGACATTCTGGATAACTTGTGCACAAACTGGGGGGGCGAGGGGGAAGGCCAGGTGTTCGTTTAGCTCTTCTCTGTACATGGTTGTTTCAGTAGTAGAGTGGGAGATGGGTACAGGACAGACAAGAGTAAATCCATGCTGGCTAGGGAAGAAGTCCCTAGCTTGTTGGCACAAGGAGCCCAATGGGGCATTGAATAAAAAGTGTTGTCTTTGACACAGAGCGGTGAGAAGAAGGTGGCAGCAGTAGTAAGGAAAACAAATTACTTTGTTTTGTTAAGCATTTTCATGGTGGGGCGAAAGCCTTGTAAATCTGGCGTGTGGCTACATTTAATGGAGCATCAGCTGCATCATGTGTTTCAGTTGCTTGGTCCCTTCTTTATATTATTCTTATTTTAGGGTCTTACAGATTTGACAAGTCAGCAAGAATTTGTACTTCTCCCCCACCCCATTGACCACACATTTAGAAAATGTATTATGTGCAGCTCTTTCCTCTGGGAACAGTCGAGAGTCCTGTGGTCAGAGCTGGCACAGGCCCTGTGGAAGTAACCGAACGGGTGGGTAAGCTCAAGATGACAGCATTCTGACAGACTTGAGTGCCAGGCTGCTTGCTCTATTATAGGTGTGAATTAGAAAATGGAAGGTGTCCCCTCCCAGTCTTCACGTATATTAAGGTGATCCTAAACTGCAGGGTCTAATTACCCCAAACTGTGTGATGCGACCTCTTTTTAGTGGATCTCTTGCAACTGGCAGAGGGATGACAGTAGCTATATACTTATGAAAGGGCATATAGAATTACTCTCACTTGTGTTGCTTATCCCCTTCCCAAAAGTGCCTCAATATCTGTCCTCGAGTGGCCTGTACCTTAATAAAGTATCTACCTTAGACCCATCTTTTTCCACTTCATCCTTGTCTGCAGCACACCCTAAAGCTGAGATGCTAAAACAGCAGAGGACTGGATCTACAAAAAAAGTATTAAATACTTAAGGAACTGCAGTGGGTAGCAAGCTAAATGAGGAGCGGGCAAGGAAAAGACTTTCAAGATAAGGTGCAACTTAAATTTCAGTGGCACTTAACTCTAGGCTATGCTCACTTGGGCGTTGTGGCTGGGAGCTGGGCAAGGTCTTTCTTCAGCAAGCATTCCTGGAACAGCAGGCTGGGAGCAAAGACTGAAACTCAGAATCCCTCTGTTGCATACAAGCCCAAACCGCAGACACAGAGCCACGTCCCTGCCTGTTGCAGCCACGCGCTGTGCGAGAGCCTGGTGGACTCCTGCGTCTCGAGTCCCTTAAACTTCAGAAGATCCAGGCTGCGGGGCTGTAGTTGGCACAGCAGTGCCGAGCTGCTTAGCTAGGGAAAAATTGGAATATTACTGGGCACACACAGAGAGGCAGCTTGAAAACTTAAGCTTTCGGTTCTTGTCAGGCTAGGTGGACGCTGAGTAGGGATTCTCAGGGGGATGATTTGGCTGCTGAAAAATATTGAAAAAATACTAGGAGGTCTGGCCCAGTGAAGCAAGCTGGAGGAGACAAGAAAGCAACACTTCTGCAGCCTTCTGTCCATTCAGATGTGACTTGTTAAACAGCTGCCTGCTCCCAGTACTTACCAGTGTGAACAGAAGCTCCTAGCACAGAGCCAGACAATGCAGTGGAAGCATGTTCTCTGTTTAGTATCATCGCACCTGGTTTTTGGAGACCGGTTTTAACTTCTGGCTGGAGGTGAAGTGCCTGTTGTTGTGGTGTTTGCAGTTGGTTGTTTCTTTCCTAACCTGCCTTCTAGAGAGCAAATTGCTACTACAAGAATCCATCCTTGCTGTCTGTGAGGGCTTGATTTTTTTTCATCCTGGCTGAGGGCTGTGCTCAGGTATCTGGGGCTCAAGGGACAGGTGAAAGCTGTAGTGCCGAGTGCTCTTGCACAGGGCAAGAGCTGTTGCCAGAATCCTCTTTCCTTCCTTTTCATGTAGCACTGATCACAGCTAGGCTAACACTTTGGACTGTATTTTTAACCTAATCAATGCTTTCCAATGGTCACAAATGAAAAATTTCATTAGTACTAAACAAGCAAGGTTCTGAAGTTTGGTCTTTTTTTCTTTTCTTTTAATGATTGTAGTACACAAAATACTCTGAGGGCATAAGCCTTCCCTACATTTAATTTCAGCTACAGTGGTATGGCAGTACTAGCAAAGCCCTAGTAAGGTAGATGTTGCTATTCTGGCAAAAAATAGCAGTGCTTCTGGCAGCATAGTCTCTCATTCACTGAACCAGAGCAAGCTCGTGCTACAGAATTTGAGAGTGTAATTACTAGATTATTTTGCTGTGAAATGGGGGGGGCGTGGAGGGGTGAACACCACTCCAGCTGCCATGCCTAGGTAGTAGAGCCCAGGTCTTCAGTAGAATGTCTCGTTCCAGGCATGAAACATACTGAAGGTCAGCTCATCCATATGTGTCTACTCCAACAGGAGCAGACATATGCAACAGGAGTAGTGCCTACTCCAGTAGGTTATGCAACAGAAGAAAGTGTTTCCCAGTGAAACATGGAGAGGTGAGGTACATTCTCTCCTGTACCTGTTGAAGGCAGAAGCTGTGCATGACTTTAATTTGGCTTGGTCTGCTTAATGTCAGCACGAGGAAGGTTACAAGAACAGTATTGCTTTGACTCCATCTATGTATCTGTGCTTCAAAGTGCGAGCTCTGTCTCACCATTAAAAACAGGGGAGGGGTGTTTATAAGATTTAAGCCACCACTGCTTGACTCTGGCAGAGGTAGCTCTCAGGCCCGTATGGAGCAGGGACTGCAGGGCTAGCTCTAGGCAACGGTACTCCGTTTGCATCTGCTGAAGTGAACTCTCCTGACTAGTGTACTTGGCTGGGGAAAGAGAACCGCAGCAGCTTGGAAGGGTCAGCTGTAGTGTTACCAATACATCCAGGGGAACCACAACACAACATCGCTCAGATCCACCTCCTTAAGTTAAATAACTTTAATCACATTTTTTCCTACTTAGAGCTGACCCTCTCTCAGTCTCTTAGGTAGGCTGACTTGCTTCCTCCTAGCTAGAGGGCTGTGGTGATGCTGTAGAAGTGGGGGAGCTACAGTTAGCTTCCAGTGGAAGCTGCTTTTGATCTCCTTGCAGTATCTGCAGGGGAGGGAAGGAACACTATTGATTTGGAAGGAACAAGTTGCAGAGGATGCATCTTACTGCTACACCTTTAGGGGGTCTCTCCCCATTTTTAACTTGCATTATAAGCTTTTATTCAAGTGTAAAGCTAAAACCCACTCAGACCAAAAGAATGCCACTTGATTTGTAAGTAGCAAAGACTAATGGGACTGACTCTGAAGCATGCATGTTAGGGGATACTTCTCCTAGGCTTCTGCTGGGTGTAAGCACATAGTGACAGATGGGCAGGGATTTCAGATTCTGTTCTCCCGCGGCCTGCCTGGGGGAAAGAGCCCCTGACTGGTCCTCAAGTCACCCATTATCCAAGGAACTGGTCATACTGTTCCTTTTAATATGCAAGTGCAGCCCTCTCGGGGAAAACTGTCTAAAGCTTCTTGTGCCATTTGGTTAATAAAAGTGTTTCCACCTTTAAAAGAAAGTTCTTTCCAGCTTCATTGTTCTATATTCAGTTGAAGTGAAGGGGTATGTACATTTTTTTTCCCTCTGCTAATGGGACACTGCTGTAAGACCATGCCCCCAGGTTGCACTTTAATAAATGGTACAGTTTTCAAAAACAGTGTGTAGACTACTGGGCTTTTTTTTGTTCCCCCCTCCCTGTTCTAGTGCAGGCAGGAAAAAAAAAAAGGAAAAGGTGGTTTTACTTCTGCAAGATTTGCTTATCCAAGGCACAAGGCCAGGACCAGAGCATCTCTATTGCTGCCAGCTGCATCACAAGCAGTAGCAAAATTAGAGGAATGGCATGAGAACTTGCACAAAAAACTGTTAACACCAAAAAAAAGATCCAGGTGGAATTGAAATTCTTAAGAGCTGTATTGCCATGAGAACTGACAATTTTATTTAAGTTAAAAAAACCCACAAAATATTTACATCATTTCAGAACTTCCAAGGCAGCTGGATCACATTTGCTACCTTGTGTGTGATGACAGGTATGTATCAAACAACCTGAGTCCAAGTTTGTTGAACCTGAGATGTGGTGACTGCAATACACATGTAAGAGATGCCAGCTATTCTTCCTGATCCAAGGCTGATACCTTCTTTCTCTTTATAGCTGGATTTTCTAAAGCTAAACACTTTTCCTCAAGCATATCCAGGCTGTATTCCCTGAAAGAATTGCCCTGTACCTACCCCTGCCCTTTTCTTTACAATTTCTCATTCAGTTTTATTTTTCAAGCAAGCACAGATTTACGGCAATTGATACTGAAGCATCTTTACTTTATCTTTCCCTGGCCAAACACCCCTACCAGGGTTGTTTCCTCTGCTGCCAGCTCCCCTCTAAGACAGACCTGATTTCCCACCCTCCCCCGCAGTGATCTGTGCTGATCAACCACCCATTCTACAGCCTGAGGCCTTCCTGGGAACAATTAACACTCAGCATGGCTCAGCTGCAGCACCAGGAGCAGGGCTGGGAAGAGAATAACTAAAGCGAAATGCTACAGCTGATTAGAAAAAAAAATTACTGAGAGGGCAGGCTCTGTGCCTACAGCATTTCCCCTGGAGGCACAAGCCAGGGTCTGCACAAAGCCTGCTACTGCTAAGAAAAAAAACCTACTGTAAAATGAGAGAGGGCAAGCACTACTCCTTACAGGCACTGGCAGAGCTGGCACGCAGCTCACACTACCATCATTGCTGTGCTAGTCTACAAAAGCCTATCTACGAAGCTCTGCCTTCCCTTTCACAGCTGTATCTCAGGAGTTAAGAGCAGAAAGAGTGTTTTGCATCAAAAAAAGTAAAAAGTCTTCAGGAATGCTCATTCTCCACAGAGGGCTGGAGAGCTCACTCACGCAGCTAGAGGGAGAGAAACACAAGCAGCATTAGCAGCAGCAGAGCCATCCTCCCACGGCAAGCCCTGTGCCAGCCCACCCACCCGCCTGAGGAGCCTGGCAGCTCCCAGGGAGGGGCAGCCTCTGCCTGACCCCAGCACCAGGAACTCTGCCACACTTTTGCCATCACCCCTCAGCCCCCCTTTTCTGTGCTAATGGTGGGGAGAGAGCTGGCACCAGCACTCCCGGTGGAACAGCGTGGAATGGTCCCTGGTGCCCAGCTCTATCCCCCCCGCTAATGCTACTAACACGGGGGTGGGTGGACCACTATCAGCCCAGCAGCCCTTTGCCTGCCCTCCGTGCACTGTGCTATTAGCCTGCTGCAGCAGCACTCCACACAGCAGTAAGGCAGTGTGAGGGCCAGTCTCTTAACGCTCATGACCAGGTTCTGTGATAGCTTAGCTCAAGGGCACAGAGTTGAGTGAAGGGGAGGGCAGTGCTGAGTGACGCTTCACAGTGACACTGCACCTCGCTGCCTGGCAGAGAACAGGGGTGCTGGCAAGGCAGCTGCCTGGTCTGGCAACACAGGCCGAGCTGGACCCCCCTGCAGGTTGCTGCCAACGCTGTCTGTGGCCAGGCTGCAGTGCAAGGGTGTCTCACAGACCTGCAGCACCCCACAACTGGGTCACTGCTGTTCCACAGGGTGGCAGGATCACAGCCGTGACTGCTCTCAAGTCTCATTCCCAAGTACCACCTAGTCTTAGTATATGTGCGTGTGTGCACGTGCACACACAGGGGATTTCTTCCTCTCCCCTCCCCTGACAGGTTAGTTACTGAAGCTGGGGCCAAACGCCCTAGCCTCTGCCCTGGCTTGACTGCTAGCTGTTTAGTCTCCCCGCCTATGCTGCAGCTCCAACAGAGAACAAGAATGGAGCTGCCATTTCCCGTTTAACCATTTCTCATTGTTCCTCTGCTGGTGCTGTTTCTCAGGGGCAATTCCTTTCCCCTTCCAGTTCTGCCAAGCTCTGGGGAGCCCAGGAAGACAAGAGCAGAGACCTCAGGCCCAAGACATTTGGGAAATACAGCCATAAGAGCTCAGGTCAGGATTTCCTTCCCTGACAGCATGATTAACCCAGTCTTACTGGCACAGCTCCCTGAAGAGACTGCAGGGAGGGGAGGAGCAATCACATCTCTTTCTCTGCCCCACATAATAAATGCACTCTCTTCACTGACTGCTGTGAGAGTGGGGCAAGCAGAAGCTGTGACATGTCCCCCTCAAGCCTCCCTTCCTCAACACATCAACCTTCAGAGCTCCACAGGGACTGGCATTCCCTTCTGGCCAAACCTCCAGAGCACTACAGCAGGAAACCAGCAGACCACAGGCAGCTCAGAGCTAGGCCACCCCCCAAGAATAACCCAGGCCAGCTAAGAGGCTGGCTGTGACTTATGCCAAGCTGTTTGACAGCACTCACCATTCTGACAATGTAGTTGTGCAGTTGCTGGCTGATGTAGTTCACAGTGGTGCTGAAGACACGCTGTAGAAGGGAGGGCATTGTATTTGCAATTTTTTTAGTTAAGACCATTGCTAGCACCAACATGGCCTTCTCCTGTTCCATGTCTGAGGGGATGGCTTGTGCAAGACCTTCCACTGCCTCTGACACGCGCCGGGTTATCTCCTGTATGGAAGGAAGAGTGGGATCTCAGTGCAACAGCTGTGGGAGAAAGGGGTCTTGGCACAGCCTGCCGGCACTGCGCTGGTAACTGATGTGCTTGTTCTAACACTTCACAGGATGCCGCTCCCCTTCCTCCCAGGCACAGCAGCCTCCCTGTTACACACCCTGGATGGCAATAAGGATGACTATCTCCGAGCTCAGCTGCTCACCCAAGACAAAAAGAAAGGGAGACAACACACATACCACTGGCAAATTTAGATAGCACCTTACACACGCAGGGTGCAACAGCCCCCTTCCTCCCCAGGGTTTGCACCTAGCCTGCCAAGTCCTGAAATGGCACAGGAATCCTGGGGCTCCCAGGAAAGGGCAACCCACCTTAAACACAGTGAAGATCAGGCATACAAGCTTAGGTGGGGACTGGCAAGAAGGCAAAGTGAGTTTCATAGAAAAGCCTTCTCATAGGCAGGAGCTAGAGAAGGTGTCCAAGCATGGAACAAACACTGCCTTGCTCCCAAGATCAGTGAAAGATCAGTTTCCCAAGAGGGACAATGTGCATGTGCACACACTAAGCTACACTACTAATGTGAAAAAGCAAGGTCCACCTGGTCAGAAGTTAGGTTTGTCTCAGCCTTACTGAAGACTGAAAGGTTAGGCAATAAATTTGAAAGCCTGAAACTTAACTGGGTGGAGAACAAGACAGCAGGAGTGGGGAATGGTCAGACTTTGCTGGAATCAGTCTGTGCAGGTAACAAACCCTAGCAGAAAAAACCCACACTGCAAAAAACCAAAGAAAGATTGTTTGAAGTCATTAAATTCTGCCTTTTCAGCAAGAAGGTGGACCCTCAATTCAAAGACAGCATTAGCTTGTAGAGCACAGGAAATTTCATCACAGGCAGAGAAAGCCAAACAAGCCAGAAAGCCACAGTTATCTTGAAGATGCCAAAAAGGCTCTGTGGAAGCAAACTGTGGCTCTTGATCCAGATGTGGATCCAATCCTTAAAAAGAAGAGGGATGTCGAACACAAGGGACCTCAAACTCTACTTCCCTTGCAGAGCAGTGAGGCATGTTAGATGCTGGGCCAGGGACTACATCACATCTATTGTTGGGAGAGCGACTGCATCAAAGAGGTGGAGATGCCACCTAGAGAGGTCTTCTCAGCAGGTCACCCATCCAGGCCAGAACCCACGGCTACTCTCAGCACTGACAGACTATGAGCTAAACAGTTATGGCACTAGAAAAGGGTGTCACTACTTGCTGTCTCTTCAGTGTTCCCACTTGACAAGCACAAGTCAAGCTTCTGGCACTAACACTGCTCAAGTTTTACACACATGACGAGCAGCAGACTTACAAGACTCTGCACCAAAGTCCAGAGATCTTAAGGACAAAATCTGAGCCTTAACCAGACAGTTGATTTTCAAAGATAAGCCATTTGGCCAACAAAATGAGGACAAAATGCCTCAAAGTCAGTCCTCCTCCACAACTCCCTCAATTTTACCATCTGCAGAAAGGAGATGAACCCAGTTTGCAGGGCAACAGCAGCCACAGGAGAGAGCATCACCTCTAACAAATCTTCAAAGGTAAGTGTTTGGGATGAATTTTAAGATTGCAATAATTAAAGCAGCAAACTCGCAAAGATACAGATGTTGCAAGCTTGCTGCTTCAAAGTCACAACAGGAAGGATGCACAACATTTAAAAGAGGAACTGCTAGTCCGGTTGCTTTTCACTCACCTCTGCAGACAGATTCTCATTCAGAAAGTGCTGCACTAGATCATTTACTACTCTTGCTTTGATTTCTTTATTAAACTGGTCTCCAATCTCAGCAAGCTGAGCAGCAATGATCCGGACAACTTCTTCATTTACCTCAGGGTCAAACACTGCCAACACATACAGCAGGATTTAGTTCACAGGCTGTAGTCAGACTAGGTTCAGTGCAGGTAAGCTGACCCATAGCATTTTGCCCATCTCCATTAACAACCTCCTTCCCACCCCATCCCCAATCATAGCACATTCATGACAGCTATACACACTACAACTCCCTTGTGCGCACTTGACTCGTTTACCAGAGACAGTGTGCAAACAGGTTTTTTTATCTGTAGTTTAGGTAAAGTGCAGCCTCACCCTGCCCAAAAAACACTACAGGGGAGGTTAGAACATCTCCAACCAAAATTTGTACAGGACAGCTACAGCCAACACCCTGCCTAGAGAGGGGAAGTGAGAGAGTGTGCGTAATTTTTACAAGTGACTACTGTCAGGACCTGTCTCTCAAGCACCATCTAAACATCATCTCATAAAATCATAGAATAGTTTGGGTTGCAAGGGACCTTGAAAGGCCATCTACTCCATCCCCCCTGCAATGAGCAGGGACATCTTCAACTCGATCAGGTTGCACAAAGCCCCATTCAACCTGATCTTGAGTGTTTCCAGGGATGGAGCATCTACCACCTCTCTGGGCAACCTGCTGCAGTGTTTCACCACCCTCATCATAAAAAATTTCTTCCTTATATCTCGCTAAATCTACTCTCTTTTAGTTTAAAACCATTACCCTTTGTCCTATCTCCTTTTGGCAAAGCTTCCCATTGTCACTTGCAGCATGAGACCTATGCAGATTTGTATGAGGGAGGGCTATTTACTGTAGCAGATCCTCCTCACCCCGCTTAGGTTGAGGTCAACTTGCCAGCTGACACATCCTGGGCAAGGGGCAATAGCCATCCTGCAGATGGCTAGTGAAGCAGGAATGGTACCAGAAACTATTTGAGAAACAGTTTCCACCACACTGGTAGAGCAGAAAGGGATTCACTCAGTACCAGAACAAGAGTTGTTCCAAAATCCTAGCCCAAGTACTGATACTCCCTGAGGAGCAGCGTGAGGTCTAACTTAACTGCTTAGTATCACACTCCTTGAGGACAGCAATCATTAGCACCAGCTTTGTGGCCCTTGTCTGATGTGCTGCAGACAAAACCCCAGGGTCACGGGTGCTCTAGAAATCCATGGGGAAATAAAGTGCTAAGCACTAGCTGTCTTATCCCAAGTGTTAAAATCCCAACCAACACCACCACCAGCCACACTGTAAAGTTTCTCAATGGAGAAAACATTACTCCTCTGAAACAGACCAGCAGCAAAGATGGGAAAAGGGGAAAGAAAAACACCACCTTCAGAGAGGCATGTAGGATGGAGAAGAGAGCACTCACCTAGCTCACCATTCTGCAAGTGGCCGCTCCGATTGCCATCGGTCTGAAGCTCCACCTCATCATCATAGCAGTAGCTGCCTTTCGGGAAAGGCACAATGCCCTGGCTTTGCAGGGAATGCAGTTGCTCTCTGAACTTACAGTCAGAGGATACCTCCAGGAAGGTGTACAGCAGCGCACGCTCTATCTGGACAGATCCATTGATCTTAAACATAAGAAAATCACTGTTAAGCCCATGCCTAGGAAAAGTCCCACTCAAAAGGTCTACGCATATGCTGTTTTCCAACCCTGGACACATTTTTCTGGCCTCCTTTGGGCATCCTGAATAGCGTTAGCCAGGGAGTCCACAAGACTTCAGCAAATGCATACTAACTCCTGGATGTGTACCCACACAGAACTGTCTGATAGTGAATGACAGATGGCTCTGTTCTTACAGATCAGTGGTGGAAGAGTCAGCTCACCTTCTCCTCACATTTCCAGCTGTGGCAATGACAGAAACACTGATGAGAGCTCCTCTTCTGAAACAGATGTGTGCTCAGCACAAACCACTCACTTCCCCCTATTCAGACATCTGTGTTTGGAAGGTTTTTACCCTTTTATTTGGGAATTGGGCATTCTACTTCCTGTGCATAATGAAGCCAGCAACTCTCCATTTAAATGTAATCAGAGCATAGCAGTAACAAGGTGGGAAACGGAGATAACAGATAGCATAAGCCTGCAAAAAACCAAGGTTCACATCTCTTCTCCCTCTTCAAAGGGATCTCGACTAGCTCCATAATAAACATGTTCAGCTCCCTCTAGAGAGCCAAGCAGCTGCTCACAAGAATAGCGACAGTGAGAGGGCAGATCATTGGTGTCTGGTATCATCTACACTGGCACATTCACCCCCAGTAAACAGGCACATGCTGCCTCCACAGCCACGCACCCTGCCGCCTTCAAGCAAGACAGCATAGAGTGCTCAAATTAGTTAGGCTGAAGGAGGTCCATGAGGCAGTCAAATTGATGTGAGCAAGAGGTGCCACTGGAACATGGGGCCTCATAACCAACTAAGGCCTCTGTAGAAAACCAGGAGACTGTCCAATAATTTTAGTTAAGCAGCTAAGAGAGCGGGATGTTGTGTAAGCACAGAAATAAAGTGAGAAAATATCCTTACTCTGGTATGCAGACTGTTTGCCTACAAGATAAGAAAATGCTGAGGCTTAACTGTAACTAGGAGGAAGAATCAAGGCTAAAGTATAATAGTTTGTCTTGCCAGCTGCTTGGGGAAATCAATATGCAACCAGGATGAACAACTGAAATCAAGATCAGGTACCTTTTGGGGGGTGGAACCTTGCAAGGCCACCTGTATCTACATAACTATACCAGTAATATCACACAGGACCCATATTGCCTAGGCAACAGTAGCAAAATTGGGACAAATACATAAAAAGTAATTAAGGACAGGTTGTTTACTTGAGAGGAGACTGGGCAGAGAAAGGGAGGAACAGAGACAACAAAAAGGAGAGTCCAGAAATGGAAACAAATGGAAAATAAGGTATATTATCAAAGATCAGCAGAAGGCACATCTCCCATGATCTGAGCATAGATGTTTACAGACAGCAGCGAAGCTCACCTGGTGACCCAGGCTCACTGGGACAACAGTGGCCATCCCCTTTGAACAACCCACTGGACTAGTCACTAGGTTTATATTCAAAAGGCTTGTGGGAAGGCAGAGCAGAGAGGACTATAACTGTACCCTAACACTAGGTAGGGTGAGGAGGATGATTGACATTTCAATAGCAGTTTACTGTAGTTAATAAGATTTAAGCGTGATAAATAGTAGCTTCATAATTGTGATTAATATTGCACAAAACAATGCAATAAATTGATCACAATGGTGTGTCTATTAATTTGATTTATTAGTTTTAGTAGTTTGTAGCTTAATCAATAAACATGGTAGTCTCTTAAATAGCTACATCTCCAGCCTGCAGTTTAAAGGGGGAGTGTCACACTGTGAGGTAACAAGGAAGCAGCCTGCAAACTAAGTGGTTCCATCCACTTTTTGTCTGTATTCATGATGGAGAGCAGCAGTGTCAGGGTCCCCGCAGGAACTCTGAGAAGACGAGAAGGACACGAGCCAGCACTTTGAGGCTCATCCCCTTTGAGGTATTGCGGAACAAGCGCACAAGAGAACCACCAGTCACTGTGAACCACTAACTTCAGTCACGTTTGAAACTAACCTGTTCCATGATGGATTCAGAGACAGAGCAGCTCTTGTCACCCTCTGCTTCAGACTAGAAGTCCTTGCCCTGCAAAAGAGCGAGAAAGGAAAAAAGTTTCCCATAAACCCACATCTTGCAGCAGTGCTCATGGGGCTGGCCATGTCTCAGAAAATTACCTTTCTGGTGATGCATATCAGTATTTCTGGAGAGAGCTGCCCATCACACACAGGCAGTCATAAAAAAGACTGAGAAAAACCACAACTATCCCAGCAAGAAGGGCCCTATTCACGTGAATGAGGGGCATGAAACTCCTTCCTGCCACAAATGCGTGGAAGACAGCAGAGTGACATAACCTACAAATGGGGCTTTAAAGCCAAGGGGTGGTGCTGGGGAAGGGAGGGACAACCCTTCATAGTGCCAGAGGCTGGAACGGAAAGCAGTGTTATCACTGAGGAGTTCCCAAGTACCTACTGAGAGCAGGTAAGCTGCTCAGGTCTGTGTGCACAGCAGCATAGTCTGAAGTGAAACACCCAGTTGACATTGCAACACATCTGCAGGACTTCAAGTGCACCTCCCCCCACCTCCCCTGTGCAGAGATACATGTGTATACTCAGGCTTATTTCAATGCTTTCCCAACAAATACCTAGGGACAGGGAAGGTTGGACTAAGTGCCATCAAAGGCTTCTAGTTACACATGAGCACAACTCTGCTAAGCCTCCAGTGAGGCCTACTAGGAAGAAGGGAGAAAACAGGACCCAGGTCACAAGCTCCTCTGCCCCTATGGTGGATGCTCAGGGCTGACAACCCTTGGCCTGCCTTGTGGCTGGGCAGTGCCTAAGGGAAGAGGCATGCAGGGAGAGCAGAGAGCATGGTGCAGAAGGTGGCCTCCCTCACCCACTAAGAAAGGGAAGCTGGTGAAAGCACATTGCTCCCTCCTCATCCAGCCAGGCGTAGCTGATGAGTGGGTCAGATGAGCAGCCTAGAGTAGTCACATCTGGTACAGGAAGTCCCAGAGCAAGAAAGGTGCGAGAGCAGCACAGCAAGTGCCAATAACACAAGACTACCTAGCAAATGCTAAGGCAGGGAGGATAGGAATCCTGTTTGTGAACCTCACATTTGCTGCCTTAGATGCAACAGTCCCACAACTGCACACAGAAGTCTCTGGTGCAAGCTGGCTTCAACTCATGATGAGCAGGGCCTGGCTGAAAGTGGGCACTACCTTCCCACCAGGCCTTCTTCACCCAGGACACTAACCTGGCTGCTGAACAGGTACCTTCTGACCAAAAATGGGGTGAAAGCATAAAGGAGCCCAAACAGATGGCCATCAAAGACCTGGGCTAATGATGAATTATCCTATTTCATAGTAACAACCCCTCACAACTGTTTTAAATAACTAAGTGTGCTGTTGGAAAAGAAGGAGGAAGTGAAAGCAGAAATGAATTCAAACTCTGAAGGAAACCACAGTAATAATTTCAAGAGACCATGAATTTCCCAACTTTTCAAAGACTCTTAAAAATCCAAGACCAAGACACAATCTAAAACACACAATAGCCCACAGACAGCCCCTTAACCATGAGCTTTTTTCATTTAGTTGTTATATCAGACTAATAGCTTCCTAAAACACAGGCTTAGCCTTTGCTGCTTTGTGTTTTTCTGTTCCATTCAAATCCCTATCGCTGCTACTCACCTCTCCTAGAGGGTGTGCTGGCTGGGGAGAATGCAGTCCTCTCTGTCCTCTTCTTTGGGACCTGACAGGGCTCTGGAACAGGTCAGGGTGACCCCTTCTCCTGGGCTTGACTTTGCTGGAGGGGAGACAGATGTTAATTCAGGTTGGAGAACCTGTGACAGAATCCCCGAGATCAAGAGGAAAGTGGGGATCTAGCATTAACTCTGTGGCAGGACCTTGTCTTTGCACAAACTCCTCAGGAGTTGTCCACATCAGCAACATTACTGTAAGCTAGGCAAAGCCTCAACTTGGACATATTTTGTTTTTATATATAACATTTATTTTCAATTCAAAGTAATTCAGCCCAAAACCAAGGTGTTCATATTACAACTAGTAAACAGTGGATATCCTCTGATACTAACTCCTGCTGAGTTAAACACCACTTCCTGAACCATCATGGCTTCAGCCACAGGAAGCCTGAAGTAGTATTGAGCCTCTGCAACTCAAACCCCATTTGCCTTGAAACTCACCTTCATCACAGCAACTTTCTTGGGCTCTACCAGTATTGCCATCCCCACCCAGCTCTAGCCTATGCCAAAAGCTTCATGTGGGACCACAGCATTACTCTACAGCTGGTCAGATTAACCCATGCTGGCTAATTTGGGCTGGTAATAGCCAGCTGACTTTGTAACATGCTTACAGAACAAATCTCCCTGTCTTTCAAGGTGCAAGAAGTTGCACCATCCTCTGTTCACACCACACTACATACACAGAGGGGCAGATGTTCTCCTGCAGTTCTGGCAGAAGTGTGATGCAACACAAGCCACTACAGCTGCAAGTTGCATGTAAGTGGCCAGATGTGCTGGTGAAACTAGCTGAGTAGCACCAGAGAGATTTCTCACTCGCAAAAACTTTACAGCAAAACCTCTTCCACCCAAAGCTAGCCAAACTGTGCTAGGATGACCTACTTTTTCCTCATTGATGAAAATTCCAGTAAATTGCTGGAGGGCAATTTGAGTACAGTCAGGTGGCAATAAACAGGCTAAATAAAACATCAGCCTGCAGAGGGACCAATGTAATCTTTCTTCCAGCAAGAGGATGGAACAGAAACAGGAGTCAAGACACTTCCTTGGGGGTTTGCCACATGCCACACCTTTCCAAGGAAAGCTCAGAATGTGGCTTTAAAACCCAGATTCCCTATATTTTTTGTCACGCTATTTCACACTGCCAGGAAACTCATTTGGTTCAGTCCAAACACTGATGAAAGAGGCAATCAAAAAAAAATGCACTATTGTCTTTTCCCACTCCCTGCTTTAAAAGAAGAGGCACAGACCACTCCAGTCTGGGAAGGAAGAGAGGCACACTGCTCCATTCCCAAAGCAGAAGATACAAGTCAAACAAAAAGATCCAGATCTATTCTGGGCATGCCCCTACAGCTAGGCCTGGAAAGGCAGGGCACAGCAGCTTGGCACAAGGCTCTGCATTATCCACACTGGCTTACTATGGTGACTAGAAGCTGTAAGAGGAGCTTGAGCCTGGATGCCTGTGCATATTCCTCACATCAGTTCCTGGAAATGTGCAGGAAAGGTGCCTGTCTATCTCTACAGACCCAGCACTTACGCGTTTCAAAAAGAGGCAGAAGCTTATACGCTGGTCATGGCAGAAAAGTCGTCCCTGGGTGCCCTGCACAGGTAAAACACCTGGACAAGAGCCTCAATGAACACAGAAAGGGGTTGAGGAGCCCCTGCCCTGCCAGGGTACCTGCTGCACCCAGAGATGTTAATGGATGTGCAGGGGGAAGAGACCTACAAAACATAGGGGTTCTTCCCATCCCTTTCCCCTCAGGGGATCATATCAGCTTTATGTAAATTTAGACACTCCTCAGGGCAAGTCCACAAAAATAGAGATATTAAAAAACCAAAATCACCCATCATAGTTGCAAATTGCAAGCTTGTCCACTCCTGCACATGAGCAGAGGTAAGAACTGCCAGAAAGACAAAAAAACACCCACCACACTCCAAAGTACTTATATGGTAAAAAATTAAGATAAGGAGGCTTGAGGATGATAATTTCATGAACTGAATTCCCTGAATCAAAGAATCACCACCCACGCAGTGAAAGTCCCTGAGGGGTTCCAGCCTTCAGCTAATAAAGTTCTGCTTGGGTGGTCAAAAACACACCTGAGAACAGGAAAAAGGATTTATCTCACACCACAAAATGGCTCCCTACTACTACAACACAGAGCCAATTTTTTTTTCTTTTTTTAGTTAACTAGTAATTCCAGAAACCTCAGGTTTTAGATAATTACTTTGAATCAATGCAAGGGGTTTGGACAGTCACAAAGGTCCTCCTGAGAAGTCAAATCCCTTAATGGAATCTCAAAAAAAAAATTGGACCCCCAAAGAGCAAACCCCAAACAGTCAAATGTAATCATGCTGATCCCACCTGAAGTTCTTCATCATTAAAACTTTGGAATCCTGATAGTTTTAGATTCAGATTAAGACATTTTCTGGTGGATGGAAAAAGTTACCTTATATTGGGTGAAAGGAATCTTTAGTTGGAAAATGAGAAAAGATGGAGATAAAGGCTACAAAAACCATCTGCATTCAGATTCAAACTAGATAATTTGCTAAGGCTGCTTTAGGGCTGCTGAAAGTCTTGGAATGAATTGTATGGAATATGATTTTAAATTGGAAAACCAATTAATTTTAATACATTATTCCTTTTTACACTTTCAGTTCACTCATTAGACAAGCAAGCTTCATGTGTTAACAACTGCCTCTGAGAAACCGCTAGATGCTTTGAAGTGTTCAACAAATAAGACTACAACCAGGTTTTTGGATGAGCTATTTCCATCTTCTTTAGAAAAAAAAAAATGGAGGGGGTATTTTAGACACAAATTTAGGACCCTTAAATCAGGTCCAAAGAGTCAGTGTGAGGCATGTCCATTCCAACTCAACATTGTGTTGGGATGCAGGACTGTGGGGAAGCATATGTTAGGTAAACATAATTACAGCCAGAGAAGCACATCCACCAGCCACTGGTCAGCACAGAATGACAGACCTCATTCCACCCCCACACATTCCAGTTTTCACAAGAGAGAATTCTGTGGATGCTTCCCCCAGAGCAAGTCTCCAAGGCTTCTCCCAAGGCAATCACTACTCTAGACAGGGCTAAATCCATCTTGAGGGATGGTATATACTGCTCTCCTCAAGCAACACAGGTCCTTTGGGGCTGCTGTCCCATCTTCTGTTTCTTCCTCTCATCCCCGAGTTGTATTAGCCTTTCAATCTTACAAGGAACTCACCAGAGCAGCTGTTCACAGCTGCAGCCCACCAATGAAGGGTTGTCAACACCAGAAGCAGCAGTGGCCATAGTTGTGCTGGAGAGAGACCAAACTAGGTCCTCCCTGCCATACCATTGCCACATATTTCAAGAGCAAACACTGCAAGCACACATTTTATCTTCCCAGGTGGGGAGCTACACATGGAAACAGTACAGCTACAAAGCATGCAAGGTTTCACCTGCTCCAAAACCAGTGTGGGGTTCTGCTGTACCTCCAGACACTGCAAGCATGTCAGCAGCAGCATCCCGTGTGGCAGCAAGAATCAGCCAGTAGCATACCTGTTAGGGGGAACTCTCAATAGCTCTCAAGGCTGCCATAAACAGGACTAGGTCCCAGAACAGCAACAGCAATCCCTACAGCAACAGTACTAAGACACCCTATAAATCAGCTTTCGTCCCTTCTTCACACTTCTGTTACATCTCCAAGGCAGCTCAGAAAAAAATCCACCCACTAATAATGCCTCTGCTTACCATTGCTTTCCCTCAGATCCTTCACGTCTCCTCACAGCTCAGCCTGTGAGTTACTATTCTCAGCTGTATCAGACACTGTCTGGTTATGAAAACATACTCTTTCCAGCAGCAAAGCCACATGCCTGTAGGACTGACTCCTTTAACAACTTGTCTGGATACCGAGGCATGTCCCATACAAACACCTGGACAGACACACTATGAGTCAACGGACCTGTTGTGCGAGTTGTCAAGATACTCATCTTTATGTCTCACATTTGAGTTAGGAGTGAATTAAAGTCTTCAAAGCAGAAACTGCAATAAAGCATCAGTCATTGACATGGAAAAAACTTCCAACCTGTGCGCATCTTTCAGCTGCCAGGCAGAGAAAGCAAAGAACTTTATTTTTAGCAGTCAGGATGACATCATTATTGGAAGAAATGAAACTGTGCCTATTGGTCCCTTCCTGGATCTGGTGGCTCTTACCTGTCTTGTAGGCAAACATTTCATTGTTGAACTGCAGAGCTCTTTAGAGAACACCACATCATTTTACAGGCAGGGAAACTGAGGCACTTTATGTGACCTGACATTTTAAATCCACATATCAAGCCATAACTACTCAATTTCACTGTCTTCCTGAAAACTTGCCACAGGCACTACTGCTTTACGTAACCAGCCATTAGTGGAAAGTGAGGAAGAGAAACAGTGCCACAGACTTAAGAAGTTGCTTATTTGAGGATATTCCAAGCTGTGCCAGACAGCTATCCATAGCACTTCAAGTCATGACAGAGTAAGCAAATCCCACATCATGCAGCCTGAAGTCCCCAAAGAAATCCCCATCACCCTGCCACACTCCATTTCTAGCCCATAAACCAAACAGGAACTAAACAGCCCAGCTAGCAGCAGATACCAGAGCTTTTCCTCATACTTCTCTAGCTATGGAAGAAGCCTGACTACTCCCACAGCAGCTGCACATGCACTTCAGACTTTGCAAGGAGAGAGAGAGAGAGAAAACCAACAGCAAAATGGAAGATAGCTTGTTGATCTGTAAAACAGTGCTGAGATGAATAAATAGGAAGTTATCATAACCACAGAAAACCTGTCCCTGTCACTATTCAGCCTGCAAAGGCTATGCCAGCCTGTAACACTGCTGAGAAGGCCCCAAGATTTTTGCCTCATCTGAGACCCACTGTTCTCTTAAAGTAGAATTTGATTCTAGGCTTCAGAAAGAAAAGCAGCATGGTGGGGGAACAGAGCCATTGCAATATATTAGGCAGGTGAAGAAGGATGGGCTGAACAAGCCCCTTTGTACATCTGTGGGTGCACATACATGTGCTACTGTGAAACCAAAGTGATGGTTTGGTACCATCTGGTTAATACCAAAGCTATTGGCTTGGACTTTCCCACTACAGGGAACACAGCTTCCAAACTACAGACATTTTCCATGCATTTGCCTCTAAGGGAGGATACAACATCAATAGCTTCATTTTGGAAGTGGCAAAACTGACAAGCCATGGGCAGAATACTTCGAGATGCCAGCAGGTCTGTAGTCCAGCGCTGGACAGACCCCATCCCCCAGTCACTTGTGATTTGTTTGTTAGGCTTTTAGGAAAGATACCCTGCTTCTCAGGAACCACTAGACTGCTTAAATCCACCCCTCCCTGCTACTCTCAAGCATGACTGCTGATTGCTTGAGGCTGTCAGCTTTTGTTTCTCTTCCTTTCAGCTTCAGATTGCATCCTCCTTTAAGATGTGAATAATGCCACTACCAATCACTCCAGCAACGATAAAAAAAGCAGTTTGCTCATAACATCTTTGATGCAAAAATACATTGAAACATGCTGAATACTTCCTGCTCCTAACAGTTTCAGTGTGTACTTATCTTCCAGTATTCAGTGGCACTGAAACTCTAAATGGAACACAAAGACCAAACACCAATGGATGCTTGTCCGACTACCTCCTTAGCTGGGGCATCTTCACCTTTGCTTCTTTATGCTGCCTTACTACAGAACATCTCAGCCTGGACACTAAGTACTCTCAGCTGTGTACTTTGACTTTGAAATACATTGCACAGTTTGTTCGACACAGCTTTATTTTCCTTTTTAAAAGAAAAACTTTACTGGAGACAATTCTAAAACAGAAGATTGATTGGCCTTTTTATTAGACATTTATTTCAGCTCCCCAAGGTCTGCTGCTGTTTCACACTATTTTTCATGACAACATGAATTGTAGCAATCTTCTAGTTATCAGGGCAGTACTTTGACTTCTTAGGAGGAAAAACATCCAACTTCCTCATCAATCTTTATTTTCATTTGCTCTGCTGCCCAGCCCCTATGCAGTACCTCAATGAATAAGAAGTAACACTGCTGTATTACTAATTCTCTAAAAAAAAAAAAAAGTAGGCAGGAACTTTTGATTACTGTGGTTTCTATATCAGATCAGTGATGGAGGCAGCATGACAACACTGTTCAGTATTCTTCAGAAGCCAGCCTACAGATGCAGCTGAGCTGAAATTGAGTCAGCAGAAAACCTACAGCTGAAACTGCCCCAAAGCTTGGAGCTGGGATTTGGATGCAGCTAACTAGAGCTGGAGCAAATGGAATTTGCACATCTCTATTTTGGACATGTCCACACCTAAGACGAGGAGGCAAGATTTGGATCTTGAATGCCACAGTGCAGGTTTTTTTTGGATCTGGGACTGAGCTTAGTTTTTACTCTCTGGTGTTGAACAAAGTCACTCCAGTCAGGTAAGCCCACCCCGCGTTTCACCTCCTTGTAAATGTTAAGAAAATACTTCTACGTTTTCTAAGGACCTGGCAGGAGGAAGCAGAGCAAACGCCGATGAAGGGGCACTATCACCCTCACAAGACTTCTGGTCTTTACAGGGTTAGCTTCATGTTCACAAGTCCAATTGTATCAGCCCAGCAGCTGCAACACAACCCCACAGTAATGTCACAGGGCATATTCAAGCTGTTCTTACTGTTTGCCTCTTGGAAATGACTGGAAAACAGGAAAGACTGAGGAATCACAGTTCCAGTCATTTGACATTGCAAAGGAAGGACAAATGGACTGAGAGCAGGGAGCCCCTCAGTAATGTTGATAAGTGGTGAGCACTGGAACAAACTCCAGTCATCACTGGTGATGTGCAAGTGACAGTGTCCAGTAAGAGAAATGCAAGACTTGCTTCCAGATTTAGAAGATGCCCCTGCTGGGGCATCAGCACTGGACACTTGCACTCCAGTATGCTTTTTACAGTTGAGCAGTGACAAAATGCTCAGTCCCTGGAGCAGAGAGAACAGTCCCTCTTATCACTTGGCAATAGTGCCTCTGACAGAGGCAGGTGCCACTTGGACAGGCGCTGACAAGAACTGCCAACCAGAAGACCTCACAAAGTGGGACTGGATACAATAACTGTTGTGCCACCCAGAGAACAAGAATATCCTCCTTATTTTAGTTTTAAACACATGTACTACTGTTATCATGTGCCAGCATGAGCACAAATCATCCATCCATCAGAAAATCAGGAATGGCACTTTATATTGCAACTTAATGCATTTCACAGCTGATATCAACAGTAAAGAGAAATGTAAATCTCTTTCCTTTGCCTGACTGGCAAGTTAGGTGAGCAAGGAAGGAAACAGATTAAAAATAATAATAAAAAAACAACAAGAGGATGGCTGTACAGACACAGGTGGCCACTAACAGTGGCACTCTCTCTGCCTTCGGTTACCTTCAGGCCGTATGACTAGACAAGAACTCCTCTTCCAGACTCGTAAGTATCAGGAATATCTGCACTGCTTTCTGAAAAAACAGAAGCTATAAAGATACTCACTATGGGAAAGTTTAAATACTGGATCAGCATGGGTCATTTGAGAATACATATCCAAGGAACAATATATCATAAGAGAACCTGATCAAAGCTCCCTGCTTAGTTAAAACAAGTATGCTTATGCAACAGCCAGGATGGCACTCACGGAGCTACTAAGTGACAACTCAAAGCACAGGACAATTTACTTTCAAGAGGATTTTTTCAGACCAGCTGGTACTCCCCAGAATGATTTAAGTGGAGCCTGTTCACCTTATCGGACTTGGAACATTCACTATACAGAAAAGACTTAAAGCAGTTATGGAAGAAGGGGTACAAAGACAAATCTTCACAACAGCATGCTTATCTGCTCCGAAAGCATATACAACCCTGTCTCAATATTTGACAGCTTCTCCAAAACACAAAAGTGATGTTTAGGAGGAAGGAAGCCCACTTAAAATTCAAGTGTATCATAGCTATAACACCTCTTACATTCCTTAGTTTTATGAAGCAACCACGTACCAGTACAGGCAGCCAAAGAAGGAAAGCCTGACACTGGTCCTTTGATTACACTGAGCACACTGGACCTTAGGAGAATTCTCTCCCATCATGTTCTATTTCAACCCCCTACTCCCACCACAATAATTAAACTGATAAAGCCAGTGAAAAATCAAAATAATCTTGAAGGAATCTCTTAAGACAGGAGCCCAGACATCCTCAAGAACCTCAAAGAGGAAGTTGCGCATCAAATCAGGCAGCCAAAAATTATGGTAAATCAAAACAGCATTCATAGCCCTGATCAAAGCCTTTTGACAGCAGCGCCTCATTCACATTGTGAGACTAAAAGAAAGCATCATCTCTTTTAAACACCTTTAACACAACGTTACACAGCTAAAAAAAATCCTCTTTCAAAGAAACATAGCAGGGGCCATTTGGAAACTGTGACAGCAGAATTACAGAACAGTTGCCTCCAGGAGCACACATTTCCTACTGCTGAGGCAAACCTATGCAATTACACAAGATGCCTCAGCATGCTACATCGATCTTCACTTGACACTGCTTCAGGCTCTCTAGCTGTAGGTCTAAAAGCACAGTGAAAAAGTATCAATTTTACAAGGAGAGAACACATGACCATGCATGAAATAATGCAAGCCATTTCACTTTCAGTTTTAGCTTAGGAGGAAACACAGATTAACATTGAATCCCAAGGAGTGAATATAAAACCAAAATACAGCACCTAGCTGATCCAAGTGGATCTATTTTGTATGGCTGTTAATCTAAGGCTCTAACAACAATAACACCAAACTACCAGGAGTTACACTGACCAAGGAACGTATTTTCTCCTTTAAAGGAGATTAAATAAATAGCCCAATACGTTAGCAAGACCTAGGCATTGCCCATTCACTGTAAACCACAGGAATACTAGGAACTGATCAAAGGTCGCAGTGCTTTATCAGAAAATACAGCAGGTTTGCAGACACTTAAACAAAAATTCAACATCCATGTGCACAATGATTGCACACACAGTCCAATTCCCCTGCTCATACCTTCATCAGTGAAGCTGAATAAAAGCTCTGAGATTTTAAAGGAAAGTGGTGAGCAAAATACTGGGGTAGGAGGAGTTTAAAGCCACAACAACACTGTCCTCTCCTGTGAGGACATTCTGAGGATGCACTGAGGTGTAGAGCCCTTTCCTTGTGTTCACCAGCAAGGACAGTCCAACCAAAGCCCACCATGGCCAGGAAGCACTCTGTCACCTCCATGCAGTGTCATATTGGTGTAAAGAGATAGGAAAGCCAGCAGACTGGATCAAGAACAGAAGTTACTAAGTGCCCAAGGCACTGCTAACAACACTCTAAGCCGTGGGGCTACTGAAGGGGATGGGACTGAAGGATTCTTAGAGCAGCTGTTGCAAAGAAGGGTGTGAAAGACATCAACACACCACTATGTTCAACACACCACTTGAGCAATTGCTTCAAAAATCATGCAGGAAGCAACGCATGCTATCTCATCCAGGTATAAGGAGGGGTCTAATGCACACCACTGGCAACTACAGGGTCCTGTTCACTTCCCAGTATAGTTGAGACAACAGCAAGATGTGCAGACATTGTTCACTACAGACAGCCGGTACAAATCAAGGCAATCACAGAAGCTTAAGAGATTGCTTTCAAATGCAAAGAATGAGACTGGACACTCTGTGTGACTCAATGTTTCTTTTTACATTTTCCTTTCCCTAGCCGCCTTTTCTGGTCTGGGTCAAAAAAAAAAATATCAGACTTGTAAAATCTCTGGGGAAAGGACCAACTATTCTGTAATCATTACTGATGAGTTTTAATTAAAGCTGAACCCAGCCTCCTGCAAGCCCCTCCAACCCCAAGATAAGCCATACAAAACTAACAGGGGATCAGACTTCAAGTAGGAGTTTTGCACCTTTGGCCAAGCCATGAGTTCAACTCCCTAATTAGAAATATTTGCATGTACTTGGCTTCACAGAGCACACAGATACAAAGATAATTCCAGCCCCAAATACTTCATAATCTGACATAGACAAAAAGCCACAGCATGCTAGGAGAAAACCAGAGGAAGATGCTTTGCAAAGAAATATCAGATTTGTGGGCAAATTCTGCTCTTTCACTAGTTGAGGAACTGCTAACTGGTGGAAGTGAAACCTGCTCATCTGCACTCAATTCCCTTCAGCAGAGAAAACCATAAACCAGGCTGATTCCTCTACCCTCTACTGCTTGTTAGTTCATACCCTGCGGCCACAGGAGCTGCTTTATCAACAAGCCAACACCTCGTAGCAGCTCCTCCACATCAGCAGTCTTTGCACCGAGCATATAAACCTGTTAACAGTTATTAGGTCCCTACTCCCACATTCGATGGGACATGAGGGAAGTGATAACTTCTAAACATCAGGCCACTTCAGGAAGGTCTCCAAAGGTAGCAGTCGCTAGATTTATGTGCCTGCCTGCTTATGTGCCTGATTAAACATTTTCATTCGATTATGAAAAAAAAATACACCTGTTTGATCCACCAGCTCCTCAGACTCCTGCCGGGTGTGGATGACTCCTGTCATCCTGTTACACAGGAAAAATACAATACATGGAAACAACATGGCACAACTGACCCCAGGTGGGAGTGCTCAGTGAATACACACACACTAGCCTTCCCTAACTATGTATCACAGCTCTTACTGTTTTGGGAGCCAACAGAAATCAAAAGCCACACTGAGCACGTTTACATGGTCCTCATGTTATCCAAAGGTATAGCATCCTGGTGCTGGGTACAGGCACACCTAATTCCCAAGAGCAGAGACTCCAGGTTTGCACAGGCAGCAGTGGTGGAGTGTAGCACAGGTTCCGCTCATGGGGCACAGTGAGAAACCAAGCTGAACTCACTGTCTCAGCTGTACTAGCACCAGCTGGTGTAATCTGCTTGTAAGAAATGGGAGGGTGGGAACCCAACAAAACCACCTAATCAAAAAAAATCAGTCTTATTTTTCTTACTAAATTCAGCAGATGCCACCAAATGCAAACAAGAAGGAGCAGCCAAACAAGAACGGGAGATTTTCACACCGACCTTTCTTAGTACAGGGCAGCCTATCCAGAAGACTTACAATCAGATGTTACAGTCTGCATGTACACAATGGAAGTTTTTTGCCTCAGCTGGTCCCTAAACCCTGCCAGTCAGTTACTTGTAATTGACAGACAAGAGACCTAAAAGAGAAAACAGGAAAATGGGAAGAGAGAGGTTGCAGAAATTCAAGCAAATAACAAAGTGCTAGAATGCTTCTTTATACAATGCATTCCCCCAGTGTTTTTGTGTAACACCAATGGCACAGATGAGGTCACAAGGAGTAGGTGTTGCAAAGCTTTACCCTAAAGACAACTCTGAACAGCGTTAAACTTGCTATGTAAAGAAGTTGCCAAGGAGAGAAAAAATGCACAAGAAACCCCCTTTTTAATTAATACCTTTTAAGATGTTGTACTTCCACAGGCAGGTGAAAACAGAGTTTCAGTCTGATTAGTGACAAAAAGTTACAACAGAACACCAGTCTTCCCCACAAGTGGACTTTTGCAAAAAGTCCTTTACCAAAAAAAACAAACACCTTAAAAATAATTTCCTGTTGGGGAACCACCTTGCTCCTTCCTCCACCAAACTCTTTAATCATTTTGAAAAGATAACAAAACAACTACCCTACAACAAGATTGTAGCCCAGATACCCCAAGAAACATCAAGAAGAGTTGCCAGCTTCTCCTGAAATAAGCATGGACTTTCTGGACTAAGACTTTAGCAATTTAAGTAACTCTGAGGCCCTGTACCTTATTTTTTTAGTTAAAGCTACAAGTATCATGCTTTAAAAGAAGACAAGAACCTCCCCAAACCCACTGTCACTCCAAGGTAGAGAGACCATCACCTGACCATGTGCATTAGAGAAACACCTTTCTAAGGAACAGGACCTGCTCACTCAGTTCCTTTCCACCTCGCACACTACCCAGCTTCCTGCTCCAGCCTCCAGGCAGTCACCCTGAATTGAACATTGTCGTTGGGTCACAGAAACGTGAGTGCTGCTCACAGGAAACAAAGAGGCAGCCAAGGCGCTCACCACCTTAACAGGCAGCCACAGACACCTACAGCTCTGTGGTTTTGTGGAAGGTAAGGAGCCTGGAGAAAAGCACACACTGAATTGACTCATCTGTCAATCACCAGGTTTTCCTACACATTATAGCACTATTATCAGAAATCCTTTCTTGCCTTGCTTTCTTGCTGTAGCTGCCACTCCCCATATCCCTCTGTTGCTGGAAAGCTGAGGCAATCATGGGTCCCTCTGGAGTTGCTGCTATAGGATTAACTCCTTACTCTCCCCTGCCCGGCAAATATCCCTCCAGTCTGAAAACTCTCACCAGAGACTGAGGACGAGATGTTGGACTTTACCAAGTAGGACAAGGCAAGAGAGAGCTTTTTATGGTTTATGAGATACCACCTAAGTGGAAGGGAAGACGGTCTGCAATAGAAAGAGAAAAGGGGGCAGTGACTCGATTACAGCGGATGAAAGCAGAAGACGGGCCGGAATAAATAGCAGAGCGCAGGCTCAGTCACAACACAGGCGAGAGCAGCGTGGATGGAAGACCGGGACAGCGACCAGCAGAGCGCAGAGAGCACGCACCGAGACAGAGCTATCAAAGGACTGAGAGAGGAGGAAACGAAGTAAAAGAAAAAATAACCGAACCGCTGAAGAGCACGGTCGGATTCAGAAGGCAAAAAGGAAACGGAGGATCTGCAGGGAAGCAGAAGAGCTTCCAGCATCAATACGAGACAGCAGAAACCCCACGCAGCCCTCCTCAGGATCACTGACCGGTCACTTCAGCTAGCAGACCGAAGGGTTGCGAGAAGCAACCGGGAAGCCAGGCCCTGAGGTCCCCGAGGCGACACCGCCGGGCGCGGGGTGCCCCGCCGCCCGGGAGCCAGCGAGCCCGCCCCGCCGCGGCAGGCCCGACACCCGCTCAGCTCCCGCTACTGCCGGCACCCCTTCCCAGGGCGGGGGCCGCACGGCATCCACGCCGCGGGGGGGTCGAGGTGGGCACAGACCGCCAGGGGGGGGGCACCGCGATGCTCACCTCACCAGTTTCCCGCCCTGCCCTCCCCCAAGCCCGGGCAGGCTGGCTAGCTGGCAGCGGCGCTCACAGCGCTGGGGTCCCTCCCTCCGCCCCGCGGAGGAGAAAGGAAGGGGCAGGTGCGGCCGTGAACGGCAGCGGTGACCCCGCGGAGCCCTTCCCGGAACGCCGCGTCCTCGCCGAGCAGCAGCGCGGGCCGAGCCGAGGGCAGGAGCGGGCGATACTCACTTGGGCGGGAGCGGGCCTCGGCGGCGTGGCTCTACTCCCCTCAGCTCAGCGAGCGCGGCACCTCCCCGCTTCCTCCTCTCCTCCCGGTATTTGAGCAGCACCAAGCCCCGCCCCGGGCCCCCTCGGCGGGGCGGGCGGGAAAGCGCAGCGGGTCAAGGGGCCGGCGGGCCAAGGGGTTGGTGGTCAACGGCCGCGCGGGCTAACGGCCTGGCGGTAACGGCCCGCGCGCGGGGTGGCGTGGAGGGGCGCTGCCCCCTCCGGCCCTGTACGGGGTAGGGCTGGGAGGGTGAGGCGGCGGCGAGGCGGTGAGGCGGCCGGCCGGGCCCGCCCCGCCGCCGAGGGGGTGGGTGCGGGGCTTTCCCCGGCGGGGCGGGGCGGGGAAGGGAAGGCCTGCCGGCTGCCCGGAGCTGGCGGGTCACGGCGGGGCGGCGCGCCAGGCGGAGGGGAAGGTGGAGTCGGCTGCCCGCCCGCCCGCCCGGCGCTTCTTCGGAGCAAGCCGGGGGGCTGTGAAACAGCCCCCAAACCGCGGCCGGTGCCGGAGGTCTCCCCGAGCGGAGCTCCCCTCCCGCCGGCACAGCCTCCTCCGGAGATCCATCAGCTTGGGGGTAAAGCAGTCCCGCGCCTTTGGCCCCCGCTGCTGGCAGGATTGTTCTGGAACTCCGATAGGTTCCGACCTTGTGCTTCTTGGCCTAAATCTCCTCGTATCCCATTTATAATTACTTACATCCCTGCCAAATAAATTTAACTTTTCCTTTAATATAGTTTTAGGGGTTTAATATAGCTCTACTTAAACTAATTTTTATTTAATACAGCCTTACAGTTTTAACATAGTTTTGTTTAAAGAAATGCTTACTTTGTATTTAATACAGGTTTCCTGTCATGCTCTTTCTTCTTCCTAAGATGCCGAGTCACGGTACCACTTTCAGCCTTTGTTTTGCTACACAGAGCACGCGAAGGGTGTTTAATCAGGAAGGGGCTGATCACAGAGTGCTTTTTAAAGTTTGGGGGATTCCGCAAAATGAAGACCAAACCAATTCTGATTCAGGTTTGAGACATGTTGGCCAGCCCATCAGGTGGCTTCACGCTGGGAATTATGTAGGGGAAAAAAGTGACACGTAAGTATCTACCGACTTTTGTAAATTCTGAGGAACTGAAGAGAAGTTTCTGTTTTTTCAAACTGTTCAACTTGGAAGGTCGGCACTGCTAGCCCCAAGTGGGCAAAACGCATACGCTCTCTTCCTTCTGCCCAAAGCGTATATATTTATTTTGAGAAATCTGCTTTTTTGTTTGTTTGTTTCTGGTATCTGAGTAATATAGATTATTTTATATATTTGTATAGAAAATTTTAATAATAAAAAAGAGATGTGATCTTATCTTTTGCTTACAGGAAACCACGTGATTCCTGTGTCTGAGACATTCAGAAAAGCACCACATATTCAGCAGATTTGGAAATACTTGTTTATCCGCTCCCTTGCTGTCCACAGGCATTTCTACTGTTGCAAAGATGCCAAGGGAAAATGGTACTTTTTCCAGAGCTCGGTTTGGACAGGTTTTCTTTCTTTCCTTATTTTGAGTGCTGCGTAAGAGGATGCAGGCTAAGGAAGGAGCCAACTCTTCATCGCTTCCCTCACGTAGTATCTATAAAACAAAGCAGGAGGCTCCCTCCCTCCCTCTGGCTCTCTGGGAAGATGACGCTGGCTGTGATGCAGTGGAGCAGCCAGATGCCAGCACTGTTGCTTTCACCCATTACCACCTATAGGATCCTTTTCTCTGGTAACAGCTCTGTTGCTGCTGACGCTTAGGATTTAAAGGAGGAAGATGCACTCAGGCCCTACTTGAATTCTTAAAGGGAATCTCCTCCAAGAATGCTTGTCCTGGAGAGATGTGTGGCTAGGTGGCATCCTTACAGGATGAGGTTTGCATTCTCCTATATGCAGGACTTAAAAACGCAATTGCTAATGTAGGCAGCTGTCACAGCACTCATGGTGAGGACTTTTCAAAATCTGTTAAACACGAGGGAAGCCAGAATGCCAGGTTTTTCACCTGCTCTTTGCTCTTAGTGTTAGGCACGACTTCCCCCTAGTTATCTTCCCTGGCAAGTTACATTCATTGTCTTTAACCAGGCTGAGTAGCTGTATAACATATCTTCTGCTGCCAAAAAGAGGCTCTGCCAAGTCTTGGCTTTGCATGTTACTTAATGAACCCATTAACACCCTTCTTCCTGTGCTGCTCCTCAGAGCTGAGGGCACGTTCACAGTCCCTCCACAGTAACTGCCCCACTATTCCTTACCCAAGCGCTGCACCCAAAGATTTAGGGAGGGGTCACGGTTCTGTGCATGGGGGAACAACGCAGGGAGGGTGAGGCAGCTTCGAGGGAATGAAACGTCACGTGCAGAAAGGGGCAGAGGCTCCTGGAGGCTACTTTCATTATCAATGGAAACTGAAAGCAGCAGCTGCCACCATGCTGGGCTCCTGAGGCGGGATTTCTTTGTTAGAGGGCCTTTTTCTGGTGTTCTTTCTTACACACACAGCTAATCTGTGCAGGAAGTGTGACGCTGCTCATCTCGGGGGGGCCCTCCATCCAGGGCCAGCGTAGCTCTTTGCCAAAGCAAGCAACACAGGAAGGTCTCTCAAGGAGAGTGGTTGTTCCAGCCATAGTTTATAAAATAGCAGAACCTCTGGTCCCTAATTGAGATTGGGGGCTAACAAGTTTGCAGTGTAATTAAAAAGCCGTGATGCAAGTGTCACAAGGCTGGTCTCCTAAGCTATGAATGGGAACCGATCTCCTGTGTCCCAGAGTCCAGTGGTCACTTTCCATATATTCATTTCTCTTTTGGCATCAAGGGAGAAATCCATGCAGACTGGCCTTTTGACACCAGAGAGATCCCTCCCAGGTAACCACAGCTTTCTCCCACTACTATTTAAAAGCAAGAGACGAAAAGGACAGGAAGAATTCTAGGGTTTGAAATGTCCCCAAAGAACTACCGACTGCTGAGCTGCACAAATGAAGCAGCAAGCTGTGTCACTCCTGCCACCTACAGCACAGCCTGCCATCCCTGGCCTCCATGCACGGTGCAAGAGGAAATCTGAGGCCCATCATCCCCTGTTGCCATAATAGGTCTGCTTTAATCCAACTGCTTTATGAACACCAGAGTTTATCCTTTGTTTTGAAAATGGTTGGGCAAGCTAGAAAATAAGAGTCATTGTCTGGGATTTCCCCGGCTGGGATTTCCCACAACATCCTGTGTGTTTTCTGCCTGTTGAAAAAAAGACACCAAGTCTTATGATTTCCCTCACAGTCTACTTAATGACTGCAGTGCTGCTGATGGGATGTCATTCCTCCGGGCTTCAAGCTCCTGATGTTTACTGGACCCAGCACCCACCACGTAGGCTGAATATCCACCCTTTTCAAATAGGAGACACCCAGACAAGATGCCTTTTCTGACACACGAGCTGGTGAGGTCCAACCTCTGAATCCTTCCAGTCTGTTCAAGGGGCACAGTTCCAGAGCTCCACATCGCTTAGCTAACCTTCCTGAGCTGGCACAGTGCAGATGAGACATGGACATGGAGTGGTGGAGGCATAAAACAACACAGGAGGTCAGCACACAGGTGTTGATGTCATTCACCCCTTATTTTACTAAATGCTGCTACACCAGCATCAGATGTTGACGCTAGTATTGCAGGCTAAGGAAGTGAGCTACAGCTACAGAAATGAAATCCTAGTTCCTACAATTCAGTTTACATTACCTTCACCCCTTCTGGGCTATTTATTGTAATTTCTCTTCACAGAGAATCTGAAGAAACAATGTAGAATACGGAAAAAGGAGGACCATGTATTGGGGCTATATCAAGATTGATTTGTTTGTATCTCAGATAATTCAGATGGGCTCCAAGTGTTCCAGCAGAAGAGAAACTGAAGTCAGGCCCTTTAACACCTAGCTTTTTAGCTCACCTCAAGACCACCTTCCCTCCGCTCCCAGCTTCCTCGTGGGAGTGAACGCAAGGGAAACAAACGGTAACTCCACCAACAAAAAGAAAAAATAATTAATGACTTTATTTTTTTTTTAGTTCAGTTGGCCATCTGAGGTGCTAAAATCTCAACACCAACAAAGCAAGTGTGCATAAAAACAAACAATAAAACACAACCAAACAGAAGAAAACAGGCTGGAACAGAGTTGGTTTTTTTACAGGTAGGGTATACGCTTTTCTGTTAACACTCCATACATGCCAACCATAAAAGCCTTGAACAATCTGAATATCAGAGTTCGCTTTCGTACAAAAGGGAAGATGCCAAAGCAGATCCCTTCACCTGGATTAGACTTCACACACACACGCATGCACGCACAGACACAGAGTACTTAAATTACTGCGATGCCGTCAGAACATGGCACCTTCCCCTTCACATCTGCTTTCAGTGACATCCCCATCTGCCCGGCTACCCTGCCTATAAGCAGTACTCTGAGCAATCCAAAAGCAGGAACTTTTGGAAAGCTTCTAATCTCTCTTATTTTGCAACAGTCGAGAGCCAGCGATCTCTTTCTCTGTGAACTATATACAGGCTGGTTTTTAGTATGCTTTAGAGTTCTCTTTATTGCAGACAGTGGCAACTGAAATTCCCATAAAGCCATATTGTGGCTTTTCAGTTTGTACACGGGAGATTTTATAATGCAACACCTTTCTTATCCACTGGAGTCTGGTGTAAACGCTTAACTGAAAACGCATTTTAAAAGAATGTTAACCAAACAAGGTGTAGCTGTGAACATTTTAGGAACAGCTGCTAAGAAAATGGAACTGCTGGCTGCTCTAGATCATGCAGTCTAGACCACTTATAATACTTCATAATGTTCAGGATTAGGATGTATAAAAATATTAAAAACCACCAGAGTGCACACAAATGTGGTGACTAGCTCTATGCAAGCACCGTGTTCTAAGAGAGGCCTAGGCATTGCACAAAACTCAGATTCTTGACCATGGGGGTAACCCAAGGATCCACTGGTGTCTTTACATACAAACAAATATTTACATAAAATGCAGAGACGGATAGAGAGAAGGACAGACTTTTAAAACTTGCGGTTTGCTCTAAAATATGTTTAGCGACGCAGGTTGTAACATGCCCTAGCGAGACTGTGGGGTATTGATTAACTGAAAGAAGGAATATGTCTGGAAGTTGGAGCTGAAACGTCTTGTCACCTCCCCACGCGTAGTTCTTTGAAGCTCAGGATTTTACAGCCATTTGTGAGTTTTAATGAAAACATGGTTAAAAGGAACAGAACAGTTAAAAAAAATTGTACTGTGAAAACAGCAGATTGGTTGTTTTGGCAGTCCTCACTCCCCCATCCCCATTTGCCTCCTGGTTGTTTCCAGGAGGTGGTATCCCCCTCCCTTCCCCGCAGGGGACTGAAGTGCTTGCCCCATCCTCAGTGTGCCCATTTCAAAACGAACACAGGTTAGGTTCCAAGCTCGGCTCTCCTCCTTCCTACTGCAGGAAGGAAGCAGCTAGCCCCTGGTACGGACCGTGTCACATGGGGACGGATGCCCTTGCATGCCCACTTCTCGGGAGCTGAGGGCCTTTTTGCTCCCCTCATACGCGAAATGGACACACGTCATTGAATGCACACGGCTGAGTCATGCTGCTGCCCACCTGGGCAGCACAAAGAGCTAGAACATCCTACTTGGATTCTGATACAAATAAGGGATCTTGTGGTCACAAGAGCCTTCTTCAGCTTTAAAAATATAAAATTTGAATTAAAAATATTCAGACAGTAAAAAAACCCAGTATCTGATATGCAAGTCATATTCTTAAAGTGCAACTGAACAGCAAATACAAGTTGTGCCTTTTTCAACCATTTTGATATAAAAAGGCCCTTTAACATTCCCTTTTGTGTATTTTTTATTAATTTGTGTGTGTGATGTTAGCTCTTCATTTTAATTCTCACTGCTGGAAGCCTTCAGCATAACCTAAAGAGTTCAGTTTTAGAATACGTGGTTTTCCCCAGCAATAGGGCATTACACCCTCAAGTGATACTACTCTTCAGGATTGCGAAGATCTGGCCAGTGGCCCCCAGCATGAAAGGGAAAAGTAGTAAACTAGTATTTCTTCTTTAGGATTTCTTTCTGTTCTACAGCTCACATTCAATGATCTTTTGTTAAAAGTCAGATGTGGTCCATATACCTAGTGCACTATAAAATGGACTGAGGCCAATTCTCTGCGCAAGACAGTTCACAATAAACTAAGCATCTAGCTTCCCTCTTCCTTCCCTCCTCCTCTCCAGCTTCCACTGGCCCCTCAAATGCAGACAATGTAAACTACCGTTGCCAATTTGACTTGTGCAGCTGGCCCCTGCACTGGCAAATGGGGGGAATTCTGTTTGTTGGACATCCTGTTGGTAAGCCACACTCCGTGATGCTGGTATAGCTGGTACCACTTGCTAACATGCACAATTACTAAGTAGCACTGCAGCTGCCTGTCTGCCTGGTTTCATGAGCATCTGGATTTAATTTGTAATGCCCTAGCAGAAAACACTAGGGGGGATAAAGGAGGAACACTCGAGGCGGAAAATAATGTTTCCACAGTTAACAACCAGCACCGCTCAGAGTCTCTGGGGACAGTCCTACCCATTTTTCCTCAGCCTGAGGTATGCTCCTGAGTCAGAGGTGAATTCAAATCGTAGACCCTGGCTTACAGAAGACCTCTTTGAAGGAGGTAGAGAGCCAACAGCAAGAAACCATGCTAACTTCTGTCCTGGGGCAAAAGATTAAAGGATGTTCAGCCCTGTTTGGGTACCTTGCACCAACAGGGTAAGTTCAAGCTGAAAGAGTCAGTACACTGTATGAATATGCTTGGGAATGGAACACTTTCTCAAGGACATTGGGGAGCAGGCTTAGTACTTCTTTAACAAGAAAAGAACATTGTCAGCATCCCAAGGGGGAAAAAACTTAACACATCCATTAAGGATGGCACGCATACCCAACGGACAGTGCTATTTCAGCTCTGCGGGAAAAGTTAAGGATGTAGCGTGCTCAGGGGATGTGTCAAACAGTGAATGGTGCTGAATTGCTCAGTGCATGTCCTGCTTATTGCGTAACGGATGATTACAATGAGTACCCTCCTGGCTGAAAAGCAGCAGCTTCGCTAGCTGAGCCAAAAGGAGCTTCTTCCAACAGATGCAGCAGGAAATGTGCTATTTTTGTTTTCATGGAAGTCCCTCTAGCTGTATCTCAGGAGTGTGAGGGTCCCCTCTTTCAGTGAGAGACACACATATGGGATATTTCTACCTCAAAGTTTTGGCTTTCTTGTTATAAAAATGTAAAATGTAAATAAATTATAGGTTTATTAGTCCAACAGAGGGAATCTGGGATGCAGAAGAAAAGTATGCTAGGAACACAAATAGATTCTTGCAACTCCATGAGTGCACAGGATTTTGTCGTAAAGGAAAACTTCTAGGGCAGGATGCATCCGTGGGTCCAAAAAGGCTGCCCTTGCTGTGAAGCAGGGACCAATCCGCAGTAGTGTCTTTCTCTATTAGAGTTAAAACACTCCCTCCACAATCAAATATGTGTAACAATCAAATTATTAATAAGAACACTAATAAATAGCCACAGGTAACAACGTCCAGTAATTTAGAAGTGGAAGTTGTAGGATGCAGCAGGCACACACACCCATCACTCATCCATTTTTTTCCTAAAAGATACAAAAATGAATCTTCTTTCAAGTATTAAAAAAATAAGTTAATTGACATAAAAGGGTCAAAGTGACTGAGGGCCCAGGCAGGTCTTAAGCTTCGTTTCCAATGTGCAAAAACAAAATACAGAGGAAAAAAACACTGAAAAGTCTTAATGGTGGTTCGGTCACTTAAGGGCTTCTCCCTTTTAGGGGCCTAACAGCCCGGGAATGCCGCCGGGTAACACCTCTGCCCCAGCACACACTTACCACTGTCCCACAGTCAGTATTTTCCAGTGTCAAAACAGTCACAACAAAAACAGAAGAAAGAAGCCCACCAGCCTCTGAGCTGCAGCCATGAAGACTAAGGCCAGCAGTAAGCTGTCTCTCCAGTGTATAGCAAAGCAGACGGGCATCTTCTCTCTTTCTTCTTCTCCCCTTTTTTCCCCACAAGAAGATTTAGGAGGCTATGATAGGGAGAGAGTCCTCTGATGCCCACATCTCTCTAAAAACCAGGAGGCAGAGAGTTCTATCACACATACGAGTAGTATCTTCTCTGTCTCATATTTCTTCATATCCATGCATAATGATCAACTGCAGGTTTCTTTGGTGGGGAGGAAAACTAAAGCAAAGAAGGTGTTGCCCTGGGCTTCTGGAGCTCTCTTGGACAGCTGACTCCACCATACAGGCTGCTACAGGCTGCTGTCGTTTTCCAGAGAGGGTTGCCACTGCCCTCCCTTTGATTAAAACTGGTGTAGTAAAACAGGAAAGGAATGGACTGCCATAAATCCAGTTTAGTTAAGGGTACTTCTTCCCTTAACCTCCTTCCCCACACATGGATTATTCCTCTCCCTCCTACCGCACACACAAAAATACGGTCCATTGTATAGGACCTCAAGGAGACTCCACAGTCTCAACCCATTATCTTCAACTTGGCTTGCAGACATGTAAAACTTAAGCTTCTGGAACCAACACACTTATCAAAAGGCTTCTGAGTGCTTCAAACCAAAGCCCTGCATGCTGTTGAACGCTTCGGAGGTTTCCCCTTCAACATCTTCCTATCCATGTAATTCTGGCAAACTCAAGGTAGGCCAGCTGGACAACACAGACCAGCAGAGGTAAATGTGTTAAGCTCAGGACCAGTTCAAGCTAAAACCTTTGGAAAGCATGACTGCCTCCAGGTCCTTGTCTTCTTCTTTTTCTCTAAGCCGTTGCTCCTCAAGGAGAGCCACAAGAGAATCTCTCTGCTCCACTACTTCTAGCATCTCGTTCAGGATCCTCTTCTCCTCTGAGAGCTCCTCATCTGTCTTCAGATGATCTACAGAGATATCAAAAATAATCAGCATACACAAGGCTAGAAATACGCACATACGATCTATGAAATGTTCCCTTTTGCTCTCACCTTCTACTGCCATCCTCTCCCGGAGTTCCTGCTGTAATCGACTCTGCCTGTCTTCCAGTTCTAGCTCCCGAGCGCTGAAAAGGGAAGCATCAGGAATCCAAGTTCTGGGTATATTAAAATACTCCATACATTGCTCCATATCTGTTCTCAATTTCTGCTCCCCCTCTAGGTATCTGCTATGCATTTTACCAATCTGTTTTGGAACAACTCTTAAAACACCTAAGACAGATATTTTTGTAAGATTTAAAAGTACTTTCAGCATCTCAGGTTCTTTACCTTCAGCTAGGAAGTGCAATACAGAAAGCTGAGCAGATTACAGGTGGGATTAAATCTAAAACAGTGTGAAGGATCAAACAAATCTGCAATTGCTGCAAAATTATACTTTACCTCTATGTATCTCCTGCCACTTCCCGCTCTGAAGACAAAGTCACTTATCAGCTAAGGACATGTCAGGCCATTGCCTTTTCAGATTCCAATGCGGACAACACTTTGTGGCTTTTCTGACACAGGCACTAAGACAATCAGCTTCCACACTGCCTGGGTCAGCTGACATACTCAGAAACAAATTCCAGTGAATTTGCAGCATGGGGACTGAGAAAGCTGCCCATTTCATTAACAGGAAAAAAGCCTTATCATCTGAGCCCAAACCGAGAGGCACTGGGGTCCCACTACAGGCAGAGGGCCACATGGCAAAGGTGACTGAATTGAACACTTTTGGCTACACTTAAAAGTGGACTCTACCAAAACTAGGATTCACACGTTATTTCTGCATAGCTAGAAAACACTTGCATGAACAAGATGTGTTTTATCCAAGAACAGCTTGTGATAGCTTTAAACACGCATCCGTACTTCTGCATGTGCACAAATAGTTGGAACTTTCATTCCTTATTGCTATTGTTCCTTCTTCTACCACTCTTCTGAAATGTACTTGGATTCATATCTCAGCCAAGAATCAGCCTACGAGACTGCTGACCTCCTGGCATTATAGGGAAGACACTACTGACAGATCTTCCAATACTATTTGTAACATGATCCCCCTTTTGAAGCTTTGCACATTCACTCACAATATCATCAGTTCGGACTCGTAGCGAACCAAGGCGTTCTTCTCCTGCACCAGCTTGAACCACTCCTGCATCAGCTTGGGATCATCCTTCTTACCCATGCCTGCCAAAAAAGAAACCTGGTAAGTTTTCAGGTAACACCCTGCAATCCTTACAAGCCTAAACTGCAAAAACAACAATGGGGCAAAATGTGCAAAGAAAGCCGAGCAAGATGCTGCCAGAGCACTCCCAAGCCGGGTCCATTCAGTTTGCCTAGAGCACACAGAAGAGTGGAAGTCACCTCCAAAAGGATTCTCTTCTCTTTGGAGCCTGATTTTTTTTTTTCTTTCTGATTTTCTTGTGATTGCTTGTTTCTTCCTCACTCTTAATGCAGAAAGTCCAGATTTCTTTAAGTATTTCACTTTTCCTTTCATTAAAAGAGCTTTATAGATCCTCATGCCAGCTACTTAAATGTATGCCCATTAGAAACAGACTCAATTGCCATTCCATATGTTTTACCTTTATTTTTCTTAAATTGCATGGCCTCAATCTTTTCTTTTACTGGCCAAAAGTAACATCTTTTATTTTCTTTTTTCAATAGCTAAAGAAATCTTTTCTGACTGCTCCTCCTAGCCACATATATCTATCCATCTTGAAGATCCCCTCTGCACAGAGAACACAGAAACTACTTCTACTGTATTGCACATCAGCATTGGAAAGAAAAAGAATCCCCGGACACATTTGCTAATATCAAAGCAGAATAAAATACCTTGGGCCTTGGCCACCCCATATGGAACTCTTAGTTGGTATTTCATTTATTTTAAAACCAACTCCTAAACTTACTCAGTAGTCCACTTCCACTCATGAATCTCATATCTGTCAGGAGTTATGTGGAATAAATCGCAGGATGCTGTTGCCAAAGCCTTCTGTTAATATTTATCAAATGCAAGAGCTTACCAGGGAAGCTCCTAGCAGTCTCCTGGTCTGGGCCACTGATTCCACACTGAACTACCCGCAGATGAATGCTATGACTTATATCAGACACCATCAAGGACACTAGCAATGTGCCTGCCTGCATGGAAGTGGAGGCTGGAGCAAGGCCTCAAATCAAGCTCAACAGTATTTTCGGGTTGCTGCATCCTATCAGCTTGCATTGCGTGTAACCGAGGCATCCTAAAATAACTAACATCCCTCTCTATGTTTGTTGTTACAGATACATACTACCTACATCAAGAGCAAAAACTCTCAAGTAGTCATTTTGATGCTAAAAATAATCAAGCAGCAAGCTTACTCTTCAAACTCTGGGAAACACTTCACAAATACCACATTACTGGCTAGTTAATTCAGACCTGTGCCCTGCCTCCATCCTTAGGATCTCAGAGAAGTGCTGCACTGGAGCTAAACAAAGGAGAGCCTACAACTCCTATTAAACTGCAGCTTAGGCTGAGAATACCTGCCTTTGAAAAATCGTAATAGCAGACCCTTGGGGAATACCAGACCCGGCTGTACCACCCTAAGAGCCTCTGGCTCTGTGGACTTTATACCAGTGTGTTGCTCAGTTCCAAGCATTCCTTTCTGAGCATCTCTGCACAATATGCCCGTGTGGCAACAGGAGAGGGAGACTGTACATGCAGATGTCCAGTGCTGTGGCGCCATGAAAGCACTGGGAAGTCTCCCTATCCTTTCCGATGCCAGGATGTACAGAAAACAAATGCCTAAGAAAAAGCCAAAAACACAACGCTACTGACCTATGAAATACAGAAGTATTTTTAAACAGCCAATGAGCAGAGGAATAATGGGAGGACTGGAGAGGGAGCACTGACAACTGATGTGAGGGAGCACCATAGAAAGCAGAGTAAGTGGTTAGCAAAATTACACCATGAACACACATAAACAACCCCTTTCCCCATGCCTTGGCAATGGAAACTCTACGGCAAACTCCACTGGGGACAGTTAAAGAATGCACTCAGCAAGACAGATGAGGGAAAACTGGTCTATCTTAAGGTTTGTTGGTTTTTAAAGTTCAAGGATGTTTTTGCAAACCAGTCCTTATAAAGACACAGTATTCCTTTAATCCATATATACTAATTAAAAGGCCACTTAAGGAAGGAGATTTTCTTCCCTTACCCCAGTTTCCAAACATCTTTCAGGAGGAATAGAGAAACTGAAGCCACCAAATGAAAACAGAAACTTTCGAGTGTGACGTTACCGCTCCCACCGCTACTGCCCAATGTCCCTCCCAGTCGCTACACCTTCCCTAGCACAGCTAGGACTAGCAAAAGGGATACTGTACCTTTAATAACTTGCCACAGGCTCAGAGAAGCTGGTTACCAGGTTGCTACTGGGAAGGTTGGTTTGGGGACACAGCAAGAAAAGGACTGGGGACGGGGCTGGGGACCTTGTGGTCACTAGCTGACTAGTGCTGCTACGACAACCCAGCTGTGGTCAAGGAGAACGGGGAGTGTGTGAGGTTACGTTACCTTCATGGGCACAGCAAGGGCAGAAGGAGAGAGGTCTACGACGTGGTGTCCCGGCATTGGGCTCAACTTCAATAGGACCAAACGAGGAAGAGGAAGAGGCAGGAGAGGAAGAGGAAGTTGGAAGTGGAACGGAAGAGGAGGAAAGGGGTGAAATAAAAGACAAGCAAAGGACAAAAAGCATAAGAGTGAGAAAGAAAGGAAACACAAGAAGAAAAGAAAAGAAAAAATACAAGAAATGGAGAAGCAGAAACAAGGGATACAGTCTACAGATGAATAATGTCCCTAATAAGCACAGATAACAGGTAAGAGGTAGACCGAGGTACTGGTGAACTCTTACTGAGCTGTACAAATACCAGGCAGGAGGTTATTGTTACTGTACTTTTTCCTAACGTACATTTTTCAATCCCATGGTCTTTAACCGAAAGGTTTGTGAACAAGATGTCAGGACAAGCAGAGATGAATATTTAACTCCTGCTGATAAATGTCAAATTTCAAGAAAGGCTACAAAAAGTCTCGCCTGCATGCATAAGATACCAGCTGTAAGCAGCCACCCTACCTTAAAGCTTTATCAGGACCATGCTCTTATCACCATGGCAGCATCCACTGATGGTAAAAGTGTCCTTTTTAATGGAAAATCATTTCTTCAGACAGGGCACATCACGGGGAGAATCTGATTAACGTGGAACCAGCCTGCCAGGATCTGCTATGTCAAGTATGGTGAGTACACATGTACTCAACTGGACTGTTGTGCTTAGAGGGGAAAAGGCTTTTACATGGATAAAAAAGTGATTCACATCAGAGTCTGCGGGGGCAATGACCAACTGAGGGCTTTACAGAGTTAAAATGATAAATTTAAAGCTCTCCCTGGACATTCTCATTTCACAAAGCATTTTAAAGCTTACAAGTCCTCTTAGTATCAGTGACTTACTGAATCTTTTTCATCTTTTGTCACTCAGTGAAGGACAAACATTTCTCACCTCTAAAATGGTTCAGCTGTTTTAACACTGAGAATTTGCCTTTCAGCTGCACTTAACGTTACAGAGATAAACAGTAGGAAATAACCAACATCACTAATAGTTACAGGAGAACATATGCACCAGGGAGGTGATGAGCCTGAAACATCAGAGCTAGCAGAATGGAACACTTACTGCTCTCAACGCACAGCCGCATTTATAAAGAGGAGGCATTTCTGTGTTGGGAAAAGGCATAAACTCCACAACAATAATATGGTAAGAACAACGCTTATTTTGGAGAAGTCAGCAGAGCTTGATATACGTGGTTTGGAGACAGCTTTACAGAACTAGACTACCGGCAAACTGGGAAGGCTTTAGAAGGGACCATCACAGAACTAGACCAGCACATGGAAGACACACTGGAGCGAGAGGGAGAGCACATCGGCTTCAAAGCCTGTGACTGAGCAGCATGCCTTTCTCAGACAGGAAGAAACCTCTGTACTGGGAGCAGGAAGGGGCAACATTAGGAGAGGTGTCACAGTTGGCCATATGACAGTTACAAATAAAGCATCGTACCAACATTAGTTGGCAGTACCAGGACCTTAATTCTAGTTGTTCAGATTTTTTCAACTTCTTCATTTAAAATTAAAAAATACGAGGGCTTTTTTTCTACGATTGCCATTTCACAGATTAGGTTACAAAAGCAAAAACAAGCAAGAAAAACCCCAAACTGCAAAGGCACTGTGAAGAATAAGCTTCCGCACAAAGCAGAGCATTTAGTGCATGATACCTATTATATTTTTTATTTCACATCCTATCTAATTCAGCATGAATTCTTTTATATATGCTTTAATACTCTAACTTGGTGCTGTGGGGAGCAGGAGATGGATATTTAACTATATAGAAAAAGCCACTTCAATTTTTCAGAGTTTGAGATTTCATTCAGAAGTCTGTGTGTGTATGGGATGCTGATAACTCAAACACAGCTATATTTATACATTTCAAAGCATGGACATACAGACTTGGTGACGAATTCCAAATTCGCTATATTTGATCTGAAAATAAATACCTGGTATGTGAAAATGCCATTCATCTCATTGTGACATGACCACAAACTACTAACTTTTGTCATCCGTGAGCAAATGGTCTGATCCTAGGAGAAGATACCATCTTTGGTCTCCAGTAGAAAGCCACAGGGCTTACACAGCAGAAGGCTGTAATACAGAACCCACTCCCTGCAATTGTATTTTCTTCCTTTGTTCTTAGTTGTGCTATTTTTTGACAGAAATATTATCCTCCCACTCTTGTCTAAGGAAAACGTGCCCTTGAATCAAGTTACAAAGTCCATGGTATCTATAATAGTCCTGCTACTGTAAATGTTAACATTGCTTTTCAGTAAGATAATGAACATAACCTGTACTATTAAGATCCTTTCCAGTTACTCCAGATGTAAATTATAGTTGCATCAGTGAATACATGTTATATGATCATTACAATTGCTTTGGAAACAACTTCTGTCCAGCCCAGGATGATTAGCAAGGTTTTAAAAAGTGTTCCTTATGTATTGGAGGTCCTAAACAGCAAGGACAGAGTTAAGTGCAACCTGACAACTTACCTCTTATAGTTCTCTAAAGCTGTGAAAACTACACCAGTTATTATGCTCTAAAATACATATCATGCAGTAGAATTTTAAATATATTTTTAAAAACTCCTCTAAGGTGACAGTCATGAAAACTGCTTCCCCACCCTTGCTAATAAAGAGTATCAATACATGTAGTACAGATACTATAAGCAGACTGAAATAGGAACTTTCTAATTTTAAGATGAAAACTATTTTATCATATTTCCTGAAATGGAGAAAGATTTTTCACTGACAGTAACAAATCTTTAAGTGTATTCCATGTCACACATTTCACTATTCCTTCAGATGAACTCTTTCAAGAAAAGGCCTCTTCTCTGTTTCAGAAACAGAGAACTGGGGAAAAAAAAGATCATTTGATAAATGGAAAAAGCATTCCCTCAGCCAGCTGATAAGTTTAGAACAGTGAAGGTATCATCAGATCATTCACATTCCTGTCAAGGTTAATTACAAAAAAAAAAAAACCAACTTCACAGCAAGAGCTCTCACTGTGTACATTTATGCTTAAGACAATCCTGGGAAAAGGCTGAACTCGTCCAGTACTAATAAAAGGAGAACTATACAATACCCTGGTTCACGATATGGTGTTAAAAACTCTTATCTACCTCACCCTTATCAGTTGCCCAATTACATAACAAAAATCCTTACATGTCTTCTTATTTGTCCCAAAGCCATCACTAATCCTACAGTATATATAATTATTATTATTATATTATTGTTTAGAGAAGAGACATCACCGCCTCATGGGCTCTTTAAATTAAAAAAATGATAATCACTGCAAGACAATTTTCCTGGCCATGGAGTCAGGGCCAGAGGGGAAAAACTCTTTTGATAAGCCAATTAAAAAAAAAAACAAACCCAATCCCCTTTCTGTTTAAGTCTCCTCCATCACCAAAAAACGCAGGCCAGGTCTGGCGACACAGGTCTGCATCCACAACATGGGAAGAGTGCTGCCAGCAGCAAGAATACAAGCTACCCACTGCCCCACTGAAGCAGTTCACTCAGAAGGAGCTGAAGGGTAAGAGAAGAACCATTTCTGTGACCATTCACTTCTTAGGTTCCCTCTGTGCTGTCAGCAAGAGTCTAAGGTGTGACTACAGCTTCCAGACAGAAAATTATCACTTTTTTTTCCCCAGAAAGGCAAAATCGCCAACAGACTGTTAATCACAAGTTGTTCCTTTTCAATGCCACAAGCCAACTTTTCTGAATGTGTGTAAAGACTTCAAAGCAGAGGTCAGCAGCCCAAGCTGCTGGCAAGCAGAGGCATTCAGAGGGGCACATGGGGTGACTGGTATGAAGCCAGAAGCTGCAGCTTGTTGAGGAAAGGAGAGTGCCCCAGCTCCCGAGCACACTGAATATCCTGGGGAAGTAGAGGCTCTGCCTTGCAGATTAGTCACATCCCATCAATAAAGTAACTGGAATTATCTTGCCTCTGTGAAAAGCTGCCTTTCCCAGATCTTTCTAGGAAATCTTTCATGCAGCCATGACAAGAAAGACCTTGCTTGTCATAGTACCCTTGAGGGATTGCAGATGTGGCTACAGTGGTGGAACCAAGAGCCAGGTCAAGAATAAATACCATAGCTCCAAAGCCTCTTCAAAACAAGGAACAGAAATTGTAGTGCCACCATGAAAATACACCTTACTTTTCACTGTACATTGTTCTTCGTTACACAAGCTACACTGGACTATTGTCTTCCTTTCTACTTTTCATTTACCTATTGTTTCAAGAGCAATACTTCAGACTGGTTTCGTCCTTTTCTGCTGTAGCTACATAACACTTCTTCATAATCTGCAGCACGGTAGTAAAAAATTGATCAGGATGAAGAAAGCACAGCAGAAAGTTTGGGGTGGCAGATACCATTATCCCTAAGCTACAGCTCACGTTGATCCCCTTCACTATTTGCCCATGTCCTGTGGTACGAGAGCTGTGATGATTTCTGAGAAGTGGTGAGCCACTGCAAATCAAAACAACTTAACACATATACCACAGACCAAATGGGATCACAGCCTTTGCAAGCTTTGCATCCAAAGACTTTGATTTCTATATTGCTGACTAACCAGGGCAGTTTGGAAATCAGCAACACTGGGCAGGAAATCCAGCTCTGAGGCTAATCTCAGTTCTCCTGAATCATTGGGCTGGCACTTGACCTCACAAGCTAAGAGCACAACACTTTAGAAATTCTTATTCTACTAACAAATTCCACCACTCATTTAGCAGGTAGACTAAGAGCTCTAATTTTAACTTGGTGCTTAAAATAAGGATCAGTCCAAAAGAGATCAGTAAGACAAACTGTGCACTGATCACAGGAAATATCCTCTTTCCCACCTTTTAAAAATCAGTTATGGTCAGAAACCTGAGTACTGAAAAATAAAGCATTCCAACTTTACTATTTGGTGAAGTTGTTCAACAGCAGTGTTGTAAAAGAGCAAGAATACAGAAAACCACCTCTCGGATAAGAGCATTCACACAACTGCAGGTATTGCAAAGTTGAGGGCAAGGATTCTGACTATTCCATAAGCACATCGCTCAGTGTGTCTGACAACAGTTTACTAAAACTGTGTAAAAACTAATATTCTGTAAAGTACCATCACTAGAAGAAACCTGGGGAAAACTCATAGACTGCTGAACTGTCATGCAAACTGAACCACACCTTTATTTATCCAGCAGAAGAGAGGGGGAAAAAAAAGGTGGGGAGGGGAAAGAAAACGAGGGAAAGCAATAGTTGGAGCAGAATACATGCACGAATGACTGCACAGAAGTCTTCTGCTTCTACTAGACCTCAAGACACTCCAAAATGCAGTCAGAATTAGTAGAGTCCTGCACTGGCCCTGCCTCCCAAGACTGTTAGTTTCTGTGTGCAGTTGAGAGAGGTTTGCAGAAAGAAGCAGGTAAATGGTATTGCTTGCTTCCAGTACCTAACAAGTACTCTAATTATACTTATCAAGTTCTGCTTATCAACTGTTCTTTCCTGCTCCAAATTTACAGCAAAGAAAATATGTTACCAATTCACTTCAGTGTCAAAAGCAGCTGCAGACTGCAAAAACAATGTTTATCTTACAAATCCACTCCTCTTCCAGGAGAGCTGTGTTTGCCAATCACAAGAAATAGGACTGTTCTCACTTGAGTATAACAGACTCCAGCTCTGCAGTTAGATCTGCAGGACTTTAAAGAATATAGGCATCTCAAGTATTTTAAACAAGCTAATAAAAAGTTAAGTTGTTGTACAGTATGCTTTAAACAAAGTACAAAGAATTAAAAACCCCCCACAATCGCACTTTTTTTCCTCCCCTGTTTACCTGATCTTCATAAGGCTCTTATCAAGAAGGGAGAACATATGTCTGAAATCAGCACTATCAAACATACCAGCTCTCTTCCTTACATCCTTCTTTGCCTGTCTCGGCATACTGCAGCCAAGAGCAGAGCAAGATGGGAGTGTGGGGCTGTTTCCTCAGTGATCCCCTGCTGGGTGCAAGGAAAAGGAAGCCCCTCATTTGAACACAGAGGGAACAACGGAGGTACTTTCCACAGGCAGATGAGGAGCAAACTGGGACAAGGAACTGGTGGGTAAGGAAGAACTGAGGCTGGGACTAATTAAGCAAGGAGACTAAGAATGCAAACTACTAAAGAAGAGACAGAGAGTAGAAGGGAAAAGGGGTAAGGGGTGAAAGGAGAAGGCAGATTTGTGGAGAAAATATGACCTACAATTTTCCAGACAAATAATGCTTGGGTAGAAGAGGGAGCAGAGCCAAAACATTTTGGGAGAAGGCCAGAGGCAGGGACTGAGACTGTGGGGACTGAGTCAGTGGGAAGACCAGAGCAGGAATGAAAGACTAGGAACAGCTAGTGGGGAGGAACAGGAGGTCTGAAGGGTAAAATACTAGGATTTCTTTGTCAAGAAGGTAGGATTAAAATTAAATGCCTGAGAAGCAGAAACTGGGACTGAGAATGAAAATGGAAGTGGGGTCAGGAGCTTTGGATGGAAAAAGACAGAATTAGGACAAGGACTGTCTGGAAAGAGGGAATAAAAGGGACAAAGAGTATGCATCCACCAGAGCACTATATCCTTCCAGCGTCTGGCTCAGAATCCGTGTTTTCAAGTCTCACCATTCCACAGCTGCCAGCAAACATCTGTGAAATCCACTGACCGTGTCCCATTTCCTCTCCATGAGGATCTACACAAAGGATGACAACCTAGTGTTGCTATCAGTTATTCCATAAGGGCATGTGGCAGAGTTCTCTGTGGTGGATCTACAGGTTATAAATCTGTTGATATATCAACATAATACAAAATCTTAATTTCAGTTGACTTTGCAACCTTTGTAATGTTCTTTTAACATAACCTCATATATGATATACACATAGGAATAATTACTCAGAATTGAAATGTGACCATCTGTAGCGTGAAATGAAACATCTGCTTTACAGCAACGGTACATGACATTTTAGAACAGGAAGAGAGGATTATGGCATCTGAGCAGAGCAACAGGGGTAGTTAAAATAGCAATCTGTAATCCTGCAAACTGGAACTTGACCAAGGATGTCAAAAGTTACCACTCCCTTGCAGAGTTGTTGCGCAATCTGTAACAACTAAATGAAACGCAACTTTCATTAGTGTAAAGAAAATCCAGAATAAGTTAATACCCTAATCACTCAAAAAATATTACCACTTTACAGATAACTTTTTAAAGTATTTTGCAATTTTGCTTATCATTCTACTGACAGCATGACTCTAGAGTCATGCCTATGCCTCAGAGCCACAAGTTTCCAGCAGAATAATTAACTACGCAGCCATCCTAACTGCTTATAGTGCTCAGCAGGACCACGCAGCCCTGGTGCTCCAGGGATTTTAACGGCACTCCACACAGATGCAGCATCCTGCACAGACATGTTAATTTTGGAGCTGAGCTCTAAATCTGCCACTGAATAGTGACAAGTACCATCAGAGCAATGTATCCCTTCTGGCAAAAGTGTTCTGGCAGCCCCAAAAGCAAATATAAAGCAAATTACAGAGGCAACAAAACAATACTATAAAGCCACATACTCCATCAGGCTATACTGGCTCATTGCATTTAAAGGGATACTGCCCAATACAGTTTTTTAAAGCTTGTTTCGAAAAAGGTATTTTTGAGACGAGCAGAAACTTGATATAGTTTTAAAATATATCAACCATTTTTAAAAAATGTGAACATTGTCTCTGACTGTTGGAAGCCCAAGTGACTGAGTCACCACGTGAGTAAAACCAGCCTGTTATAGAAGATCAAAAATGACCACTCTGCGGTGACTGTCTGAGCTCAGAGAAATGGAAAAAGCAAACATGCAAAAAAAGATAAACAGTAAATCCAATTTTCAATTAAGATTTTCTGCAACACAATAATTTTTTAAGTGACAGTGTCCCTTTAAGTAAAGATTATTTTGCTTTTCTTAAAGCTACTATTAGTGATTTTGATGGGATTGCTGTCTCTAAAGAGGCATTAGGAGGAGAAGCAGGAGGAGGGAGAGGTATAGTGGAAATAGTTTTAAATAGGGATAAGGGTCTGTTAAGTGTAATTCAGCATCAACCCTTTTACAGCTCCTACTCTATGCTCACAAGGGTATGTGCCAGCCCTGATGGGCATAACAAGAAAGAGGGTTTCAAAGTCTCTGCAGAAGGTACCCGAGGAAAGAATGCTAGAGGGACTGAACAGTGAATGAAGCACAGGGCTAGCGGAGGACTATCACATCAAAATTAGCACAGGGGAACTGGGCAACAAATTAGGTCTACTAAGGAGAAAAGTCTTCCATTTTGAAACTTGAACTTAGGTGGATATTCTTAACTCAGGTGGATGTTCTTCAATAAAAGCCTATTGTGCCAGGACAATTTGGAGTCATTCCCAACAGACAGCTACAGATAGATACTATGTGGGACAGCCTCCCCCTGGAGGAGGAGAAAAAATGACAGCTAAAAGCCTGGGCAAGATTACATTTGAAGGATCAAACGCAGAACACAATGAAATCAGGGGAAGACTTCTAGTGATGTGTCTTGGATCAGGCCTGTGGATCTTGTAGAGCATGTGGGTCTTCCACCCTGCAGAGCTGGACTGTAATGCACTCCCTCAACAAAAACACAGCTAAGATCAAGCAACTTTGTACTCTGAAAGACAAATGAAATGAGACCCTCAGATGACAAGGCAACCGAGCAGAATTTGCCTTCTCTTGGATCTGCTGACAGATGTGTTCATTTTATAAGAATAGATTTAGGGTGATTAAACTAGCAAAGGGAATTTTAATTTTCAAGATGGGCAAATGCTAAACAAATGCCGTTTGCAACCCAAAAGTTATCCACCTACTAAGGGATTCAGGAAGTAACATTAATTAAATAAATGCAGAACCATGGTGCAGAGTGATGACCAGATTATAATCGCTAAGTGAAAAAAAAAGAGCTAAACACTGTAACGTGTTTAGCACTAAATGGGATATTAAAAAAATAACATAGCAAGAAGCTTATTAGCTGTGTAATGATGCAAACTGGGCTGACTGGAAACTCTAACAGCAGATTCCAGCAAAAATGAACAGAACTCTTAACAGGAGATTCTCTCCTAACCTTACAGTAAGACAAAACAAGAAAGAAGAAGTATCTGTCATCTACAAGTGTTTCCAAAGTCCCTTGAGGGAGCATTTTGTTTTTGTTAGATCATCGACACACTCCAGCTTTTTTGGAAGAAGCAAATGAGCCTCAGAAGGGGAAGAGGGAGGCAATGGCATGACTAATCCTTTAGAGTGCTGTTAGATCTTGGGAGCAGGTCAGTTCTGCTGTCCCCTTCATGTTAAAGTATTTTCCTAATGAGGATTTCAATGGTAGAGTTGGACTTCGCAAAGGAGAAGCAAAAAAACCATCAACGGCCTTCCAATGCTAGCAGGTGAGGTGGCCGGAGTGAAAACATAAGTACATTTTAAAATAATCAGCACTGTGGAAAATATAAGAGGGAGCCTTACACATGGTTTGTGGAGCATGCCAGGATCTCCTCTTCCTGAGCTGGAAAAGGGGTTCTGCTATAGCCAGTCATGTGCAAGGGCTGTTTCTTCTTGTTTGTGAGCCAAGGACGGGAGAATTAGGTGAAGGGAGGAGTGGGGAGGAGTGTCAGCAGGGTTAGTGTCAGCAGGAGGTTTAGCTATACATACCACCCAGATGCAAGTCGATGAGGTCACTGTAATAAGACTCTCCCCAATAGTCTACAACAAGGAATTGGTGAAGACAGAGTTATTGAATCAGATACCCACCCTAGCCCCACACAATCAAAGCAATATATGAGAAAAAGACATATAGACAGAAACAAAACAAAGGCAAACAAGAAATATGCAGCTATACACATGGGCACACATATATATATATATATATAAATTGTATGTGTCTCTTTCTCTGTATATATACATATGTGTACACACACACACAAATATATCACAAACATATATATTGGGAAGATGAGGAGAAAATTCCCAGCAGGCAGGCAGGGACTTCCAAGGGGAAAAATCAAGAAGTCTACACAGAGACACTTCACCTGTTTCAGTCTGCACCAGTACCTGGCACTGATCTTTCCTGTTCTTGCTGAGAAAAGCAGAACTAATCTTGTGGCTTTCATGCTGAGCAGTATGTCAGAAAAAAACAGTGTCATTTCTCAGGTCAGCTGCAGGAAAGGTGTAAGGATTGATTTCTTGGAGGTGACTGAGTGGAGGATGTGTATATACAACACATGGGTGGAAGGCACTGACACGAATGGCAAATGCCTAAGTGTAGAAAGATGGGTATGTGTGTTTCTGCTAATGCAGTATCTATGCCAGAGAAGAACCTGCACAGAAGTGTGTGGAACAGAGATGTGTATGTCCACAGCTGCTAGAGACAGGTACACCATGAGTCTAGCACTGTGTAACATTTCTTTGGGGAAGAGACAGATGGGAGTACCGAGAGCACTAATTCTCACTGCATATGATTCACTTGATGTAAAGAGGTGGCTCTTAAATTTTTCAGTATTGATCTGACAGTAGGAGACGTTTTCCCAGCTCTTAAAAATGATTATCAAAGTTTACGCTAAAGGAGGATAAGGGACAAAAAAAAAAGGTTCCAGAAATTTCTGATTTGACATATTTTTAAGTTAATAATTGAAAATATTAAAAATCCACACAGGAAATCAAAGTCATAAGCATGTCCAAACAGGCGAATGCACTATAATATGAAGTACTGTTACATTAATAGCAATCCCATTCAAGGTGTCTCTTCAGACACTGCAGAAAAATGGGAAAATTCTTAATTGAGATTATCCTACTTTACCTTTGCAGTGTGTGCTGGTTTTGGCTGGAATAGAGTTATTTTTCTTCATAGTAGCTAGTATGGGGCCATGTTTTGGATTTGTGCTGAAAACAGTGTTGATAACACAGGGATGTTTTAGTTACTGCTGAGCAGTGCTTACACAGAGTCAAGGCCTTTTCTGCTCCTCACCCCACCCCACCAGCGAGTAGGCTGGGGGTGCACAAGAAGCTGGGAGGGGACACAGCTGGGACAGCTGACCCCAACTGACCCAAGGCATATTCCATACCATATGATGTCATGCTCAGTATATAAAGCTGGGGGAAGAAGAAGGAAGGGGGGGACTTCCGGAGTTACGGTGTTTTGTCTTCCCAAGTAACTGTTACGCGTGATGGAGCCCTGCTTTCCGGGAGATGGCTGAACACCTGCCTGCCCATGGGAAGTAGTGAATGAATTCCTTGCTTTGCTTTGCTTGTGTGCGCGGCTTTTGCTTTACCTATTAGACTGTCTTTATCTCAACCCACGAGTTTTCTCACTTTTACTCTTCCGATTCTCTCCCCCATCCTACCAGGGGGGAGTGAGTGAGCAGCTGTGTGGGGCTTAGTTGCTGGCTGGGGTTAAACCATGACACAGTGAAATACCATGATGCAAAAGAAAGCGGGGGAGGTGGGAAGGAAAAAAAGGGATGACAAAAGCTTAGACCACCTGTATCTGACAAACTTGCCACCTGAAATTACATTATCACTTGAAATAGAGCTTACATTCCAAGTCATTCATTCTTGCTATGAATGTGACTATCAAAGGCTGAGATTTTCAAAGATAGTCACAGATATTAAGGCAATTAAATAATCACAGGGTGTAAGATAATTTTCTGAATCAGAAACTAAATGTTAGATTGAGCATTCAGCTTTGAAAAGAATAAAAGACCAACTGCACCTTGCCTGAGGCTGAGCCAATTTAAAAAAGGAAAAGACAAGGAGGTAGCCAAGAAGGTGCAATTATTTTGTCAAAATTAAAGTTGACAATGACCTCCAAAATGTTTCTGAGTCTTATTAGTTGAATAGCTAGTATCAGCATATAAATATTCCAACTTGACGACTATCAGATAATGAGTGAAATTCCTGGAAAGAGTATTGAGCTGTCTGTACCTATTGCTAGGATCTAAATTAACTGTAATCTCGCAGGAAGACAGCAGGACATCACTGTGAAGAATTTATTGACAGTCTTCTCAGTATAAGTCACTTGGCAAGAACATATTAAGGATGATGCAAAATGGATGGAAAATAGAAGCAAAAGTATTCTAAGTAAACAAATTCTTACCTATAGTACTGTTTTTTGTTCTTACCAGTCCAACTGAAAAATACTTTTTTCTAAAAATGAAAAGAGGTCCAGAGGTCAGAGATCTGAGGAATTACAGTTAATGGAAGACCTCTACAAAGGCAAAATTTGAAATTCTTCACAGACAGAAAGGATGACTAACAGGCAACATGCTAAAAGATGATAAATGACATAGAGAAGTAGTTCAGATGGTCTTGTCTATCTTTTTCTACAATAGAAAAAGAAAAGAATCATTACAAAATACAGAATTCTGTTTCTTCTGTCAGGATTTTCAAGTATCTAGTAGTAGGAAACTACTACTAATACTATCTAAAACCTCATATTTAAATGCCTAAGTCAGTGAGTGATTTGTTCTTTCCCTACAGAGAGGGAAGCTGAATAACCAACTCATTACAGAGCCTAATATGTTCTCCTAAAGCAGTTAATACTGGTTGCTGTCTGTGGGACAGCCATTACTTTGATCCTGCATTGCAATCCTCCTCTATTTATGTGGACAGAGTATGTGCACAGAAGGCATACCTCCCACCCTTCCCCAGTTCTTCTCCTTGTACAAGCTTATTAAAAGAAAAGAGATTTTTTCTTCAGATGACACCACCACTTCATACAATGCCGTTCCCTTTTTTGTTTACATGGTTTCATTAGGGGAGGGACCGATCAGAGACAAGAGCATGACTCCACTCCTTTACACAATGGTACTTGCTGAATGCAGTGGTCACTGGTAGGTCAGTATCTTAGGCAATGCAGATGACAAAAAAATTATACCGCCCTCCTGAATAATTAATGGTTATTGGAGGCAGAAATTAACTGTATTTATGGAATGGGATGCCGCAGACTTTAAAAAGAAGAAATTCAGTTATTTTATTGCAAACATATGTAAAATGTCCATGCAAGAGTGGCTAGAGAGGTGAAGCATGGAATTAATTTATAATCTTGTGTTTTAGTCAACACAGGTTAGAACATGCTCTCCTCCTCTCCCCCCCCCCCAAATGTGTTTCTTGTTAATCCCCTGAAATAACTGGAAGAGTTGAGGCTGGTGAATTCTTTATGACAGAGCTAAGCTTCTGTAACCATAATGTATAATCTGTTGATAGAAACATGTTGCAAGAGCAAAGCATACCTTAGAGACTTCCTGAATAAAAGAGATTCATTTTGCAAAGAGTGACCTACAGTTTCGTAATTCTGCTAGGAAATTCACAAATACACAAGCTCATCTGAGACTGCTTCCATTTTGGGAGAGCTGAGAGTGAGAAGTTAGTTATACAAGGGTTTAATTCTGCAGTCTTCCATATAAAATAGCAATTCTTACTCTTGGTCATATTCTGCCCTCTCTGAACATTTTTTAGGCATTCTTCTATCATTTTTCAATGAGAGAGCATTCTATCATGAAGAACGTTCTCTCAGCTGCTAAGATTTCCCACTTGTGCTGACATGTCTTATGTGAAAGTCATTTAGCAGCTGAGTAATCAAGACAGACTTCCAGATGAAAAGAAGAATAAGGAAAATAACAATTAAGAGATAAGAGAGGTGGTTTTAGTAAGTGCAGTAACTGGCAGGCCAGAGAACAGAGTGGGGCTACACAGAAATACACAGCATAAGGAAGGAGGCACCACCACAAAGAAAGAGTTTTTGCACAAGGCTATTTTTTTGAACCCACAAATGAAAAAGCCAGTCAGATCACAAAACCATTGAAGTCCTCAAGATTGTTCTCCACACTCGTAGTACCTATTTGCTTTAGGTAACCACTCAGTCCTGCTGCTTTGGCACACCCTTATGGAGCATCAAACATACCTAATCCTGGATGAGCAGTAATTGGCGGGAAGTCACAACAGACTTTTCCTCTGGTGAACCTTCACTGCTTAATCAAGTCCCATCTTCACAGGCATAGCGGTGGCTCTTCAATCCAAGCAACAAGCCAAAACATTTTCCAAACACTTGTTCCACTATTACCATTTCTGATCTCTGACCCTTGTAATCAGGTACATAATCCTGGGCCTGTCAGGTGTACGCACACTGCATTTGCCTGTTGGATATTTGACTCCTTGCAATTAAGGATTCTTTTTTCCAAATTGTTATACTACTATCAGTGTTATCTGAACCAAGCACTCCTCCACTCATATGCTTGCCAGATCAGATGATACTCATTTAATTTAATTTCAAGTACATATAACATTCCTTTAACAGCTTGACATGGATACCTTTCAGTACACGTGTGCATTTCTGTTCTGCACAACTTTGCCAGAAGTAGCCAGTGTGCTGGGCTGTGCAGTGAGGAAGATGTTCTGTGATGGTCCCTTGTAAGGACACTACCTTGATAATCCAACACAATAGAGAAAGCACACACAATTTCACAATTACTTCCTTAACATACAAACAGGGTTCTCTCTTACTGTGACAGCTTTATGTGAATTGCAGTTAGGAAACGCCTGCAATTTTCTAGCTGTAATATCCAGTAATATGCAGAAACAGTCAGACAGCTATTATTAATAGTTGGAGAATTACCTCCTAAGCCTCAGGCAAAGAGAAGCAAACTAAGTCTCTGCCAATAGGGGAGTCCCAGAATTAGAAGCAGCACAGGAAAAATAAGGCCTCAAAAAGATAGTAGAAAAGGGAGAATGGATTCACTTTGGAGTCTATCTCTAGGCTACAATGGTCCAATTGCCTTTAAAATCCAAGCAGCTACGGACTACTGCACAAGCACTTGATAAAAAAAAAACCATTAAAAAGCAAACCAAGTTCTGATGGATACCTGCTTCTCCCCGAAGGGCCTTCTCCACAGCAACCCCTCTCTCCTCGAGTTGCCTCTGCTTCTCTTCCACTTGTTCAAGCTGCCGCTGGATGATCTGTTCAGAGAAGAATAGAGTAGAACCTCACCAACAGCAATTCTCCTGCTCTGTCTGCAGCACTCACCCAGCACTAAGTGACTTCAGTCAAACCAGCCTTTTCATAAACAAATATTTGTATTCAACAATATACTGCTTCAAAAGCTATCATCACAGTCCCTCCAGTGACAACATCCTCCCCACACCCTTGCATCCTATCCCTTAATTTTGCAAACACCTTGATACTCACTTATTTGCTACAACTCCAATCACCTTCCTAAACGCTGAAGTGAAAGGTGATGCTATTCAGTCAGCTGAGCACCTACCTCGAGTTTTAAACAAATCCCATCACCTATAGATGATGCCAGCAGATTTCCAACAGACCCTCTAGTAATTAAAGGTTAATTTGGTAACACTTCAACCAGCAGCATAATCTAGCAAAGCAATAATAGGTGCAGCTTCATCAGGTATTATCTTACTATCACTGTTCCATTCAGTGCATGATGCTTCACTCATCTCCAGAAAGGTGTTATTGTCATTATTTTTCTCACTGTAAAACTATCATGATAAGTTTCAGCCATTCTTCCCATGTCTGTGACATGATATCAAATTTGAAAGAGGGAGTAGGAGCAGGGACAATCATGTAGAAATAGAGGAGAGTTCTGTCTCTGGATCCTCTTCTGACATACTCAGAGGAATGTCAGGATCATGGTGCTTTCACATAGAGCTAACTGTCTGCCATGACAAGAAGATTGTGAGACACTACCTGAGCTCTGTGTAACCTCTTTAGCTCCTCTTGCTTGGCTTGTCTACGGGCAGCTTTCTGTACTCGCCGGGTCAGCTTGGCATTCAGTTCCTCTTCTGTGTAGGCTCTCTGAAGGAAGGAAAAACAGGGGCAGATTTTATTTGCATTCTCAGAGGTGTGGGGGGAGGGATGACCATTTTCTCTTCCAAAATCTCAGAAGGGAGGTGTTCTGTCTTTGCCATGGCTGTGTCAAAAGTCAAGCTTCTGTAGGCAAAGGTGTTCATAGTGCAGTGAGCAACAATTTCAGGGTCAAATCAGGAGTGAAGAAGCATATAAGCCAACTGCAAAACCGTGATTTTATATAATATCCCACCCCATCTTCCACTGCTATATGAAACCTCTCCCCAAAGATCAAATCAATTTTTATTCTATTTCTTAATAGATTTAGCCAAATGGATTTAGTTAAATCAATGAGTACCATATAGCGGGGTCACCTTGATTTCATTTTAAAAGAGGGTAAAGGCATGTCTACATGAACAGTTACAGCACTATAAGCTAAGAAATTATTATAGACTAGTGCAGTTGTATTGGTATTCCCCTCTCCCTATTTTATTCTGGAGCAAGAATATCCATAGTTGGGAGTTATACTGGTATAACTGGTAATGACTACCTATGTAAATTTGTGCAACTTTTCCATGAATCAAGAAGGCAAAAAGATATTTGAAAGTAGAATGACATTCTGGTGTGAGATGGGAAATCCCATCTCAAGAGCAACCCCACAAAACCGGCTGGTGTAAAACAGAGCAAACAACCCCTAAACTAAAACTAGAATATTACAACACCAGAAGCCATCCAAAAGGAGAAAGACTATGTTTATAGAAATAGAAAGGTATTTCCTCCTTCTTTTCTCTCAGTGAAACTAGTTTAAAAATAAGTAGGTCTTTTTAACATTACTGAAATGGAGTTTAGTATCCTATCAGGTATACTAGCTCGTTGTGTTGCAGTCTAGGAGGGCTTCCTCTCATAGACTTTTAAGAGCGTCAAAGAAACTTCCCAATGGCATTAAGTGAACTACAGTGAAGAAAGGAACTCCTTTCCCACATACATGTATGTAAGCTTTAAGGGACAGCTGTAAACAGATGTCTTCCACTTCTGAAAAGATATCTTCTCCATGGACAGTCAACTTTAAGGACAAAACGTTAAGACAGACCACCCTGAAATTTGCTTTATCTAGTTATTGTACTGCCGCATTGGTCAGTTTACCTCTGGTTTATTGTTCTCAGTGAATAGAGTTTAAGGTAGGATCACAGCCCTATTAAAAATCCCTCAGATAGGTGGTTAGCAAGCACCATCGTTAAAGCTCCAAGAAGTTAACACTTTACTCTTTTTTTTAAAACACAAAATCCACAATGATACCCGAACCAGAACGTAAAGTGATAGAGGGTGTGACTTTCCTATCCCATGTAACACTGTTGTGACTGTGAAGACAGGGCAATAAGAATTTCAGAAAGCAGCAACATTCCTGAAATAGAAATGCAATTTCTGTCTTGATTTTAGCTTGATACAGAGTTCCACTAAGATTTCAGTGAACTCAACAATTTTGAAGGATGCTGATTAAAGTGTGATGATTCACTTGAACTCATATTCTAAGTATTAAAAAAAGAATACACATATATATTTAATCACCTTGCAAACCAATTTGTTCTGAAGCTCAAAGATCATCCACATCACTCTGTACAGCGGTGCACTGCTGTGCACTGATAATTGCATGCATTCTAACTAGACAGACAATTCAGAGCTTAATGCATTTTTGGTAGACAACCTCTACAAAGAATTTGCTGCCCACATCTGCTAACATCTCACGCATGCACAGTCAATGTTTGTGATGTTAGTGCACATGTGATGGGTAGCTATGGATTCAATGGGTTAATATAGGGACATGCAATGCAACAATGGCCAACTAGTGGGAATGGAGACACTACCTTTGACGAATATGATCTCTTGAATGCCAAGGCGTGTGGTACATAAATCGACTTTAAAGGGGGAATGGTAAAGGAAAAAAAAATAAAAAAAACGTACAAAATGAAGCAAAATCAGTTCAACATTGAAAACAGATGCACAGTAATAAAACAAAGCTGTTTTTAAATGAAACATAAAATTGTGCAAATGCTGAACGTGACCCAGACTGATGAAGCACAATGGAACTTCTGTCTGCAAAATCAAGTTTCTAGCACTCTCCTGAAGGCAATTAGCTTTGGCAGCCTCTTTGAAGATACAGTCAACTTGCAAATAACTTTTACTAGAGGAATTATTTGGCCTTTTTCTACCTATGAGTTTAATGTCCACTGAGCAAGTACGTGTACATACACATACACAAATTTTGGCTTAGGATTTGGAATAATGGCTTATGCTGGGGCATGTTTGGTCTGAACCAGCTCATCCAGCCATATATTACTCTGTCACACAACTCTCCATTTACAATCTGATTTACAACCTCTCCTAGGAGTTGTGTTTATTTCATGGCTTTAAATTACCTCTACTTCATAGAAATGATCATTTGCATTTAACTAACATCATAAATCTTCCTCACTGCTTTCTGACAGGAGAAACATCAGATGGGCTCAGAGCAGGTTATGTGTCCTACAGTAATGGAATCTCCTTGTCTAAAAAGAGAGCCTCCAGAGAGCATGAGGATCTAAAATTATGAGGAGGAGGAGAAAAGGAGGAGAAAAGGAGGAGAAAAGGAGGAGAAAAGGAGGAGAAAAGGAGGAGAAAAGGAGGAGAAAAGGAGGAGAAAAGGAGGAGAAAAGGAGGAGAAAAATCACTATCTTCTCTATCCAAGGACATTCTACATTACCTTGTACCTGAAAATAAGGCAAGTAAACTACTTAGGGTTTATAAGACAGGTAAATTTCCCTTGTGTCATGAAGTACAGAGGTCATTGTGCCATTCTGGGCAAACAGCCAGCATTTTGCATTTTCACGTTCAGTTAACTAAGAACAGTCACAAATGAAAAGCCATAGAACAACTTCAGCATGTATGCAAACTTCAGTAAAGAGCAAGCTACCTGCAGTAGTAAAACACACATCTGATCACAATACCACAATTGTACAGGAACAGCGACAAACACACACACAATGACACACACCTATAAACACGAGACCCACAGGGCATTTACATTAGGAATTCTTTACAAGATGCTTCTCTTGAAAGACACTTCATTAAACAACACTGAATTAATTCACTGCTGATCACAAAGAACAGGCTAAAGAGAGCAAGCTGTCTGGGAAGCAAGCTCACTACAATTACCAAAAAAGCAGCACAAGCAGAATTTCGATTTAGAGAAGGGGTTCACATAAAAGTTATGTGGCACACAGGAAGTCAACTCTTACCCGTAAGAAGTAGCAGGCAGTTTGTAACTTAAAAAATATAAGCCCCACCCCAAATCAGTAGAAACCGAGTTTTGTCAGTCTTGAAGTTCAGTTACATTTCTTTTGACAGCAAGGCATTCCAGTGTTTGCAGGTACTACATTCTACATCCTTGGGCAGGATGCAATAAAACTAGGTAAGTGGAGTTCTCAGATTTGTTTCCTCTAAATAAATTCATTCTCACAACTATTCATATAGTGAAATAGGCAGATGCTGAGCAAAGAAATTCTTAATGTAACTTCAGCAACAGCAAATGGGAGAAAATGAGACATCACCACCATACCCTTGGCAGAGCTGGTGAGATATTTTCAGTATTAGGATTCCAGGCATCTGCCACTGTCACCTATCCCCTCCCATGCTTAGTGATGAGATCTTTTTTTCTGCAAAAGCCATTTTAAATCAAAGTAGTTCAGCACAGAAAAAAAAGTGACCATTAAGGCATGCCGAAGTCTGAAAACAAGCATGGACCTTACTGAAGCCCTGCTTCCTCCTGAAGGAGCTTACAAGGCAGAACAGTAACTCTGTAACTCTTATCTGAACCCCCTGTATTGCATATCTGTCCTCTGCTAGCCACAGGTACCTCATTCTTCTGCATCTCTTGGAAAATGCAGAATTTCTCATGAAACGCCTTGAGGGCATGCAAGGAGGAATGCAAGGGGGAGAGAAAAAAGAGAATAAAATAAAAACAAAATAATCTTCCTCTTAGAAGAGATCTAGATCAACTAGGGAGAGAGATTAGAGGAGAGATAAGTAAATACAGAAAATCCCCACTTACTTCATCAACTCCTTCCACCAGCCTTAAATTCATAAGTTATTCTAATTCATTCCACTATATATACATAGAAAGCATTTCCTATGACACTTCAATTTGCAGTACTTCCATACCTTTGCCATCTGAGCTAAGTATCATCTAGATCCTGCCATTTGAGACTGATTTGCGCACACTGGATGACAGGTTTGAGACAGGAGGCACAGACCACTGTGTCTGTGACACTACCCTCTCAGATGCTCTCTTCTTCCTGAGTTTTTTTAACATGTGAACCAGGCACCACCAGGAAGGAACAGGGGGAACACATTTTTCATTCTTCAGTACCAGAAGGGCCTTAGTGTTCTGTGGGGTCAATGAAATCTCTACTTATTCCTCCAAACCTTGCAAACTCTGTCTAGCAGAGCTCAGAAGCTCTCAGGAATGAAAGAAGGGCTCTTCCCCATTACTATGATTGAGCGGTTCCTTACATTTTTCACTTATTTTTGCATTAATAGTGCCATCCTAAAATTGAAATAAATAGTTTAAAAGCTACTAGCTTTGGCACCATGTATTTTCCGAATATAAATATGTGCAAATAAACTAAATGTATTTTTCTCTCTGGGCTTTTATGGAGACCCACTGATGTCTCCTCTTTCCTCCTCAGTAACTTCCTCAAAGCACCATTTAAAGTTAAACTATTTTGGCTAGAAAGCCGTTGATATGTCTTACAATATGACATTACAGCACTAGCTAGGAAAGGTTGGTCAGGAACAAGAAACAGCTCTCTCAGAAGAAGCGGAGCTCATACCAGACCACACTGGAATGAGAACACCAGGCTAAGACCAACCCCTGTACACTGGCATTTCATAGGGGCTCACTACTATGTATTTCAGCTTCACAGTTGTTATCTACACACACAGACATATGCAAATACTCAGCAATGGACTCAATGATCTTATAGGTCTTTTCCTACCTAAATGATCCTATGATTCTAAGTCCTCAAAGAAAACAGGGTCAAAATGGAAGAAACAGCTGATGGCTCCTCTTTTCTCCAAAAAGAGAAGGTGCTAATTCAGACTGTACACATTCTCTTCTCCCAGGAAAAATAAGCAAACCTGCATGAGTTGCAAAATGCAGCCTGTAGCTTACCTCTTAGTTGATGATCTGTCTTGACTATGTTCTTGATGTATGCAAAAGTACATTCCTGTCTGTAGTTTGCTTGGAATTCTACCACTTCAAACTATCAAAGAGGCTGGTAAAACAATATCCTAAAATTGGACCCTTACAAAAAGTGAGAACTATCTCATTGTTATCTTTTTGCAATAACATTAGAGACAGTGAAATTTACTCTTCTGACATTAAATGTCTGTTTTCTGTAGATCATTGGCATGCTCACAACAGGGACAAAATTCACTATTCTGACTGTCATATTCGTTGTAAGGTAAAGTCACAGTAAGACAACAGATCCTTCATATAATAACAGTGGGGAGTAGCTTGCAATTGTGAAGCCAAGTGAAACCAACTTATTTTAGGCAGAACAGTCAGCCAACTTACAGGAAAGCCTGTTCCATGGAAGAAACAGTAAGAACAACAAAATTAATCATCCAAGTTTCTGATGTGGTTCTCTGAGCCTGTGATCTGCACAATGCCAGATTCAACTAAAATGCATTTCCCATCTGCCTACCTCTCGCTTGGATTTCTGTGAGGAGCGTTCCAGAATATCGTCACTGGAGAGGTCGGAGTCCTCTGAGAAACTCAGGTGTTGACGGAGCTGCAAATCTGAGAAGCCGGGAATAAAAAGGGGAAGTTAGAGAAGTGGTAACTATTCTTTCTGTAAACGTTTCAGAACTCAGTTGATAAGTTGTTTGATTGAGCTTCAAAAATACTTAGTCCTTTTATGCCAGTCTCAGTTGCTTCGCCTGGGATTACAGAGTGATCAGAGAAGCACTGCTCCACAAAATGATCAATATTAGTTAGACGCTTCATTCTAAGAGAGCATCGCTTCCTGTAAACGCTGTTAAAAATAATGGTCATGATTCTCCCTTTGTACTGTATCAATGCTCTTACGATAGATACAGCACTTGGATGACAGCAGCTGGCACTATTTTGGCTATTTGTACAAGGCCAGAGAAATGTAACACGTCTGCTTTCGATCACATTTATGGCTAACTTATTTACTGTATCACAAGTTGCCATTAAACACCTCCACCTGCACCTGATGGCATGTGAGAGATTTACACGAGGCCACAGAATCCTCACTTCATAGATCAGTTGCCAGATCGCTGAGAACAAGAGGAGTAACTGCATCTCTGCAGTCTTCAGCATCCATGGAGCCAGGTTGAAAGAAAGAGAACAGACCACCCAAGGAAAAGATGAGGATCAGATTTAAAATAGAGATGAAATGTCAGAAACAACTGATTCCAACAAACAGTGCTTATTTCTCAAATCAGTCAGGCAGAAAACAGATGTGCCTTGTACATATCGAGAGTGAAGCTTTTATTTAAGGATCCATTTTTTTCAGTGGCATATCAACTAATTCTGTCAATACGCAAATATACAATTCTAGTTGCTAGCACTTATTTTGATCTGCCCATTTGACACCGGGGGGCCCTGTCATTCAGCACAGTAGCTGAATGACAAAGTAAGGCAAACTTACTTTCAAGGATACCTAGCTGTAGGAAAAGTATACGGTGCAGAGGCACATATCTATTATACCTGCAGCTGTAACCAACGGAGAAGCTTTGTGCTTGCCAGAATCCACAGTGGCACCACTTGAGGGAGTACTTGGGCAGGATTTGTCATCAGTCTTTTTCTTCTTGTCTTTCTTATACCCAGAGAAAACAGACTTCCATAACGACCTATGCTTTGTTGCTTCCTCTGTCCCACCACTAGATTTGTCAGAAAGCCTGCTGTCATTTTTGGATTTCTTTTCCTTTTTGTTCTTACGAGGGGAGAACAGAGAAGTTCTTTTCTTACTCTTCCCACTGGAGCCTTCTGAAGAGGTGACAGACCCTTCAGGTCCAGCCACATCAGCAGCAGGAGTGGAGAACTTCTCACTAGCAGCATCATGCTTTCGTGTGGATCCCTCTCCTGTTTTCAAGGCCAGATGCTTTGGAGAGTCATAAAACAACTCTTTGGTCTTCAAGGGCATAGAAGATGCCTTTTGTGCCCTTGTGGCCCCAGCGGCAGCAGATGTAGCCATCTCCATATCTTTCATCTTACACAACTGTTTAGCCATGGCATCGCGCAGTGCTTGGCTCTTGACAGACTTCTCTCTGGCTCTCATTCTTTCTTCAGCAAGCTCCTTGGCCTCCACAGAAATTTCAGGCAATGCTCTCTTCTTTTGATTAACCCCTCCTTCCATTGAGGGTGGACCACCATTTTCTTTGACCAAGGGCAAAAGAAGTGGTTTCTCTGGCCTTGGCCTACTGGTAGGAGGAGTAAAGAACTTCTCATGAAGGCTTGAGTCCTCTGCCCTGTCATCATATGTGTCTTCTACATCATCAGCAAATGGAATCTCATCCACACTCTCTGCAAAAGACTTCCGAACGTCATCTTTTTTGGCCTGGGTTGACTCTTTGGCAGCAGAGGTCGGCTCATGGCGTGGGGGAGCAGGAGGTGTTGATGCTGGTGTTGGAGGTGACCTGGCTTCAACCTCATTCTGCCAGACTGCTTGATGCCTCTTTCTACGCAAAGTGGCTGGTTCTTCACCCTGAGGAGGTGGTGGTGGCGGACTTGATGGAGGAGTAAGCATGGTAGAGTCAGAAGTGTTGAAGCTCTGGCTAGCCATAGTTCTCATGTTAGATGAGCTCTCCTGAAGACCAAGTCCAGAACTGCTGGATACATCTCTCCTTACTTCACTGGAACTCTTTAGCTCTTTTTCTGATGGAGATTTTGGAGTGAGAAGAGAAATCTGCTCGTTTTCTAACTTGGACAGTCCCTGTCTTCTTGGGGCAGGCTGGGGTTTCACAAGATGGATCCTTTCATCCCCTGAAATATTATCGCTATTAAAAGTCTTCAGAGGAGTTGTCTCAAGGGCAGATACAGTAAAGTTCGTCTCTGGGCGTTTGTTTCTGTCTACTGGGGTGAGCCCTAAGCTCCTCCGGATTTCAGCACTCTTCATCCAGAACTCTTCTACAAGGTTACTCCGTTTCAGGGCTTCTTCTGCAGTAGTAGGGCTCCCCAGTTTTTCCACCCCACTATCCTGGCCCCTAAGGACCAGTTTGGCTAAAGGAGTAGACGTTAAGGCTGGGACAGGTTGGAAACATACTGGAGGCTCCACTGGGGATGGAATGGATGTTTCAGCAGAAGGCAAAGGTTGGGAACAGATAGGCATTTGAGCAGATGTCGGGGATGATGCCAATGTTGGTGCTGCTGGATGAGACTCTGCTAGAGATGTAGGTACAATGGCTTCTGGTGATGCAACCGGCTGGGATAACACTGGAGATGGTGGCACCAAAGGGCTCTTAACTTTCCTGTCTTTGGGAATTTCATCCTTTGGTCCTTCTTCAAGAATGAAAGGCTCAGGAAAAAAGCGTGCCTCTGGAGATTTTATTGCACGGGATACTTCAGCAAGGGGATCTTTTACATCCTACAAAAAATGAAAAAGGGAAATATTAATAGTCACTGGGCACATTAGAATACTGCTTCATTTTTTTTGCTTTTAACAAAGTTAGCAATAAGGAAACCATCCTTATGATATGATTGAAATGATTTCATATCAAAATATGAAAAAACCCACATGTGGTATCCCCATCGCAGGCCTGGAACATCACTTAGGATTTCTCATCAGGTATGCTTCATTTTATAATTGTATAAAATTACACAAATGTATAATTGCCCCATTGTATAAACCGTCCTTTGTAGATGACAACAAGGCAAATTTAGTTTTTGGAAGAAAAAACACTAAACTAAATTCCAGAAATCCGTTTCTATCTTCTCCTGCTCTCCCTTCGAATCTCTAACTCTGTGTATTGTGGTGGTCCCTTATCTCAGACAGATTTGATGCAATTCTCTCCAGCTCTCATCAATACAGCACTGGCTGTTGGCTAGCATCTGCTGTAATGTTTTCTTAAAGCAAGGGGTGCTTTCTCTGCTAAGGTAAATTAGGCTGCAATTCCCTTGACCCTTAATGGTGTGAGAAGTCTTGGTTTTCATTTCCTACATCCAGACTGCCATATTACTCAGTAGCACAATTTGTTGTTTTACAATTTAACCCTTTGGCAGTGGACTCCTCTTATTGAGTTCTGGTATTATTCTTTCCAATAACATCTTTTACACCAGCTTTCTTTTGAATGCAGACAGTTTGGTTTAACTGACACACGACCATTAGAGCATGAACCTCTCTATCCGTGTGCTTGTATGACACATATTAAACACCCAGGTCTTGAGTAATACATTTAGGCGCTGTCCTGATATAAACAATAACTATGTCTAACAATCATTAGATGGTCCTGAAAAAAAACCCCTTTAATTTTAATAGAAAGTGAATATTGTCAGCAATTCCTGTCAGCAAACCAGCCTTATCCCATAATGTGTCCATTGTAAAAGTAAACTGGTTTATGACAAAACTCTCTAGGGTAAAGTCTAATCTTTTAGTAATTCCTTAAAAACAAACACTTGGAAGGGAAAAATTTGTCTTGAACATTTTAAGGGTCATGTACTTCCTGCTCTTACACACCAGTAGCTGGAAACACCACAGTATGCTTGCATGCTGACTCCAGGGTTAACAACATGACAGTACATTATTGACATGTCTTACTTCCTTAAGCTGAACTATGTTGTTACTCTGGAATAAATAAGCACTGCTTTGGTTACTACTACATAATACAAATATAATTTTTAATTGCAACTGTACAGAATCTGCTTTTGGTACAGAAAAGATAGCCAAACCAGGATAAACAGGAAACACCTTATTTATGGCTCCCCTTGTGCATTATATATATCTCGTTAACTGCACATTGAAATTAAAATATCCTATATAATTCTTTTGGGGGCTTTGTGATGGGAACTTGTGTGATTGTGACAGAGCCACTACACTCTGAAGACAGGAAAGAAAGATAGTACATTTTTTTTAAGTCTAAATGAAGTCAGATTTCAAGAAGATCAACATAAATTATAGAGACAGAAAAGGAGGAAAGCCCATTGCTGTCAGTCCTCATTAGTTTATCCAACAAGCTCTTCTGTTGAAATACAGGTAGTAAGTAGAAAACTTCAAAGATTCCCCTACTTACCTCTGCTTGTTTTGCTTCAGGACTATCAACTGGAGACAGAGGAAGAACACTGTCACTAGATGACTGGATAGGGATGGATAGCTTGCATGGATCTAGGGAAAGCAAAAATGTTTCCAAAAACACATGAGACTGCTAATATTCTATTTTTTTTACATTACACACAGCAAGTAATGACAAATTTCTCAGCTTTTTACCAATTCTAGACTGGACATCTGGAACATAGACAAAAGTTTTTTAACTGTCCAAAATGGTACAAGCTTTTTAACGTAAAAACTTCTACAAGAAAAAGCAGTTAGACAGGTTCTCACGCTTTAGGAACCTGTAATTAATGGATTCAGAACATTCTTCTCAAAGTGTTAATGCAAGCAGATACCTTGCCACTGACAGTAGTGAGATGATTCAAATCCGAGACACTGTCTTCTCTTAAATCTAATAAATGTATAGACTATCTCAAATGCAATTACGATAATTTAAACACTGAAGGGAAAGCTATTACCTTCTGTCACACTGCAAGAAGCACCTTCTGCTCCTTCTTCATCATCTTCATCTTCAGAGACTTTTAGTTCTGGCTCTTCTGTGCCACCTTGATGTAAGCGAAACTCTGCTTCTGCATCAGATGGGATGTCATCTGATCACGGATGGGGCAGGGGAAAAAACCAAGAGATCTTGGATACAAGTCCATCAGGACATCTGTTTGCTATTGAAAAATCTTTCATAATCCTTTCTTTCTATTCACATGGTGCTAATCATTTTCATAACCTGAACACCTAAATGTTTCAATCCTTTTTTTGTGCACTAGAGTCATTTAAGCACTAAATGATGGACTATTAGTACAAATAAGTAAATTCATAATTGAAGTCATACCTTACCAGTTTTCGGGAAATTTTTCCATGTTTTCTGGCATATGCAGTTCATTTTACACTAGCAAGGGAAGATTTTTGCAATAATATTGTGGACTTTTCACAAATTTACTTCTATTTCTGTTATTCAGCAGCATTAGCACTGAATACGGACACAAGACCAAGCCCTCTAGTTAGCAGACGGTGAGAGGACACGAGAAATTTATTCTACAACCCATGGCACTAAGGTTTTTCTGTTTCTTTTTGTCCTTCACTCCTGGCTCCCTCTTGACTATTTGAAACAAACTCCTACATCACTAAAAATAAATCTGGTTTAAGTACCCTCATACAAAGTATTTTCTGCCAATACAATTCTGTTCACATAAGAGGTTTAAATGATGCACGGTGGTACCCTACCGTCATCCAGCTCTGCACCCGTGTCTCCCTCTTCACCTGCCTGCCCTTGTGTGTCTGCAGGCTCTGTGCCCAGCTCATCCTCCACATCATTATCCTCACATGGAGCTAGAATATATTCAAATATTGAGACAAAAAGAAAAAAAATATATATACAGTAAAAAGGTTCTACATTGAACTGTACCAACAGTTTATACTGGAGATATTTATTAATTACTGCCAAAACAAGAAATCCTGAAATGTGTCACCCGGAAAGACATCTATGGTGAAATGATACTGCCAGACTCCAACGAATCAAGGAATGCCTGCCCTTGGGGAGTCTCGAAGGCATTTGCAGTGAAAGCAGCCATGGCTTTTTGGAGCAACAGGCCTTGTGAAAAATTAAACAAGAAGGGGACTGGGAGGATATCAAACCAGAATTAAGTTTACTGTTCTTCCAGGAAGATTTTTTTTTTTCTTTACCATACTAGAACAGTTACCACCACTTTATAGCATATGTGTATTAGGTGAAAACTGAAATCTCACAATGTACCACAACTGTTCATCTTGAAATTGAAACAGGCTTTTGAGGGTATAAGTCAGAGACAGAGTCTAGCTCTTGGATTGATCATTATTACATTTGGAAAGTGTTTGTGCAGCTACAGTAGTCTTTGGTAAAAGGGTCTAAGAGACTTGATATGCTGTAGAAGTAACTAGGACACAAATTAATTGAGATATTTTTAAGTAAATAAAAACATATATTCAAAACTTTGTTTTCTCTTACAGATCATAATTTGATTTGCTGGGTCAAAATAAAGAAAAGATTCTTGAATTCATAACTCTGAAAAGGGCATTTGACATTACTACTTGTGACGGGATTTAATTACAGGAGAAGAGAAAAGACCAAACTGTGGGGTCTGAATTTCATTATTAAATGATACATTTTTAAAAACCCTAAACCTTATGACACCTTGTCCCATCTCTGGTGCTATGGATGATTTGCTTAATTTTTTTTGTTAAGCATTTTCATAAAACATAATTGAAATATAAAAACAGAAGCAAGCACTTCCAGGTTTTTTTTCCACAGTAGAGTCAGTCAACTACATTTTTAGATTTGTGCAGCGAGTTAGCATCAATTCATGTTCAACAACATGCAGACATTTAACTCTGTTGTATATCCTCTTGCAAATGTGTACACAGTCAGCATGTATTATTATGCACAATGTTTGCTAATTATACACATAGGATATGGTCCTATAACGATGATATAAGATATAGTTATAACCTTCTTGGTTGCACCTGTACCAGTAAACTAAGCGGTGCAAGTCTCCAGACCTGAATGCATACAGTGTCATGCTGTCTTCTTTAGGAGGGCTCCTGGCATGACTCCCAGCAGTTAGTTCCCATGGTAGGGCTAAAGGCTGCTTCCAATAGGCAGTCCGGATGCAGCCCCCTGATTCTGGATAGCAAAAAAGTTCAGCCATATGGGAGTGAATCATGCTGTGCCAGTTTTCTCCTGAGTTAGGCCCTGATCTTTTTTGTTTACTAGTGACAATGTGGCTTTTGGAACCACTTATATGCTAGCATTGCTAATTAAGACAATCTTGAAACCAAACCAACCCTCCCTAAAATTGAGGTCTTGCAGCCTTTCCCCTTTCTCTAATACAGGTTTTTGCTTATTTCAAAACACAGCGTTTAGTGGGTGGTTTGTCTTCTTCCTTCAACCTGATAATTTCTTTTTCCATGCTTTTCCCCTCTGTAGTATTAAGACAGACAAACATACGGGCTAGTTTATTTTCTGTCAACTACTGTGAAATGGGAATTACACTTATGTGTAATAAAGCAGGGGCCTATTCCCTTATGTCAAAAGCTTATAAAATCCAGAATCTTACAGATGTCGAGCGTAGGCTGGACTGCCCACAGGGGCATTCACAAATCTACTGAACAAAACCAGACTGTGTCCCAGTATGATTGTTGCTTAGGTATGCAGTAGCTTATGTTATTTTGGAAATAATAATGTCATGGGATGGTTTTATGGTAGCAGCAAATGTGAGTAATCTTAATCAAAACTTGCAAAAATGTAACTCTGATGTTAGGAATATCTGATACTACTATGTATATGTGTGTCTACAGATCCAGAAACCATGAACTGATGTGACACACATAGGGAGTGCTGGAGAGAGAGGAGAAAATAAATTCTTAATAGGTTGGTACACAAAACTCAACAGAAGATTACAGATGCATAGATAAGTAACAACTTGGTGCAAGGGTGGATCCCATTTTGAGGGACATGGAGAGCTTGCAGGTGGCTGGTTATATTATACATATACTGTGCATATACGTATATGCAGTTAGGATAAGGAGCAAGAGGCCAAAAGCTGTCACACAATAACTCAGAAGCTACACACTATGGCAGCCAGAAACTGGGATCAGCACTTGGTTCATATCAGCTAGCGGCCATGAGCAGACTGCATCGTGTGCAGACATCTTGTAAACACTGCTGCCTTGCCAAAGCAGTGGCAGAAGCAAAGTTTTATAGGCAAGCTAGCTATTCTGATGTGCCAAAGCAACTTAGCTGTAGATCAACTACCTAGCCACAAAGTACTGCTGTTCCACTGATTTAGATACCTTCACCGCTTTACACAAATTTACTCCCTTACTCTAATCCCAGAGTCTTCATGCTCATCGGTTTTGTAATAGAGCTTAGAGGACCACATAAAAAAAGCAGCTGAGCTCTACCATCCTTCAGCTTTCCTGAGGCTTTCCTAAATAACGTGAACCCCAAGTCAAAGGACACACAACAGCCATCACTATTCCTAAAGATCCCAGCTTCAACCTTATTCTTCTTTCTTGTTTTCTTCACCAGATAACTAGAGTTTGCAGTTGCTACAGAGAACTGCAATTGCTTTAAGCACTCTCTGTCACTTAATCTTTCAACTGCAAGAAAGCCCCATGTTCTTTTAGTCAAGGAGCTAGGGCAAGAATAACTGGTCCAGTCCTCAGTCTACAAAGCAAATCGAAGCACTCAACTAGAGTCCTCCTTCTACTTTATTACACCCAAGATAACCTCTCTGTTTGGCCTGCCTTCAGAAGGGTTACAACAAATGTCGAGTTCATGCAAGAATGGACTGTCTGAGCAAGGCGTGCATGCACACTCCCCCTTCCTCCCTCCCTCCACGTCCAGTCATGCAGTAGCGACAGGGCCGTAAGTTCCAGGGTTAAAGTACCAGCTCAGCTGCTGAAGGCATGGAGAAGAGACGGGCAGGGTTATTGTGCATTGGAATACATAGAACATCACCAAACTACCTCCAGGGACCGTCTCCAGCCACGCCTGTACCGCCTCATGGCGTACGGAGGGAAGGTCGGATGCTGAATTTAAAAAACAATAAATTGTAAGAAATCAAAATTAGACCATCAGTAAGCGTCTAAAACAGAAGAGCGACAAAGGGAAATTTTTCAGTAGCAAACACAGGAATAAAACCTATGAGATGTTAAACAACCAATTCCAGGCTTGGGATTTAAATCGAGATAACACACAAATGCCAGGGGCCTAATCTTCCTTTAGGATCTGTAATGTTAGAGGAAATATGGACAGCATAGTGAGAAAAACACCACATCTGACCAGCAGGTTCCTGCTGCTGTGCTCCACTTGAAACTCTGCAGAGGAGGGAAACTAAGAGATGAAAGAGCTGAGCAACGAGAGAGGGGCGGTCATAACAGGCACCCCAGAACCTGTGCTGCCCGGGTGCAAATGCCAGCAGACAAAGAAGAGCGCCCAAAGCAGAATGAGAGGGGCTTCTGTGTACTGTCACACTATCCCAGGCTTTCACATCAAACCCTATCGCCGCTGCTACTGATGGGCTCTCCAAACACCTCCTATCACAGAATACAGCTCAGCAAGGAACAAATTTGTCTATTGAACTCAGGTTGAAAACTTACAGCATATCCACAAGTACTTATTGGTGACAGCCCTTTAAAAAAAACAAACTGCTGATATGCCTGCACACACCTATACTGTATGACAAAGTAATTGAAGCAGCTAATCTATTGATCAGGATTGTCCTAGTTTGCCCCAGTTTTAGGGGAAGGAAAGGAAATACTGCCTTCCTTCCCAAAGGAAGTTGGAAAGACCACAAAATCATGATGGAAAAGTAGGAATTATAAAATACAAATTAAAAGAAAAATTTGGAAACAATAGTGATATAGACCCTCAAGCAGAAGCTAAAGTAACCTTAATTGTAGTAAGCTTAAAAAACTGTGTTAACATTTTTTACTTAGTGTTTTTAAATGTTAAGCAACTACTCTAGCAATACTGAATGTTACAGACAGTTGAACACAGCCTGTTTCTGTGGTTGCAGTGGGAAGGAAATACCCATCTCTTATTTGTAGGGAGCAGATTTCACACCAGAAAATCCCAGTGCATTCTACAAACTGCAATTATAAGCGTAGCCAAACTGATCTGGAACTGTGTATCAAGTTGGACGAGGATGAAAAAAAAAACCAACAAAACAAACATCTAGAACTATGAGGAAAAGATAATTATCTGGAATGGAATATGATCAGGCAACATGAGGTAAAGCCCTAGGCTTTTTTTAATAGAGAACAGTCATTAACTTAATTTCACATTTGCTGTAAAAGACACCCCTTCCCACAGCATACTTACTCCCTCTACAATTCTGGCACAATGGTTACAGACTCCGAGACCACTACTTACCAACTGCATGGTTAACATTTATTAAGCCTGGGCTTCTGCATAGGTAAAGCACCTATGCCATACTTACCTTAAGACACATTGTAATATAGTCTAGAACAAGGTCAGCAGGGACTGCTGGAAGGTGCTTACAAGACAGCTAGACTATTGGGATCTTCCCCCTCCAAAGTTTTCCTTTAAGTAACTGGCAACTCACAAAGGTCACACCTCACTTTAAAAAAATAGATATACTGTCAAATGCAGGGAGGCAAAACCACCACTGATCAGATTTGCAAGCCCTTTGAACCCCATCATTCCCTACTAATACCAGATGCACTTACACACTTTGAAAAGCAGCAGCAGAGAAATATGCTCAATACAGAAGCTGACCCTGCTCAATCTTTGCTGTAGTAGCTACAGAACATAGCCCTTCAGCTTTCCCTAAAGAGGCATAGAGTCCCCACTGCCACAAAAAGCACAGGAAAGCTTCTATTACTATCCCTGAAGTCAGTTACTGAGGGCGGATTGCCAGCACTATCAAATCATATGTGTAGTGAGGAAAAATGCTATGGAGTCAAAGTGGGCAGACAAACGGGTCAGAAGTCACACCACCATGGAGCTGAGAAAGCTGTCATTTTAAGTAGACACTGACCTGAAAAGCAAAACGTTTAACCAAGTGTAATTTCAGTGTAATTTGAAAGTAGTTATTTTCAATCACTGCTGCCCCTGCTGAAGTACAGTGCTCTTAAAGGGCGCAGAAGCAACAGAGTTAAACAGCTGCAGCCGTGATCCAGGAATTGACGGTGCAGGGCTTGGGGGAGATTACCTCTGGAGGTGGAGGACTTTGAGGTTGGGACCATTTTTTCCTCCTCCTCTTTTTCACGGATGTGTGTCCAGTGCACATCTGCCAGGATCTCCAGAGGATCAACCGGATTTACAATCTGCTGCAGTCTAAGGTTTCCAGCTATCAGGAGGAGGGCATGGCATACCAGGTTGTAGGCAGGTTGTATGAAGGACAGGGAGGAAAAGATGGGAGAACAGTGGAAAGGAAAGGTAACACATCATAGGAAAGGAAATAAGAAAAGAAGAAAAGAAAATATTACTGGCTAAGATCAGTTGGCAAGACAGACAGAAAAAGCTCAGCATTGTGTGTACACGCATACACCAATACAGTGCTCCTCATACTTCCCATCAAAGCTGAATAATGCCATTCCAAGGGCAGAGAGATGCTATTAAAAACATCTTTGTAGATTATCTCTATTGCAAGCAGCTTTGCTGAAATGAAAGACATTCCCTGGGTGTCCAACAGTATGTGGTATGTAAATACTAATTTAGCAGAAATTTCCACCTCCTTCAGCCTATTCATTATGACTCTTGCCAAAGACATCTTGCTGTTAAAGGCAAGGGACAATCTGCATTGTAGTTTGATGCACCAAAACAAAAGATCTCTCATTCCCTACTATTGGGTTAAGCACTCCTTTCTATGCTGGGTACATATTTCTTCATGAATTAAATTAAATGGATCTCAGAGTTTCACATATGTCTGTGTATGTGCATATGCACACATGGGCGCACACTTACTTTAGCACTTAAACCACTACTTTGGTTACTCCTGCTCTTTTGTACTGACTTGTTTGAAGGGTAGAATTTTTTTTCTGAAGAATAACAGCATTTTCATTATGACTTAACAGCCCCCCCCACCTCCCCAGAAGGGACTTTCTGTTGCACAAATGAATTTGTTTAAACGAAATTGCATTACTCCTCAACCACCTGCCTACACAAAGCTCAGCTATTTATGGAGTGTCAAAGGGAACAACAGGCACCTAAAGCAACTGATAAGCAACTTGTTTAATTGCTGCAGAATACCCACCTTGGGAGCATCTACCCTGAGGTGAGTATTGTATTCATAGACCTTGCCTCTATCGCTATCTGCTATGGGACTAAGGTTTTATTTACCCATAATAAAATAACTCATTCTACAGGGGACAGGTGTTCAGCATCTGCAGGAGTGGTCTTCAAAAGCAAATGACTCATCCTGAAAGGAAAATGCCCACTTACTTTATAAAGTAGGAAGTCAATTTTCACAACAGCTGGATTACCACTGAGTAGGGCAAAACACTGTTTCAGCAGTTTAGAATCTCAAAAGCAGTTAGATTTTCATATGATGTACTAGTGTTTGAAGGAAACAAGAAACATTAGCAGCATTCAAGAGGTTGCACTCATTATTTCCTGCTGTCTCGTTTTGACGAAGTTCCTCTCTCCCAGCCATGTTTTCCCCAGACATGACAAAGTGTTTGGGACCTCCATTTCAGGAATGACTATGTGTGAGATTTGGCATTAAAACCGCAGAAGAAACAGGCAGAAGGAACTGCAGGAAGGACAGGATCACCAGCCAGTTATTAAAAGGGAAAAGGGTTCAGAGGCACAAACTCAAATGCAGAGCAGGATTCACAATTTAGCCAAGTATTTAGCAGTTTTATGTCTCTGTCACCTCATCAGAGAGTTTTTATATCAATTAGCACAACCACATGGTCTACCAGAGCTACTGGACGTCCTGCAGGGATAGGAACCTGGGCTTTTCTCACTCTGTACCAAAGCACTCACATGCAGGCCCCCAGATGAGTAGAGTTAGCATTTGCACCACCACACAAAATTTTGTGTTAAAAGGTTTAGGTTTGCCAGCAATGGCTGAGAAGTATATAGTCACTCAGCAAGGCTCGGAAAGAGCAGGTCCCACGTGATCTGCATGTTTTAAAGTGGATTTATCGGGGATTTAGATCAGTGTAACATACACACCTTCAGTTACTCTACAAGTCTCTAGACAGAGGCCTGAGCCTGTCCGGATTAGGACATGGGTCCTTCTCACCTTTTCCAGTAAATAAATAGCAGCACAGCCAGCCATGACGGACTGCTGCTTGGCTAACAGACAAACCTGATGTTTCCTTGAGGTCTAAATGCTTGAGAATATCAGACGACACCTGGTGTAGCCTTCCCCGAAAGCTGCCTGCTAAGCTTTGCAGGAAGCTGGACATTAATTGCACTTACATTTGGAAAGGTAGCTTTCCCCCCCAGTTCCACTGTAGCACCTACCAGCACTTTATAAGAAGCGGGCAGTCTCAATGTTGAACTTTTAGTGGAATGAGAAGCCACCTGCAAATCAACTCCTTAGGAGCCAGGTCTAAAGCACACTAGCAACTGCAACAGGGGAAACTTCTTCAGTTATGCTCTTCAGCCATCTTACTAATACTTCTCATTCTTACCATCAGAAAAGTTAAATTGGAAAAAATTATAACACCTCTTCTTTTTTTTTTTTTAATTAAAAAAAAAAAAAAGTCAGAAGCTAAGCTACAGTTGTTACATCCATAAGCTGCAAAATATGCAGTTTGACAGCTGCATATGCCCTCTTACCTGCAGGAAGGCACTTGGATTTTCCTCCTATGTATTCTGGCTCTAATGAACCACATTGAGGGAACAGAGGATTAACAAGCTGTTAGGACCAAGTGCTTCAAAAAAAACCAACCATCAGATATAAATTGCAAGAGAATGTATCATGGAAAATAACACAACCAGTTAGACTGGAATGTCAGATTAATTTTAAGCCCATTATATAACTGTTTGGAAAATCTTGAGGGATCGCCGCAGCTTGATTAGCTTCCCCCACAGACTCTCCCCACAGACACACATTCACGAAAGACAACAACAAAAAATGCAAGTTTGCTGACACAGGCAATCTAAAGACAGTACTTCTGATGTGTCGCATGTGTCTGACATATTGCACAGGTGCAATTAGTCTGTGTGTATGGAACAAATCTGAAACTCTTAAATACATGGGGGTCACTGTTCATGCACATTACAGGAGCAAATTGACCAGGCTTTCTAGCTAACTTGAGGTACTTGGCAGCTTTATCTTTTTCCTAAAACCAGTGGCAATGTCAGACCTGATACATGGCACGTGGACCAGGAGATGAAGATAACAGCTACCGAATCAGTTTTTAGGGAGCTGGTAAAGCAATTAAATAAAACACAGGAACTTTCTCATGTGGGACCTGCTCTTTAAAACATTCCCCCCTCCTTCGGGGAAATGGAAGTGGAGATGGTATATGGGTACCTTTAAATGTACCCGTGTCCTCTTCATTTGAGAGACGTTGAAGCCAGAGGCCTTGCTGCAGCTCTCTCTCCCAAGGGCAATACTCCCCCTCTACAGCAGAGGGAACCACACATCCATATATAACACCAGACACGCGTGTACACACACAAGTGATGGAGAGAGAGAAAGAGAGAAAGAGAAAGGACAGAATCAGAAAGAGAGACTGTCTGGAAATCCAGCAACTCCCCGTACTCCCACTGTATTCAAAGTGTCTGACAGGAAAACTGCTCAACTGAAACAACATCCGTCCAAGAGCACCATGGGTTAGCAGACTAAACACACAACATGCATGTTACCATACTTAAAAAGCAGTCTTGACTTCCACAGATTTCAGTTATGGAGATACAGCTCCTACGTTGAAAAAGTAGCCAAGCAGTTCATCAACAAAACTGCCACTAAGACTCAAAAAACTGGATCTCTGCTTGCATTAGGCAGCCAAAGACCTTTACGAAGAAGCTCTTTGGAGTCTACTAGTCTTCACAAAAAGGAAATGTGAGTACAACGACAAAGACAAGATCAGAGAGAAATTTGGCATGGTGGTGAAACATTGGAAACGTGTCTATTCTTAGCACAAACTTTTCATTTTGATGACTGAGACAAACAGAGGGGAAGGAGTCTTTCCCTAAGATTTTCCACAGAAATCCCTCAGAGCTAAAATGGGAACCACCTGAACTCCCTGATTTCTCAAGGCCGCCTTTTAACTAAGGAGAGCTACAAGCAGCTTCTTCTGGCATGCCCTGATGACAATTGCAGGACGCTGCCCCTTAGTGAGGCACTCTGCAAAACTGAAAACACTGCCTCCGCAATGCTTCCAGCTCTTGCTGCCAAAGAACAAAGGGCACATTCAAATCCAATTCCCAATAATAATAAAAAACAACAATAAAACAATAGTGTCACAAAGCTGTGAATTGCACATGTTGCCATGGTGTATGGGAAGCATATTGTGTTGGTACTAGTGCTGTAACTGCCCTGTGGGCAAAGATCTTCTGTATCCAGAACAATCCACCTAAAGCTTTCCTTGACAATAACTCCCTCAAAAATCAAAGCAATACAGAAGCGAAAGAAGAAGAAAAGTTTCCCAAGGCAAATATTTCTCATTCTGCATGGTAAATACTCAACTCAGTTTTCCCTGCTGTCTAGCAGAAAGCAAGGACAAATCAATCTGTCTAACCTTCGCTCGACTCCTCGTCTTCCTCCTCTTCATCTTCCTCCTCTTCGTCTTCCTCCTCCTCCTCCTCGTCTTCTTTGTCCTCAATCTCATGATTTTCCTCAGCCTCAATCTCTTCTTCACTCTTTCCCTTCAGGAGGGCATGGATACGCACAGCCTCTTTCCATGGCACACCACCCAAGTCTGAAGGGGGTTGCTGAGGCAGCAGTAATTCATCTTCTTCCTCCTCATCTTCCTCCTCCATCTCAGACTCTGAACTACTGTAAGAGTTTAAGAAAAAAGATAAAGAAACAACTAGTTAATGTTTCCTAGATCAGTCTTCGTTCACTGACAAGTTGTTTCAATACATACAAGCCCAAAACGTACAATGGAAACCATAATACTAATTTTCTGCTTTCAATATTTCATAAGCATTTTAGTGACAGCATCATGTGTGGGCTGCAGTATGGTCCTTGCCCTGCTTCTTTTAAAGAAGGTGAAGCAGCAGCAAAGTGCCTTTGAAGCCAAGTCCAAATATTTGTGCAGCATTAATTGTTACAGTTCGTGACGGTTGAATACAGCAGAAACAAACTGCTTTCTTCATATCGCATTGCTTTGGATAAACGTGTGCAAGAGTTCTTAGCAGTGTCAGAATGTAGAAGGTCACGTCTGTCGATAATGGCAGCTACTGCTAGCATTTTGGATAGCTAAGATGTTTTTGGCACTTGCTGGGGTGAACCACAGAAGGCTTTGGGAGTAGAAAGAACACACAACTATCAGGCCGAAGGATACAGCATGTGAGCTAAGGAGAGCTGGAGAAAAAAAAAATACAAAATTCCTCACTTTTCTACATCACAGACAGAACTATAATATGTATCCAATTAAGTACACAGTGTACATAGTGGCAAGAAACTGTAGGAAGCAGTGCAAGAATAATTACAATAATGAGCTTATTATTCTCACAGCAAAGTCTAAAACATGCAAAACAGTAAATAATTAGTGCTTTTTAATAGACATCTTTGTTTAATTCTAACAGTTCCTCAGTATAAGCAGCAGGGGCAAGAAATGTAACCGCCTATAAATGACATTTAATCTAGCTCACTCTTACATGCTGGACTACCTAGAGGTACTGGGGAGAAAGATGGTTGCATTTGTCACTGGAAAATTAATGTGAACCACAGCACATTCAAAGAACATATCTGCAGGATGAAAAGGTCCTCTTCCTTTGTTTTTCTTTAATAGATCATTGTCATAAAAGAACTGCATTTAATAAAGCAATGGTTGGATGCTTCCCATATAAATCTTAAAAGGCCCAAATTCATCTGGATTGAAGGAGAAAACTGTTTGTGAATGGTTAAAGTATGGGTGAATCATCCGAGAACAGCATTCTACTTCTCCTGCTTCCTTATGACAGCTATCACTGTAGTTAACAGCCTTTGGCAGAACCATATAGACAACAAGAGGGAAAACAGACAAGCTGAAAATAATGAGGTTTAAATTTCATGTAGGTCTATCAATATAACTTGTACAGTTGTAATTCTGTTTCCCATACACAGTTTTATTACAGTATGCGACAAACTGACAGTTTCAAAAAAAAAAAAATATATATGGCAGCACTCTTTCTCTTATATTGCAGATAAACATATTCAGGTGCAGAACTTCAAATTAGTCTAACACTACATGAACTTATCATATTTACATTATTTTATTCATCTCCTTGTCTGAGAGACGATTTTTGATAGCAAAGCTAATAAGGAAGACACCACTTTTTTCATGCTCTGATTGTCACGTACTTCTGTCCACAGGCTCACTGTTCTGCATATATATAACATTATTTTGCTCAAATTACAACCCACTTTTTCACAGCATAAACTGAATACTTATTTTTAACAGGTTGCCTGGTTTTCACATGCTAAATACTGAATACAAACACTGTTGCGTGCCATGGACTCGGTGCATATTCCAGGAGACCGAAGCGTATTCCAAAGGCTTTGGGCAGATATTGTCACAGAGATAAAAAGTGATGTTCCCCTCCTCCCTGATTAACTTTCCCACCCTTTGGTATGGAAATAAACCTGACAGGTGCTGCATGCTAGGGTTTTCGTGTGCTGTCAATAAGGTTTACTGCTGCTCAAACTGTTGCCATGACTGCTGAATGGGACGACCTGCTGCTCTTCAACCAGCCGGCTTATCGCACGTAATACTGACAACATAAATTCTTTACCACATAGCTCACTTTACCTTCCTTGGCTTTTATTTATAACTTGGTTTTTGTCTGACCTTTGAATACTGAGAAATGAGAAGCTGAAAGATGGCAGTGAGATGGCCTGGTATACTGGGCATTCCTTTCAGCATGGCAACTCTGTGCCACAGGAATCAATTCAACAGCTGAAACTTTTTTTTCTATAAAGCAGAGATCAAAGACCAAAGTAGGTTGCTTTACAGAATTTGTATAAGCAGTTGAATATCTCATTAAAAAGGTGTACCTACACAGATTTAGTGCTGAGGAGAGGAACCAAAACCTAAACTGTGGAAACAAAGCTCTTCTCTTCCCTTGCCATACAAACTCATCCAGCACAAGCTGTCCTATGACACTCCTTCGAAAGGCCACAAGGTATTGTACCAAAACTGTAGATGACATACTGGGAGTTACTGCATGTTAAAGGGGATAAATAAGGCATCTAAAGGGTTTTCCGCCCCTCAAAAGATGTGTAGTCAGGGTTTGGTTGCCTAAATTATTTTTTTCTTATTGAAGCTTAAACAAGATTAACTCTCTTTTGAAAAAATATACTTTGAATACTGTTTTCTGTAAATTTTCTCTGCCGTGTGCATGCTCCTAAGCATGTGTGTGATGGGAAGCTGTGCACCAAAATGCGTGGTCTCTGCTTGATTTAGAGTTAACACCTCACTGAACCTTGAAGCCCAATCCATCGGTCCGTAAGAGACAGAGGGAACAAAAAGTTCCCCATCTCCTCCGCCTGCTCCTAACCCTGCGGTGCTGCACCAAGACAGTGAAGATGATCAAATCAGCGCTTTGGTTGGCTTGTTGTAGGAGTCAAATTTTTTTTCTTTTGTTGCTGAAAAAGTGGTCAGACTTCCCCCCCCCCCCCTTTTTTTTTTTTTTGGGGGGGGGAGGGGTGCGGGTGGGGGGCGCCCTTTCTGTTACACATCATGGAGTGGGTAGAGCTGAACAGAGGATACCCGATAGCTACATCATCTAGAAAATTCTCTCTCTGACGCTTGGCCCGCACAGCCTTATCAATGCTCCGAGTAAATTGCTTACCATATTTGGATTTGGGACAGAAATTTTTCCAGGTCAAACTGACAGGAAATTTGATGTATTTTCTCTTTTCTTTCTATTATAGCGTGTGAGTTGCCCACTAAACACTGCTTTTTGCATGCAAAATTATAGACAAATATTACAGACTGAAATAGTCTGTTTAATACAGGTTAAGGGAAGTATGTAGAACAAAGGGAGCTAAATGTAGCACCCTACAAGAGGAAATCAAACTCGCTAACCTAATAGTGTACTGCCCTCAGTCTCCACAATCTTGCAAAACACCTTTTGGAGATGACCAAGAGCTTTATGCCAAAATGCCAAAACTCCACTTTTTTTAACTAACTCTTCTCCTTTGGAAGTCTTCTGCCATTTACTGAGCGGGCCTACTGTGTCTTGATTTACTGAAATCAAGACCACTAATAATACTACTCCATACTAGTAAATTTTGTTTTAGAGCTAGAAACATAAAGGACTAAAACCCCCTCAATATCATTATGCCTATATTGTCACAGTTGATGTAATTCCTAGGCCTGAGCAGGGAGCTAAAGGAAGGATGAGTGAAGCAAACAGAGTTTGCATCTCCCATAAATAGTCCCGTGATTATTCAACCAGAGCACTAGATAAGATCTCAGTTATGTAAAATGTCAAAATAGTATCTTCTAAAGAAATTAATATGTTAAGAAATTAATCCAGAAGTATTATTTAGGTTTCAGAGAAAACAGCTGTACAAGATATTAGCAATTGCCAGGCACTTATATGAAAGCACCTCCATGAGTCCACATGTACACACTCTCTGTCAAGGCTGAGTTCAGGCTACTAAAAGTTATTCCTTTCCAGATGCTGCATCTTCAAACTTATCTTATCAGATAAATAAATGACAGATTCTGTACTACATTAATCCTGTAAACATTTTAATGAACATTTTTATTCTTGCATTCTTCACCACACCAATCCAATTCAATTTCACATGTGTAACTGTAGTAAGGAATTTCTCATACAGCCCTGTACCTGTAGGTAATGCATACATAGAATATGTTTGTAGAATCTAAGTCTCAGGAAACCAGTAACAGCATTTTCTGAGTTTATTTCAAGAAGACTATGGGACAGACTGAGAGCTGAAAAGATAAGGGTTGTTATTGCTACAAAGAAAAGTAGATGATTAGAAACCATATTAAGAGAACAAGACTCTGCAAAGTGTGTGACTGACTATAAAGTTCACAAGCATTCTTCATCAAGTATTTTCTCTCAATGATTCTTGCAACAACTCTTGCCAGTAGCTCTACCTGCATATATTTGGATCCTGGTGTGCTTATACATCATTTTGCAGATAAAGGGAAATTTGTGAAGGTACAACATATTGTTCAACAGCCATAACTATTACTTCAAATTAATATCTCTCAGGTATTGCACCAGCATTCAGTCAGGATTACATGTGTGTTAAGCTTGAATCTTTAAACCAAAAGTGTTTTTGAATTCTAACACAAAACATACAGAAAAGAAGTTAACTTTGGAACCCCCTCCCATTTGAATCCATGTTCTGTTTGCTCAAGACTCATTTGTCTTTGATACAATTAAAAAAAAAATTAAAAATACCTTCCAACTTAGGACTGAATTTCATGGTATTATGGTACTATAGGTGTCTTATAAGAATGGTAGTAAGCTATTTAGAAGAACAGAAACAATATAAAATACCTGTGTACATACGCAGAACATTTTCAACAACTTTAGAAAGGACAAATAACATGGTAAATAACATGTTAAAAAAAGCTAAGGGAAAAGCAGGCAAAAGTCTATTGGGATGGGTATAAAAAAGCTTATGGACAATGTGTGCTAACCTGCTGGGCACATCCTCTTCTGTTCCTTTGTCCAAGACACTGCTCAGGTTATGCTCTGCTAGTGTCTCTTCAGGAACCTCTTCCAGTTCTTCTTCCCGCTGCAATGACAGTCGGTAGTTCTCCAGCTCAATCCGCTCAGGTGTGCCACGCAGCCGCTTAGCAAGACTGGGCTCTTCCAGCCCATTTACATTAGAACCTAAAGAATAAGCCAGTGAATAAACAATAAATGCAACAGTCAGAACAGTAAATTTTTAAGGAAATGGAGCAATCGGGAGAAACAGGGCATGAGGCAGAGGGAGGTAAATAAAGCGAGAGAATACCTTATGTCATTATCCTGTTCGCCACTACTGGCAGAACCTGCTGGGGAGCCAGACTGCAAAAGGGAACCTTAGTGGTTTTGGCTAATAGATGCTAAAAAGAATGTTAAATGTCCTAGTTGAGAGAGGAAATAAGGACATTTTAGATGCAAAAACTAGAGCTGCAGTGAAGCCTATGTAGGAAGTATCAGGGAAGGCCTGACCACAGGCCGCGTATGTTCTATGAGACAAAAGTAGGAATGCTATGGGGCAATCCTGCTGCATAATGTTAAAACTGTTACCAGTCAAGGTAGGCCTACAGAGTCAGGGAGCAAAAAAAAATTACTACTACTTAAAGATGGGGAAGGAAGGGAATGAAAAAGGCCCACCTGGAGCAAGTTGTAAAACTTTTCATAGACTTGAATAAATTTGCTTTTTAATCAGAGTTTGTGATTAAAAGAACCACAGGGAAAAATCTAGGTGAGATGTTTGCAAGCACAAATCTCATGAATCCCAGAAAATTGCAAAGACATGTGAACCATGCAGCTGGAGAAAATTATACAGGAGCTTCATTCACTGTGGCACTCAACGAATTAAATTCTGACCTGCATTCATCCATTTCTTTTTGAAATTCTAGTATTTTAGCTTAACTACCATGCCACTGTTTACCCTTATCCAGTTTACTATTTACAGAGCCCAATCTTTCCTAGCTTCTGTTTTGCATTGCTAAACAAGCCAAGCCTTCGTCTCAGAGATAAGCTCTTCAGTGTGCCGATCATCCCCTAGGTCTCTGCACCTGTCCCAGTTTGGATTAATCTTTCCAGAACCTGCGTGATTAGAGAATTGAACACAGCGTTCTAGATGAGGCCTTATCAGCGTAACATACAACCCTGCCAGAAATCTCTCATCTGATACATGCTGAGAACACACTTGCCTATTTATATGCCACATAATACTGGTGGCTTTCATTTATTCACTGATACTCAGATCTTTCTCCTTCTCTGCTTTCAACTGATAAGCACCTTGCTGGTAGCCAAAATTCTCAACACTTTCTTAGTGCATGACCTGGTACTTTCTACTATTACATTTCTATTTTTAATATTACAGTCTGCAACATTTTGCAGTTCTTAGTGTATGACATGCCTATCCTCCTCTGCACTGATAAGGGTTTGAAATGTTGCCTCAGCAATGAATTTCATTAGCAGATTTTTTCCTTTTTTTGCCAGTAACCTTACTGAAAGTATTACAAAGATCAGTCCCCAGATCATTTTTTGTGAAACTCCACAGTCTGTAGGTGACATCCAACCCCATTATTTACTTTTTCAATAAAACCTCTAATCTAATTTAAGTCAACTTCTTAGCTACTTGACACTTCATGTACTATTCCCTCATTTTATCCTGTTTAAATAATTATTTCCATGTGGCAGCCTTCAGGTGCTTTACTGAAGTCCAGACTGTTCAAATGCACTACACTTCCCTTATGGAGGTAATCAGTTACTTCGTCGATAAAAGCTGTCAAGCTAGTCCGGCATAGTCTTCGGTGAATCCATGTCACATTTTATACCACTTACCTTCATAAGGTCAAAGGACTTCACTTGCAGAACTAGCAGTCTTTAGTTAATCCTTCAAAGAAAGTGTTTTATCTACTGTTTAGATTAACTGATATGTACTTGTTCAGATCACCTTTTTTCATTTTTTTTTCTCTTTTCTTTTTAATTGTTTATCTGCGGGTCATACTCCTGTCACCCAGTGGTCACATGGTATTACCCTGAATTAGATAGTCAAGGTACATCAGGATAGCTTGATTTAATCACAAGTTGTTACTACAAAGTTCACAATTTCATTGTCCAATTCTTCCACTCTTCTTAGACAAAGACTATTTGGTCGAATTTTATTTCCACTCATTACAGTATAGTAACATTTAAGTTTTGCTACCAGCTTCATTGGGTTAATTTCCATTTCAAAATCTTGCTACACACCAAATTCTTTTGCTCCCATGTCCAATGCCATTGTCCCAACTGAAATTGGAGGCCAAGTATTCATTTGATTGCCTGACTATATGTAAAATTGCATTTTATGTCAGCCTCATCTTCACTGTGGACCCACTTCTGCTTTCCCTTACCTTGCTTTTACTTACATGCTTATGTAATACAGCTGTTTGCTTTCCTGTCCTTTGCAAAGTCTAACCTAGCATGAGCTTTGGCAACGTTTACTTTATCCTCACACGTTTTGACCTCCAAGACAGTTTTTGTTCTATCTTTTTCTATCCTTTGCAGTTTCTCAGGTTATTCCTAACAGCCTTTTATTCAGGGCAATTACTCACTGAGTACCATCTTAGTCTGTCACACAAAACTACATAGGCCTGCCATAATCAGTGGCGTTTATTTCCAACCCCTGTCCAGAAAGATAAAATCTCATAAAGACAACTGCCAGGAGTGTTTTTCTCTCTTCCTTAGTATTATTGAAGCCTTCTATGGTGTGGGCAAGTGGCTGCTATGCCCTCGTCTGGAACTACAGGGCTTCTTTATGGTATAAACCACAAAAGCTTGCTCAGGTGGCAGGCAGGAACATTACCTCCCATTTCCAGGGATACTGTGGTCTCTACCATTTCCTGCTGCTAAGCCTTATGTTGTGTTAGTATTTTCAAAGTTTAATGGACCTGGACTGCCTTTTCAGCTGAGGTTCACATTTCATTTTGTTCTCTCTAGATGGTGATACCACCTCACCCAAATCTATTTTTGTAATCTGTGTTACATTCCCCAACCCTGAGTTCACAGTAACAGGGGAATTGACCTGGAATATTGCTTTGCCACTTCTGGCTGACAGTGAAAAACCAAAGGACTCTGGGTAATGCAAGAACACCAAGGTGAGGGAAAACAAAGAAGGAATATAATAAATCATCATAAACCAAGAGTTTTTCTACTTGGAACTCTTTAAACACAACAGAGCCATCAGCTAGGCTCAGCTACTTCAACAGAAATATCTTTTCACAAACTGTTTTTAATTTGTTCTCTTCTGATGCATACCCTGACATAGCTGCAAAGTCCACAAGCAGAAAAAAAAAGGATGACAACAAAAAGAACAAGAACTTTTTATCCATCTGACATTATTTTGCTCCTCTTGTTTTCTAACTATCTTAAGGGGTTTTTGTCAGCCTTTTGAAAGTAAAACAGAAAAAAATAAATATAAAATTATTCCCATATAATTAAATGAAATGAAATGGAGTATTAAAAAAAGATGGTTGTTTCAATGCTGCAATATCTGGGGTAGGGAGAAAGACTGGCAGCAATCACTCTAAGGTAAAAGAGGACTGAAAATCAAGCTGACAATTGTTTATATGCATTTCATGAACATATTTGATCTTTTAGGTATGTTATTCAAAATACAAATCATCATCACCCTTATCGTGAAGACCCAGTATAACTGGTACATAGAGAATCAAACCAATTCTATGGCAGCACAAACTGTATGTAGGACTAAGTGACTCAATGCAACTGTGTTAAAAAAACTGAAGAGATGGAAAATCTGCCCAAACTTTAATGCAAAAGGATGTGGTCAAGCCAAGATGTCCTGCGAGCTTGACAAGTGCACCATGCCTCAAAATCTCAAAGAAGTAGGAAGGATATTCCCAGCATTTTCTTTAATTAATTTATATATCCAGAGATGCTGGATTGGTCACATCCCTCTACTTCACTTTGCAAAGGAAACAGCTCTACATTGGAGAACAATGATACAGAAACTCAAGTGATTACCAGCTTCAGCAAGGGATTTCTAGGAGTTTGGTCTATATGGACCATTTGGTCTACTTGGTCTCTTAGTTTTGTTTTTAAAAGGTGCCATGAAGACTTATCTGGCTAGCTGCAAAGCCACTGTCAAACTTGTTACCAAACATGAAACAGGAGAAATGCTACTGATAGCCAACTTTCTGCACCATGAAGCCATGAACTATCAGAAGGAAAAGCATTACAGTTCACAAACCTGCTTAAGGGATGAAAGTAAGTGCGAGATACAGGTATCTTTAACACGATAAGATGATGAACAATTTGCTCACATTATGTTATAAAGTTCACACCAATTCATTTGAAGCTACAATAAGAAACTATAAATAGGGACAAGAACATCTGAAGCTTTCCTACCCTCATTTCCTCCTATATGTTAATATGCATGGGCAAGGCCTATTCCAAGGCAGTTCTTGTAGACACTAAAGCTTATTCTCTAATGTTCCTCTGGAGGGGAAAGGTGCTTCTCTCAAATCATTATGTTGTATTCCCCAGACTGTTTTGTAGCTTGCTGGTGGGAGACAGCTGCAGAGTGCACTCATTATCCATTAGCTGACATTCTACCTTGTCAGTGCCTCTGAGCCCATGGAGCCAAAAGTCTGCAACTGGTCACAAATAAGAGAAAAAGGGCTGATGATGCTGCATTTGCCAGAAAAAATGCTATGTTACTAGCCAGAGAGGGCAGCTACCTGAAAGGCAAGAGCAGCTTCTCATGCAATCAACTGATCAGTTAAAAATCCACAAACAACATCCGAAATAAGACACATTTTAAAACCTGATTCTTTACTTTGGAAGAGTCAGTGGGCCATGAACGTTACATAGATCATCTGAAGGGAACTGTTTTTCTTAACAGGACAGGCTGCTTAGCTGTTGCATGAAAGCTGCCAGAGTCCTTTATTTATCTCAGCCTTGACACAGCCTGCCTCCTGTAAAGATAATCGTATGATCAGAGATAACATTCCTACACTGAACTGCTCCTTGCCTGCGTGAATGTGTCCTATTCTGCTAACTTTGGCAATGACTGGAAGGCTTGAGAAGCTCCTCTTGAGAGAGGATCCCATCTCAATTTTCCCCCAGTACTACCTTGTTCTGTAAAATCTACAGATTATTCTCATGAGCTAGATGAAATCATAGAATCATAGAATAGTTTGGGTTGGAAGGGACCTTTACAGGTCATCTAGTCCAACCCCCCTGCAATAAGCAGGGACATCTTCAACTAGATCAGGTTGCTCAGAGCCCCCATCCAACCTTGAATGTTTCCAAGGGTGGGGCATCTACCACCTCTCTGGGCAACCTGTTCCAGTGTTTCACCACCCTCATCGTAAAAAATTTCTTCTTTATATCTAGTCTAAATCTACCCTCTTTTAGTTTAAAACCATTACACCTTGTCCTATCACAACAGGGCCTGCTAAAAAGTCTGTCCCCATCTTTCTTATAATCCCCCTTTAAGTACTGGAAGGCTGCAATAAGGTCTCCCTGAAGCCTTCTCTTCTCCAGGCTGAAAAACCCCAACTCTCTCAGCCTTTCTTCATAGAAGAGGTGTTCCAGTCCTCTAATCACTTTTGAGGCCCTCCTCTGGACCCGCTCCAACAGGTCCATGTCTTTCCTGTACTGAGGACTACAGAGCTGGACACAGTACTCCAGGTGGGGTCTCACCAGAGCGGAGTAGAGGGGCAGAATCACCTCCCTCGACCTGCCGGCCACACTTCTTTTGATGCAGCCCAGGATACAGTTGGCCTTCTGGGCTGTGAGTGCACATTGTCGGCTCATGTCCAGTTTTTCATCCACTGATCTCGCCAAGGTTACTCCCTGACATAACACTTGCTGAAGATGCAGGAGAAAACTGGGAATATGAGAAAAATGAATTGTTCCCAAAGGGAAACTGCCTGCCTATTTTACTAGAATTTATTTTTCATTAATCATGCAGTACCTCTAGACTTCCTTTTCTTAGTCAAATCTGTTAAGATTGCAAGCTAAGTTAAATGTCATCTCTTATGAAGTGGCGGTCCAGTATTTTGCATAGACTCAGCTGTGGCCTTGGGGAGTTACAGAAATTCAAATAAAGGAGTCTACTGTGAAACACATGCAAAAGGGGGAAGGAATTAATACATTTCTCAGGAAACTCTTCATTCTGGATTTCTCAAATCTTGTGCTTTTAGGATAATGTGAAACACTGTACCTGTTTGTTTTCACTGGTCTTTTCCAAACGTTTCAATTGCTTCTACCTCCACACAATTGTTTGAGAACACAACTATGTCACATAAAACAACTCCTATAGAAACAGCAGCGTATTGCATATGACAAAGTACAGAGATGGAAGATGGGAACTTTTCTATAGGAGTTTAAAAGTAATGCAGTGAGCTCTGAATCAGAAATGCTGAAAGTCCTCAGATTCCATTGCCATTAATTTCTAAGAAATATCTTTTAGGGTAAGGTTTCTGAAGTGTGCTTGCAGTTCAGCAAACATTATTGCTGAGGTATAGAGAAGGCAGCAAACAAGATGCAGCAGCATTTTTAGGCTTCTCATTTTTCATCTGTGTTAATATCAGATTGAGTTTCAGTTTTTTCTCAGAAGTTTCACCCTCACCCACTTCAATTCCATTAACTGCCTCTCTGTATTCCAACTCTGCTTCTCATCCAAGGGCCTCAAAACATTTTACAAGTATTAGCATATTAAAAAACCCCTGTTTTGGAAGTAGGTAAGTACTGTAGAGGCATTGCACAAGTCCAGACACAGAGATTAAATACCAGCTAGGCAGTCTCACAACAGACTAGTGGCAGTGCGAGAAACAGGATCCAGAATGCCCAACTCCAACCCCTTCACTGTCAACTTCACTTTCAGTCAAGACAAAACACTCTGAAGTAAGAAAGGGACTAAAATATGTCAGATTTTAAGCATAATGATTACATGGTTTACATGAGCAGGTTGAGCAACAGCACCTCCTATGAGATGCTCGTTGCGCTCAGCACAGTGTGTACAAAAAAAAGAAATCTTAGTACCGAGGCCCGTTGTGGGATGCTGCACGTATTGCAACAGTGTCAATTTAAGACATTCCATTTAAATAAGCGCGACTGATTTCTTCTGAGAGATGTAGCCAGAAATCCTTTCCTTAATCCTCTCCAAAATTAGTATTTAGCCACTGTTAACAATTTTTGTACTGCACAGTGAGAGATATATAAAACATGTAGATGGCAACTCTACACTGACCTGCAGAAGTGTGTTAAATTGAATGGATTTTTTTAAGGGTTAGGAAGAAGTTTAAGGTCTTGAATCTAGACTCATCCACCCTTTTAACATTTATTTTCTCTACTAGGAAATGTCTCCAGGAAACCACTGGAAAGAGCCCAGCAGGTCTGGTGAATTCTTGTCACTGCTTGTTCACACAGCTTCACATCACATACTGTAGAACTGCACACATCCTGGTAGGATCCCCTGAATTTTGATAAGCACCTTGGCTTATATAAATCCCCTTGATTTATATAAGCCAAAAGGGGTAATATAACACCTGCTCAAACAGAAACAAGAATGCATTTATTCAAAGATAAATACTTAATAATCATCAAATGTCAATGTTATTTTGATATAATGCCTCAACTTTCTCTCTTACTATCCTAGGGTATTCCCAAGCTCTCAGGGAGCCTGAATTACTCAGCTGTATTGAGAAGCCATCAAATCTTGAATTTTCTGATGTCTGTGTTTCCAGTTTGATCTATAACACGTTCTGCTAAATATAAAAGCCCTGAATTCAAAGAGGGCAGTATGATAAGAAAAACAAAGTCTATTCATAAGCAAGATATCCAGAGCATCCATGCACAGGACTCAAAGTGAGCTCAAACCTCAGGATGCCCCTACTGAAATTCTTCTGTAATGCACACTTATCAATCATAACAATAAACAGTAACTAACTAAGCTTTCTAGAAGATATGCTCTACTGAGTCAAAGCTCTTGGAGTTTGATATGGGAATTGTACACACGCAAACTGTCTTATGCAGGTTGGACTTGGATCAATACAACTGTCCTTAAACTGACATTTAAAATCTAGGGAACTAAGAAGCAGACACAGAGCAGAACAGCAGCTTTTTCTACCCTACCAGAAGGAAAAGGGTTTTGCCACTGAGCAACCAACATGCTCGAGAGCTCTACTACGATGTCAAAGCTCAGACCTCAAACCATCAGTCAAGCAATTCTTCCTAGCAAATCAGGGACCTAAACAGAGAAATGGGGAGATTAAGCTGTACAGACAGGAAGGTGTTTTGTCTAAATATCCTCTGATGCAGAAGTACCCAGCACAGAGTTATTAAAGAACCAGCACTACTTCCAGTGCTGACCAAGAAGTTTTATAGCATTACTTGATTCAACAGCACACAGCACATGAAATAAAAACCAGTGAGATTCCTATCGATATCTACTGGTTACCTAAGCAATGGGGAGCAGAGGGCCCCCCAAGACCCCCCCAAACCATTATAATGTGTATGGGAATAACTGACAGCTAAAATATTCAAGGGATTCTGAAACAGATACCCCTGAAACAAACATATGAAGATGCAAGTCCTCCTCCACAGATTCCACAACCTCCAGCTAGAATTAAGTTCTTCATATCTCAGATACTGTCAGTAAATGTGGAAGCCCCTTCTTCTGCATGATTATGAAAGTGAATTGGACTGACTACTGAATTAAATTAGTAACTTCTATGTTTATTTTATGGATGTTGCAATGTTTTCCCCCACCCCCACACTACTTTAGTTAAAATAGACTTTTAGAATTGTCAAAACAGACACAAATAAAGCATTGCTTCCTACAACATCAGCAGGGCAAAGCCTAGAAACAGCTGTCAATTTGATTGATCTGACCTTTCTTTGTTTTTAGTGGAAGCAACCAGAAGTGAATATAATTAACCAGTTTTATTTCAAGGTCATCTGTAATTTATATTTATGTCTTGAAAACAAATCAAAATTAATCTGCAACTATGCTATAAAGTTATGTTTGAGAAATAGATGGTGTTTTTCATATGCGGATGTGTGAAGTAGTAGTATTATGTAATGAAAGCTTAAAACTCAGTATATGGTTTAACAGTACAGAAAAACTGTCTTCATTACAGCAGAGATATAGAATAATCCAGGAATATAGCTTTTTTTTGACTCCTGGAAAGAGTCCACTGCTGTAGCTGGTGGGTGGAGGAAAGAAACAGGGGAAAGGAGGTATTAAGCCACCTAATCCATGCCCCAGGGAACACTGCTAAGCTTGATTCCCCTTATTGCATCTTTTCTGGCAGAAAATCTTAACTTTTGTACAGATTTCACTTTTACTGCTGCCCAAATAGGTTTCCAGTACTAGAGATATGAAATCCCTACCTTAATTTACATTAAGCCTGTTAATTATTGGTATGCTATTACTCATGAATATTGGTAAGTCAGTAACATATTGCCTATCATTTTCCATTTTGTTGGTATCATCTAAGAAGTCTGAGCTCTCTCCAGTATTTTGATCAGCTCTATCATATATTGCCTGGCCTCATTTCCACCTCCTGAAAGAAGCTGAGTGTGGGAAGGCTGAAGAGCACTAAAGGATAATCTGGCCAAAGATAACATCACTTTGCAGGCATAAATTTTGTCCTGGAAGCTATTAAAGGTGTGTTACCTCAAAGAACCACCTGGGATGAGGCACATCCAGGGACTGATGGGGAGAAAAAGGAAAGGTGAGAAAGGCCACACTATATTTTAAAATCACCATGACCTTGACTCATGAGGTTTTCCTCTTTTTTTAAGTGAAGTACTCTCTTTAAGTAACTTGGAAATTAACATTTAAGAGTGATTGTCCAGTTACAATCCAAAGAATAACCCCTTTTATGTTGTTAGACAGAAAGCCTCTGCTGTCTTCTCTACTACATAAGACTTCATGTAGTTTATTCATTGTGGCACCTCTTTCTTGCCACTCATATGTAGCAGCCCTCCGGAACCTCTCATTTCACCAGGAGGGATCAGACTGGTGATTCCCACTGTGCAAGTAACACAAAGCTGAACCAAGGACATTTCCATCTAAAAGTAGTAGAGGAATCTATCAATACAAATATTGCCTACTTTATATATAAACTGATACTTCCAATTCCACCTTGGATACTGGATGATGTTTTGATGTTATATTAAACAACAATCAATCAGCAACTAGAAATTTTATCATACATAATAAAAAAAGTGTGGAATATCAAATGTTTTCAGTTTCCTGTTCAAACTGTGATCAGATTCAAAACAGCTTTCAAACAGATATATTCTTTCAACTACTGAGCTAATAACCACTCTCTCTTCTGTTCCAATGCACTACAGATTTCCATAATTACTGGATCTCAGAATATATTTAGATAATAACCATGTCCTTACTTAATTTCTATAATTTGTGTCAAGATTATGAAGTGCTGCAAATGGAACAGGCTGAAATCTGAGGCTGGCAGTTACAGGAAAACATACTGGGGAATACTTGCCCTAAGTAAAAGCTCCATATACTCCAAAAAGCATCAACATCTGCTCCCTCATTCTGTTGCATACTTTTCTGTTATCTACATTTATCCCACATGCTCTTGTATAACTTGTAAAGCAGCTATGTAAAGAATATTCCAAGCAATCCAGAGCTTCACACCTTAAGAGAAAATTTTTCTGAAACTCGGAAAATCCTTGTATATAGGTATATAGCTAGGTATATTAGAAATCTGCCCCAGTTCCGAAAAGAAAGCTTCCAAAAGGCACATTACTGATTAAAGATAACGTACGCATCAGTTCTGATGTTTTAAATCACTGAGTTACCCAAGCCTGAAAGTATTTGAAACATCTCTTGGGTAAAAAACTCCTATTTTTAAACACTTCTACCCGCAAGCCATCAGATAAACTTCTATAACAGCAGAAAGGACAGTTACAAAATTTTCCTAAAAAAGAAAACATGGCCTTCTGGGATGACAGCAAACATGAGAAATGTCAGACTAAACATACATTTTTGAGAGAAGATGTAAGCAACTAAACAGAGCATAGAAGTGCCATCTCATCCTTAAAGAGCATCTGCCCATTTTTGTTTGGAAAGCCCAAGCTAAACTCTACATCACCAGGATTGTCTCAGCAACCACTACTCCACCTTCCTCCATAAATACACTTCATAGAAGCAGGAGAATAGGTTCAGTGTTGACTCTGGTGTATCTATTCCTTCCCTTCAGATTATTTCTATTTGGTTTTTTTTTAAAAAAAAGTTTGGTTTTCTCCCCTTGTTTCTCCTTGTATTTTAAAATATATTACCAACTACATACCTTAATTTATTATGCTGCTGATCACAAGCAGGTGGTAAAACTATCACTGGCTTGTTTTAATTGATGTAGAGGTGAACGGACATTTATTAATTCATTTTATTATCTTAAAAGTACCTTACACTTTCTTATCACTGTTACAGAACACTAGAGGAAAAGATCTGTATCAAACAGTTACTTTGTTTTCTACCATACCAGATGAAGAAATTTAATATGTCTAAAATGTAAAATGACTTGTACACAGCAGGCTTTCCACACTACCCGAGTAGCATGTGTTGCAAAGGAGATGGTCTATGCCGACATGCCTCTTGGAAAAACTGCTACCAAAATATATCTGATGAAGCAAGCTGTTTTGGGATGCATGGTGGAAAACATCTTAGTACTTCCAAAAGCTCAAATCTTAGAATGGAGTTTCCAAACCCCTGTAAAAGCTAATTCAGTCCATCTTCAGTGGAAGTCATCTGTTTTTTGAGGGGGAAAAAAAAAATCCACGTTGCCCACAGACTTCTGTGCATTTGTGAATGGCTGAGTACCTCAAAGTTTCAAAGTGATTTACACATAATTATCATACTTTGTTTCTAAAAATTGTCTTTAATATATTACTATTTATATAGTGAATTTCAGTCCTTCAATTTCAGTTCTGGGATAAGTAGTTGGATGTGAGCAGCCACATAAGATTTTCTGTGGATAATTTCTTTTTGAGGACATTAAGTGAGGATGTTAACTACAAAAAAGTACATGATACTTCATTTTCTGTAAGATGAAGACAATATTTAATCTATTTACCAAGTTCTACAAGTCCTAAATAATGTTAGAGACCCTCAGAAGTGACAGATGCAACAAAAGGACAAATCTGTGTAATTCAAGATCCCAGGATAGCATATTCAGAAAAATCAATGTGTTCTCTTTACAGAACTACAGGCAAAGAAGCACGTACACTCTGCAAGAACATGGCCCAGCCTAAGTCGCCTACTTTTCTTCCTCATTTTCAGGTCATTTTATTTGCACAGCAAAGGTTAAAAAGAATGATATTTGACATACTGTGTTACTTGGGGCTTTATTTACAGAATAAGGTTTCCTCTAGAGTAAATCATTTTAAGGTAAGTATCTTAGGTTGGAATGGGAGCGAGGAATAAGGGTGGCAGCAAATGGAAGAATGCTTGAAAAAGGTTCAGTTTTGTTTCACAAGCAGAACTAGAATGCTTTAACAAAAAGTGACTTTTGAGTGTCAGGGCCATGGAAGGAGATCCCTGGCAGCACCCCTCTCCCATCCAGTGGGGCAGGATACAGAGCTCAACTCTTCCTGTAGGCACTAGTAAGAGAGCACCAGAAGCCATGAGACTAGAGAAGAACCACAGGCACAGAAACAAAGTGTGAGGCATCTGTGTAGACTTCAAGGAGAATGAGGTGAGAGTGCCTGGGAGCTCTCCCATCACACAAATAGTTGGTTTCTTCAAGTTTTAGCTGAAAACAATGTCTCTTATACTGGTACACAGCAAGGAAGTCTGATTTCACCTCTGATGGGGATGAGCTCAGGGAATGTACATCCCTTCATCATTTTTTTTCTTTTCTTTTTTTTTTTTTTTTTTAAATTCATGAAGCAAACATTTTATTTCTAAAGAGCATATATGTAGCTGCAAAGTTAACAGCTTTCGCAATACAGAGCAGTGGAGGCTGTTCCAGTGTGCATCAAAATGACATTTCCAGTTCAGGCACCAGCACATGAAGTTTTACGCTGAATGCTGATGGCTCCTTCTCAGGACCGAAGGCCCATTTTAGCCTCAAAATCAGGACTACTGATCACAGTAAAGAAAAATAAAAGGCAATTTCAAAGGCATAAAGTGATTACTTTCCTCCAAAGAAGGAACTCTTACGTATAACAGAATTGGTTTACGGTTGCAGTTCTGTGAGCTACCATTTAAACATAACTACTCTGGCCAAATAAACCCAAAAGAGAAGACACATCGTTCACAATTAGACTCTCCAAAGTCATCTACTATTACAAGTTTTCAGTTGCCAATGGTGCAGTAGGAAGCATAAGAAGCATGTGAGAAAAGACATAGAATGAGTCCCTAATGTAGACTAATCCAATATATCTTTGAGAACAGGAAAATGCAGCTCAAAACTATGATCCAGATCCATCTGTTTGTCATGGTGAGAACATTACAGAATAGTCTCTTAATGGTCTTGAGGAAGAGAGGTCATCTCCTCATGTGCCATTCTCCTGAGAGAAGGCAACTGTCCAGCTAGAGCATAAGACATAAGATTTGGCTACAAGGCTCTGTATTTACTCATTTTCTGCCTTTCCATCACAATGAAATACCCCATCATCACAGCTGCTGCTATACCAACAAGAGGAACCAAATCTTGCCAAGATGCTTACCTGTCACACCACGTGCAAAGGCTATGCCTCCCTGTTCCCAATTGCTGACTTGCACTCGCCCATGTTCCTCCTCTCTCCTCACACGTGGGTATCACTGCCTTGCTTACAGAGTGCAACAAACACCTCTGGCCTGCAGCAAGGCACACAAAACCACCTCCCAAATCAACCAAAATCAGTGAGGCCACAACACTGAGAGCGCATCTATCCAAAGCCAGCTTTGCCAAAGCATTATATCGTGTATGGGGGGTCCTTAGCAGGTTTTCTACAGCAATATGTCATGCTGTCTGTGCAGTGTATGCCCTGCAGTCCGAGCAAACCACAACACAACAGCAAAATTTTTAAAAAACACAATACAGAAGAAGCCTGAAAAGCAGTACTTTGCAGTGACAGATGGCACATGCCACAGAGCTCCCCAAAAAATCTTTTGCGTTTGAGCTTGCCAAATCTATTCATTTCACTCTCCCCCAACTCTGTATCCTCCGCAGCATTCCTCACCTAGAATCAGCAGAGGGAGAACAAAGAAAAACTCAGAAACCTGAAGTTTGTTTGGAATTTATTCCCTTGAACATTTCACACAGTTGAACAAATAATGTCTTGATTTCACAGCAACAGGAAAACCACGTGTTACATAATTCAGAGACACACACCCAAAACAAAAACAGGTTAAAAACAACTTAATAAATCAAAATCTTCAAAAAGGCTATACAATGGAGACATGAAGCCTTTCTGAGCACTAATCATCTCACTTGAACATTATCTGTCACCAAGCTTATTTTATGCACACTCCCTCCTTTTCTCTGAGGGAAACAATCTCAAAATGGTCATTTCTCGGATTCCACTTTTCAAAAAACCCAGACATTTTAATTCTGCAATTTCAAAAAATCCAACTCCTTCACACAAACTTGATACTATTTTTCTAAGACACAAAAACATTAAATGAAGCTCTTAAAGTGCCCAGAAAAATTCATATCACCCTTCAGAATATACACATACAAACAATAAACAAATATTCCAGTGGCACAACTCTACAGGTCTGAAAGCTAGAGAGAAAGGTGGAATCGGGAGCCCAGTTACTCCCAAGAAAAAGTGTTCTTAGCAGGATCCAGCCATGAGCACAAACTCAGCACATCGCTATTTTGTATATCCTTCCTCGGTCCCCAAAACTTTTTTCAGGATTTTTCAGTGAAAGTCTGCAGGTCAGCTGCATCTCCACTCTCTAGAACAAATAACTTTTCCATCGTGCCTTTGCCTTTCCAAATTTTCTGGGCTTCAAATTGCTGGTCCTTTAGCATTCTCCTTTCCTTTACGCCAAAGCCACGCAAATCCTGATAAGAACACTGACAAGGAACATGATGGACTGGGAACAGTCAAGCACTTATCCTAACAGATTCCTGGCTTGCTATTAAGCGATGATTCACTGGGCACTGAACCTTGGTCCTAATCAGGCAACTCACACACTCTCCTCAGCTTCCAAAAATACAGGGTCTGGTTCTTAAGTTTATATTTTAAATGTTCCAGCAGAGAGAAATAAATCTTGCATCGGATCTCTTTGGAGTTGTATGAAACCCCATAAAAGGGCTCAGGATCATGTGCCATGTCCTGCAAAACACACCACCACGGCTCCTCCAAACAGAACAGACAACATTCAAGGCACAGTAGTAGAGGAATTATCTTTCCTCCCAATTTGGTGGTGCATCCTGAAATATGGATGTACCTCTTTTTTTTTTTTTTTTTTGGGGGGTGGGGGGGTGGGGGGATACGGATGTATTTGTAAATGCACAGTTCAGTGGTTTAAAATGAACGCACCACAAACAGAACACGATGTCACAGAATTAGTTTGCTGCTATCTTCTGTAATTTAATGTTTAAAACAGACCAAATTAAAACAAGAACAAAAACCAAATGTGAATAATACTGAAAAGAAGTGACCAAGTGGAGGATTTCATGAAGATATGTTTGTTTGCACAAGCAAACAGCATTGTTTTGAGCTGAATGATTTTCACAAGTAAGGCATGTTCAATGTATACAGAACCGTAAAGAGGCAATGTTTATGAACAAGAAGCTTATTTATATACAGAAATACATATAAAATGTATTTGTATTTCGTTAGATACAGAAGTAGAATTGCGTGCAAATAATATTGGATGCATTCATAAAGATTTATTAAAATTATACAGACAGTTAAGATCCTTTTGAAAATGTGGCTCAGATAATTTACTTTAAAGGGCATGCCATTTAGACGAAGCAGCCACACTTCTCTAGCTCTCCAAGTCAGCAAAAGAACTTCCTCATGTAAAGTCCAGGTTTGCTTGCTAATTACAACAGGTTACTTGTTTAAGAGTCTATTGTGAAGGGCTTTGCTCAGAACTTTGCTCCCTGAAAACACTTAAGGCACATCCAATAGGAGGATTTTTAACTTTTCATATTACATACCTGTATCATATACACTACATATTTTTGTGATTTTAAGGCAGGAGACCTAGTGCCTCTACTTTGTATTGCATTTTTCAGTTTTGCATACTATGGCTTGTATTTGGCTTCTTAAATTTTCACAGGTCAAGTAACTACTGCAAAGATCTCATGACTTGCCTTTTATTGCTGTATATTTTGAAGTATGAGTTTCCCTAGCAGGTCTTTCCTTTACCAACTCCCTATTGCTGATAGGGACAGAAACGTATTGTTGTGAGAACACAGGCCTGAAATGGGAAACATCTTACAACAAAACATCACCGGCTAAAGTCACCCCAAGTAGCATTATCAAAAAGCTGGTAGGGGTAAAGACTGTTCCAAGTCCATCTGTCAAGAAAGAGCTGAAAGGTCAGAAATATGTTCTTACAGACCTTTAGAACAAACAGAAAAACAGCATTTGCATTAAAAGCACATTAAAACCATATAAAGTACTGTAAATAATATTCAAAAAAATTCAAGACACAGCAGTTACAGATTATTAAAGGGAAAGACAGTTGAAAAGCAAAGTTTTTTTTTTTCTTGGCAATAGCAGCAATTTTGGCACAAAGGCAAATGCAGAAGATAGAGAAAAACAGGCAGACAGGGTACAGAGAAAGGTTACAGAATCTACGACAAGCATGCACAGTTCAGCAGGACCAAAAGCACAGTAACAGTTTTCCCCGACTTCCCTTCCCTGGAGAGAATGGCATCAATCACTCAAAAGCTTGTTGCCACCTCCCAAACTGAAGAGTTGATCTATATTGCAAGAGCCAGTTTGACCATAACCTCCCTGGGAATATCCCTTGTAACCACCACATAAGATGCCATGCAGGCTCTCTGGCAAACCAGGCAAAACCTTTGCAAGAAGGGTGATTCTGGTCGACTGCTAAAAAAACCTCAACTTATCACAGATTGTGCCCTGCAACTATTGTCACTATAATACAAGGGACAGAGAAAATACATTAAATGCCAGCTAAGACTGTGGCCACCCAGTGAAGGACTGACATCTTTAGCAAAGTTAATACATGCCAATCAGATTAGTAACACATCACAAGTGCTTGTTGTGACCAACCTTATGCCAGATGACCAAACCTTCTGAATGTTATTTTGTGGTTGAATATATTTTAAGCATTAAGCTGGCTAAAAAAGAAGAGGCCAGATTTGGTGGCACAGCAAGAGAGGCAGTGAGTGTAAGGGGAGAACCCATGCAATTTACATCCACTTGGGATCCATCGCAACTAAAAAGCAGGCCTTGCACCAGTCACCATAAAGCTCACTGAACAAGCACTTTGCTAACTCAGGGCTGAATTTAACTCGGAGGTATAAAATTTAAGAACAGTAGGGGTTTTGTCTTGTATATTCTTTAATTGATGTTTCTGCTGTACACCTTCCTTTTGCCTTCTAAGCTATCTTTACATCTCCATCAAATATCAAACCTGTGCATTTCACCCTTTTTTTTTTTTAATTTAATCATTTTAGAGGTAACTTACACTCCACATCAAGATCTACCTCACTACTGAGGATTGGCTCAGACGTCAGGGTCTGAAATTGCTATTGCTAAATTTTATTTGGTGGCACTTGCCTTAAAGGAGGTCAAACATTTTCAGATGTATGGCCTGTATTAGATGAATCTACCAGATGGGTGAAGTGGAGCCTTGGAAATAGAGCTCTGTATCTCCATTTCAGACAAGTTTTTGCTCAAGGTATTTGTCTAATCTACAGTGAAAGCAGAATGCCTATAGTCTCTTAAACAGACAGTTTAATAAATTGCAAGAAAGCACATACACAGATAGTTCAAAGTCAGGAGTTTTACTGAGATGTAATCTTATAGACTCCTTTTGATTATTCAGGAATAATATGCTATTTACCTACTGTATTATCAAGCTTGGTAATTCAAAAGGGTTTGGTTTGGTTTGGTTTTTTCAAACCATATGTAACTGTAAACACATCACAGGTTTCCTATCCTACCTACCCAGCAAGAACAGCAGCTAAAGGTAGGTACCTACAGGACATGACTGTTACACTAACAGAGAACTGACCTGCCTTTAATGACACTGTGGCTTGCTTTTAAAGTACATTGCATTTAGCCTCCTCCTGCTTCTTAACCGTTGTTAAGCCAGTAGTTTTAAGATATACTTAGAACCTACTTCACAAAGAAAACGAAATCTCAGCCACTAATGGCATTTTTCTAGCAGAAAGGGAGAAAACAGCAGAGGCACTGCTCACTCTTCTACCATTAAATGTACTTCTGTCATGCACACACAAGAATGCACCACAATACACTGCCTTAAAGATGACCTAGCTTGACCCAGCTAAGCTGAGTATGTTCTAATGTACTTTGGGCACTGCAAGAGGCAAAGCTTTAAAAGGTCCAAAAGCTTTAAAAATGATGCTACAGTTATACACTGCTTTAGAAAAGCAGAAAGCAAACAGAGGGAGTCCTAGATTTCAAGTTTTGCCATTTGATAAAATGGTGTCTGTTCTGTTTTACTCCTCTGGAAATACTACAGTTCTGCTACAGGATTGTGCCACCACTATGTCGGGAGAGGTGGAAACATCTGATTTATAGCTGATTTATATCTGATTCATAGAAGTTTATAGCAAAACATGGCCTATTGCTTGCTCTACTTAGTGTTCACTTAGATGCTATTTACTGAATGCTCATTTATAAAAGTGAGTAATTAAATTTGATCAGTTGGAAGGACTAAATCAGAGGAAGGAGACTTTGTCAGCCATTGCTTTGATAAACTAATTGATATATATAGCTAAACTCTCCTTCTTCCACTTCTCATCACCAATAGCTTCACTCCATAAACCACCTTATTCTCACATCAGATGCACTATGCTCCAAGAAATATTTTTTTGCATTCATCTTAACAAATATGCTCCAGCTAAAAAAAAAAAAATAAATATCTTCACTTTTAGAGAAAGCAATTTTAAGTCTATCCAGTTGCACAAAAAAAGCTGTAGTTATCCCATCTGTCCACAGCATTTTGCAAATGTCATTCTTCCATACCTTCTCCCTTTCCTCCATTTTGCCATGTGGAAAATTCCACACAAACAAAAGAGGAAACCGTGAAAGTAACTACACTTCAAGAATCAACTGCATGCACTAAGAATAAATTTCTATTGGACTGCATTCAGTTACGAATCTTAGAAACTTGTAAGAATACTACATAAAGTCAAACAAAAGCATGATTTTTATTTGCCTGCATGTTGTAAAGGTCTTTTCTCAACTAGCACTGCAAAAACATTCTTTCCTCAAGTATGAGTAAGTATGTTCTCTCTAAAAGCAGCTGATTTAGTTTATCCATAGTGTTCTGGAACAAATACTAGGAATCAAATCTCTTCCTTTTTCTGACATCACTAAGCGAGCACTTAGGGGCTGGGCAAACGAGCAGTTGTAGCACAGACACTTCTCCCATGTTAGAAGAAATTAGAATTTCAAGTTAAAAGGCAAAACTACTTCACAGTAAGACACACACATTCACCACCCCATTCCCAAAGCCATGACTAGGAGCAGCACAGATTCTGGCAGTAAGGGAAGAGCACCATGACCTGCCAGCACCACGAAATTCAAGGGGTTTAAGGAATCCGATCCCATTCATTGTCAGAGACACCCAGAATTCCAAAGGAGACACAATCCAGAGATAATGGGATCCTTCCCATTCAAGTACCAGATTAATGAAGAGAAGCTTGGGAGAACAAGAAACCACACCCAGAATTCAGGCAAACACAGAAATCCAGTTTGAGAGTTATTCCAGTGCATCAGAAGAACTTTTAACTTCACTAACACTGGACTGCGTACCTTACAGACCAGGGCTCTTTATCTGGGCCCACTCAGAGGAGACCCTCAATTGAGCATCTGTGTTTTCCTGGAATTCTTTCAGATAATGTCCTTGAAAGGACCGAGAACATCTAGGCCCCAAAGCCACAGTGCAACATAATATATTGAGACTTTCACGTAACGCACAAAATTCACACAGCACCCCAAAATCACACAAATTACACAGCTCATAAAGTTGGGTCACATTAATTCTTACTGGTCAGCAGGCTGCCCACAGAATTCCCCTAGGATCTGCACAAGAACTTCTGACTGGACATAGAGAAAGGGAACCCCAAAAGCCATCAGCTGACACATGAAAAAGGAGTCCAAAGGGTTCTGGGCTACCTGGTGCCCAATCGAGGAAACTGTGCTTTGCAGGCGCTGGCTTGCCACCCTAACTCTGCCAAAGAGGCCGAGAGAGTACTGCACCACCCTGCTAAAGAAGGAAGCGGAGCTACCTGGGGCCCTCTCTGCTGAGGCGGAGATGGTATTTGCCCGTCCACTTCCATCGCTTGCCATGGCGTCCTGCAGGGGTCCTTTGGTGTCCTGTAAGAATGTGGGGGAAATTAAATTCATATTAAAATTGAAAATGCCTCAGCAATACTCTTTTTTTTATGTGAGGCTATATATGCTGAACACGTTGAACTAGGAAGACATCCCTCTCGCAATTAAGATACCCCTTAATCATCACATAAGGCAAGGTCTGAACTAAGTATATTCCTTCTCAATTTATGGCTTTATTAAAGCTCTGAAAAACAAGCTGGATATCCAAGAAAGTCAAAGTAGTAAGATCCCTGAAGTCTGCTTATCTGTGAAATAAAACAAGTACCATTTTTAGTCTTTATTTTTGGCAGGAAGTATGGCACAAATATTGGGATGGATCCCTTATCCTTCCAAAAAGAAGGAGTACAGCTTCAGCTTGTACTAATAAAACCTGAGAAACAGGCAGAAAGACAAGCACCACCACTACCACAAAGGAAAATATAATTTAAGGGGGAAGGGCAGTTTGTAGTATGCAAGCTTAACAGAACTTGTTAAGAGACTACTATATAGTTTGCTCAGACAGAGTACGTAAAAATACTGAAAAGGGTGTTGAGGAGACAAATTAAGTGCCTTGGATTGTAATGACAAAAGCTGGGAGACTTTTCTGTACTTGATCCTATATTTAAAGCACAAATGCTTCCATTACGATAATATAGGAAAAGGGATATCCTTTCTTTCCACGCAGGTTCCCATTAACACACAGAAAACCTTCAGAAATGAAGGCAGGTCTTCTTCATAGCCTACGCAAGTGGGGTAGAACTTCATGTTTCAAAAGGAAATGCAAATAATTTGTTTCATCTTAAGAAAAACCATGGCGAAACAAAGCAAAACCAAAACTGGTAACACAATTCCTTTAGTCTCTGCATGGCCTGAATAAGTATTTCAGCTGACAAGAAAACAAATCAAAATCCTAAAGAACCATGAAAAGAGAAGTGGTAATGAAAGGAACTGCTTTTAAATAAATTTTACAGAACTGCAAGATCTCATGACATAAAAAAGCAACTTGATGCACTCTGAATTTCTCTACTTTCTGAAAAAAACCCAGCATATTTACTTTTTCAATGTTAAGAATCAAAACCTATTAACATGACATGTTAGATGAAAATAATGAGTTACCTTTCCTGACAGAGGACCCACTGCTGGCCTCTTCCTTTGAGCATAACCAGAGAGTCGATAACAGTAGTGAGGCTTACAGTAGAATTTACCTGCAGATAAAACACAAATGATGCTCAGCAATGAAAGCACAGCAGTTTAGCACAACATAAATGTCCATCTCACTGCAACTTATTTTCTGCTGCCATTTCCTATTGCTCCATCTAGCTTATTCACTATACATGGAGGCAAACACTATCTGAAGTTTTAACTCCAGCCCTCCTCTCCCCCCTCCTAGCCAGCCTGCTTTCCATTGGGTGCCTGACAGCCATTTAGCTTAAAATCCTATCAAACACCAAAGCAAAGCTGTGAGGCTTTTGTGGTATCACATGCTAACAATGCGGCAGTGTGTGAGGAACAAAGAAATCATCACATGAAAAGCTGGCAGAAGCACTTTTGGAAAAATCAAGAATGAATACAACCAGCAGAGGAAAGTGGGAGAGGACAGTGTTAACTCCCAAAGAACCATCTCTAAAAATGCACAGTGGCTACTTGTGGAAAGGACAATCAACCAATGATTCATTTTCACAATTAAGACCTTTTGTGATGCTGGTTTAGTAACACCCCAGAAGTGTACATGAGTTTTCACTGGTATCTGAACACTGTCAGGAAGCCCAGGCAGTACTAGTAATACCATAATACAAATAATAGGAATGGCAGCAAATGGATGGCACATAATTATCTTCCAGTGTACTGTTGTCAGTGTATCCTGCTTGGTATACGCAGCCCATAGCATCCCCTACTGCTATCCTATTCCTACAACTTTGCTAATGCATTTCAAACCTATGTTCCATCCTTTGCTCCTTCCTCTAGTTTCTCTGGGCTGGTATTTGCGCAATACTTTGTTTTATGATGGAAAAATGACAAACCCTATCTCTCAAGAAGTCTCTGCTGAAATAAACATTTCTTAATATTTACTCTTTCCAAAAACTGCTCTTTCAAACTGAGCAACAATAGAAAAGCTCTTACATAAAAATTCTCAGACTTTGAAGCCTAAAACCAGACACTGACTGCAGAACACTGCAGAACGCGCATCAGTGCAAGCAGCTAGATGAATAGCAACAACACGCATATAGCTTTGTTATTTTTTTCTCTCAAAGAAAACCCAGAATGAAATGTAAGCTAAATTTTCACAATTATTAGATTAGATGGGATACCACATATTTCTGTTTGGCCACATCTGCTTCATATACATACACAACTGTTAGGCATGTAGTATCATTTCAGAATCAATGCTTTAAGTGTGCTGAAGCTCACACTTAAGTGTGCTGAGTTTGCTTCATTGAGAACTATCTGGCCATAAATGCATACATAAGCTTGCTGGCAGAGGGAATCACTAATCTGGTGGCAAAAACTGTTTCAGCCCATACAGCTGACAGAGGAGCTCAGTCTATTATTGCTAATCATATAATCAGATATTCAGTTATTTGTGAATGTTCAAAATAACAGCAGTTCTCAAAAAATGCTTTTTCCCCAACTTTGATTACTGATGAAGCTTTTACTTTTAGATGTTGATTTCAGAATTATCATTGGCCCCTTTAAACTCGCATGCCAAGTCTGATGACCTTCCAGACAAGTAATAATGGGTTTTCTATTCCCTACTGGGGGACTGGTTTGATGGTTCTAAGTTTCCTCAACTCTTTGTGACTGAGCAAGTCTATTACTTGAAGTCATTATATAATGCATCATCATTACAATTCTGGTTCTTTTTGCCCCTTAGGCCTAGATGGTGTTTCCATGGCCATTATTCTACCCAGTAGATGCAAAAAGATTCTTCCTACCTACACATAGTAGATACCTATCAATTTTGTAACATTTCAGTCTGCAGTAGAATATTCTGGAGTTTCATCCTGTGGAATATCAGTTTATAATTTTTACTTCATCTTTGCCTCAATGAATAGGGAAAACTATTGCTACTAACACTTTTCTCCTGTTATTTTGGTTTCTACACCATCATGTGTCTAGTAGAATCCTTTCCACCTAACCTCTCACTAGTTTTCATCATTTTGCACATATTTTCCTATTGAGATTGGAGTAAAGATAAATGGCAGCTGTGGAAGAAAATGAAGGCATACCTGCTGATATAAATAAAGGTTTATCTGAGATACTTTCTCATATTTTTTCTTCAGAAAATGTGAAACTTCTGTCAATCACTGCTCAAGCAAAGTATGCAACACATGGCTACTCTTAGAAGGAGATTACTTTTCACAAGTGATGTGCGATTTGAAATTGTTACTTTCAATATGCACACTTTGTTGATAAATTGAGTTTCATCTGCTGCCATATTGTCTGATTTCTCAGATTTGTTAGGTATATCTGAAGCTTTCCTTAATTCTTAGCATGTTAGATTCTGTTAACTGAGTCATCAGCAAGTTTTGTAATCATATTCCTTCCTCCTCAGTCTATCAGATACAGAAAACAAGAGTCATTACTGAATCTTCAGTAACTACTTCAACAACACTTTCTCTCTATATATAACATTGACTTACCTCTACTCAACTTCGATGCTCCATTTTTCGCCATATAAACAGAACTTAGTCTATAATGAGCTATTATCACAGCCCCTGATTACAAAGTTCCTGTTTTAGTACATCTAAAATAAACATACAGAGTTGTGATGTCTTCAAGAAGAAAAAGCTGACTACATTTGTCTCCAGCGTGTTATTTTCTCTTAAGTGGTATTAAACACTGAGTTCCCTCATTCAACAGTACTGTAACGAGAGTAAAGGGTCTAGCCTTCAAACTCAGCCTCCAAACCCTTTTGAAGCCCCCAACTACTATTTGTTTTTTGCATTCTAGCAGCTGTTATTATGTTAAATTAATTCCTAACAGCTCAGTTATTTTGCTGTCAGCATGACCTGGCCACAAGAAATCCATATAGTTTCAACAGTTTGAGAGATGGTGTCTTTGGAATGGAAGTTACTCTCTTCCTTAACTCACCAAATAATTTTTAAGCAAAGAAAGAACTGAAGTCACTAGACAGACTTCCAGGACAGTTAAGAGAATTCTGACAAAAAGGCAATTTCTCTTACCATCTTCAGTATCATAGGCGTAAGATGACAAGCGCAGGGTTGTTGCACAGTATTCACACTTGAAGCAACTGCGGTGGAAGAACTTGCCTTCAGCACTCAGCCTTTCCATCACATAGACTCGCTTGCGGCAGAAGTAACAGACATCACTGCCTCCCAGGTTTTGGGGGAACTCCTTTTTAAGCGAGCCCTAGACAGAAATAAGCATGGCTAAATTTGTGTGTGTCCAGCCTTACCAGCATTGCACAGTCATATTTCCTCTTCATTTATGCAGATACAGGAGCATCTGGACGCTGCAGTTTTTCACACATGGATGCTGCACTTCTTGGACACAATTCACATGTTTAATCAGGACACCCAAAACTAACCTTATTGTCTAGGGAAGAAGGTCCTAGGATGCCATGGCTACATATGTCAGGAGTAAAATAAGCTCTGGATGGAAGAGCAGACACCAGTACCATTAATGATGACCTTGAAATAAATGACTGAAGGAGGCATATGATGGAAAGCCAAAACCATTAGAAATCCCTCAAACAGCAGTTCCTAGACCTGCAGTATCAAAATCAGTATCTCCTCCAGAAAACAATAATGCAGAAGTAGCCCCAGTGGATCAAACACATCTTCATAAATATGACAAGCAGTTTCTCAAATGTTTATGCACAACTCTTGGCCACTGAGATTAGATTAAAACATTTTGCAAGGAAAATGAGGACAAGAGTGAGGGCGGATAGAGAAAGGGAAATGAAGTCTTTCACAAAGCTATGACAGGTTCCATCAGTGGTAGTAACAACTGGACACTCACAATACTTCAGATCTACAGTACATCTAATCACAAACACGCATCATCTTCTGTACATCGTCTTACCAGTTCCTTCTTGTCTAGAAGGGTTTTGGGTTGCTCTTTCCTTTGAAGCTGATTGGCTATCTGCTCAGCCAATGAGCTCACTCCGCCTGTGTACATCTTTATATACTTCTACCAGAGGGATGGAATAAAACAATAGGGCAGTGAGAAAAGCAAAAAAAAATCAAATTAAAAAAATGACTAAAATGATAACAGGTTAGGTGGTGAAAAGGTGCAGAGAGGTCAAATCATGCCAAGACAGTGGACAATATGAAGTGACAAGTAGTAATAGCAAAGCTAGTGTCATCAGAAATCACCAGTACAGTCCAGGATCAACTCTTGCATTTTGCATTCTCTAAGTGCTCTAGAAATACTATGACGATGACGAAAGCAGATCTTATTTTCACTTGTGGGGTATTTTGCACCTGGAAACCTGAGCATAGACACTTCTTAAAGACGAGGCCAAATATAGGTTAAGATTTTAGGTTCCAGGTAAAATTGGCATCTGAAACAAAGATCTTTTAGAAGACTTGTTACACAGTCTAATGCAACATGTTAATCACAACAGCATATTTATATGCTTAGCAACAGGAAATAATTGATTTACAGAGCATTCATAAAGCAGGGAGAAATCCTTAACTAAGGCACTCACAGTGATTCAAAAACATTAATTCTTCCAATGCTAAAAATACATAGAGGTTTATATGAAAAAAGATGCAAGAGCCTCATCCAATGCATTAAAGCCATACCTGCATACATCTGGAACATGTACTTGTTCAGCTGTGAACATGGCTTTATGACTAGGCTTTTCTCCGTCATGGGTATTGACTGACTCCATAACTTTGGATATCTAAAAACCCTCCAGTATTCCAAGAAATCTAGGCAGGTTGGCTGTTACCTTAGATGGTACAAAATGAGGGTTTGCAAGCCAAGTTCAGTCACTGCAGGAGCAGAGGAAGTGTTTTTCACAGGAAATACTTACAACCGTTGGCAATAATTACATGGTTAAGAAAATTATGTGGTTACATCCCTGTTAGCTCAATCACACTGCAAACACCATGTATTTGACTCAGAGCAGCAAGGAGCACGCCAAGCAATCTTCCTTTTCCAGACTAAGAAGCAGCATGAATGTTTCTAGCTGGAGTCTCCTCAGCAAATGAAGGATCATCAGAGAGACACTCCAGCTTCTGGCAAGCGTAAAATGCCAAGGATAACAGTATTCTGAAGGAAAGGACTAAAGTTGTGTCTCAAAACGCCCTTTACTGATATAGCAGAACTTGTCTGAAGCACACTAGTTATTTCTCACAACTAATAAAACAGCATACATTTCATACGTGTGGTTATTAGCCTTTTAGGAACGTTTAAGACCTTCACATGTTCAGACATGAGAACAGCAGGAAGCATCACAAAAACTGAAATTCACCACAGAATGGGTGGTACTTTGGGGAAAAAGGTTTTGAAAGTGGAGTGCTCAGCCATCAGAGATTACTGCTGCTATCACTGAAGTCCTAATTCCTTAAGCTCTGTGCCACTGCAGTAATGAGGGTTTATTTCTACCCAGAAAGAACTTCAACCTGTCTACTGATTCCACCCCAAAATGCAGAGCACTCACAGTATTTATATATGCAAGAAATAATACGATTTGTCTTTCAAAATTTTCCAGGTTCCATATTCTTCCTCAGCTAATGTGTGCACACACATGTGCAGAGTTGCCTTTTAATGTCATACATCATAACTTGTCAAATACTAAATTTAAAATGGTGCCCACTGGAAAAATTTTCTTCCTTTCATTCAATGATGATCTTCAACTGGCAACCATAATCACTTGGCCAAGAGTTTTTCATTTTCCTCTAAAAGACCAGAAACCTTTGAGGCTTTTAAAATTTTCTTAAAAGATAGTTCAAGCTTTTCCATGGGAAAAGTTTTCTTTTAGCTGCACCAGATTTCCACTGAACAAGTTTTGATTTGAAACCTTCATCCAACCTTAATTACAGATGCTCCAGGATCTTTAAATTTCTACCAGCATATATGAAGTTCCATGCTTAAAAAGTGATTATGCTAATCTTAATTCACAATACCTTGGACTATTTGGTGTGGGAAATTTAGCTGCTGAATTTTTGATTTGAGGTTCTGTGTTTCTGATTTGTTTCGCTTTTTTCCTGTACATCACATCTGGCCTAATACTGGGTCTTAAATGAAGCATTTAATCTTTCCTCCTGTGGGCAAAAGCCTTCAAGATATACAACATTCTGCAACATTTTCAAGCACAGGCAAAGAACCCGCTCTAGCTTAGGTCAAATCAAGTTCCTCGTGTTTATGTATGACAACTGCAACTAGTACAAATTCTCAGTGATTTTTCAGAAACCCAAAGTACTTTTTCTTTCACACTGTCCATTAAGCATATATGCAAAAACACATTCTGTAGTTTGGCCCAAGATCTCAACAAAAGCAGCAAGCAAAACAAGAAAGCTTTACTGCAAAGCCAGAAAGACTACCAGTGCTCAAAAAAAACTGATTTCAGAGTGAGATGTACCACAAGCTTTTCATTTACACCAAACGTTAAATACATTTAGTTTCAAACTGCTTTATGGCTGACAATAACCAAGCTATGCTACAGGTTGCCTCTGGCTTCTCATTTGTGCATGAATATGCACAAGACATTGCATTCTGCAGGTGAAGCATTGCAAGCCTAGCCATCTCTTGTGGTGTGTCCTTGGCTGGTGGGACTGGGGTGCAGCAAGCGAACACAGCTGAGAATGCTCAGGCTAATGCTACCTGTCGAAGAGAGTCAGATGAAGGTGAAGAAGGGCGATTAGAAGAACGGAGGCTAAGGGAGAGCTCCCACTGGTCAACAAAGAATCGGCGAGACGGTTCAGTCTCAGGCTAAAAAATAAAATAAAAATCAAAACAATCATACATGGCTACAGAGGCAAGAGAAAATAAAAAAACCTCAGGCCCTTCTGCCCACCATAAAAAAAATTTCTTAAAGACTCTTGTAGGAAAACTTGGAGAAAAATGTCCAGTGTATCTTCACTTTCTCCCCAGTGAGACAGAGTAAGTTATTCTTAATTTGCTCTTTATTAGGTCTTAAGTTATTTAGGACCATTTGGAAGCAGTTACCTACTTCCACAGATGTCCAACCTCCTGTAACCCAAACGACTAAGCCACTGGCAAAGATCCCAAATCAATTTCCTCTGCTCCTCTTGTATCTCCCATTGTTCTGTATTATTGGCCCAAGGCACTAAGATTGTATTTCAGGCCATGTGAGACCTCTTCTATATTTTAACTATATAAACCAAAAGCCTGCTCTCCTTGGGGATGGAAGAGAACAAAATTAACTTGTATGCATTGCCAGTAATTAGCAGCAAATTTCCAACCTAAAATTTACTGTAAGCAGACTGGAAATATCACACTAAAAAGAATGAAACAATATAAAACAATCTGCTGTTCCTGCTTACCAAATGGCAAACAATAAATCCCAAACTGAGAATTTGCATCCTTCTGAAACTGGTTCCTCACAGGAGAACCCAAAATTTGGTCTTCCAAATGTCATTATCTCTATGGCTCATTATGCCTATCTCCCAAGAAATACTTCACATAAATAGGAAAAAAACAATAGATGGAAGTATCAGACAAACAGTGCTGGCAGAAACTGTGCATTCCTAGCAATTATAATCTGGAAAGAAAAATTACGCAAATTTCAAATATTTTACCCTCTTTTACAAGAAAATTATGTTTTCCATTATAAAAAGGAAAAATAAATGTCATGTAGCTGCATGACCCATGAAAATAGCTATTTCTAGCCACTTAGAATAGCCTAGCCTCAGGATTAAATCTACTGGACAAAATGCAAAATAGCTTGGCTTTCACAATTTCCCCAATCTAAAGAAATATAACTGTTTACTTTATACACAGATTTTCTGTACTTAAGGTCATCAACATTTAATCAAATTTCTTTTCTGAAAATGTCTTTCTTCGCTAAGATTTCTTTCTCTTACTACTCTATTTTTCTTGTTTTCTTCCCTTAAATCCCACATCATAATCTATCATTGCCTCCAGTGTTCCAACATCTGTTTCCTCTTTTTCCTCTCTGCCCTACCCACTTTATCCTTTCCTCTACTTTGTGTTCTCCGTCTCCCCTTTATTTTCTCTCCTCCTTAATTCTGCACTATACAGAAATTAGATAGTTTCAAAAATAATTTATAACTTTGCATTGTAATGCTGTTCATCTTTTCCACCCTCAAAAGGAGCTTAAAAGCACTAGAGAGCAACACAAAAGGTAGGAGCAAGATGTTTTGGTCTAGATGTTCATTTCTGTATCATCATTTCAATTGAGTAAGGAAATGCACATGAGCATGCTGTCCTTGGATCATGCCTGAGATCTTCAGTTGTGTCACCCATTAACAAATGGATGTTAATATGTTAAAATTAGTCTTCTTACCCAGTCTTTCATGGTTTCTTCTATGTCCCCAAATTCTATCTCAAACCCAGCCAAAGGTTCACTCTTCCTTCCTTGAGAACAGCTTTCCTGACTTTAATTATCAGCAAAGACAGCATCCCCAAAAGGACAGCAATGGAAAGTGACCTAAATGTTATAAATTTCCTTTTGACATGGCTTCGAAAAGTTATGCCCACCACCAAAAGTTCTGGGACTGTTTATACTCCAGCCCAAGAAGAGAGCTTGATTTTGGATGGTTAACTCTAAACAGTAAGTTATGAAAAAAATCACTTATGTAGATGGTGTTTTCCAAAAGCACTCTCCAGTTTGCCAAATGCTGTTGAAGATAACTGAAAACAGAGATAGGAGCAAGCAACTAGAAACTAAATAAACCACTGTTCAAACTGGCATGCTCCCATATGCCAAAGACGACACACTGGAGAGAAAATTAAGCACAAAACCAAACCAAAACAAATGTGTACACTGGAATCAAAGAAAATCTGCATGGGCTGCCAACTCTACCGTTGGAAATAAGTATACAGGAAATATGGACACAAAAGCAATACTTCAGAGCCAGGAATTATGCTTGGAAAAAGCGAATGTTCTCGCTTCCAGAAGCAAGTAAAATTTGTGAGCAACTGACTGGTAAACGACCACTGTGAGATGATTTGATCTGGAGTGCAGCTGGTTTTCAGCATGTACTTTGAAGTTCGGAGGCTGTTTTTTACCTTGTTGTTTATATTGTGTTTTGAGAAACAGAAACATTGTCATTCAACAAACAAGGAGACAGTTAAGAACTGGCAAGTAGGATAAAAATACTACAGAAAATAGATTTGACCGTGTCTTTTTAACCACATGACTGTACAGCAATGGTCATCGTATTTTGGTGAATTTTTCTATCCCTCAGACCCCAGATGTCACCGGTACCCAGAATCCCACACTGATAGAGGACACCAGATAGGTAGGGCTGTAGTCACCTGATGCCTCACTGCAGGTCTGGACTCCAGGAGGGCAGCCAGCTGACATGCCCTTTGCTCAACATTCTCAGGCACTTGGTCATCAGAAAATAAACGAGGAGATCTCTGTGAGATGAGGAAGGAGGGAGGAAGTAAACAAACCAGCAAAAAAAAGCCCCAAAAGGAATAGACACCAAAATGCCAGAAAAAAGCTATGAAATTCACATGCAGAACAGTAAGAGGAGCTCCCATGTGAAGACTGTTTATATTTCCAATAAATGGAAATTATTTATTTCCAATGTATACTGTTCTAACGAAGTGCTAAGTTTTGACCCTCAAGGCCAAGAAAAAACAGTTGAATTAGTCATTCTCAACTCTCCTACCTAGGACTGCTGCAGCCAAAACCAAACAAGCGTGTGGCCTCTCTCTGGCATTACCATCCAAAAAAAAAAAAAAAGAGTGGCTTTATCATGTGCAAAGGAGCTTATTTGCCAGCTTATTTCACCACAGTTCTCGATTCTCAAGGATTTCCTTTACGTATCTAAACCTGCACATACTTGTGTTTCTCATATTTTGTGCACAGAAATATTTTTTTTAGGGTAATGTACTTCAGTTCTCATAAAGAATGAGTTTGTCTCCACTGGTATATGAAAAGTGAATGCTGTACTTACCAAAGAGAGGATATTTAATGAGACTGGCTGGCTGAAACAAAGCACAGCAAAATCAAACTACCACAGAAGCTGCCAGTTTTAGTTCTGCAACTTCACTGCCCTAACTTGTTCTTACTGCACTGCCATGTCAACACATCCCAGGCACAATATTTGACACCTCTGCTATTCTGGTCGTTCATATCAATCTTCTTAGACTGTTGTGTGGTGTACTTAGTGACATGGAAAAAGACCTGGTTTGTGGCCTGCTGTACAGGACAGGAGTATCACCTGCAATATCACACAGCCTTCAGCTAGTTTGTTTGTAGAGTTCAAAAATAAATGGGCCAGGAACTAGAAACATGTGCATGAAGAAACCTCAGGCTTGATTTGTCAAGAATGCCAGGGTGCCACTAGCTATTGCTAACCGTCCTCCAAAGCAGAACACAAAATTGGGTTCCCACCCAATTTACGAGAAACACTTTTCCCATTCAGATGCATTAATAATACTCTCTACTTTCAGCTGCTTTCAGTTCCACCTACTCCTTCCTACTAGATCATTTTCACTAAAACTAGGGCCTATTATAAAGTTGTGGGCTTCTGTGACACTGCAGACACACACTTATTCATTTTCTACTGCCTGTCAGAAAACATTCAGCCCACAAGAGTCTTTTGTTAGAACACATTCTGAAAGTTGCCACAGTTTTATAGCTGGCTACCACTTACGACTTGATTCATTCAAAGCCTTTAGTGGAATGTCAATTAATTTGTCAATATGAATTCAAATCAACCAGTTCTTCTGAGTGCCTATCTTTTCTTTTCCCATGCTTCTGTATAATACCGAGCCATTCAGACAGACCGTTGAATATTTCATTGTGAAGAAGGCTTCAAAGTCTGTATGCTAAATAATGCCTCATAATTTCTCCTTTTACTTTGGCCTGTAGGAGGCAGGATGGAATGCCAGTTGTTTAACCATCCAGAAAGCAAGCAGTGGAAACAATGCAACCATGTTCGCATGAATTAGCACAAAACATAACTCTTCTTGTTCTGCTACAGCCACAGCATACTTCAATAAAGAGGTGTAAGAGAAAAAGAATGGGAAGAGCTTAAGTACTAGATCTACGGCAAAATAAAAGCGTATAGCAAACTGTTGATGAAGGCTTGTTATGCATTTATGTGGGTATCACACAGAAATAATCACTTCTAATTGACTCTCAGCAGTTCCAGCGTGTTAACAGCAGCATTAGGATAAGTGTGTTTCACTACCCAGTACATTTGCTCTCTGTATTACACACATCCACTACAGCCTTGTGTCATCAGCATCCATGCCATTTGTTCATGCTCTTTACCCTTTCCTGTCTGGGACTCTGCTCCCCGGGATAGTCAGCACCAGGTTCCCTGTTTCTCTGCAGGCAAAAATTATGAGCTTAATAACAACCACAGACCAGCTTCCTAGTCAAAACACACTTCATCTGATTTTCCTTACAATGCAGGCAGAAAAGAGGCCATAATGATAGCAGAACAGTTTATTAGGAAGAATATTCTAAAACTGGCAATAACAACTTGGATCCTGTAGGGAAAATTTTAAAAAACAGTCCGTATATATCCATATTAGGTCAGTAAACCACAATATAGTACCACGATGTAATGAAATTAGTATGATAAAGATGGTAAGACACTCAATATAACTCACTGTGATGTTAGATCAAAGGAAGGAAATGGAAAGTTTAAAAGAAGTGGCAGAATGAATGCATTAGAAGCGTGGAGGTACAGGTTTTAAAAGACATCAGTGTAACAAGGATATAGATCCATATGACTCTCTATGAGGCCTGGGCCAAGAGAATTTCAGGAAAAGAAATCATTCCTAAGGAAAAAAGAATGTCACCAAAAGCACAACCCTCTCCATTGAGTCTAACAGATCAGTTCTGTAGCACAGTAGGTAAAAATTTCTCAGAGTTAAAAGGAGGAAGCCAAGATTTTTTTTATATTATTTGTTTGAGCAAGAAGACATGAAAAAAAGGTTTCCTACAGGACACAACATAGAAAATGGTCAAAGTACACTTGGACCCAGCAGTAGTTGGATCTCCTGACGGAACTAGGCAACCAAAAAGACACAGGACAAACAAACACTTGGAGAAGCTAGGGAGGGAAAATACAGACACTACGGGGTCCTTAGTGACCAAAAGCCAATTTATCTATATGGACAATGAATCCCATGCCACAGGTTAAAAAGTAAAAATCAGCATTTAATTGCCTTAGTTTCTCTATCTGTAAGCTTGGCAAAAAACGTCCTTCTCTCATAAAATGTATCTGTCAAAATTTTCAAAGGATGTTGACAAGAGGAAGGCAGCTAGCTAGCACATCATCTGATAATATTACACTCAATTCAGTTTAAATGTGGGTTTTGCTAATAAAAAGGGCTTTCCCCACCCATTCTACCTCAATGTCCATTCCTGTATCCTTTCTTGCACCATGCTGTCCACAGTGTGCCAGAAAACTAACCACTTTGTTGTTAGGACAGTTTAAAATCAGATCTGTAAGCAGACCTGACCTAACTTGCAGATGCAGACACCAGAGAGGCAGCAGAGAACGTGTGCTCCAGAGGCTGACAATAATTAGACCAGATTAAATGTAACATGTAACAACACTCTGAGAAATCACAGCAATAAGGCTAGTCAAACTCTATGTCCAAGAGTAAGTCTTGTCTACTCTGCTAAAAGGTAACATGCCTTTACAGAGTTTATAGGCATACAAGTGTTCAGCAAAGAAGCATTTTCCACCTATGGGGAAAGTAATTTGTACAATTCCTATTTAAAGTTATGGGAGGTCTATGGAACTGCAGCTGCCTTTTCATCACCTCAAGGTTAGTTCAGGGTTAATCAGGGAGGAGTGGAATTTATTACTGCAGTAGGGAAACGAAACAAAAATTTAAAAAAGATACAACTCAAAGAAGCACGATGACCACGTACAATAAGACACAAATATTAAAGGATTTCAGGTAATATTTAACTAGAAGGACAACAAACACGTGCACAAAAATCTGGATGCACATTTACACACTCTGTTCAGAACAGCTCTCACTGCTCCAAATTCAAACTCAGACAGACTGAACACAAACTCTTGTGAGACAAAGGCTTTGGTGTGGGGGGAAACAGAAAGACCACGTTGGACATGTGCAGGCCACTACAACACTCTAAAAAGGCACTTCATACAAGTAATCCTGAAAGAGTTTCATGAATACAAGGGCAAATTTTCATTCACACTTGTTCAAATGAAAAGTGAAGATGGGGAAAAAAAAACGCGTTTTCTTTCCCTGCACTACTCCAAACATCTAATTTCTATTTTGCTGCAACTCAAAATGGGAAAAGGCTACTGTAATTACAAATTACCCTACAGTAAAATCTTGGAGTCTCCAGTGCATCAGCTAATCATCATAATCACACTTCTGGTAAGCTAATGCCAACCTGTGTTTCTAATCTAAGAGGTTGAAGAAGCCCTGTCACCATCTGAAAAAAGAAAATTGGAAATGCATTTGTAAATGGGATATTCGGTAACTAATCAACAAGCAGTAGTGAAGAGAGAGGGACAGAGCATGCAGAGGGAATCACCTGCTGCCTGGGATACGGTGGAGAGGAAGGTGGAGTGGAAGAAGAGAGCATGATCACTTTTTTGGGGCAGGTCCGAGAACGTTCCTTATTCCTCAGCTTTTTTTAAAACAGAAAAAGAAAAATAAAATCATAATAATGGTAGAAAAGAGAAAACATTACCATTGGCTTTGGTGAGACAGGCCAGAACACATGAACTGAGAGACCATGATCCTAAGGTCACACCTCTCATGCATTTCCTAAAGCCATATTTTATCTGAAGCTGTAAAACCGAAGTTTTTCACCCACAGCCACACAATCACATGTCCATTTGACAGATACTTCTAGGGGCAGCCAACATGTACTTATATCAATCATCAGTTGATTTTCTGACTCAAGGTCTTACAATCAGTGAAAGGTACAGCTTGGAACTCTCCATAGCACAGTTGGGCTGCTCTCTTTGCTTCATGAAAAATTACTTATTGCTATGCCTTGCAATGTTTAAAGATATCCATATCCTGTTGACCTAATTACTCTTGCTTGCAGTTCTTTAGCAATACAACTCAAGTCACAGTGTTCTGTAGCTTCAGATCCCTCCTCTTTAACTTACAGATGCTAAACCATCTCAGGCAAGGTAAACTGTACTCTGCCATTCTACTAGAAAAGAAATACAGCTGTTTTGTAGCTAAAATGTAGCCATATCTAATAGTCTAAATATTACACAATGCACATATATGTCCTCATTTTAATATGCCAGAAAACATGCCTTTCTAGTTCTGTGCCTCCTCACTATGTACAGTCTTTTCTCGACCACTTCTTGATTATTAATACATCTTCTGCTTGCTTTTTCCTTTGAGTTCTCACCAGAGCATATCTGGAAATTCTTGCACTGCGAAAAAAAAAATGCTGTGTATCCAAAGCCACTGTTAGATAGCCTCCAAAGAAACAGCATGCTGTTTAAAGATATTACAGATGCTGCTTACTGCCCTTACAGCTGAGCTGGCACTAACATCTGTTTGGGTGTTCTCTTCCCTTTCAGAAAAAAAAAAACAAAAAAACACCAAAACAACCACCCAACTCTTCTAATTCAAACAGATGCTACAGGCAGCTTAATGTAAAGCACATGACTTTGCACTGAAGTGGATGAGGAACATTTATATGCTGTTTCAAAAGGCTCAGCTGTGAAGTCACTAATTTCTAGCTGAAAGGGCGATAACATTTTTAACCACTACAGCTGTTCATGGACTTTCATCTGACCATGGCCAAGTTTGCATTTCAAATTTCAACATTTTCACAAACTTGTGTATTTTTCCATAGCAGATCTCAGAACATAACATTGTACAGGTATATGAACTACATGTTCAGTCCTCCAGTAGGATGTATTTCTGAGCATGCAAAGACAAAGATGGCTATAGGAAAGAGGAAAGATGTATCAGCAGATTTAAATAAGAAATTAAGTAGGAAAAACAACATTTGCAGAAATCATTGGTGTAAGTTCTCTTCTGTTAAGATTTCAGCTCCTGCTGACTGTGGTCATCTCAGTTAGTCATTACATATCTTCAAAAACCACAGTTCCAACAGAATTACTGAAAAGAGTTTGTACTGCTGCACCTTTATCACACTTCAGGGGACCATCTCAAAAGAACAAGCATCAGAACTCCAGAGGCAGGAGAGATTTGCACCAAAAGATGTGATCTCTATCTCACAAGCGTCTTTGCAAACATCAGTTATTTAAGCTTATGTATTACACACATACCCTGTTGCTGTTAGGAGACCTATGAAACTATGGCAGAAAACTGCTGAAGGCCATAAGATGAGAGTCTGGAAAGCCAGGATAAAATTCAGTTTAAAAGGCTTGTCTCCCATACCATACCCAAACAGATCCTCTTCTGGATAGACCACATGGCTTTTCATGGCTTCATGATCCTTAATGAGATGCTCTTTCCCCAAAGCAGCCAAAATGGCTTGGAAAGCAATAGAACACACCATGGAAGATGTTTTTATACGAGTAGGCGTTCATTTGAGGAGATTAACCACCACACCATGAAACACAATCCAGTTATTTTAGGAGATATTACCATCACATAAAAAAATCACACACATTTCCACTGTGCACATACACTTAACAGTATCTTCAAGCATTACTAGCTGCTGCTGAGCTGCTCATAATAGCACGAACCCAATTTTGACTACCCAGATCAACATTCTCGAAGTGTAGCTCAATAAAGCAAACTTTGTAATCCAACTCACGAGGAAAATGCAGGCCACACAGAATGCTGCGAGCAGCAGATTGGTGAGGTTTTTAACCTGCTTGATCTTTTGAAGGTTTTCCCTTTCCACAAGCAAGAGGTAGCATTAAAGGTCTTGTGATGAAAGTAAAAACTGCTTCAGAATAGATTCTGCCAGGATTTCACTCTTTATAAGAATCCTGTCTTAGCAAGCCACCCCTACCCCACCTGTACAACAGACACAGAGACAGTCTGCCTTACAAACTCATTGAAACGGCTGGCCTCATAACTCTTAACTCCAGGGCAAGGCAAGATTCTAGACTTAAACTGATAAGCAAGTACAGCAAAGAAGTCCATCTGACAGACACTGGTAGGCAATAGCCCAAGACAGATATAAATTTTCCATCAAAACTCGGGGTCCAACCCAGACCACATCCTTTGCAACTGTGTAGTTTCTCCCCTGCAACCACTCTTATGCTTTTGCAGTATACTTTCCTCTTCCATGCAGTTTCCAAGATGCAGGACCAAACCTATCAAACACAAGACACAAAACTTCCCTTCTCCCAAAGACCCCTGAGGATCTCAACTTCATTCTGCCTACTGACAAGAACATTAGACAACTTGTGGTTTCCCCGAATAACACATCACCACTTTGTCCCCTTAGGAACTGCTTTGCTCCTCTTTGAAGGACTCTTCAGTAGAAGGTATTTGCTACGTGATGTATCTTATGTGCAGACACTGACAGAAGTTTCTGCTCATAAACTCTGACACCTGTGCCAAACAAGACAACCCTTTCCCAATAGCTTCATGAACAGCTCTTTCCAGTAAACATACATCCTCCCTAAAGAGCTTATTAGGAGCAATACTAATCCTTTACAGTATCTCCAGTAACATGTACTGGTGACCTGCACCAACTCCACTGTTGGTAATCTGTGGCCCAGGAAATAGCTTTGTAGCTAGACTGCCCAGTGTCACAGTAGAAAGCCATTTCAGTACCGTAGTAACACACAGTCTCACAGCTGTCAGATTCTGCATGCCTAAGCAACCAGAATTAGGAATCCCAGCAGCCAGCTGAAGCACTGCTTCAGCAACAACTTCCTGCAAGATGGATTTCTGTCCAAGCTTGGCAAAGCTGGCTGCTTGGCTCAGAGGATGACTTCCTGCCTCAGCTGATCTCTGATCAGTCGAGAATAAATGATTCTATATACTCCTATAGCTTTTGAATGAAGACAACTGATGTTCTTCATTTCCCCAGGCAAGTAATAAGGAACCTTTGGAATATGGACCGTATCAATTGTTTCTTTGATCCTACTGTATCCTGCAGATTTTGTATCCTTGAGACCCGGTTTTATTATTCTCCATTTCAATTGTCAGATGAAAAGCACTGCAAAATCCAGCGTGAAACCTGGACCCAAGAACCAACCATCTTCTGTTGATGCAGTAAAGCCTCTCAAGGAAAGATCATCTCCAGCTGTAATCTTGAGAGGGAAATCATCCACACAAGGCAATCAGTGTCAGTGTTGAATAAAACAATGTAAGTCCTCTGGAAGTACAATTGTTACAGAAAAATTTTTCAAAGATCTGCCCTACATTGCTGCCTATATGGAGACGCTATCAATGCTGAGGGAGACCAGAAGGACTTTTTTTCTCCACCCTTTTTTTTTTTTAAATTGTGTAGTGCAAGCAAAAACAAGAATAAAAACAACAACAAACTGCTCTCTGGTGAGGAGAAAATCCTTATCATGAAAGCAGGAAACAAAAGTTTGTCCTTTTTTTGATCAATTACAAAAGGATGACAATAAGAACTTTTGTGTTTCACCATAAAGGCTTAATTATAAAGCCTTCGTAAAGTTTCAATAGCAGGTTCAACCACAAATCTCAAGGCTGCAGGGATGTGATCTTCTCCAAGTGCTAAAACACAAATCTTCATCCTTCTGAACGGAGATAAACTGGACTGCATTGTTTGTCTTCCTTTTTTTTGTGGGGTAACGTAAGTAGTGCTCATCAACTGACTTAATATTGTACAGCCATATTATGCTCTTCTGCATCAGTTCTTTGGGTTCTTCCCCTTTACCTGGGAAGTATTCTTAAAAAATGAAATTTGCCTTAATCATGGATGATGTGTATCCACCTGAAGGTGCTCGTTAGCCTATAAGTAAGATTTTGATGAGACAGCATATAGAGGAAAAAATACTGAGTCAGGAAACCTAAACATAATGGTGACATATTTTTAAGACTCTCTTGACAGTCCTACTGACAAGAATTCCCCTGGTTTAGGTCTTCTTTCTTGGAGAGAAATCTTCTAGATCATGGCAATGGTCATGACATGCAGCACTAATTGTGTTGAATGCCTTGAACATCAAGTTCAACATGAATCCATAAACATGCAGAACAGTGAATTTTCAAATTAGTGTCAACTTCTTCCTCTTGACTCCAAAGTATGCTCGGATTAAACTGCAACCAGAAAGAAGCAGATGTTTCTCCAAATTATGACTTCCAGAAAAATGTATCTCAGCACTCTCAGAAACGTGAGGAGACCATTTGCACAGGGAAACAGTGGAAGTAGAGGAAGCCAGTGAGATAAGTATGCCTATCTGCCTGAAAAGATCGTCTGTCACAAGCCTTGCTTTTGAAAGTGCATTGCTGAAAGAAAAACACTGGCAATGACACAGGGCCAAAACACACAAGAGAAAATAAGATCTGATATCTGCTGATTTTTCTGCTGTTGATCCCTATTCTGACCCCCTCTGTGGCAGAAAAACAAAAATTTACTTAATTCACAGTAATACAGGAATCTGCAATGCAATGAATGTGAGAAGTTGGCAAGGACAGCTACATTTGCCATACAGAAAAGGAAACTACAGTAAAGTCTCCTGTAACCACAGAACACATAAGATTTCACATGTGAATAGCAAAACTGATAATCGATTTTACTATTTATACCAAGGAAGAGCTTTAATATCATAGATGGCGTGACACCTTTAACCTCATTGGTTGCGATAATTGCTTACATATTTTCAATTTTTTTCTAACAGAAAAATCTAGAAATACTCCAGATGACAAAATGTCTTCACTAGGTTGCATCTGTTGGCAAGGTTTCTGCTAAAACATCCACTGAAACCCTGGGAAGTTGAAACTAGCATAAGAGGGCAGGAAAAATTTGATTAAGTACTTCTGAAACATTAAACCATGCATCATTATCAAAGGCAGATGTTGATTTTATTCATTAAAAGTTAAATTATTTAAAATAATGGACTCACACAAGGTGCTAGAAAAGGACTGGTTTAAAAAACAGGACAGTGATAGCTGGTGTTGGGTGCAGGCAATGCATTGTATTCATAATCAGTTTCTTTACCTGTTTCCACTGGGGTATGGGAGCAAGACGGCCCTGCTCTCGTCTGCTGGATGGTTGGTTGTGAACACGTTCTTGATAAGGCAGGACGGGTTGCTGCATGCAGGTTGTAGGGAAAGTGGGTTGGTACCAAGGAGGAGAGATAAAATAGTAAAGGAAACTCAAAGAAAGCCAAAGGAATGGGATACAGAATAAGACAGACAAACATTTAAGAAAAAAAATAGGGTAGGGGAGAATTCATTTAGCAAGTAAAATATAAAAAGGGAAAAAACATCCAAAAATGGGAAACTACATATGTTTTTGGACCTTCCCTTTATTTTCATTGTTCCTTCAAATCAGCCTGGTTATTCAAGCCAATATGTAGTGGCTGAGGAAACATTTGATTGTTAAAGAGCAGGATAAACATCACCATTTTGAGATTATGTTATACTACTAACACTAGTGGTGCAGTGTAGCATAGACATACTTGAGCTAGCTTTAAAGTAGCTAGGTCAGGTCCCACTCACAATCTGGCCACGGCAGCACAGAGCTTGGCACAAGCTATGAAGACAGACTACGCAGCAGAGCAAGAACTCAGGCACTTAAACCATACTGAGCCTTATACTGCTGACACTGCACTGCTAGCAGTAGCTTGAAGTGACTCAATCTAACTTCAGACAACTACCCTGCAGCTGCAGTAGTTCAGATACCATCCTGAATAACCAGCAGTCATCAGGAAGCCTCACTTGGAATGACACAAATATCCCAATTGCAAAGAAACTCCCAGGCATTTATCTGCTGCACTTATACACACATACAAAACTTAATCACAGTTCACAAGAACAAACAGATATAACCTGGCATGAAAAAGTTCAAATCAGAAATTAAATGATAGTTCTTAAACATTAGAAATGGGATGTTCCTGGAAAGCATTTCAACAGCAATAATAGTTATAAAAGAAACCTAATTGCTGGTAAGATGTTTTTGAAAGAGATTACGTAACACAATACAGGCAATAACAGGAAATAGACTTCTATTAGGGAGTTCTTCTCTATTCCATATTCCTAAATTTAAATTTTTTCTCTTTTGAGTAAGCTTCACTCTTCCCTAGGAGAGCCTTTGAAGTAGAAGAGCACCACTACCATCCCATCTCAAGGAATGCATGTTATTATTCATGATTTTCCTCCATAATTCCAAAATAAAGGGGTTTGTTATCCACCTCCTACCTGTCTTCGTAAGCTTGAGGACTGCACTGGTGCATTCTCCTCAAACTTGGCCAGTAGCTGGGTTGCCATAGACTTGACTTTGTTCTGATTCCCAATGGCAGCATCAATTCTTCTCTCTGTCAGGGCACTCACCAGTGTAGGCCTTTCTTCTCTGTAGCTTCGCGGGATGTCCTCCTAACAATCAGCGATATCAAAATTTAACAAGATGCAACCGGATCACCATTTCCTCTGTACCTCTTTGCTGTGATAGGTTTCTAACACTGTAGAAAACAAATCTATCAGTCTGCACTTGAAAGCTCACATTTTAATTTCCTTTGGCATGTCATGTTCTGTTAAACTTTACTTTTCTTTTCAACCTTGATACATTTACCTACCAAAGAGATCACAGTTGAAACACTCCCATGCATCCACTGACACAAAGCAAAGGCCTATCTTCAAATCCTCGTTGACAACTCAAAGCACTAAATTTTAACTCACTTGAAATGTTTAGAGCCAAATAGGTACAAGTGAAGGACTGCCTCATGGGGCCTACTAGAAATGTATGCTTTTGGCACTAACCAAGGCTAAAGTTTAAATATGAATGAAAATACTAACTATACTGCATGACTTTACTAAATGAGTGTTTTATTCTTGGTGTCCTTGTTAAATCAAAGTAAATTGCAGTAAAAACAGAATATGAGGGAACTGCAACATTTCATTTGTTGTGTACTATTCTTTCATAAGCATCAGTAAAATATTTGCACTATAGCTATGACAAAGCATAACCTCTGAAGAATAATTAATTTTTATCAAAAAAAAAAAAAAATCTTACATAACCCTGTCTGGATATAGAAAATGAAAGGACTGAAGCGGGAACAAGGAACCTACCACATGTTTTCTTCCCTGACACCTTTCTCACTGTAATACTTACATCCTCAGATTGGCTGGTTTTTCTCCTCTTTCCTGCACCATCCAGTTCCTTTTCTTTTTTGTCCTGAAAATGGGAGGAGGAAAAAAAAAACCCAAAGATAAGGATTCTCATACCTTTCTGGCCTGAGATAAATGTCATCAGTGCACTTAAATAAGCTTTGCAACACAACTGATTAATTCTCTAGGTTCATTCTCCATTTGTTTAAGGGGATTCTTACCTTCCAATTGGACATTCTTCAACACTTTCAACTAATTGGGAACTGAGCAACCCATTATGTTCCAATACAAAATATATCCCCAGATACTACCACAAGGCTAGGATTTTAAGACTGAAATATACCACTAATTGAGAGTACATATTACGGATGTAATTCTGCAGTTATAAATGTCATGTATTGTCCCATGCCAAGAGCTGACGAACAAATGGTCTCTTGTAAACACATAGCAGATACAGACTTACACATACGTTTTTAGTACCACCTACTTGGACAGCAGCCTAACAGACACAAGTCTTATCAAGACTATGGTATGGTTACCTTTGGAGTGCGTTTCCGAGAGATGCTTTGTCCCAATTTACTGAGAAAAGAGATGGGCGATTTGGTACTGGCAATTAGGGCAGCTTTTTCTTCTGCATTCAGGTCCAGACTATCTGTTAGCCAAAACAGGTAGGACAAGGGAATGCCAAGAAATTATTTCTGTGGTGCTATTAAATACACAACTGAAGGACTCACCAATTTTTTATTTAACATGACACTCTTTTTCTTAAATTCTCTGTACAAAATGATTGTAATGTCCAGAATAAATACCTTTCTCAGCTACTCTGCTTTTTCATTTTGCCAAAATCAATTCTTCTTTCAGGCTTTATAATCACCCAGAATAAATACTGTGTTTGTTTATTCTATTTACTTTCATATTTAAAGAGCATCATGATCATCAGTATTCTTAAGAGTTCACAGTTTTTGAAATAATACCTGATACACACTGTATTTTTAAAAGGCTATCAAACACAACTTTTTTTCCCACCAGAATGATAGATTTTAATTAAGATCATAAGTAATAAAGAAACAGCTATAACAACATTAATATTTAAAGGTAGGCCATATTGATTTGTGCTAGGCAATTACATCTTTCAGTTCTAATCAAAGATCTTTCATTCCTCATTGGCCTGAAGTTACTCTCACCATTCACAGATGGTAAACAGATATAAAACTTGGCCAGTGTTTTGAAATTACCTACTAAACAACTACTAGCAAGGCATCTCACATTAGCCAAGACAGATGAATGCCTAATAATAGCAAGAAAGCCAAAAAGTTATCTAGTAGTGCTGAAGTGAGTTTAGAACTTCTGAGGATATTATTTTGAGAACATTATTTTGTATTAACCCATTTTTTTGCTCCTGATGCTGCTAACATGGTCTTCATCAGCACCAATAAGAAGTCAACTTTTGTAATGTAAAGTTAGTGAGTGACTAGTATGAGCTTATGCAGAAGAAGCATGAAGATAACTGAAGCACACACATTCATCCTGAAGCTGTCTTTAAATCAGAGAGACCTGCCCCAAACTCCTTACCGCTAGAGGGGATGGTGTCTTTGAACATCTCATAGAACTGTGTGAGGTACATCACCATCGACAGTTTATCTGGCTCTCCGACAGATGCCATTTCCTTTCCAGTCATAATGGGAGATATTCCAAACTCTTTTTCAGCGATGTCAAAGGCCAGCTGGTTATTCTTCTCCACATTGTGCTCATCCAAAGAATCAAAGTCTCTGCAAAGGGCAGAAAGACAGCATGCACTGAATCAAGTAGAAACCAGTCTTCTGAAAGAACTCAGGGATCCATCTCCTTTTTTTTTTTTTTCCTCTAAAATCTCTTGGATTTATTTGCCAGCAACCTTTTCATATTGCAGAGTTGATGATATTTAATTATGGTGAACTTTGGCTCAAACGTATTCTCTTTTCATTTTTTGCTCCTCCTCCAAACCCAGATTTTTCTTTCTTAAAAACTTCATTATCCTCTGAAATATATCTTCACTTCCTCCTTTGCTGGAAAACTGTACTGTTTCCCCCTACGTAAAATCTTTCATGTGCTTGGAACTAAATTAAGTCTCCACTTTTGTCCCCTTTTTTCTTGACTGATCCCTATTTTAGTTCTGCTGGCTTTTTCCAAAACTTGTAGAACTATATAAAAACTATATAAAAAGCTATAGCTTGTAGAGAGTTATATAAACCATTTTAAAAGCTATTTGAACTCTCCACAAGCTATATGGCTATTAAACAGAGTAGCTCAGGTTAACTCGAGTACACCAATAGAGAAGTAATTCAGTGCACACGGAAGGGAATAACCAAGTAATTTTTCAGCATGCTTTACATTGGATTATGTCTTTAAATAGAGCTCTAGCATTTATTTTTTCTAATGTCCCTTTGGGAAGTTGAAGCCGTTTCAGATTTCAATTAAAGTACCAGAGTCTTTGCTCCTGCTACTTCTTCCAGCCAGTGTTTTCCCATTCTAGAATCTGGGCACTGTTTTACCCAATATATCATGTAAGAGGACGCCTCTCATTCATCCAGTCAGCATGTTCATGCACAAACAGTAGCAGCATCTCTATTTAGACTGTGGGTCACTACTTCTAAAAAGAGCAGCCTAAAAGTCTTTTAAAAAACAGTTACTGTTAAACAGGAGATTTATAAAGGGCTGTGTAGAGACTTGTTCATGAGAAATTTAACTGAAGCTATGAACTATTCCTAACCAACTTCACAGAGAAAAGAGTTGTCAGTCAATAATGCTTTCCAGTCAGTACCAATTTGAAGCTTAATTCTGTCAAATCATCCAGAAGAGAAAATGACAACACATTTCTCTTCATATTCATCAAGCTATTATGACCTTCCACTCTGATGGTGAATCATCATACGTTAGCTTCTATCCAGTTTAATTGAATTCATTTCAATCCATTTCTCCATAAGTCACAAATGCATTGCCTCAGTCTCCATACTATTAGTTCCAGATATCACTAATTTTCTGCTCTTCCCAGTTACTCAAAACAGGCAGTTACTCACATTAAGTCTGGACGGTATCTGTGGATAATGGCACACAAAGCTAGGCCACTTTTCCATGACATCGTGAGATCTGTCACATTTACACCAGCATATCCATCAGTCTGCCTCTGGCACCAACTGAGCAATTTACTAGAGCGAGCTACAGACTCTGTAAGAAATCACATTTTTAAGTAGAAATGTACAACATCTCTTTCATGAATTCTAAAACCAACATAAAAACCATGAATCAACAAATAAAACCTTCGTGTAAACAACAAGCTCCTTCTACAATGAGCAATACAGGACAGAATTCTTATTTTTTTAAAAAAAGACTATCTTACCTATTTTAGATCCAAGAAAGGATTTTTAATTTGCTAAAAAGTAATTATCTAAGTTATAACACGCCAGGCTTTTCACCCTAGCCCTTGTAAAAGAGCCCCAGGAATTATAAAACAGTCACAAAGGCTTGTTTTAAAAATTATCAAAAGGATATACAGTAGCACAAATGCTCTCTAAAGCCCAGATATACTATTTCTAATGGAAGAACTACAAATGTACTTCTGCAACTTTTTCTTTTCTCTTGAAAGCTTTCCTTTAAAAGCACTGACCTGTTTTGACCTTGCCTTACTGCAAGATCTGATAAGATTACAGCCTAAAGGGACGTGCTTGCGGGCCAAAGAACAAATCAAAAGACTACATAGCTATTCAGCAGTGAAAGGGAGGCTTAGCAGCAAAGTGCCATTCGGAGAGAGTCGCCAAACACTACCTGGATGTCCAAAGGCAAGGTATGCAAAAGGAAAAGTTCAACATACCCCTCAGGGTACAGGACAAGTAGACAGATACCAAAATGCTTATCACAAGGCATCTAACTTTCAGAATAGTGCAAGCAAAGTGAGGTTTCATTTAGTTAAGATAAGAGATGGGATTAAGTAAAGGAAAGCATGAGCATGAAAGACTGCACAAGAAATACCTCCTGTTATGTCTGTAAGAATTCTGAGTTTACTCTTAGAATGAATTCAGGCTAGGCTTCTGCACTCTAAGTAATGACATTGTTACAGGATAAAGGAGGTGGAAAAAAATGTTGCATAAGCAAATATGCTTAGAAATATAATAGCATTATAAAGCAAGGGAAATTAGGCAAACAGAAATATATTTACATGTTAATTGAAACTTGAAAAATTGGAAAATCAGACCATTCATGAAACAATTTCTGGATACTTTTTTCTAAACCAAAAGAGACTGGTTAAGTAATACTTTAGAGCCTTGCTGCACTGATCCAGCTCCAGAATACCGAAAGGCATGGAGCACTAGCCAGGCCTACCATTCCGAGTCAGCTTTGGTGTCCTGGAGTTCACAAAGTTCTCTATTTCCAGGTGAATGTCTTTCAAGTCTCCTGTATTATACAAGTGGCGTACCTAAAATGACAGAAAAAAAATCAAAAATTACCAACATGTCACGTACCCAAGATCCATACAGAAAGAGCAGGACAAGAAGGAGCCATCCCAAGGCACAGAAAGGAAGACAAGTACACTTATGTAGCAGAAATGTCTAGTCCAAGAACCCCAGAACAACAAAGAACAGCTAGTCAGTGCTGAACAGTCCAGCTGACTGCTGCTGCTCAGTGGATACCAAATTGCAATGACAGACTGCTATACTAGATTATTACAAAGAAAACGCGCACACGCACACACGTATAGATTTCATGTATCATTACAGCAAGGTTAAAACTGTTAAAACCAAAAATTCCTAAACAGGAATTCGTTAAAGTACAGAAGTCTACTCTTGACTGATATATCTACTTTTCACTGCTTCCACACTATACTGCCACATCAGGTTACTATCTGTTCCCAAAACATTAGCATAGCTTCACCTAAGGAAAGACAATGCAGATTGCAAGCATTCAGAAGCACCATTTGTCCAGTTACCTGCTGTGGCCGCAAGAAGTTGACGTTGATATTGGGATACCGGGTGGCGGGATCAATGCTGTAATGGCTGAAGTTTTTACTCACATTCTCAGGGGTGGTCTGAGGCAGTAGCCTATAAATGCTTTCCCTTGGGGAAATAAAATTTAAAAAAAGTTTTGGGTTTTGTTTTGGATGGTTTGTTTGTTTTAGGTTTTGTGGATTTTATTTATTTTTTTTTTTAAAGAGATGTATCACTACTAATACTGCTAAGTCAATCCTGGAGAGATAAACATTCAGATCAGAAATCTAACCACTTCAGACACTGAATAGCTAAGTTTCAGTGTAAGTGTATTAAAATCTGCAATTTAATACAACTCCAAAAATCAAAAGGAGGAAAGAAAATAATATATTAAGCATAACTGAAAGGGTTCCCCAGTACAAGAAAGACATTGAGACACTGGAACAACTCAGGAAGAGGGCCACCAAGGGGACTGGAGCAATTGCCCTGTGAGGAGAGGCAAAAGGAACTGGGTTTGTTCAGCATGCAGAAGAGAAGGCTTAGGGAAGATCTTACTGCTGTCTGCAAACGTCTAATGGAAAAGTGATGCAAGTCTGGCTCCAACTGCAACATTATTATCTTCACCGTTTTTTTAATTTCAAACAAATAGAATTTTAAACATCCATTGTGCCATTTATACAATTTTTAAAATGATACTATGGTTCCTGATGGTCAGAAGCTGCAGTTGCTTATGTTTAAAATAGGTTCTATTAGACCTTGCTTTTACTTACTCCAACTTTTAATTACCCAAGTTCTGATCTCTAAGGTATCACCTTAAGTCACCAAAACAATATTCAACCAAAGACAATAAAAGCATCAAGAACTCAATACTCTGAAGAAACACAAGATGTTGTTTGGCTTATATGAAACAAAGTGATCAGTTTAGGAGAACATGAAATAAAAGCAGGTCTTAGCTTGCTTAAAAGAAAATCATAAAAGATATTTACAAGGTAATAGGGAATTACAAGAATTTTTGTTTCTGGTACTTTAAAGACACCTACATCTTCATCTGCTTTGCTATTGCAAGGCTGGTGACAGTAAGCCAGGCTCACTTTCTCCAGGTAATATCAGTAAGCACCAAAAAAAGACTCTTTGTCTAATCTGCTTTTAAAACTAGGACCAAGAACAGCTGCAACATTTCTTATTCCTCTACAAATATACTTCAGTTTATCAGCTCCTTAGAAAATTTCTTCAATTGAAATTATACCCACAAGCATCCTCAAAAAACTGAGAATTTGTATCTCGCGTTCTGTCTATATATTTGTTCTAGAAGAAACTGGAATGAATGATGAGACGTTGGAGGATTAGATTAGAACTGAAAGTGTATTCATTTTCTCTATTACCTCTCTGCAAGAACTTCCAAAGGACTAGCTCCAAGTGACCAACTTCGTACCATCCAAGCAGAGTCCATTGCAGCCAAAAATCCCCTGGCTATTCCAGTTCCCATTGGCCAAAATGGCTAAGATTATAGTTTAGAAAAAAAGCAGAGAAAGGAAAAGCATCAGTTAGGGGAAATTTTAAACAAATATCAAGAATATATTCAGATGGTAATCTGCTGGGAAATTATAGATCAGTAATTAGCTCAAAGCTCCACTCCCGCTGGGCTAGAGGAAGCCAGATGTATGCTGAATTGGCCATAAGCTCCCCCAAAGCCAATGTTCCTCTATTTCCAACAACAATTCATAGCCTGGAGTGCCTTAACAGCTTCTCTTCAAGACTGTACTTTTTAACCAACTACAAAATGCTAATTATTAACAGGCCTACAGTAGGTTCTGTAGAGAGTCTAATTGTCCAAATAAGAAGCAGATGGGACAGACATAAGTTCAGAAAAAAATCTCTGCACACATTTTCTTAAGGAAGATCATTGCCATCCTAAATATTCTGTTTTCCCAACACTCCTACCCTTCCTTAAAACCTCTCACTTTATTATATAATAAACAGCAGCTTTCCTTATAGTAACTATCTTATAGGCAGTGCATATTTTGGTGATGGGTGCAATGGCTTGTACTTATGCTTCAATTTACTGTTTACACACATTAAGTTTAAAACACAAACCTCTAAGAGACTGTCCCCAACCAGTGCCACAAGTAACTGGTGGCCATTCTGCTCTCGCACCAGGGCTGCGTTCTCTGATGCATACATGCACGTGAAGTCAAACATGGCCACATCTGGCTGACCATAGTGATTGATGGCAAAGTCCAGCGATGGCAGCTGCTGATTAGTGGAGAAGTCAGCTGCTTCTCTGGCATAGTTTAGCAGAGCCTCCTGGTCCACGTTCTCCCGTGAGAGTAATAACTCTGTGTCAGCATAATCCTGCCAAAAAGAGAAAATTAAAAGTGAAATAGCCAAATACACAAGTTTATTTTAACATTGGTATATACTATAGTTGGCATTAAAACTCCTACAAATCCACTGATACTGGTTTGCTCTCTAATTTCTTTCATTCCTATCTGTGTTTATGCTTCCAAGAGAAAATTTGTAAAATTTTTATTGCAAACAGTAATCAGTCCTACTAGCATTTCTGACTGTGAAAGAGCTAAGAAACTTCTGAGTATTTCTCTTCACACACTTCAGATAAAAGGCACAAGACCCCAATCCTTATTTATTAATTTGTGGCCAAACTACTTTTAAATCAGCTTCTGTCAGAATTAGATATATTTCCAATACTTTCTTCACTCCCTGCTCTTTCATTCCCATAAAATGAGGGAAGCTCAACTAAGCTATCAGAGGTTCTTTAAGCATATTTTACCTTAACATGGGAGAAACCCCCAAATCTACAAAGGAATACAAATTTGGAGAGGATAGATCTTGTAACACTCTTCTGATGGCCCAAAATACTTCAGAAGGGCATTAACTACATATATTCGTGGTCTAAAATACACCTGTATAAAAACATTACGTGGTGAAAGAAGAGAGTGTTCCCCTTCTTTCAGCATACTGAAAGGAAATCGTACCAAAATGTTAGTTTATAGAGAGTATAGGAAAAGTTAATGCTCACATGCCGTATCACTCCTTTTTCCAGCAAGCTCTGTTTTTTGGCAGTCATGACAAAGTAGTGTGTATCATCTTTGTAGTAGACAATGTTCTCCAAGTCAATACCTTGTGACAGAACAAAAGACATGGTAGTGAAGGAATAAGTTACATGTTACATGTAACACAAGCTCTATTGGAAGAAAGAAATTGAAACTATGCGGTTAGAAAGCCTTAGAGAGAGAATACCAAGCAGCTTTCTCCCACACTTTTGATTACTTTAAAATATGAATCTTCAATAAAACCACAAACAGCATATTTCACCTGCCTATAGCTATCTCTCTTAAAAAATATATTTATCATCAGTCTAAGGTTTGCATTCAGATGTGGAGTGGAAGAAACTGAACTCAGGGTTCAGACTTTTCCTATTTAGGGCTCAGATTTCCTGAAAACCTTCAGGGAAATAAGTTCTCTACTTCTGAACAAAAATTACACACATCTGAATGATACACATCTGCTTTGTACAGCTGTATAGAACAGCTGTAAAAATGGAGAAGTCAGATTTCAAAGAGAGATGGCAATGACTGAGTTCCTTGAACAAGATGTTCATTTATTGACTAAACATGATACCCGAGTTACAAAGTTGTAATAATAGAGACAAATAGTTTTCACTGGAAATCTGGCAATTGCTGGCAAACCTGTGGCTTCTCGTAGATCCTGGAAGAACTTCTGGTTGAATATGAAGGCCACACCGCTGATCTCTTCTACTTTGGCTTCAGCTGTGGTGTTGCGATTGATGAAGTTTGCTGTGATAGCAATTGCTAGTTTACCACGGAACTCTTTTCGGCGAAACCCTACAGGAAGGATAAAGTGGTAACACTGAAAAATAGAGCATACCTTCAGAGAAGGCTCAGCATGCTATAAACAGGTGCCCTCACAAAATAAAGAGAGAATGGATCTGACAAATTACAAACTCCTCCACAGAGAAAGCAACAATTGCTTCATCAGAAAAATAAAAGCTCTTGTTTAGGGAAAAAGCTCCCTTCTCTTTTTACCTCTTTTCCAAAAATTGCAACTCGCATCAAAAATATTAAGATAGAGTTCTCTACTACACAGAATAATATTCAACACTTCAACTCCTACTCCCAAAAGTGAGAGCTGCAACACTACTCAACTAAAGAAAAAACATAGGAAAAATTATCCAGGTCAAAACACCTAATTCCATTGCTAGTGGATAGGAAGAGGAAAAAGATGACCCACGTGTCTTTGCTACAAATGGATTTTTACATGGACTTTTAATCTTCCCTTTCACTAGTCAAACGTCTTTCCAGATTTTGATTGGGATGTTAAAGGCCATTTTTGTTCTAACTAATTTAAGAATAAATTCTATTTGAAAGTGAATTACCGGCACAACATTACCTTCTAAGGTGTTCCTCCTGCCATCCCCTCCAATGATTACTTCAAACTCATACTCAGATACTGGATGGGTTTTTGGGTGGACCAATGCACGCCAACCTATTCCTGTTGATAAACTCCAAGTTAATAACAATATAAACAGTGCTCATAATAGAACAAATACTTAAAAACACTTCTGACTATCCATAATCCCTTCTTCATGTGGTCAGTAAAAAATACACTGCAAGGCAGCTATACTGTTTACAGGGTTATTGCTGACTTGCACAGCCTCTCTGCATGAACCAGAGGCAAAGACAGTTCCAGTAAAACCCCCCTGACCATTACGTTCAAGGATCACTACAACCTTTACAGATTCTCTACTATCTATTCAATTAATAGGATGCCAAAAAACAAGTAAGCCACCATCTCCCATGGCGATCAGAGAACAGGTTTCACAAAGATACAAAAAGCATAACACGGATCATTCACTGATATAAATATCTTCAGCGAATGCAAGGAAAGGAGTTGTTTTAAAAAGGTATCTTCTAAGTGTAATACGCTTAAATATTTTAGGAGCAATTACAATCTACTGTGTCGTGGTCTATTTCTGTGTAGTACTTCAGGTGATTTTGTTTTATATAGAAACTAATTTGGATTTGTCACTAGAAAGAATAAATCCTACTAAAAATTCAAGCAAAAGTGTATTAATAATTACTCTCATTAATGGAGCATGAGGAAAGGACTTAAGAGTCATAAGCAAGGTTAAGGAACAGGAGTCTGTGTATCCTATCATAACTTTCTCTTTCTCTACTACCCATTTCAATGCTACTTGCTTTCATTCTCCTGATCCTCCGGAGGGTAAACAAGCCCCTGAAATTCCACATTGACATGGATCTCTATTCCCAAGATCAAGGCAACCTTCAAAAGGATAAGCTGGAGCTGACGGATACCTGCAAAAAAGCAGATGATAAAGAAATAAAAGAAAAAGAAAAGAGCACAAGTGCCCACACATCTCTGTTTGACATTACTGATAAACTGATTTAAAGGCCAGCTGCTACTTTCCCACTGTGTTCCCAGTACTTCATCCAGGCAGCACTGGTGTGTAATATCATGGCATGCCAAGAAACTTCTATATGGCTGAAACCCCAGCCCTTTTCAAAGAATAAAAAGTAAATTTTTTTTTTATGTTTCAGTCCCCAAATCAGCAACAAGGGAAACAACCAGAACATGCACTGCAGGAGAGGGAGGGAAGAGAGCACAAGCAGGACTGCACTTTTGTCACAGATGGCAACTAGCCATTTGATCAGTCTAGCTGTAATACTGATCTGCACCTTCATCCTAACACCTTTGGGTTAGTGAGGGCATAGTAAGTTCCTCACTACCTCTTTCCTCTTCAGTTAATGTAGGTAGCGGGTATGAAAATGACAGTGTGCAAACTCTATTAGTTTGAAGGAAGACACCTTACTGTTGTATTTCAGATACTGAAATTAAAAAATGCTCCACCTAAACACTGAATGTCAGGTGTGCTGAGATATAAAAGACGACAACATGCACAAAGTACTGGAATAATAAAAATGACAAGAAATTGGAAGGGAAAAAGCAATCTGCAAGACTGACATTCCAAAGATCTTCCCATTTTACCATTCATTGACAAAAAAAAAGCAAGCAGCAGGTTTTGCTTTGGACAATAAGCCAAATCTTATCTACTGTGTTTGTGCCACTTTATACTTCCCACTTATGCCCAGTGGAGAACCTGGCTGGGCTGTGTCCAGTACATTTTTGAAAAAAAGAAAAACTGAAAAATAGTAACTCAGGCTCCACCAAAGCATTCAGCTTTCAAAGGAGACTGATTTCTCAGAATTTGAGAATCATCAAAATTATTCTCAATTTTAATACGTAAACCTCTATGTAATCAAAACTTATTCATAGGCTGACAGTGTTCTTGAAAATATCTTCATCGCTCTTCCAAAAATTAACAAAGCCAAAATTGTTCCTCCTTTTTCCAAATCAACATTCACAAGAATGTTCAAAAGCATTCAGTAACTTTTCTTTTTTACAAGTCGCTTACAATCCTCAAGAGAAACAGAATAATGTGGTAGCTGCAGGAATGTAACAGCAAAAATACAAAAATTATCCATTTAAAAAAAAAAAAAAAAAGGTTTGAACCTTAAATGTACTTTTCAGTTTGGGAAAAGATATGCCTTGGAAAGTAACAGGCATTAAAGATGATAGATATATATTGCATGTGTGATAATCTCATGGCACAATGTATTTCTTTCACATCTAGTCTAGCCCAAAATGCTAGAATTTTAATGAGTTACCCCCATGCCCTCACCCACCTTTCCCCTATGAAGAACAAGTGCTGCTGTGTCTAGCAGCAGCTGTACTTACTGATATGGTCTATGGATCCTGCACAGAATTTGCCGTAAAACTTTTTGGCGCCAAGACCCCTCAAGTCATGTATGGTGAATGGCCACAAATGCAGCACATTATTGCGGGAAAAGGCATCCCTCTTTTCTATGACCACCACCTTGGCTCCTAGGAATGACAGGTCAATGGCTGTACGAAGGCCACAGGGTCCAGCCCCAATTATCAGACACTGCAAAACAACCAGCACAGAGTAACTTTACACTCCTAGGAGGAAAAAGATATTTTTACCACAGCTTCCAAGCATCCCACAGCTCTTAGGAGTAAGTGCTCTTCGTCTGCAACATAAGCTGAAATTTCAGATCAGTCTTTCTGTTGTTACCTGCCATGCTCTGCCACTGATACGTTAAAGCAGTTACCACAACCCAAAAACAAAGCATATCACAGAGCAGCAAAAAGTTTGGAGAAGCAGGCAAGTCACCTGCCTCTTTTAAACTCTTGTTTTAAGAAGAGATGCCAAGGCGTACTCTCCAAGCTATGTAATCACCTGGAGAATGGCAATATTTCTGAAGGCTTCTCCCCCTCATTCCATCCATGTGCTTTTTTTTTTTTTAAAAAAAAAAAAGTGATGCAGTGTTTTCCTCTCATCTTCCAAAGCCTGAGCTGGCCTTTCTTGATGACATCCTCAGTAACACCAAAAATTCCTCATCATTACTGAGTAGCATAGCAATGGCTAAGGCAGATAAATACAAGAGATGCTGGTGTTTTTATAAACATTATCATCTAGAGTAGCACAGACAGTAGTCAAGTCAGAGCACTCTAACTTATGCCTATGCTGGTGCTTCTACTATTGCAACAAAGGAAACTTCAGGAAAGTAAATATAATGTAAATATGAACTTTGTGTGACTAGACAACTTTTATCAAAATATGTTTTCTCCAACCTAACCTTTGTCACATCAAAGGTCTTTCATCTTCTCATATGTTTTTCCACTCTACTCACAAACACTATCAGAGGCTAATAAACAACTTGAGAATGTAAAATACTTGCATATCTAGTGTTGGAAGTACTTTCAGAGAAACAAATGATACAGCAAGATCATTTCTTTTAAGATTAAAAAACCAAGATAGTCAGTTGACACTTCTTACCCACAGAAACCGAGGTCCACAAAGAAAGCTAGCATGGTTATGTGCATTCACAGGAATATAGTACACAGTCCATTTTGTTATATCATTTTTGTACTTTGATTTCTACTGAGTATAAACCAGACCCACAGAATAAAGACCTCGCTACAGTGTTGACTGCTGCTGCCATGTGAGTATTTTCCAGATCCTTACATACCCCTATAGCTGGACAGCAAAGCCCTTTGAGAAATTCTTAAGTATGCTAAAACTTAACCAGAACCCAACCTTCTGATAAACAGCCTATCCCAAAGCAAAGCTCTTTGTTCTTTGGTCATCCCCATATGCCAATTTTTACAGGTCACCACATTTTCAGCAGTTATTCACTGAGGCATAAATTCTGCAAATGATGTGAAACTGCAAATATAAAGCCTGAATGATGAATAGAATAGTACAAGTTACAGCAGTGATGACATAACAACTAACATGCAGATTCAAAGTAAGACTACTGTATAAGATAAGAAGTCACATAAATCTGAGGGAAGAGATCCAAGTCTAGAGGAAAGGGAAGGGAAGAATAACAGCACTGCTCCTTTAGTAGCTTCAGGAACCTGAAGGCATATGGGAGAAAAGGCAAGCCCAACCATTGAACTACTAAATTCCAAAATAACTTGTATATTGAACAGGTATCCAACTTGTCATTTGTTAAAAGGGATAATCAATTAGGACCTAATATATTCTTCCAATTTAATATTGGTTTCTTCATGGGTAAGTATAACTCTCAAACACCACTTACTCTTTCTTTTTTTAAACTTGCAAGAAAATTAGCTGAGCATATCTTATTTATTCAGGTAATAATTTTGCTCATCTGACAACTACGATCCTCAAAGAGACTGGATTCAATAAGCAACAAGACCACATTGAGTTGGGTGACTTATTCTTTGATAACTTTCCTCATATAAAATAGTTATGATGGACTGCACAACAGCAAAGGAATTGTACTAAAATCAGACTATTCAAACTCAGATCTATGTAATCAAATTATAAATTCCTTGCCCGTAATTTTATCATAGAAATGCAAAAACACTTTTTTCTCTACAACCTTCCTCTCTGCCCCCAAACAAGGATGTGGTTAACAACATCTAGGTTATGTTTAAGACTCTAGATGTTCTGGATGTAAAATACATGATACTCAATGAAGTAATACATGGCCAAAGTTGCCATTTTTTTTTACCATCACAAAAATATTAAGTTACGTTGTTATAAAACACTGCAAGTTTTAAGCACAATTAAAAACGGAAGAAAAGATTCTGCTCCCTTTTCCACCTCTAACAGTTCGTCCAGTTTCAGATGTCTCGTAGAAACCTGCCTTCTGATACTCTCACAGGCAGCAGTAACTACATGAGATGCCCAGTACAGCCAAGTAAATAAAGGCAGCTATCGCTGTTCCATGTTCCCTTTCCCCTCAATGACTCCAAGCAACTGCTGCAACTCCATGCACTAAAGCTGTCTCACCCCTGAGGAACACTTCTTGCTCAAGATCTTTCAGACAGATTATATTAAGTTTTCAGTAACAACACCATGGTAACAGAACATTAAATGCAAACTGAAATCCTGTATTCTCTGTACAACCAATGAAGAGAGAGTACCATTTGTAACTATTTACATCTGAACATCATGTCCAAGTCTTGCTTTCATGAATGCTGATTATCTGAACTCGGGTTAACCTGGATGCTGGCCATGTGATGCACTAACTGCCTAACTACTGCCCAACTCCAGTCACAGCACTGTGCCCCCAACCAACTGTTACGTGAGCAAGTAAACTACGCTACAGAGGATGAGAACTTCAAAACTGGTATATGTTCAAGCATGTAAAAGCTGAGCTTACTAAAGAAATTACTGACTTCTGTTCTGATAACATGGCTAAAACCCTAATCTTTAGATTTTTTAAATTCTATCATCTCCACATGCACCCTTAAATTTCTGTATTTTTCAATCAGTGGTTTGGAAACTACATTAAAATTAGGAATATAAAACTAAGTGAGATAGGAAACATCAAATCAGATATGATTCCGTTCTCAAAAGGCCTCTACTTTGAATAGTTATTATTATCTCTTAGGAATTACATATAAATATTTAATGGTGAATACTATTAGGATAAGAAACAAGTAATTAACAGAAACATATAGGAAAAATATAAAAAGAATCCATACATTTATCATTTCTTTTAGATGTAATTTTTATCATTTCTTTTAGATGTACAAATTTTAGATGTAAAGCCATACAAAAATCATTTATCATCACAGGTATATATTAAGACATAGTAACAAAAAAAAAAGTAACTAAATTTCACTTTCTCTCAGCTACTAATTTCAATACTCAAAATTGCATGAATCCCAAATCCACAGCCCTGTATGTTTCTGGGTTGGGGCAGAGAGGGTGTCACCTTTAATTTATTCATCATTCACCCTTTTTACTTGTGTTTCTATATGGCATCTCACCAACAGCTTCTTAGAAACACTGGCAAATTACTCTCTGGCTTGCCTCCACTCCCCTTCCTCTTCTCCATTACTCTCTTTCTTCTCCTTGTCACCCCCACAGGAGAGCACCTACGGAATAAGCCCTCCCTTTCCTCTAGTAGAGACCAGTTCAGCGTGATCACTGACATGTCCACTGCAATCATTCCCCCTGCCCACTCCTCTGGTCCTTCACACCAATACCAGCAAGTTCTGAGGTTTCTCTCTCATCATTAAATGAGGGAGTCATGCATGACCCCATGAGTCTCTCTGTTTATCTCACCACCATCTCATCTCCAAGATCACCGCATGCTACTTCTACAATCACTCTCTTGATCCCCTTTCTCCAACTCCATCCTACACTCTCTCTAGCTTGGCTTTGGTGCACAGAACAGGCTAAGCTTTGGGACTATACAAAATCTCTAACAAACTCTTTACTCAAACATCACTCCCAGTATGCTTTACCCCTTTTACCCACTTTTCAACTGCATTTGAAGAGATGTTTTATAGACAGTTGGCTACATGTATTTCTTGAAAGCGTGACCTTTCCTGATTTCTTTTAAGACTTAGTACCCCTCTATATCTCCAGCTATTCTTTCAGAGCACTATCTGAAGGAATTCCCTCATTTCTCCTACTCCTCTCACTGCCAACTTCCCACAGGGCTTCGCCTGTCGTCTCTTTATCATCTTCCTCTACAATTTGCCTTTGCATCACCTGATTTACAGGCACTGCTTCAATCAGCTTGTCAGTGCTGTAGATTCACAGAACTTTTCCAACTCAGAGTTGACTACTTTTTGCCCAAGCTAAAATCTCTACCTTTCTGACACCTCTTCATGGGTGCCTAGTTGTCAGTTCAAGCCCAACATGATAAAATGGAGCTCTAACATCCCTCTAAACTCACCTCACCACTTCCCTTCTAGATAAGTGTCACAATCAATTTTCTGAATGTCTTTCATAGCTGGATGTCAACCTCAACTCATATCTATTTTTTTGTATGTCCTCATAATCAAGCACTATCAAAGTCATACACTTATTCTTCCATTAAATCTCTTCTTTCGTGTTGCATCTCTATTATCGATGCAACCTTTTGTTCAGTGTTAACAAATACAGTCCTGTCACTGGTGCTGGTTTTGGCTGGAATAGAGTTATTTTTCTTCACAGAAGCTAGTATGGGGCCAAGTTTTGGATTTGTGCTGAAAACAGTGTTGATAATACAGAGATGTTTTAGTTATTGCTGAGCAGTGCTTATACAGAGTCAAGGCCTTTTCTGCTTCTCACCCCACCCCACCAGCGAGTAGGCTGGGGGTGCACAAGAAGCTGGGAGGGGACACAGCTGGGACAGCTGACCCCAACTGGCCAAAGGGATATCCCATACCATATGATGTCATGCTCAGCATATAAAGCTGGGGAAAAAGGAGACGTTCGGAGTAATGGTGTTTGTCTTCCCAAGTAACCATTACATGTGATGGAGCCCTGTTTTCCTGGAGATGGCTGCACACCTGCCTGCTGATGGGAAGTAGTGAATGAATTCCTTGTTTTGCTTTGCTTGCATGCATGGCTTTTGCTTTACCTATTAGACTGTCTTTATCTCAACCCACGAGTTTTCTCACTTTTACTCTTCCAATTCTCTCCCCCATCCCACTGGGGGGGAGTGAGCAAGCAGCTGTGTGGTGCTTAGTTGCTGGCTGTGATTAAACCATGACACCCACTAAGATATATTCAGAGCCCAGATGCAAAATCACTCTTTTAGTCTATTACTTCAAATAAGTTAAAATACCTCTACATTCTTCCACAGCTTGCTCGATCTTTTTCTCATTGAAACATAAGCCACCTGTCTTCATTTCACAGCCTTCAATACTCTACTTCAGTTCTACCCATCATGTTTCATTCAAAATAAGACCAATTCCTGAATCCAATGAATGCAAAACGCAGTCGAGTTTTCAGGAAAACAATTTTAAATTTTTCCCCACAATGTCCATAGTACTTGGATGGTTTATTCCCAAATATACACAAAAATCACTACATTTACCTTCCTGTAAGTCCTTCCTTTCTTATGCTGCCTGAAAAATACAAATCTTAACAGTGGTTGGACTTTTGGAGTGTTGAAGCTAGTGCCCACCATGATGACCAACACTGCCCAATTGTTTATTGTTTTTCAAGTTAACCTATATGCACCTGCTATCTATAATCCGATGTACCAATTGTAAACTTTTTGAGGAAAGCATTATCTTTACAAGACCTAGGACAAGTGGACCTTGGTCCATTAGTAATTTTTCCAAGTGTTATTGTAGTAATTAATTATAAATGCCACCATTTATATGAAAATGGCCATTGGAAAGTGAAACAGAATAAACAATTAAGAACTTTCTAATATCTAACTGGGAATTAAACTTCAGTCCACAGATCTGAAATGACTGACATGTCCTAAACAGGATATATTTCCCTGTCAGTTCTCTACTGAGGAATTAGTCATTAATTCCTCCTATTAAGATATTTCCTTCTCCCAAAAGGTGAATATTCAAGAGAAGCAACAACATCTATTGTGCTCAGTGAAGGAGGGCAGAATCTTGTTCTAATTTTATCATATTCCATGCTATCTTCTTTTTTTAAAGAAGGAAGAGTGTATGATTATTTGCGAAAATAACCTATTCCACTCACATTTTGATGTATGATATAAAGAACTTCTTTCAGTAACAACAAAACAAACAAATAAGCTCATACTGTACAGTCCAACAAGGGTGCAGCACATAAATACCAGCTCATAATAATACAGGGTAAAAAAAATTGGGGGGGGTGTGTAAAAGCAGGAATTCCTGCAGTAAATACCACACATACCAACCTTTTAAAAGGAATTGGTATAAGTTTCCATAGCATTTTTTTTCTCTGAACCTGGAATACAAGTGATTACTTTCTAAATAATGGTAAATAGAATATTTTGCCAAATTGGCAAGAAAGTTCACTTTTCTTGAAAGACTCATGAGAATTTTCAAATTAAAATTGGAAATTTCCAAACATACATATTTTTTATCTAGACTCCAAGAGCAAATTTCATGTCCCTGTTATCGTCTAGTAAAAAATGTTAAAAAAAAAAAAGCCTAACCAAGATTAAAGGTTCACCAATTAAGATTTTCTAACCCATCTATAGTAGCGATGCCACAAAAATGTAAAACATAGAAACTTGCAGGCTGCTTCTCCTGAATAAATTACAGATATTCTGGTCATTCCCAAGCACTTCCATTTAGCTTTCCCTGTTCAGGTAGGCAGTCAAATTTGGCAGTAGCAAACGCAATTTTTGATTGAGAGTCAAATGCTAACAAATTGTAACTATATTATAAATAATATGTGTTGAGAACATTCCTAAATCTTCTCTGGGCTTATACTGACACTGGGCAAACAGCCTTCTACATCAAGACATTTTCATTGTGTATTCCAGAGACGAACTGGTAATAGTTGTCTTGACCGCCATGAATAAATCTCTTACCTTTGTGTTGGCGCATGCTTTCCCCTTCTTATAGTCCTTATGGCTGCCTCTTTTATCCAATTTGGCCCACAAGGCTTTGGCTTTCCAGTAATTTAGCTTGGACTTGAGTTTGTGATAGAAAGAACGATAGTCCTTGGGCTTTAGTTCTAGGTAGTCACAGAGCTCTTGGAAAGCCTTGAGAGTCCCCTTGCAAGTTGAAGCCTGGACAAATCTGTCAAAGAGAACATGAGCCTGGTTCACCTTCTCATTCTTACTTTCCTCCATGCTTCACACTTCACAGCTGCCCTGGGGGGCAGCTGTTCTCTTCCAGTCTGCCAGATTTCCCGATGTTGCTCTGCTGAGCCACTTTCACCTCCGGCTTACAAGCATTATTAACCTATAAAACAAAAAGAAGAAAACGTAACTGAGCTTGCTCTTTTTTTTTTCTTTCTAAAATTTTGTCTAAGCCTGCTGAACTGAGAGCCCAGATTCTCAGTGACTAATAAAGCATCAGCCCTAAATAAGTCAACTGATCAATACCCCAAAGAGTCCTGCCCAAGTTGACTGCAGCGAAGCCTTCCAAATCTCCCTGAGCATCACTGCAGACAGTGGGACATCTCGCCTCTGTAAAAATCACAAAATACTTCACCTGAGCCAGTCCCTAGAAAGTTTTATCAAAACTCATTTCACATGAACAGTAGAGAACTTACAAGTAAACTGGTGGATGTTATGTGATGTTTGGAAGTAGGCGAGGTTTTAAAATAAAAGATAGACTTACTAATGTAGCAGTCACTGCAATAACCAGATCACTGTGGTAACACCACAGCAATGGTTACACGCTGGCCTTAAAAACACTACTACCACAAAGTACTTTAGGAGTTGGTATTCCACCAGTAAAATAAGTTTTGGTTCCTTCATTCTAAAAGGACATGTGCCTTTGCTCATAATAAATAGAGAAGAGGAAAGAGGATGGCATAGCACAAGTTGGTATCTCTGTCAGAGTCTGCCCTTGCAAACACTGCTTTTGTACAGTGACATAACAAACCCAGTGATGGCTACTGCAATCACAGAAAGAAGTTAAACCTGCTAATCGCAATCAAATACTTAAGAAAAGATGTCAAGACTGAAAAAAAAGCCTGTCTGTGTTGCATCAAGTAGTATAAACATTTGCCTTACCTAGAGTCTACGCATATATTCCTGACAGTAAGTAAGCAGCATAAGAGTGAAATGTGGCTGCTACATGATCCTCGTGAGATTCTCATAGTACTTCCTCTATACTGTGGTTTTCACCTTCTTTTGATATGCAGGTCCCTATAACATTTTAGGTGGTAGTTGGGCTCCTCAGCAGATTAAATATGCTGACAGGAGGTCTGCTACTCTTAGTTGCTTTTCTGGGATCCCTCAGAACCAGCCTGCAGACCTACAGAATGAACTGTTTGGATCACAAATAGCATTTTCTCTCCCTCTCTCTCGTTTTCTTTTATATATAATAAATCTCTTTCTTCCCTTTACACATAATACTAAGTGCATACATATAATAGATTACTCTGCTCTCTAAGAAAGAATAGTTCTGTTTGTCTTCAGATAGGAGGGCAGCATGGGAACATACGCAGGAACTATGGAAGTGAAAGCATTTTTGAGGTGCTTTTTGTCCTTTGTTTTTTTGCAGAGGGTATTAAGGTAAAAAAGGAAATATGTGGACTCGGATAAAACCTTTTAGATTCTCACCAGCTCTTTTCCTGCTTCCAGCAGACAGGAAGCCAAGTCAAACATTACAGCTCATGTCTCTTCCCCTCCCGTATGACAGTTCTGCAGCAGTTTATTTGGGCACTCCTGCATTTCACCCTAACATGGTATTTATTGCTTACATTTAGAAATAGCAAAGGAGACCTGGAAACCTTTCCATAACCCACAAAATGTTTGTTATTAAAAATAAAAATAAAATTTCCTACAGAAGCCACAGTACAACAATGGGTTATACCAGAGAATGTGATTCTGACTTTATTAGGACAACTGCCTTAGAGGACTCAGTACACATGAAGCTGTTTTTCTAACTGGCTGATAGTGATGCCGTGTCCATATCAGTACTGTTCACTAAGCAGGATGGAACTAACTGCTTTCCTTATTTTTAATCTTAACTTCACTGTTGTGAAGCTGGAAACATGCTCCAGGCTCGCACCTCAGGGTAACCACTGCGCTACTGCAGAGGTCTAAGACCCTGTGCTTTAAACCTGTGTCTCCTCTTCTGTTCTCAAGAAGAATGTTATAAAGAGTTCCAACAAATCACCTCTTACACTGAAGGAGTAATTTCAGTGCGTCTGTGTAACACAGATACAACAAAATACCTACAGTCTAAAGCCATATGCCTCAATAATTAGTACAACATTGCAAGCTGAATACTATTTTGCGTTATGTTTCCCCCACCTTTTGCACCCTACTCTACCACCCCAACACTCACTTTACACCAGCGCTCCAGGTGACTGACACTTCCTAAGAAAAAGCAATAGAAGTTATATGACCTAAATTCAGTGGAGTGGCAATTTAAGTCTGTTAGTCCACAGCCCATTACTGATATATCCAGATGTAAGGACAACATAGGTTTCATTTCTTACTCTTGCTTCTGTTGTACTCATTCACCACAGGAGTGAAGCAGCACTGGTTCTGCACTGCTGAGGGATCCCGAAGTTAAAATCCAACGTACTTTCATTCTAGAAACTTAACTGCTTTGTGTTCAAGGTTTGCCAAGCCAGGAGACAAACCTGCAAAAGAGGGTCATTTTACGCAGTGCAACCCGAGCGGCATGTTAATATAGCAGTTCTGCCAACATCCAATTTCATGCAGGCTGTGAAGTCAGCTATGCCCACAGGTCAAATACAGAGGCTTCAGTCACTGCAATTAGTCACTCCCCAGAACTCTGCATTCTTGATGTAAACACCCAAAGCCCTTGGAACCTGCAAGCAACACATCAGAGATCATGGAAATTACAGGAGGCAAAAGCAAGGGCAGGCAAGAATTATTTGCCAGGCTTCCAGGGTATTTGTATGCCTTGTTGGCTATTCTGCAAGTCTGCAGTATCCTGCATGTTTTGTCTCGAGGCAGCTGATTGCTGACTCAGAAGCTCTGTAAATTCCTTGGCTGGAGTGTTGGGAAAGACAAAGCCCATGAAAAAAAGCATGCAAGAACAGTGTTCATGTTGCTATTTACAACAACAGCATGAGGTTGTCACTGACTCACAACTGCAAGTACGCTCAGGATCTCCAGCGCTTGCCCAGGACAAAAGAAACCAATGAAACAGAGACAGAGGCAATGAATAATTCCAGGTGATGGTTCCTTCCCACAGTCACCACGGATGCAGGAATATGAATATTTTACCAAATGCATATACGAGAAAGAAAGTCCAGTGCTTTACTGTCAAATGCAAGAGATAGGAAGAGATTTTGCAAGTGATACACGTAATCAATTTGGTTGTACAAATTCAAGTTCCTGCAGAAAGTGTTGCGAATGCAGGGCTCCTATATTCCATGCCAATACACCCCCATTATAGGAGTCACCCTCCCTACATTTTCCATCCTGATTTTATTAAAAGTGCTCATCCAACTAATGACTTGAGCCTGGAAAAACAAAATATTATGGGAATGTATTTGCCAGCATTCTTCTCCATTTTTTTCTGGTGGAAACTATGGACTTAATTCCATCTAAACTCACAGCTTGTTCTGTCTAGCTTAAAACAGCATTTTGAGCGAATAAAACATTTGCCAAAGTAACTGCCTGGCTCCACTTCAGAGTGCTGACTTTCTCTGAGCACAATGTAAATACTTTCTTACATTTTGGTTATTTCACAGCCAGGCAAACACCACAGATGCACCCTTGACAGACAAATCTCTGAGAAGTCAGAGATCAACAAACTGCAGTACCATATGGAATCTGAAAGCAAGTTGGTCCATCAATCATAAAACTACTGATAGCTCCGATAGCCCCAATTTCCATTGATTTCATCCTTTCCCTAAATTTCCAGTTCCCCAGCAACATTCCCTATGCCCTTGTCTCCCTTTCATGGCCCCTCAGCTTCTGCCTAAGCGAGACTCAGCACACGCTCTGGAAACTCTGAGATTACTGCAGTACCTAGGCAGCCAGTACACACTTGCAACTTGGCTAGCAAAAGCCTAAGCACAGATTATTGTTAAGCTTATGCTGCAGACAGTGGGGACACCTATTTTTGTCTCTCTCCTCCACCCAGCCTCCAGTTTTCTTGTAGGAAATCAATTACCTTTGAGACTTTTATTCCCCATCAAATCTGGATGAAATTGTTCAAAAGTTATTAAGGATGAACTAAAAAGCAGATGGACAAATGGCTCAATCCCGTAAGCCTCCCTTCTTTAGGAAACCACACTAAAAAGAGTCTTTATTCCAACAAATGAAAAAGCTCTGTTTTCATTTCCAGGATTTGATTTATTTTACTTTTAGCTAAAACTAAAGAAATAGACTTTGCTACAATATGTTCACAACTTTCTAAGTGATCACGGGTATCAAAAAGTGCAGGTTTAGGGCGGCGGTAAGACTGTGGAACAGATGTCAAAAAGAGGACAATTTTGACAAGAAAAGCAAAAGCCAGAACTGGCAATTATTTTAGCTCCACATTATGCAGACAAGGAATGGGAAAGCAGGAGGACAAAGGCGTGGTTGCCATTGTTTGCAGCTTCCCTTTTATACCAGATGGAAAAAAGGAATGTCAGCACTGTCCACAGTATGTTTGAAGATGGTATTTAGATCTGCTCCCGTTCATAAAATTCAACACTCAAGCAAATACGCTGGCAAAAAGATGTTTGTGTTTTAATACACTTATCAAACCTGATTTGGTGGGCTTCTGCTCACCATATGGGTGGGAGTGAGTCTTTTGGGTCTCCACTTCTTTCCTGTCTACCCCTACCCCACCCCCCAAGCTAGGACAAAAGCGGGATAAAGAGAGGTCAGATGTGAACTTGGTTGCAAATGCAACAACCCATTCTTAAGGAGAAGATCAAAGCACATATACAAACAGTTCACAGAATTCTCACATCAGGAAACACTCCATCCAGTAATGATTTGAAAAGAAATTGCAAATTATATCAAAGAACATGGAAACATACAAATACAGAAGTAGTTACAGATAATATTTTGGTTCCAAAATTCATATCAAGGTACTGAATAAAAATGTGTATGTTGTTCATTACTAATCGTTTCTTAAATGCCACAACATGAGTACTGAAAACATTAGACCTACAAAATAAAACTTTTTATCTATATGAATTCAACAAACATACTATTCTGCTGCTCTGTCATACATGACTCTGATCACAGCAGATTCCCTATGCTGAATGAACACCAACATAAAGTAAGAGGCCAAGAAACAGATAATCTCTCCTCTTGGGGGGGAGGGGGGGAAGAAATTATACCAAGGAAGAGGTAGCTGCCCCCTTATAAGATGATAAGGGAATAGTAGGCCATCTGGATAGCTGTCATATTGTAAGACAAGCTTCAAGAGCTCCTAGCTTTAATGCCTGACACAGCCACGTACTAGGAAGATCCCTCATACCACAAATCTTCACACTGGGCAACCAGTAACCAATACAGTGATCCCTTCTCACCTAGCACCAACTCACCAGCTGCGTGTTTGGGAAGCTGGGGACGTTCTTTATATCTTGGAACTGTCACCACGCTGTAAAGAACAACAGGGTACTCTACATGCACAGCAAAAGAAAATTTATTTCTCAAAGAAGAAATAAATTGCTTTTATTCCAATGGTAAAAAGTACTACATCCCACTAGAATCAAAACTCTCATGAGAAACTTTCTGGAGCGTGGCCATTAACGCAGCAAGTCATAGGAGCAACACTTCCCTTTACAGGCCTCCCAAAACCCAATGACATGTGACAGCAAAGGCTCCATTTGTTATCCAGATGGTGAAATCCATGCATCTCCCACAAATCCTCCTGAGAAAACACGAGTCCTCAAAACACAAATCCGCCAGTTTCAATACAGGGAGCCCTCAGCCTTCAAGCATTTCCCATAAAGACCATGCCCCACACCTGTAGGCAGTCAGACCATGTGCATTTTCTGATGAGCAACACATACCCCACTTCTAAGGTAAGTGTACAATCACTTCACACTCAGTGAAGGTGACTTCACTACCCGGCTGAAGCACATGGAGGCTTCTCACCCCACCACTTACCAGGGCAAGAAGATTGAATGTCATTCCCTCATCTGAAGTGCTTTGAAGCTGGTACTGATGTTACATTTCAACACAGAAACCCATCCTAAAGTTAGTTCCTACCCAGTTTTACAAGCTGGACTTCCCCGGAGTTCTTCAAACACTGTCAAATAACCTGAGGAAAGCTCCTATACCAAAAAAAGGCCTCTAAGAAATGACTGGAATGACACTTTCACAAAACTTTATTTCTGTGACTCCAAATGGGGATAAAACAAATCAGTCACCTTAGCACAGCAAGACATACCAGCTTTTGACATCATATAGGACATGGATTGATTCATCTTTCTGAGCCAACATGCTATGCCACAAGAAAAGGAGGCTTTCAGAAAAGCTTTACTGAACATTAGAGAACAAGAGCATTGTTCTGACCCAAATAGAAATTTTGAGCAAAACGAAGACTGGAGGCTACCAACACACTATAACGACCTCTGCAGCCCAGTGAGCCAAGTCCTCTGAGGCCTTCAGGTTCTACCAGCACACTGATCACCCTAAGCCATTCCACGACACAGTGAGAAATCAAACAGAGCCTATATGTATATTTAAAAAAAAAATAGAAGAAATCTCATAAAAGAAATTATCTAATGAAACTCACATGAACACACTTTTAAAAATTTATATAAGTGAAGGCTTCTATCTGTCAGAACCTGGTACCAAAACACAGACTGCAACAATCACAAAAGTTAATGCAGGAAAGATAATCAACAGGGACAAAGAGACAGATACAACCATATGATCTACAAGTGACGAAAGGGAAAGAATTACCATTCTTTAAAGAGCATGTAAAACGGTTCATTAGATCTGAAAAATTAAAAGGTCTAGCATCTAATGTAGTACGTGCTGGCCTTCTATTATATGCACTTGTCTCCACTTACACGTTTCAGTTCTCCCTTTTATTACCTAATTCTGCCTTTACACAGGTCAAAGATTACTAGTCACATAGCATCACAGGGTCCAAAACTAGGCTGAACTTACGAAAGCCACCTCCATTTGGGTCATCCAGAGAAACATCTTAACACCTCAGAAGCAAACTCACAGACTGGTCATTTGTGCCAGCGTTTATTCTAATCAAGGCAGATGGCTGCCTGAACTTTTTTAACTCCAAGGCTCACTCCTCAGTGGTTTGGTAAATACCAGACTCTCCCAAAACAAAGAACAAATATTCCAGTTACAGACATTTAAAATGTACATGGGAAAGCAAGTTTTATTAATAGTGCTTCCAACTCTCAGCTGTTACGGGTGTGGAAAAGAGGCAGGCACTTTCTCGAAGGAAGTGGTGCAGGCAAAAGGAGTTAGAAAACGGGATTAGAAGATTCATAATTCCACTCTCCACACACACTCAACTAGCTAAGGCATCACAAATTGAGCACACTGCCCAGAGCAGTTCAAACAGATTATTTAGTGGGTGTATATCCTGTTTCTGTGGAGGAAGACTGAATATGGAAAGCAGAGGGACTTAAAAACTTTTGCATTTTTTTTCCTAATGCAGATCTTGCAAGACTCTTTTGGAAGCCAAGAAACCTAAGTAAACAGATATTTGAATAAAAGAGCCACAAAGATTTCTCCAACCCACAAACCATTTCATTTAGAGGCTGTTGAACTTTAAAAACAAAACAAACCCCAAGCTTTATTCTAGGAAAAGTCCAGGAAGGGCTGGGACCATGCTACAACCTGTGGGTGCAACCTCAGCCTTTATAATTGCCAGGTAAAATATACACGCAGAGCTCAAAAAACACCTAAGAAATTGGACCTTAAACCCAGACCTCTGGAACTGCCACCTCCTTTCCCTTAACCAGAAAGGTCCAACCAGGAACAGCATCTCAAGGACTCATCTGCAGATGAGGACCAGCACCTTATTCACTACCTGCCACATGCCTTCACTTGTCATTGTTAATATATCTGGCACTCTATATCCCAGCTATCATATGCCCCAATCTGTCACTGCCCCCAACCCATGCACAGCCAACAGACCCAAGCTCCACCAGCAGGCTGACTCCTTCAAGCTTCACTGCTGCCAAAGAAAATCCCACAGTGTGTTTATAACTACTGATGGGTGTACCTTGCTCATGTAGCTCAAATCACTACACTTAGCCTTTCTTTCTCCTTAAAAGCTGTGCATGAAAATGCATGCTGTGTAGTCTCTCTAAATACCTAAAACCAGAAATGGCAATGGCAAGGAACTTGATCTAGGGTAGATGCAGCAGGCTGTTTCTTGATGCTCCACAGGCCACCACAGGCCTGCACTGTCCTCCCACATTAGTCACTAGATTAGACCATAATATACAATTAAGCAATTTCATTTCACTTTGCAAAGGCAGAGAATTACACGCCTCAGCAAGAGCACTACTGACTGAACAGAATTTGAACAGGACACAAAGCAGGATTTGAAGGGAACCAGAAAGAGACTGGTTTGCATCATGTTTTGAATTTTCTTTTTTTGTAATGACTGGCAGATTCAGTATGGAGCTACACCTCATTTTCATGGTAGAACTTATTTGTCTAGGCTTTTAAGGCATGGGGCTTCTAGATAACAGAAAAGATACTGAATGTGTTCAATTGACACAATGCTAAATCCCAATTCATTAGATCACAGGAAGAAAAACAAACACACACATAATAATCCTATAACTTTTATTTCATACATTCATAAATTAGATCATTTAATTGAGATCTCCTCCACAGGTCCCACAAACCTCTTCTATAACCTGTCCCAGGCTGAATTCCTGTAGACATGTGTTTATTCGGGGGGGGGGGGGCGGGGAATCCTTTCCTAGCCTTTCCTCAAAGCACTCTCTTACTGTACTTACATCTTGGAATTCTTAATTTGACAGTACCTGAAACTTAGTTTAGTATTAAGCCTTGATAAATTTACTCACGTAAATCTTTCCTCTTCTAAAGATAAGAATACACACCCTTTGCACTCTGGTACGGTCCGTGATCTTTAGTAACAATAATAATTTAAGAAGGCAAAGCAAAATCCAACCCTTAGCAAGGAATGAACTTCACTGTGAGACTGTCAAACGACAACTGATCAAATCTAGCAGCTTAATGAAAATTCATCTCTGTTACACAATCCTGTGTGTCTAATGCTTCTCATCATTCATTTTCCTCATAGGTACAAGGAAAGCTTTTACCAGGAAACAGGAGTATATTGTAAGCAAATACCAGTTTAACATTTTGGCTAAACTATGACAAACAGGTAGAATAAAGAAGTTCTCATGCTACAAAATATACCAAAACCTTGAAAGGTAATCCAGATTATAGGTATAGTATGGCAAAAACAAAACTTGTAACATGGACCTTTCAACTCTGGACATAAGTTAGTATCCTTTGCACATACTGTTACATAGCTTAAAAATAGTACCCAGGCAGTATGTTCCCCACTTGGCTGGACATTTGACTCTCAGTAAATGCTGAAACAGTTTCAATTGGCCGGATAGCGATTCCCCTACGGCCGCCAAATGCACAGGAGATGCCTCTCTCAGCAAAGATCATGCCAAGCTCAATTCCTTGAGCAAATGAAAATCTGTTAGGAAATCAGTTACAGAGGAAAGAGATGGAGGCAGTTTGGTGATTTACTCTCCTCTCCCTGAGGCTTTGGCAAGCAGTTTCTGAAATAAGATGGCAGTCATCACTTCCAGAGGCAGATGTTACTAGTCTGCTCAAATACAGCTGCACTGGTGGGGACATGAAAAGACTTGGTACGAATTAGTCAGAGATTTAATCCAATCTAAGTGTAAGGATGCCATTCAGCAGAATTTGTTCCTAGTAGCGAGCACACATAAAAGCTTCTCTCTTTGCCTTTCATCCCCAAGGACTCTTCTGTCTAGTCTTTTTAATTCCATCCTCCTTTGGATAAAGGCCATTCCTCTGCAAGGATATCTGGGGGTCTAAGGCAGATATCCTTAGCTGAACCTCCCAGCTATCTGGCAGAGAAAGTTGCCCTATGAGAGGGCACAAGCACCCCGTTCACTTAATGCAGGTCTGAGAGCACCCATCAGAGGGCCTACAATCACTTATTGTGCAATACATCTAGACACACTTCTTTAATAGCCCACTGTTAAAGCTCTCAGTGGTCACAGAGAACTACCACACTGTGAAACAACATGAAACATCCCATGTGGTTTGACAGCCCTGATGCACTGCTTTGCTACTATGCTGCTTGCACACTGGAATTTGTCTTGTAGGGCATTCCAGGACTTCCACTGGCAGATGATTCAGTTCTGGACCTTGGGCTCAAACTGAATAATTTCCATAATCCCTTATTTCATAACACCCCCCTCCATCTGGTATTTGAGCACTAGCCAGACCGATCCTCTTTCAAAATGCTTTTAATGCAGCAAGGAAAAGGGGCAAGAGAGACGAAAGGTAACTTATGACTTTCTCAGTGATAATACCAACAGGCTGCTGCTAGCTTATCTGAAGGCAGGCAATAACTTCAGAATCAGACTGACAAGTTCTCTTTAAGAAGAAAAAGACTGAAATCAAGAAATACTTCCTTCAACTTCATTCAACTGCTGCTTTCAGGCTCAGTCAGCCAGCATGGACTGGTAGCCCAGCACAGCTCTGTAAACCAGGGATGACCAACACTGGTGGCAGAACCTCAGCATGACAGTAGCCGCTTTCCTGGAAATCTATACGGTGCCCCGCGCAGCAGACCACAGCATTAACTGTAAATTCTTCTCCACAGAGAACCACCTGGGGCCTTCAACATCTGGAAGCCACCCTTCCTCCAGTTGCTCACTGGTATTAAACAATCTAGTATTCATATATTTACCATTAGTTTATGCCAACAGAAGCACATGCTGCGATTAAGGCAGCTTGTTTTTCTCCAATTTGAAGACTGAGAAATGTAAAGAATTTGTTCCTGATTACACTGGAAGCCACCAGTGGAATCTATATACCTATGCTCTCCACTCCCCTGTCCTTCCCCATACGTACACCCCAGAAATTATCACAAGTAGACTTTTCTCCCTGGACCCAAGAGATCTGGCTAACTGTAATGAAACATTTCTTATTCCATGGGGTAGACTAGAAAACTCTTTGACATTTGGATCTTCAAATATTTGGAGTGGCCACAACGAAAAAACAATGTTTGCCTTTTTACCTTTCATTTCTATAACATCCCTGGTTTTCCAGTCATTCTGAAAGTTATATGGTTTATTTCCCTGGGCACCACCGACTGGGCATGCACCTTCTATGGTAACTACTGAATTATGTTCTGGAACTATAAGGGATAACTGGGCAACGCTCATTTGGAAGACTGTCCTGGTTTCAGCTGGGGTAGAGTTAATTTTCTTCCTAGTAGCTGGTATAGTGCTATGTTTTGGATTTAGGATGAGAATAATGTTGATAACACACTGGCAGTTTAGTTGTTGCTGAGCAGTGCTTACACTAAGTCAAGAACTTTTCAGCTTCTCTGCCAGCAAGGAGGCTTGGGGTGCACAAGAAGATGGGAGGGGACACAACTGGGACAGCTGACTCCACCTGACCAAACAAATATCCCACACGATATGATGCCATGCCTAGCATATAAAACTGGGGGAAGAAGAAGGAGGGGGGGACGTTCGGAGTGATGGCGTTTGTCTTCCCAAGTATCCATTACACGTGAGGGAGCACTGCTTTCCCGGAGATGGCTGAGCACCTGCCTGCCCATGGGAAGCAGTGAATGAATTCCTTGTTTTGCTTTGCTTGCGTGTGGGGCTTTTGCTTTACTTATTAAACTGTCTTTATCTCAATCCATGAGTTTTCTCATTTTTACTCTTCCGATTCTCTCCCCCATCCCACCAGGGGGGAGTGAGCGAGCAGCTGTGTGGTGCTTAGTTGCCGGCTGGGACTGAACCACAACAAAGACCAAAAGGCAGACAGATCAATCTGAGACTGACAGAAATGGGCAATTTCCTGAGCCATATCATGCTGTGACAACTGAGATTACTAATGCTTTTTGTGAATTCCTTTTATCACCTCAGAAGTTTCTTCCTGAACCCAGTTGTTTTTATGATTGATAACTCTTTGTTCCTATGATGATACTGCCCTACACATTCGCTTTCCCTTCCTTCCTACATATACTTATAGACAGATGTCACATCCCCTCTTGATCTTCAATATACTGATCTAATCAAGCTCTTCTAGTCTAAGATAGGCACTCTTTTCCTAGGCCTCCCAAGGACGACTGTATTGTTGGGTTTAGGGTGGGTACGTAATCTTATGAAGGACTATAGCTGTACACTGCATTTGTCCAGATGAGTTCTCACAAGAGTATGGCATAATAGGGTTGCATACTGCAGGATACACCCCCCTCCTGACAATTCTGGGATTGCTTTGGCATCTTCCACAACTACAACCCAGTTCTAATATACATTTCAATGTACTCATTGATCACAGGGATCACTATTTCTCCTTCCTTGGTCATTTCCAAGTTAAAAGACACCAGACTGTCTCATTCTTGCTTTTATGCTATTGAATTTAATTTCATTTGTATCCCATAAGTTCTAGTTCTTTCTACAGAAATATCAACATAAAGATCAAGTGAGTCTCAAAGGAGTAGCATCACACCCCTAATCCTTAATGAACAGGAACAGTAAACTTTCCCCCCAAAACTAGTTCCTTCCTCTTTTAAACACAATTTGGTACTTTCTGTTCCCAAGGAAGATGCTCTGAAGTGCAGTACTCATCCCAAATCCAAGCCTCACTCATTTTCCCAACTGACCAGCATCAGCTATAAACAGCCTTTCATGTATACGTGACGCAAGCACAATGCATTCAACAGAATATATGATGCCCCATATAGAGCTATTAATGCTTCACGGCACATTCATTAGCAGAGAAGTGTCTTGTGTTCACATCTGAGTGAGCTTCTTGTGGGTACAGTAGAGGCTTCAGAATATTGTGCTTCCTAGCAGAGAATCAAAATATTATACATGGGAAATTGACTAACCTAAAGCACTAGAGCAACAGAAGTAGGATGAAACAGAGCACCAGGGCTATCAGAAATCCATCTGATCAAATTGTGAAAGAAACAAATATGATATTTGGATGTGGCAATCTCTCCAGAAAAGAGGTGCAATATTAATGCCACTGGTCAGAAGACTGATAAAGCTTCATGTGGAAGTATATACCGTTCTGCCTCTCATGGGCTGTTAGGCTGGTCAAACTAACAAAGAACTTGTGATGGGCCCTTCCACTCTCCCCTACTTCTTGACCCATTCCTATCAACATAATAAATAGGGTAGAACACCTCTGACAGTGGCAGAAGTAAAAATGTGTGTTAGCATTTAGACTGCAACTCAATGTTTGAAACCAGAGAAATAGGGCTCTAGAGCACTCTCCCACAAGAAAAGCCCAAGGCAATTAAAGACTTACTCAGTTTATTAATAGAATACAGTTTTCTGAGACTGAAAAGGAACAGACCACATCCTAGGATTTGCCTCCAAACTAGTCCAGTGCTTTGATATTACTGTATGTATGTGGACATGACAATATATGCACAATTAATATGCCAAGCCAGAATCAAGTGATCTTAATCATGACTGCAAACATGTACACATAGCAAAAAAGCTTTATTGAAGGTTCATAATGCTGCACAAAACTATCAGCTTTCAAGGCCTTTAGCTGCATAAAGATGGATTTTCTGTCAAAGTAGCTGATATTGTAGCCATTTCTGTAACCGCCTGTCCTCTTACTGACGTATGTGT